>NW_027361930.1:3595000-4925000 GCF_039654945.1 Dendrobates tinctorius
AGAGAATGATTAAAATGGTTTATAGTTTCACTTAGATCACTGGAGATGACTTCTGCAATGATTAAAATGGAGGAACACAGAACTAGGCAAAAGTCTAAAAGAATAAAATATCAGGAATCATGTTGGAAAAAAGGGCCCAAAATGTCATTCTGATAATCATCAGAAGTATAAATGTAGCATTTAGTATAATCTGTGCCATAGTAACATAATAAGCAGTCAAAAATTGTGGACAAAAGGGTCGTAAAATGCCTGAATGACCATGATGAAAACCGACCGGCCAGTATTATAGACAATTAGGTATATTTGATGCCACTCTTGCCCAGTATATAAGATATTCAGCACACTCATTATTTTCTTTGTTCTGCTCCTAAAACAGAACTGTCAGTGTTGAAACCCAAAACTGAGACTTAGTGGGTCCTTCTTTTTTTCTAAAAAAAGAACTGTCACCAATTCAAAAATGGCCTCTTAGCGTTCTATTTTTTAGCCTCTTTTAAATCCTCCCTCCATACGGTTCAAGAGATGTGGGACTTTTAATGTAGTGCTAATTTGTATGGTCTTCACAAGGTGGCATGCCTCAGACAAAAAAGCTAATTACTCTGGAAAAAAAAGCAAAAACTGACCACTTTTGACCTAAATCCAGGTCCTTTTTAACTGCTATTTTATAAACATTACAAACAAGTCATGCAACATAATTACTAAATTTAAAAGATTTTGCTTAAAATTATGTAAATACTGTAGATCTTAAAGGATTGATCTCTATATCACTTTCTCTCATTAGTGCAGCTTTACTTATCAGCTTCACAACATTTATGTCCATAAAATGGCTGCTGGGGGAGGAACATGTAAGCCGGTCAGTCCAGTCCCTCAGCATCCTCCAATTGTTAAACACCTCACAGGGTAAAGCTGCTTACTATTGGAGGAGACTGTTGTACTGATCTGGTCACATGATTATCCATCATCAGTCAATGTTTGGATAGAAGTGCTGTGCAGTTTGTGGGGAAAGCTGCATTAACAAGAAAACCTGACCAACCCCTCAAAGTAAAGAAGACAGCAAAGACATTTCTGTCGATGGGTGTACAAATAAGTTCCTGTCCCACAGATAAGTAGACAAAAATTTGGCACTCCAGATAGATGCAATGGTGAGATTTATTATAAAGAGCAATCCAGAATGGTAATGTTTTGATCAGATACAGACTTTCATCTAGTTACACAGATTGCAACGTTGAGACTGCTAAGAGCTCAGTGCTTGTGTAATGCTGCGGCATCCACCACTAGTAAAATGCAGGACAGTACAAACTGTATACTGACGAAGGTCTATTGCTGACCAAAACATTCATTCCATTCTGGATTGCTCTTTATAATAAAACTCACCATTGCACATATCTGAAGTGCCAAATTGTTGTCTATTGAACCCCTTCAAAATGACTCTTCCAACAATAAAGTTATTGCCCAGGGTTGAGAAACCCTAGGCTTAGTCTTTCCTGTGTAGGTCTTGTCAATTGGGATATTCATTGGTGTACTGTAGCACCAAGGCATTCAGATCCAGGACATTGGCTTTCATAACCTGCCTAAAATTCTGCCAGGAAATGATTAATTTAATGTGCATGAGTGAAAGAAGGATCTGGCTTGTTGAATTTCCAACAGCAGATCTTTTGTTCTCCAGAGGATAGGTCATCACCAGAGCTGTCTGGTAGCATCTCTCTCATAGAGAACACGGCTATGCTTGGCTGAGCCAAGCAGTTATGCGCATAAAGGACATAGGTGAAATAGTTGTTGAACAATTGTTTGATTGACAGCTATCTATTGTGTATGGGGGGGCTTAAAGGGAATCTGTCACCTTTTTTTGGCTTGCAGCTGCCAGCATAGACATCGGGGGCTTATCTACAGCATTCCGTAATGCTGTAGATAAGCCTCCGATGTAGCCTGAAAGATAAGAAAAACACGTCATATAATACTCACCGGGTGGGCGGTCCGATCCGGTGGGTGTTGCGGTCCGGTCCAACGCCTCCCTTCTTCATGCGATGACGTCCTCTACTCTCATCCTGTAATGGCTGCGGCTCAACAGGGCAGAGCAGTGCGCTTGCGCCGCAGCCATTACAGGACGGGAGAAGAGGATGTCATCGCATGAAGAAGGGAGGCGTCGGACCGGACCGCAACACCCACTGGACCGGACCGCCCACCCTGTTGAGTATAATCTAACTAGTTTTTCTTATCTTTCAGGTTACATTGGAGGCTTATCTACAGCATTACAGAATGCTGTAGATAAGCCCCCGATGTCTATGCTGGCAGCTGGAAGCCAAAAAAAAGGGTGACAGATTCCCTTTAAAATTCTGAATGATGTTACTTAAGGGCTGGCAAAATATACAATAAATCCTCCAAGAGTTTACTATTTTTCTTTTGATAACTATTCTGAAGAGCAGGATTAGACACATAATAATAAAATCTGTGGCACTCATTGTATTATTCTGGTACTAATAGCTACAAACGGAGCACACCTAGTGCTATACAGGAGGTGTATAAAGAGCACATCAAATCACTAAGTGCATGTCAAACAGTGATTTCTTGACAAAAGAAAATATAATTGAAATCATTTAGATCAGGAAATCATACTAATGAAAAAGCTATATACATTTTGAAACTGGAAACCATCAACTTTCTATTTCTGCATATGGAGAAAGCATTTCTTTCGTAGTCTGCAAAGTCACAGCTAAAAGTATAGGACAAAGACAATGATTTGATGTGCGAACTTTACAAAGCTTGAATTTAGCAATAGTGATAGTCTACTACACTTTGTCAAAATATAAAATTGCTTCAGCTTCAAATAAAAAAAACATGAATTTTATGAGATTTTATAATGTATTCAATTGGTCAACAGTATTTTTCACATTCTAAGGGTTTTTCAGTGTTTTAATATAGATGGCCGTTAGAGTTGAATTGCAGCGATCCAACACTGTTTATATTAGTTAGGTTTAGGAAGCGTCAATTTTTTTAAAAGAAAATATTTATGTGGTCATCGTAATTTCAGAAACCTTTGCAGAAATCAATAGTCAAGGCAAATAAGAATCTTTGTAATATATCTTATCACAAAAAAACATTTTTCTCTACTTATAAGCCACTTCTTCACTATTTGTTAAACTCATCATATACCAATTATAAAAAAACAACTCAAATGCATTGGTCATAGAAAGAGGGACTGCCAGCAATGTGAGGTATCACGTTTCACCTCCTATTTTATTCTATGGACAGGGTAGTGAGAAGGAGAAGATGGGCAGATAACATCTGGTTTCTCTCATTCTGCTGGATTCACAGCCACACAGACCAGTACTGCTATGTAATATCTTCCATGCTGCAGCTGCTGCTTTTATCATGTGCTACGGAGAAAGGAGAACAGGAATATCTCTGTCAATGTGTGCTTTATACGGGAGACAAAATAGCAGCTAGTCTCAATTCACTAGCTCAGAGAGAACAGATAATTATCAAAAGAGCCTGCAGAGGGGAAAACTGGTGAAAAATGTAAGATACAGGTCATAGCATGGCCATATTATTATTCCTCATGTATGCACCCATTTTATTTTCAAAAGATTCCTGAAATGACAAGTAGATCTTAGAGACAATAAAAGTCAACTCAACAGAGCTGTAACTAATATACAAAGGGCCCATAGCAAAATTAGCTGGACAGCACGTCCTTGCAATAAATAGTGCAATGTATCAGATAACCCATGTAATAATGCTACATATGGTCCTTATGTAGCATTGTAGGGTTCGAGCAGGCTCACAGGATGCAGTGACGAGACACGAGACTGAATGTGGGATGAAATAAACTTTTATAAGTTTAAAGCCGCAAGGGCTAAACTGCTTCAATCAAACAAAGGGGAAACACCTATTTGTCCTCGCAGGGACTCGTAAAACAACATTAAAACAAAAAGGGTCCTTATTTTTCTATAATGCACTTAGCCTTCCGGGCGTCACTTGAGTTCACGACCACTCAGGGGTTGCAGATGTGGCTGCCCTGTAATCCACGATTTCCAGGAAGGACTTGTGCTCGTCCAGCCCTGAAGAAACCAGAACAATGGGGCGCAGCAGGCTCTGAAGAAACTGGACGGTGGGGCGCAACGGGCCCTGAAGAAACTGGAACGATGGGGCGCAACAGGCCCTGAAGAAACTGTTACGATGGGACGCAACAGGCCCTGAAGAAACTGGAACGGTGGGGCGCAACGGGCCCTGAAGAAGCTGGAACGGTGGGGCGTAACAGGCCCTGAAGAAATGGGGTCGGTGGGGCACAACGGGCCCTGAAGAAGCTGGAACGGTGGGGCGCAACAGGCCCTGAAGAAGCTGGAACGGTGGGGCACAACAGGCCCTGAAGAAATGGGTACGGTGGGGCACAACAGGCCCTGAAGAGACTGTTCGGGGGGTAAATCTCCCAGGCGTCCGTTTAGAGGCGCTCGTTCCCCAGCCAGGTCATAAATAATAATAATAATAATAATTTTTATTTATATAGCGCCAACATATTCCGCAGCACTTTACAATTAAGCGGGGACATGTACAGACAATAAATTCAATACAAGTTAAGACAATTCAAACAGTGACATTAGGAGTGAGGTCCCTGCTCGCAAGCTTACAATCTACAAGGAAATGGGGGGACACAGTAGGTGAGAAATGCTTGTTTATTCAGGTCTGGCAATTATAATAGGGATTTTCATATAAAGCTGCATGATCCGGTCATCAGCCCGTGTGTTTAAGTGCAATAGACAAGTATCAAGTGCAGTTATCATGTGCATGAAGGGTGTGGAGACAGATGAATAGTAGGGTGCAGATTCTGAATAATATTTGGAAGGAGGGAACAGGGCAAAGTTAGCTTGCTGAGTAGTTGATGTGGTAGGCTTGCTTGAAGAGATGGGTTTTCAAAGCGCGCTTGAATAGGTCAGGGCTAGGTATCAGTCTGATCGTCTGGGGAAGTGCATTCCAGAGAGCTGGAGCAGCACGAGAGAAGTCTTGGAGACGGAGGTGCGAGGTTCGGATTACGGGGGATGTTAGTCTTAGGTCATTTGTAGAACGGAGGGCACGTGTAGGGCGATAGACAGAGATGAGAGAGGAGATATAAGGCGGTGCAGAACAGTGGAGAGCTTTGTGGGTGAGAGAGATGAGTTTATACTGGACCCTGTAGCGAACAGGTAGCCAGTGTAATGACTGGCACAAGATGGAGGCATCGGTGAAGCGGCTGGACAGAAATATTACCCTGGCTGCCGCATTCAAGATGGATTGGAGAGGAGAAAGTTTGGTAAGAGGGAGACCGATCAGAAGAGAGTTGCAGTAGTCCAGACGAGAATGAATAAGAGCGACAGTAAGAGTCTTAGCAGTTTCAAAGGTGAGAAAAGGTCGGATTCTGGAGATGTTTTTAAGATGCAGGTGACAAGAGCGACTGAGTGATCGGATGTACGGAGAAAAGGAAAGTTCAGTGTCGAATATGACCCCAAGACAGCGGGCATGCTGCTTGGGAGTTATGGTTGAACCCTCCAGGGTTATTTCGATGTTAGGTAGAGTGAGGTTAGTAGAGGGGAGAAACACAAGAAGTTCAGTTTTAGAGAGATTTAGTTTCAGATAGAGGGAGGACATGATGCTAGAGACAGCAGACAGACAATCCTTGGTATTTTGAATTAGGGTAGGGGTGATGTCAGGGGAAGAAGTGTATAATTGGGTGTCATCAGCATAGAGATGATACTGGAACCCAAATCTGCTGATTGTTTGTCGAATAGGGGCAGTGTATAAAGAGAAGAGGAGGGGGTCTAGGACTGAGCCCTGCGGGACCCCAATAGTAAGGGGACGAGAAGAGGAAGAGGAGCCGGAAAAAGATACAGTGAAGGAGCGGTCAGAGAGGTAGGAGGAGAACCAGGAGAGGGCTGTGTCCTTGAGGCCTATAGAGCGGAGCATAGTGAGGAGGAGCTGGTGATCCACAGTGTCAAATGCGGCAGAGAGATCCAGGAGAATCAGCAGGGAGCAATGACCTTTCGATTTAGCTGTTATTAAATCATTAGAGACTTTAGTGAGTGCAGTTTCAGTAGAGTGTAAAGAGCGGAAACCAGATTGTAAGGGGTCGAGAAGAGAGTTATCCGAGAGATAGCGGATTATACGGGAGTGGACCAGGCGTTCCAGGAGTTTAGAGATGAAGGGAAGGTTAGAGACAGGTCTGTAGTTAGCAGTGCAGTTCTGGTCCAGGGATGGCTTTTTAAGTAAAGGGGTTATGATGGCATGTTTAAATGAGGAGGGAAATATACCTGAAGAAAGAGAGAGGTTAAATATTTTAGTCAGGTGAGTGGTGACCACTGGTGAGAGAGACTGCAGGAGCTGTGAAGGAATAGGGTCACTGTTGCAGGTTGTAGGCCGAGCAGAAGCGAGGAGCTTGAAAACTTCTTCTTCTGAAACAGGCTCAAAGATGTCTAGTGAGCTTGAGGTGCGGCAGGGAAGGGGATCCAGGCACAGAGGAGATAGGGCTGAGATATCCTGATGGATGTTGTTGATTTTTTCTAGGAAATAAGTGGCCAGATCCTCACCGCTGAGGTTGGTGATGGGGGCCTGTACTTTAGGTTTCAGGAGGGAGTTTAAGGTTTCAAAAAGTCATCTTGGGTTGTTGGATAGTGAGGTGATGAGGCTGGTGAAGTAGGATTGTTTGGCCAGATGAAGGGCAGAGTTATAGGTTTTGAGCATGAACTTATAGTGGATGAAGTCTTCTGCTAAGAGAGATTTTCTCCACTGCCGCTCTGCACACCTCGAGCAGCGCTGAAGAAAGCGTGTTTGCATTGTGTGCCAGGGCTGCCGTTGTCTGTGTCGGGTCTTTCTGCGTATAGAAGGTGCTGCTTCATCTAGGGCATTCTTCAGTGTATTATTGAAGTGTGACAATGCTATGTCTGGACAGGAGAGGGTGGAGATGGGGGCTAAAGATGTGTGGAGATTGTCCCTAAGCTGTTGGGTATTAATGGTACGTGTATTCCGATAAGTGTGGTAAGTGGGGGTGTCCCGGGTGAGGAGACAATTCTTGACAGAGAAGGAAAGAAGGTTGTGGTCCGAGAGCGGGAGAGGTGAATTAGTAAAGTCGTGCAGCGAGCCGGGACGGGAGAAAACCAGGTCCAGAGTATTCCCGTCCTCATGTGTAGGAGAATTAGTAAACTGTGAGAGGCCGAATGAAGAAGTTAGAGAAAGAAGATGAGAGGCAGACTGGGAGAGCGGATCATTGATGGGGATGTTAAAGTCTCCCATGATGAGGGTGGGGATGTCACAGGATAGAAAGTGAGTAAGCCAGGTGGTGAAGTGGTCTAGAAACTGTCGGGAGGAGCCTGGAGGGCGATAAACAACCGCCACTCGTAAGGAGAAGGGCTTAAAGAGTCTGACGGCGTGGACTTCAACGGAAGGAAATGTAAGTGAGGGAACCGGAGGGATGACCTGGAAAGCACATTGTGATGAAAGGAGCAAACCAACACCTCCACCCTGTCTGTTCTCAGGTCTGGGGGTATGTGAAAATTTCAGCCCACCAAACGAGAGAGCGGCAGCAGCGGTGGTGTCTGAATGCTGGATCCAGGTTTCTGTAATAGCCAGAAGGTTAAGGGAATTAGAGAGAAAAAGATCGTGAATGTAAGTCAGTTTGTTACACACAGACCGTGCATTCCAGAGAGCACATTGGAAAGTGAGAGGAGAAGGCATGCACTGAATGTTAATAAGATTAGCAGGGTTTCTGTATGCAGCTGGAGGAGAGTAACGTATGCTGGTGGAGGGAGGCCCAGGGTTGGGGGAGATGTCACCTGCAACTATTAAAAGGAGAAAAAACAGAAAAAGCAGGTGGTGGGATGATTTGTATGAACGTTTTGAGTGCTGCATGGTGGTTTTGGATGGTTTGGTGTGGGTAAGAAATGTCAATAGAGCCTCAGAGTTATACATGGGAGAGGGGAAAAGGGAGGGGTGGATATGCAGAGAGTGCACAGAATGTGTAAAAGGGCAGGCGAGTTGTTAGAAAGCAGAGGTGAAGACAAAAAAGCAGCAGGTTGATATGATCAATGCAAATGTAGTACGACTGACCAAGAAGCATGCGTGCATGAAAAACTTATGCACCTTACCTGTCTCCTGCCCTGTCCAACTGCATTGTCTAACTGCAAAACACTTTATCCTGTTGCACTTAATATCTGTCGCACGCGTGCTATCCCAGCCAGAGCTAAATATATATGAAATGAGATGTCTGCTAGCTTCAGCCACCAAAAGGCCACAATCAGTAATTAACCAATTAGCACAAGACCAGAGCAGGCATTACTATGCAGGGTAAATAACTAACGCTGGACAAGGCCATCAAACAGAGAAAGGGGAAAGAAAAAAAAAAAAAAAACCTTTCTACACTTCAAAGCAGAAACCAAATAGATAAAAAAAAAAAGACACACCACAGGAGTGATGGAATGAAATACCATAAAAATATCTGGCAATATATGATGCAGTTCACACTTGTCAGACAGCACACATGGATGATGGAATGAAATACCATAAAAATATCTGGCAATATATGATGCAGTTCACACTCATGACGCAGTTTCAAAAACATAAACGTTAACAAACTCTGCTCAGTGTCCCCTCAGTAACCGGGACGGGGCTCTGCGGCCGCCTATAGCGAGTTGGCGTCCCCTGAGGTCGGTGATGACAGGGCCGCAGCTGTGGGAGAAGACAGGGGGGCAGTGTCCTGGCCACTGTACCGGATTGCTGTCTCGTCGCAGCGGTCGCCTGAGATCCCGGTCCTGTCACACCACGGAGGGAATCAGCGGACGTCACTTTTTCTGAATGTATGCGGGGAGGGACTCCCGGGGAGAGGCTCTTACGCGTCGCTCTTCGGTCAGTCTCAAATTTTCCTTTGACAGTCTCCTGCCTGTCTCTCTTCCCCACACCGTCAGTTGCCATAGTCCTCCCTCTGCCACACCGCTCTCTCTCCCTAGTCAGGCTCTCTTCCAACTGCCACCTCAGCGCGCCCCCTGCTCCTTTTACCCTCGCCCCGCCCCCTGTTGCCCTGACAACTTCAATCGCATGTCTCCCTTTGTAATCCCCCTGATGTCGTTTCTTCAATAACCCTGATGGCGGTCCCCCTGGTTCCGGCCCAATCACTATATAGGGGTCCTCCTCCCCACATTCCCCCACCCTGTAAGCTCGCCAGTCCTCGGGCGAGGGTGTTAGTCTATTGAGATTGGCCAGTAAAGGTGTCAATATTTGTTGCCAAACGAACTGGTCTTGTTCATACTGTTCGGGGGGTTTGCCGGCTGTTGACCACTCGGAGCGTCTAAGTTCGACTGGGGTGGAATCTTCTGGGGTGGTGGACGTCGGTGGGCTGCAAGATGCCGGTGGGTTAATTGTGTCAACTGGCTCATTATTGGGTGGAGGGCCCTTGGGAACTGGAGGGAAATCCTCGTCGTCCGAGTCCCAGCATATGGACTCCGGTTCGGATGTCTTCGGGACGGGTTCCAGTTGCTTCGGGTCGGTGGAAATACACGGGCGTAACATATTACGATGCACAATGCGGGTGGGCAGTGTTTCATCCTGCTCGGGCCGTATTTCGTACACAGGTCCTTCTGGATGGATACGGCGTAGTACCCGATAAGGACTCTCTTCCCAACGTGACTCCAGTTTATTCTGGGGGCGTTGATCTAGTACAAGCACACGGTCCCCGCTTTGGAGATGGGGAGGGGAGGTTGTATTCTTCCCTGGGTGTTCCCAGTCTTGAAGTTTGGTATGTACAATTCGGTGAAGAGTTTGCAACCTGTGGCGATGATTTCGGACCCAAGACGACACTCCGGTCCAGGGCCGAGGCTCTTCGGGGTCCAACTCTACCTCCGTGATCCCTTTACCCTCTCGTCCGAACAGCAGGAGATAAGGGGTATAGCCCGTTACTCGATGTACCCGATTATTATTAACCCACACTAATTCAGAAACATATTCAGGCCAACGAGCTTTCTTGTCACTCTCCAGAGTGCATAGCATTTGAATCAATGTCCGATTAAATCGCTCACAAGCCCCATTCCCTTGCGGGTGATATGGTGTAGTCCGGGATTTATCAATCCCATAAAGATGATGTAGTTCCTCCATAACTTTCCCCAAAAAACATGCTCCCTGGTCGGAATGTATACGTTGAGGACAGCCGTACACTTGTATAAAGTTTCTGCAAATTGCGGAGGCGGCTGACTCCGCGGTCTGGTCTCGAGTAGGGGTGACCACAGCGAATTTGGTGAAATGATCGACCATGACGAGGCAGTGTTCGTATCCCTGGAATGCGGGACCAATGTGCAGATAATCCACCGTCAGGAGCTCCAAGGGTTCTGAAGTCACAATCGTCTGTGTTGTGGCCCTCTGAGCAGGCCGTTTGGCCAATTCACATAAGCGACAAGTACGGCAAACTTCATCCACAACAGCCGACAAGCGTGGGTGATAAACTTACTGTTGTAACCATTGCAAAGTCTTTTTGACTCCAAAGTGGGCCCCTTTTTCGTGAGCCTCTCGAGCCAGTACATGTAGTTGTGCTCCGGGCGTAACCACCTGTCAAACAGTCGTTGAGGGTGTTTGCCAAGTGATTTTACAGTACAGTAATCTCTTTCGGATAATCAGTCTCTCCCATTGTCGCAGCATCAGCGACAGGTCTTTGGTCAAAGCTTGTCGTTGAGTATCAGTGAGTAATTGACCAGCGGCGACCCATGTCCGGAGAAGTCCAACTTCTTCATCTTCTTGTTGCTGTTGTATCCACTTATCACGAGATTGTTCCAGGATGCCCCTGTGGGCCTCTGGGGAAGATACTTTTGCATCAACATTGGTGAGCACGGCAGCGGTAAGAGCAAACGGTATTTCCTCTCCTTCTAATTCTTCGTCTCGATTCTGTCCGGGAGTGGTATGTCGAATCCTAGAGAGAGCATCTGCATGAACATTCTCGGCTCCCTCTTTTGTAAATAATCTTGTAATTGTACTTCGCCATTCGGGCCACCCATCGCTGCTCCAAAGCCCCCAACTTGGCGTTTTCCAAATGAGCCAGTGGGTTGTTGTCAGTTCGCACTACCACCTCGGAGCCCGCTAGGTACTCTGCGAATCTCTCCGTCATAGCCCACACCACTGCGAGGAGCTCGAGCTTAAGAGAGCTGTAATTGTCAGGGTTACGCTCGGAGTCATGGAGCGAACGGCTTCCATATGCGATCACCCTCTCCCGGCCATCCTGAACCTGTGACAACACAGCTCCTAGCCCGTGAAGACTCCCGTCAGTGTGCAGGATGAACAGCTGAGAGAAATCCGCATAAGCCAACACTGGGGCATCCGAGAGTGCAGCCTTGAGATCTCGGAAGGCCTCTTCCTGAGGGTGTTGCCACTGGATTTTTCGCCCATTAGCCCCAGCAGGAGCCCCCTTCAGCAGGTCATGCAGGGCTCGAGCTCGACATGCAAAATTCTTTACGAAACGACGGTAATATCCAGCTAACCCCAGAAAAGCCTGCACGTCTTTCACCGTCTCGGGGGTAGGCCATTCCTGGATAGCAGCAATCTTCTCCCGGGATGGCCTCACACCCTCTGCCAAAACGACATGACCCAGATACTCAATCTGAGAGCGAAATAGGTGGCATTTCTGAGGCTTCACCTTCAACCCGTACTTTTGCAGCCGGCTGAGTACCTGTCCCAACCGCTTCAGGTGGTCCTCGAAGGAGGCGGCATAGACAATGATGTCGTCCAGGTAGATCAACATGGACTCACAATTGAGATCCCCTAGACATCGCTCCATCAATCGCTGAAATGTCCCGGGGGCGTTGGCCAGCCCGAATGGCATTTGATTAAACTCAAACAGTCCCATGGGCATTATGAACGCCGTCTTAGCTCTGTCCTCTTCTGACATGGGCACCTGCCAGTACCCACTGGCCAAGTCCAGGGTCGAAAAATATGTTGCTTTGCCCAATGCAGACAGAGATTCTTCTATGCGGGGCAGTGGGTATGAGTCTTTAATAGTGCAAGCATTCAATTTACGATAATCCACACAGAATCGTAGTGTACCATCTTTCTTCCGGACCAACACGATGGGGGCCGCCCAAGGGCTTTGACTTTCCCGTATCACCCCTTTTTGTAGCATCTGAGCCAGCAAAGTTTTCACCTCTTGATAGAGTTGTGGCGGAATCTGTCGATATCGTTCTCGGATAGGGGCCGCTCCTGCTGTGGGGATCTCATGAGTGATGGCGGTGGTACACCCAAAGTCGTCCTCATGACTAGCAAATACTTCATGGTACTGTCCCAGCAATGCTTTTACTTGTGAAAGTTGGGCCGCAGTTAGTCCAGAAAGCTCGGCCCGCATCTGCTCCAAAATATTTCGGCCCTTCTCTTGTGTCGAGACTTCGTGGGCCTGTAGGGTTCGTATTGTTACCTCCCAAGGATCCTCGGGGTGTACTCGTAATTGAACCGCAGGAGCGGGCAGCACTTCTTCTAAAGGCTTTACTAGTTTGGCCAGTACAGTCCGTGCTTTCAGAATGGTATCTCGGTCTTCAAGGTTAACGCAGCGGACCAGGACGGTTCCTTTTCGCACCGTAGCGAGGGAACGGGCCACCAGTATGCCAGGAGGTAAGTGCTCTGTGTGACACCGCTCCACCTGCACCTCTACGCCTTCCAAAGGTATCGGGGCCCGAATTGGCAGGGCCACCACTGTCTGTCCAGGAGGCAGCACAAGCAGGGGTGCCGCTGTCGCGATGACCTTGCCCAGAGCCTCACCCTCCTGGCAGTCCCGATGCACCCGCGCACCTCGCACCAGCTGCTGGAATACCTGTCCCTGAGCTGTGCGAGAACCCCACTGCTTCAGTGTCCTTTGTGTGGGATCATTAAGCAACAGGTTACCAAACTCTTTTAAAATATTCATGCCTAGGGTGATGGGGTGTCGTTGATCAGCTTCTCCTTGAGTCAGCACCACCCCTCTGCGGCCGAGGGGTTTACCGCACAACGTCACCTGCACCCACACTACCCCGGCAACCGGAACCGGCAGTTGGTTGGCGGCTACTAGTCTAATCATGGGCCCCCACTGAGGCCTTGCTGCCTCCGGAAAGTTTTGTTGAAAGTACGCTGCGGGCATAGTGGTTACTTGTGACCCCGTGTCCACCAGACACCGGACGGCCTGGCCCTCTACTTCTGCCCAAACTTCAGGACACTTTGCTACCAAATCTTCGGGACTTCCACCACCCCTAGTTGTGGTTTTCAGCTCCGAGCGGCGTCCCCCCAGCCCGGAGCCCTTTAGTTTAATGGCCGCCAGGGTGGGTATCTCCCACGCCGCGGACACTCTCGGGCGAAGTGGCCTGGTTCTCCACACTCATAACACCGGGCCGGTAGAGATAGACCACCCCGCGGGTAGCATGACCCCCAGGGACCGGGATTAACACTGGGTCGCCCAGTCTCCGGTTCGGTTCTTCTCTTTACTTCAGCCAACTCGCTCTTAATATTTTTCAATTCACGCTTCATCTCCTCCACCCATTAAGGTTCCTCAACTGTGTTCGAGGAGGCCTCCACACCTCGGACCTTCCCCACGGGGACCGCCATCCCCTGCTCTTGCTCCCGAACCCGTGCCTGACTTCCCACTTCTGAAAAGTCTATTTGGGGATTCATTCTGATCCGTTCCCGTAATGCCTGCTTTATCAGTGGATCTCGCAGTCCAGTCACCAGTAGGTCACGTAGGGTTATGTCAACAGGTCCTACCCATACCCCGTCTTTTCTTTCAATAGCAGTATGCAACTCTTGGAGTACATTCATATACTGAGTAATCGTCTCCCCCTCTGCCTGCATCCGGCTAAACAGACGGGTCCTTAACTCTCCCACATTAGTGGGATCCCCGTGGGTCTGTTCCACTATCTGCAACACCTTTTCAAAAGTGTTGCGTTGCCCCGGAGGTTTCAACATCACTGACCTCCGCACCTCCCCATCTAGGGCCATGAGTGCCACTTCAGCTTCCAGGTCAGGGGTCATTGGGTGCATCCGAAAAAGCCCCCTCATCCGCTCTGTCCAGCTCCATAGCATAGTATTTGAGCCAGAGAATCTAGGCAGGTTGTTCAGCATGGCCCCCAATGAAATGCTGGTACGGGGACCCTCATTATTTACAGAGCTTACAGCTCCCCCATTTTCGGGGCCACCACTGTCCGCGCTCGGAGACTGCATCCTGCCGACTATGCCAAGTGTAGGGTTCGAGCAGGCTCACAGGATGCAGTGACGAGACACGAGACTGAATGTGGGGTGAAATAAACTTTTATAAGTTTAAAGCCGCAAGGGCTAAACTGCTTCAATCAAACAAAGGGGAAACACCTATTTGTCCTCGCAGGGACTCGTAAAACAACATTAAAACAAAAAGGGTCCTTATTTTTCTATAATGCACTTAGCCTTCCGGGCGTCACTTGAGTTCACGACCACTCAGGGGTTGCAGATGTGGCTGCCCTGTAATCCACGATTTCCCGGAAGGACTTGTGCTCGTCTGGTCCTGAAGAAACCAGAATGATGGGGCGCAGCAGGCCCTGAAGAAACTGGACGGTGGGGCGCAACGGGCCCTGAAGAAACCGGAACGATGGGGCGCAACAGGCCCTGAAGAAACTGGAACGATGGGACGCAACAGGCCCTGAAGAAACTGGAACGGTGGGGCGCAACGGGCCCTGAAGAAGCTGGAACGGTGGGGCGCAACAGGCCCTGAAGAAATGGGGTCGGTGGGGCACAACGGGCCCTGAAGAAGCTGGAACGGTGGGGCACAACAGGCCCTGAAGAAATGGGGTCGGTGGGGCACAGCGGGCCCTGAAGAAGCTGGAACAGTGGGGCACAACAGGCCCTGAAGAAATGGGAACGGCGGGGCACAACAGGCCCTGAAGAGACTGTTCGGGGAGTAAATCTCCCAGGCGTCCGTTTAGAGGCGCTCGTTCCCCAGCCAGGTCATGACGCAGTTTCAAAAACATAAACGTTAACAAACTCTGCTCAGTGTCCCCTCAGTAACCGGGACGGGGCTCTGCGGCCGCCTATAGCGAGTTGGCGTCCCCTGAGGTCGGTGATGACAGGGCCGCAGCTGTGGGAGAAGACAGGGGGGCAGTGTCCTGGCCACTGTACCAGATTGCTCTCTTGTCGCAGCGGTCGCCTGAGATCCCGGTCCTGTCACACCACGGAGGGAATCAGCGGGCGTCACTTTATCTGAATGTATGCGGGGAGGGACTCCCGGGGAGAGGCTCTTACGCGTCGCTCTTCGGTCAGTCTCAAATTTTCCTTTGACAGTCTCCTGCCTGTCTCTCTTCCCCACACCGTCAGTTGCCACAGTCCTCCCTCTGCCACATGGCTCTCTCTCCCTAGTCAGGCTCTCTTCCAACTGCCACCTCAGCGCGCCCCCTGCTCCTTTTACCCTCGCCCCGCCCCCTGTTGCCCTGACAACTTCAATCGCATGTCTCCCTTTGTAATCCCCCTGATGTCGTTTCTTCAATAACCCTGATGGCGGTCCCCCTGGTTCCGGCCCAATCACTATATAGGGGTCCTCCTCCCCACAGCATTACTACCAGTCTTTAGTTTTGTTAGGCCATTCAACTGATATTCGAAAGAGGATGAGATAAACAATTGCGTTGTTATTTCCCCAGATTATTTTAAATTTGATGTTAAAATAATTTAGCTAGCCACAACATTGTGAATGTAGTTAAATATTTTTAAGATATGTGAAAAATCAACACATATAAGGCCCGATTCACTAAGAAGTTTACATGTAAGGGATTAAAATGTGGGAATAATATTTCCATTACTCGTAGTCAGAAATCAATTTAGAACAATTTACTCCAGCACACCTTTCATTAAGCCTGGGATACAAAATACAAGCCTTAAAAATTCAGAGCCAAAGTCTTTGTGAACTGTGAACAGTGAGTGATTGGCTGTAAGGATCATTTGCGAGTCTTGACCAAAACAAGAAGCACGTTGATGATCTCTGTACATTCTGTTCCATGTGGATGGAAATATGACCCTTGGCAATCAATGTCTCCACTGGTTTCATACCTGTCCAGACCAAACACGAAGTACAGAGATTGGGGTGGATGTGGGGCCAAGACCCGAGCAGTGGAACAGGACCAGGGTGGAGTCGGTAAGGTAATATGAATCATATTACTTCAAAGCTTTGTAAATGTTTTTACCCAAATTGTTCAGAAGCTTGACATTAACTTAAAAGAACACTACCAAGTAAAGCTGATATATTGCGTTGTTATAGATGCCGATCATTAGGTAGACTGTCCAAGCAAAACTTAGGTTCTGCATAAGGCCAAACATAATGTACCAAGCAAGTTTCCTAAATATTTCTTTACGGTATCTCATACATATCAATTTTTCATTTTTTAAAGTTTAGAAGACATAGTATATGAGCAGCATATTTTGATATTGCACAATTTTGACATTGATCAATACGTCAATACAGACACACTGAGTTTTAATACAAGTACAAGGCACCTAGCAGCCACTTTCCAGCAACAAACTGAAGGAAGAGAAAAAAAAAACAAATTGACAGAGAAATGCTGTAATATGATAAAATTGCTTAACTGGAACTGTCAAGTTGCCAAACTCATTTTGCATGAGGCTGTAATCTTGACTTGCATGACATTGAATGAGATCATGCTTTTACCTGTAGTCATAAATAGCAAAGTGCTGTAAGCTGCAGACACGGATCTGCTTGGATATATAAAAATATTTTAAAACTATTATTAGACAAAAATATATATGCAATATATATACCATTTATTGCATTCTCTTCAACCACTGCTTCTGAATACACAAATTATAATCCTTAAATAGAAATTATTTACAAGCTAACCTGTCCTTGATGGCTAACCTCACTATCTTTGTTGATTTTTGTTGTTGTTTGATTCAATCGTTTAGGACAAGCTTACCTAACAGGTAGTAAGCCCATACAGCATCTAGCTGCTTAGGGATATCTCAGTATGGACCGCTGGCAGTTAGAGCCAAATCTGAAAATCTCCAAAAGAATGGGACAATAATACAATACTTATTGACAGATAGTGACCGTTTTCTAGCAGTGAAGTAATCATATATGAAGATCTTCGGTCGTTAAAATCTATATTTGTTTCCTACTTATTTCCATTATTTTTACTTTATTTAAAGGCATTAAGAAACTTCAATTTTGTGCAAAATTGCTGTAAATGGCAATGAACAAGAAAACATTGTTAGTAACCTTTTTCCACCTAGAGCACAGAATGCCCTTCATCCCATATTAGTCTCTATTACTTGTTTAGGAGGTGATGAGCCTTGAAAGACGATGAATTGTGAAGCCCCCGTTACACACGGCGAGATCGCTAGCGATATCGCTGAAGCGACAACGATTTTGTGACGCAACAGCGACATCGCTAGCGATCTCGCTAAGTGTGACACGTGGAAACGACCGGCTCCCTGCTGCGATGCCGCTGATCGTGCGCGAATGTTCAGGATCATTTTTTGATCGCTGGCGTCACGCTGACCAGCATGCATCGCTGTGTTTGACGCCCCTTATCAACGACGAGCGACCTCGTTGGCGACTCCGAACTCATATAGATAGCACTGAAGGACGCCTATTCAAAGTCTGAATCGCTATTATAGACAGTGTGTGACATGGTACCAATGATCGCTGTGGTCGTTAGTAACATCGCTGATCGCTGATGCATCGTTATGAAGATCGGCCTGTATGACTGCTTACTAGCGATGCACAAACGATCTTAGCCAGATCGTATCATTGTCGGAATCGTTAGTGCGTCGCTACGTGTAACAGTACCCTGAGACTGTTTGAATAAAGGTTGTGCACTTCATCTATCAATGATTTTTGGTGGATTCTGGCTGGTTGTGACATCAGTGCTCCCGATGTGCTTTACAGTAGTGTTGTGCCTATCTTTGCACATCGCTAAGATGGTGAACCTTTTCTTATCCACCTAATCCAGAAATAACCATTCTTTTTTTACATATCTTATTAGCAGACAATTTCTTGCTTTTCACTGTGTTTCTTCCAATTAGTAATCTTACTCTTGATGAAAGATTGAAGTAGATAGATGCAGTAGACATTATTTTTCTTTACATTTATCAAAACTACTGGTATGAAAGATGGAAGAAACAATGTAATGTATTACAATGTTGTCATTAGTCATGTCAAATTTTGATTATTTTGCTAGGGCAAGCATGTCACATAGGCATGGACTCAGTCTTAAAAGCTAACTTTTGTACCCTTATACAAGTCCTTGTAAACATGGGAATTCTTGTAGCACGTTGTATGGTGCCTTCATAAAGCATCCCATTTACTTATTCTAGAGAAACAAACATTGGCAATTTGACATGTCCCTTTTTTATTACAGATTTCTGCATAATTTTAAAAAGTAAAAATATTTTTGTACCAACATGCAAAATCGAGGCCACTGGGAGGTATATTAAATAAAAAATGAAGTCCATTGATTTCAGCCCCTGAGGGAGGCATGACAAATCTTGCTGCAGTGTGCACCATACGGGCCATATCCAACGTCCACAGGTAATGCAAATTTTCATAACTATAGTTTAATAGTTCAATGCTCCCAGCACTGATGTTCTTTGTAACCAGTTGGCTTACATATAAAGGGAATTTTGTTACAATTGTTGCACTGGCACTTTAATTACATTTATTCCTGATATTTGATCAGTGTCATTACTGTTTATGCATTGATATATTTAGACAGTCTGGACTTCTTTACTGTGGATTCCTTTCTATAATGGGCATGAAATCTTTCTGCCCCATTCAAAAAGATATAGTAAGACATAGAAAAATTAGAGGAATTTCCTGTCCTTATATATAAATGTGCTTTTTGATGATATGTACTGTATCTATACCCAACATATTAAATTAGATTGATGAGTAGGACTGTCATTATGCAATCCCTCACACAAGATGCACCTGCTTTGTTAATGTTATGTTAATGTCTTATTTTTTGGTGCAATTTTTGCAATTAAAATATATATTTTTAAGATATTGTTTAAAAGTGGCCAATTTTGTCTACCTGGTTCCTTTGATTTAGGTAGGGCCGGCCCGAGAGATTACGGCGCCCTAGGCGAAACTATTTTGTTGCGCCCCTACTATTCTTGTCAGTAGATGAAAACGGGATATAAATTTAGGAGCAAAATAAACCACAACAACAATGATTAATTAACTCTCTCCTAACTCTTTAATCTTCTGAGAAGTTGTATAGGACAAATATATACAAAGTAATCAATAACACAAAACAAAAAAGACCATAGGTGTTTCCTTGCCATTTTTTTTTAAAAGGATGACACTAAGTCACCGAGATTAATTTGTTTAGCAACTTCAGATTCTATCGAAATTGTTGCCAACCCAACCAACCTCTCTTGCGTCATATTTGCCCTTAAATATGTACACTTTTCTTTCCATCCCTAAAACTTTTTGCCTTTTGAAAAGATTTTTTATAATTTTTTATATTTTTTCTCTGGCGCCCCCTTTGGGTCGGCGCCCTAGGCGGCCGCCTAGTTCACCTATACGTTCGGCCCTGGATTTAGGGTAACAAATTGATTCAAATCATTTGGAGGTATTGTCAGGATTTTGTGATATAAATTCTACTTTTCGGCATTTGCATGACGTGTTAGAATTCACATAATCTGTTTTCATGTTATATATTTTCTATGCAACTTGAAACATTTGCAAGATACAGTTTTATTAAAAAGAAATCACTGATGAAAGTCATTGCAGAATACAAGACGAACTGGGCTAAAAAAAAAAATGGAGATTCTCGCAAAGCACAATGCTGCAAAAATAATTTTTTTACCTTGTAAAGAAAATAAATATGCAATTTTCACCTTTCTTAGTATTCCATCTTCCTCCCACTAGGGCTTTAGTGCTAAGTAAAGAAAAACAGTGTATTTATCAGGGTGAAATGAGTTTTGCCCAGCACAAAGCAATGGAAAATTTAATGTGATATATGCATGACTATTATATAGTATTGGGTTTGCAGAAGTGTGTGGCCGAGAGACGTAAATAATCTAAAGTAATCTGAACTCTTAGTCTGATGAGATTTTCTACACCGATTTGAAAACTGAAATCCCACTGCCATATTTAGACATCGGTTGGTTTTTCTTGCACCAACACTGAAAAGCTGATATAGAACTGTACAGTGTAATAAAGAGTAAAAGCATAGTTATGTATAAGAGTCAATTTTAGAACAACACATTATTTAGTCAACGTTGTCAGATTCATAATAGTCCAGAAGTATTGAAGATTGTAAATATTATTTCTATGACTATTTCGAATAGTATCACCCCCTCATGTGACATGACGTACTTACGTTTTTATAACTAGGAGAGAAAAATGCTGAAATAAAATATTGCACTGAATCTTTCATAGTTTGCATATAGAGATGATCGAATCTATTTTTTTACAAATCAAATTTGAGTTTAATTTTATGAAATTCGCAGGTTTACACATTGCAAAAGATTGCATCATTAATAGATGACTCACAAGACCTCAGGGACGACAGTGAAATGCATTGAAGCTATTATATCACATGGTATATTGCAGCCAATCAGGAGGGAGTATTATAGCCTGTATAAAATCCAAAGCAGGGAATGCAGTTTCTTAATTATGGTGGTTTTTAGGGTAATGAGAGTACGGCAGAGTGCACAGCTCAGCAATAAAGAAAGATAAAAAGAGAAAGCCCTGCAGCACTGAAAAAGATGAGAGTAGTAGTCTGGGAATAATACAAAGATTTAATTAATATCAGGAGAGAGGGGAGGTGCCAACATCTTTGGCAGTGTGATTGACCAGTAGTATTATGCAGATTTAATATAGCTTGTGGATTTTGGATTACAATTACACATTTTTTCTTCATTCCTAATGTACTAAAAAGCACATATAAAAAAAACTACTAGCTAATACAAAAATTATATAGTTGGTGGAAGAAGAGCAAAGCCTGATTTACAGGTTCATTTATTTTTTGTGCATGAATAAAAATAGACCATTTTTCAGCAGTTTGCTGAATCAAATTTTTATCCGTTTCGGTCAGTGTGTTGATGCTATCATTAGTGTGCCATTAGTTTTTCTCATATACAAAGAAAAAAATTCATACATTTTGCCTACTAATTAAACATAAAATAATGCACAGCAAAAGGATTCTACCCAGTATTCATGCACTCTCCTTTTCACACAGACCTCGCCACATAAATGGGAAAATTTTATATTTAATCTATTTTTTTTTTGAAAGAGAGATGGGCATATGAATATTAGAGAAAAACTCTCCAATGTGCATAAAAGCACAAACTCAGCTTTATGCAACATTTCACAAATATTAGCAGTTAATAAATTGATATTGCATTTATGATTGTCTATAAGAGGAAAAAAAAAGTTGTCGGATCACACAGGCATTTCTAAGGGCTGATAGCCAGAAACGCCTGTATGATCCAACAACTTTTTTTCTCCTCTCATTGTGATCCGACGATCAGACGGAATTTTTTGGATCGCTGCTGGCAAATTCAAGGCTACCAAGCATATTGACACGGTGAGGCATTCCGTTTTTCTCTGCATTTTTTCTATGATTGTCTATACTAGGTTCAAAGATCACCCATTGACACCTGATGCACATTTTACCAACATTTTACAAATAGCGATGTGCAGTTTTCTGAAGCAGGTGTTACACATTGAGAGATGGGTTTCTGACCCCCATGATCAGATATTGATGTCCTGTCCCAAGGGAAGTTCATAAAAGTGCCCAGAGAACCCCTATAAATGTGTTAGGGTACCAAGAAAGGCAAAAGATTCTAGGTTATCTGCAGTTGATTTGAGATATTATACAGAACTATTGTTGTCATGTAAAAGACTGAAAAGGTTTTTTTCATTTTAAACCCTTGAAGACATCTGACAAATATCTCAGGTGTTTCATCTTGCATTTATGGACACAAAGGTGGACAAACAGGCTGATTTAGATGGAATTGAGTTAATCTTAAGTGATTTTCTGGACTGGATATTTTTTTCTGTAGTCAATCTGACTGCAGCTTGCTGAATCCTAACAACAGACTGCAGAAAACATGTCCGGTTGGGAACCCCCTTCTAATATTACGGCGAAGCCTATGCAGCTTACAAGAAAATATTTATCTACTATTTACATTTAGAAAATTGTGCTTTACTACGAAAATCATTACAAACTGTATAAACAAAAACAATATTACCCATCTCAACAAGGGATTCTGAATGTGCCACATGTGGCTTTCAGTACTGGATAAGAGGGGAGTCAAAAATAAAAGGATAATCATATTCTGATTGGCAATCACATCAGGCTGCAATACAGTTCCAATTCATCATCAAGACATGAGGACAAGCACAATCTCAGAGTGATTGAATATGAAAAGGAAAATTCAATTCAGTGACATCATACTTTTTTTATATGGCTGGAAAACTGCTGAGAGGGACATGAAGAACGGCTCAAGAGACCATGAGCACCGTGCTGCTGAAACGACTTTATGAAATGCATACAGACAGCCTTTAACAATCATGATATTCATCAACCATCTGCAATCATTCCGAGAACAGTCTTCACTCTTTCTACCATGCATAACTTTTATAATAGATCTCTTTTCGGATCATTTCAATACTAACAATACCTGCATGTACCTACAGACAGTCCTATGATAATCTGCTATGGCCCATAGAGTGGATGTGGTAAGAATATATGAAATGTTTGAGTCTGAAAGGGAATTTCTCAGATGATTTTTGTGTAGTATGGTAATAGTATAGTGAATTGGACAGCTCTTTCAGAATATGTAACTTTTATTTCTTTATGCGGGACCCATTGTGTTGCTGTAAGCTCCGGACAAATTTATTGTTGCATGCCGGCAAGTTAAGCATTTGTAAATTGCAAATGAACATTCACCCCTCCCTTCTGCACTGGCATCACTGATTCAGTCCGACTGCCATATGCCCGAGGATCACATCAAAATCCTCGGACTGGACGTCTGCTCTCCTGACATGAAAATGACAACTGCATAAAAATACATGTCAGGAGGGAGATGCCATCCTTTGACGAGTAACAGCAGTTTGACTGCACCATATCAGTGATGCCGGCTGGGAATGGTGGGTGATAATATGGGAGGGGAGAGATGTGAAAGTTCATTTCACATTACACTTGAAGCTTTTAATAATTTTCAAGGCTTCTGGAAATTTCGGTGATCTTACTTGATTGATTATATTTATAACCCAGGCACGCAAGATATCGGAAGACTTGTTTTTGATATTTTGTCAGTACCTTATATACTCGAGTACAAGTCAAGATTTTCAGCCCATTTTTTAGGCTGAAAGTGCCCTTCTCGGCTTACAGTATACATGAGTCATTGTCCCAGGGGGTCGGTGGGGGAGGGAGCTGCAGGAGCTGGTGACTGTCACATCATACTCACCCACTCCTCGCGCGATTGCTGCAAGTCCTCCCTGCATCTCTCTGTTGTCCAGGCTAGGCAGCTTCGTCACATGGTACCGCTCAATAAAGTAATGAGTATGCACGCATCTCCACTCCCACTGGAATGCATATTCATTACTTTAATGAGCAGTACCACATGAACGCTGAACACAGGAAGAAGCTGCCTCGCCTGGACAATGGAGAAGCAGGGAAAGTGCAGAGACCGTGCCAGCACAGGGTGAGTATGACGGTTAGGGGGAGCCGTGCTGAGTCATGCATATAATATACAGGGGGAGGACGGAGGAGCCATGCATGCAGCAGGGGGAGGATGGAGAAGCCATACATACAACAGGGGAGGATGGAGGAGCCATGCATAAAGAAGGGGGAGGACGGAGGAGCCATGCATACAGCAGCGGAAGCCACACATACAAGGACAGGGATGAGGGGACAATGAATACCCGGCTTTTACTTGAGTCAATAAGCTTACCCAGTTTTCTGTGGCAAAATTAGGCGCCTCGGCTTATACTCTGGTCGGCTTATACTCGAGTATATATGGTAGTTTTTATAATTTTGCCAAGAAATACTGTACTTTGCTCTCTGTGAGTAAAATTCATGAACTGTTAGTTATATGTTAACTTTCCCTTATGTCCGCAGTAAATTAAAATAGTGTTTTAAAGCTACAGTCGTCACTTGATCGTTTCAGTATAGGTCCTACAAGCTTTAATTTCCTTTCAAACTATTGACAATTTTTATTTCTTGTATTGTATTAATATTTCAATTTAATTTTTTAACTGAATAATTATAAATGTCTATTTTGAGCTAACTCCTGAATGATTGTTTTTTTTTAGATTTTAATCACTCCAGCCACAAAGAGGTCTGATTGGTCTCCAAAAAGAGAGCTACAGCTGCTGTTTTGAGGAAGGAGGGACACAGATTCAGAGAAATTGCTAGGAAGATGGGTGGTGGAGTCACTGCTTCTGGAGTGCAAAAGATGTGTTCACATTTTGCTGATAGTTGCAACATCAAAACCAAGAGTGGAAGAGGAAGGAAAAAGACAACAACTCCCAAAACAGACAGAAGAATTATTAGGTTAGCCTTGCAAAACAGAAGTGCATCAGCCAAGGAACTCAACCAGTTCCTGCACGATGGAGGAGTTTCGGAGTCAGATACAACAGTACATCTCCGATTACTTGATGCCGGTCTGAAAGCACAAACACCAAGGAAAAAGCCATTACTAAATCTTAAACAGAGAACTAAGAGAATTTCCTGGGCCAAAGAACATCTTAGCTGGACAACTGGAGATTGGAAGAAAGTAATCTGCAGCGATGAAACTAGAATATCAATTTTTGGTAGTGACGGAGAGCATTATGTTCGGAGAAGGACAAAGGAAGTCTGTCTTCCAGGGTGAATGACAGCTACAATGAAACATCCTGAGAGTGATATGATATGGGGCTGTATGTCCTGGCATGGTATAGGGAGAATACAGGTCCTTGAGGGAACTGTAAATGCTTCAAAATATATTCACGATGTCCTTGAACTAAAGCTCATCCCATCAAATCGTTACCTTGGCAAGGAACTGACTGAAATTATTTTTCAACAGGATGGAGCACCATGTCACACTGCAAGGCAATGTCTAACACGATTTGAAAGCAAACAAATTTATGTGCTTTCATGGCCAGGAAACAGCCCTGATCAGAACCATATCGAAAATCTGTGGTCAAGATTAAAGCAATTGGTTTCTAGAAAGCGATCGAGCAACAAATAGGCATTGATTGCAGTTGTTATCAGTTCCTGGTACCATGTTATAACCACAGGGAACCTGAGAAGTCTTGTTGAATCCATGCCAAGAAGATGCAAACCTGTTATCGATGCTAAAGGATATCCTCCATGCTACGAAAGAAAAAACACATAAGGATAGTATGAAATTAACATATTAGGACTAGAGTTGAGCGACTTTTGGTTTTTTAGGGTCACGTTTCGTTTCGTGAAACCCGACTTTTCCAAAAGTCGGGTCGAGCAAGATAGTCCGATTATAGGGAAAAGTCGGGGTCGTCCCGAAACACGAAACCCAATGTAAGTCAATGGGGAATAAAAGTCGGCAGTGAGAGGAGGACAGGAAACACACCTACAGTGCCCATTTGAATGCCAAAAGCATCAATTCTTCTTACTTAAGCTTGTCAACCTTAATTAACTTCATAATACAAGTTACGCACTGAAAAATGGGGGTTATTTGGCTAAAGTTGTGGGGGGGGAGGGCTGGCTGCAGGTTTTCATGTGCCCTGGGCGAAAGAGCGCCCCTTTAACATATACCACAACTCATCATGCTCCGATACGGCAGATAAATAGCGGTATAGTACAATGAAAAATACCTCACTTTTTACATCTCATGACGAGGCCCATCTATTTCTCCATACAGAATCATTGGTCCCATATAATGTTTGAAACAGTATATGATGAGCTCCACATAATGCTACAGTATATGTTGGTCCCCATGGATGAAGCTCCACTGTCTTATGGGCCCAAATAATGCTCCAAACATAATGGGCCCCATTTCTAATGCTCTAGTGTATAATGGGCCCTGTAAATGCTGCTCCAGTGTTTGATGTCCACCTTTGGAATGTTCCAGTGTATGGTGGGCCCCATCTATCATTCTCCAGAGTATAGTGCTCCCCAAAAATTGCTGTCCCAACATTGAAAACAATCAAATAAGTCTCCTCGCTAGGGAATCCCTGTACTTGTCTGGACAGGTGCTGTAGCTTGCTTAACAGCTCGCCAGCCGTTCTCACGCCCAGTATGGATTGCACGTGATTGCACAAAGGTTAGAAAGGGTACCGTATCCCTGGATAACATGTATGGATAGCGTACACATTCAAAATATATGTCTCAGGAGGCAGGCTCAGACGGTGTTAGGCCCAGTATGGATTGCACGTGATTGCACAAAGGTTAGAAAGGGTACCGTATCCCTGGATAACATGTATGGATAGCGTACACATTCAAAATATATGTCTATACAGCATGAGGCAGGCTCAGACGGTGTTAGGCCCAGTATGGATTGCACGTGATTGCACAAAGGTTAGAAAGGGTACCGTATCCCTGGATAACATGTATGGATAGCGTACACATTCAAAATATATGTCTATACAGCATGAGGCAGGCTCAGACGGTGTTAGGCCCAGTATGGATTGCACGTGATTGCACAAAGGTTAGAAAGGGTACCGTATCCCTGGATAACATGTATGGATAGCGTACACATTCAAAATATATGTCTCAGGAGGCAGGCTCAGACGGTGTTAGGCCCAGTATGGATTGCACGTGATTGCACAAAGGTTAGAAAGGGTACCGTATCCCTGGATAACATGTATGGATAGCGTACACATTCAAAATATATGTCTATACAGCATGAGGCAGGCTCAGACGGTGTTAGGCCCAGTATGGATTGCACGTGATTGCACAAAGGTTAGAAAGGGTACCGTATCCCTGGATAACATGTATGGAGAGCGTACACATTCAAAATATATGTCTATACAGCATGAGGCAGGCTCAGACGGTGTTAGGCCCAGTATGGATTGCACGTGATTGCACAAAGGTTAGAAAGGGTACCGTATCCCTGGATAACATGTATGGATAGCGTACACATTCAAAATATATGTCTATACAGCATGAGGCAGGCTCAGACGGTGTTAGGCCCAGTATGGATTGCACGTGATTGCACAAAGGTTAGAAAGGGTACCGTATCCCTGGATAACATGTATGGATAGCGTACACATTCAAAATATATGTCTATACAGCGTGAGGCAGGCTCAGACGGTGTTAGGCCCAGTATGGATTGCACGTGATTGCACAAAGGTTAGAAAGGGTACCGTATCCCTGGATAACATGTATGGATAGCGTACATATTCAAAATATATGTCTCAGGAGGCAGGCTCAGACGGTGTTAGGCCCAGTATGGATTTGACGGCCCAGATTACACAGCGGAGGAGCAGGGAGAGGTAAAGATTGCAAATGCTGGGGCCCTGCCCAAGTAAGGGGGGCCCACTCATGGGCGTCGGTACTGGCACTGGGCCCCTCATAGTACAGCGGTGTGTCTGACGGCGGGTGTGCACCACCACCGTCAGAGACACTTGATTGCACTATGAGGGACCCTGTGCCAGTGCCCGTGCCCAAGAGTCGGCCTACCCACCTGTCCAGGGCAACGGCACTCGCACGGTGTCGTGCGCTAGGTGTTGACCCCGGCCATGGGGGGGGGGAGGCAGCACAGTTAGGGAGTTTTAGAAAGTGGCATATGTTGATGTTGGACATTCAGCTGATGCAAAAGGCGAAATAAGTGAAGTACCAGGAAGAGGTGGACCAAAGCAAGCCATTTTTCTGTCACCCTATGTGTCATCAGGGGAAGGTGGGACAAAATCCTTGGAAACCCATGCGTGGTTCATTTTAATGAAGGTTAGATCATCCACATTTTGGGTTGACAGACGGGTCCTTTTTTCTGTCAGGATTGATCCAGCTGCACTGAAGACTCTTTCCGATAGCACACTTGCAGCTGGGCAAGCGAGCTCCTGTAAGGCATATTGGGCCAATTCAGGCCAGGTGTCCAGTTTAGCGGCCCAATAGTCAAAGGGGAATGACCTGTGTGGGAGAACATCGTTATGGGAGGAAAAGTAGTTTGTAACCATAGTTGACAACTGCTGTCTCCTGTCACTTTCCATCGATGCAGTATTACCAGTTGTGTGAGCGGTATTTGGAAAATCAGTCCACAACATTGTCATGAAACCCGTCTCCAACTCCACTTCTGCTGTGTGCACCACTAACACCTCTGCCAAGCTGCCCCCGGCCCGTACGGCTTGTGTGAGAACCATCACCGCTGCTGTGTGCTGGGAATGCCTCAAGCAACCGATTTACCAGAGTTGCTTGTTTATTAGTCAATATTAGGTCAAGGTTCTCCTGTGGCATGATGTTTTGTAATTTGCCTTTATAGCGTGGATCCAGGATGCTGGCCAACCAGTAGTCATCATCGTTCATCATTTTGGCAATGCGGGGGTCCCTTTTTAGGATCTGCAAGGCATAATCTGACATGTGGGCCAATGTTCCCGGTGTCAATGATGCACTGCGAGTGCTGGGTGGAGGAGCACTTTCTGGCAAATCCACATCCCTCCAGTCACGCACAAACCCTGTACCAGACCTTGCCACGCCAACATTTTCACTTGCCCCACGAGATGCATCCTCCTCCCCTAAGTAATCATCCCCATCATCCTCCTCCTCCTCCTCTTCTTCCTCCACCTCGTCCAGGAGAGGTCCCTGAGCAGACAATGGCTGAATGTCATCAAGGATTCCCTCCTCCTCATCAACATTGGCTGCAGACGCCTGCTCCTTAAGGTGCATCAAAGTTTGCATGAGCAGACGCATAAGTGGGATGCTCATGCTTAGGATGGCGTGGTCTGCGCTTACCAGCCGTGTGCAATCCTCAAAACACTGAAGGACTTTACAAAGGTCTTTCAGCTTCGACCACTGCACGCCTGTCAACTCCATGTCTGCTCTCAAAGTGCCTGGCCGTGTATCCTCCCACAAATGCATTATGGCCTGCCTCTGCTCGCACAGCCGCTCCACCATGTGCAGGGTGGAGTTCCACCTTGTTGCAATGTCGATAATGAGGCGGTGGTTGGGAAGGTGGAGCAATCGCTGCAGCTTCTGCATACGAACGGAGTGTACAGGCGACCGGCGGATGTGCGCGCACAGTCTTTGCACCTTCTGGAGCAGGGCTGTTAACTCCGGATAATTTTTGAGGAAGCACTGCACCACCAGGTTCAAGGTGTGAGCCAAGCAAGGTATGTGGCTGAGTTTTGAAAGGGCTATGGCTGCCACAAAATTATGGCCGTTATCACTAACTACCTTGCCTGCCTCAAGATGTACACTGCCCAGCCATGACTCAGTTTGTCGCTTCAAGTACTCGGCCAGCACCTCGGCGGTGTGTCTGTCGCCCAAACACATCATCTGCAACACAGCCTGCTGACACTTTCCACTAGCTGCTCGATAGGGGGACACATCGTGTGCAACAGTGGCAGCTGCAGATGGAGTGCTCGTACGACTGCGCTCTGTGGACGAGCTTTCGCTTCTGGAGGAGGAGGAGGAGGAGGAGGAGGGTCGAACGCCTACAGCCAACTGTTTCCTATACCGTGGGCTAGGCAGCACTGTCCCACCACCGCTGTCCCCTGTGGACCCTGCATCCACCACATTAACCCAGTGCGCAGTGATGGACACGTAACGGCCCTGGCCATGCCGACTGGACCATGCATCAGTTGTGAGGTGCACCTTTCCGCTCACTGACTGCTTGAGTGCATGGACAATGCGGTCTTTCACATGATGGTGGAGGGCTGGGATGGCTTTGCGAGAGAAGAAGTGGCGACTGGGTAGGTCATAGCGTGGTACTGCATAGGCCATGAGTTTGCGGAAAGCTGGGCTTTCCACCAACCGAAAGGGCATCATCTCAAACGAGATTAGTTTGGCAATGTGGGCGTTCAAACCCAGTGTACGCAGATGAGAGACTGAGTACTTTCTTGACCTACTCATAGTGTCTGGGAGGGTGAGCTGGACTTGAGAGCTGCATATGGTGGAAGTAGCAGTGGACAGGGCGGACTGAGAGAGGGTTGATGATGGTGATGGAGTTGGTGTTCTTTCTGATGGCCTAGAATCAGTCTTTCGTTGATATAACAGTGGGATTCCCTGACTGCTGTGGTCTTGCAATGACACCTCAACATTTGCTGCTGTGCTAACCGGTGGGCTTACAGTGGGGGAAACAATGTAGCGTTGCTGACTACCTTAGTTGTGATCAGTTGCACATGTGGCACTTGAGGTTTGGTGTTGTGTCCACGCTTGCAAGTGCATGCTGGTTAAATGTCTAAGCATGCAACTAGTATTCAAATTTTTCAGATTTTTCCCTCGGCTAAAGGTCTTTGCGCACTTCTTACAGATAACCTTGGCCTGATCATGAGGATTTTGTTCAAAAAAGTGCCACACTGCACTCTTCCTACTTTGGCAGACATTTTGCGGCCTAGCACGCTGTGATCTTTTGACCCTCTGGACAAGCTGTCCAGCAACTCTTTTGATGTTTGGAACCTGTCTTTGGAGTGCTCCGGGCCTGCCAGATAACAGCTGTTGCGATGTCGATGTCTGCTGTGGATGCTCCTCATCTGAGCTATTGGAAGCAGCACCCTCTTCCCCCAATGGATGCCAATCTGGGTCAACAACTGGGTCATCCATCACCTCCTCTTCTATGTCATGTGCACCTTCCTCTGTGTCACCGTGTATGGTGGTATAGTGTGCGGGAAGGGGCACCTGAGTCTCATCAGGGTCAGAATCTGGCTCTGTACACTGCGAGGACAATGTAGTGCTCTGAGTGAATGTACCAGCAGAATCATCCATCAGCGGCTGTGCATCAGTGCACTCCATGTCAGATTCATCTTGGCCTGGGTAATTCACCATTTCACTTGATAATCCAGGCATGGTATGTGAAAACAGCTCCATGGAGTAATCAGTAGTATGGCCTGCATCATCCTTCAATCTTGGTTGGGGTGAAGGACACAAGGAAAGGTGTGGTTCATGAACAGGAGCCTCCAATGACGACTCAGTGCTTTTACTTTTTACAACTGAAGAAGAGGAGGCGATAGAGCTGGAGGCTGAGTCAGCAATGTAAGACAAAACTTTTTCCTGATGCTCTGGCTTTAAAAGCGGTTTGCCAACTCCTAGAAAACTAAGCGTTCGAGGCCTTATGTAGCCAGACGATGATGCAGGGTCAGCACCTCCTGCATTCGGTCCTATTTTGCTCTTGCCACTACCATCAGATCCACCACCAAGACCATCATTACCAGCTGCCAACCCCCGCCCAATTCCACGGCCTCTTCCACCAGCCTTCCTCATTTTTGGTAGAAATGTAGACAAAATCCAACAAACTATATAGTAATGTAAAACAAGGTACAAGGTGTCTATAGGACAGGGGAGATTTAGAATTTCTGCACACACTTGTGGACAGTGGACACTTTTGGATTGTGTGAGGCCCACTGATATCTGAGCGCTATGTGACAGGCTCGATGGCACAGCTGCCTGTGACAAAAGTGAAGAGAGGATAATGGAGATTTTGAATCTCTGCGCACACTTTTGGACACTGGACACTTGTGGATTGTGTGAGGCCCACTGATATCTGAGCGCTATGTGACAGGCTCGATGGCACAGCTGCCTGTGACAAAAGTGACGAGAGGATAATGGAGATTTTGAATCTCTGCGCACACTTTTGGACACTGGACACTTGTGGATTGTGTGAGGCCCACTGATATCTGAGCGCTATGTGACAGGCTCGATGGCACAGCTGCCTATGACAAAAGTGACGAGAGGATAATGGAGATTTTGAATCTCTGCGCACACTTTTGGACACTGGACACTTGTGGATTGTGTGAGGCCCACTGATATCTGAGCGCTATGTGACAGGCTCGATGGCACAGCTGCCTGTGACAAAAGTGACGAGAGGATAATGGAGATTTTGAATCTCTGCGCACACTTTTGGACACTGGACACTTGTGGATTGTGTGAGGCCCACTGATATCTGAGCGCTATGTGACAGGCTCGATGGCACAGCTGCCTGTGACAAAAGTGACGAGAGGATAATGGAGATTTTGAATCTCTGCGCACACTTTTGGACACTGGACACTTGTGGATTGTGTGAGGCCCACTGATATCTGAGCGCTATGTGACAGGCTCGATGGCACAGCTGCCTGTGACAAAAGTGACGAGAGGATAATGGAGATTTTGAATCTCTGCGCACACTTTTGGACACTGGACACTTGTGGATTGTGTGAGGCCCACTGATATCTGAGCGCTATGTGACAGGCTCGATGGCACAGCTGCCTGTGACAAAAGTGACGAGAGGATAATGGAGATTTTGAATCTCTGCGCACACTTTTGGACACTGGACACTTGTGGATTGTGTGAGGCCCACTGATATCTGAGCGCTATGTGACAGGCTCGATGGCACAGCTGCCTGTGACAAAAGTGACGAGAGGATAATGGAGATTTTGAATCTCTGCGCACACTTTTGGACACTGGACACTTGTGGATTGTGTGAGGCCCACTGATATCTGAGCGCTATGTGACAGGCTCGATGGCACAGCTGCCTGTGACAAAAGTGACGAGAGGATAATGGAGATTTTGAATCTCTGCGCACACTTTTGGACACTGGACACTTGTGGATTGTGTGAGGCCCACTGATATCTGAGCGCTATGTGACAGGCTCGATGGCACAGCTGCCTGTGACAAAAGTGACGAGAGGATAATGGAGATTTTGAATCTCTGCGCACACTTTTGGACACTGGACACTTGTGGATTGTGTGAGGCCCACTGATATCTGAGCGCTATGTGACAGGCTCGATGGCACAGCTGCCTGTGACAAAAGTGACGAGAGGATAATGGAGATTTTGAATCTCTGCGCACACTTTTGGACACTGGACACTTGTGGATTGTGTGAGGCCCACTGATATCTGAGCGCTATGTGACAGGCTCGATGGCACAGCTGCCTGTGACAAAAGTGACGAGAGGATAATGGAGATTTTGAATCTCTGCGCACACTTTTGGACACTGGACACTTGTGGATTGTGTGAGGCCCACTGATATCTGAGCGCTATGTGACAGGCTCGATGGCACAGCTGCCTGTGACAAAAGTGACGAGAGGATAATGGAGATTTTGAATCTCTGCGCACACTTTTGGACACTGGACACTTGTGGATTGTGTGAGGCCCACTGATATCTGAGCGCTATGTGACAGGCTCGATGGCACAGCTGCCTGTGACAAAAGTGACGAGAGGATAATGGAGATTTTGAATCTCTGCGCACACTTTTGGACACTGGACACTTGTGGATTGTGTGAGGCCCACTGATATCTGAGCGCTATGTGACAGGCTCGATGGCACAGCTGTGACAAAAGTGACTAGAGGATAAGGGAGATTGGATTGCTTTTAAAAAAGCAGTTTGCGGAGCAGTGGGTAAACAGCAATGCCAGCATGTCAGGAAGCCTTTAAACGCAGCCCAACAACCAACACCACTCATACACCACTATATAGCCTCCCCTTGCACTGCACACACAGTGACTTGTGTGTTGTGCAGGCCAAATCGCTAGCAGCAGAAGCAGTTTTTTTGTCTTCTTCCCTGCCTAACGCTCTCCCTACAGAATCAGCAGCAACCTCTCCCTATACTAAGATCGGCAGAAGTAAGATGGCGGTCGGCGTGCACGCCCTTTTATACCCCCTGTGACGCCCACCAAAGCAAGCCAATCACTTGCATGCCCTTCTGAAAGATGGTGGTGACCCGTGCCTATGTCATCACGTTGCCCACAGTGTCCGTGGATCCTGATTGGCTGAAAAAGAGCGCAAAACAAACTTTTGAAACGCGACTTTGGCGCGTAAGTCGCCGACCTCGTGGCCGACCTCATCCTAGGGTCGGGTTTCGTTTCATGAAACCCGACTTTGCCAAAAGTCGGCGACTTTTGAATTTTTTCGACCCGTTTCGCTCAACTCTAATTAAGACGTGATATTTTGATTTGGCCATTCCGCTGTTCTTACAGAAGTAATGAGATATTTTATATTATGGTAACCTTTTTTCTATGTAGAGGTGTGTCAATTCTACTTTAGACTAATTGTGGTGTTATTGTTATAAACACTTTATATGACTGCATGCGTAAAACTTTAAAAAATGACAAAAATTTGAAGTGTATCCACAATTTTGGACACTAGTGAATATACGCCTAAATGATGGTTTATTTGTAAATGTGAAATGTATATTGAATATGAATATGCACCCCTTCCGCAGCCCATAATCCTATCAAACCTCTTCAGGTATCACCAATTGGGTTACTTTTAATTGCTTTTAAACTATTATTCAAAATATTCTGGAAAACTGAATTTGTAATTTCAAAGCCCAATTTTCAATTAGGTGACCTGGCCTCATTTCTTAAATGAAGGAAATTTCACAGTAGCTTATAGTAATGGGCTAATTCGGCCATGTTACATGACCTCACTATGGATACATCTTTTGTTGACACATTTTATCATGTCAGAGCATAATAGCAGAATGGAAATTTGGACACTATGATAAGGTTTCTTTTCTTTTTTCTTTTTACCAGTTGGGGGAAAATATTAACTAGAACTGAAAAACGCTTTCATTACCTGTGATAACATAAGCAATTTACAGTATATACAGGGCATGTAAAAGTTTGGGAACCCCAATAAGTTGAAGATGAAATTATTTTTAAAAGGCCTAAAGTTAAAGATAACACATTTCCTTTGAATTTTAGACAAAAAAAATATTTTCTCATCTGTTACATTTTAAAAATTACAAAAGGGAAAATGGGCCAAAACAAAAGTTTGGGCACCGTACATGGTTAGTACCTAGTATCAAGCCTTTTGAAAGTATCACAGCTTATAAACACTTTTTGTATCCAGCCAAGAGTTTTTCAATTCTTGTTTGAGGGACTTTCAGTCATTCTTCCTTGGAAATTTCTTTCAGTTCTGTGAGATTCCAGGGTCATCTTGCATGTACTGATGTTTTGATGTCTAGCCACAGACTTTCAATGATGTTCAGCTTAGGGGACTGTGAGGGCCAATGTTAAACCTTCAGCTTGCACCTCTTGAGATAGTTTAATGTGGATATTTGTGTTTACGATCATTATCCTCTTTTCAACTTCAGATGTTTTAGAAATGGTGTTATGTTTGCATCAATAATCTGCGGAAATTTAATTTAATCCATTCTTCTTTCTACCAGTGAAATGTTCCACCTTGCCATTGGCTGCAACACAACCCCAAAGCATGATTGATCCACCCTTTTCCTGAAATTCTGTGCACTTTCTTCTCCACACATACCTTTGATCATTGTGGACAAATAGTGCTATTTCCACCTCATCGGTCCACAGGACTTGTTTTCAAAATGTATTATTCTTGTTTAGATGTTCTTTTGCATACTTCTGACACTGAATCTTATGGTGAGGATGCAAGAGAGGTTTTCTTCTGATGATTCTTCCATGAAGGCCATAGTTGTGCAGGTGTATCTGAACAGTAGAACAAAGTATCACAATTCTAGAGTCTACTAGATCTTTCTGAAGGTCTTTTGCGGTCAAATGGAGATTCTGATTTGCTTCTCTAGCAATCCTACGAGCAGCTCTCACTTAAATTTTGCTTGTTCTTCTAAACTTTATCATGACCTCCACTGTTCCTTTTAACTGCCATTTCTTAATTACATTTCAAACTGAGGAAAGAGCAACTTGAAAATGCTTTGCTATTTTTTACAGCTTTTTCCAGTTTTGTGGTCCTCCACCATTTTCATTTTCAGTGTGCTAGGCAACTGCTTAGAAGAACCCATGGCTGCTGTTTTTTTAATAATCTTTATTTTTATATAGCACCAACATATTCTTCAGTGCTTTACAGTTTGCACACATTATCAATGCTGTCCCCATTGGGGCTCACAATCTAAATTCCCTATAAGTATGTGTTTGGAGTGTGGGAGGAGTAACTGGAGGAAACCCACACAAACACAAGGAGAACATACAAACTCCTTGCAGGTGTTGTCCTTGGTGGAATTTGAACACAGGACCCCAGCGCTGCAAGGTTGCAGTGCTAACCACTCAGCCACCATGTTTTTTGGCACAAGGTTAAAGGAGGTGGGTTTTTAGCAGGGAAATTTGCATCACCTGTCCTTTCCTAACAATGATGGTGAACAAGCCATAACCCTAACAGGCTAGCTAAGGTCTGAAACCTTGGTCAAAAGGTATCTGAGCACACAAATCTCCAAGAGTGCCCAAACTTTTCTATCGGCCTATTTCCCTTTCTGCCATTTAAAAAATGTAAAAAATTACAATATATTCTTTTTCATAAAATACACATGGAAATGTGTCATTTTTAATCTTAGGCCTTTTAGAGATCATTTATCTTCAATTTGCTTAACTGTTCACAATAACAATTTTGACCAAGGGTGTCTAAACTTTTACAGGCCACTGTGTGTGTTTTTCCCAGAATTTTTTTTTATAGTCAGGGACTGGAGTGAGATTTCTGGTGTTGGGAACACTACACTTTATAATGAATAAGATAAGCTGTGGTGTCACGCCTCTGCCGCAGCTGTGTTCTGCCCCAGCTGTGTTCTGCCCCACCTGTGGCCATTTTGAGAGAAAATTACAAATGTCGCAAAATTTTGCAGAACTCTGAGTTCCAAAGCATTTATTCCACCTATTTGGCATAAAAGCTTTGAATGAATCGGGCATTAAAGTTTGCTATTATTTTGATATGATATTCTGTTAATTGCAAGCACATGGCTAGCGATCTCGGTTCTGAGACCCTATTAACACCTTTTTACCCCTTTGGGTTTTCCGTTTTTGTTATTCTGTTTTTGCTCCTCTTCTTCCCAGAGCCATAACTTTTTTATTGTTCTATCAATATGGCCATGTGAGAGCTTCTTTTTTTGCGTGATGAGTTGTACTTTTGAACAACACCATTCGTTTTACCATATAGTGTACTTGAAAATCGGGAAAAAAATAAAAGTGCTATGAAACTGTAAAAAAAAATGCAATTCCAAAATTTATTTTATCATGGTCAGTAAATGCTAAAACTGACCTGCCATTTTAATTATCCAAGTCATTATGAGCATATAGAAAAATATTCAGGATTGAGAGTCCTCAGTAGTTGATACCTTTTAAAGGCTAACAGTCCTGCTGTGTGTAGCAAGAATGCTCATCTGCTATGAGTAGGGCGACGCCTCATAGCAGTTCAGCCGTGACAACCACAGGTATCTCCTGCAGACCTCGAGTCATCATCCCAACCCATCGTCAACCCGCAGTAATGTGACACCGGTGCCAATGAATGGGGATTATATCAGAACTTGACAACGGCATTGAACATTTAAACAACTGCGGCTGGATCGCGATTCCACCTCTGTTAGGGGCACGTGTTATCTGATGGAATCAGCTGACGTAACAAAAAAGTTGCAGGCTCATCGCTGGAGCCCACATCGAGGGGAGGGAGGCAACCTTGGATGTACCTATACATCCAAGGATGTAAAGGGGTAAATATTTAAAAAAAATCTCTCTGGGTGTTTAACTATTTTTTTTATTTTCGTAAAGGAGAATGGAGACAAGGAAGTAAATGCATGCGGACACTGCGATGGCATGCAGTCACACACGCAACAGCAGCATCCAGATAGTGCTCGTTCTGGGAAGTGAGCACTGTCAATTAGAAGTGTTGGAAGGGCCCCAATATGAAAATTAGGAGGCATAATGGTGCACCAAACTCTTGACCACACCAAGAGTGCACGAAGCTTCCTTATTCGTATATGAATTCATAATTATTTTCTTAGACATCGTACCAGTAATATTGCTAATATGGTTGTTATGAGGGGCTAGCTCCACTAAAACACTGTGTAGTCCATTTACAATGCATTTTGGGGCTGATGGATTCCCTTTATTTCATGACGAATTTGAATTAAGATACAAATAAGATAAACTTATAAAAAGTCTATGCCTTTATACAAGTTATGCAACACTGTGACACACAATGTGTCTATCCCAGCATTTAGACATAGCAGGGTACTGGTTTATTAACCCACAATTAGAAGAACTGAGGCTCAGTAGACTAAAGGGGGTTTTACACATAGCGATATCGCTAGCAATATCGCTATAATGTCAACGATTTTGTGACGCAGCAGCGATATTGCTAGCGATATCGCTATGTGTGATACTTACCTCCGACCGGCTCCCCCTCTGGTTATCGCTGATCGCGTGAGAATGTTCGGCTCCATTTCTCATCGACAGCTTCCTGCTGGGGCTTCCTGCTGTGACGACGAGCGACATGTGGAGGCGGGCGGGGGGACGTCTTCATCGCTGTGTGTGATACTTACCTCCGACCGGCTCCCCCGCCGGTTATCGCTAATCGCGCGAGAATGTCCGGCTCCATTTCTCGTCATCAGCTTCCTGCTGGGCTTCCTGCTGTGACGACGAGCGACGCGTGGAGGCGGGTGGGAGGACATCTTCATCGCTGTGTGTGAAAGGTGAGTATCGTCCGCTGTATCGCTGCCGCATCGCTGTGAGGTCTGCCTGTGTGACAGCTCACTAGCGATCATTTAGCAATGCACCAGCGATCCTGACCGGGTCAGATCGCTGGTCGGATCGCTGGTGCATCGCTAAATGTAAAAGGGCCTTAAAGAAGACTGTGCTTAGGTATAAGTACGACAAAGATGGAGGTTAGAGAAAAGCACGATAGCTATCAGACATGACAATAGAAGAGAAACCTTACAGTGGTTGCTGGTCGCCTGCGTGTCCCTCTGCATCAATAAACTGGACTAGTATTTATTGTACTCATTTTATGTAAGAAGAACCCAAGTAATGATATCAGTGATATAGAGAGTTGGAAACAGAAAGAAAAACATGATTTATATTTTGTCATTGCATATCCCTTTGTTTAATTCAGCAAGTTACTGCATATCTAATCCAAGTCACGGGCAACAAGATAAAGGAAAAAAGCAAGCAATGTGTGCTTTCATTCCACAATGTCCTTATTACATGAGCCAACTCAAGTTCTACTACACAATGACAGCTGTTTCTGGCAAAATGAGGCAATTTTCGTCAAAGCACCATATGGACGCTTGGGATAGCAATACCTACAGGATTGTGAATGCCTAACAACCTTATTGCCTAGAAGAAAATCAATACACAAGATAAATGCAACCACCAGTTTAAATCATGAAATGCTTTTGCATGGGATAAAAGAAACCGGAATTTTCACATATGTGCAGTAAGGAGGTGGCATGTATTATTGAATCATTATTCACAGAGAAGGATTACTGTGGACTAGGATCTCACATTTTTTATTTTTATATGCAAATGCTCTAAAATGTAATGACCAAATATATAACAACAGCTGTATACTGTACTGTATACGCAGTTGAGAACCATAAAACACCTTTTAGATATTTTATATATGGGTTTTTGGGGCAACTTTGGCCGCAACACAGCTCAATGCAGGAGTCTTTAGGTACTGTGATGGCGACAAGGAAGTCGCAAAAAATCAAACTGGTTCTGACTTTTAGAAACCTGTATTTTTGTACTACCTTGTGAGTCATAATACAAACTTATTAACTTGCATTACACTGTGATGTAACAGTGACGTAGATTGCAAATATTGCTCGCACATGGGGTTGCATTGCAACCGGCAAGGTAGCAAGTCACAAACAGTCAGAACCAGCCTGACTTTTTGCAATTTGCATGTTGCAGGAGCAGTAACTTGTGATTTACAGCACGACCCCATTCTTATGCAATATGCTGTATTAGTGCTATAATCGGTGTGTAGCTCCAGAATTGGGAATAGAGAAGCCTTGCTGCCATAGGAATATTTTCATACAGTTGTGGCCAAAAGTATTGACACCCCTTCAGTTCTGTCAGATAATACTCAAGTTTCTTTCTGAAAATGATTGCAAACACAAATTCTTTCGTATTATTATCTTCATTTAATTTGTCTTAAATGAAAAAACACAAAAGAGAATGAAGCAAAAATTGATCATTTCACACAAAACTCCAAAAATGGGCCAGACAAAAGTATTGGCACCCTCAGCCTAATACTTGGCTGCACAACCTTTAGCCAAAATAACTGCGACCAACCGCTTCCGGTAACCATTAATGAGTTTCTTACAATGCTCTGCTGGAATTTTAGACCATTCTTCTTTGGCAAACTGCTCCAGGTCCCTGATATTTGAAGGGTGCCTTCTCCAAACTGCCATTTTCAGATCTCTTCACAGGAGTTCTATGGGATTCAGGTCTGGACTCATTGCTGGCCACCTTAGAAGTCTCCAGTGCTTTCTCTCAAACCATTTTCTAGTGCTTTTTGAAGTGTGTTTTGGGTCATTGTCCTGATGGAAGACCCATGACCTCTGAGGGAGACCAAGCTTTCTCACACTGGGCCCTACATTATGCTGCAAAATTTGTTGGTAGTCTTCTGACTTCATAATGCCATGCACACGGTCAAGCAGTCCAGTGCCAGAGGCAGCAAAGCAACCCCTAAACATCAGGGAACCTCCGCCATGTTTGACTGTAGGGACCGTGTTCTTTTCTTTCAATGCCTCTTTTTTTCACCGGTAAACTCTATGTTGATGCCTTTGCCCAAAAAGCTCTACTTTTGTCTCATCTGACCAGAAAACATTCTTCCAAAACGATTTAGGCTTTTTCAGGTAAATTTTGGCAAACTCCAGCCTGACTTTTTTATGTCTCGGGGTAAGAAGTGGGGTCTTCCTCGGTCTCCTACCTTACAGTCCCTTTTCATTCAGACACCGACGGATAGTACGGGTTGACACTGTTGTACCCTCGGACTGCAGGGCAGCTTGAACTTGTTTGGATGTTAGTCGAGGTTCTTTATCCAACCTCCGCACAATCTTGCGTTGAAATCTCTTGTCAATTTTTCTTTTCTGTCCACATCTAGGGAGGTTAGCCACAGTGCCATGGGCTTTAAACTTCTTGATGACACAGCGCACGGTAGACACAGGAACATTCAGGTCTTTGGAGATGGACTTGTAGCCTTGAGATTGCTCATGCTTCCTCACAATTTGGTTTCTCAAGTCCTCAGACAGTTCTTTGGTCTTCTTTCTTTTCTCCATGCTCAATGTGGTACACACAAGGACACAGGACAGTGGTTGAGTCAACTTTAATCCATGTCAACTGGCTGCAAGTGTGATTTAGTTATTGCCAACACCAGTTAGGTGCCACAAGTAAGTTACAGGTGCTGTTAATTACACAAATTAGAGAAACATCACATGATTTTTCGAACAGTGCCAATACTTTTGTCCACCCTCTTTTTTATGTTTGGTGTGGAATTATATCCAATTTGGCTTTAGGACAATTTTTTTTGTGTTTTTTCATTTAAGACAAATTAAATGAAGATAATAATACCAAAGAATTTGTGTTTGCAATCATTTTCAGGAAGAAACTGAGTATTATCTGACAGAATGGCAGGGGTGTCAATACTTTTGGCCACAACTGTACATGAAGTCCATAATTCATATACAATTTACTTAGAATACAGTGGCATTATCTGATTGTTTGGGGTTTCAGCAGCTGGGCCCATGGTTGACAGAGTGGTTAGAAAGTTGGGACAAGCCCTTTAGGACATCGTGAGAGGCTATACCAGTGTTTCCCAAACTCCAGTCCTCACGGACCCCACGGACCCCACGGACCCTGATTTCTGGACTTCCATAGCGTTGCACAGGTGAGAGAATTCCTGATGCCTTGATGATACTTCCACCAGCTGTGCAATACTAAGGAAATCCTGAAAACATGAACTGTGGGGGCCGCGAGGACTGGAGTTTGGGAAATACTGGGATATACAATATTAAGAGATAATTACATCATATTATTCTTTTAGATTACATTGTAATAAACCTGTCATTTAAGCAGGGGCTACATGGTAATACTCAGAAATGTCACATAACCAAAACAAAATGGGGACTTTGCCAGCACCTTGTTGTTACGCAACTAATTTAGAGTTCCAACAACCAGACAAATCACATGCAAGTTTCAGTCACATGAAACTTACCTGAAGTCTTTGGCAATAAGTCACACACAAAAAAATGGACACATTTCAAAGCATTTGCAACTGTTTTTCATAGTTGCAGTATTTCGTAGGTCGTAAGGCAACACTATGTCAATGTTGTCCAATACCTGTCGCCGTGTGGTCAAAATATGAAATATGAAGGCCAGGACTTCTCAAACTAGCAGTTGGGATAATTTTATCTTGCTTTATAGAAACAGAAAGATGCTATAATTGCTTATTCTTCTAGTATAAATTAGCATAAAACTGAAATAGACATAAAAATAATGATAAAATATATATTATGCCTGCACAGTGTTTGGGTCTTATTCTAATAAAAGTATTAAAAAAGCTAAAAAAATTAAGCATTTCCCCCCCATGATAATTGAAATGCACCAGAATTTTTCAGCTATACATTTCTAGAGTAAAACTACAAAGGACAAGACTCAATGGTATTTCTTGAGTACTCTGGATCATCAAACCAGCGGGCATATAGTAAGTGTTCCCATCTCTACTGTGACTGACATTAAGCTTTCAGCTGCTAAAAATTACCTGCCGAGACTGATAATAGTACAATATATATAAAAAGCTATTTTATAGCATATCTCCATCTGTTAGGCTTAACAATTCATTTTCTTTTCGAATATTGCCAAGATCTCAGCCTATGATGCATGTGCACGCAAACTGATATTTTACAGAAGCAAGACAAAAATGTAACACTAGACTAGATAAGCGATAATTGCCCTATTGTGCACTGATTTCAAGAAAATTGACCTTAAAATAAAAAACCTCTACAACGTTGTCATTTTGGTACCTTACTGTTATTATAAAAAGTAATACAGCCATTTCCGAATTGAATTTTTGTACAAAATATTGAAAACATTTCCCATAGAGCTTATCATACCACTATCTAAAGGCGTTAGTAGTTGTCCCATAAACAACATACGGTATCTAACCTGTTCACAGGATCAATAATAAAAGGTATGATTAGTGAAGGTTTAACCGCTAGGACAACCACTGATCCTACTGATCATGAGATCTGGGGTGCCCTTATTTGAATGAAGCATTACTGAGCATGTGCGACCACAGCTCCATTAACGATCCATAATAAAGAGGTCACACATGCTCAATAATGCTTCATTGACAACTGTAGCATTATAGCAGTGAAGAGAATAGCTGAAGTTTTATCACAAATGTGGAACGTGTTGCAGTATTGGGATTATGGAAAGACACTTAATAGTAAAGCAGTAAAATAGATTTTTTTTAATTTTTTATAAATAAAACACATACTTAGGGCTCATTCAGGCATCAGTTTTTCATGTACAAGTTCTATCCATGTTTTTCAGGGATATCACTTCTACTGTACCGACTTTATGGGGTAACTCATCTCTAATTTTTTAACAGGTTGAATGGTCCTCACAAAAGCACAGAGACATGTCCGATATTGATCAGAGTGTCAGATGATAATTGCCAATGCAAGTCTATGAATCAGCGAAAAAATTTGATTGCACTCAGATTCAGATGCCATACATATGCTGTCTGTTTTTATGATCTGTTTATCATGAGAACTTTTTTTTCTTTTACAGTCAAGAAAAACAGATGAAACTTGGACCAAACTATGATGACACTCTGCTGAAACTCTGAACAAAATCACTTATGAAACTAGGATTATTTTTCTCTTAGGTGATAAAAACAGAAGTGTGAATGAGCCCTTGGCCAGTGCGCAATGCCATTACCACTAGTTATGAGCGAGTATACTCGTTGCTCGGGTTTTCCCGACCATGCTCAGGTGTCCTCCGAGTATTTTGGCGTGCTCGGTGACTTAGTTTTTGTCGCCTCAGCTGCATGATTTGCGGCTGATAGACAGCTTGAATACATGTGGGAATTCCCTAACAAACAGGCATTCCACACATGTATTCAAGCTGTCCAGCAGGCGCAAATCATTCAGCTGCGTCGACAGAAACTAAATCTCCGAGCATGCCAAAATACTCAGAGGTCACCCGAGTAACGAGTATAATCGCTCATCAGTAACATCCACTCTCTTTAATGGACTTTTAGAATAACTCTTTATGAATACTGGAGAACTGACCAGTTTTGAAACATTCTCTCTTTTGGGAGGTGTAAGACATCTCCCAACCATCATCCAAAAAATCCCATCCAAACGATATGCAGCCGGTGTAGGAACTTCAGTAAAATCTACTTTATGTGAAATCTTATGAGATTTAATTGCAGGAACATGAAAAAGGTGAGTTGACTTTTATTTGGAGATAACCCTTTCAGTTGAAGAACTAGCTGTGATATTTGTTAGGTCTACATAAAAATACATGATTGCTTCGCCATTTCTTTGATACATCTACAGTAATTTTCCCATGGTTACTCTTTTTATGTTCTCTACTTGGAATTTATATATAATTTACACATTTTATATGCCACAATAGAATTCAATCTTATCAACGTATTTATTAATAATACATTTCTGCAAGATTTTCTATGTTTAATCATACAGAGCATGTGTTGTTAAGGTAACCTTGACCCCTTCAACCTTGTTAAGCATTCATATGCATAATGCATTGATTCATCAGGTAAGGAAGAAATTTGCAAACAGCCATATTAATACATCAAGCATTCAATGCAGCCTAGAAGCCGGTATAATAGATAGTCTGTATAACAAATGGAGCCTTCTATAAAAGTGCTAATAACAATGCAATCATTTCTGGCTTGGTGAAGCCACATCATCATCTGTATTGAGCATTTCATGACCTCTCAATTGACAGAGACCTGTTGTTTCCTCACACATTTGTTTCTCTAATCATTGTATCATATGACAATCGATGTTTATACATGTTTTGTATCCAGAATTTATCAGTTTAGTCTTGCATTTTAAGTAGGTTTCAATATAAACATGAAGAATCATGAAGACAAGACAGTTAGTCAGATTATGAAAAAGGTCATTTCAAATAACATCTCAATGTCAGATTAAGAGAACACCAGCTAACCAGCCATAAATGTTTGATTTTTGCTGGCATACAGTGGGTACGGAAAGTATTCAGACCCCTTTACATTTTTCACTCTTTGTTTCATTGCATCCATTTGGTAAATTCAAAAAAGTTCATTTTTTCTCATTAATGTACACTCTGCACCACATCTTGCCTGAAAAAAAAACAGAAATGTAGAAATTTTTGCAAATGTATTAAAAAAAGTCCTTGAAATATCACATGGTCATAAGTATTCAGACCCTTTGCTCATTATCGAGTAGAAGCACCCTTTTGAGCTAGTACAGCCTTGAGTCTTCTTGTGAATAATGCAACACGTTTTTCACACCTGGATTTGGGGATCCTCTGCCATTCTTTCTTGCAGATCCTCTCCAGTTCTGTCAGGTTGGATGAATGAACGTTGGTGAACAGCCATTTTCAGGTCTCACCAGAGATGCTCAATTGGGTTTAGGTCAGGGCTCTGGCTGGACCAGTCAAGAATGGTCACAGAGTTGTACCAAAGCCACTCCTTTGTTATTTTAGCTGTGTGTTTAGTGTCATTGTCTTCTTGGAAGGTGAACCTTCGGCCAAGTCTGAGGTCCAGAGCACTCTGGAAGATTTTTTTCATCCAGGATATTTCTGTAATTGGCTGCATTCATGCTTCCTTCAATGGAAACCAGTTGTCCTGTCCCTGCAGCTGAAAAACACCCCCATAGCATGATGCTGCCACCACCATATTTCACTGTGGCGATTATATTGGGCAGGTGATGAGCAGTGCCTTGTTCTCTCCACACATACTGCTTAGAATTAACACCAAAAAGGTCTATTTTCATCTCATCAGACCAGAGAATCTTATTTCTCATAGTCTGGGAGTCATTCATGTGTTTTTTAGCAAACTATACGGGCTTTCATATGTCTTGTACGGAGGAAAGGCTTCCGTCGGGCCACTCTGCTATAAAGACCTGACTGGTAGAGGGCTGCAGTGATAGTTGACTTTGTGGAACTTTCTCCCATCTCCCTACTGCATCTCTGGAGCTCAGACACAGTGATCTTGGGGTTCTTCTTTACCTCTCTCACAAAGGCTCTTCTCCCATGATTGCTCAGTTTGGCTGGACAGCCAGGTCTAGGAAGACTTCTGGTGGTCCAAAGCTTCTTCCATTTAAGGATTATTGAGGCTACTATGCTCTTAGGAACCTTGTGTACTGCAGAAATTCTTTTGTTCCGTTGGCCAAATCTGTGCCTTGACACAATTCTGTCTGAGCTCCTTGGTCAGTTCCTTTGACTTCATTTGGTCTGACATGCACTGTGAGCTGTAAGGTCTTATATAGACATGTGTGTGCCTTTCTAAATCAAGTCCTATCAGTTTAATTAAACACAGCTGGACTCAATGAAGGAGTAAAACCATCTCAAGGAGAATCACAAGGAAACGGACAGCATGTGACTTAAATACGAGTGTTTAAGCAAAGGGTCTGAATACCAATCAATCAAATTTATTATCGCCAAGTACATATTACATACATACAAGCAATTCTTTGTGGCAAAGAGGCAACATAATATATAACAACAGATGCAACAAGTAACATCTAACAAGACAGATACAGTATATAAATTAGTAGTATGCTCGTGACAAATGTCATCCTAGTAAAGGATTACATCAATTCCAAAGATCATATAATAGGACATTCATGGAACAAATAGACCTATCGCACTGATATGTGACACAAATCGTGAGCAAAGGAGCTCAAAAAAAAGCGATAAATAGATCCACACATAATATAGTAGAAAAATATATAAATTTATTGACAAAAGTATATTGAGAAATCAAATACAGATCCATACAGGGGGATGTTAGGAAAATTAGTGTCAAATCCAAAACAGAATGGGCTAAACAGCAGAGGGAGACAGAGCTGGAAAGCCAAACTGGTTTACAAAGTTGATGTAAGAGGAGAGGAAAGGTAATGTAATTAATGGAATAGTAAACTCAGAATCATAATTATATCGAGTGTCCATACTTCCTCACATAGCATCAAGACATCATATGTCCGCAAAGGGCACAGTACAAAAGTGTAAAAAACGTGATAGAGGACACTCACCAGCGGCTACCAGTCTGTACACCCACCCCGACGTGCGTTTCGGAGGGTCAGTCCTTCATCAGGACTGACCCTCCGAAACGCGCGTCGGGGTGGGTGTACAGACTGGTAGCCGCTGGTGAGTGTCCTCTATCACGTTTTTTACACTTTTGTACTGTGCCCTTTGCGGACATATGATGTCTTGATGCTATGTGAGGAAGTATGGACACTCGATATAATTATGATTCTGAGTTTACTATTCCATTAATTACATTACCTTTCCTCTCCTCTTACATCAACTTTGTAAACCAGTTTGGCTTTCCAGCTCTGTCTCCCTCTGCTGTTTAGCCCATTCTGTTTTGGATTTGACACTAATTTTCCTAACATCCCCCTGTATGGATCTGTATTTGATTTCTCAATATACTTTTGTCAATAAATTTATATATTTTTCTACTATATTATGTGTGGATCTATTTATCGCTTTTTTGGAGCTCCTTTGCTCACGATTTGTGTCACAGATACAGTATATAGTCTACACATGACGATTTAATTGTTGAACAGAGAGTGGATAGAAGCTGTTCATATGGCGGTTGGTGCTGCATTTGGGGACTCTGAAGCGACGTCCTGAAGGGAGTAGTTGGAATGAGGAGTGTCCCGGGTTAGAGGGATCGGATGAAATTTTCAATGCGTGGGATCGAATACTCTTATCATAAAGATCCTGGATTTTAGGCAGGGGGAACCTATAATTCTCTCTGCTGTTCTGAAAGTCCTTTGTAAGCGGAGTTTGTCATGCGCAGTGGCTCCCCCATACCAGACTATCAGAGAGGAACAAATCACAGATCTGATGACAGCATTAAAGAATAAGATCAGCAGATTCTTAGACAAACCATATCTTTTCAGCTGACGCAGGAAGAACATCCTCTGTTGTGCTTTTCTTATAACAGCATCCACATTTTTCCCCCATTTAAGATCATGAGAGATGATAACACCAAGGAATTTGGTCTTTGTGACCCTAAGAACCACTTCGTCATGGATGTAGATTGGAAGTATCTCATGTTGATCTTTCCTAAAATCCACAACCATCTCAGCAGTTTTTTTAGTGTTGAGTACAAGATTATTGGCTTTACACCAGTCACATTCTTTTCACCTCACTCCGATACAAGTCTTCAGCATTTCCTTATGACCATCTGAAATTTCTGTTTTCTGACTCAACACATGCCTAAGTTCAGTTCACAGACCTTCTCTCTCGTTGTTAGTGCTGTCGGCGGAGGTGGCTGTGGCAGAGTTGTCAGCTGTGTCAGCGGTCTAAGCGAGGGCATATAGGTCAGCAGGGACAGCGGTGTCTCAGCGGTACTCAGTCCCCTGTCAAAGCGCTCTGCCATCCCAGGCTCTGCTCTACTCTGCCCAGTCGCTTCTCAGCTGATTTTACCTCACAGGTCTCTCGCACGCTCAAAGTTCCAGCCCAAACAGTCTGGCCACTCGCACGCTGCAGCTCTGTCCACTTAGCCATGCCCCCAGAGTACAGTCTGGAGTCTCAAGCTTTCTACCCTGCAATATATGTGACATCCCTGACGATTCCAGACCATTCATGGAGGAGACGTGCCTAGTTAGTTCCTTCCCCTTACATTTACATACCATAATATCTGAGTAATACCCTTTAAATAGGGTCTGATGACAAGATAATATCTACAGAACTGCTACTGTAAAGGGGGCTTTACATAGCGATATCGCTAGCAATATCGCTAAAGCGTCACTGATTTTGTGACGCAGCAGCGATATTGCTAGCGATATCGCTATGTGTGATACTTACCTCTGACTGGCTTCCCCGATGTCTGTCACTGATCGCGCGAGATCATGCATGCCCATTTCTCTTCGGAGACTTCCTGCTGGCGCCGACGAACGACGCATGGACTCGGATGGAGGACGTCATGGTCACCGCGTCTGAAAGGTAAGTAATGACCGCTGCTGCATCGCTACATTGCTAGTGAGATCTGCCTGTTGGCAGCTCACTAGCGACCATTTATCGATGCACCAGCAATCCTGACCGGGTCATATCGTGGTCGGGATCACTGGTGAATCGCTAAATGTAAAGGGGCCTTATGTTGATGTCAGTTGCAACAAGCATCTGACACCCAAACACCAGTCGAGGTGAGACTTACAAAGGTGAGAGAACCTGTGGCAAATTTTTGCTGCCCTGATAATAATTCCATTACCTTTGCAATACTAAGGAAATCCTGAAATCATGATCTGATAGGGGCCGTGAGAACTGGAGTTTGGGAAACAAAGATCTGACATGATGGCCTTTTCAGCTGAGCTAAGCATGTTATAGATTAGAGTTGAGAGAATTGGGCATAATACATAATAACCATAATATTTAAAAATCTTTATACTCAGCTCACTGGTGACCTCTCCAGATCCCTCCACTCCTTACTGCCACTTGTCTGGTCATCATTGCATTTTCAAATTGGCATTAGTGGCTCTGAAATCTCTGGGGCTTTGGTTTCTAGGATGATTCTTCCAGGTTTACTAGGCCCAGGAAGGCTTTATGCATGCACGCGCAAAGGTCACTGTGCACACTGAGATATCATAGGCTGTTTCCTTTGTGGGAGCATGATCAGAACCCTCATGGGCCTAGCAAACCTAGAAGACTTGAGGGATGAAAACAGGAGAGGTGGGGCTGGGGAAGTAACAGAGAGTATTTTTTAATTTCCTAACAATATGATGGTTTTTTATAGTTCACAAAAATGGTGGCCAGTGGCTGCCATTTTGCTGAATATGATTAATATAATTTGGCGAATGAGGATATTTGTAAAATTCAAATAGAATTCAATTCAACTCCAATTTATTCACTCATTTCTACTATACAGTTATTAGAGAGCAATAATGGTTACCCAGCTGAAAGCTTTGCTATGTCTAAGTCCATCTTTTGCCACAAAGGGCATTTGATCTTTAAGGAATTGTCCTGAAATTAAAGTGAATCATTCACTAAATTTCACAATACAAACTTCAAATACTTTTAACATGAGCAGCAAGACCAACATCTGCAAAGAATTTATCAAATCCCACCAAGACAACATATGTAAGGAGTTTGTATGTTTTTCTAATACACATGGGAGCCCCTATGTATCATTGTCTTTACATGTATTTTGCTCTTTTTTTGTTTAATTCATTATTCTATTTGCACCATTTTGAAGCTCATTTTATATGAACATGCCTATTTTTTTTCCCGCTTGTGAGCAGACTTTATTTCAGAGTTATCAATTGCCACTTTTTAAAAAGTAGCAAAAAGTAGCAAAATTTGGAGTAATGCCACTTCCAGTTCCTTTCTGGTGTATTTTTGAGTACACCAGTATTTAGGTGCATTTTTTCACCTTTCTGCACTAAAAATACGGTTCAAAGCAATAAATAAAAAATTTTGATATTGTATCAAAATCTTCAAAATGTCACATGTGGCACACACGGCTCATGATTTTAAAAGTAGGGACACTAATCTTCTAAAGCCTAAGAGATCCAATTCATAATGCATGCAGTGTATTGTGAAATCTGATGATGCATCCATGTTAAATACAGTAATCAGTTTATTTTCTAGATCCTGCCAAAGAATACAATGTGATCTCAAAAACTGAAAAGATTTTAAAAATGTTGTAGGTTTCTTTTATCAGCAGTAGTGTTACATTGTCTGTGAACATTTCTGTGATCTATAAACTGAAAAAAAAGTTTTACAAATTTTGTAGGCTTTCATTTGTCTGCAATAGAGTGTTATATGGTCTGTGAACATTTCTGTGATCTCTAAAACTGTAAAAAAGCTTTGAAAAATTTGTAGGCTTCCATTTCTCAGCCATAAAGTGTTACGTGGTCTTTGAACATTTCCGTGATTTCTGAAACAGAATAAAAGCATTGAAACATTTTTGTGGATGGAATTTAAATGTTATTCATACATTTTTGCGTTCTTTCTAGTGCACTACGGTGGAGTAAACTCCCAAAAACCACTGATTGCTGCAGGTTACCATTTTTCTTCTTTTGTTAAAAATAAACTTTGTTTCAAGAGACCTAGCAATTACAAAATGCGTAAGGCGTGCATTTAAGGGAAGGAGACGTAGAAGTGCTGACAATGGTGCACACAGATGCCATCGACGTGGGGCAGTTGCAACTATGGCTGTTTCTGGAGCACAAGAAACACTTCCATCCACGACACATAGGTAACTGTCCAACTTTGCAGAGGGACACAGTAAACCACTTCTGAAGTCACACCAGGTGGTTCATTGGATAGAAAATAATGCTTCCACACGGTCAAATCTCACCAGCCTTAAGTCTGGATCACTTAGTCATCACCCTGATCCTCCTTACTCCCACCATGTTGAGTCCCAGGAGACTATTTATCATACACTATGGCACTCTGAGGAGCTCTTTACACCATCATTTTTGGTTGTGGCCTCTCTACCTGCATGCTCCAAGAGTAACAGGAGGACAAGCTGTTTAATGATGCACAACACAGAGCAGCCATGGCCACAAGAACAAAATGGTGGGAACTTGGGATAAAGAGGAAGATGATGATGAGACACAGTTGTTGCTAAGTCTTGTCACTGTTAATTCATTAAGTCAGGAGGACCAGGGTGTGGTGGTGAAAGATGAGATGGTGAATGAGAAAGTCACCGACCCAACCTAGGAAACAAGCATGCAGAGTGAGTCCAGCAGCGCTGAGGGGGAGAGATCGGGAGCACCAAAACAGACAGGAAGAGGAAGTGGGTTGACCAGTGGGACAAGGCGGGAAACTGTTCCGCAGAACACGAACACTCTTGCATTTCTCTGTCAACATTTTGGAGTCTCCCAGTTTAGGACTTTTTAAACAGAGTTCGGAGACAAGCAAAATGTCCATTTGCAACCTATGCCATTCCAAGGTAAGTAGGGGCCTGATCCAAGAACTTAACCACAACCAGCATGATCAGGCACATGTCATATAAGCAACTCACTCTGTAGACCGAACACCTGGGTCCATGATTGGTGCCATCGGGTGTCACCATTGCCTCTTCGCCTGTGCTAGGTGTTTCCCAATCCCATTTCCAAAACACTGGCACAGATACCTCCTGCCCCACACTTGTATTTACACACTATAAGGCACTTCCAAATCCTTGTCCCAGCACAGCGTTCAACTGTCCCTACCCCAGGCCTTGGAACAAAAAAGTTCTCAGCCAGCCCCATGCTCAAATGTTAAAAGGGGAAAATTTACAAGCTGCCTTCCATGGAAATGTTACCATTTGCGCTGGTAGATACAGAATATTTCTACCGACTCATCGTGGCAGCTGTCTTTCAGTACTCAGTGTCCAGCCGCTATTTTTTCACCTGGTGTGGTGTCCCTGCCTTGTACCAGCAAGTATCCAGGAACATTACCTGTGCCCTTACCGATGCATGCTGATTGGTATGGTCCGCTTAACGACTGACATGTGGACAAGCGCTTGAGGGTAGAGACGCTAAATTTCCCTAATGGCACACTGGGTAAACATTGTGGAGGCTGGGGCCAAGTCACACCCTGGCATGGTGCATGTGCTCCCGACATCAAGTATAGCTGGCCTTACTTCTATCAGGATTTCCTCCACCACCTACAGTAGTTATTTCACCCCGATCCTCCATCTCCGATGTGATATCTCAGAGAACATCATTATCAGCCAGAAACTGGAAACTCTGCAGCACTGCCACAGTGAGGCGGCCACAGGCTCCGTTGAAGAAAATTTTTCTAGGTGACAAACCGTACATCTCAGCAGAGTTACTTAAAAAAATAACAGACTAGACAGATGTGACTTTTGCAGTTGAACTTCCAACAAGGCATGGTCATGTTTGCTAATGGGCGTAATCTGGTGGCGGCTGTAAAGGTTGGCAATCTCACACACGTACCATGCTTGGCACATTTCTGCAAGTCGGCTATAGCTGCTGCCACTGTGATAGTGCTAGAGTGTCAACTCACCGACTGGTGTGAGAGGTTACCACGTGCTGGAACACCACACTGACATGATGGTAAGTCTTTGTGAGCAGAAGAGGCCAGTGGTTGAGTACCAACTCCAAAATGCCTTTCAGCATTTTGGTCAAACTCTGCATATAACTGAAGAGTGGGCATGGATGTCTGACATTTGTGACTTTCTCCAAGACTTTGAGGACTTCACAAAGATGGTTAGCAGCAATGATGCCAGCGCAATTATCCTGCTTCTGTGTCTAGTCAAAGACTTGCTTTTCACAATTAAACATGAAATTTTGCATGCAGAGAAGGTAGGAAGGAGAAAGACATAACACAGAGACATTGTAGCAAGCTAAGCCTCATCTTATCTGCTCATCGTGGATTGGGCATCAATGAGGAGGTGGACACTGAGGAGGAGGAAGAAGAGTAATAGGAGCTGGTGGCTAGTGCAAAAAGAGACTTGTAGCCGTACAACCTTTGTCCCGTGTCTCCCATGTGGATGGGAATGAGGAGGAAGAGGGGGTGGAGGAAATGATGAACAGTTGTCATCATGGTGGAGACAAGGAAGTGTTGACTGTGTGGAGATTAGCACATATGGTTGACTTTATATACATATATTTGACTTTATATACACCTTGGCGTTTTCCCATGACACTTGCATTACATTTATCTTGGCCAACAAAGAGTTTTTTTTTCACTTTGCTAGACCCACACTACATGGAGAACTTTGCATCTCTTCTTCCTGAGGTGGAGAGGTCTTCTAAAATGGTGCAATAACAGGAGGCCATTGCGGAAATTATGTTGAAAAAATTCCCATCAGACAACGCTAGTGGCAGGGAGCAAGCTTCCTTGTGCAACCAAATGCAGAGAGATCAGGGAGATGCACAGCAGAGACAGTGGTACACTGTCAAAGGCATGGGCCAATTTCATGACACCAGCCCCATGCCAAGGGACTGATAACTGAGAATTTTTGACAAAGAGGGAAATGTTTTTAAAGATGGTCAAGCAATATCTAGCTGACCAAATCAGCATACTCCCTACTTCCTCTGCAACTTTCAACTATTGGGTCTCAAGGCTGGACACCTAGCAGGAGCTGTTTTGCTGCCCTACTGCTAGTGTCTTCTCTGAGCGGGTTTTTAGTGTTACCGGGGGTGTCATAACAGACAGTCGCTTTTGCCTGACAGAGAATGCAGACAGGCTCACTCTCATAACATAACATTCAATATTTTAATACAGCCCACAACTTGTTGCCTTTCAAGGGTAAATGGATGATCCTTCTCATAATTTATGTCTGGCTCTGTACTTTCAGCAAAGTCTTTATGACTGAATAAGTACATCAGCTACACTTTCAAAATATTTTAGTTCAAAAAATTTTTATGGGTTCATTGACTCATCCATACAGTTTAACACAGTTATTGTTGCATTACGTTGGTATGTAAAACTTACAAAATGCATAGAAAAATATTTCAGGACTAGATAACTCATCCATAAAGCATTATGTGATTTCTGTCACATTTTGGTGGTATGTAACAGTACAAAAAAGCGTTGGAAAATTTTGCTTGTTTGTTCATAAGCCTCCTTACCTTAACAAGCCAGAGTTGGTATGTCACTCTCCACAAGGAGAAACCTTACCCCTTAGGCCTCATTCCAGAGCCACTCACCTAGCCAAATAAGTTCTCATACTTTGCACTGATTAGGGCCAATAGCCCGAAACACCGTGTCTGCAAATTGAGATTCTGATTTGGCTTTTATCCTAAGTCATATTGCAAAACTCATTAAAGGGTCAATTGTGACTTCTATGATCGCTACTACCAACAGGTGGCTATAGAGTTTAAGTCCTCTTTCTCACTCTGAAGTGGCAATTTGCATATAATATTTCTTACCCATACACTATTCCATGTTCTGGGGTACATTTTTGTGATATATAACACTTAAAAAAAGTTTAAACATTTTGCTGGGTTACATTTCTCAGGCATACAGTATTACATGTTCTTGGGTACAGTTTGTTGGTACATAACACTCAAAATCTTGTTCAAAATACTGTTAGTATATTCAGTGATGCTAGTCACAACCTATAGCTAGGCCATGAATCAGCACAGTGAGACGTTCCAGGGTCAATACCAAAAGATCACGTAGTAAACCAAGAAAAAATATGAAGTCGTAAGTCAGGTCACATGCCAGGGTCAGAACACCAGAGAAATAGCAGATAAGCTAAGGGGTAATAACAAACGGGTAGTCTAAACATGGTCCAAAGGTCAACAGCAGAATATCAGATGCAAAGGGGCAAAAACAAACTGGTAGTCTGAACACGGTCCAAACATCAGCAGCAGAACATCAGATGCAGAGGGGCAATAACAAATGGGTAATCTGAACATGGTCCAAAGGTCAGCGGCAGAAGATAATCAGAACTTATAGAACAGGGTACAGGCGAACACAACAAAGAGCAGAAGCTTAGAACAAGCTTTTAACGGGCAATAATCTGGGCCAGACAGCTTACCTAAATAACAGGACAATTACCAAGAACATGGGGCACCTGTGGAAATCTCTGCATCTTCCAGTCAGATAGGTCAACCGAACTGTCAAGTGTTGTGAGTTCATTTTCCCCTTCATTACTGAGGCCCGAGGAACTCCCTCTTCTGGTAAAGAAAGGTAGTGAGCCTGATTATCAAACACCTGAGGCTGATGATTATGACTGGCTGAGTGGAGTTACTGACTGGATATAAGGCTGCCGACGCCCTTCTGCCCTGCGGGTGATTTCTCTGTGGGATCCTTGGAGACCAGTCTGAATTCCTGCTCCTCTAAAGCTAAGTTTGCTGCTCGGCCTTTTGCTTTGGTGCTTTGACTTTGTTTTGCTTTGTTTTTCTGGATTTCTGCCATTCCCTGCTGGGGTGTGCTGAATTCCTTTAGCTCTGTCTTCTGAAAATACCTGAGTGCTAATTTAGTTTTTGAAGCCTAGCTGCTTCAGGGCCTTTTTCATATCAGCTTGTTGGCTTATGTCTTTGATAGGGTTTTGGCAGATTGCAGACAGCAGCCTTCCTGTCCTTTCCTATCTAGGTAGTTTTGGGCCCCGTCTTTGCTCAGTCTATCTTTCTGTCTGTGTTAGTGTTTTCATCTTGCTTCACCGTCATTATATGTTGGGGGCTGCCTATTGCTTTGGGGTCTGCTCTGAGGCAGTTTAGATTTCCCCTTTCTTTCTTTAGGCCTATTTAATTCTCCGGCTGTGATCGAGGGGTCTAGGGCATCGTAGGAACCCCCCACGGCTACTGCTAGTTGTGTTGATAGGTTCAGGGGTCTGCAATCTGATAGTTGCCAACTTCTCTGGTTTTCTGGACTTAGCTTGTATTTCTGTTTTTGCCTCCTACGGTGACTCATTCATAACAGTCAAGGCACCGGCAACTCACAATGTCCCAGCACTGGATAGGATGACAGAGCTGTCCATCACAAAGTCCCAGACATTCTGAGCAGAGGAATCGTGATATGTTCCTTATCTATTGGGTATTACATCTTCTTGGGTACAGCTCATTGCTATGTAAGCCCCCATAAATGTCTTCTAAATTTATTGGTATTGTATTGCTCACCCATAGGGTATAATATCTTCTAGGGTACATTTCATTGCTATGAAAGCCTCAAAAAACGTTTTCAAATATTTATCGGTATTAAATTGCTCATCTATAGACTATTTTGTGGTCTGGAGTACATTTCCTTGGTATATAACCCTCAAAAGTTCATAGTCTTTATGAGTCTAGGAGTACCAAAACAAGACAATTTGAACAGAATGTGTATGAGGCCTTTCTTTATGTCTAATACAGGGTGTATCTGAGTCCCTTATTTTTGGTAGTTCTTGCTTCCTTCATAAATTACACTGACAGTTTCTATTTTTTAATAAAAAAATCAATTTAGGTTTACTTAAATTAAATTCTTTTTTAAATCCTTTTTAAATGTTGCCTTATATACAAGTCATTACACAGGAAAAAATGTTTAACATTTTTTTTCCTGTAAAATGCAATTTCTCATTGGTTTTAGAACATTTTATTGTCAGTCCTTAAAGTGGAGTAAGTGTGACACCATTGTTCTCAGCAGTGGTCTGGGAGTCAGAGATGCTTCCAGGGGTCTTCCCCATGCTGTTCTCTTTCCATTCAGCATTTTCTCATTCATTTCAACATTTTCACTGTCCCTAGACCTCTTTGTAGGGTCTGCAGAAAAAAACCTTGGCTTTACCATTGACTCCCATTATACTTGTTACTCGAAATGAGCATGAAGATATTAGGAATTGCTCGGTTCGAGCAAGAAGCACCCAAGCATTTTAGTGCTCACTCATATCTAGTTATAAGTATAAAAGATTAATGAAAACCATGGAAACAGCCTAAATGGCATAAGAGGGAAAAGGGTAATGTACTTACTTCTTTGTAATTTAAAAGTTAATTTTCTGGTGATGCAAAATCTATACTGTAATATTGAGCATCAATAAAGACTTCACATCAGTAGAACAAGCCACTGCTTTGTTATGGGATTGAATTTATCAACCTATGTTTGAATGAACGTTGTTATAGCTGAGGGGTTCTAATAGCTGCCTGGCCTGTTAGCCATAGAGGTGAAATGTTTTTGTACAAAAACAATGCGGCTGATTTATAACTTGCTTGAAATAATTGCGAGCTTTCTGAAAACTGATTATAATGTTTATATTAAAAATCTTTCATCGATCTTATTGAGAAACCTGACATTTGTCTTACATTTACTATATTGCCAGCTTCTGAAAAATTTAGAATGTCTGTATTACTCTATCAAACACTGTTGTGGTTTTCACTTAATTTTTAGTTTGTTTATAGTATAGTATAGTATAGGAAAAATAATCTGAGTAAATAAAAAAGTTACAATTTAGTGTTTTTTGCATGAATTTAGTTAATACTCGTTACAGTTTATAGTTATTAAAAATGTGATCATTTTTATAAAAAATTAAACTTTCTGATAATTTGATTAAATGAGTTTTTCATTTTCATACAAAATTGTGACTTTCAGTGTGTCCAAACAGCAAATTAAGCATTACCGGTTGCATTCCCATGACACTTCTACAATGCCTCACCGATGCTCCCCTCCAGTCATTGTTTACAGGGTTGCAGTGCTAATATGATATTTACAACATGCAGCCACTTCCAAGGCTCATTAGAAAGGGTTTGGTTGGCACTTCGGGTACAAATAATATCCCCACTAAAAGGATGAATATCCCAACAATTATATATGAAAGACCAACTACAGTGTTCACAGCTGGTGCCAGAGGTGATGGTGGTGCTTCTGCTAGAGGCTCATGCATTTTTAGCAGTGTTATTTTTTTGTGCCAGAGACTTAGAAATTCAGCATAGTGATCATTCGTAGGGATGGGCGAAACCAAATGATAAAGTTTGGAGACTGCACTGAACACCTAGGTTCCATGCATGGACCTCAAACATGGACTCCTCCAGGAAGTCTTTGCTACTGTTCAGGTTTGGCAGCCTGAACAAAGCTTGCTGAAAGGCTTAATCAGCAAGCTTTACTGTGTGGGCACTTCCGGCTCTGTCACAGCCCTGTCAAGTATTGGTATGGCTGTGATTGACAGGCGCACACTGTGTGAAAAAGTTCCATAGTTCATTTTTGCCCCTTTCTTCAATTATGTTTCCCTGGCTCCTTTTTTTCCTCTACCCACTGATCTTTCCATAGTTTTTCCTGGTTCTTATTTCCTCTTATCACCATCTTTCCTTTTCTCCATCCGTTTATCACTAGCTGCCTTATCTTTGTCACACCCATCTTTTCCTAGTCCCCGTTTCCCTTTTCAATACCAATTTTTCCCTCTATAAATTCAAAGGAAAAAAAAAGAGTTGTGCTGAATCCTTGAATTAAAAATATCCTTGTTTTTATTAGACAATCATTTAAAAAATCATATATTCCCTACTGACTTTTAATTTTTCCCTCTACCCATCATATTGCGCTGAACCTTTTCCCCCTTCTATCCAGCCAACTTTTTTCCTGATCTTTTCTTCTTTCTACACCCACCTATCTTTCCCTGGATACCTTTTTACTTTTACCTACCAGTCTTTCCCTGTATGTTTTTCGTCTTCTAGCTCTATCCTTTCGTTCTCGCACAGTTCCACATTTTTATGTATGCATACCTTCTCATTAGGCCTCCATCACACATTCATGGTACTAGTATGTGTTGTATCCATTATATTAAGGATACTACATGCACCCATTATAACTATGGTCTATGTTTTCGCATGGAACATGTGTCCATGATAAGCACAGATGACAAGGGCCAATACAAGTCTACAAGTCTATGGTTCCGTGAAAAACACGTGCAGCATACGGATGGCATCAGTGTACAGTCAGTGTGCTATACGTGTACTGAAAAGTGTAGGGGAAGCTTTGCAATTTGTCTATCCATATTGGTAAAACACTGATGACACCATTACCAGTTTTTCATGTACATGTTTTAAACAGATGTTTGAAGGAGGCCTTACATAATGTCTTTTCTCCATCTTTTGCAGTTAAACTCCTCTACTGTCATGTCATGCTGTAGTCCCAGCCATGACTCTTTCCCATTGAACCAACGCCCACTTCATCTTGTATTCTTCTTTTATCCACCCCATATGGTTTTAGACCATTTATTCTTCATGTTTTTCATTATTATTTACATACGATTGATAGTTGATTTTTTTAAAAATATGATAGATCTGTTTCTGTTGTTTTCTATTCCACTTATTGTTTTTATTACTCCCTTTTTACTATTTATACTAAATGCAAGTGCACTTTTATTGTTCCTGTCCTGATGAAGGTATCAATTCATTATCAATTCCAGAAGATACTAATTTGTAGCCTGAATGTCTTACCAATAAAGGAACCTTAACTACATCCTCTATTTTTGGATGGTCATTTTGCATTTTCTTCTACATGAAACATGTTTCTATGAAACATGAAAATTGCCTCTTTTCAAGACCCACATGATGACATTCCTGATGCAACTTGTTTTGGGTGCTTAGCTAAGAGACTTTGAATAGAATGAAAATGTACATAGATGAACATAGCTTCATTCCACTGGGAGACATGGGTCTTCTATGCTCATTCATGCTTACTGAGGGTCCTAGAGTTGGGGTTTCCGAATGATCAAACATTTATCACCTGCCCTGTAAATAGATGATAAATGTTTATGTAGCAACTGTGTTTGCCACCCATAAAATTCCAGGAACATTTTAAGGGTTACATTGTAAAGGTACTGTCACACTTAGCGATGTACCAGCGATCCCGACCAGCGATATGACGCGGTCAGGATCGCTGGTGTATCACTAAGTGGTCGCTAGTGAGCTGCCACACAGGCAGATCTCACCAGCGACATAGCAGGGGTCGCTACTTACCTGTCACACCAGGCGATCCTGCGTCCTCCCGCCCAGCTCCACGCGTCGCTCGTCGTCACAGCAGGAAGCGCCGCAGGAAGCTGACGACGAGAAACAGTCCTGGACATTCTCGCACGATCAGCGATAACCAGCGGGGGAGCGGGTTGTAGGTAAGTATCACACACAGCGATATCGCTAGCAATATCGCTAGCAATATCGCTATAACATCACAAGTTATAGCGATATTGCTAGCGATATCGCTTAGTGTGACAGTACCTTAAGCAGAAAAATCTCAGGCAAGAAGGTCTGAAATTTTGCATATACTTAGTAAACTTAAATTAAGCAAGATCTGAAGGTATCTCCTATCTATGGAATGGGACTGCTCTTGTCTATCCCTAACAGGGCAATTAAGAATGATTGAAGCAGAGGTGCACCCTTGATCTTCTCTCCATTCAGACATGGTTCCTGTTCTCGGGAATCCAGCCGCTGGACCTCCAAAGATCAGTAACTTATTCTCTGGGTAATGTCTAATGTCACATCTTGGGACACACTCTTTAAAACATGTCAGATACTATACATACATATCCTGAAAATAAATTAACCCATGTAGCCAATTTAAACAGAACCTGTGTATTTTCACTATAATATGGGATTAATTCATGTTAGAAATTGAGAAAGGTTATACCATGTAATTGAAAAAATAAGTAATGGTGGAAGCATTGGATCTTAAAGCAGAGGAAGAATTTCATCACAGAACATTCAGGATATTGATGATTCTCTGCCTTACAGCTTGACAAATTGGGCGGCATCATGTTTTCTCCTCTTGAGCTCTTCTGTCTCTCTCTGCACTCCGTTGTAAACCTTCACTGAATGAAATAATGCTGTTCTCACCCTTTGCATATACTCGAGCAATCTGCATTGTTTTACTGGTAGAAAAGTCAAGGAAAAGAAATGATTCATTTGAAAACTTTTTTTTTCAAATCAAAGGTCACTTCCAATTGCTCCAAATGAAGCTGACTTTTTAGATGATGAATAACTTTTAAATTCTTTTTGATTAGATTCACCGATAGTTACAAATACCACGATAGAAGTAAAATACTAAATGCATGGCTCATTGCCTACTTGTCAATTTATGAATAAAAACATTTGTTTTCCATGTGAGCAATCCTTTCTTAGAATGCAAAATATACAGATTGATGTATGATATGTGAATTGACTAAACTGATTCAGAGAGCACAAAGAGAAACAAGCAGTCAAATAGTCCATAAAACTTCACTTTTATTAAATATATCTTATAAAATAATGGACAACAAGGTGCATGGGCAAAAGGGGGAAGGTGAGATGCGTGCACCCAATGGCACACAGATACCGGGCTTATAACCCACCAAGCATACCACAGCATATAACCTCATGGGGCTGATATAAACCAATATGCAAGGGCAGCGACATTGTCTTAATCATAGAGCAAGTGCGTATGTCATAAATCGCAGGCAGACTGCCCAAAGGCAATCCAGCAGGACGTGTTACCTCAATGCTGTGGAAGCGGAGGGAAGCCAGCCCAAACCCTCCGCTATAATTATGACAATGTCGCTGCACTTGTATATTGGTTTATATCAGCCCCATGAGGTTATATGCTGTGGTATGCTTGGTGGGTTATAAGCACAGTATCTGTGTGACATTGGGTGCACGCATCTCACCTCTCACCTTCCCCCTTTTTCCCATGCACCTTGTTGTCCATTATTTTATAAGATATATTTAATAAAAGTGAAGTTTTATGGACTATTTGACTGCTTGTTTCTCTATGTGCTCTCACCTAGTTTGCAGTTTGTCCGCACTAGTCCAAATAGCAGTATGTATGTGTGAAGGTTTCAACACTATTATTTCTGTTTATTGGTGGAGTTATTTAACTGAGGAAGAAATAATCTTTCTTTCTCTCCTTCCACATATATATTATGTGTGCCGCAATTATATTCTAAACTGATTCAGAACCTATTACAACCCCAAAATACTTAAAACTACCAGCATACCCAAATTCATTCCTAACTTAGTCCTTCCAGACCCATTATTCCAGATACATTTTTTTTATTATCCTAAAAGTGTCCAAGTTTATCCACTATCATCTTGTTTTCCTTGGAACCAGAGGACTGTCTTTAGTGCTGCGAAACGTAAGGGTCAGGCTAGTTTCACACTAGCGTATCTTCACGCAGCGCATGGTGCCGCTAAGCCCCGCCTCCTGCCGCGCCCCCTCCAGTCATCTCCTCCCTACTATCGCACAGCACTGCATGTGATCTGCGCACCCTATCTTTACCATAGGGTGCGCAGACCGTGCGCTGGCAGTGTGCTAGTAGGATTTTGCGTGCGCTGCGCCCTTTTGACAGTGCACCAAACGCACCATGTTGCATTTTGGTGCGCTCCCTATGCTAAAGATAGGGTGCGCAGATCGCATGCAGCACTGTGCGATAGTAGGGAGGAGATGACCGGAGGGGGCGGGGCTTAGTGGCGCCGTGTGCTGCGTGAAGATACGCAAGTGTGGAACTAGCCTCAAGTGTTTGGGTTGCGCACTATTGGCCTGGATTTAGGAAGGTAAATGTAGTACAGGACAATGACAAATTTACAAGTGGAAGGAAAAGATGTGCACAGATAAATGTGGACATCGTGTAATCTTATGAGACCACACGGCTATAACTGCTCTGACATTGTCCACATTAATTATATACTAACATGTCAGCTCAAGTTTACGTCTCTCGGTAGGCTGCCTATTTTTAAATTTATTCATTTACATATTAGGAAGCAAAAACACATGAGTTATAAGCAAAGTTCTGAGGCTATTTGGAATTAGAAATACTGTCCTGTAATCAGGGCTCAGAGAGGAATTAAGATTTACCATCAGTTTCATATTCATGGTAGTTCTACTTTATAGCTAGCCATGTTCGTTTACATCCGGCAACGCAGAATGTAACTTGTACCATATTGTAACTGATCTCACCATATCAGACCTGTTTCATTTTTCATTTCATCTTACACTCAGTGTACATTGTTTTGCTTCGTGAAAACATCTGCTATTGCTGGAGCAGGTATTAGATGCCTTGTCTGTGTGGCTAGGAATCAAGAGGCAATTATTTTTCTACAATGACATTAAATGGTTCTTTCTAGAATTTAATGTAAACCTCCTTATATATAGGATAAAATACACCTTAATCATCTATTGGTGACTGACCTATGGGACCTCCAGTGATAAACAAGAACTGGGATCTCATTTCTGAGGAAAGGGCTCCTCTCATCTTAAATGGAGTGGAAATGAAGCAAAGGTGTGCATGCGGAATCTCTGCACTATTAGACTAGCAATCCCAGAAAAAAATGAATGGCGAAGAGGACGAGAATGTGCAACTCCGCTCCATACAAGGTTGAGTTCTGCTGAGCCTTGTTGGCATGTATAATCTGTAAGTTATTCCTTATCCTATAGATATAAACTTTCAATTCCAAGAAAATCCCTTTAAAATTGTGTAATTTCAACATATCCTTATGGGTAGAAACATTATCTTCCGTAAGGAAAGATTTGACATCATGCGATGGTTGTAGTAATTTTGAGCGTATCTGCCGAAACTGGAATTCGGCAAATCATGTAGATTATGCAAATAAATTTGATTTACAGAGAATTGAATGTTTTATTCTGCTCAGGGTTTCTCCCGGCCTCACATCATAAATATAAGGTGTAAAAAAATAGAATTATTATTCACATCCCCACACACCTGTCCGACCATTCTTAATCTGGCCCTCCTCTCCTCTTCTTTCTCCCTCCCTCACTGCAAGGATACTCTTCAGCCTCAATACTCAAGGCTAAAAGATTCAACAGGAATAGGCCTCTAATGTCATTGTACACATGGATGTCGTGCCAGAAGACGTGGCTTGTAGTGAAGAGAATGAAGAACATTCACATGTTGGAATGGAAGGAGAAAAGAACACATGGAGGACATGTTGGGGGGTGCAGTAGCACATGAGCAGCAAGGTGAGGATTTTTTTCTTTAATAGTTTGGCCCTTTATGGTTCACTAAAATTATGGCAGCAGCTGGACACCATTTTTCTTCATTCGTGTAGGGGTTAATTAAAAGAAACAATGTATTTTGAAGAGAAAGATTTTTTTTCAATTCCACTAAAATAAATTAATGTGGCACCAGTACTGTACACATGGCAGGGTCATTAAATTACTAATCAGCCTATGTAAAGTTATAAGTTTTTGTAAATTTTTGTAATAAAGTCGATTAACTTTTGTTTCCGTCTATATTTAACACTATGCTAAAAGTGCTGGCTTATATGCCTAGTTTGTGCTGTCATTGTAGCTGATTTAAAACGGCAAAGGACTGGCAAGGGTCTTTACTCCCATGTGAGCTTCTTTGTTCCCTTCTCCATGCTCAGATTGGGAGAGTGTTTGCAGTTAGGTATGGGAAAGGGGAGAGGAGAAGCTTGCACAAGGGTGCAGATATTTACTAGACCTCCAGCTGCAGTCAGTTACTATGACAGCACAAACTAGGCATAAAAAGCAGCACTTTTATCATGGTGTCAAACATACAGTAAGCAAAATAAAATAGTGAAGTATATTACAATCATAAATTTCCAAAACTAAATAATTAATAACAATAATACTGATACTAAAACATTATTATCGTTATTATTAATTATAATGTATACTCTTTAATTTGTATCAATAAAACAGTTTTCACACGAAAAGCATATTTCAACCTATCCTCAGGAAAGATTGTAATTGTTAGTTTGTTGGAGGAAACATTACTCTAAATGGCTGTTTCAATTTCTTCCATAGAGTTTGCATCTAATGTCTGCATGAACTCCACCAGCCAACAGTTATCCAGAACGGTGAAATTCAAATGGACAAAGATGATCTTCTATGTTCAAGCAGATTCTGGAGAACATGGAATAAAAACCTTGAATGATGCATTCAAAGTAGTAATAGGAATGAAGCCACCATATTGGATTTGAGGGGTCCCTCATATTCAATTAATGTTCCATAGACTGTGTAAATCATCACAAACTAACTCCTGTCGCATTTGTGACGTGTGCAGTGTACAAATGAAGCATACACCTGTAATCACTAAGCATATACTGTAGCATATGATATTGAAGGACATCCATGAAGCCAAGAGGGCGCCCAGTGTACTTGACTGTTAGAAGAGAGGCTCCACCCACATGACTTCTTACTGCAATCTGAATACACCTTTTTCCATTATACTGAAACTGTTTTAATCCCACTGATAGTTTCCTTTAAAAATCTTCAGCCGTGTGTGAAAATTACTCTGATTATTGATATGGTTATAGAACCATTACAATTCACAATCATTTAGGCTGACCTTTTCATTACTTCCCATCGCCATCCATCATGAAACTGCTATGCTGATCGGAGCTACTTTTTTCCACCATTTAATGCTCTAGTCATCACAGCTGTGTGACAATAGTCATGGTTTCCACCAAATGCTTTTACTTTAAAAGCCACAATTTCTATAAAGTTATAGGTTTGAAACATCACCGTTTCGGCACTACCCAACAATCCATCGTATAATAATTGAAATCATCCCATCATTGTAAAACTGTATATAACTGGTGAGTGAATGTGGGACAATTGTATTGCAATCACCACATGTATATTTCATAATTATCTACTTATCTGTCCATTTATTTCTTGGAGCTTCAGAAAAGAAGATGCATTTACAATAACAAAAAGAATTGAAACATTTTTAATATAACTTCAGAAATGTTATTTCAATTCCATGGATTACATATACCCCCTGGACTGTCTTGCAGAGTATGTTCCGTGGAGTCACCTTTGTCTTATGTCCCTGCATTGCTAAAGGTAATGGATGGTTTATGGAGAGCAGCCAGTTCTTTCCTGCCAGGTCTAAGAGTAGTACAATCTTCCCTTAAAGCTCTTGCTCTCGGCGCTTCCTATTCTATGACATTGAATGGAACATTTAGCTGAAGAAGCTTTTATCCTCGTTCTACATTTTTTTTTTAGTATTTAAGAAGAATGGAGAGTGACTTGGTGGAAACAACAGTTATATGAAAGCTTAAATGTTATGTAGCAGAGCTATGTTATTAGATTGTGTTTTGGGCCATCCCCGCTTTTAACATACATTTAAAGATACAGGGGGAGAAAAAATCAACACAAAGAGTGGCATTGTAAGGGTACCGTTACACCTAGCGATGCACCAGCGATCCCGACTAGCGATATGACGCGGTCAGGATCGCTGGTACATCGCTAGGTGGTCGCTAGTGAGCTGCCACACAGGCAGATCTCACCAGCGACATCGCTGGGGACGGGGGCCGCTACTTACCTGTCAGACGAGGCGATCCTGCGTCCTCCCGCCCGGCTCCACGCGTCGCTCGTCGGCGCCACAGGAAGCAACGCAGGAAGCTGACGACGAGAAATGATCCAAGAGCTTCTCGCGCGATTAGCGATAACCAGCGGGGGAGCCGGTCGGAGGCAAGTATCACATGCAGCGATATCGCTGCAACGTCACAAAATCGGTGACTTTACAGCGATATTGCTAGCGATATCGCAGTGTGTAACGGGGGCTTAGTTTCTAAGTATGTGGCAAGGAAAAGTAGACTAAAATAACAAAGATAAAGGAAACTAGTGTTTTAGAAAAGTTGAACCCAACCATCTATTAGAGATAAAGTACGGGTAGCCGAGGTCAACGCACAATTACAGCATGGAAGTAAGAATGTAATACAAGGTTACTGCTGGGGAAATTGATGAGAAAAGTGCTCATCTTACAGGTACACAATATCCTTTTTTATTGGTATGTTTAATATACCCCTTTAATTCTATTCAATAAAGCACACGCATAGTACTTGGCTTCTAAGTAGCAATTTGTGTGCACGATGCAACGTTCCTTAATGCTGACAATGCATAATGATAAGACAAATCAATTTCAACAGTTACTGTAAAAAAGTCCTTTTCCAAAAATATGCAATGGAAACAACCGATATCATTTTTAAACTTATGACCTTCTCTTCCAGTGTATGCTTTCAGAGAACGCTAGTAGCATAAATCAACAATGCAAAACCAATTTCTAAAACTCAAAAGTGCAACTAATATCTAAAAACAGTATTAGCTTTTTATTTAGCATAACGTTTGAAAAGAGCACCACTCATCATTGAGAACTCATTCATTATGATGTTCCCTCGTACTGTAAACTCAAGCAGAACATAAAGCAATGTACGAGCAATAAAGTCATATAGCGCAATGTTTAAAAAAGAATGGCGTCTGCCATTGCATACTATATTGATTATGGTTTCAGATGTCGATCAGGCAATGTCTTCATAAAAGCCGTTTTAAGAAGTCATCATGTAAAGTTTTGGTTGTGCTATAATAATAATTACGCAGAAAAAAGTGAATATTAGAGATAATGCAGAATTTACTGGCAACAGGCAAGAGAGGAATTAGGTGAAATTTGGGAAAGGAAATTTTGATTATTGAGCATTTGAGTTGATGTGTCTTAAATATCTGAAAATACTGTGAGCTGTTCTAGCTGAAAATCTGACAATAAAAAGTATAAAAAAATAAAATCCCAGAAGGCATGTACCTACAGAAGACTTTATTGTGCTCTCATCTTGGGCTAAGGGCTTGCTCACACAAGCGTATGCATCAGATGAATGCTACCCAATGTTTTAATGGACAGCACTTGGACCAATGTTATTCTATTGGGCAGTGCTGATCAGCGTTTTTGCTGCGCAAATCAGATCGCACTCAAACATATGGAAAACCCAAGACTGCACTCAGACTCAGGTTGGAGAAGATGGAGAAATCTTTTTGTCCATCTTCTCACCTATGCTAATATTCACTCATCCAAGAGAATCACATGACACTAATGTAGGGAAGGTGACCTGACGTACGGACGGATGTGTCAGAATGGAGAAAGATAGGTATGCACAGTGTAGGTAGGTGTCAGTTATTATAGAGGGGAAACAGCTAGGAAAGTGTAGTGGACGTGCAGTACCTTGGGTGGACATTAGATGGCAGGGAGGAGTGTGAGCAAAGGACTTTACAGCAGCTTAGGGCTTTAGAAACCGTTGGTCATGGGGGCGTGGTGACAGTTAGAGTGACAGTTTCAAGGAACCGGGGGAGTTATAAATACTGAGGGAGGGTTCCAGAAAGTTCCAGTCCCCAGGGGGAGCTCAAGTGACAGGAGGACTACGACAGTCTGTGCACTCTGAGGAGAATCCAGACCAGGGGGACTGAGGAGAGAGAACGTCAGGGGGGTGGTCCTGACAGGAAAGGACCGCAGTTGAGACGAGGTACTGGGTGTAAGACACCGTATGTGACACGACGACTGAGCAGTAGAAGCACTGTTGGTTAATGGGCCTAAGGCGGCCACAGTGACGGAACTGTCAGGAGCGTCGACAGTAAAGGAGGGGACGGTGTGTGCAGACACGTTTCCAGTGTACGGTGTGAGAAGCGGCTCTGGAAACGGAGGGCCGCGAGGTGTGCCGTCAGTCGGACGGCAAGTGAAGAAATAAACTTGGACCTGTTGCACCCAGAATCTGCCTCCAATTGTCTCTGTACGTCTCTGCGCGGTATAACGAGGGATCACCCCCCTAGTCCGGCCCTCACACCCCTACACTAACATGACACTCGGCTCAAACTCTGATCAGAATATCATCCAAGTGTCATTTACATAATGGATCTAATTCTCTTGTATGAGAGAATCTATGCTTTGGAGACTCCAGCCTAATATGCAATACAACCAATCTTTCTCACTCAATGTCTGTACATAACATGCGCCAAGTTTTTAAATTCTGAAAAGTGTAAACCTTGCCCCATTACAACACATACATATATATTTTGAAGCAGGAACAACCATCTTACTGCACCATAGAATCTTAGATTTGCTATTACCCTGTCAGGAAAGTAAAAAAATTGCTACAATGGTGCTGTCATACATTTTAAAAAATGCCTTTACTGAAAAAAATCAACATGATGGTTGTTCTTTAATCAGCATTTGAAGTTCTGGTGTAATAATCTTTAGGTAGACAGGGGAAAGCTGTGGGTAGGGTCTTTAGCTCCTGCACTGGCCCCTCTGCCATTCTCTGATGTCTATATGACAGGTCACACTTTGTGAATGATCTGCCCCTGTTTGAAAACTTATTCCGGCACCACCCTCGCTTGCTCAGCTTGCTCTCCAGTCTTACAAAAATGGCACCGGTGGCAGCACATACACAGATTGACCTCCATCTGTCTTCAGTAAAATGGTGCTAGTTTTAGCACATGCACAGATTAAGATGTTGGCTCAATTAAATTTCTAAAGGACATCATCATTGACACATTCTAAATCTGCACATGCTCTGGTTTTAACTTTTATACTGAAGGCAGTTCACTCACAAATCAGTGACCTGTCATACAGACACCAGAGGCAGATAGAGGGGCTGGGCAGGAGCCGAAGACCCTACCCACAGTTCTACCACTGTGCACCTAATGCTTATTACACTAACATTTTAAAACTTCAAATGTTGATTAAAAAAACAACCACCATCTGTATTATCTCAATATTCATTGAGAGAAGCAAAAAAATAAGGAGCAAACTATGATTCATTGATAGACGAAAGAAACACAGCTAGTCGACACATAACATCATGCCAAACTAACTATTCAAAAGAAGAGCTAGATATGCCGGTAAGTAGGAGGCGATATATGTAAAAGCAGCTCAGAGTTATATTAACATTTACCAATCACGCTGCCGAGAACAACATACTAACTAGCACAATCATTGAGTATCAAGAAAAAAAATGGATAAAAAAGGCCTTTAAAGTGGTAATACACTATTTGGACAGTCCCTTCTCAATCACTATATTTCCCCCATGTAAAATAACAGACTATACCCACCTCTAGTGTTGGTTTTATTCCAGTGGTGTCAGCACTTGGTGTCCTGCAGCTAAATGTCATGCAAGCCCTGATGACAATCATTTGCCCCTTCACTCTTACCTCCTTGGAACATAACTAACATTGGGAGGAAGTCAGAGAGCAGTAACACGCTCTCTTCTTCAGGGTGTCAAATTTAACCAAAATATGTGAAAGTGAAGCAGCCGCTGATTGACTGCAGTATTTGTGTGACATAACAGTGTCATGTGAGCCTGGGGAACATAGGTGCCGACATCGATAAAGCATCGCCAAAAACAGAGGTGAATATAGACTGGTATTATTTTACATGAGAGCAAGCTAGTGATTGAGTAGGGGTTGTCCAAGTAGTGAATAAAACCACTTTAATACTTCTATCAGACCAGGTCATGCTCACTATACCTCTCCACAAACAGTATTTAGCATCTTTAATAGATCTAGTTATGATATAACAGAAATTTACACTATACCAACAACGTTATAGGTATTTTTAACGAAAAAAGGAGCACAATGACTTATCACATGCTTTGATGCTATGGACAATTGAAGAATTGTCTTGTAAGGAGGCAGTATAACTGTAATATGGGTTACGCTCTGCCGCTTCTTAAAGGCTGGCTCTACTTCAGGTCAGTTCTGTGTCACCGTATAGAATGTGCATTAGGTCTCTTAGGTGAACAAAAAATAAACAAAACAGGATTGTCAGATTTTCCATCCACATGATGTAAAGGCAATCATATATTTTTCACATTACCAATTAACAAGTTGTCAGGAAGTATTCTTTGCTCAATGTCACTGCTTTTCATTAAGAAAAATTATCGAAAAGCATTTATCTCACGCTGACTGTAAATTTTTCAGCAAGCAGAAACAGAAAGTTGGGAAAGCAGCGGTGATGAGAAGCACAACCGTGCAATCACACTGCGACCTTTAAAAGCATCAATCCTATTTACAGAAACAATAAAGTAAAAGCACTGAGCCATGTAATATGTGCTCTGCCATTTTTAAAGTTTGTTTCTCCATTTAAGGTATGTGTGATAATCTTTTCCAATCCAGTCTTGTTCAACAGCATGTGCAGGGAACACAAAAAACAATGTTCCAAAAACAATTAGCCTTATCAATTTAAAAGTAAAAAAAAAATGCAAAACCTAAAAAGAAGTGTGTTGTGCCCAAATACGAGGTAAAAACAGAAGGTACATACAAGGTTTCCACTCAATTTAATAGTACAATAAGTGGTATATTCTATTCAATTGATTGAAATTGATACATTTTTTTTTCGTTACTTTATCTCTTACATGGCTGACTTATTTCCCATGTCTTGATCTGAATTTTTTAAAACTGTTAGCACTAAGTAGTAATAACACATTATACATATAAAGCATTGCAATGTCTTGGCACACTGATCAATTTTAAGGCCAAATCATAGGGGTCAGCAAATAACTGCAACATCTATTTGAAGCTTCAAATTAACAGAAGCAGAAGCCTGGTCACAAAGCATGAGCAATGAGACAGGCAGAAAGTGCTGTACTTGAGGTTAATTAGCGTGTTGAGTTTGGTACGCTTCACTGAACTAGTTACAAGATGCAACTATTTCAGTAGTCAACCAACATAAATGATCTTCTGAGGAACAATACAGCACTAGTTTGAAAAACATATCCTAAAGCTGACCACGCACATTAAACAATTCTCAACTGAATGTTCATTTGTCTATCAGCGCTCTCCTTAATGCACAGAAAGGCTCATCAAGTGTTCTGTTATTCTCTATGATAGAGCTGCTGCTAGAATAAATTGGCAGTGGCTTATTCCCTTCCACATAACAATAGAATCAACCATTGAAGATCCAGTTATTCTATGGGGCTGTGGATATATTCGATTTTTTTCTCAAATCGAGTCGATCCAAGGAATAAAAATTGCTGCATGCCAGAGCTTGGTTCAATATTCACATCACTCTTTGCTATGCAAGTCAATGAGTCCATGGAAACCATCTGAGAGCAGTCCAGTTTCTAAAAAATGACAGCATGGAGAATATTGAGACACTTTTTCTCCATCTTCTCCTCATCCAAGAGATTCAGATCACATTATGCTCATACGCTGATCAAACTCTGATGATAGTTTGATCAGAGAGTGATTTGCATAACCAAACCAATTACACGGTCATCCGCACCTAGCTTTAGAATGCACGGTCATCCGCACCTAGCCTTAGATTGCACGGCCATTCGCACCTAGCCTTAGAATGCATGGTCATCTGCACCTGGCCTTAGAATGCACGATCATCTGCAACTAGCCTTAGAATGCATGGTCATCCGCACCCAACTAGCCTTAGAATGCACGGTCATCCACACCAAGCCTTAGAATCCACAGTCATCCGCACCTAGCCTTAGAATCCACGGTCATCCGCACCTAGCCTTAGAATGCACGGTCATCCACACCTAGCCTAAGAATGCACGGCCATCCGCACCTAGCCTTAGAATGCACAGTCATCCACACCTGGCCTTAGAATGCATGGTCATCTGCAAGTAGCCTTAGAATGCACGGTCATCTGCACCAAGCCTTAGAATCCACAGTCATCCGCACCTAGCCTTAGAATCCACGGTCATCTGCACCTAGCCTTAGAATCCACGGTCATCTGCACCTAGCCTTAGATAGGCTGATACTGCCAAAATTGACAGATTTGGATGTTTTTTCTAATGTGGGCTAATCTCCCCCACACCAGGATCTCTTTGTAAATTGTCTATAAATAGTAATCTGTTCATCTCAGACGAGGGCAGAGTCTGACTTGCTCATGTCGACCAGCTAGTCACAGCAATGATAATAATCAGGTGATAAAATCTTCACTGTAAGCGAACAATAGCACACAGCTTGACATGTGACACATCATTGAATTCTGTGTTTTAAACCCTACCTCAAACTGTACTCAGATTACATAGCAAAATCCTGATGGATTTCCTTTGAGGAATAGTAGCTATCCACAATTCATTGATACCTTCATGTCAAGTTAGGAAATGAAAGTCTAGACATGGTGAAAACGTGAAAGTAGAGACATTAATGTCATGTGTGCATTTGATTAAATTACATAATTTAATTTTTCCAGTGTTAAACAATTTTTTACATCCTAATAGTGGGTCCTCATTAGGCTATTATATATGCAACAGTATCTTAATGCTAGGGGAAATTCTGTCCTGGGTTTAATGTATAATGTCATTTTGACTCTCATAGTTGTGGTCTACCTATGATGTCAATTACAGGCCTCTCATCTTTTTAAGTGGGAGAAGTTGGACAATTGGTGGCTGTGGATTGCCCGCCAGGGTAGTGGGGATACTCGGTACCGAGCAGCTTCTTAAAGGGGAAGTGCTGTGAATTCGCTTTTTGGCCTACCTCTGGTTGCTAGTGAAGGTAATGGAGCTGGTTATATTGACAGAGGGGTCGCGAGTTCTCTTTCCAGGCTCCCTCTGGTGGTTACTGGAGGTAATGGAGCTGATCTAATTAACAGAGGCCTGCCACCTGATAATGAGGAGGACGATTGGAGATCTGGAGTCTCTGACTGGATTTAAGACAGCCGACTCCCTCTATCCCTGCTGGTGATTTTTTCCTGCCTCCTGAGGTCTTAGTTTCCAGCTCAGCCCCTGCATGCTCAGCTAAGTGTTCTTTTGCTATTGTTCACATTTGATCTGGTTTTGTCTATTTCAGTTTTGTGTGGTCAGCCAGCTCCGGCTGGGGCTGTGCTGAATTTCCATCCTTATGTTACTGCTTGTGCCAGTTTGTTTTTGTCCCTTTTAAGATTGGCCTCTTTTTGCACTGCTTTCAAAATATACCAGAGTGCTTATATAGTGCGCGAAGTCGAGTGACTTCAGTATTTTTCTATCAGACGTGTTGGACATTTTTTGCAGGGTTTTTTGTGTGATTGCAGACAGTGTCTTTCCTTTCCTGTCCTGTCTAGTTAGTGTGGGCCCCATCATTTGCTCAGTCTATTTTCCTACCTGCATTTGTGTTTTCATCTTGTCTCACCGACAATATATGTTTGGGTGCTATCTATTCCTTTGGGGTCTGATCTGGGGCAGTTTAGATTTCCCTTTTCTTGCTTTAGGCTTATTTAGTTCTCCGGCTGTGTCGAGGCATCTAGGATCATCGTATGTACGCTCCACGGCTACTGCTAGTTGTGTGGATAAGATCAGGGGTCTGCAATCTGCTTAGTTACCAACCTCTCTGGTTTTCTGTGGCTTAGCTTGGTCTTGCTCTCCTCCTCGGTGACCCAATCATAACAGGGAAGTATCACAGCGGCAGTGACCCAGTCCGTGGCCCTGGGCATCCAATTAAAGGGATATTTAGAAGGGAATAAAGTTTATGATAAAGTTTTCATGACGCCACCTGTGGTATTCGGTATATAGGACTGATGCTGTTATGCGGGTCCTCTGGGATGATGACAGGGCAGCAGAGATGGTTTAGCTCTCCACAGGTAGAGCTGTATCCCAGGGCAGTTGTGATAGAAAAAATGTTGTATTTGGTGATGATAGATGTAGCAGAGATGGTAGATGACACAGGAAGAATTCAGAGGACACAGCTGGGTGCAGTTTCTAAAGCTTTACTCACAGTTCTTGTGTACACAGGTGCCCGCTTTGTGCTGCATCCTCAAGGTGAGGGGTCCAGCAAACTCCCAGGTAGATTGGGATACACCTTTCCAGGACTCCTTTCTGTAGGTGCCTTTCCTGGCCATCTCACTGTGATGGCTTTCCGCCTCTTCTGCAAAACACCTCACAGTCAGTGTCCCAAGTCAGCAGCCGCAGACCTTGTTGGGTGATGTCTTCTCTGCATCCCCTTGCTCCCTTATGGCTGCCTTTTTGGCGAAGATTACTGTGGCTTGTGGCTGAAGCAGCTAGAGATGCTCCTGCCTCCAGCTTTCTAGCTGAGTCTGATGATTTCTCCACTAGGTTTGGGGGCCGGTACCCCACTTCAACCTGGTCCCTCCATTACTGGATCAGGCCCCACAGATGGAATGTTCACTATCCATGCCCCTAGGACTCCTTTCCTCTTCTGGGAACTTTCTTCAATCTAGTTTCTTTCCTGCAGCTCCTTCTAACAGGGAGCTGCTCCACAACACGTCTCTCCACTCTCCCTCCACTCTCTGAACTGTTCTGTCCTGCTCTCTGTGCTCCTCCCCTTTTCCTACCATCTCCACCCACCTCCCAACACCCTTTACTACCCAGCCAGGGATGAGACCATCCTCTCTTAGGGTACATCCAGGGTGCCCTGCTATTGTAGTATGTGTTGAGTGTAGGTGTTAGAGTCCTGGGGTGGTGCTCCCTCCATACCTGAGAGTGGGGTACCACGCCTCTGGGTGAGGTGCAGTACCTCTGTGGTGACTGAACCCTCAGGGGTGCCACAGCTGACTAAATACTTTTTTCCTCATTGTATGTCAGGTCAATTTATACTGAGTGCCTAGTGAAGTTAAAAGTGGCTTTAGCATTAGCAATCATAACTGCAGAAAGCATTGGAGATATGGACTTCAACTAAACTTCATTGTGTTACTGGACTCAGTCTTCAGTCATTTGGGCAGATTTAACAAAACTGTCTAATACATAGAACGAACTAAGTAAGATTAGTCTTAAAATGCATCAGATTTATAATAGAGGCTTATTCTGTTTTATAAATCTGTTCTGTTATATTGCCTCGTCTAAATTTATCCAATCAACTGGTTTATTTTGTGCCAGAAATGTGCCCCACAATTTTGGCCATAATTTTTTTTGCACACAGTGTCCCATGTTAGAATGTGTTACCTATTCTTATGAGGCCCTCTCTCTTTTCACTGACACCATGTTCCCTTGTTATCGGGATGCAGAAACTAAGAAAAACACATGATATAGTAAAAATCAACCCTTAATATAATTTTATTTCTAAATTCTTAAAAGAACATCAAACTCAATGTAGCAAACACTCAAAAAAGATTGATAATTTGTTTTATAGCTATCTATATATTCAGACCATACAGCCTTTAAGAATTTAGAAATAAAATTATTTTAAGGGATCATATGTTTACAAACGCTTAATCATTCACCTGTCTAATAGACATTTTTAAAATGGTAAAAATTATGAAATATGATTTTTGTTGCAAATTGCTTGAAAATTCTGCTGCATTTGGATTGAGAAGTCTTCCCGCTGTTCTCCGATGTTCTCCCTGACTGCTTTCAGATACTTAAATAATTGAAAAGAACTATAATATATAGGCACAGTATTGATAAATATGGTAATAATCATTGCTCAAAACTTAATATTTCTGCAGACAGACATTGTACTAACTGGATTTTTGGATTTTGTACAGTATTAAATTAACTATTTTGGCCAACTTACATCAAGTTATTTAAAATGTACACAATATTTTTCGGATTAAAAGACGCACCCCAAATTTTGAGGAGAAAAATAGGAAATGTTTTTTTTTTTTTTTTAATAAAATGGTGGTGCCTCTTATAATCCATGCATCTTATTGATTACCGAGGGTAGTGGCTGTGGTGAAGCATGGTGCCAGGGTTGCTGCTGGAGGAGGCAGGAGTGGGGTAATGCTGCAGGCTGCAGGCTGGGATGAGGGGGGTGTCCAATGTGCAGTGCACCGCAGCAGGTGCCCGGCAGGTGTGTCCGGTGCTGCCACTGCTGTGTCCGGTGCTGCTGCTGCACTGTGTCCAGTGCTGCTGTGGGGGGGCTATGCTAACATTTTGTGAAAGGCCAGAGCCCTGGCAGTTCTGTGGTTTCATGTATGGTGGACTCCAGGAAAATGGCCACCAGGCGCGGCGCATACGCAGATGGAGATCTCGGCATCAAGATCTCGGGAGATGAGATTTCAGTGCTGAGTGATCTCCATCTGCACATGCACTGCCCCGGAGGCCTTCGCATAGGAAACCACGGAACTGCTGGGGGCTCTGGCTTTTCTCAAAATGTCGGCAGAGCCCCCTGCAACACTAAAGACCCCCCCGCAGCACCGCCAGAAACCCCAACGGCGCACCACCGGACACACCCTCATCCCAGCCTGCAGCATTGTTACCGGTAAGGTATATATGCATTATAAGACGCACACCCATTTCCCCCCAAATTTGTTGGAAAAAAGTGCATCTTATAATCCATAAAATACGGTATATTGAATATATAATTTAACAAGTTTCTAAATGCTGACATAATATGCTGGTCATAGTGAGCGTGCTTAAATTTGACACAGAAATACAATTTTGTCCACTATTTATCAGTTCCGCAAACAAGAATACTTATCGGACATCCATCATGCATCGCAATAGGGCCATGTGTAACATTGAAAAAATGTAAAAGGAATATAAAAATATCAGATGTCATGGCTTAATTTCCCTTTAGAATTTGAGGGTAAAGCTTGTTATGATACATAGCACGTGACATGCAACTGCTGTATATGACCACAATACTATATTTCCAGAAAGCCACAGATAACCATTTGCTACATTTTAAACCTTCACATTTTTGGGGCCTTGGACACTCGAATTTGCAAATCTATTCCGTGCAAATCAAATTAGTGTCAAATTTTATGAAATCCACCAATCCTGATGAATTTAAACAATTCGTAATTTCTGTAAATTGTAGCAGCAAAATAAAAAATGTCCACCACCATTTTACACATTATAGATGAATGCATCAACCACTGAAGATTCATATATTCTCAGGTGTGGCTTCATCCATCATGCCTTGCTGCATATGGTAAAATCAGGAGAGTACCAACAAAGCCTGTGTAAAAGTAAAGGCAAGGAAAGCAGCAGCTATTTTAAGGTGATTCAGGATGGAGAGTGGACATCAGAGCTCATAGGTTAGCAATAGAGATATGTACAGAAAGTACTAAAGCATTGGTCAAATACTCCAGACAGTAATGTGTTGTACAATTACAGCACTGAATATGATGAGTGTAGTAGTCTGGAAATAAAGAGATTCAATTGAGAGGGGGGTAGGGAAGATAGGAGCGGTGCCAGCAGCAGTACAGACTCTGTGATTGATAAGTAATATAAAGTAGTTGGCATTTGTCCTGCTGAATTTGGATTATCATTTTCTTTATTCATTCTGTTAGTAAAGGTGATCTTGCTTATCACAAGTAACTGTGCTGAGTTTTTGCGTTTCTTGGGCAATAATTTATTCACAAAAAAATTCCCCAAATCCTGACACTTAACTGTGACTGGCTCAATTTCTTTTGCACACCTATTTTATAAGTCAAATTTTACATTGGTACCCACTAATACCGTGCTCTGGAGGAGATACTGTCTAGCATTTCTTGTTACATCCTTTTCTTTGAAAGAGGGTTGATGGTGAATTTTATTAAAAAAAATGTTAAAAACTAGACATTTAACTGTGCATGTCTTTTGGCACACCCTTTTGACTAGTCCAATTTGACAGCCGTACATGCTGCTGCATTTTGAATAGCAGTTCTTGTTATGTTCTTTTTGGTAGGCACTGAAAAATTGGGGTTGAAAACACTGTGAAAATATATGGTAAAAACATAAAAATCTGGTCAGTATTAATACCAAACACAGGTCAAAAGTGGGCTCCTTTGCCTCTGGATGTCCTGGCACAAATCAACGACAAAGTTTTGCTTTTCATGAACACTTAAGGAGGTGTCACTTGCTTTTTTAGCAAAATCAAACTGAATAACAGGATTGCAAGGCTTAATTTGTCCTCCTTTCTCTCTTGATCATCTTTTTAGCATTCAGGCTACAACCTCAATTACTGCCTGGTTGTGGTCGTTGTCATCATCATCGTCATCATCCTCTGTTTTTCATCTTTTTCCTCTATAGTTATATTTGTGTCAAGTCCAGTCCAATAGAAACTCAACTTTTACATGTCATAAATTACCACAATTGATGTCACACCACTTAGACTTTACTGACTTTTGCAAAATGATGGTGCTTTCTTCTGTAAACAAAGGTCCTTCACTAATGCAAGAAAATATATAACACAGCATAAAGTGCAATTATTCAGTGTAGCAAGATATATGCATAAATTACAGTTGATTACCTAAACCAGGATTAAACACAAAATGCAAAACCAACAATAAAAAGTGTGCTACTGCAAAACAATAAATGCCACATAATATCACATTGACCCTAGGGGAATTATGTGGGTCTGTGTGGAGCGCCGCAGGGCCTTAGGTTACTTAGTACCGGGCCGGTAAGATTCTTTAAAGGGGATGTCATGGTGGAAGTGACCCGGCCCATGGCCCTGGGCATCCAGTAATTAAAAACAGAGGAAAATTATGTGGTGTTTGGTCGTGACGCCATCCGTGGTGTTCTGCAATGGGCAGCCAAAGCTGTGGTTTTGGTCCACTGGGGCTGTTGGTGACACAGCAAAGATGGTTCAGCTCCCCACGGGTGGAGCGGGGCCCCAGGGCAAATATATTTAATTGTTCAGATGGTGGTGATCATTGGGGTGCAGAGGAAAAGTGAAGGACACAGAGAGTGTGGTTTTCTTTACCTTTTACTTGAGCGTAAATGTAATCTGGGGTACCACATACAGATGATGGATTGAGTCCGGCTCGCCTGGAGGCATTCAGGGGATCCACCCTGCCAGGTGGGACTGAGGAATTGGAATTTCAAAAGCTTTGCCCATCTTTATTGGATACAGTAAATTGCATAGTACAAATACAATACAAATTTTTCCAGTACATTAGTAGCTGAAAACTGTAATGTACAATGCCTTAAGAATTCATCAAAATTAAGCAACCATCTAATGACAAGTATAATGAGAGTAATACTTATTAGTTCATTATTTCCTCTCGTTAATATTCTCTGATTAATTTTATTCAGTTTAGATGCATTCTGATACATCCGTACCCAGAAGGCACGATTTCTCAATGAAGACGTGGTAGGGTCATTCACTGCAATTAGTTTAATTGCCAATATTGTGTTTATTGAAGAGGCCATGATTCTTATAATTAGTGACATCTTCTCTTTAAAGCTATTTTCAGTACAGAAAAAAAATAGTTTCAATCAAATATTGTAGCTTTGTGTGCTTTAATTTTTAGTTGTCATACTTTTTAAGGGTTATTCCTTTTGAAAATGATATTACACACAACCGAAACCACCACATTGTTTTTTGTACTAGTCAGTTTCTTTTTCTAAACTATTTTCTATGCAAATCAGACACATATTGTATATTTGGTCTATACAATGAGAACACTTCTGATCTTGCTAAAAGAGGACATTGTCATTCCTCATGTTTTGGGATATATTTAGGTCCCATCGTGCAAATGGAGGCTGACAAGAGAAGGGCCAAACTTATTGCTACATTGCCCATTAGTCTTACGAATGTCACCTTTATAACTGCTGCTATTCCAGAGAACATTAACAGAATTGTACATTTGCCAGTCAGCATACCTTTCATTTTTTCTGTGCTCATTGAGCTTGCTAATAAAGGTCTTTTTCCACATTGTATCTCAGAAATGGATGCACCAGGTTTTGGCTTTAGACATTTTTCCTACGTCATTTATGTTATGTTGTTACAAAAACCTTAAACTTCGCTTTTTTATATTTCGGAAAACAACATGCTTACAAAAGAAAGTTCTATTTGAAAATGGCACTGACATGTCTCAAATATAAAGAGTAAAACACAGAATTTGCTTCAAGCAATACTTCAAAGAATCAAACAATTGAAGTTTTGAGACTTGGGTTGATTAGATCTGTTCTACACAGTTGGTTCCATAGGCTGGAGCCACATCATTCAGTGTTACGGCTTGTCCTAGTGATACATGAATCACTTTTTAAGATGGAAAGACTACTCGTTAAAATGTCTTACAATGTTTAGCTTGGTTTTGCTTTTTAATAATTTAGTGATGCACTATTTCCTTAAACGATGCCTTATTGTTAAAAAGGGCATGTCACAAAATGAGGAAAGAAAAATAGAAATCATGGAAAGTTCCTTATATTCAGTTTGACTTCTCCCAACACTTGGTATAAACGTACTAATTTAGCGATAATTTAATCATTGCCATAATTAGACTGCCAAAAATTACAATATACATTACAAAATACCTAAAAAAAATTCCTCTTTTCAACTGCCCTCCAGAGTTTCTGTATTCATGTCAGATATAAGAAGAATCTAAGGCTATGATTTGCTAATTTAGCAATAATTGAAAAATGATTTACAAGCCAGACAAGAGAATAATGCAAGTGATATCAAAATACAATTTTGAGACATTCACTTCATAAATGTTTTTTTTAAAGCTGTAGAAAATGACTAATTGAAAATGCAGTAATTGAAAAATGATTCACAACAATAAAGTGATAGATACAAAATGTAAACAAATATATATTTAATGATTTATTCGTACTTTACAATTCTGCTACCTTTCAGAGAACGTCTGTCATAATTAAATTACTGCTACACTAACCCTAAGCAATATTACTGATCTATTTTCTAGCTGCATTAATATATGCTACCCTTTCATGTAAAAACTTAGTTGGCTGTTGTTCCTTAAGATTAGAGTTGAGCAAATATGTTCGGAATCAGTCGCCGAATCTGAATTTGCCATATTGTTACCCTATTCATGCCGAATTTATGCTTTACGATCAGTTCTGAACATATTCGGTCATTTCTACTCCATTGACTCCAACTGACATTTTTCTGTGCATAAATATTCTCCGCCGATCACAATCGCAGCCAAATTTTGGAAAATTCTCTTAGCTCTACTAAATATATAAATGAATAAAACAACTGGTGTATCTACATTTTACCTGGAAATTGGCACTTTTTTGGGCCTATTCACCATTGCTTTTGTGCATTTTTTTGTCCAGTTGTGTGTATCTCCTTGTTTTTATTTGGACCATATTCATTTCTTCATTTGCCCCTTTTTCAGTTACATCATGTGGTTATCTGTTTTTTTTTTAATTTGCCATTGTGGGGTGGATTAAGACTTTCCAGATGCTTTTTCATGTCCATTTCATGTTGAAAATGTTTTGCTCAAATGTACTCCAGACTCCCTACTCTTTCCCACCCGAGTGAGTTCATGTACGGCAGAAAAATTGTGCCATTTTTGGGAAATGTGCAACTATTTGCTCAAAAAATGTAAAAGAGTATCAATGTTATAATTTTTAGATCACAAATCAATAGCACACATGAAAATAAGCAGTGTTGTAGTTTATTTTATCAGAGAAAGCTGCTTCTTCATTACTAGGGCTGATCTTTCACTCTCAAAAACTTAAATTCGGAGGTGAAATCTGTATTCAATGAAGACAGATTTATACATTACTGAGATAGGAAGAAACAATTGCTACCAATGAGATTCTATATAGAGGGAGGGGATTGACTTTGCCACTAGCACCTCTCCAGCCTCCCCTCTTGCTTAGAATCTTATCAGTATCCAAGAAGTATCATTTCTCCTTGCGGAGAATGACATGCTAAGCATGTCAAGATGAGGAGACTTAAAGCCGCAATGCTCCTCTGGGAAATATGCTAATTATGCAAATTGTCAGAAGAGACAATTTGCATAACTAGCATATTTCCCAGAGGAGCATTGCAGCTTTAAGTCTCCTCATCTCAACGTGCTTAGCATGTCATTCTCCGCAAGGAGAAATTATACTTCTTGGATATCGGTCAGACGCCTCTCTCACAGCCAAACCAGATCTCACACTTTGCACTGACGAGGGGCAGTACCCCGAAACAGTGTCCGCAAATTGAGATTCTGGCTTGGCTTTTATCCTAAGTCATGTAACAAGGCTCATTAAAGGGTCGACATTGACTTTTAGGTTTGCTACTTCCAATAGGTGGCACTAGAGTTCTAGTCCTCTTCCTCTCTGAAGAGACAATTTGCATAATTAGCAATCTTATCAGTAGAAACTAGAACCTCTTATCTCCATAATGTAAACATTTTACATACAAATGATCAGTCCTGATGGGGAGAAAATAAGATTTCTTTGACAAAACATATCATTTAAGCCCCCGTCACACTAAGTGAGATTGCTAGTGAGATCACTGCTGAGTCACAAGTTTTGTGACGCAACAGCGACCTCAGCAGAAATCTCGCTATGCTTGACAGGTAGCAGTGACCAGGCCCCTGCTGTGAGATCGCTGGTCGTGTCGGAATGACCTGGACATTTTTTTTATCGTTGAGGTCCCGCTGGGTAGCATGCATCGGTATGTTTGACACCTTACCAACGACCTCGTTAGCGACTCAGAAGTGAGACACATAGGCGTGGATTTGCCTTGATTCAAGGTCTGAATTGTCAGAGTAGCTGCTATGTGACAGGGTCCCAACGACCGCCGACATCGTTACAAAGGTCGCTACGGGTCGCCGTATCGTTGCTGCGTCATTGGGAAGATCTGACTGTTTGGCATCTCACCAGTGACCACATAGCGACACAGCAATGATCCCTACAGGTCGTATCATTGTCGGAATCGCTGTAGCATCACTGAGTGTGACGGGAGCTAACATTTCTTATTTTCATGTGTACTATTGATTTATTAAATAAATAAAAAGGGCGGTTACTCTTTAAAGACAAAAATAAAGACGATTTTTGTCTTTGAACAAAATTCTAGAACCGCATGTGCTATTTTAAAGAATTTGGTGGGAAAATACAGCAACACTTAGCACAATGCAAAAATGAAAACTGGCTTATAAAAATGAGAGCCAAAGTTTTTAAACTTTGTGTCTCCATCAATATAGAATCATTGTTTTCCTGATCCTACCTAAGTTTTGCATGGTGCTATTTCTTCTCGCTCCTCCTACAACAGTGAGTCTATGTCCTCTAGCCTGTTGGTCATCTGTTTGTACAGAAGGATGAACGAGTTACATATATTGATACAATGTGATGTGAACATAGTAATGAGTCTCTAACAATGGTACTGACTCAAGGGGTTATATGCAGCTACAACAGGTGTACGATATAGGAATGCAAAGGTGAAAGTTTGTTACTTGAACAACTATTAAGACATACACATAAGTCAATGTGAAAACCCTTTAGAGCCTCTGCTGTTTTCTCTGAATAATTCACTTTTCTGCAGGAAAAAAAATATGAAAAAAACCCACAGCCGTTCAGTTCTGACATACCTGAAAATTGATTTACTTATCTCTGTAGTTATTTTATATGTTGATCACTGCAGTAGGAACAATTTAATTTTTTAAAGAAAGCCCAACTCTTGAGCTAAAATGATTAACAGTTTGATGTGCAGTCTTTTATTACCTTGCACATTAACCTTTTGCATATATGTAAAAAATAGTTTCAGATTTAAAGAAAATTACCCGTATTTTTTGCTTTATAAGATGCACCTAATTATAAGACGCACCCCCAAGTTTGGTGAAGAAAAAGAGTAGAAATGTTTTTTATGTTAAATGGAGGTGTGTCTTATAATGCCAGTGTCCATCTTTCAAATCATATACTGTATATGTTCCCCATCCTGGCACATTGCCCCCTTGTGCTGGCACATAGCCCCCATCCCATGCTGGATATGCCCCCCCGGTCACTATATGCCTCCCTGCTGGCACTCACATGGCCCCTCTCGCTATATGCCCCCCTGCTGGCACGCACATGGCCCCCTCTCTCTATATGCCCCCCTGCTGGCACGCACATGGCCTCCTCTCTCTATATGCCTCCCTTCCTGTACGCACTCGGCCCCGCATCCCTATATTCCCCCCTGATGGCATTCACATGGCCCCCCGTCCCTATATTCCTCCCTGCTTGCATTCACACGGCCCCCTGTCCTTATATTCCCCCTGCTGGCATTCACATGGCCCCCATCCCTATATTCCCCCTGCTGGCACACATTGTCCCCCCATCCTTATATTCCACCCTGCTGGCACACATTGTCCCCCCGTCCATATATTCCCCCCTGCTGGCACACATTGCCTCCTGTCCCTATATTCCCCCTGCTGGCACACATGGCCCCTCGTTCATATATTCCCCCCTGCTGGCACACATTGTCCCCATCCCTATATTCCTCCTTGCTGTCACACATGGCCCCCGTCCCTATATTTCTCCCCTGCTGGCAAGCACATGATAAAATAATAAACAGTTAGCTCACCTTCTGATGATGGCTCCTGCTCCCCGCTCCCCCTGTGGCTTTCCTGTGCCTGCTGAGATCTTCCTCCTGCAGGGCGCGTGCAGCTGCTGCTCAATCAGGCAGCTCATTATAGCTACAGGACCTTCCATGATGTGACCAATAGGACCTGCGGTCAGACTCGCAGTGCACACTGGGAGTTGCGTGACCGCAGGTCCTATTGGTCACATCATGGAAGGTCATGAAGCGATGAACTGCCTGAATGAGCAGCTGCTGCAGCACACCCTGCAGGAGGAGGATCTCAGCAGACACAGGAAATCCATGGGGGGAGCTGGGAGCAGGAGCGATCATTGGTAGGTGACTATAGTGCCGGGGCAGGGGGAGAGAGTGTAGGCACATTTAATATGCACCGCTCTCCTGTCTACCAACCCGGCGCTGCTTCAGCACCGAGGTGATGGACAGCGGGTGCAATGAATATTACATGAGCCTAATGAGCGGTGAGCGGGAGCACAGGACCTCCCATTGTCTCTGCAGCCTGCAGCCAGCCCACCCCAGCCCCCTGACACCATGCCAGAGCAGCACCCCCACTCTATAGCACAGCAGCACACAGATTCGCATTATAAGACGCACCCCCCACTCTCCCCCAAAATTTGGGGGAACAAAAGTGCGTCTTCTAATCTGAAAAATATGGTAAATATATATATTAGTATACAATGTTTGAATAATTCCTTTTTATATGTAGTTTTGAATGAAGCATAGGACCGAGAAAGGAATCATATTGTATATCAGATCCACCATTGTATTAAAGTTATCACTGAGACATAAATGAATTCACAAAGCTAGTCACAAAACATACCTATTAATTTACAAATTATTCAATCTATATTTTTATTTGGCCTTGCAACCCGGTGTTGATTTGCTGTCTTCTGTGATCTGGAGTGTGGCAGCAGGCACCATTACTGCAGTTTTAATTTGGTAATAGAGTATCATAAATAATAAAAGTATAAAGAATTTACACAGCTTTCCATGTGAAAAGCGACAACAAAAAACCATTAACACAAGACTCCAGTAATTGCACTCGACTCTGTTATTAGAACTAATTGCATTTAGCATTAGTTGAAAGATCAAAAGCGTAAAAAGTCAGTGTTTTAAAGCTGACCATTAAGTATAAATCAGTAAAGTGATGAATCAGATACTTTACAATTCGGGCCAAGAGGTAAATATACCAGGAGTTAGAAAATTTGCATATTCGAAAAACCATTTGATTATTCATCCCTTTTCACCATTAGGCTTGAAAGTACCATTTGTAATCTAATTTAAAAAAACAACAACTTCTAAGATGAATTATATTATGCCTTCGCCTATCTACCAGGTTTGTAAATGAAGCCAAACTTTGCAAAAGTTTAAAGTTACACATTTACAAAGTTAATGCCATTATTTCACTCCCAAGACTGCTCAGCAATCTGAGCATGTGCAGGATTTGGTAATGGTTCATACCATAGAGCTGAACTAAGAAAGGAAACAAGTGTTTAAGCTCACTCAAATAGCAAACTTGTGGAAAAAGTGGACTTCCAATTATGGGTGGTGATTGGATTAAGGCTTCATGTCGATAAAAAGCAAGGGAAATCCATAGTAGTGACGGAAAAATCTGGCATCACAACTGGACCAGTAGACTTAAATAGTGGTTGAATGAATTAACCACTCCTTTGTAACACCTGGTACCTAAGTGGTGGAAAAAATATGCTCATATTCACCACTCCTGTGGGCTTATTAGTCCATCCCTCACTGGATTCCTGGCTTCCTCTCCCGGTTAGGGACACAGACTTACTTGACCTCAGTAGCCATTTTGTAGTCACCGATAGCTGCAACCCTCATATTCCGAATGAGCAAAAATTGCATAAATATATATATATATATATATATATATATATATATATATATATATATATATATATATACACACACACACACATTTTGTGCCATGCACCACACATAAGCCAGGTGCATGTATAAGGACAGTGTCCTCACCCTCAAGAGTGTTTACAGGGCTGCTCTGTATGCTGGTAAGATACACATCAGACAGCCATCAAGCACTGCTAAAAAGGAAAGGGAGAGGAAAGTGGGGCACTCTCCCCAAGAGTACACCAGACATGTAACTACATGTCCACTGCATTCTTTCATGGCTTCCCATTAGCCAAATGGCACAGTATTCCTAGAGTTACTTTGGCTTTCACATGGCAACTTATTCAAGTAGCAAATTCACTTTAATGTGATATTTAAAAATGAAACCTAAATATAAAAAAATTCCTATTTTATTTGTATAATTCATATTATATCAAACTACATTTAATAAACAAAGAAGTGAAATGAAATACTACCAGCACAGCCACCAATGACTGCACATCAACACAATATGGCAGTGTGCATGGTGCATTATAGAGAACCCTGATTCCTGTACACAGAAAAATGCAGAGGAGAAGGAAAACTCCACGCATATTGTCACTGAATGTGTGAGAATATCCTAGGGGTAAGGTAGGACCTACTATGTAGTACTACAGTCTACGAGAACTTAACAGGCATCTGAAGTTAGACATTGGCTCTGCTATGAGATTGTCAATGTTTACATATGTAGCCTCTTGGCTATTTTGTTTTTAATATTATGTATTTTGTCCTGTCATTGAATTAATAAATACATATTGATTATTTAAAGCTGATCCTTTTTTATGGCATTTTTCTTTTTTTGTTCATTTTCTGGGTTTTGGTAAGTTTTTTTCTGTTGATCTATGCTCATGTGTTGGTACCTGCTTTGCTTTATTATGCTGGATTATGCCTAGATGCTGGCCGATACCAGCGTCAGGACATTCTTTGTGGGTGGAGTTAGCGCACTCAGAGCTGCCATTCCCCACCTATATGACGCGTGGACACCAACCGCAGTGTCCTTTATGTGATGCGTGAACAACAACCGCAGTGTCTCTTATGTGATGCGTGGACATCAACCACGGTGTCTCATGTGATGCGTGGACACCAACCGCAGTGTCTCTTATGTGATGCGTGGACACCAACCGTAGTGTCTCTTATGTGATGCGTGGACACCAACCGCAGTATCTCATGTGATGCGTGGAGACCAACTGCAGTGTCTCTTATGTGATGCGTGGACACCAACCGCAGTATCTCTTATGTGATGCCTGGACACAAACCGCAGTGTCTCTTATGTGATGCGTGGACACCAACCGCTGTGTCTCTTATGTGATGCGTGGACACCAACCGCTGTGTCTCTTATGTGATGCGTGGACACCAACCGCAGTGTCTCTTAGGTGATGTATGGGCACCAACCACAGTGTTTCTTATATGATGCATGGACACCAGTCTAAGGAGACACTGGAATTCTATATACATAACATAGGAGTTCCAGCCAAAAAAAGGTTCACCACCCCTGAATTAGGTTAAATTTAATTTGCCACTAGGCTTTTTCTACCCCATCAGAGAATAGCAAAATATGGGACAGATCTTTCTTCTAGTTGTGTGTCACTTACTAGGCTTCTTGCTGTAATTTTGATAAGTCTTTTTTATCTCGTGCAGCTCTACTAGTCCTTTCAGTATGGCAGTCCTGCTATGTAGTTCTCGATATCCATGAGTTCAAGCCACTAAAAGCTTTCTTCCTATGCATTCAACTAGTGGTGCAGGTAAGATCATACAGAGCTGATCATTACGACAACGAGTAGAGGTGAACCAGCAAAAAGTGAGGTTATGAAAACGACAGCATGTCACTATGTTAGGCTGCTCTTAAAGGGAATCCGTCACCCTTTTTTTCGACTATGAGCTGCCGCCACTGACATCAGGGGCTTATCTACAGCATTCTGTAATGCTGTAGATAAGCCCCGATGTAACCTGAAAGATAAGAAAAAAGAGTTAGATTATACTCACCCCGGCGTTCGGTCCGGTCTGATGTGTGTCGCCGTCCGGTCCGGCGCCTCCCATCTTCATGCAATGCCGTCCTCTTATCCCCTTCCCGTCGCGGCTCCTGTGCAGGCACACTACTCTGCCCTGTTGAGGGCAGAGCAGAGTCCTGCAGTGCGGAGGCGCCAGGAGAGGTCCGGCGCCTGCACACTGCAGTATTCTGCTCTGCCCTCACCAGGGCAGAGCAGTGTGCCTGTGCCAGAGCCACAACAGGAAGGAAAGAAGAGGATGTCACCGTTAGAAGATGGGAGGCGCCGGACCGGAACACCCATCGGACCAAAACCGGACCGCCCCCGGTGAGTAATCTAACTCTTTTTTCTTATCTTTTAGATTACATCGGAGGCTTATCTACAGCATTACAGTTATAAGTGGTGGCAGCTCATATTTGAAAAAAAGGGTGACAGATTCCCTTTAAATGGGTCATCAAAAAAACTGCTAACATTTTTATGGGTTCTAAATTCTTACAAAGCAAATTCAATGCAATATTGTAACATGCTAGCAAATCCCTTGACAGCCTGCAAGTCACAACACCCTAACTGGGCGGCAATACCAGAGCATATACTTATCAAGGTAGAGTTTTATATAATTTTTTTAGGCTAGTCGTTTTGTGGTACTTATCTTGTGATATATATGGGCCAACAGCAAAGATAAGACCCATCTGTAATTTTGCATCCTTATTACACATATAGCTTACCCAAACAACTCCTCCATTAAAAAACAAATAGTAATTGCATTAGCATATCATATGTAAATTTCAATAAAACGGTTAATACCCTCAATAAACTGTAACTAGCAGAATAAAAGCATTAAAGTGTCAAACAATATTTCAAAGTAAGAATCAAGGTTGAAAGGCAGCAACAGAAAAAAATGTGGCCTTATCCCTGAGCAAAGCACAGAGTCAATAAAACAGCTGGCTGATGTTTTATGGAAATAAGATTCTGCATTAAAATAAAGACCAGAATTTCTGAGGAAATTTTCAAGGTAGATTAATTGCTTGTCTGCATTCTCCATTCTTCACTATTATTGCTTTAGCCATTAATTAGCAACACCAGAACGTCTATAAAAAAAGTACACTCGGCTGAGCTTCTCAGATCACTAGCTCATGCCATGAATAACAGACAGAGCTATTTGTGAAATCCCACAATAGACCAGTTCAATACCAGTGGGGTACAACACTAATAATCCCATTTGGCACCTGGAATACTAAATAAGTTCCTCACAGAAAGGATTAAGAAAAATATATCAGATTACATTTTTTTCTTGTGAATGGGACGTATTTGTTTTACCGAACCCCTAATGAAATGCCCTAAAATAACAGAATGAGAGAATGGGTGTAAGAGCTATTTAGCAATGGCACTATTGGCCAGAGATATGCTTGTATAGGAGAACGGAGTGCAGGGGATAAAACACTGCAATGCAGTGCATCTTAACAGAACTCGGTGGAACTGATCTGGAGGAGAGGGATGGAATTAGACAGTGCTCTGACTGGTGATGTCGATGAAGCCAGCCTTGGATACAAAAGGCCAGCACACCAAAACAAAAGAGGATTGGGTGCTAAGGTAAATGATAGTTGGTCCTGCTGCAGCTCCAGGAGCCATGACAGTTTACCGCAGCAGTGTGTGCCAGCAAGGCCAAGACTCACATGGGCAAGCACCAAAAACCCAAACCATACTGGTCAACAGCTGAGGACCAGCCCCCATCAATAGAGACCAAGGAGACACTTGCTGGCGGTCAAGTACCAAATACCGATGAAGCCCTGAGAATACCGGGCCAGAGACCCGTGCCTGGGCCGGTGATCAGAGGAGCCATGCAGGCGTGAGCAGAGGGAGAGCTGTTGACCAGACGGCATCTGGCTGATGCTAGAGCGGCCTGATAGAATTTGTTAGGAAAACGTGCGGCTAGTGAGATGGAGCATCAGCCTTGAAAGACTTTTAGTATCTCACTGATAATTTTCCAAGGTTGAGTGAAGCAAAAATAAAGGAAGGAGTCTTTATTGATCCTTAGATTCATAAACTTTCCAAAGATGAAGAGTTTCTTTGTTTGTTGCAGGGCAAGGAAAAGGGTAGCATTCGCATTAGTGGTAGCTAATTTTTTGCAAAACTTAAAAACAGATAACTATGAAGAGTCAGTGAAAAAACTCAAAACAGAAAAGGATTTTGACTGTTACATATCCTTAAAGATTCATTTCTTACATTCACATCTAGACTTTTTGCAAATTGCAGACCAATGAGCAATGAGCACAGTGAGATATTTCACCAAGCCAAGATATTGAGGCTATGGAGAAAAAATATCAAGGGACATGGAATTCATCTATGCTTGCAAATTACTGCTCGACAATTGTACATAAGCAAAAAAGTTGTTACTGAATGAGGACCACATTTTGTAGTACAATTTCCATAACGGTTGATAATTTGCAATAGTGTTTAGACATGTTTTAGTTATTTGAATTGTTGCTAAGTTTCCTCTAAATAAATATCAGAAAATTGGCAATACAAAATATTCTGCATTTTTATATTTGCAAAAAATAAATATTTCAAAGTACTGAAACTTTTATGCATTTTATTTATATTTAGCAGTATAAGGAAAACTTTTTGATATCATAGAAACAAGAATCAGCTTAAAATTTTCATTGTCAGATTTAAATTCAGGAGGTCAAACTCAGGAAGAAGGCAGCTGAAGATTTAAAAATGTGTTGATAATAAAACCACATCAAGTCTACTTTGTATCCTGGACCATTCTTTCAGATCTCTATCAGCAGCGCAGATGACCCACCTAGTGTTTCTCTTCTGTCAAAAGGTCATTCAGTCACATTTAGGAACTGCAGTACTCTAAATAAGGGCTCTTTCAGACGACCATGGCAATCAGTCTGAGTACAGGCCACTAATGCACTGACTGGCTTTGACTCTCCTGAGCGTGACATCTTTATTTATTTCTATAAAGCTGTCATTCTCGGATCGGGAGAATCACAGCCAGTAGTGATGAGCGAATGTGCTCGGATTACATGTTATCCGAGCATGCTTGGTTGTTATCAGAGTATCTTCGGTGTGCTCGGATTATATATTTGAGTTCCTGTGGCTGCACGATTTGTGGTGGTAGACAGCTGCAGCACATTTGGGGATTGCCTGTTTGTTTGGCAATCCCCACATGTGTTGCGGATGTTTACCACCGCAAATCATGCAGCCACAGGGACTCGAATATACTGTTTTATCCGATTACACCCAAGATAACACATTATCTGAGCATGTTCGCTCATCACTAGCAGCCAGTCCATGCTTTGTGGGCCAATTACGGACCGATTTGCATGGATGTCTGAATGAGCCATAAAACAGTTGAGATTAAAAGCTGCACCCGTGTAAATACCCATTAGAACATTGACCTGGCATTGTAAAATAGTCTAGCCAAAAGGAGATACAGTAATATATTCTTAGGGTAAATAAAATCATTTGCAAGTACTATTTGCACATCTCGTTGAGATTCCAGACACATACTTCCATAAGACACAGCTTATTAAATATGCTAGCAAGCACTGTAACTAAGAAAGTTCATTGAAATTCATTCAATTAGACTGAATTTAAAAATAAATCTCTACTAGAGATATCCAAATATGATAGATAACAGGAAATGTATAATTGAGTGTTTTGGCTGTAGCTAACCTGCTGAAAATGTATTCGGAAAAAAAATATTTCAAATATCTTTTTCCTGAGCCTTGAATAGATATAGTCAGCTTTATTAGGAAAAATAGTACAATTATCAGGTAGAGAAAAGTACTGGAGAAGAAAGGAACATAGGGCTTACTGTGACACTATTATAGTCCACTGAATGAGATAGATTTCTGCATACATTTCAAACCATTTATCTCGACATTGGTACTTGGAGATGCAAATAACGGACGGATGTGGGAGGGGGGAGCATGCTTATGTGACTACTGTACAATACATTCATTATTAGAAATGTGTACAAATTTAATTATTCAATTTTTACTTTATTAAAAAATATAATATAGAAATTCATATTTCTATTAAATCAGAGAATATGTTTATATTTTTGTTATACGTACCCCAAGGTGGCACATTTATGGTAGACTGATAGTTTAAAAATGATACAATAAATTATCTATTATTATACATCATAGATGGGTTCCCTTGCTTAGCAGTCCCTTTGTGAGCGAGAGCAGAGACGCTAATTATCAACATCTCCTGCTGTGCTAGACTTAGCCTGTCCTTGTTTTACATTGATGGCCATCATTTCAACAACTATATTTTCTTACGGTCATTGTAGGGGATATTGGGGGTTTTAGAAGCTAGAGCCTGAGAGATCAGCTCAGAAAAGGGTTGTCAAGATAAAACTTTATCCAAGATCACCTAAACATTTAAATTCTGAGTTTCTTTGCCCTCATACAATTCCAAACGTTCGACTTTATGGAGTTGGAATAGATCATTATTTAACCTGATGTTTCCGATTCTTTAGTAAAAGACCAGCACATACCATAGGCAAAGTGGTAGCTATAGTCTTAAAGGGTTAAATTTCTCATCTATGTGGATAGCTGGGTTATAACTCCTACAGGCACAGTAATGGAGGTTATTAATTGTTGTCAAGCAGCATCTGTTAGGTGTGCAGAAGAATAAGATAACACACAAATGCCTAATTACTACACACAGAAACAAAGGAAAAACATTGTGAAATATTTCTACATATTTAGATATAGAGAGAAGTTTCTGTCAGGCCAAACACATCTACTGTATAGGGCCCCATACAACCAGCTCATGCCAAAAGAGTCTCCACTGCAGTGGTATACATCAGCAAAGCATAGAAAAGCATTGTCTGATGTGATTTTTTTATCCATATAAGTACAGTAAAATATATATTTTGTAGCAAATAAGAAACAATGTGTGATGTATAAAATTATTTTACTATATAATAGTATACAGGATGTAAACTTCTAATATATACAGTACATATGATGGAAGTTAAAATTAAGCAGGTCTCCAACATGACTCTTACAGGTATAAGAAGGTTATGAAAGCGAAATCAAGCATCAGCATGCATTTAAAGGGAATCTGCAGAATTTCACCTCCAATTTATATGAGCATGCAGTTCTTTTAAGGACAAGTCCAGAAATACCTTTACCTGGCCAGTCCGTTCCTCCATTACTGATAAATCAGTGTTTGACTTCATACGCCCATAAGTCTGTAGAGCTGAAGCCTTTGCCACTCCAGCTGTATTCCCAAACTAGCGCCGCCTCCTTCTGCTTGACTGGCTGATCTTAAGTCTTTATGCTGTGTGACTTCTGGAAAGGAGCCATCAGTCAAGCAGGAGGAGGCAGTGCTAGGTGGGGAAAAGAGCTGGAGTGACAGAGGCTTCAGATCTACAGCATCATTTGCTTATCAATTTAACTGCCGAATTTTCAGGAATGGAAGAACAGACTGGTCATGTACTTACTGCTGGACTTATAAATTGGCTGCCGTCATAAGTAGTTTGACGTGTGAAATCCAGCTGAAAGTTTTCTTTTCACATAGAAAAGTACAAAATATTCACATTACAACATAAAAATTTCTTTAAAAAGCAAATGTGAAAAAAAAAGCGCAAACAATACGAAAATGCAAGTTGGCTGTTCTAAATTTCCCGTGACTGTCAATCACACATTTAGAAGAGAAAAAAACATATGCTTTTTTGCTACTGTACTAAAACATTTTGAGGATGATGTATTTGCATATCACAAAACACTTTGTTAGACATGTAAATCAGTTTGCTGCTTTGATTTGTGAGGCAGAGGCTTCAACGTTTTTCTGGGAAAACAAAACAAAACAGTCTTATCATGTTTTTGTGAAATTGGGACAAAATATGCATTGGGAACACAGCGATTTAGCATGGTTTTAGGGTAAAGCTATATTTCAGCTAGAGAAACTGTAAGACTTTCCTTTTTAAAAAAAATCCTGAAGTTTTACCTACAATCAAAAACTTTTGACTAAGGCTAAGTGCACACGTAGCAGAAAATTTCTGCTTAAAAACCTGACTCCCTTCCCAGAAACCACGCCTTTTTTGTCTTTGCGTTTTCCATGTGTTTTTGCACGGTTTTGATGTGTTTTTTTCCGGCGCATTTTCAAAACGCATTGAACTAGCCAGAAACGCAGAAAAATCCGCAAAATTAATGAGCATGCTGTATTTTTTACCGTGATGCGTTTTTCTCACGGTAAAAAATGCATCAATATGCACAAAAAGAGCAAAATGCATAGAAATTAATGGGAAGCTTATTTTTAGCGGTTTTATAGTCAAAACCGCTAAAAAAAACTCTAAAAAACACTGTGTGTGAACACAGCTTAAGAGATAAATATTAACTTCAAAAGACCAAATACAATTGACAGAATAGCCGAGAATGCTATCGTTTTCAGGGGAAAGTTCACTTACTACACTTCAGTAATACAGTCAAGCTTTTAGTGTTGGCTGGAGATATTCTTTAGGAAAGGTGTACCAAATTTTCAAGAAAAAAAAAGCAGATGCTAAACTTAGGCAAATAGAAGCTAAGGAAACTAAAAGATGCAATGTCAGTAAAGGTGGCCACACGCATGACAATAATCTTGGCCAACACGTTAAGTTTGACGGTACCAACTATCTAAAGCCATGACATTTGTTTGACCTTTGTTAGGCTAGTTTCACACTAGCGTTTATGAGCGCAGCGACGGCCTGTGCACGGCCGCAGCTAATCCCCGCCCCCTGCCGCGCCTCCGCCGGTAGCTCCGCCCACCGGCACATGACGCCGCATGCGCCCTGCGTCCCCTATCTTTATCACAGGGGGCGCAGGCTGTGCGCAGTATGCGTTTGGCGGTGCATGCGTCCTTTTGACGGTGCACCGACCTGCGCCAAACGCAACCTGCTGCAGTTTGGTTGCGTCGGCGCACCGTCAAAAAGGCGCGTGCGCCGCCAAACGCATACTGCGCACGGCCTGCGCCCCCTGTGATAAAGATAGGGGACGCAGGGACATGCAGCGTCATGCGCCGGTGGGCGGAGCTACCGGTGGAGGTGCGGCAGGGGGCGGGGCTTAGCGGCGGCCGTGCGCAGACCGTCGCTGCGCTCATAAACGCTAGTGTGAAACTAGCCTTAAAGGATTAGCATGCATAGTCCTCTGTTCTCATGAGAAATAAACCACCACCAGAAGTAGCTAACACCGGCTTACTTCCCTCTCCCCACACTTGAAAACGTAGCATGCATTTGTATGAGCAATAGCAATTAGAGATGAGAAAATGGATTCAATACAAATCAAATTCTTCTCAAATTTTAGAAAATTCGCTTTATGGCCGCTGTTATTTTTACACAAGCCTGAGAAGGCTTACATGCCCTTTTGCTTGGTTGGAAAGATTTCCCCATAATGCCTTGCGGGAATCACATCATATAGTATAGCAAGGTTCAGAAGTTATTATCAGAACCTGTATAAAAGCAAAGGCATGGATTGCAGCAGCCACTTGTAACATAAGACATTCCTTGGATGCTAGCTTCCCTCGTATGGATTTCACTGCAGAATTGAATGATTATACCACAGTTCCAATAGAAACTAAAGACAATGATAAAAGCAAAACACTACATGACATTTCATTAACCCAGCTGGTTAAGGCTTGACCGCTGTAAATAATGTTTTACTATTGTAGTTAAAATTACACTAAGATGTTTTTCTGTTATATCACTAGGGATGCATTTGCCCACAATAGCATCAAGTGTGTTCCATTTACATAGGCCGTAAACTATTCCTCCACTGCAAGCTCTCTTATTCATCTAGTATGCCCACCTGACTAGAGTTATTCATCCATCCCAGCAATTTATTGCCTTTACTATTTAAATTCAAAACAGCCTTGTGAACAATGTCAGCATTGTAGCTAAATAAATTCTAAAATGCTAATAAATAACATTCCCAATATGCTCGTGTCATGGTTATGTGTGACATCTAAACCCTGGGGCGATATCAAATAAAAAGATCAGCTTTAAACCACGCAAAGTGGATCTATATAAAAGAAAGAAAAATACAAAAACAAGATTATACCCAGCTCACAGATGCATTTGACTATATTTTACTTATATTTACTAAGCTGTCAAAGGTGATATGAAAACAGGACGCAAGTGAAAAGAAATTTGTGACTGGAGGCAGCGCTGCTGTGCATGCAGTCAGGTCGTTCCCTGCCAGCAACTGCATTAACTGAATAACTTAAAAGAATCAGACAAAAAAAAAATCTACTACTTCCTATACCCAGCATGGAGCATAATCAGCTTCTTGCATCTAATCATTAGATGCCGTGGCTACAAGCCCTGGACAAATCTAGCATGGTATTCTTTAATTATATTATTAATAGAAAAAAGCACGGACGGCACCGCTGTTACCATGTAATTCGCTGTGGTATGCGGCATCCAGAGAACCAAATGCTGGGAATCCCGAGTGCCGGACCTGGAAATAGACAATCCTTGGAATCCACACAGAAGAAAAGGTCGCACTCTTCGGGATGAAGAAATATCTCACAGGTTTACTGACACATAGAATACATGTCAAGCTGGGGGAGTGACATACAGAGTGTAGAAAAGGCTGACAACGGCCATTTCGCACTGTTCAAGTGCTTCAACGGGTCTCAACCCGTTGAAGCGATTGAACAGCGCGAAACGGCCATTGTCAGCCTTTTCTGCACTCTGTATGTCACTCCCCCAGCTTGACATGTATTCTATGTGTCAATAAACCTGTGAGATATTTCTTCATCCCGAAGAGTGCGACCTTTTCTTCTGTGTGTATTCTTTAATTAAGTCAAAAAAAGGCCCCAAATTCTCCTTTTATTTCCACCTCATTACAATTCCTTCTCAATGGAAAACATTTTGTAGATGAAATCACTGCTATACGGTGGAATATTTAGGAATAGAAATGTAGTCAATGAGTCCACTGACTCCAAAGGCTTCCCATTTGTTGTGGATGCACGGGATCAGGAATACATGATTATCTTTTAGAAATAGTTTCATACCTTGTACATTCGCTGCGTGTTATTGCATATAGGATTTCTTTTCGTGAATAGAGCTAAAATGCCATACCACACAATGTGTTGACATGAGTGGCACCTTTTTTTTTTTCATTTTTGGACAACCCCTTTAAAAGGAATCGTCCCATACAAAAAATATCATGTTACGTGATGTGAAAATCTAAAACTAAGTATCACACTTTAATTTTTTGAACATCGCAGATCATCCTCACCACGAAGGAGATTAGTTTAGCTAATAAATTTAGCAAGGCAGTCGAATCCCTTTACACACATCACCAAGATACAAAGTTGGGAAGAAGATGCCTTACCACATGAATTGCTCTGAATTTCAGGGCCATGTGACAGCAAGTGAAATCAGTGATCTATAAAGTTTGAAAAAAATTGTTAAATTAGTAAGTTTATTTTATTTTACATTTGTGGGTGGTCCATCATTACTCTAAATGTGGAGGTGTGCATAGAGGGTTTATGGTGATTTAATGGTTGCAAGGGTCAAGGTGTAGCACTGCAACCCCAATCACCAGTGAAACAGGTTCCTAGGAGTGTCTGAGTATCCCAGTATTGCATTCAGTTTCTCCTTTCAGGCAGCATACCCTCGGTTAATCCTGCAGTGTGTTACAATCACAAGGAAGAAAGCAGTCCATGCTATGAAAATAAAACAGTCTTTGCTGATGAAACTAGTACAACATATGTACAAAAAATGGTAGTCACAAAACTTAGTTTTCATATCTTCATCGATATTACACAGACACCTTGGTGACAGGTGGTGGCACTTACCTTGTAAATGTCACTTGAGTAACACGGCTTGCCTGACTTGAATACACCATTACTTTTGTCTGTCCTTCACTAACCACAGCCTTCAACGTAGTGATAGGCGGTCCAGCTCTTTTTGGTGATACGGCTCTCAGCTCCGTTCACCAAGAATAGCCAACTCTTTTGGATCCTAAATGGATCCCTATTAAATATGTGTTCACAATATGTGAACACATATTTAAAATTATGTGAATGTGGCTTAAACTCCACCCACCTATGGCCAAAACCCTGCCTACTTGCAGTCAGCCAATTAAGTTGATGAATAGATGGAGTTTGGGTCAGGTGGACGGAGTTACATCCACCAAACTCTGGAATTTTATGCACAGTGTGAGTCATTCAGAGAATTCAGTGGCTCTCACTGGGGTGCCGACTCCCATCATTCACAGCAGGGAGCCGGCTCATTGTACCGCATCGTTCACGAACGACCCATCACTACTTCAATTGTGAACTCTTGCTGCAGGTCTGGACCGCGAGTTGCCTTGTCTTCAGACCCATCTCATCTGTGTTGTCTCCTTGGGCTCTTGGCTGTATCCACTGTAGCTCCCCTCTCTTTCTGTCTCTAATTCACTTCACCACAGTGTTCAGGATGCTTCAGCTATTTTACTCGGCCACTGGATCCTGGTCCAGAGTCTTGCTATATCTGTTCTGCTTCTTCCCTTAACACACTCCATACTGCAGATACAAGTCTGTCTTCCTTTGTGTTCTAACAGTAACTGATGACTCCCTATAACCTTCAGTTAGTCCTCACACTTCCAAAAGCTACTCCCCACTGCAGGACTGGCTAAATGTTAACTCTTTGTTTACCCTGTACCTGTAATGTTAGGTTTACTTTTCCCCAATGACATTACATTTGCAAAGAATAATATTGCAATAACCAGTTGCATTAAGCATCATATATAAAAATACATTAGTATGGCATATTACAGTGATGAAGTTTCAACAGCAATAGCTTCAGGGGATGTCAGTCATCTCTCACAGGGGAAAAAGAGGTTTCTTACATTTCCATCCTGCAGAGCACCCCATGTGCCACTTCTATGTGGGCCCATATTACAGAGATACCTGCTGCTTTAGATCATACCTCCAACAACACAGTGTCTGAGGATGCATTCCACAGTTTCATTACCTGTTGAATTCTGTATGAATCTGACAAAAAGAGAATGATAAATGCTTTGTTTGCCGTCTGAGGGGCATTGACTTCTGTGAAAGCCATAGCACTTTGCTATGCAAACCTTGTACACAGCCTCAGGCTCAGTTCAAGTTAATGTTATACAAAGCCTCCATCTTATTCCCACAATTGGAATATATCATGGAAATTGAACAAGATAAAACTCCCAATCATTTCCGTTTTAAGAAGTTGCTTTTTTTGGGGATGTAACCCAGGTCACAATAAAACTAGTTTTAACTGACTTCAACTCCAATGCAGGAATTGCAAGAACAAATTCATCTAACAACTATCTTCTGTTTGCTCACAAGAGACTTTCTACATAGAATAACCATGTTTAATGCTTAGTTGTTTGTTCTTTTCGTGAGTATCTGGAAAAAAACTGCTCTATATAGAAAATATTCACAAAAGAAAATCCATAGAAAGCAATACATGAGACAAAGTACAATATGAAGATGTTAGAAAAGGATTAAAGGGAATAATAGGTCAGTAGGATCAACCCTTCTAAGCCATCTATATGGGCATGTGGATCATAAGATGCTGAATAAAATTGTGCTTTGATACAGTATCTGTGATCTGATGTTTTATTCCTGAGAAATCCACATTTTTCTTATATGTAAATGATCTTTCCAGGGCAATGGGCAGGACGGTCATCAGTATGAGAATCTGCCTCCAGAGTTTATTTTAAATAAAAGGCGGAGTTATTAGTGGGAGACATGTAACTAAAACAGAACATGAGAACTGAACTTTGATTCATAACAAACAATAGTAGTTGCAGCTCTGCTGTATTGCAACAATATGCAACCCTTTCTGCCTGAGAGATGGAAGCTGAGAAGAACCTGCAAATGTGTCAGGTATAATCACACACAGCTCTGCAGTGAGATCAGGAGAGCGGTAATTACCCATCACAATAGTTATTTCTTCTTTCATATGAAATACGTTCTGAAGGCAGAGTCTCAGGGACATCTATGTCGGGCCCATAGTCCTCAGCTCATGTACATATAAGAAAAATATGAAGTTATAGGCAGCATGGTGGCTCAGTGGTTAGCAACGCAGTCTTGCAGCGCTGGGGTCCTGGGTTCAAACTCCATCAAGGACAGCTTCTGCAAGGAGATTGTATGTTCTTCCTGTGTTTGCACAGATTTCCTCTAGATTAGCTGGTTTCCTCCCACACTGTAAAGATATACTTATAGGGAATCTAGATTGTGAGCCCCAATAGGGACAATGATGATGTCTGTAAAGCGCTGTGGAATTAATGGCACTATACATGTGAGTAAAATAAATAAATGGCAGCTTAGAAGGGTTGATCATACTGACAAATTCTCTTTAATGTTACAGACAAAGTACTGAGAGGCAGAGATGGGGAGAAGGCAATGGGTATAGGCTTTAAAATAGAATTCACTTATAAAATTTGACTGAGAGACAAAAGATGCTAGTTTAGCTACAAAACTGAGTTAGAGTGCCATGTAAATAAGTGAAATATGATTCAAAGACAGGAGACTGCCTTATTTAAGTAGCTAAAGTAGCTAAAGCATCACCGATGCTATGTGTGATACTTACCTCCGACCAGCTCCCCCGCTGTCTGTTGTTGATCGCACGAGATCGCGCAGCTCCATTTCTCGCCGGCCGCTTCCTTCTGGGCTTCCTGCTGGCGCCGACGAGCGACGCGTGGATGCGGACGGGAGGACGTCTTCATCGCCTCGTCTGAAAGGTAAGTAATGACTGCTGTATTGCTGCTGCATTGCTGTGAGATCTGCCTGTGTGGCAGCTCACTAGCAACCTTTTAGCGATGCACCAGCCATCCTGACCGGGTCGTATCATTGTCGGGATCGCTGGTGCATCGCTAAATGTAAAGGGGCCTTTAGTCAGCCAGCCAGCCAACCCCTTTCACATACAGAACTGGTCTAAAGGTCCATACACAAAAGGGAGACCAAAGTGGAAGGGGAGCTACCAGACCCTGGAATTAGAACAGGAATGCAACTTTTTATTTTATTCAATTATTCTGATTTTGAAACACATCAAAACACCTTTTCTCAAAATTACCCTATTAGTCCCCATCCATCTTCAGTTACAGCCCACAATAAAACTAAAGCATATATGTAAAAAAAAAGTTGTCAGGCATGTGAAGAAATATTGTAAAGGCTGGAAATGCTTTAATGGGCACAAAATGGCTGCTGCTTGGTACACTGTTAGAATGGTAAGACAGTTCAATGCACTTACCCACTTACAGTACATCTATCTCCAACCTCTTCTTGTTCATGTAAAGCCAGAGCTGGCAATCAAGTCAGAGGAGTGAAGCGAATTAGATGGAAAACACGTAGATGGTAAGGCACACTGAACTGTTTGGCCACGCCAACGATGCATGAGTACAACTGTACTTGAACAGATTACTCATAAATGACTGTCTTGAGTTTGTAAGTGGATAAAACAGCAAAGTGCTTATGAAAGCATATAATTTCACAATTTATCCTTTAGTAAAAATACTATCAGATCTGAGACTCGGATGCATTTTTAATCTTATAGTGTACAGTTCATTGCCAAGGTTACTGACCACCTTGCAGTCCTAGCCTGAACAGTTACAGAGGTAAGTAGCAAGCGGCATAAGTAGGGTTCCATGCTTTACAGCCTGATTGTGACGCTCTGAAGCTGACTGGATTGCTGGATCTGATGAGACTCAGTCCTCCTGTGATTCTGCCATGCTGTCAAGGCAAAGCTACATCTGCTAACAGCCTGGGAAAGAGCATAGTTTGGACTGATGGCATAAAGATACAGTACCACTGCAGAAAAAAATAAAAATTGCAAAAAGATATATTCAGTTACAAGTCACGGTGAAGGCAAATTTTGTGTTTACGACCCTCAGTTGATGGATAAACGCCACAAGGTCATTAAAATGAATTCTACTTATACCCTGATTTCACGTGACCTGCTCATTGCCAGATGAAGAAGTGAAAACTGAAAGGATCGCACACTTGCACGCACTTACAAATTGAATTTCATTACGCTGTCTATAGTGATAAAGAGTTATCAATTACTTTATTTTTGGTTTGTATTTTCTAGAAAGCAGCAGTTAATATTTTAATGCAAGAACATATTTCTTCCTTGCTACAAAATTTCTGATTATGGACAGCAAATAGGAAAAAAAAAATAGAAAAAAAAAGGGGCTTGGGGCATGAAATTGAGCTTTGACATTGAAAAATTGTTTATAAACGAGGCAGAGCCTTACACAGCATAATCTCATTTTCCAATGAGATACGCTATGCAAGGCGAGGTTACAAATGAGACAAAAAAATAAGAACATTGGTTTTCCGTACACTTTGGCAAACTCTAAATAATTCTTATACAATGTCGGAGGGTAACAGCACTGGTGGGTGTCATGCGTCCACGTCTATGCCTGTAAACTTCTCAAGTACAGCATCATGGAATCAATGGTGCTAAGGGAGATTTATTGTTGAGGGATTTTTTGTTAATAAACAGTTAACCCTTCTGTGGCTGAAAAAATAATAAGCTATATGTGCATGTCAAAACAGGCATATTGATGCTAAATCTAATAATTGCAGTCATACCGTATCTACAGGGTGGGTAAAAAAACAGAACACAAAACTCAGTTTCCTTTAGATGGTTTGTACTGTAACTCATTTACCAAAAGTGTCTTACAGTCAAACTGTTTTCATTGTCCACAGCTATCAGAACTCAGATTTCATTTCAACATGTAAAAAAATAAATTGAGGTCCATCATATCCTTTCCTGCCGGTCTAGCGATACAGCAGAGGGCAGTAATTTTGTATGCTATGGTGTCCAACACGGAGTTAAAGAATTGTGGTAGTGGAGGTGTATGTACACAGATACATTCAAAGAAACAGGACAATTACTGGCCCTTTCCAGCAATAAGAAGTAATATTGAGGTTGATGTTATAAAAGAAAATTATATATAGACAACTTCATAATCAGACATCTATCATTTCGGTAGGCATCCAGGAGAGAATTGTGGAAAACTCAAGGAAATTAACACAAAAAATTATCCCCAGCAGAACTACATACCTTACAAAAGCTATACCAAGTGTTAGTTGTGCAAGAGTGAAAGAATGGGAATAAACTGAAAAGTGTGGTGTATCACAGTTTCCTACTGAATATTATGGTCAGCAGCCATATGGATATTCAGCATCTGAAGTAAGACTTTCTTCTGTTATTTTGTATAAACCACAGAAGAAAACAAGGTTCTTTTTTCATGGCCCATCTAGTACTATATTTTTTAACTATATCCTGCATATTATAGGTGTTTGGCTTTCCATTTTTAAACACAACTGAATACATTTAAAAAAAAAAAAAAAGTTTGTAGCCGAATACAGAATTAGCCTAATATGGAAAAACTGAAGCACAATGTGTCAGACTTACACATGAAAATTGAGGCAGTATACTACAACACATGCCATTTGCCACATTTAATAAAGTTTTATGACCATACAAGGCACTTCTGAAAAGTGTCTAGAAAAGGGGCAGAGCTAGGCAGATTGTACCTGCTCAAAAAAAATGAAAACTGGCAACATACCAGCAAACTTGAAAATCAAATCCAGAAATAGGAGAAAATTATTCACCCCACCCTCCTATCACAAGAAACATGGTGGACAAGAGCTCTTGGAAGAGTCAATCCCACACAGAAGGTTCCAAGGTGATAGGGGATGCAGCACATGTGAATAGATAAAATCAATGTTTAATTCGAAAATTGTTAAAAACATCTTCATCAGTGTATATTCCATATAAGGTTTAGGCAAAAGATTTAAGGCATGGGGGTTATTACATTTTTTGAACTTTTAAACTTCCTTTTTCTTAGTCATAACTAGTTCTATTGCTAGCTATGATTAAGAACTAGGGAGTTTAAAGGATTGAAAGGCTTAATAATCCCCATGTCTAGACCTTTTGCCTAGTCTTACAGTTAAAGACAATTGCAAAATAAACAATTGCAAGAATGATTAAACACATCTTCATCAGTGTATATTCCATACACTGATGAAGAGGTTTTAAAAAAAATTTTGCACCAAATTGAAAATGTCTTTTTTTTTCAGTTAAATTATTATGCTTTGTTAACATGACGTTCCTTTAACAAATCTAAACAGTGAACAGATAATTAAAAAGAGTATTAGATCTGTACTTATGTACTGTAAGGGATACAATGTAATTCAATGAATGACTGATGTCCCTTAATGCAATGCATGCATATATACTCGTAAGTAAATGAATAACTGCGTGCTCTAATGAAATAATATGATAAATGGGAACTGAAATGAACCACTGATGAAAATATTGCTCTCCAACTGGTTATGCGACGTAAATGCTGTGCCAAGGGTTGTAAATATTGGCTCATTTTGATGAAAGACTACATAATATTAAGAATTCATAAGGGCTATGAGAAAAGAACCCTTCACCCAAATAAAAAAAAATGTTAACCAAATTTTGAAATCCATTTTTCACGGTATTTGTGGACTGCAATTCCCAGACTGATCGCACATTTCCTGACCAGAACTAAAAACCTCAGATATAAATGGGACTGTTAGTTCAAGTCTGAAAACTCGTGAACAATCTGGACATTGTGATCCATATTCGGGTAGTGAAACACAGAAGATTGAATTCAGCCTAATACCAATCAAAAATTTCCATGTTAAGTCTGTAGTAAGTAGTTGTATAAAACACTGCATTTTGATGACATAACTTGATGATTACACAAGAGCAAATGATTATACAAAAGGGGCTTCTCACCCCATTGTGCAGCAGCAGTCACTATAGATGGCTGGACCCAAACAGTAAAGTTCGGGGTCGATACCACTCTCCTACTGTGTGGGCACTGACTCCGAACACAGACTTCTCCAGGAAGTCTGTGTTACTGTTCGGGTTTGGCAGCCCGAAAATTGGGTGTTTTCTATCTGTGGCTCTGATCGGCAGTAAGATTATTACCACTGGTCAGAGTACTGCAGCTTCAAAACTGTCATATGTCTCAGGGTGCAGCACTGAGCTCAGCAAGTCCACCACAGATTACCGTATTTTTTTAACAGGGCACAAGGGCTTCAATGGATGCCTCTCCATTACTATCTTGAGGGCTTGATGTCAGTGGCCATAAGACAGCCGACATCAACGCCACAAATATCCCCACAGGGCAAGTGGAAAGAGCCAGGAAAAGTGCCAGAACTGATGCATCTAATAGAAATACCTTTTCTGGGGCGGCTGTGGGGCCATTATCCATGGACCTTTACCAACCTCAGAATACCAACCCCCAACTGTCTGCTTTAGCTTGGCTGGTTGCCAAAAATGAGTGGGGACACCATGCCATTTATTTATTTAAATATATAAAAAAGACTTGGGTATCCCTCTATTCTTTATAACCAGCCATGATAAAACTGACAGCTGAGGATTGCAGCCTGCAGCTATCACTTTTGCTATGCTTGTTAACAAAAACAGAGGGGAACCAGAGCCACTTTTTTTGTAATTTACTAATAGCGCAGGTGCTGGCTGAAGAATACTCCCATCAGTTGCAACCTGCTCTTGCTGTTATCAGCGACAGTAGGTGTAGTTATCAGCAACAGTAGTCAGCAGTATCCTCATCAGCCAACGCCTGTGACCAAAGGTAATCTTTTTACCTCCGGTCACAGCTGCTGGATCAAGCTGTCATTTGACAGTGTGGAAGCTGCAGAGCTCTGACTGGCAGTAATGATCTTACCGCTGATCAGAGCCTGTGTTTGCTGTTTGGCAAACAACTAAACATTCATGTTAATGGGGTCCAGGTTCTGGTACCCAAAGTAAACTTTTTAAACTATTCGGTCGAACCGAACATCCATGCGTTCACCCATCACTGGCAGTCACACATTGCTTCTATAGAAATTTCCTACCATTGAGCCAACCATCATTTGACCATTTAGTCCTGCTTTTAGAGGTTTTCTGCAGCTGCATTGCATAATACTCCATACTTTGCTTAAGATGCCACTTCAAATAAAAATGAAGATGTTACAGACTTTACAAGAAGTATGTGGGTGTTTATATCTTTGCGTTTATAAATTATGGAAAGGAAACATCAACTTCTGCAACAGTGAAGTCAGCTACTAATAATTAAATTATATTGAAAGAAAAAAATTACTTCATTTCAGAGTTTCAGGACATGTACAAATGCATTCAGCCACTGACCTTGTCCTATTGCACAGAGCCTCTGCTGTCCCGATGTTCGATAGCCATGCTTTGTTATACAAGTCACACACCTCTAAAAGGGCCTTTCCCATTTTATTTTACCAAAAATATCTACTCATTTACTACCCTGTAAATGGATCCTATTGGTAGACAATCTCTGGGTGCTGGTGACTAGATGGGATTTGGTTATTTTCCAAGCCTCCTTCACACTTGCATTGTTTTTGGCCAGACAACCACTGTAAAGAGGAGTCATTTCATAACCATTATAGTCTATTATTGGGACAGCTTATGAATGAAAGCTAAATATTCATAAAAACTAAGTATCATACACATGGCCTTATTAATGTTTTGTCTCAATATTTAGTAGTATTGAATACTTTGGAACTCAGAATTTCATGGGGCCTTAATTTACCTCTGTATGACTTTAATTTTAATAGAGGCACATTCAAAAAATACAGTGCCATATGGAGGCACAATAAAGAACCATAACAAATACCTACTGCTCAAGAGTAGCAAGAAACTATAAGGACTACATGTCCGGCCGTACAGATTCCTTTATCATGGCTCTCTAATGCTCTCAATATGTTGTAGAAACACGGCAACCATAATCCCTAGTTTGTGTTCTGTGAATTTAGTTGAGACCTATATTTCCACCATTGAATGTATTCTATGTTAGGGTTTTCAAAGTTACTTAAAGAGTTTGTAATGTTATTGCCAGGGACAATGGGCACCTACCCTGTCCCTCGAGCTAGGGGAATCAAAGTCCATCTCTGTCCCCTAGATTACTCCAGATGGTGGAGACGCCAGGGTGTGGCATCTTAGAAGAGCTCCTATATTAACACTGATCTGTTCCCTCACTCACCCAGGGAAGTATGTTACAGATGTGTATAGGATAACACATAACGGACAGACAGGGGTAAACAGACAGGGATAAAAGATGACTACATTGATTCAAATACACTCACAAAGCAACTGAGTGGGAAATGGGAGCTGTAGTAGGGACAAACCAAATGGGAGAGGATAGGGAGGAAAACACAAACCAACTCCATGTAGAAATCTCCTGAACATCACTCCAAACATTTGCTACTAACACCAAATTTCTCTTTCAACTCCACACCAGGAAGTGGTAAAACACTCACTGGCAAGGAAGGAAGCCAGGAGGTGGGTTCTTAAACCTGCAGAGTGTAACAAACTTAGAATTGCTGATACAATAAAGACATATAACTCCAGGGGTCCAACTAAACAGTTTAAACAGCAACAAAGCAATGAAAGCCAGAACTGCTAATAGGACGGTGAAACCGTTCTAACTACCACAGGTGTATATGTCACCAGCCTCTATGATTGTCTGACTCCACGCTGTCCCAGTATCACCGTAACAGAGTTATTTCCAACATGTTAAGTTGTCCCCTTTTCATTGGATCCAGAACGCATCCCAAGATCCTAAGAATGGATCTCTTAGGCTCTTTCTTGAACAAAGCATAGGTGCGCATGATCAACCTCTGCTCAATTCATTGTCTATGGGACTGCTGGAAATAGCCAAGCACTGCACTAATAAATAGCTGTTTTGTGTTTCTGCTTTTTATGTCTTTGTAACTAGGGAAACTATTAAGATATGTTATAACTCTATTTATTGTTACAGAATATAAAGAAAAAATGTGGATAGAAATGTATACAAGAAAATATGAATAGAAACATATACAATGTAATATTTTATATGTAAGCAAAGGATCTGAGCAAGGAAACAGTTCCTGCATGCTCCCTATTGACAAAGGATATTATTGCAGAAGAGGAAAAGCTGATCCTTTAGTAAATAGGTTATAACGAGTTCAGGACTCTGGGCTTTTACTGCGAGGCACATTACATAATACTGCAAATATAAAAACATCTATTGAGCAAATACCAGAAATCAGAATATTTCTCTAAATTCATCCCCAACAAGCTCTAATAAAAAGATGTCTGACTTCTCCATCTACATACGGTAGTAATGCAAATTCTCCCATTAATTGTCTATCAGCTAATCACAAACATATCCAATGATTCTCCAATACAGATATATCTAGTATGTTTAATTATCTCAGGAAGGAATCAGGTTCCTAAAAAGGAGCAGGTTCCAGGTCTGTATCATCACTAGCACATACAGATATTTCCAACATTTTGGTATTACAGTCATCGTACCAGATATGCTGTTTGCATTAAATTAATGAGTGGTTGCTTCATACAACACACTCAATTTAGAGCATTAAGGTTCATGTAGTACTTCTGTTGCTTTTACAAATCAGAAAATAGTTTGAGACTATCGTTTTCATAGTCATATTCTATATAGTGTGACATATGACACTTCTAGACAACAGATCACTATACAACCGTCTATGACAAGCCTAGCATCGCTGGGATGAGTATGTGACATTACACAACACTACTTCTACCTTTCCAAATTAGATCTGCCGGTAATGTTCTTGTGACATGATGCACACTATACAGATATATTCTCAATGTACAACCAATGATTCAACATGGTACGAAGAGTGTGTAAAGAAATGCAGTAGTGATGGGAATACAGCACTGGGATGCTGATCCCTGCATAACACAGATGAACAATTGAAGCAAACTGTGGGAATGCAGCTGCTCATTCCAGCAATAGTAAAAGCATACTTATTCTGCGAACCCAGAGGACAAATCTTGCAGACTTGTTGGCCCTTCATTGCACTTTTAGTTTTATCAGCAAAAAAAAAGAAGTGATCATGTCTGTGCTTCTTATTACATACAGTAGAGACGCCTTTCCCTAGGGAGTCAATATTCTTCCTCGACATGCAAGTCTCTGATTTTTGTGTCGGGCAAGGACTACTATTACCATTTTAAGAAATCAATTCCAATTTCTAAGCAGCATGATGATATTCATACACAAATCAGTGTTTGGTCCGTCTAGACGCTAGAAAAATTCTCATTGCAACAGAATGACACACATCCGCATGTAAAAACCTAATAAATATATATACAGTATATATATAGAAATATGGAGCTGAAACAGTATTGACACTGTATTTGTTCAGAACTAGGCACTTAGGTCCACCTACCCTTAGTCTTCAATAGGACTAGTTATTGTTTGCAGACAATGCCATGCCCACTTGCCATTCTCTAGCCACATTCTGAGCAAGGTTATTATTGCTTTAGGGACATAAGTACAAATGGATCTTTATCTGTAAAAATGGATACATTTTATATTTCTGCATCCCTCCAACTGTTTGACCTACCCTTCCAGCTGTATGGCATTTTGCATTTCAATCATGCAACAAATGGACCTTGCAATCACATTAACTCTTTACTATTCCATTAGTATGCAATGCTACACATGCTCCGCTCCCTTAAACAACATTAGCAGGCAGTGGGGATGGGAACAGACAAAGCTCAATAGTGCACCAATCTCTACATTGAAACCCATCTACTGAATTTGTAAGGCACAGTTACATCTTTCACATGATGCCCCATGATGTTGCAATGCTTTCGGTAATCTATTAACTTTAAGGCATGGAAGAGTTTATCTGACACACCAAGAGAAATGTCATGTAGATGGCATCTCATAACCCACTTCAGTTCCTTTGCCATAATACGTTAGCTCCCTCCTATTACCAGAATCGCAAGCTTAAGAGAACATGTCTTAGTTGCTCATGTTTTAGCTGCTCATGTCCTAGCACACAACACTGAAGACCATCAGCTTCTCGAAAACATTGACCACAACCAGCAGCAAGACAGATTAGTGTAACAGCAGACACTCAGTGCCAGGGGATTCAGAAAACACAGTTCCTATTCGAAATGTACCATGATATATATTTTACCATATGATCTTTGCACTTCTACATAACCAGGGTAGCAAGGCAAGCATAGGCAGCATGTGCAATAATAATTGAAGAACTTTCTGCATTGACATTGAAGATGTCTACAATATTCTATCTTCTAGAAACATCTGATTTTCCTACCCTTTGCTTACAGTTCCATGCCATGCATATGCTTGTAAATTCTGGTACTGCTAGATGTCACTCACCCTTGGCAGTGATGAGAATCAGAAGGCAGCAGTAGATGAAACAGTTGTTATAGTGGCTCTGGTAGTGTGTGAAGCTCCACAACAGCCCTGGGCATCTTCTCCTGGCAGTCATAGTGAGGATCTGGCACCTTGGTCTAGGGAGCCACAAAAGCAGTGTCCAGCTCCACTGGCAAGCTCTCTTGTTGTAACTTGCTGCTTGCTTCTCTTTATATTTGGTAATTTTATCCGCTCATTGTTCATTAAGAGACATCAGCAGCCACCAGCTTCACATGGCATTGCCTCTAATTTAGTGTACAGCATAAGTCTTGGCCTTTTCCTTAATAAAAAAATAAGTCGGATCCTACCTTATCAATGCATAGCGCACTTTGTGTAATCACACCACTCCCCTACATGCTCCTCAGGGGCATGACAAAGGTGTGACTGTTTTTTCCCCACGTAAATGCTCAAGGAGTGGTGCTTCCTATTTCAGGTGTATCATCCAGGGTAACCAGAAAGGAGTCACCCTCCCAAAACCACGTTAAGCTGCCCTGTGCCTCTGGCAATGTTGTTTATGAAAAATCTGACTGTGAGGAACAAAGGGTTATGAAATTTGTACAAGAAGAATGCATATATTCCCTTAAAAGACTGGATCAGGAACCTTCAAAGATACACCAATCTTTTACTCCCACTGAGTACAAACTTGGTGGCCAGGGAAACAGGTAATGTTCAAAAGAAAGAACTATAATCCCAGTGACCCCATCCAGGCAAGACTCCCAATATCCATGTGATAGAGCTCCACTTGCTGGTCCTGAAGTGGCCAAATTTGTGTGAGTACTCCACCAATAACCTGCTGCCACTGGCTCCTGTAAAATCCTTCAGACTTGGGATGCCATCCTACTCCACACCTGCTGATGTCATGACCGCAGTGACACTCATTGGAATGGAGTCACTTGTAGATTATGGAAGGAAATCACAGCACTCCAAATATCATGCTACTTATTTCATTGCTGCAGCAGCATTTTAGAAATAATGTATTAATGCCACGACCATCACTTCGGTCCTGTCCAAATCCTTGGTAATGGCCTTAGGAAGAGAATAAAAAAGATTTGGTTGCAATACATATACAATATGTCAAGTAAATAGAAAAAAATATATATATTAATTTAAATATTGATACACGAGCACGAGCATTCTAGCCCAAATCATAAATGTATGGAGGAATATTCTAAAGAACATGTTAGCAGTGTAATTTATGATACTGCAGACTTATATCTCAAGGTAAAGCAAGTCTTAGAAAACATTGCTTGTTGCGGTGGAAAAGACAGAACAACAAGGGTTAAAAGCATATTATTAACGAAGACAATGCATGTGCTGGGTATGTACTCCTCGAAACACATGGTTAAATCGATGCAAGCTAAGTCTGGGGAAAAAGTATAGAGGCTAAATGAATAATCGGTGGAAAACAGGGGTAAGATTTGGTGCTGGAGTCCTAATGTAGCTCATGAATAATGTACGTAACCCTTTGTATTAGTAGAAGAATACACAGTAAGAAAGGACATTCCTTACCAAAGTTGCAGACAGTGTGATGAGCTGAGTGTGATGTGCTATGACTGACTGAAGGAACAGCTTTCTTATATACCCCTAGAGCTTGTCTAATAGGCTGACTGATCTACCGTATATATCAGCTTATTTGTGCACTGGTAAATATACTGGAGTAGAAGCTCTGGTCCCTATGTACTGAACTGGGCATGCACAGACCTAATGGACATGTGTCATGTTTTATTATTCATGTATCAAAATTGCTGTTTAAGTGAAAGATTGGAATGTAAAATTGTTTAACCCTGATTTCTTTTTTTTTAAATTTTTGTTTTAATATTTTATTCTCATACAGAGAAGTTGTTATGTCTAACATCATCTGTATACTGCAGGGATCAGCTACCTACGGTGCACCAAGTGTTATGAAACTGCAACTCTGAACATGTCCTGATAACATATTGTTGTGATTTGGGCAAGATCGTAGTGAGTGAGCTTTTTGAAGAAATTACAAGCAATCATGAGGAATATCTGTGTGTAAGGGGGTGAGATATAATGTCCTTCTTGCTTCCCTTCCTCTGATTGCCCTTCGATTGTTAATGTTTAAATATTGCTAATTGATAATATCTATGATAAATGCCTGTGGTACTGCTACATAGAAAATATGTATTATCGCTCATCTTTTATGGTATTGCCACTTGTATATATATATATATATGTACCATTCTGTAGAGAACTGTATTATATTGTCTTGTGTCCTTTTAATATAGTATTGTATAATATATGTGACCAATGTTCATGTACAGTTAGGGTAAGTCAGTGCATCCTTCTTGGGGGACATTAGAGGAGGGCACTTTAGTATATAGTTACTATAGATACGGGTATGTGTACTTCTGTTGTGGGCCACTAGGTGGGAGGCATACTAGTGGGGCCTTATAGGATCTTCTCTAGAGGGTTAATTGTAGAAGGGGTTGCCGGGTAGTAAGAGGGAAGCTTGTTGAGATGTTAGGTGAGACGGGACCAGGGTGCCTTAGGGTCCACATGGGCTATAGGCCCAGACAGCTTGGCAGCCACGCAACGTTCAAGCGCTGCAGCCCATGTTACCCACGGCCACTGTGTGACATAGCCATGGGCCAGTGCAGGGAAGGAAAGATGTGGCGACTTATCACCTGGGCTGATGCTTTTAGGGCACAAGTCGGTTGGACTGATGAGATGAAGGAAGTTGGAGCTTCAATGAGATCGGTACAGGTTGGCCGGATGCTTTACCAGAGGCAACCAATCCTGGTAACTGATGATTTCGAGTCTGACGTGAAGCAGGCAGAAGGAATGGTCGTCATGGCAAGGTTAAGCCAGGAAGGAACTGGGGAGCAGTCTCGGACGGTCTGGCCCGGGCGTGTACTGCACAGAAGTGACTGCCAGAAAGGGAAAGGTGAGGAAACCAGCAATTGTCATGATGTACCAACTGTGGAAGTAACGTGTGAAGTACTCAGTAAAGAAAGTGTTAAAGTTAACTTGGACTGTGTCTTCATTGCTGGGGGGGGTCGCCTGAAAGAGGGACCGGTGTCGCCTTGGAAGTGTCCAGAGGAATCTGAATCTGGAGATACGGGTATGCTGGAGAGAAGAATACAGTTTTCTGTAAGGGAAGGACTGGACATAGATATTGCGGTTATTCAGGTCACGACTACAGTCCTGTCCCTCCCTTACATTTGTTCTTTTTGGAAAAATAAGTCCATTATTGTCATGGTCAATCATTAAAAATGTCCAAAAGGAAATCACTCTCGTATTAATCACAGCACTTTAAGATAACACGGAACATCTTCTTGAGATGTAAGTCAAATCTCAAAGAAAAAAGCAAACTGTGAAGTGATGAAAAACAGATGCAACTTTGTTTATAAAGCATTTCTTATATAGCGCCATCATATTCAATAGCACTTTACAGACATCATCAGCTCTTACCCCATTGGGGCTCACAATCTATATTCCTTATCAGTATGTATTTGGAGTGTGGGAGGAATCGGAGGAAACCCATGCAAACATGGGGAGAACATGCAAACCCCTCGCAGATGTTATACTTGGTGGGATTTCAACTCAGGACCCCAGCGCTGCAAGGCTGCAGTGCTAACCACTGAGCCAACTTTATTGAATAACTATTTTTAAAAATATGCAAATTGCCTCTTCAGAGAAAAAGAGGACTTGAACTCTATAGCGCCATCTGTTGGTAGTAGTGATCCTTACAAGTCACAATCAACCCTTTAACGAGTCTTGTAATATGACTTAGGATAAAAGCCAAATCAGAATCTCAATTTGCAGACACGGTGTTTCGAGCTATTGGCTCTCATCAGTGCAAAGTATGAGAACTGATTTGGCAAGGTGAGAGGCTCTGGACTGAGGTCTAAGGCCGGGGTCACACTAACCGACGCAAAATACGGTCAGTATTTTACATGCATAATACGGATGAATGGCCCCTAAATAGTGCTCCGTATGTCATTCGTAATCAAGGTGTGGTCGCGTATTTTGCGCATGTAAGCATCCGTATGTAATCCGTATGGCATCCGTATGGCGAGATTTTCTCGCAGGCTTGCAAAATGGACATATAATGGAGCCCTATGACAGGGTTTCTAACAGAAACCAAAGAATAGATATAGACACATAGAATGCATATATGTATGTATATATATATATATATATATATATGTATTCTATGTGTCTATATCTATTCTTTCGTTTCTTTATTAAAACTGTCAGTGTGAGTTTACTGTATAGTGCACTGAATTGCCGGCTTTGCTAAAAGACACCGGGTGCGTATTTCTCGTAACTCACATGTGTGGTCTGTGTGTAATCCGTATTTTCTGCGCACCCATAGACTTGCATTGGCGTACTACGGCCGTAGTACGCGGACAAGCGCAGCATGCTGCGACTGGCACGGACCGTAGAATACGGATGAGAAATATACGGCTGGTGCGAGGGACCCCATAGAGATTCATTGGTCCGTGTCTAATGCGTGCTTTTAGCGCCTCTCACTCGGCCGTATTCCTCGCCAGTGTGACCCCGGCCTAAGGGGTAAGGTTTCTCCTTGTGGAGAGTGACATGCCAGCTCTGGCTTGTCAAGGTAAGGAGGCTTATTCGAGGTGCAATGCTCCTCCTTTTTAAAAAGATACAATAAAATAGAAAGTGCCTCACTGATAGGGACATGCTGTAGAGCTGGATAAGAAACAATAGTAGTCAGGAACAAATAGCATAGCCTGCAAATTTATAAGAAGGAAAGTTGGTACAAGTGCCAGTGCAAAGTGTAGAAAATGTTCTCCTATTGAAACAAAATTATTCTGCCGTGAATAGAAAAATAGTGCCCAATAAGATAGATAAATAAATTAATTATTATATAGTTATAGGTAACTCTTGGCAATGAAGTAACCACTAATGGGGATATGCCAGGCACTATGTCACTATACCCCAATGAACGTTTCACCTTGCTTCTTCTGGGGGTATCATTGTTGTGGACATTTCCAGACAGTTGGGACTGTGGCATATGTTAGCTATGTAAAAAATATGTGCTTTTACTTGATTGACTATTTACATGCATTTTTACTTACAAAGGAATCCAACATGAAAACAGATGTATTAGGCTCTTTTCACACTACACTTTATTAATAATAACAAATTTTCTTTCTATAGCGCCAACATATTCCGTAGCACTTTACATTTCAGAGGGGACTTGTACAGACGATAGACATTACAGCATAACAATAATCACATAGATCATAACAGATACCAAGAGGAATGAGGGCCCTGCTCGCAAGCTTACAATCTATGAGGAAGAAAGGTAGACATGTAAGGTGGGTGGTAACAATTGCCCTGATTGTTTGAATCAGCCATAATGTTAAGTGTGTTACAGTACAGACACAGAGGGCTGATAGATGCATAAAGCATGTGGGAACATGATGCGGGGAACCTGGTTATGGTAAAACTTTTGACTGTGCCACACAGGGATGGTTAGGATAATGTGTTGAGGCGGTAGGCCAATCTGAATAAATGGGTTTTCAGGGCACGCTTAAAATTGTAGGGATTGGGGACTAATCATATTGACCTGGGAAGTGCATTCCAAAGAATTGGCGCAGCACGTGTAAAGTCTTGGAGATGGGAGTGGGAGGTTCTGATTATTGAGGATGCTAACCTCAGGTCATCAGCAGAACGGAGGGCACGGGTAGGGTGGTAGACTGAAACAAGGGAGGAGATGTAGGGTGGTGCTGAGCCATGGAGTGCTATGTGGGTGAGGGTAATAAGTTTGTACTGGATTCTGGAGTGCATGGGTAGCCAGTGTAAGGACTGGCACAAGGTAGAGGCATCGGTGTAACGATTGGCAAGGAATATGATCCTGGCTGCAGCATTCAAGACAGATTGGAGGGGGGAAAGTTTTGTAAGAGGGAGACCGATTAGAAGAGAGTTACAATAGTCCAGACAAGAATGAATAAGAGAAACAGTAAGAGTTTTTGCAGAGTCAAAGGGAAGAAAAAGTCGAATTCTAGAAATGTTTTTGAGATGCAGATAACAAGAGCGAGCCAGTGATCGGATGTGGGGGGCAAAGGAAAGCTCAGAGTCAAGTAAGACCCCAAGACAGCAGGCATGTTGCTGGGGAGTAATAGTAGAACCACACACAGAAATAGCAGTGTTGGGTATAGGTAGGTTAGTAGAGGAAGGAAACACAAGGAGTTCAGTCTTTGACAGGTTCAGTTTCAGATATAGTGAGGACATGATGTTAGACACAGTGTTTAGACAATTGCTGGTGTTTTCTAAAAAGGCAGGCGTGATGTCAGGAGAGGAAGCGTATAATTGAGTGTTATCAGCATAGAGATGGTACTGGAACCCAAATCTACTGATTGTTTGACCAATAGGGGCAGTGAACAAAGAGAAGAGGACGGGACCTAGAACCTATCCTTGAGGAACCCCAACAGTAAGTGGAAGATGAGAGGAGGAGGAGCCAGCAAAAGATACAGTAAAGGAGAGGTGAGAAGGATAGAGGAAAACCAGGAGAGAACGGTGTCCTTGATGCCGATGGAGCGGAGCATAGTGAGGAGGAGCTGATGATCCAGTGTCGAATGCTGCAGAGAGATCCAAGAGAATTAGCATGGAATAGTGACCATTAGATTTAGCTCTTAATAGATCATTAGAAACTTTAGTGAGGGCAGTTTCAGAAGAGGGTAAAGAGCAGAAACCAGATTTGAGAGGGTCGAGAAAAGAGTTATCAGAGAGATAGCGGATCAGACGGGAGTGGACCAGGCATTCCAGGAGGTTAGAGATGAAGAGAAGATTAGAGACAGGTCTATAGTTAGCGGCACAGTTTTGGTCGAGGGATGGTTTTTAAGTAGTGGATGTATGATGGCATGCTTAAATGAGGCATGAAAGATACCAGAAGATATTTTAGTTAGATGAGTGGTGACAGCAGGGGAAAGGGACTGGAGGAGATGTGATGGAAATGGGTCACTGGTGCAAGTGGTTGTGCGAGAAGATGCAAGGAGCCTGCTTACTTCTTCTGTGACTTGTTCAAAATCATAGAGTGAGCTAGATGCAGTGGGGGAGGGAGGACAGTGCATGGTATGAGGTGATTGGGAGATAATTTCCTGTCGGATATGGTCAATTTTTTCTTTGAAGTAATTGGCCAGATCGTCAGCTCGAAGCTCCATGGTTGGGGCCTGCACTCTTTGGTTGAGCAGGGAATGAAAAGTGTCAAAGAGACGTTTAGGGTTATTGAATAGTGAGGTGATGAGGGTGTTGAAATAAGTTTGTTTGGAGAGGTGAAGGGCAGTGTTGTATGTTCTAAGCATAAACTTATAATGGATGAAATCTTCATGTAGATTGGATTTTCTCCATAGACGTTAGGCACACCTGCAGCACCGCTGCAGGAAACGTGTTTGCAGGGTGTGCCAGGGTTGTCGCTGTCTGTGTCATGTTGTTCTATGTATAGGAGGTGCAAATTCATCCAGGGCACATTGAAGTGCTTCATTGTAATGCTTCAGTGCAGAATCAGGACATGAGAGGGAGGAGATAGGGGCCAATGAAGACTGCAAGTTTCTGGGTGTTAATGGCCTGTATGTTTCTATAAATATGGACAGTGGGGGGGTGACCTGAGCGGTCTGGCAGTTCTTGTTAGAGAATGAAAGAAGGATATGGTCAGAGAGTAGGAGAGGGGCACTTGCAAAATCATCCACTGCACAAAGCCGGGAGAAGACCAAGTCGAGGGAGTTTCCGTCTTCATGCTTTGGAGAATTAGTAAGCGGCGAAAGGCCAAACGAGGAGCTTAGAGATAAAAGGTGGGCAGCAGATGGGAAAGAGCAATGGGGATGTTGAAATCACCCATGATGAGGAAAGGGGTGTCACAGTAGAGAAAATGTGGAAGCCAAGTGGCAAAATGATCCAGAAAATGATGGGAGGGGCCAGGAGGACGATACACCACTGCCACTGGCATGGAGAAGGGTGTGTAGAGTCTGACAGCATGGACCTCAAAAGAAGGGAAGACAAGTGAGGGTACTTGAGGGATAACCTGAAAGGTACATTTTGGTGATAGGAGCAGACCAACGCCTCCACCTGCTCTTTTGTCTGATCTTGGGGTATGAGAGAAGTGTAGTCCCCCATATGAAAGAGCAGCAGCAGTGGTGGTGTCTGACTGCTGGATCTAGGTTTCAGTAAGAGCCAGGAGGTTAAGAGAATTTGAAAGGAAGAAGTCATGGATGAAGGAGAGTTTATTACACACTGAGCGAGAATTCCAAAGGGCAAAATTAAGAGAGACAGAAGGCATGCAGGTAATATTAATAAGATTAGAGGGGTTTCTGAGTGTAGCAGTTGGGGGGTTGACTTTCTATAACATGGGGGACCAGGGCTGGGAGCAATGTCTCCTGTGACTAGGAGAAAGAGGAGAGAAAGAGTGAGTAGATGGTTAAGTGATTTGTGGGAGCGTATCTTATGTTGGATGGTGAGACTGACTGGATCTGTGCAACTTAACAATGCTGAAAGAGCGTGAGTGCTATACATAGGAGAGGAAAGGAGTGAGTGGCCGATATGGATGGAGTGTAGAGAGTTAATGCCAGGGTGGTGGATGTGAGTGAATACAGTGGACAGGATATAAATTATACAAATGCATATGGTATATATTTGTTGTAATCCAAATGTACAGGGGATAGAAGTATATAAATGTCTTACCAGTCTCCTGCCTTGTCTAACTGCCATGTTACAACTGCCTCATACTTTGATCAAATGTACTTCGATTAAATGTACATAAATGTGCCCTGCATAAATGCTCCCCCAAGCTAGGTCTGAACATATAGCAGGCTAGTTCTCAGATCTTGGGCTTTTTTGTTTTTATTTCCCTCGTTATCAATCAATCAAACTAAAACTGAGACAGCAGGACCCAATAAATGTTGTGGTCAGATAAAAAAATGTCCAGCACTGCATGGATCATAAAGCACTTTGAAAAGTTACTTGACTTCACTACATGAGGGGACAAGCAGAGTAAGTTGAAATAACTATATACCAGATATATACTTGCTAAGATGAAACACATATTGAACAAATTCACAGGACATTTGCATCTAATGGTACAGCAGCCTGTGATGACATCCACCTGCCACAGGACTTCGTCAGAATAAACATAGTGTTGAATACTTTTTTACACTAAACTCCAAGTACCTAGAATTAAAATGCAAAAGGGACTTAAAAATTAAACTTAGTGGAAACTATGGGATGCCAGGAAATAGAGGGACCATATTTGTGACAATATATATATATATACAGTATATATATATATATATATATATATATACATATATATAAATCCAACAATGTAGACCAGCTCACTCCTGTGAACCACCTGGAACCTCAGCTGACCTGGTTAACTCCGTTGTGCCCGGATCTGGATGTAGGAGTCCATCCATACAAATGTGAACAACGACAAAGCAAAGTCCAGCAATAACGTGAGCAATCCAGGTTGCTGTTAAAAAATTTTTTCTTTTTATTCATAAATCGATTAAAATGCAATGGTCCAAGCAGTTCAAAACAGCAATAACGCAGGAAAGTCGTGCAGATAGGACTACGCGTTTCAGCGGTAGAACCCGCCTTCTTCACGGTCCAGAATCTGGACCATTGCATTTTAATGGATTTATGAATAAAAAGAAAAAATTTTTTAACAGCATCCTGGATTGCTCACGTTATTGCTGGACTTTGCTTTGTCGTTGTTCATATACATATATATATGGTATATATTATCCATAACTGTTTAACCCCTTAATGTCCATTGACATGCACAGTCCGTCATGGGCGGTTGTAACTTACAGCACCAGGACGGATTCTGCATGTCATGCCTTTGATCTGTCACTGCGTGTAAACACGTAATGACAGTTCAGTGCTGACAGCTGTCTATTACAGCTGAGACGCACGTCAAGGGGTGCAGTGACACTTGCAGTCGGTCCCTGCACCCCAAGCACTGTGACTGGTCAGTCAATCTGACTGACCAAATACAGCAGCGATCGGGCAGGAGAGGCTGAAACTTCAGCATTTCCTCCCTATCAGTGCAGTAGTTCAGGGCTGCAGTGGCTGAGCATCCTGCACTGACAGCCAGGAGCAGCGCCCCCACCTCCCCTGGCTGTTGACCCCTGAGTGCTGCGATTGAGCATGATCACAGCATTCAGGGGGGAGGCAGAGGGTAGGGGGCTCCCTCTGGCTCAGGTCGGGGTCCCCACAATCTAATCGCGGGGCCCGACCTGTGCCTTGATGACCCGGATGTGTCATGACAACCTCTGGGTCATTCAGTTATGGAATGCTGCTGACACCATGCTCACAGCATGGTGTCAGCAGCATTCAGCATAAGGAATATAACATTACAATGCTGGAGCATTGCAATGTATTATACCTAAATTGAAAGTCCCATGAAGGGACAAGGTAAAAAATACAAAACATTTTTTAAAAGAATATGTAAAAAAAATATTAAAAAATAATAAAAAATCCCTTAAAAATACATGTTTTTATGTAAAAAAAAAAAATACACATGTTTGGTATCGCCGCGTCCGTAAAAATCCCATCTATAAAAGCGTCACCCTAGTTAACCCCTTCAATGAACGCAGTAAAAAAACACAGAAAAAAGTAGCAAATTATACTTTTTCCAAGCAGTATCATCAAACTGCTTGGAAAAAGTGAAATAACACGTGATCAAAAAGACGGATATAAATAAACATGATACCGCTGAAAACGTCATCTTGTCCCGCAAAAAACAAGCTGCCGTACAGCTCCATCAGCCAAAAAATAAAAAAATTATAGCTCGCAGAATAAAGTGATGCAAAAATAATTATTTTTTCTATAAAGGTTTTTATTGTGTAAAAAACACCAAAACATAAAAAACGATATAAATGAGGTATCACTGTAATCGTAGTGACCAAAAGAATAAAGCTGCCATACTAATTTTACCACACGCGAAACGATGAAAAAAATCAAAACAATTCCTGAATTGCTAGCTTTTGTTCATTCTGCCTCCACAAAAATCGGAATAGAAAGTGATCAAAAAATGGTATGTGCCCAAAAATGGTACCAATAAAAATGTCAGCTCGTCCCGCAAAAAACAAGCCTGCACATGACTCTGTCGGCCGGAATATGGAAAAAGTATAGCTCTCAAAATACGGCAATGCAAAAATTTCTTACAAAAAAATTCTTCCAAAAAAAAGCATCTTTTAGTGTGTGACAGAAGCTAAACATGAAAAAAGATATATATCACTGTAATCGCACCGACCCGAGGAATAAAGTTGCCTAATCACTAATACCGCACGAGGAATGGCTTAAAAATAAAACCAATTCTTCACCTTTTATGGATTTGTGCATTCTGCCTCCCAAGGATCTCAGTAAGGCGATCACAGTGGTTTCCCCCCACATACGGGGTATCAGAGTATTCAGGACAAATTGCACAACAACTTTGGGGTCCTATTTCTCCTGTTACCCTTGTGAAAATAAAAATTTGGGGGCAAAAAGATCATTTTTGTGGAAAAAAATATGATTTTTTTATTTTCACGGCTCTATGTTATAAACTTCTGTGAAGCACTTGGGGGTTCAAAGTGCTCCCCACACATCTAGATAAGCTCCTTGGAGGGTCTAGTTTCCAAAATGATGTCACTTGTGGGGGTTTCCACTGTTTACGCACATCAGGGCTCTGCAACATGACGCCCGCAGACCATTCCATCAAAGTCTGCATTCCAAAACAGCGCTCCTTCCCTTCTGAGCTCTGCCATGCGCCCAAACAGTGGTTCCACCCCACATATGGGGTATCAGCGTACTCAGGACAAATTGCACAAAAACTTTGGGGGTCCTATTTCTCCTGTTACCTTTGTGAAAATAAAAATTTGTTGGCAAAAAGATCATTTTTGTGGAAAAAAATATGATTATTTTATTTTCACGGCACTTCGCTATAAACTTCTGTGAAGCACTTTGGGGTTCAAAGTGCTCACCACACATATAGATAAGCTCTGTGTGGGGTCTAGTTTCCAAAATGGTATCATTTGTGGGGAGATTCCACTTTTTAGGCACATCAGGGGCTCTCCAAACGTGACATGGCATCCAATCTCAATTCCAGCCAATTTTGCGTTGAAAAAGTCATACGGCGCTTCTTCCCTTCTGAGCTCTGCCATGCACCCACACAGTGGTTTACCCCCACTTATGGGGTATCAGCGTAATCAGGACAAATTGCACAACAACTTTTGGGGTCCTTTAATCATTGGTAAAATAAAAATTGGGGATGAAAAGATCATTTTTGTGGAAAAAGTATGATTTTTTAATTTTATGGCTCTATGTTGTAAACTTCTGTGAAGCCCTTGAGGGTTCAGAGCTCTCACCACACAGCTAGATAAGTTCCTTGGGGGTCTAGTTTCTGAAATGGTGTCATTTGTGGGGGGGTTTCCACAGTTTAGCCACATCAGGGGCTCTCCAAATGTGACATGGCATCCAATCTCAATTCCAGCCAATTTTGCTTGGAAAAAGTCAAATGGCGCTCCTTCCCTTCTGAGCTCTGCCATGCACCCACACAGTGGTTTACCCCCACTTATGGGGTATCAGTATAATCAGGACAATTTGCACAACAACTTTTGACATCCTGTTACCCTTGGGAAAATAAAAGTTGGGGTGAAAAGATCATTTTTTGGAAAAAATAAGATTTTTTAATTTTACGGCTCTATGTTATAACCTTCTGTAAAGCCATTGGGGTTCAAAATGCTCACCACACATTTAAATATGTTCCTTGTGGGGTCTAGTTTCCAAAATAGGGTCACTAGTGAGGGAGCTCCAATTTTTAGGCACACAGGGACTCGCCAAATGTGACATGGCAACCGCTAAATAGTCCAGCATATTTTCCATTCAAAAAGTCAAATGGTGCTCCTTCCCTTCTGAGCCCTGCCGTGCGCACAAACAGTGGTTTATGACCACATATGAGGTATCAGTGTACTCAGAAGAAATTGCCCAACAAATTTTAGGATCCATATTATCCTGTTACCCATGGGAAAAAGAAAAAATTGATGCTAAAAGAAAATTTTTGTTGGAAAAATTAAAATGTCCATTTTTTTCCTTCCACGTTGCTTTAGTTCCTGTGAAGCACCTGAAGGGTTAATAGTCTTCTTGAATGTAGTTTTCAGTAGCTTGAGGGGTGCAGTTTTTAGAATGATGTCACTTTTGGGTATTTTCTGCCATATAGACCCCTCAAAGTGACTTCAAATGTGGTGTTCCCTAAAAAAAATGGTTTTGTAAATTTTGCTGTAAAAATGAGAAATCGCTGGTCCACTCTTAACACTTATAACTTCCTAACAAAAAAAATACTTATATGGGGGTTCCACTGTTTAGGTACATCAGGGGCTCTCCAAACGCGACATGGCTTCCGCTCTTGATACCAGCCAATTTGACATTCAAAATCTCAAATGATGCTCCTTTCCTTCTAAGCACTGCCATGCACCTAAAGATTGGTCTTCCTCCACACATGGGGTATCAGTGTACTCAGGAGAATTTACCCAACAAATATTGTGGCTCATTTTCTCCTGAAACCCTTGACAAAATAAAAAAATTGTGTCCAAAGTTAAATTTTGGGGAAAAAAAGTTAAATGTTCATTTTTTCCTTGCACATTGCTTCAATTCTTGTGAAGTACCTAAAGGGTTAATAAACTTCTTGAATGTGGTTTTGAACACCTTGAGGGGTACAGATTTTAGAATGGTGTCACTTTTGGGTATTTTCTGTCATATTGACCCATCAAAGTGACTTCAATTGTGAAGTGTCCCTAAAAAATGGTTTTGTAAATTTTGTTGTAAAAATGAGAAATCGCTGGTCAACTTTTAACCCTTATAACGTCCTAACAAAAAAAAAATTTGGTTCCAAAATTGTGCTGATGTAAAGTAGACATGTGGGAAATGTTATTTAGTAACTATTTTTTGTGACATATCTCTGTGATTTAAGGGCATAAAAATTAAAAGTTTGAAAATTGCAAAATTTTAAAATTTGTTGCCATATTTCTGCTTTTTTCATAAATAAACACAAGTCATATCGAAGAAATTTTACCACTAACATGAAGTATAATATGTCATGATAAAACAGTCTCAGAATCAGCGGGATCCGTTGAAGCGTTCCAGAGTTATAAGCACATAAATTGACAGTGGTCTGATTTCAAAATTAAGGCCTGGTCTTTAACCTACAAAATGGCTTGGTCGTTAAGGGGTTAACCTGTCTATAATGAAACGGAACACAGATATATGATTAGTTATGATGATACTCCTCAAAATGCAAATTCATGATTGAGACCCTAAGGGACAGTGTTTAAAGTTCAAATATCCAAAAGATTTATCTTTTTTTTTTTAAGATTTGCATTATGATTGACTCCTTATCTATTGATTGTAGCTTGTTCAAGTATTTGAAAAAATTTGAGCTTTATGATCTAGTGATTGTTAACTATAAAATGGTAAAGAATAATAGAGAATGGTAGATTTCTGCTGATACATAGGGTTTTTTATTTAACATATATGAGCATCAGGGGATATTGAATTAAATAAACCACAAAAACTCACATGTATATAAGCCTTGGCAGTTCTACATTTTTTCCAGAATGGGGATATACAAGAACCTCTCTCTAAAGACATTTGAATATTGCTCAAATCCAAGTAATAGTATCTGGTCATGGGATTGACAAGGTTACATAGTCATATAGTTACATCGTTTTTACAGTTGAAAAAAAGACACATGTCCATCAAGTTGAATAGAAGGATGGGACAAGCTCTTAATGTAGACTATTCCATAAATTAATAGTTTTTATGATATTTAAGGTCTATATCTTCTACAGATTAAACCTTTCTTTTTCCAGATGGAGGAAATGTTCTCCTTGTCATTCGAGTGCAATGCCTTTGCTCGTATTAAAAGCAGCATATAATGTCAAAGGACAAACGTTCTAGTAAAAATAATGAAAGACCATGGACCAAAAAATGGAAAGGATGAGTGCATTAAAAAAAAAAAGGAAAAGACATCATCAACAGAGAGGATGAATACATACGGTAATGTAAATAAAAGGTGCATATTGGTGTCCTTAAAGGTGATCCTAGGGTGCACAATCTCCAACAGAATGTCAAATGTTGGCACGCTCATCCAACAATACTAGTGGAACTTGTCTGGATGGCTGCATAGAGAAGCATACAGATGGTGAAAATGCCCTTTAGTCAGTCATCGCCTCAAAAGCAGATGTACCCACATTCATCTCCGCCTCCTCGGATCCACAATCAGTAGGTATGGCTCCCCAAAACGTGGGACAAAACCCAGTGGAAAGAACCTGCTCAGTAGTGTTGTAAGTAAGCCTGTCTGACATGTTTGACACAAAGCAGAAATACCCCAACACAAGCAAGGACTCTAATGCAAACATTGGAGGCTGTCACCTCTTGTAGAGCCAATAAATAGGGTTGCTGATTATGATTTTAATTCATTTCAGGCCATGGATCCGTTATATGTCCATTTTGCAAGGCTGCAATAAAATCACGCTATACGGATGTCACACGGATATTTAGATGTGAGGAATCGCATCCTCACATTGCAAACGGATTACATATGGACCACTGGGGAGTATTTGTGCGATTCTCGGCCATCAAAATTGGACCGATTTTTTTATACATTGTGACTCCAGCCTAAGGAAAAGAGGATTCATTGATACTGTCATAGAGTGAGGGGCAGATCAATGTCACTGATGTTTTCCTGTGTCTCACTGAAGTAAGAGGTGTTTTGTGTGGGAGTTAGTTAAAGACAGCTGTATACAAGGATATATCAACAACAACTATGACTGATGAGACATTTCCTGACACCATTTCCTATAAGAAAAAGGAAGAATCTTATAATTGTAATGTTGTAAACTGTCTGTGTAAAAAAGCTCCATTCGTATCATCGGAACTTAGTGACCAGTACTTCTCTTTAGACAATGTAACTTTTGTATTCTCATTGGGACATAATTTTTATACATGCACACATTTTATCCAGATAAACTGAGCTTGAAAATATATAAATAAATCTAAAATGCATACTTTTTTCCATAATGCAGTAGAGCCCATAATTAGAAATTTGCTATATTGGCCCATGATTAGGGATGAGCGAACATATTCGTGGGTATTCGGTTCTCGGTGAGTAATGCAATACTCGCGGCACTCGGTACATCGCGAGTATTTCACTACTCTCCTCGCACTATTCGGTTCTCCCGCCCAGCAGTTGCCAATCACAGTAATACCGCACTCTTCTTGGTTGTGGGCGGCATTACAATGATTGACTGGCCGCCCAGCGTCCTATGAGTCATCATAGCCTGGCACTAAGCCCTGCCGCCGCCATGTTCTGCACATTGCATGCAGAACACAGCTAGTGTAGGGAGAATGTGAGCAGCTGCTAGGGAGAGTTGTGGTTTTTGGTGCAAATCATCCAGAAATCCTCTGTAAAACCCAAAAGCTCTTTTCAGAGCTAAAAGTATAAGGTCAGGGAATGAGTACTGACCATTTTCCCGGCTTTTTTGAGGGTCACATTTAACCCTGCAGGGCAGTTTTTTTGTGTTGTTGTGGTGCTGTGTTCATGGAAGGTATTAACCCCACACTGCATACACAATGAGACTTGGACTCAATCTAGGTTTTGGGGAAAAGATGTGCCCTGTGATATATCTGCCTCATTGGCTATAATCGGATGGGCCGCTAATCCCTGGTTTCAGTTTAATACAACGTGGCCTAAGGTACAAATGTGAAGGAGGAATGTGTCAAATAATTGGTCCCACCTGGTGTAATTATATTGACCCTGCTGGCAATCTCCAGATCAGGGCCAGTATAGACAAAATAGGTGAACTTAGAGATCAATGGTTAAAACAACACAGTGCACACAGAGAATCCTGGTGAGGTAACACATTCTTTTTTTCAAATCCAGCAAATTGGTTTAATGGCATAGCAGGATGGATTTTTGGCATTGTACAGACTTGTATGCAAATTTTGTTGTTTTGCTTATTGTTTTATGTAGCCGTAAAAGCGCTAATATATGTATTGCTTAAGCTACTGAATAATGTTTGCATAAAAAAAGAAGCTAAGGCTGAACCTTCTGTAGTGTATCATAGACCCCAGATAGCCATTGCTTATGGGGAATGTGAGTGTCCACACTGAGGGTGGATGGGCGAAGCAGGTAGGAAGCCCTATTATGGGTACTAGACCCATGAGACAGTAGCTCCTTTGTGGACACCGCTGTCTTGTGTGGTGTCTGGGCTGTGTATTCTTGCCTTAAACCTCAGGGCAATTTTTTAGTGGCAGCACTGCTGTCTTGTGTGGCTACTGGGGTGCGTAATCTCACCTTAAACCTCAGGTCAATTTTTTTCTGCTGCTGTGGTGCTGTTTGTAAAACAAAAAGCAGTACGAGGCTGTAGTGATACCTTCCACAAAGCACTAAGTGCTCCTTATTCCCCAATATCTGCATCTGAACATCTGCAACTATGGCAGAGAAATCCAAAATTCCTAAAAAGGCTGTTGTGAGGGGACAGGGACGTGGATGTGGGGTCGATGGTGCCCAACAAGGCACATAGTCTGGGAGATTGAAGAAGGTTGATGCATCTAGGTTCCAGGCGAAATTTCCCGGTCTGGAACATAAACGGGCCTGGAAGCCAGAAGAACAAGAGCAGATACTGTCTTGGATGGCTGATAAGGCCTCAACGAAATGTTCTAGCGGCACCCAATCGTTCATGACAAAACAGTCGACTGTCCGTACAGATAACGCTGGGTTATCCTATTTTCAACGTGTTCCTAGTTCATCACCCGGTCAGGAGTCACAGGAAACATTTGACCCCAACCTTGGTCACTCCGAGGATCTGTTTGATCCATTTCCTTGCATTGCCTCTGGCCTCTCACCACGCGACATTGAAGAGGAATGTGAGGGGGTATCGTCTGTTGAAGATGGTCAAATATTTTAAACCCCACGGCCAGTAGAAAGCCACTTTCATCCATGTGATATACAAGGTGAAGAGGTGGAGGCTGATGGTGATGACACACAGTTTCCATCTGGTCAGTCGCCAATATCAACACGGAAGGAGGATGACTGTTGTGAATTCTCTTGATTTGATTTCTGAGTCGGGGCTCCCTCTGGTGGTTACTGCAGGTAGTGGAGCTGGCTGGGTTGACAGAAGTCTGCCACCTAACAATGATGATTGGAAATCAGGGGTTACTGAATGGGAGGATATAATTGAGCAGGCTTCCCTCTGTTGCTGCTGGTGATTTGTTTCTTCCTGAGCATTTTGAGGTCTGCTGTCTCCTGCCTGATCCTGCATTTTTCAGTTAAGTTGTTCATTTGCTCAGTCTATTTTCTGCCTGTGTTTGTGCCTCATCTTGTCTCACCGACAATATATGTTTGGGGGCTATCTATTTCTTTGGGGTTCTACTCTGGGGCAGTTTAGATTTCATCTTTCTTGCTTTAAGCTTAGTTAGTTCTCCCGCTGTGCCGAGTTGTCTAGGGCATCGTAGGTACGCCCCACGGCTACTGCTAGTTATGTTGTTAGGATTAGGGGTCTGCAATCTGCTGAGTTACCAACCTTTCTTGTTTCCTGGTGGCCTAGCCTATTCCTGCCATCCTCCTCAGTGACCTATTCATAACTGATGACATGGATGACGAGGTTGTCGGTGATGAGGTCACCGATCTGACCTGGACCGTTGGCACGCATAGCCAGCACAGCAGCACAGAGGATGAAGGTGGATACGTAGCACCAACAAAGGCACCAAGGGCTAATGGTTTGAGAAGAGAGTGAATTATGTCAGCTGTTGCCAAGAGCAATCTCTCTGAGCCTCAAGTCAAGGCAAGGGTGCGTTCAGCCGCTGTCTGGAAATTTTTTTCCGATAGTCCTTCTGAACCAAATGTTGCCATCTGTATCGTCTGCCATAGCAAGCTGAGCAGAGGTCAGGGCAAAGGCAACCAAAGCACCACCAGTATGTGGAAACACATGCCAGCCAAGCACCCTAGTTGGTGGGATGAACAACAGGGTACCAATTCAGTGTCTGCGACTGCGGGTCAAACCACTGCCATGTCGCCTGTGATACGTCCTTTCCAATTTGCTGGGCAGGTGATCATCATATCTCTTGCTCACAAGCTGTGGTTGCACAGACACAGGCCACAACAAGCTCATCCACTTGTTTGTCCCAGGAAAGCATCCAATTGTCCGTGTCCCAGATGTATGAAAGGACATGTAAATACCAAGCCACACACCCACAAGCACAAATACTGAACGCGCACATTGCCAAGTTGCTAGCCATGGAGATGTTGCCGTTTAGGCTTGTGGAGACACAGTCTTTCTGTGATCTTTTGGCTGTGGCTGCCCCACGATACTCAATTCCCAGCCGGCATTATTTTTCCCGGTGTGCCGTCCCCGCGTTACACCAGCACGTCTTAAACAATCTAAAGCGTGCTCTCACCAACGCCGTAACCGGGAAGGTCCATATTACAACAGACACGTGGACAAGTACTAGTGGCCAGGGAAGATACATCTCTGTCATGGCACACTGGCTCAACCTGGTGGAGGGTGGGACAAAGTCTCAAACTGGACCATCAACACATATCCTACCCACGCCACGAATAGCGGGCCCAACCTCAATCAGGGTTTCCGCCTCATCATATACATCCAGTCTCCCCTCTTCCTCCTCTGCCGAATCGTCATCCTATGCTGAATTACCCTTCACATCTCTCCCAAGTTGGGAGCTGTGCAACAGCGCATTGCCAAAGCGGCAAAATGCTCTGCTGAAGCTGATCTGCTTAGGTGAAGCACCACACACTGCAGCAGAGCTGTGGCAATGAATAAAACAACAGACCGATCAGGGGCTTTCCCCACTGCAACTCCAACCTGGTCTGGTTGTCTGCGACAATGGGCGTAACCTGGTGGTGGCTTTAAAGCTCGGGAAGCTGGTACACATGCCATGCATGGCTCACGTGCTGAACTTAGTGGTGCAGAAATTTATAAAAACATACCTTGACTTGCCGTCCCTACTTGAGAAGGTGCGCCGTATTTGCGCCCATTTCTGCCACTTCTCAACCGCTGTTGCCGCTCTTGCAGCGCTTCAAATGCAATTTAATTTGCCAAACCACAGACTCATTTGCGACCTGCCAACACGGTGGAACTCAACATATCATATGTTGGCAAGGGTAAGTGAGCAGCAGAGGGTACTTTCTGAATACCAGCTCAAACATGCCCATCACACTGAGACTCAGCCAAAACCTAACAACTGTTGAGTGGGTGTGGATTGCTGATATTTGTGAGGTGCTTGATAACTTTGAATACTGCACCAAGCTTGTGAGCGGTGATCAGGCAATTATCAGTGTAACCATCCCTATGCTATGTCTGTGGAAAAAAATTGCTGCAGAATCAAAAAATAGAATCTTTGCGTGCCCAGCAGCTGGGTATGGAGCAAGATTTCACAATGCGTGATCCTACCCAGACCAGCCAATATCATCAGGTAACATTGGGGGATGATGATGATGAAACTGAGGAGGGAGAGGGCTTCTTTTTCAGTGGTACCGAGGGGAATCCCAACCCCAGCTTCATGTCTGTCCAGCATGGGTGGGCTGAAGAGGAGGAGGTGGAGGAGGAGAGTCAGTGTGAGGAGAGGATGGGTATTGTTCCTCCTTCAGGGGTCACAGAACATTTGCCTCTTTGCAGCTTGGCACACATGGCACACTTAATATCTGACTGTCTGTGCCAAGACCCTCGCATAATCCACATTTTCAATAGCAACCTATACTGGTTGGCCACCTTTCTAGACCCACGGTAGAAAGACAAATTTCTTTCACTACTGTTGCAGTCACCAAGGGGTTTCACAATGGAATCCTTCAAGAAGGCCGTTGTAGATCATTTGATGGCAACAGCACTCTCAGACACCACTGCTAGAAGAGATACCACCTCTGTGCAACAGCATGCATTAATGGGGAGAGATATGCCAAGCAGGTCCAAAAGAAGTGGTGGTAAAATGTCCACAAACTGGGCCATCTTCAATAAACCGCTTCATCACCAAGGACTAGCTGGAACAGTAGGAATGTCAAGGAGGGAGAAGTTGAACAAGATGGTCAACTACTATCTAAGTGACCATACCTGCATCCTTCCTGACGCTTCTGTACTGTTTAATTATTGGGTATCCAAGCTGCATAGTTGGCCCGACCTCTCCTTCTATGCCATGGAGGTGTTGGCCTGTCCTGCTGCTAGTGTGATGTCAGAGCTTGTTTTCAGTGCCGCTGGGGCAATCATCACAGATACACTCACACGGTTGACTACAGAGAATGCAGACAGGCTGACTCTGATAAAATTTTACAAGGACTGGATTTAGCAACAGTATTTAAGCCATCCAGATGAGAGTATCCCAAACTAAAGTCACCCAACACATTTTTTTTTAAATTGGTGATCACATCCATTCCTTCCCATACAAGCCCCTTTTCTTCTTCTTACACGTTTTCAAAACTTGCTTCTGACACATGTACCTCATGGTCAATAAGCTAAAAACAATGTTACGTTAATTAATATCTCCCATCAGAGGCACTTGTGATGAGAGTGAGACCCTTCTTCCTTCATTAACTATCGTATCATGCCCCTTGGGCTAATTTTTGGTGACAATATGGCTATGCCTGGACACTGGGCATTGCCACCTCTATGCTAGTAGTTCTAGCTTCATCATAATTGTTTGGTCCTTCAGACCTGTCTTGCTTCCTTCATCAACTATGATACAGCCCCTTGGGATAATTTTTGGAGACACTATGGCTATGCCTGGACACTGGGCACTGCCACCTCTATGCTAGTAGTCCTAGCTTCATCATAACTCTTTGGCCCTTCAGACCTGTCTTGCTTCCTTCATCAACTATGATACAGCCCCTTGGGCTAATTTTTGGAGACACTATGGCTATGCCTGGACACTGGGCACTGCCACCTCTATGATAGTAGTCCTGGCTTTATCATAATTGTTTGGCCCTTCAGACCTACCTTGCATCCTTCATCAACCATGATACAGCCCCAAGGGCTAATGTTTTGAAGACACTATATCTATGTCTACACATTGGGCAGAGGCACAACAAGGACAGTAGTCCAAGCTTTTTAATTGTGAATCCCTTGTGATGATGATGATGATGGGTGGCTTCTTCCTGCATTAAACATAACACAGACCCTAGGGCAGATTGCTCTCCTTACACCACTTACACACTTAGCTGTCAGAAAATCGCCTCCATCATCACTCGCTCTTATGGCACTTCTGATATATCACTGGCACTGCGCAAGTGGCGTACGAGTCCCGTTCTTCGGCAAAAAACCACAGGACTTCAAATAGTGTTTGTACATTCTAGTGAAGCAGTGGTGTAAAAACAATCGTGCAGCCCCTGAACAGGTGCCCCCATGTTATATACATTTGTTTACAGCATACATTTTTTAACATTTACACATTTTTTAGCCTTTTCCTCCCTTTACAGGGAGTGCCTCACTAACTCATACCTAGAAGGGAAGCCTTTCCAGCAACTATTTACCCTCGGTGCAGTTGCCTGACTGACCTGGAGCAAGTGGTGGCGCCAGAGAGCCGATCCCTGCGGGTCCTTCTCTCCACTTCCCTGAGGTGAGCGAAGTCGACGCCCCCCCTTCCCCTGCGAGATCCCTCACATATACATTTTACAGCAATGCCGTATACAACACTATTTGCAGTTATTAACATCACCACTAGTGTTGAGCGATACCGTTCGATACCCAAAAATATCGTATCGGATGGTGTCGCCCGATACGAAAAAAATATCGGGTATCGCCGATTCCGATACCGGAAGTCCCATTCAAGTCAATGGGACTTCCGGTATCGGCATTAAAAAAAAGCCCTTTATTTCCTTGTTGGCTAATTCTACATAATTGAAAACAAATAAGAATCATGTAGAATGTATTGTGGGAGGTGGAGGAGACATTAAAAGCATAGTGGTTTATTCAAATCACATGGCATAGCATTAATTCCAATTTTTTTTTTCAAGGCGTTCGGAGTTAAAAAGATATTGACTATGTTAACTTTTTTATATTTAGTCAGATATGTATGTTTCGCAACTTCCATGCTCTTCACCTTCTTTTGTACTTCTCCCACACTTTCTCCTTCATGATCCGCAGCAGTAGCATTTTTTTCATCAACTTTTTCTTCACCTTATTCATCTTCTTCTTCTTCACCTTCTTCCCATTAATTTTTTTTTTCCATTCTTCATATTCTTCTTATTCAGCTATTATTAATTTTCATATGCTATTTCTTCATCTTCTTCCTATTCTTCTTTTTCTTCATTTTCTAATGGTGACAGGCATTCCTGTAGTACTTATCTATAAAAGTTATAAGATTACACCTTACATTCTGCCTGTCACTAAAGATTTACAACAGGATTTGTCCGCGTTCAGTTTGGCCTGCAGCAGCAGGCATTTTCCAGGGGCACCACGAGGAGGAACGGACTCACCCCCATTTACTGCTTAGTCTTCTTCTGCTTATAATTTTGATTTCTTCTATGCTGATTTTTTGTCTTATGCTTAATGTTCTTCTGCTTTCTGTTCTTCTGCTTTTGCTTCTTCTGCATCTTGTTCTTCTGTCTTTTGTTCTGTATCTTGGTGGTGTCTTCATGCGAGAACCAGCTGACAGTACTGGAACCCGTAGTGGCAGCAGAAGGAACAATAGCCAATGGCACTACTGAGGAACAGCTGACGGTGCTGGACCCCTGTTACTATGCAGGAGGTACCTGTGCTAGAAACTACTACCAAGGACCAGCTGACGGTGCTGGACCTCGGATACCGAGATGGAGGCACCTAGGCCAAAGGCTGTGGCGAGAACCAGCAGACAGTGCTGGCACCCGGATGGGTAGCAGAAGGAACAAGAGCCAATGGCACTACCGAGGACCAACTGACGGTGCTGGACCACGGTTACTAAGCAGAAGGTATCTGTGCTAAAAAGCACTACCAAGGACCAGCTGACGGTGCTGGACCTCGAATACCGAGATGGAGGCACCTAGGCCAAAGGCTGTGGCGAGAACCAGCAGACAGTGCTGGCACCCGGATGGGTAGCAGAAGGAACAAGAGCCAATGGCACTACCGAGGACCAACTGACGGTGCTGGACCACGGTTACTAAGCAGAAGGTACCTGTGCTAAAAAGCAATACCAAGGACCAGCTGACGGTGCTGGACCTTGGATACCGAGATGGAGGCACCTAGGCCAAAGGCTGTGGCGAGAACCAGCAGACAGTGCTGGCACCCGGATGGGTAGCAGAAGGAACAAGAGCCAATGGCACTACCGAGGACCAACTGACGGTGCTGGACCACGGTTACTAAGCAGAAGGTACCTGTACTAAAAATCACTACCAAGGACCAGCTGACGGTGCTGGACCTCGGATACCAAGATGGAGGCACCTAGGCCAAAGGCTCTGGCGAGAACCAGCAGACAGTGCTGGAACCCGGGTGGGTAGCAGAAGGTGCACATTGAAAGCAAAGTAGCCAGGCCGCATGCCGGCCGCAGTTACCGAAACCCACAGTCCTACAGGGGGTCCCTGTCCCACTGGCACTACGGATCCAGCCTTCAGTGCCAGTTCCCGCAGCCCACATAGGAGTCACCTAAACTGCAGGCACCGTAGAGTCGGCTAACCCGGCCGCAAGACGACAGGACAACGGATTGGTGGCATAGTGACCTTGACACTACCCGGAAACAGCAGGCGTGCTGGAACCAGGCTGGGCAACAGGGAGTCCCCGTGCCAAAGACACTGCCGAGAACCAGCTGACGGTGCTGGAAGCCAGATGTGTATCAAAAGCTACAAGAGCCAATGGCACTACCGAGGAACAGCTGACGGTGCTGGACCACGGTTACTAGGCAGGAGGTACCTGTGCTAGAAAGCACTACCAAGGACCAGCTGACGGTGCTGGACCTCGGATACCGAGATGGAGGCACCTAGGCCAAAGGCTCTGGCGAGAACCAGCAGACAGTGCTGGAACCCGGGTGGGTAGCAGAAGGTACCCATTGAAAGCAAAGTAGCCAGGCCGCAAGCTGGCCGCAGTTACCGAAACCCACAGTCCTACAGGGGGTTCCTGTCCCATTGGCACTATGGATCCAGCCTTCAGTGCCAGTTCCCGCAGCCCACATAGGAGTCACCTAAACTGCAGGCACCGTAGAGTCGGCTAACCCGGCCGCAAGACGATAGGACAACGGATTGGTGGCATAGTGACCTTGACACTACCCGGAAACAGCAGGCATGCTGGAACCAGGCTGGGCAACAGGGAGTCCCCGTGCCAAAGACACTGCCGAGAACCAGCTGACGGTACTGGAACCCAGATGGGTATCAAAAGCTACAAGAGCCAATGGCACTACCGAGGAACAGCTGACGGTGCTGGACCACGGTTACTAGGCAGGAGGTACCTGTGCTAGAAAGCACTACCAAGGACCAGCTGACGGTGCTGGACCTCGGATACCGAGATGGAGGCACCTAGGCCAAAGGCTCTGGCGAGAACCAGCAGACAGTGCTGGAACCCGGGTGGGTAGCAGAAGGTACCCATTGAAAGCAAAGTAGCCAGGCCGCAAGCCGGCCGCAGTTACCGAAACCCACAGTCCTACAGGGGGTCCCTGTCCCATTGGCACTATGGATCCAGCCTTCAGTGCCAGTTCCCACAGCCCACATAGGAGTCACCTAAACTGCAGGCACCGTAGAGTCGGCTAACCCGGCCGCAAGACGACAGGACAACGGATTGGTGGCATAGTGACCTTGACACTACCCGGAAACAGCAGGCGTGCTGGAACCAGGCTGGGCAACAGGGAGTCCCCGTGCCAAAGACACTGCCGAGAACCAGCTGTCGGTGCTGGAACCCAGATGGGTATCAAAAGCTACAAGAGCCAATGGCACTACCGAGGAACAGCTGACGGTGCTGGACCACGGTTACTAGGCAGGAGGTACCTGTGCTAGAAAGCACTACCAAGGACCAGCTGACGGTGCTGGACCTCGGATACCGAGATGGGGGCACCTAGGCCAAAGGCTCTGGCGAGAACCAGCAGACAGTGCTGGAACCCGGGTGGGTAGCAGAAGGTACCCATTGAAAGCAAAGTAGCCAGGCCGCAAGCCGGCCGCAGTTACCGAAACCCACAGTCCTACAGGGGGTTCCTGTCCCATTGGCACTACGGATCCAGCCTTCAGTGCCAGTTCCCGCAGCCCACATAGGAGTCACCTAAACTGCAGGCACCGTAGAGTCGGCTAACCCGGCCCCAAGACGACAGGACAACGGATTGGTGGCATAGTGACCTTGACACTACCCGGAAACAGCAGGCGTGCTGGAACCAGGCTGGGCAACAGGGAGTCCCCGTGCCAAAGACACTGCCGAGAACCAGCTGACGGTGCTGGAACCCAGATGGGTATCCAAAGCTACAAGAGCCAATGGCACTACCGAGGAACAGCTGACGGTGCTGGACCACGGTTACTAGGCAGGAGGTACCTGTGCTAGAAAGCACTACCAAGGACCAGCTGACGGTGCTGGACCTCGGATACCGAGATGGAGGCACCTAGGCCAAAGGCTCTGGCGAGAACCAGCAGACAGTGCTGGAACCCGGGTGGGTAGCAGAAGGTACCCATTGAAAGCAAAGTAGCCAGGCCGCAAGCCGGCCGCAGTTACCGAAACCCACAGTCCTACAGTGGGTCCCTGTCCCATTGGCACTACGGATCCAGCCTTCAGTGCCAGTTCCCGCAGCCCACATAGGAGTCACCTAAACTGCAGGCACCGTAGAGTCGGCTAACCCGGCCGCAAGACGACAGGACAATGGATTGGTGGCATAGTGACCTTGACACTACCCGGAAACAGCAGGCGTGCTGGAACCAGGCTGGGCAACAGGGAGTCCCCGTGCCAAAGACACTGCCGAGCACCAACTGGCATTGTTGGAGCCCAGGGACAATCATGGTGTAGGCCGAGGCCTACTTGGTGGTAGTTTTAGATTGTTTGTAGGCTACAACAGACTGTCAACGTGCTCCAATTAGGCATCTGTCTCCACTCTGTTTCCAGGATTTCACGTGACCACCAACACCGCCAGTTTATGCGTACAGCAGCCGTCTGCCCAATCCACACGTGTTCCTGTGTTACTGGGATTCTGTAATGTCAGCAGATCCCCTGATGTTTGTCTGCCAATGTCTCCTGCTCTGTCCACATTCCCACCACTTGCAGTGGGAAGGTGGACAGCGCAGGAGACAGTGGCGGACACACATTGGGGGATCTGCTGACGTAACAGAACCCCAGTAACACAGGAACACGTGTGGAATGCGTGGACGGCAACTGTGAGCAGGAACTGGCGGTGTTGGAGGTCAGGGGAAATACTAGAGACAGAGTGGAGACAGAGGCCAAATCAGAGAATGTTTAAATCTGAAGTAGTTACAATTTGGAGGCAGCAGCAGTTTGCCCTCCACACAGCAGGGGATCAGCTGACGTTACTGAACCCCACTTTCACATGAACGAGTGTGTTTTTCTGTGTGGACAGCACTTCTGAGCACCAACTAGCATTGTTGGAACCCAGGGACAATCATGGTGCAGGCCGAGGCCTACTAGGAGCGAGGTGTAAAGCAGAGGTATTTTGACTTTGGAGGGAGCAGGACACTTTGCCCTCCACACAGCAGGGGATGAGCTGACGTTACTGACCCCCACTTTCACATGAACGAGTGTGTTTTTCTGTGTGGACAGCACTTCCGAGCACCAACTAGCGTTGTTGGAACCCAGGGACAATCATGGTGCAGGCCGAGGCCTACTAGGAGCGAGGTGTAAAGCAGAGGTATTTTGACTTTGGAGGGAGCAGGACACTTTGCCCTCCACACAGCAGGGGATCAGCTGACGTTACTGACCCCCACTTTCACATGAACGAGTGTGTTTTTCTGTGTGGACAGCACTTCTGAGCACCAACTAGCGTTGTTGGAGCCCAGGGAGAACCAGGGTGCAGGCCGAGGCCTACTTGGTGGCAGTTTTAGATTGTTTGTAGGCTACAACAGACTGTCAACGTGCTCCAATTAGGCATCTGTCTCCATTCTGTTTCCAGGATTTCACGTGACTATCAACACCGCCAGTTTATGCGTACAGTAGCCGTCTGCCCTATCCACACGTGTTCCTGTGTTACTGGTGTTCTGTAAAGTCAGCAGATCCCCTGATGTTTGTCTGCCAATGTCTCCTGCTCTGTCCACATTCCCACCACTTGCAGTGGGAAGGTGGACAGCGCAGGAGACAGTGCCGGACACACATTGGGGGATCAGCTCACATTACAGAACACCAGGAACACAGGAACAAGTGTGGAATGCGTGGACGGCAACTGTGAGCAGGAACTGGCGGTGTTGGAGGTCAGGGGAAATACTAGAGACAGAGTGGAGACAGAGGCCAAATCATAGAATGTTTAAATCTGAAGTAGTTACAATTTGGAGGCAGCAGCAGTTTGCCCTCCACACAGCAGGGGATCAGCTGACGTTACTGAACCCCACTTTCACATGAACGAGTGTGTTTTTCTGTGTGGACAGCACTTCTGAGCAACAACTGACGATGTTGGAGCCCAGGGATAGTCATTTTGTAGGCTGAGGCCTACTTGGAGGCAATTTAAGATAAGACGTTGTTTGAATTTGTAGGCAGTAGCAGGTTGCCCTCCACACAGCAGGGGATCAGCTGACGTTACTGAACGCCACTTTCACATGAACGAGTGTGTTTTTCTGTGTGGACAGCACTTCCGAGCACCAACTAGCATTGTTGGAGCCCAGGGAGAACCAGGGTGCAGGCCGAGGCCTACTAGGAGCCAGGTGTAAAGCTGAGGTATTTTGACTTTGGAGGGAGCAGGACACTTTGCCCTCCACACAGCAGGGGATCAGCAGACGTTACTGACCCCCACTTTCACATGAACGAGTGTGTTTTTCTGTATGGACGGCACTTCCGAGCAACAACTGATGATGTTGGAGCCCAGGGATAGTCATTTTGTAGGCTGAGGCCTACTTGGAGGCAGTTTAAGATAAGACGTTGTTTGAATTTGGAGGCAGTAGCAGTTTGCCCTCCACACAGCAGGGGATCAGCTGACGTTACTGAACCCACTTTCACATGAACGAGTGTGTTTTTCTGTGTGGACAGCACTTCCGAGCACCAACTAGCGTTGTTGGAGCCCAGGGAGAACCAGGGTGCAGGCCGAGGCCTACTTGGTGGCAGTTTTAGATTGTTTGTAGGCTACAACAGACTGTCAACGTGCTCCAATTAGGCATCTGTCTCCACTCTGTTTCCAGGATTTCACGTGACTACCAACACCGCCAGTTTATGCGTACAGTAGCCGTCTGCCCAATCCACACGTGTTCCTGTGTTACTGGGATTCTGTAATGTCAGCAGATCCCCTGATGTTTGTCTGCCACTGTCTCCTGCTCTGTTCACCTTCCCACCGCTTGCAGTGGGAAGGTGGACAGCGCAGGAGACAGTGGCGGACACACATTGGGGGATCTGCTGACGTAACAGAACCCCAGTAACACAGGAACATGTGTGGAATGCGTGGACGGCAACTGTGAGCAGGAACTGGCGGTGTTGGAGGTCAGGGGAAATACTAGAGACAGAGTGGAGACAGAGGCCAAATCAGAGAAGGTTTAAATCTGAAGTAGCTAAAATTTGGAGGCAGCAGCAGTTTGCCCTCCACACAGCAGGGGATCAGCTGACGTTACCGAACCCCACTTACACATGAGCGAGTGTTTTGTCTGTGCGGACAGCACTTCCGAGCACCAACTAGCGTTGTCGGAGCCCAGGGAAAATGAGGTAGTAGGCCAAGGCCTACTTGGAGCCAGGTGTAAATCTGAGGTTGTTTGACTGTGGAGGGAGCAGGACACTTTGCCATACACACAGCAGGGGATCAGCTGACGTTACCGAACTTCTGAGCACCAACTGGTGGTGTCGGAGCCCAGGGAAAATCAGGTAGTAGGCCAAGGCCTACTTGGTGGCAGTTTGCGATTGTTTCTAGACTACTACTAACTGTCAACGTACTCCAATTAGGCCTCTGTCTTCACTCTGTTTCGAGTATTTCCGCTGGCTTCCAACCACGCCAGTTGCTGCTCTGAAATGCCGTCTGCACAACCCACACTTGTTCCTGTGTTACTGGGGTTCTGTAACAGCAGCTTCTCCCTAGAGGTGAGTCAGGCAATGTCTCCTGCTCTGTCCACATTTCCACTACAAGTAGTGGGAATGTAGACAAAGCAGGAGACATTGCCGTGCTCAACTCTGGAGATGAGCAGATGTTACAGGACCCAGGTACCACAGGAACAAGTGTGGATTGTGCAGACGGCACTTGAGAGCAGAAACAGGCGGTGTTGTAGGCCGGAGGAAATACTCAAAACAGAGTGGAGACAGAGGGCAAATCAGAGAACATATTAAATCAGAGGTAGTCAGAAGTTGTAGGCAGCAGGAGAGTTTGCCGTACACACAGCAGGGGATCAGCTGACGTTACCGAACCCCACTTACACATGAGCGAGTGTTTTGTCTGTGCGGACAGCACTTCCGAGCACCAACTAGCGTTGTCGGAGCCCAGGGAAAATGAGGTAGTAGGCCGAGGCCTACTTGGAGCCAGGTGTAAATCTGAGGTTGTTTGACTGTGGAGGGAGCAGGACACTTTGCCATACACACAGCAGGGGATCAGCTGACGTTACTGAACCCCACTTACACATGAGCGAGTGTTTTGTCTGTGCGGACAGCACTTCTGAGCACCAACTGGCGGTGTCAGAGCCCAGGGAAAATGAGGTAGTAGGCCGAGGCCTACTTGGTGGCAGTTTGCGATTGTTTCTAGGCTACTACTAACTGTCAACGTACTCCAATTAGGCCTCTGTCTTCACTCTGTTTTGAGTATTTCCGCTGGCTTCCAACCACGCCAGTTGCTGCTCTGAAATGCCGTCTGCACAACCCACACTTGTTCCTGTATTACTGGGGTTCTGTAACAGCAGCTTCTCCCTAGAGGTGAGTCAGGCAATGTCTCCTGCTCTGTCCACATTTCCACTACAAGTAGTGGGAATGTAGACAAAGCAGGAGACATTGCCGTGCTCAACTCTGGAGATGAGCAGATGTTACAGGACCCAGGTACCACAGGAACAAGTGTGGATTGTGCAGACGGCACTTGAGAGCAGAAACAGGCGGTGTTGTAGGCCGGAGGAAATACTCAAAACAGAGTGGAGACAGAGGGCAAATCAGAGAACATATTAAATCAGAGGTAGTCAGAAGTTGTAGGCAGCAGGAGAGTTTGCCGTACACACAGCAGGGGATCAGCTGACGTTACCGAACCCCACTTACACATGAGCGAGTGTTTTGTCTGTGCGGACAGCACTTCTGAGCAACAACGGGCGTTGCTGTAGCCCAGGAAATAAAGTTCAGGTCATAGAAACATGAACACAACAGGAGACCTGGATCCTGTTGCCAGCCAATTATTTATTCTGTAAGAGGACTGGCAAATTCAGGTGAGATCCAGGCCTTGTTCATTTTCACAAAAGTAAGCCGGTCAACATTATCGGCGGATAGTCGCGTGCGACGGTCTGTTACCACACCACCTGCAGCACTAAAGACACGTTCCGATAATACACTGGCAGCAGGGCAAGCCAGCACCTCCAATGCATACTGGCTAAGCTCTGGCCATGTATCCAGCTTAGAGACCCAATACTTGAACGGGGAAGAGCCGTCTGGGAGAACACTAACAGGGCACGACAAGTAGTCTGTCACCATCTGACGGAAACGTTGCCTCCTGCTGACTGGAGCCGTCTGTGATGGTGTAGCCGTTTGTGGCGGTCCCACAAAACTTTTCCACATTTGGGCCATACTGGCCTTGCCTTGTCCTGCGGCACTGCCTCTGCTACCTCTTTGTGCAGAGCTTCCTCCACTGCCTCTACCCACATGGCTGCTTTGAAAAGCACTACCAGCAACACTTGTGGGGAGAATGGAGAACATGATGGCCTGCACAAGTGTTTCTTGGTACTCCCGCATTTTTCGCTCCCGGTTCAACTGTGGTATGAGGCTTTGTAAGTTGTCCCGGTAGCAAGGATCTAGGAGGGTGTACACCCAATAATCAGCCGTGTGGAGAATGTTGGCGATGCGGCGGTCATTTAACAAGCACTGCAGCATGAAATCAACCATGTGCTGCAGACTGACAACTGGACCGGAAACGCTGTCCCCAGCTTGAGGCAGCATCTCTGCCTGCTCAGCATCACCCCACCCTCGCTGTACACACTGACTACTAGAGCCTTGTGTACCTCCCTCCTCTGGAGAGATGTGTTCCTCCTCCTCCATTGACTCCTCGTCATCCTCCTCACTAAGTGTCCCCTGCCTGGGCCTTTGTGTGGAAGCACGTTGCGCAGACTTGCCAGAAGCAGATGGCATTTCTGACTGCTCATCCTCGACCTCTTCAAAAACCTCCTCACTTAGTGCTTGTAAGGTTTTTTGAAGCAGACAGATGAGGGGGACAGTCATGCTGATTAGTGCATCATCTGCACTGGCCATCCGCGTGGAGTCATCGAAGGCACGCAAAACTTGGCAGATGTCCCTCATAGTGGCCCACTCAGTGGTGGTGAAGTGTGTCCGGCGCACAGTGCGACTTGTTTGCGCCTGATGCAGCTGGTACTCCATTACTGCTGCCTGCTGCTCACACAACCGCTCCAACATATGTAACGTTGAATTCCACCTGGTGGGGAGGTCACATATGATGCGATGTTCTGGCAGGCGGAATCGGCATTGCAGAGATGCAATTAGCGATCTTGCCATGCTGGAACGCCGCAAGTGAGCACACTCTAGGCGAACCCTGTGCAGCAGTGCATCAAGATCCGGATAGTCCCTCAGAAAGCTCTGCACGACCAAATTGAGCACGTGTGCCAGACATGGTATGTGAGTGAGGTTGCCTAGGCCCAGAGCTGCCACTAGATTTCGGCCATTGTCACTCACTACCAAACCTGGCTGGAGATTCGCTGGCACAAACCACACATTGCTCTCCTGCTTGATGGCATTCCAGAGCTCCTGTGCTGTGTGGCTCCGATTCCCCAAAGAAATTAATTTAAGGACGGCCTGTTGACGTTTGGCCACACCTGTGCTCATATCTGGCCTAACAGGCTCACGCAGTGCTGATTCCGAGGAACTAGAGTAGGAGGAGGACTCAATATGTACAGACTGCATTCCTGCAATCCTTGGAGTTGGCAGTATACGTACAGAGCCACTCTCCAGATCTGTACCCGGCTCCACAACATTGACCCAATGGGCAGTGAGGGAAAGGTATCGTCCCTGTCCATGGCTACTGGTCCACGCATCGGTGGTCAGGTGGACCTTGCTACTGATGGCATTTAGTAGCGCATTTTTAATTTTTCCCTCCACATGCTTTTGCAGGGCAGGGACGGCTTGCCTGCTGAAATAAAAGCGGCTGGGCACATTGTATTGTGGAACTGCCAATGACATAAAGTTCCGGAATGTGTCAGTCTCCACCAGCCTGAATGACAGCATCTCAAGGGCCAGTAGTTTGGCAATGCCGGCATTCAGAGCCAGTGCTCGGGGATGGTTTGCCGAGTATGGCCGCTTTTTCTCCCATGCCTGTGCTACCGATTGCTGGTGAGTGGCCTGGGAGGGTGCTGATGACTGCGAACGTGGTTCAGTGGGTGGAATTTCACTGGGTCTCTGGACAACAGTGGCAGTGGTTCTTCCATGGCGTTCCAGTGAGGAAGCCGAACCAGCTTTGTGTGAGCTGGAGGAAGAGGCTCCAACACGAGCTGAAGAGGTGGTAGGTGCTGCTGAAGGTTGGCCTACATCTTCAGTGTGTCTGTGTAACTCCACCTCGTGCTTGGTACGCACATGTTTCCACATATTTGTGGTATTGAGGTTGCTCACATTTTTCCCTCGTTTCACTTTCTGATGACACAGCTTGCATTTGACAAAGCAAATGTCATCTGCAACTGTGTCAAAAAAAGACCACGCACTGCAAGTCCTGGGAGCGCCCGTTTTGTGTTTTGGAAGAGGATTGCTCCTCACGGGTGCCAAAGTGGAGGCTACAGGCAACCAAGTCTGCCCCCGCCCTCTCCCTCCTCTTTTGGCCGTTCGGGGAATCTCTTCCTCAGAGCTGCTCCCACCACCTTCCTGTGGCTGACGCCATGATGGGTCAAGGACCTCATCATCTCCACTCCCCTCTTCAAGCACCGGCTGGTCCTGGGTTGTCTCGCCAGCACCGTACGCACCAGAAATTGGCAACTGAGTCTCATCATCATCTGATGCATACTGAGGTGTGCTGACCATAGGCACTGGCCCACCCGCCTCTTCAGATTCAGAGGGAAAAAGCAGTTGCGCATCACTGCATACTCCCTCTTCTTCACGCTCTAGAATGCTGCTTGGCTGGCCACCTCTTTCCAAGCCAACAGATTCTGAGAACAGAAGTAAAGATTGAGATGGCTCCTCTCCAGGGCTCTCAGACTGCCTGGGCAATTTGGCAGGTGGTGAAGAGACAGATGGTTGCTCTTCAGTGCTCTGGCCTTGGGAGGATGCGGAAGTCATTGAAGTGGATGCGTTAGCTGCCATCCATCCGACAACAGCTTCAATTTGTTTGTCACGCAGCAGTGGGGTACGGCGAGGTCCTACAAAGCTGCGCATGAAGGACTGTTGCCTGGTAAAAGTGGGGGATGCCGGGTCACTGGTGGCCGCAGCAGATACCGAATCCCCACGTCCTCTCCCTGCTGAATCCCCCCATCCTCTCCCTGCTGAAACTCCACGGCCACGACCACGTGCCTTACTCCCTGCCTTCTTCATCTTGGTAGACTGATAAAGATAGGCAGAAAAGTAAAAAAGGGGTGGCTTAGTGTTCTTATTCCTGAACACCTGCTAACCAGTATAAGAAACACTAATTTGGCTAAGAGTGTGTGTACTACACTTTAATATGATCTAATGTGGCCTAGACAACTGTAAAGTGGAGTGTTTGGTGAACTTTATTTCCTTTTTTTTTTTTGGGTGGGGGGAAAGGAAAGGAAAGGATGTGACCAAAGTTTGAAAGCTATAGTATCACAAACTTTTTGGAGCGATTACAATGCAGGAAGCTAACCTACAATGCAATTGATGAGGCTCCAAAAAATAGGGTGATACTAGCCTGGCTGGCCCTGAAGGGCACAAGCCAGCAAAAAGGCTCCTCTATCTAATCCTATATAGTGTTTGCAACCAACCAATGACAATGGATGCGGTTGGAAGCACACTAATATAGGAGCAAAAATGTGGCTAAATTTGCTGCAAAAAAAGGACTATGTATGAGGCAGTGACGCACGCTGAGCGGACTACAGCTAGCGGTGGCTGTAGAACACACTGCAACGTGAGCTGCACTCACACACAGAGAGACCTATCAGACAGCCAAAAACAGTGCAGAGAAATGGGCTATAGCACTGAAAGGCTGCTGAAAGGCTCCGCTGTCCACTCATTTAGTGTTTGCAACCAACGTATATGGATACGTATGGAAGCACACTATACAGGAGAAAAAAAAGCAGCAATAAAAGAAAAATGTGTATGAGGCAGAGACACACGCTGGGCGGCCTACAAGCAGACGTGCCTGCAGGACACACTACACAGCATGGGTCTGCACTCACACAGCCCTTGCAGACAGCTGTGAAAACAGTGCTGCTAGGGAAAAGCAAGCTACAGTGGTGGTTTATGTAGCCTGGGTTAAGCACTATATGTTTTGTGGAATCGCTATTTCTAACTGTCCCTCACAGTCTTCAACAGCAGCCTGTCCCTAACTGAATTCACAGCAGAGTGACCAGAAATGGCGGCTGCAGCGCTTTTTATAGTGCATCATGACATCATTTCAGCAGCCAATCACAGCCATGCCAGTAGTTAACATGCCTACATGCCTAACAGGATATGCCCACACTTCTGAGGATCCCCATTGGCTGAATCAAATCGAGCGGGCTCCTAGCATTATGGGAACTTCCGATTCCGGTATTCGATATGAAAAAAGTATCGGAACTAAGTATCGGAATTCCGATACAGCTAATATCGGCCGATACCTGATACTTGCGGTATCGGAATGCTCAACACTAATCACCACATAATATCTATATATAATTTTACATACAAGACAATATCTACATCAAGGAAGGGAGTGGAGTATCACACGGTCCCGATACACCCCTTACAGGCTCATGCTGTCTCTGCTATATGTGACAGCAGACATAGCCGGATGGGAGTAGGAGTCCCATCAGACAATGCCTAAGTACAATCACTATGGGCTGTTCGTCGCATGGGTACACACACACAGAAACCCGCAGACAGACACAGACACACGCAGTCACAGACAGACGCAGACAGACGCAGACAGACACATACATATTCTCCGCTCACACATATTTTCTACTCACACAGATATTCTCCGCCCAAACACTCTTCCTCCTTCTATCATCATTTCCTTTGACAATTCCACAGTGTTTTTGGCAGCAAATATGCAGCAAATCTACAAACCTTTTTACACCTACGTTTTTGCTGCAGATTTGACTGACTCAATTGAAGTCAATGAGTCAAAAACGCTGCAGAATTACAAAAAGAATTGACATGCTGCAGAAAATAAAACGCTGTAAATACGGATGGAAATTTACGGATCATGTGCACAACACTTCAGGATTGTCATTGCATTACCTTGCTTTAATTTTCCTTTGCGTTTTTGGAGCATTTCCAGGCATAAAAAAATGCCGCGAAAATGCATAAAAAACGCATTGTATGCATATAGCCTTAATCTCTCAGCTAATCCTCTATTCAAACAACAGTTGTTTTGTTTACTCACAACTAGAGTTGAGCGACTTTTGGTTTTTTAGGGTCGCGTTTCGTTTCGTGAAACCCGACTTTTCCAAAAGTCGGGTCGAGCAAGATCGTCCGATTATAGGGAAAAGTCGGGGTCGTCCCGAAACACGAAACCCAATGTAAGTCAATGGGGAATAAAAGTCGGCAGTGAGAGGAGGACAGGAAACACACCAACAGTGCCCATTTGAATGCCAAAAGCATCAATTCTTCTTACTTAAGCTTGTCAACCTTAATTAACTTCATAATACAAGTTACGCACTGAAAAATGGGGGTTATTTGGCTACAGACTGTGGGGGGGAGGGCTGGCTCCAGGTTTTCATGTGCCCTGGGCGAAAGAGCGCCCCTTTAACACATACCACAACTCATCATGCTCCGATACGGCAGAGAAATAGCGGTATAGTACAATGAAAAATACCTCACTTTTTACATCTCATGACGAGGCCCATCTATTTCTCCATACAGAATCATTGGTCCCATATAATGTTTGAAACAGTATATGATGAGCTCCACATAATGCTACAGTATATGTTGGTCCCCATGGATGAAGCTCTACTGTCTTATGGGCCCAAATAATGCTCCAAACATAATGGGCCCCATTTCTAATGCTCTAGTGTATAATGGGCCCTGTAAATGCTGCTCCAGTGTCTGATGTCCACCTTTGGAATGTTCCAGTGTATGGTGGGCCCCATCTATCATTCTCAGACGGTGTTAGGCCCAGTATGGATTGCACGTGATTGCACAAAGGTTAGAAAGGGTACCGTATCCCCAGATAACATGTATGGATAGCGTACACATTCAAAATATATGTCTCAGGAGGCAGGCTCAGACGGTGTCAGGCCCAGTATGGATTGCACGTGATTGCACAAAGGTTAGAAAGGGTAACGTATCCCCAGATAACATGTATGGATAGCGTACACATTCAAAATATATGTCTCAGGAGGCAGGCTCAGACGGTGTCAGGCCCAGTATGGATTGCACGTGATTGCACAAAGGTTAGAAAGGGTACCGTTTCCCCAGATAACATGTATGGATAGCGTACACATTCAAAATATATGTCTCAGGAGGCAGGCTCAGACGGTGTTAGGCCCAGTATGGATTGCACGTGATTGCACAAAGGTTAGAAAGGGTACCGTTTCCCCAGATAACATGTATGGATAGCGTACACATTCAAAATATATGTCTCAGGAGGCAGGCCCAGACGGTGTTAGGCCCAGTATGGATTGCACGTGATTGCACAAAGGTTAGAAAGGGTACCGTATCCCCAGATAACATGTATGGATAGCGTACACATTCAAAATATATGTCTCAGGAGGCAGGCTCAGATGGTGTTGTCAAGGTGAAAATATATTTTCTTATATAACTTTTATACTTTTATACTGTGAAACAATAAGTTTTTCCTAATTGCTTGCTAATGCAAATGTAACTGTATTAAAGATGGCTGCCAGTGTTCACTTTCACTTAAATTCAGTGTCTAAAGAGTTAAGTTAAGTTTCATTTCTCCTAAAAAAGATAACTCAGGAATGTGAAGAAGAAGTAACCATCGGGAGACGTTTTGACGAATCAGAGAGAGACTGGACACTAGATGTATACTGCATAAACCCCGCCTAATGCACGCCTTCCCCTAACACTCAATATAGTATTGTGTATTTGTAAATAAAGCCAGTTGTTGTACTGCTCCTGACAGGTGTGGATGCGGGACATTAGCTAAGACTGAATCAGCTGCGTGTCTGAGTCATTCTTAATTGGTACCAGATGTTTTGCGCTCGCACAATGATTTGGAATGACTGGTGAATGAGGATTTATTGTCGTTTACGACCCCGACAATTTGGAGCCCAACGGGGGGCGTGGACAGTGATCCGAGGCTCCTCTGGACCCATGCCTGGATGTCTGTGGATGATACCTGTAGTGGCTGACCTCGAGGACTGATCACCCTCCAAAACACGGTAAGTGAGATCATATACACTGTATGTGTCACACTTGCTAGTGTCTCAGCCGTTATTGGTTTGTCTGTGGTCTCCTTGGGTCTGAGGGGTGACCGGTCGAGTGGTGAGACTGAGTGCGATCCTGTGCCACGCTCTGAACCAGCAACTGAGAGACGTCGCATTCTGCGCGTCCTCGTGTACACCACACCTCCTCCACCGGTCATTGTACTCCATTCAACCACCCTACCCGTGACTATTGTCTAGTAGTGAAGTGGAGTGATAAATTGAGCTAGTTGCAGATTGTGGGGCAACTTAGAGGAAGGGATAGGACACGCAGCCTCTGTGATATTGTACCAGCTAGGTAATTAAGACGTCCCGAGAAGGGACCACCTGTATTTCTGTGGAGGGCTCTCACTAGGAGACCGCCTCCCGACTGTTGGAATATCGTGGCAGGATAATCTGTTAATCACTGCTGTTCAAGGTTAGGGAAAGGAAATATTGAGCGCGAGGCTCTTTTCCTAGTAAGTCGAACGTGAGGCTCCGTATTGTGGAACATCAGTGTTGATATCGCTACCAGTGGTTTTTCTGCAGAGAACCATAGTATTCTGTAAGAGTCATGCTGCGTATCTTAAAGCAGAAGAAGTCTGTGCCCCACAAGTTAGATGAGGATGCTGTGGAGGTCAAGGCAATAGTAGCGTCACGGGAAGGCAAGAAGGCAGTCAAGAATGTTGAGAGATTGTATAAGCATGTAGGATTGCCCTCGTCAGGGAGATTACAGCCGGCTATGTGGCATAATCTCATAGAGAACAAACGAGGCATGTTGAAAGATAAAGGATTGTTAGAACAAGCACAAGCTCATCTGCGAGTTGCGCGAGGCTTGAAGAATGAAGGATGGAAAGAGATTGATGGGGAAGGAGGATCAGACAATGCGGAACCTGTGTTTGGTTATAAAATGCCTTTGAACTGTGATCTTATAGATTGTAAAATGGCCGCCGTGCCACTGATGATGAAAATGCAGTCCCAACCACCGCCCTATAATGGCGACAAGACGAGCTCTCCAGAAGCGTGGGTGTGTCCTGTTTGTGGCGTGCAGAATCCAACCTGGGTGGAAACCTGCCGTGTGTGTGGGGCGGGCCGTCCTTGGGGTTCCGCCCAGACCATGGACGGAAGTGGGGCATGCCACGCCTCCACCGGCAGCCATCTTGGTGCACCCGGAATTCCTCCCCAGCCACTATGTCCGCTGGTAACACTTTCCGGCGAGTACTATCAGGGACCACCACGTCCTGAGAAACCTCCGGCACCGACCGATGCTGTTCCCACCTCTAATGTTCCTGTTTCTGTTCCGGCCTCTGGGCCTAGTCTCCCGGTGCAACCCACTGTGATATTTGTAAATACACCTGGTCAAGTTCCCTTCACTCTTGATGCCCTGACCGGCAGTACGGCTTTCCGGTCCGTAATGCGTATGAGGCGCCAAGCTATCGGAGATGATGAGGGATCAGAAGATTCTGACAATCAGGTTGCTACAATTCCCCCTGCCCCGCCACTGCTATTAGGTCCGTTCGAATCCCCCCGGCCCGGAAGGAGCCCACTACCTACCCCTCTCAACAAATCCTCTAGGTTGCCCCATGACCCTGAAATCTGGTTCCCCTGTCATTCACGCTATTACATCACACATCAGGGCTCCCAGGTTCTTTTCTCAGTGGGGTATGGGGACATAGTTACCCACCAGGTAGGAGCCATAGTGAACCCAGCTAACTCTACCCTGTCGCATAGAGGTGGTTTGGCCCAACAGATAGCTAAAAAGGGAGGCCCAGCCATAACCCAAGAGTGTCAGGCCTACCTTACCAATTATGGCCCCTTGCATCCAGGAGACGCTATGTCCACCCAGGGAGGGAATTTGCCCTGTGATATAGTGTTACACACTGCAGGCCCTATATATGATTACAGGACACCCGAGCATTGCCGTACAATATTGCAGACCGCCTTACAGACAGTGCTTATCTTTGCAGGACGGCTAGGGAGAGATACACTTCCTCGTAGAACTTTGGCTATACCATTGATATCTTCAGGACTCTTTGGATACCCACTGGGCCCCTGTATGAAGGAACACGTTGAAGTCATCAAGAATTGTCTCCAATCAACCCCAGATCTCGATTTACAAGAAGTTAGGATCGTCTGTTACCATGAATCCAGATTAGAGGGCATCATGCCCTTGGTAGCTGAATACATGATACCACTGATGCACACAGGTATAAAGCCCCTGGATGAGGTAATACCCACAGCACCCCCAACTGCCCCGAAGGATGAGGCAGTGACACATGACGAAGAAGAAGAAGGGCTGAAGCTGAAATACAAACCCTTCACTCCGGTACAAATTGATGCTATTGTTAACAAGTTACCTGACCCGGACAAATTTCCCATGCAGTATGTAAGGAAACTGGAACAGACTAGGAGCATCTACGGGGCTACATGGTCTGATCTATCAGGCATCACCTCAATCAAAGCCTCCGAATATTTTCTCCCCACCATCATGAAGGAATTGGACCCCACTAAAGCAGGACCTCTCAACAAGTTCAAGTCTGGAAAGGAGTTTATCGCTCAACTCACAAAGTGGGCCCAGGATCGTCTCTGTGACGAAGCAGGATCAATACAGGATATACAACAAGAATCTGGTGAAGCTGTGGAGAAATACACTGCCAGACTAACTATGCAGTTTGAAGACTTGGGTTATTCAACTCATGTGAAGACGCAGGCAGCCTTGTTGGTCCGTGCTTTTATTGATGGTCTGGAAGATCCACTGAAGGATAAGGTCATGAAGCTTCGTCCCGAATTACCTGATGGTCCCCTAAAACAGGCCCTCACTGTTGTGAAGAGTTATCAGAAAATGCTTCAAAGGGAAGAAAAAGAAGCAGAAAAGGAAGCAGAGAAGGAAGCACAGAAGGACAAAGGCAAGAAGAAACCAGCCATGTATATGGCAGAAGCCTCAGAAGTACCTGTTATGGTGTATCAGGCTCAGGATCGGTATGGATCACCACGCTTGAGGCCGAGAGGGTCCCAGGGCCAAAACTACAGGGACAGACCAGTTCGTGATGACCAAGGGAGACCTCTGTGTTGGGAGTGTGCCAGCCCTGGTCATATGAGAAGAAGTTGTCCTCGCAGGGGGCACCCTCAGAGACCTCTTCCTCCTCCACACTCATGAAGTTCAGGCCAACCAGTGCCCACTTTTCCCGCCACCTGTACTTCCTCATCTTGTGGTACAGTGACCCTGGAAGTGGACAATCAACCTCTCAAGTTCTTAGTGGACACTGGGGCGGCCACCTCTGTTATCTCTTCATCTCAGCTGCCTCCTACAATCTCCCTGTCTTCAGATTTCCTCACATGTATTGGAGTTGAAGGTCAACAAACCTCATCACCACTCACTGTTCCTGTCCCAGCTGGCCCATTCTCTGGTGTCTTTGCCAAATTTCTGGTGTCTGAAACCTGCCCCGTCAACCTTCTAGGAGCTGACCTCCTTCAAAGGCTTCACACTACCATCATCTTCGGTGATCAAGGGATGGAATTGCAATTACAAGATCCTGCCTCACAACAAGGCACTGAAGATCGTTGTGTCCTTAAGGCTTTCCCTCTGATGATGATGACTCTGCAAACGACACCTTCCCCGGATTTGCCCAATCTACCTACCACTCTGTGGTCAACTGGACCTGAGGATGTGGGTCTGCTCAAAGTGCCTCCAGTAAAAGTCCACCTCAAACCTGGGCACCCATACCCCAGACTACCTCAGTATCCGCTTAAGGCTGCCCAAGAGCGGAGCCTTGGAGTTCAGATTACCTCCCTCTTACATTCTGGAGTGCTAATCAGATGTGTTTCACCCTGTAACACACCCCTGTTTCCAGTGAAGAAGAAGACAGCTCCTGGAGACCCTCCGAAGTACAGACTTGTACAGGACCTCAGAGCAGTCAATTCAGCCACCATCTTGGAAACTCCTGTGGTACCCAACCCAAACACCTTGCTTTCTCAAGTGCCTACTTCAGCAACACTCTTCACCGTTATTGACCTGGCTAATGCTTTCTTCAGTGTCCCGCTTCATGCAGACTCACAGTTTTTATTTGCCTTCACGTTTCAAGGATCTCAGCTGACCTGGACCAGGACACCACAGGGTGCCCAGAACTCCCCTAACCAGTTGACTCATGCTATGAAGATGACCCTGGATCCGTGGGTGTTACAGAATCTTCATGTCACGCTTCTCCAGTATGTTGATGACCTACTCCTCTGTGGAACTGAAGAGAATCTGTTTGCTGCTTCTGAGTCCTTGCTCCTTTTTCTTCATTCTGCCAACTGCAAAGTCTCAAAGGCCAAGGTCCAGTGGTGCAAAGAGAAAGTCGTCTTCCTCGGACACTGCATCTCTCAAGGCTCGAGACACCTCACCGAGGACAGAAAACATGCAATCGAGGATATCCCTTATCCAAAGACATACTCTGCTATGCAGTCTTTCTTAGGACTCATTACCTACTGCAGACAGTGGATTCCGGATGCTTCAAGACTCATGCAACCTTTGTATGATTGCCTCAAGACTGGAGGACCGGACTGGGATCATGCTGAAAATCCGTATATCTATGCTCAGCAAAAGGACTGTTTCCTGGCTCTCAAGGAAGCTGTTGTCAGCGCCCCTGCTCTGGGTCTCCCTGACTACACTCAGCCGTTTCATCTCTTTGTTTCAGAATCTGAAGGACATGCCTCTGGTGTGCTGGCACAGAAACATGCTGATCGTTTCCGTCCTCTGGCCTACTACTCAGCCAGGCTAGACCCTGTTGCCAGAACTGCTCCTTCCTGCCTCAAGGCTGTGCATGCAGCACATGTTCTTCTGGATAAGTCTGCTGACATAGCACTTGGTCATGACTTGGTCATTCAAGCTGGACATGATCTCTCTGCTGTCCTCCAACAAACATCTCCTAAGCATCTAACGAGCCAAAGACATCTCAGACTTCAGTGCTCTCTACTTCTGCCCTCCAACATCACCTTCCAGAAATGTACTACCATCAACCCAGCCACTTTGCTTCCACATTCTAGGGGGGAGTTCCCTGACGGGTATAAGGACTTACCAGACGGGAGGTCACCTGATGACCCGCATGACTGTGTAAAAGCACTGGAACAAGAAGCCTCTGCACCACAAAATGTGGTAACTCAAGAACTTCTCAACCCTGATTTGCAACTATGGACTGATGGATCTCGATTTGCAGACTCTTATGGCAAGTTCCACACTGGATATGCGGTCACCACTGAAACAGAAGTCCTTCTGGCTGAAGCCTTGCCACCTCACCTTTCGGCTCAAGAAGCCGAACTTGTGGCCCTACAACAAGCATGTTATCTAGCAGAAGGGAAGACGGCCAATGTCTACACTGACTCAAGATACGGCTATGGAATCTGTCACGATTTTGGATTCCTGTGGAAGTCCCGAGGGTTCATTACGGCTACAGGAACCCCTGTTAAACATGCACTAAGGATTAAAGCCCTGATGAAGGCATTGGAGCTACCTGTACAAATTGCGGTGATCAAGGTCAAAGCTCACGGGAAAGTCAATTCGAAGGAGACTAGAGGAAACCATTTAGCAGATCAAGCTGCCAAAGCTGCTGCCATAAAGAATGTCTCAGCAAAGTGGGAAGAAGAAGAAACAGCACCAGAAAAACTCTGTTGGGAAGGCACTGATACACCTGTGATGCCTGTGCTTACCAGAGCACAAACAAGAGAACAGGCAACCAAAGAAGCTACCCAAGCCGAAGGAGAACGAGACTTTGAGAAGTCCGAAGCCCGAAGAAAGAAGAGGGAGTTGATAGAAGACATGGAAATGGAATACCCTGCCACCGGATCTGTCTGGAAGCCAGCCCGACCACCTGAAGAGAGATTGTGGGAAGAACAAAAGTTGACCTCTAAAGAAGAAAAGAAGCAGTGGGAAGCTGCAGGAGCCATTCATGGGAATCGTAGTTCTGCCGGACAATACCAATTTCCTAGACTCTATAAGGTGGATGGGAAACCCTGTCTACCCAAAAGAATGTATCCAGCCGTTGCAGCATGGGCTCATGGATCAACTCATCGAGGAAAGAACCAAGCTCTGGCCTGTATCAAGAAGCTCTACTGGGCCCCAGGAATCTCTACCACTGTCACAGCCTACTCAAGAGCCTGCCCAGTCTGTGCCATCTGTAACCCAACAGCCACCGCCAAGGTTCCACTTCAGCATCTTGCCAAACCAGACTACCCTTGGCAGAGAATCCAGGTTGATCATATTCAGATGCCCAAGTCAGGAAAGTATGAGTATGTCCTAGTGGCTGTGGATATGTTCTCAGGATGGCCCGAAGCCTACTCAGTGACCAACATGACTGCCAAAACTACAGCTAAGAAGCTCATCACTGAAATTTCGTGCAGATTTGGAATTCCCGAAGTTGTTGAATCAGATCAAGGCCCAGCCTTCACTGCCAATGTCTACGAGGAATTGTGGCACATGTTAGGGACAGATTTGGGTCTGCACACCCCCTATCACCCCTCCAGTTCAGCCAAAGTTGAGAGAATGAACTCCACAATTAAGACCCAGTTGCTTAAAATGAGCCAGGACCACCCACTCCCATGGCCAGATTTGCTCCCCGTGGTCCTATACCATATCAGACACACCCCACAGGGAAAACACGGCCTGACTCCCTTTGAGATTCTTTTTGGTGCTCCACCTAAAATAGGAGACATTAGGCCACAAGAGTTGTCTGAGACAAATGATAAAGTTGTACAATTTGTGATTGCATTGTCTAAGGAACTGTCTAACACCCACTCTACAGTTTCTGCTTCTCTTCCAGAATCCACGGGTGACGTGGTCCATGACTTTGTGCCAGGAGACCTGGTGTATGTGAAAAAGTTTGTGCGCAGAGATTGTCTCCAGCCGAGATTTGAAGGACCCCACACGGTGATCCTGGTCACCCCCACTGCAGTAAAACTTGAAGGAAAGAGCACCTGGATTCATGCTTCACACTGTAAAAGAGACCGAACCAGTATTTAGTCACAGTAGTGACTGAAGGGAAATGTTGCTGTTGTTTTTGACCTTGGGACTGGGGGCCATCCTCGCCCCTACCTCTTCGGCCCCTATTGTAAATAAGAATTCTGGTCCCTTTATTCTCTGGGTAAACCTGACAGCCCCGGTGAATATCTGGCGATTTGATTTCTGTGATGTAGTCAAGTGCCTTGAGACTGAACGGGTGGTAGAGGGGATCATCCAGTTCTATATGTGTGTTACCAGACAAGACAACAATAATTGTCATTATTGGACAGATGCTGCCTGGAGTACGGGGAATGATTGGGGATATAAACCTAGCGAAGCCATGTTCCCCAAGGATGGGACGGGTAGGAGTCTTCGTGAGAGAATGCATCTAACAGCCCTTCTGCAACCATTTAGGGGCTGTAAATGGGGTAGAAGCTGTCACCCCCTTCTCCTAAATCTTGAAAGCCCTCAATCTGCTGATCTGCAGACGTTCGTACTAGGAAGGCATTATAATTATGTATTTAGTGCTGGACCTTATGCGTATTTAGGCCATATACGGCTTCAGGATATTAGCTTCAGACCAACCAAGGCCCCCGTTACCAGTACACCTAAAATAGGCCCAGGTGAGCGTTTGCAAAATGTAGTTAATGAAGTGATCCCCATTCCAGGTCTCAGTTGCCAAGAGGTTTTCTCCATAGAAACACAAACAGCCACAAGGAAAAATTTGTGGTTAGAATGGGTGAGGTACAATGTAAAAGTCCAGAATATCTCTGTAGGATGTATTGCTTGTGCTGCTGCGAATACACACCTATACACACATGCATTGCTTTTCCCTGATGACAACACCACTGCCTGTGTCATGAATTTGTTGAAAGGTTTGAAGCCCACTGATTGCCCAGATTACGTCCCACTAATTCATAAGGAACCCAAACTAAAGGTCCCAGGAGAAGTAACTGTATTAGCTGACAATTACACCTGCTATAATTCCCACGACACCACAGGTACACCAGTAGGGATCTTCGAGACAGGTTTCTGCAAAGAGAATAGTTCTCTAGATACTGACTTGTTAATCAAACATACACAATATATGTATGACATTTATTGGTTATGTGGAGATGGTAAGCTCCGTCCTAGGTTGCCAAATGCCTGGACAGGCCAATGCACCCTTGTTAAACTAGCTATGCAGTTCAAGATTCTACCCTGGGATCCAAAGATACCTGATGAACCTACCAGGAAAAGGAGAAGCCTCGATCAGCTCCATATGAGTTATGAAGAAGATCCACTAGTATATATCGATGCTATTGGAGTGCCAAGGGGGGTGCCTGACCAATTTAAAGCCCAGAACCAGATCTATGCTGGCTTTGCTTCTATAATCCCACAGGTGCAGATTAATAAAAATGTTGAATGGATCAATTACATATATTACAGTGAACAAAGGTTTGTCAATTTCAGCCAAGATGCCTTCCAAGGTATAGTTGAAGAATTGGGCCCTAACACTAGAATGACACTCCAAAATCGACTAGCCCTTGATATGATATTAGCTGAGAAAGGAGGAGTTTGTGGGATGGTGGGAGAGGAGTGTTGTACCTATATCCCTCAGAACTCTGGAGTGAATGGAAAAACCATGATAGCCCTTAAAAAGATAACTGGGTTAGCAGCAGAATTGAAAACTAATGCTGGAGTAGACACATCTTTCTTTACCGGCTGGTTGGGTGGACTCAAGGGATTCCTTCAACAAGCTTGTATAGTACTGATTGCCCTCCTTGTTATTGGATCGATAACTCTTTGTTGTGTTATTCCCTTGTATAAAAAGGTTATTGCCAAAGCAACTCCGATTGGCACCTTCCTCAATCAAGAAGTAGACCCACCAGAGTACGATGGTACTGATCTAGGGGAGATCCCTAAGTATATTCCCCTCAAGAGAGTAGACAAAACCCCCCATTCTCAGATGATGTTAAGAGACTTAGTTTAGGGACAGCGGGAGAACTCCATGTGAGGTTAGTGAAGGGTTCAGCTGCCTGGAGGCCTCTCGCTAGGGGAGAGCTTCTGAGGTGTCTGGATGAAGAAATCCACCTCCCCTTTTCCCATCGCATGGACAGTCTCGAAGGATCTTTCATTAAGGGAAAAACTTAGTGTTTAGGGGGGATTGTCAAGGTGAAAATATATTTTCTTATATAACTTTTATACTTTTATACTGTGAAACAATAAGTTTTTCCTAATTGCTTGCTAATGCAAATGTAACTGTATTAAAGATGGCTGCCAGTGTTCACTTTCACTTAAATTCAGTGTCTAAAGAGTTAAGTTAAGTTTCATTTCTCCTAAAAAAGATAACTCAGGAATGTGAAGAAGAAGTAACCATCGGGAGACGTTTTGACGAATCAGTAATGCACGCCTTCCCCTAACACTCAATATAGTATTGTGTATTTGTAAATAAAGCCAGTTGTTGTACTGCTCCTGACAGGTGTGGATGCGGGACATTAGCTAAGACTGAATCAGCTGCGTGTCTGAGTCATTCTTAATTGGTACCAGATGTTTTGCGCTCGCACAATGATGTGGAATGACTGGTGAATGAGGATTTATTGTCGTTTACGACCCCGACAGTGTCAGGCCCAGTATGGATTGCACGTGATTGCACAAAGGTTAGAAAGGGTACCGTTTCCCCAGATAATATGTATGGATAGCGTACACATTCAAAATATATGTCTCAGGAGGCAGGCTCAGACGGTGTTAGGCCCAGTATGGATTGCACGTGATTGCACAAAGGTTAGAAAGGGTACCGTTTCCCCAGATAACATGTATGGATAGCGTACACATTCAAAATATATGTCTCAGGAGGCAGGCTCAGACGGTGTTAGGCCCAGTATGGATTGCACGTGATTGCACAAAGGTTAGAAAGGGTACCGTATCCCCAGATAACATGTATGGATAGCGTACACATTCAAAATATATGTCTCAGGAGGCAGGCTCAGACGGTGTCAGGCCCAGTATGGATTGCACGTGATTGCACAAAGGTTAGAAAGGGTACCGTATCCCCAGATAACATGTATGGATCGCGTACACATTCAAAATATATGTCTCAGGAGGCAGGCTCAGACGGTGTCAGGCCCAGTATGGATTGCACGTGATTGCACAAAGGTTAGAAAGGGTACCGTATCCCCAGATAACATGTATGGATAGCGTACACATTCAAAATATATGTCTCAGGAGGCAGGCTCAGACGGTGTCAGGCCCAGTATGGATTGCACGTGATTGCACAAAGGTTAGAAAGGGTACCGTTTCCCCAGATAACATGTATGGATAGCGTACACATTCAAAATATATGTCTCAGGAGGCAGGCTCAGACGGTGTTAGGCCCAGTATGGATTGCACGTGATTGCACAAAGGTTAGAAAGGGTACCGTTTCCCCAGATAACATGTATGGATAGCGTACACATTCAAAATATATGTCTCAGGAGGCAGGCTCAGACGGTGTTAGGCCCAGTATGGATTGCACGTGATTGCACAAAGGTTAGAAAGGGTACCGTTTCCCCAGATAACATGTATGGATAGCGTACACATTCAAAATATATGTCTCAGGAGGCAGGCCCAGACGGTGTTAGGCCCAGTATGGATTGCACGTGATTGCACAAAGGTTAGAAAGGGTACCGTATCCCCAGATAACATGTATGGATAGCGTACACATTCAAAATATGTGTATCAGAAGGCAGGCTCAGATGGTGTCAGGCCCAGTATGGATTGCACGTGATTGCACAAAGGTTAGAAAGGGTACCGTTTCCCCAGATAACATGTATGGATAGCGTACACATTCAAAATATATGTCTCAGGAGGCAGGCTCAGACGGTGTTAGGCCCAGTATGGATTGCACGTGATTGCACAAAGGTTAGAAAGGGTACCGTTTCCCCAGATAACATGTATGGATAGCGTACACATTCAAAATATATGTCTCAGGAGGCAGGCTCAGACGGTGTTAGGCCCAGTATGGATTGCACGTGATTGCACAAAGGTTAGAAAGGGTACCGTATCTCCAGATAACATGTATGGATAGCGTACACATTCAAAATATATGTCTCAGGAGGCAGGCTCAGACGGTGTCAGGCCCAGTATGGATTGCACGTGATTGCACAAAGGTTAGAAAGGGTACCGTTTCCCCGGATAACATGTATGGATAGCGTACACATTCAAAATATATGTCTCAGGAGGCAGGCTCAGACGGTGCTAGGCCCAGTATGGATTGCACGTGATTGCACAAAGGTTAGAAAGGGTACCGTTTCCCCGGATAACATGTATGGATAGCGTACACATTCAAAATATATGTCTCAGGAGGCAGGCTCAGACGGTGTCAGGCCCAGTATGGATTGCACGTGATTGCACAAAAGGTTAGAAAGGGTACCGTATCCCCGGATAACATGTATGGATAGCGTACACATTCAAAATATATGTCTCAGGAGGCAGGCTCAGACGGTGTTAGGCCCAGTATGGATTGCACGTGATTGCACAAAGGTTAGAAAGGGTACCGTATCCCCAGATAACATGTATGGATAGCGTACACATTCAAAATATATGTCTCAGGAGGCAGGCTCAGACGGTGTTAGGCCCAGTATGGATTGCACGTGATTGCACAAAGGTTAGAAAGGGTACCGTTTCCCCGGATAACATGTATGGATAGCGTACACATTCAAAATATATGTCTCAGGAGGCAGGCTCAGACGGTGTCATGCCCAGTATGGATTGCACGTGATTGTACAAAGGTTAGAAAGGGTACCGTATCCCCGGATAACATGTATGGATAGCGTACACATTCAAAATATATGTCTCAGGAGGCAGGCTCAGACGGTGTTAGGCCCAGTATGGATTGCACGTGATTGCACAAAGGTTAGAAAGGGTACCGTTTCCCCAGATAACATGTATGGATAGCGTACACATTCAAAATATATGTCTCAGGAGGCAGGCTCAGACAGTGTTAGGCCCAGTATGGATTGCACGTGTTTGCACAAAGGTTAGAAAGGGTACCGTATCCCCAGATAACATGTATGGATAGCGTACACATTCAAAATATATGTCTCAGGAGGCAGGCTCAGATGGTGTCATGCCCAGTATTGATTGCACGTGATTGCACAAAGGTTAGAAAGGGTAACGTATCCCCAGATAACATGTATGGATAGAGTACACATTCAAAATATATGTCTCAGGAGGCAGGCTCAGACGGTGTCAGTCACAGTATGGATTTGACGGCCCAGATTACACAGCGGAGGAGCAGGGAGAGGTAAAGATTGCAAATGCTGGGGCCCTGCCCAAGCAAGGGGGGCCCACTCGTGGGCGTCGGTACTGGCACTGGGCCCCTCATAGTACAGCGGTGTGTCTGACGGTGGGTGTGCACCACCACCGTCAGAGACACTTGATTGCACTATGAGGGACCCTGTGCCAGTGCCCGCGCCCAAGAGTTGGCCTACCCACCTGTCCAGGGCAACGGCACTCGCACGGTGTCGTGCGCTAGGTGGTGACCCCGGCCATGGGGGGGAGGCAGCACAGTTAGGGAGTTTTAGAAAGTGGCATATGTTGATGTTGGACATTCAGCTGATGCAAAAGGCGAAATAGGTGAAGTCCCAGGAAGAGGTGGACCAAAGCAAGCCATTTTTCTGTCACCCTATGTGTCATCAGGGGAAGGTGGGACAAAATCCTTGGAAACCCATGCGTGGTTCATTTTAATGAAGGTTAGATCATCCACATTTTGGGTTGACAGACGGGTCCTTTTTTCTGTCAGGATTGCTCCAGCTGCACTGAAGACTCTTTCCGATAGCACACTTGCAGCTGGGCAAGCGAGCTCCTGTAAGGCATATTGGGCCAATTCAGGCCAGGTGTCCAGTTTAGCGGCCCAATAGTCAAAGGGGAATGACCTGTGTGGGAGAACATCGATATGGGAGGAAAAGTAGTTTGTAACCATAGTTGACAACTGCTGTCTCCTGTCACTTTCCATCGATGCAGTATTACCAGTTGTGTGAGCGGTATTTGAAAAATCAGTCCACAACATTGTCATGAAACCCCTGTCTCCAACGCCACTTCTGCTGTGTGCACCACGAACACCTCTGCCAAGCTGCCCCCGGCCCGTACGGCTCGTGTGAGAACCATCACCGCTGCTGTGTGCTGGGAATGCCTCAAGCAACCGATTTACCAGAGTTGCTTGTTTATTAGCCAATATTAGGTCAAGGTTCTCCTGTGGCATGATGTTTTGTAATTTGCCTTTATAGCGTGGATCCAGGATGCTGGCCAACAAGTAGTCGTCATCGTTCATCATTTTGGCAATGCGGGGGTTCCTTTTTAGGATCCGAAAGGCATAATCTGACATGTGGGCCAATGTTCCCGGTGTCAATGATGCACTGCGAGTGCTGGGTGGAGGAGCACTTTCTGGCAAATCCACATCCCTCCAGTCACGCACAAACCCTGTACCAGACCTTGCCACGCCAACATTTTCACTTGCCCCACGAGATGCATCCTCCTCCCCTAAGTATTCATCCCCATCATCATCCTCCTCCTCCTCTTCTTCCTCCACCTCGTCCAGGAGAGGTCTCTGAGCAGACAATGGCTGAATGTCATCAAGGATTCCCTCCTCCTCTTCCTCCTCATCAACATTGGCTGCAGACGCCTGCTCCTTAAGGTGCATCAAAGTTTGCATGAGCAGACGCATAAGTGGGATGCTCATGCTTAGGATGGCGTCGTCTGCGCTTACCAGCCGTGTGCATTCCTCAAAACACTGAAGGACTTTACAGAGGTCTTTCAGCTTTGACCACTGCACGCCTGTCAACTCCATGTCTGCTCTCAAAGTGCCTGGCCGTGTATCCTCCCACAAATGCATTATGGCCTGCCTCTGCTCGCACAGCCGCTCCACCATGTGCAGGGTGGAGTTCCATCTTGTTGCAATGTCGATAATGAGGCGGTGGTTGGGAAGGTGGAGCAATCGCTGCAGCTTCTGCATACGAACGGAGTGTACAGGCGACCGGCGGATGTGCGCGCACAGTCTTCGCACCTTCTGGAGCAGGGCTGTTAACTCCGGATAATTTTTGAGGAAGCACTGCACCACCAAGTTCAAGGTGTGAGCCAAGCAAGGTATGTGGCTGAGATTTGAAAGGGCTATGGCTGCCACAAAATTACGGCCGTTATCACTAACTACCTTGCCTGCCTCAAGATGTATACTGCCCAGCCATGACTCAGTTTGTCGCTTCAAGTACTCGGCCAGCACCTCGGCGGTGTGTCTGTCGCCCAAACACATCATCTGCAACACAGCCTGCTGACGGTTTCCACTAGCTGCTCGATAGGGGGACACATCGTGTGCAACAGTGGCAGCTGCAGATGGAGTGCTCGTACGACTGCGCTCTGTGGACGAGCTTTCGCTTCTGGAGGAGGAGGAGGAGGAGGAGGGTTGAACGCCTACAGCCAACTGTTTCCTATACCGTGGGCTAGGCAGCACTGTCCCACCACCGCTGTCCCCTGTGGACCCTGCATCCACCACATTAACCCAGTGCGCAGTGATGGACACGTAACGGCCCTGGCCATGCCGACTGGACCATGCATCAGTTGTGAGGTGCACCTTTCCGCTCACTGACTGCTTGAGTGCATGGACAATGCGGTCTTTCACATGATGGTGGAGGGCTGGGATGGCTTTGCGAGAGAAGAAGTGGCGACTGAGTAGGTCATAGCGTGGTACTGCATAGGCCATGAGTTCGCGGAAAGCTGTGCTTTCCACCAACCGAAAGGGCATCATCTCAAACGAGATTAGTTTGGCAATGTGGGCGTTCAAACCCAGTGTACGCGGATGAGAGACTGAGTACTTTCTTGACCTACTCATAGTGTCTGGGAGGGTGAGCTGGACTTGAGAGCTGCATATGGTGGAAGTAGCGGTGGACAGGGCGGACTGAGAGAGGGTTGATGATGGTGATGGAGTTGGTGTTCTTTCTGATGGCCTAGAATCAGTCTTTCGTTGATATAACAGTGGGATTCCCTGACTGCTGTGGCCTTGCAACGACACCTCAACATTTGCTGCTGTGCTAACCGGTGGGCTTACAGTGGGGGAAACAATGTAGCGTTGCTGACTACCTTCGTTGTGATCAGTTGCACATGTGGCACTTGAGGTTTGGTGTTGTGTCCACGCTTGCAAGTGCATGGTGTTTAAATGTCTAAGCATGCAACTGGTATTCAAATTTTTCAGATTTTTCCCTCGGCTAAAGGTCTTTGCGCACTTCTTACAGATAACCTTGGCCTGATCATGAGGATTTTGTTCAAAAAAGTGCCACACTGCACTCTTCCTACTTTGGCAGACATTTTGCGGCCTAGCACGCTGTGATCTTTTGACCCTCTGGACAAGCTGTCCAGCAACTATTTTGATGTTTGGAACCTGTCTTTGGAGTGCTCCGGGCCTGCCAGATAACAGCTGTTGCGATGTCGATGTCTGCTGTGGATGCTCCTCATCTGAGCTATTGGAAGCAGCACCCTCTTCCCCCAGTGGATGCCAATCTGGGTCAACAACTGGGTCATCCATCACCTCCTCTTCTATGTCATGTGCACCTTCCTCTGTGTCATCCTGTATGGTGGTATAGTGTGCGGGAAGGGGCACCTTAGTCTCATCAGGGTCAGAATCTGGCTCTGTACACTGCGAGGACAATGTAGTGCTCTGAGTGAATGTACCAGCAGAATCATCCATCAGCGGCTGTGCATCAGTGCACTCCATGTCAGATTCATCTTGGCCTGGGTAATTCACCATTTGACTTGATAATCCAGGCATGGTATGTGAAAACAGCTCCATGGAGTAATCAGTAGTATGGCCTGCATCATCCTTCAATCTTGGTTGGGGTGAAGGTCACAAGGAAAGGTGTGGTTCATGAACATGAGCCTCCAATGACGACTCAGTGCTTTTACTTTTTACAACTGAAGAAGAGGAGGCGATAGAGCTGGAGGCTGAGTCAGCAATGTAAGACAAAACTTTTTCCTGATGCTCTGGCTTTAAAAGCGGTTTGCCAACTCCTAGAAAACTAAGCGTTCGAGGCCTTATGTAGCCAGACGATGACGCAGGCTCAACACCTCCTGCATTCGGTCCTATTTTGCTCTTGCCACTACCATCAGATCCACCACCAACACCATCATTACCAGCTGCCAACCCCCGCCCAATTCCACGGCCTCTTCCACCAGCCTTCCTCATTTTTGGTAGAAATGTAGACAAAATCCAACAAACTATATAGTAATGTAAAACAAGGTACAAGGTGTCTATAGGACAGGGGAGATTTTGAATTTCTGCAGACACTTGTGGACAGTTTTGGATTGTGTGAGGCCCACTGATATCTGAGCGCTATGTCACAGGCTCGATGGCACAGCTGTGACAAAAGTGACGAGAGGATAAGGGAGATTTTGAATTTCTGCAGACACTTGTGGACAGTTTTGGATTGTGTGAGGCCCACTGATATCTGAGCGCTATGTGACAGGCTCGATGGCACAGCTGTGACAAAAGTGACGAGAGGATAAGGGAGATTTTGAATTTCTGCAGACACTTGTGGACACTTTTGGATTGTGTGAGGCCCACTGATATCTGAGCGCTATGTGACAGGCTCGATGGCACAGCTGTGACAAAAGTGACGAGAGGATAAGGGAGATTTTGAATTTCTGCAGACACTTGTGGACAGTTTTGTATTGTGTGAGGCCCACTGATAACTGAGCGCTATGTCACAGGCTCGATGGCACAGCTGTGACAAAAGTGACGAGAGGATAAGGGAGATTTTGAATTTCTGCAGACACTTGTGGACAGTTTTGGATTGTGTGAGGCCCACTGATATCTGAGCGCTATGTGACAGGCTCGATGGCACAGCTGTGACAAAAGTGACGAGAGGATAAGGGAGATTTTGAATTTCTGCAGACACTTGTGGACAGTTTTGGATTGTGTGAGGCCCACTGATATCTGAGCGCTATGTCACAGGCTCGATGGCACAGCTGTGACAAAAGTGACGAGAGGATAAGGGAGATTTTGAATTTCTGCAGACACTTGTGGACAGTTTTGGATTGTGTGAGGCCCACTGATATCTGAGCGCTATGTGACAGGCTCGATGGCACAGCTGTGACAAAAGTGACGAGAGGATAAGGGAGATTTTGAATTTCTGCAGACACTTGTGGACACTTTTAAATTGTGTGAGGCCCACTGATATCTGAGCGCTATGTCACAGGCTCGATGGCACAGCTGTGACAAAAGTGACGAGAGGATAAGGGAGATTTTGAATTTCTGCAGACACTTGTGGACAGTTTTGGATTGTGTGAGGCCCACTGATATCTGAGCGCTATGTCACAGGCTCGATGGCACAGCTGTGACAAAAGTGACGAGAGGATAAGGGAGATTTTGAATTTCTGCAGACACTTGTGGACAGTTTTGGATTGTGTGAAGCCCACTGATATCTGAGCGCTATGTGACAGGCTCGATGGCACAGCTGTGACAAAAGTGACGAGAGGATAAGGGAGATTTTGAATTTCTGCAGACACTTGTGGACACTTTTGGATTGTGTGAGGCCCACTGATATCTGAGCGCTATGTGACAGGCTCGATGGCACAGCTGTGACAAAAGTGTCGAGAGGATAAGGGAGATTTTGAATTTCTGCAGACACTTGTGGACAGTTTTGGATTGTGTGAGGCCCACTGATATCTGAGCGCTATGTGACAGGCTCGATGGCACAGCTGTGACAAAAGTGACGAGAGGATAAGGGAGATTTTGAATTTCTGCAGACACTTGTGGACAGTTTTGGATTGTGTGAGGCCCACTGATATCTGAGCGCTATGTGACAGGCTCGATGGCACAGCTGTGACAAAAGTGATGAGAGGATAAGGGAGATTTTGAATTTCTGCAGACACTTGTGGACAGTTTTGTATTGTGTGAGGCCCACTGATATCTGAGCGCTATGTCACAGGCTCGATGGCACAGCTGTGACAAAAGTGACGAGAGGATAAGGGAGATTTTGAATTTCTGCAGACACTTGTGGACAGTTTTGGATTGTGTGAGGCCCACTGATATCTGAGCGCTATGTGACAGGCTCGATGGCACAGCTGTGACAAAAGTGATGAGAGGATAAGGGAGATTTTGAATTTCTGCAGACACTTGTGGACAGTTTTGGATTGTGTGAGGCCCACTGATATCTGAGCGCTATGTGACAGGCTCGATGGCACAGCTGTGACAAAAGTGACGAGAGGATAAGGGAGATTTTGAATTTCTGCAGACACTTGTGGACAGTTTTGGATTGTGTGAGGCCCACTGATATCTGAGCGCTATGTCACAGGCTCGATGGCACAGCTGTGACAAAAGTGACGAGAGGATAAGGGAGATTTTGAATTTCTGCAGACACTTGTGGACAGTTTTGGATTGTGTGAGGCCCACTGATACCTGAGCGCTATGTGACAGGCTCGATGGCACAGCTGTGACAAAAGTGACGAGAGGATAAGGGAGATTTTGAATTTCTGCAGACACTTGTGGACAGTTTTGTATTGTGTGAGGCCCACTGATATCTGAGCGCTATGTCACAGGCTCGATGGCACAGCTGTGACAAAAGTGACGAGAGGATAAGGGAGATTTTGAATTTCTGCAGACACTTGTGGACAGTTTTGGATTGTGTGAGACCCACTGATATCTGAGCGCTATGTGACAGGCTCGATGGCACAGCTGTGACAAAAGTGACGAGAGGATAAGGGAGATTTTGAATTTCTGCAGACACTTGTGGACAGTTTTGGATTGTGTGAGGCCCACTAATATCTGAGCGCTATGTAACAGGCTCGATGGCACAGCTGTGACAAAAGTGACGAGAGGATAAGGGAGATTTTGAATTTCTGCAGACACTTGTGGACAGTTTTGGATTGTGTGAGGCCCACTGATATCTGAGCGCTATGTCACATGCTCGATGGCACAGCTGTGACAAAAGGGACTAGAGGATAAGGGAGATTGGATTGCTTTTAAAAAAGCAGTTTGACGAGCAGTGGGTAAACAGCAATGCCAGCCTGTCAGGAAGCCTTAAAAGGCAGCCCAACAACCAACACCACTGATACACCACAATATAGCCTCCCCTTGCACTGCACACACAGTGACTAGTCTGTTGTGCAGGCCAAATTGCTAGCAGCAGAAGCAGTTTTTTTTTCTTCTCAGGACAAAAAAAAAAAATTGTGATTGCTTTTAAAAAAGCAGTTTGCTGAGCAGTGGGTAAACAGCAATGCAGGAATGTCAGGAAGCCTTAGAAGGCAGCCCAACAACCAACACCACTGATACACCACTATATAGCCTCCCCTTGCACTGCACACACAGTGACTGGTGTGTTGTGCAGGCCAAATCGCTAGCAGCAGAAGCAGTTTTTTTGTCTTCTTCCCTGCCTAACGCTCTCCCTACAGAATCAGCAGCAACCTCTCCCTATACTGAGATCGGCAGAAGTAAGATGGCGGTCGGCGTGCACGCCCTTTTATACCCCCTGTGACGCCCACCAAAGCAAGCCAATCACTTGCATGCCCTTCTGAAAGATGGTGGTGACCCCTGCCTATGTCATCACGTTGCCCACAGTGTCCGTGGATCCTGATTGGCTGAAAAAGAGCGCAAAACAAACTTTTGAAACGCGACTTTGGCGCGTAAGTCGCCGACCTCGTGGCCGACCTCATCCTAGGGTCGGGTTTCGTTTCATGAAACCCGACTTTGCCAAAAGTCGGAGACTTTTGAAAATTTTCGACCCGTTTCGCTCAACTCTACTCACAACCTGTTGTAGCCCTGATGTCTTGAACCTCAGATGTGGTGTCTTCCAACTCTTTTGCATGTAAGTCATCAGAGATTTGGCATATTTCTCTTCATCAGCCGAGTTCCCAGCTGCCTCTGTCTACAGCCATTTGAACATTTATAATGACCACGGACAAGATAGAGATCCCCAATTCTCATCAGGACTACAAGATCCCAGGTACTTTCAGCTGCATCACATCTAATGTAGTGTACTTAGTTATTTGTACTTAATGTCCAACTGGGGGTCTGTATGTGGGGGAGACGGGAAAAGCTTAGAACAAGGATGAATTCCCATCGCCCCACAATAAGAGAAAAAAGAATGGATCTACCTGTGGCAAAACATTTTCGTATGCCTGATCACAGCACTATAGATGTAAAATTACTTGTATTGAAAGGTAATTTCAAATCTCAGAGACACAGGAGAGTCTGGGAGTATAAACTTATGACAACCTTTGACACACTTAGTGCAGGAATGAATGTGTCACATGGATTTATGTCTTTTTACATCAATTAAGGAATTTGCTCCTCTGACCTTGTGGGGGTATCACAACACAGAAACAGACATCAATATGAGGAAAGGTTGCAGGATTTGGGAATGTTTAGTTTGCAAAAGAGAAGACTGAGAGGAGACTTAATAGCTGTCTACAAATATCTAAAGGGCTGTCACATTGTAGAAGGATCAACTTTATTCTCATTTGCACAAGGAAAGACTAGAAGCAATGGGATGAAACTGAATGGGAGGAGACACAGATTAGATATTAGAAAAAACTTTTTGACAGTTAGAGTGATCAATGAGTGGAACAGGCTGCCACGAGAAGTGGTGAGTTCTCCTTCAATGGAAGTCTTCAAACAGAGGCTGGACAGACATCTGACTGGGATGATTTAGCGAATCCTGCTTTGAGCAGGGGGTTGGACCAGATGGCCCAGGAGGTCCCTTCCAACTCTACGATTCTATGATTCTATGATTCTATGATTCTATGATTCAATCAGAGGATAGTAAAACATTCACACTCCTTATCTATTAACTCTTCCAATATTAATCACCACAAATGTTTATCACTCTCACATAGTGACAATTCTGCTTCATGTCTCTTGTCTTATCTGTTGCATTATTTCTGTGCTGTGTTGTGCATAAATATGTGTTTCTTGTATTAGGCTAGAGTCACACACGACGTATAAAAATACGGTCTGTTTTTCACGGACCAGAATTGCGCAAGTGTTTCATGAACAGTGATCCGTATGTCATCCGATTGTAATGCGAGGATGCGATTTTCTCGCATCTAAACATCCGAGTGACATCTGTATGGCATCTGTATGATGAGATTTTCTTGCCAAACTTGCAAAATGGTCATAAAATGGATCTCATTGACAGGTTAAAACACAAGCGAAATAATAGATATATACACATAGAATACACACATATATATATATATATATACATATATATTTATATATATACATGATATTGAGACACATATATATAATGCTGCAGAATGAACGAAATCATGTCTGTGCAGATGCCCTGGCTGATCGGAGATGAACTAATTAGCGTGGGAAAGTTTCTGAACTTTGTCCCACGCTCCTGAGTTCACTTCAGGTCAGCTGGGGACTCTGCGCAGCCCCACTGACTACTGCTGACATCACTGAGGCTGCGCGGAGTCCCCAGCTGACTTCAGGTGAACTTGACAGAGTGAGAAAATGTTCTAAAACTTTCCCACGCTAGTCAGTTCATCTCCGGTCAGGCGGGGAAGCTGCGCAGACGTGATTTGATTCATTCTGCAGTGGTTTACAGTCTGGCCGGTAGCATTAGCACCAGTCCCTGTTGTAAACTAGTTAACCCCTTGTGATTGCAGCGGGGGACCTGACTGAACAGTGGAGAGGTATGGATATTGTGTTTTTTTAATTTTATTTTCTTTTACAGGAGAACAAGGGATTCTGTTGGATTGGCAGCATAATTAATTTGGTCAAAAACTTTGTGTAATTATTTCATTAAAAGAATTTTTAATTAATGTGTGTGTGTCTTTTTTAACCCTTTACTACTAAAGGATTAATAATGGATAGATGTCTTATTGGGGTGACTGGGGGCAGATATTTTTAGCCAGGGGGGGCAATAACCATGGTCCCTTCCTAGGCTATTAATATCTGTCCTCAGTCACTGGCTTTCCCTCTCTGGCGAAGAAAATTGCGCGAGAGCCCATGCAATTTTTTTCCGCGATTATAGCCTTAAATTTAACCCCTAGAGTTCCAAATTTTTCCTAACGCAAACTAATAAATTTATTAAACACTGACATATATAGTAGAGATCACTTCACAATGTACTGAAGTCTGTAAAGGGCCAATAGACAGTAGGTCCTGTTCAAAAATATGCCTCATCAGAGTGTACCCAAAGGGCCATAGAGACAAAGCTGTAAGACTGTATGCTTTCTTGGATGATCAAAGTTATCGATCCTTGGCTAGATCAACATACTTTGACCTATTCAACATCAAAGGGCCAAGCACCCCCTACTCATTAAAGACATGTGCAGGTACTGTGACAATAGCAGGTAGGAAAGTTACTGACTATCAAATTGAGTTCTTAGACGGACAATTCTGCCTACCACTACTTACAATCATTGAGTGTAATCAGATCCCAGACAACAGATCTGAAATACCTACGCCAGATGTGGCAATCCATCACGCTCACTTGAAACGCATAGCACACCTTATACTGGAACTCGACCAACAGGCTCAGATAATACTGCTGTTGGGAAGAGATATCCTACAGGTCCATAAAGTGAGAAGTCATATCAATGGACTCCACAATGCTCCCTATGCCCAAAGGCTAGACCTAGGATGGGTCATAATAGGAAATGTATGCCTGAGACACATGCACGCCCCATCTTCTGTGACAAGTATGCTAACAAATATATTGGAGAAAGGATGCCCATCTCTGTTTCAACCTTGCAACAGTAAGTTCCATGTCAAGTAACTACCACACAGCATCCAACTGCCCAACCATTTAATAGACTTTACTCATGACAGCAGTATGGTGTCAGGAAGCTATGAGGATCAGTTGGGATGCACAGTCTTCCAGAGAACTAAGCAGGACAACCAAGTAGCAATGTCGGTAGAGGATAAGTTGTTCTTAGAGGTAATGGACAAGGGACTAGTAAAAGATGAGACCAACAGCTGGTTCGCACCTCTTCCCTTCAGAACCCACAGACCACGTCTACCAAACAACAGAAATCAAGCATTGAAATATTTCTCATGTCTCAAACATAATCTACAAAAGAAACCAGAGATGAGAGATCATTTTTTCTCCTTCATGTCAAAGATTTTGAGAACTAACATGCAGAGCTAGCTCCCACTCTCAAAGACTCTGAAGAATGCTGGTTCCTACCCATGTTTGGAGTATACCACCCTAAGAAATCGGGCAAGATTAGAGTGGTGTTTGACTCCAGTGCTAAGTTTGATGATGTCTCCCTGAATGATGTTCTACTGACAGGACCAGACCCCAATAACAAACTGCTGGGAGTACTTATGCACTTCTGTAAGGATTCCACTGCTTTCATCACTGACATCCAGCACATGTTCCATTGTTTCCTTGTGAGAGAGAGACAGGAACTTCCTAAGATTCTTCTGGTACAGAGACAATGATCCTACTAAAGAGGTCACAGAGTATCGCATGAGAGTGCACTTCTTTGGCAATAGTCTTTCTCCTGCAGTTGTCATTTATGGTCTCAAAAGGTCAGCTCAAGAAGGAGAAGCAGAATACGGATCAGACATCAGACATTTCAAAGAAAAAGACTTTTATGTCGATTACTGTCTGAAAGCCATGCCTTCAAATGAGACTGCCATCAGTCTTCTCAGGAGAGCCCAAGAGATGCTTGCTTGCTCTAACCTCAGGCTTCACAAAATAGCCTCAAACAGCCAAGAACTCATGAAAGCATTCCCTTCACAAGACTTGTGTAACGGTCTCAGAGACCTGGACCTGGGGTCAGACCCCACACCAATGCAACGCAGCCTCAGGCTTCTCTGGAATCTACAGTCAGACACTTTCACCTTTCAGGTCAGCCAGGAAGAAAAGCCTTTCACATGCAGAGGTGTCCTGTCTACCATCAGCAGTCAGTACGATCCCCTGGGGTTTGCAGCTCCTGTTACTATACAAGGCAAAGCCATACTAAGGGTCCCATTACATTTAGCGATGCACCAGCGATCCCGACAACGATACGATCAGGATCGCTGGTGCATCACTAAATGGTCACTAGTGAGCTGCCAAACAGGCAGATCTCACCATCGACGTAGCAGCGGTCGGCGGTCATTACTTACCTGTCAGACGAGGAGATGAAGACGTCCTCCTGCCCGCGTCCACGCGTCGCTCGTCGGCGCCAGCAGGAAGCCACCAGCAATAAATGTCCCAGGACGTTCTCGCGTGATCAGCGATATCCAGCGGGGGAGCCGGTCGGAGGTAAGTGTCACATATAGCGATATCGCTGCTGCGTCACAAAATTGTTGACGCTTTAGCGATATTGCTAGCGATATCTCTATGTGTGAAGCCCCCTTAAGAAACTTAACTAAGGAGACATCTGACTGGAATGCACCTCTGCCACCTGATAAGAGAGTCCAGTGGGAGGTATGGAAAAACTCTTTAGAAGCCTTCTCCAACCTGAATGTTCCAAGACCATACACCCCTGTGCCGTCTACAGAAATACAAAGCCAAAGACTGTATGTATTTGCAGATGCTTCTGTCAAAGCAATTGCCGCTGTTGTCTATCTCAAAACTGTGGACTCCATATGTCAGAGCCACATTGGATTCGTTATGGGGAAGGCCAAACTTGCTCCACAACCAGAGCACACTATACCAAGGTTAGAGCTTTGTGCTGCAGCCTTAGCCGTTGAATTAGCAGAGTTCATCGCATCCGAGATGAATATCATCCTGACACAAGCCAAGTTCTACTCAGACAGCAAAGTAGTCCTGGGATACATCCAGAATGAAACTAGACAATTCTTTGATTATATCAACAACACAGTGCTGTGAATTAGGAGAACAGTTCATCCAAAACAGTGGCATTACATTCCCACGGACCAAAATCCTGCAGATCACGCAACTAGAGCAGTTGACACAAGTCGACTAGGAAGCACAACATTGCTCTCAGGACCAAAACTATTGTACACTGAGGAGCGTTGTCCAGACACCTTTGAACTAGTGAGAGAGGACTCAGATGCTGGAATCCACCCTCAGGTGTCTACAGTTCATACAATGACTCCAGCTACTCTCCTCACCCAGAAAACAGGACTGTCCAGTGCCCCTCCAGTTGGATTCAACGCTAAGTACTTCTACAAGCGCCAATGGAGACAGGTACAAAGTCTTGTAAATACCTTCTGGGACAGGTGGCACAAACAATATTTGTCTACCCTGCAGCCACGGATGAAGTGGCAATCTACCAGGCCTAATCTGACGATTGGTGACCTCATCCTTGTGAAAGACTGTCAAGCCCATCAGAACCATTGGCCACTTGGACTAGTGACTGCAACATTCCTGAGTTAGGATGGCAATGTCCGCAAAGTTGAACTGAGGATGGCCAAAGGGAATGAACTTAAGTCATTTTCCAGACCAGTAACTGAGCTGGTCCTATTGTTGTCTTTGGAGAAAAAGAATAGTGAGATCCGTTTGATGCCAGACGGGGAGTGTTCTGTCTCAGACATTTAATTCATAATTCCCAGATTATCTGCTTGTTAATGTTTACAGTGTTTTCTCGCTTCATCTAGTGACCAGAGTCATAACTGCAGTGTTATTGTGTGTTTTACTTTCATTTTCTATTTCTCTCTGTTTGCAATGCATTCTGGTAAGGTTGCAATGCACCCTGGTAGCCTTTTGCAAAGGATTATGGTTAGTTCAGCCTCCATTTTCCCTCCAGTCCACCATTTTCCTTCTGCCTGCTTTCAGGAAGCATCTTATTTCTCTTCTCCCCTTGTGACAACATCGCTGGTATGTACTTATGTTTCCTGTATCCAACTTCTGTCTCATATTAGCCTGCTTAGTTAGTTCTCCCCTGGTTAGCTATTAGTGCAGATGATGTATTATGTATATATGAATCCCTGATGAACTCAATATTGATTGTATGCATATATGTTTTTGTTTGTAGTTTCACCGCCCCAATATACCATCACATTCAGCACAGATTTAACCTACAGTCTCCTTATTGGACCCCCAGCATAGCGGTTTAACTGCCCGCATAGCTGCATGAAGTCTGCTTCATTTAGTGAAGACAGAACAATCCACTTATTGGGTATCTTCACACTCAAGAAAAATTGCACAACAAATTCTGTGGAGCAATTTCTCTTTTTACCCTCATGAAAATGCAAAATTTGGAGTTGAAAAAGATTTATATGGGAAAAATTAGATTTTTTTTTATTTTCACGGCTCTACGTTATAAACTTCTGTGAAGCACTTGTGGGTTCAAGATGCTCAATACACATCTAGATAAGTTCCCAAGGGGTATAGTTTCCAAAATGATGTCACTTGTTTGAGGTTTTCACTGTTTAGGCACATTAGGGGTTCTCCAAGCATGACATGGCATCCGCTAATTGTACGAGCAAATTTTATATTCAAAAAGTGAAATGGCGCTTCTTCCCTTCTGAGTCATGCCGTGTGCCCAAACAGCAGATTTTCTCCACATATGGGGAATCAGCATGCTCAGGAGAAATTGCACAACAAATTGTATGGTTCACTTTCTCTTGTTACCCTTGCAAAATTTAAAAAATTAGGTCTAAATGAAATTTTTTATCAAAGAAAAGTAAATGTTTATTTTTTCCTTCTACATTCCAAAAATTCCTGTGAAGCACCTGAAGCATTAATAAACTTTTTGAATGTAGTGTTGAGTACCTTGAAGGGTGTAGTTTTTAGAATGGTGTCATTTTTGGGTATTTTATGTCATATAGGCCCCTCAGACTCACTTCAAATGTGAGGTGGTCAAAAAATTGCTTTGCAAATTTTGTTGTAAAAATGAGAAATTGCTAGTCAACTTTTAACCCTTATAACGTCCTAACAAAATAGATATGCTTCAAAAATTGAGATGATGTAAAGTAGACATGTGGGAAATGTTATTTATTAACTATTTTGTGTGAAATGACTCTCTGATTTAATGGCATAAAAATTACATGTTTGAAAATTATGAAATTTTAAAAACTGTCGCCAAATTTCTGTTTTGAGCATCTGAATATTAGGAATTGCTCAGTTCAAATAGCGAGCATCTGCTGATCTCTAGTAATGTATGCTCTAATGACTATATCATCATAAAGAAATCACATATAAATAATATATGTGATATAAGTAATGTATTGGGGATGAACAAATTTGTTTGAGGTTAATTGAATTCACTTTAAGTGTTGCAAAAAATGTGGGTTTTCCTGAATCTGATGATTTTTCTAATAAGCTTTGTGCAAATATAGCAACATTTTGAATTGTAGAAGGGAGAGTTGTTTCAAAAATAATACCTTATTGCTTCACCACAGCCCACCACAGCCGACCATCCAGCACTCTGCTCTCTCCAGCCTCTTCTTTTTTGACGTCTTCTTTGGGCACTGTGCATCAAGGAGGTCTCTGATGTGACAACGCAATGTGAATGCTTTTTAGAAGCATACAGAATGTTCTAGACTGGTGGCTTTAAATAGAATAAATATCTGCAACATGGACCAGTGCTCATTTTTAGCCAATAGCTCCTACTGAACTATTAACACATTCAAAAGAAGTCTACTCAGACTTTTTCAATTTTAAAACCTTAAAAGGGAATACAACATTTCTGGAAGTTTGGTGATCCTCAAAATAACTTTCTATTAGTATCAGATGGAAGTGTCAGAATCAATAAGAAGTAAGACATACATACAAGCTTTTGGCAGATGGCTGAGTGCATTGTCAAGAGGAGCAATGAGCTATTATTTAAGACTCAATCCCCGCTTTTAGCTGTAATCTCATCACTTCTCATTTTAATGCAATGCTAGATATGCACTAGCTTATAATTACATTTGACCCTGAGGGGAAAACTTCTTTACTAGTCAGTACAGAGCCATAGCATTGCAGTCTACTATATAAAGACCAACTCCTACAACTGTATTTGGGAAAATCTCTATATTTAAAAGGACAGTCAGAGTGAAATCTACGGAGATATTTGAGGTTATATTACATAGGTTATATTACATATCAGACTTTGTGTCAGTCTTATCTCTACAAAAAAATAGAAACTGATTTTAGTTAATAAAAATTAAAATTGGAAGCAATTACAAATTTAGTGAATATTGACCAAACTGATTTCATGGCGACTGTCTGATCATATTATCTTTTGGGAGATAAGATGCAACAAGAAGTGTTCGGCAGCCACAAATTTTCCTCTCCCCATTGAGAACATGTGCATTTTACAGGGCGGGGGGGACAGGTAATGAGGAAAAGTTGATCACTGGAGAAGAACAAGTCATCTCCATTCAAATTTGTGTTCAATTTATAGGACTTGCTGCCACTTCACACATTGAAGAAGATTGCACCAGGCAGAGTTCTCATAAACTTAAGGGCATGTCACACTAAGAGATATCGCTAGCAATATCGCTATAACTTGTGACGTTATAGCGATATTGCTAGCGATATCGCTATGTCTGATACTTACCTCCGATCGCTCCCCCGCTGGTTATGGCTGATCGCGCGAGAACGTCCAGGACTGTTTCTCGTCGTCAGCTTCCTGCGGCGCTTCCTACTGTGACGACGAGAGACGCGTGGAGCCGTGCGGGAGGACGCAGGGTCACCTGGTGTGACAGGTAAGTAGCGACCCCCGTCCCCAGCGATGTCGCTGGTGAGATCTGCCTGTGTGGTAGCTCACTAGCGACCACTTAGTGATGTACCAGCGATCCTGACCGCATCATATCGCTGTGACCGTGTGATCGTACAGTGTGACCGTACCTTTAGACATGTCTGGGCGGGCTTACTCATATTGTCTTGCAACTATTTTATCATAAGGCATAGCACAGCCTGTCAAGAAAGACTATTATGGCATGTGTAAATGCAAAAGCATAAAGTGCAGAAGCTATATTGTTGTGAATCTGGAAAGTAAAAGAATGTTACCGCTCAAAGCTTAGCCTTAGAGATAGGGGAGAAATCCATCAAACACTAAACAGCTACTAGAGATAGTGTGTGTAACAGCACAGCAATGAAGATTAGTGTGTAAAAAAACAGAATAAGGACTCATACCCATCATAATAGTAAAAAATGGTGCGACATCAGTCCAGAAAAGTGGGGCGAGTGTCAAACAACTGTCATGCAATTTTCTTGCAAGCACAATGTGATTTTTATCATCCACATCCGAACGACATCTGATTTACATGCGAATGTGATCCTGTTAAAATTAGATTTTAACATTAGCTTTTACATAGAATAACTATATATGTCATTTACAAATAGTTTTCAGAGGAAATATTCAATACACACACACATATATATATACACTGCTCAAAAAAATAAAGGGAACACTTAAGCTACAGAATATAACTCCAAGTAAATCAAACTTCTGTGAAATCAAACTGTCCACTTAGGAAGCAACACTGATTGACAATTAATTTCACATGCTGTTGTGCAAATGGAATAGATAACAGATGGAAATTATTGGCAATTATCAAGACACCCTCAATAAAGGAGTGGTTTTGCAAGTGGGGACCACAGACCACATCTCAGTACCAATGCCTTCTGGCTGATATTTTGGTCACATTTGAAGGTTGGTTGTGCTTTCACACTCCTAGTAGCATTAGACTGACCCTACAACCCACACAAGTGGCTCAGGTAGTGCTGCTCATCCAGGATGGCATATCAATGCAAGCTGTGGCAAGAAGGTTTGATGTGTCTGTCAGCCTAGTGTCCAGAGGCTGGAGGCACTACCAGGAGAAGGGCCTGGAGACCAGGAGACATGGAGGGCAGCAAGTCAGCAGCAGGACCGCTACCTCAGCCTTTGTGCAAGGAGGAACAGCCCAGCACCATGCAGAATGCTTGGCATTTGCCACAGAACACCAGGATTGGCAAATTCGCCACGGGCGCCCTCTGCTCCTCACAGATGAAAGCAGGTTCCCACTGAGCACATGTGACAGATGTGACAGAATCTGGAGAGCGATCTGCTGCCTGCAACATCCTTCAGCATGACCGGTTTGACAGTGGGCAAAAATCTGGGGATCCTTGGGGATCCTTGTTGTTTAGATTGCGAGCTTATCTGTCTTGGCCAAAATAGTAACTAATGCCCCATGTATTTTTATCTTTTTGCACTTTTTATCATTTTTGCAGCATGCAGCTGGGCCTCTTTATGTTGGCTTGGTTTTTTTCTGTGTGATGCATGTATATAGTGCAGAACAGCCCGCCTGCTAATACTATGGGCGTGATCAATAGGCTGTTCAGACACTTTACACCGCACTGTGTGACTGATGTCCTATGCAAGCCTTATCTGTGTGCATTTTTCCCACTAGGCAGCTAGCTCCTCTTTTTCTTTTGGATACTGGCTGTCTTTATCAGTGGCCTTTATCAATAGAGGCCTGCTGCATCCTGCTAGTGCATCAGTCAGGGTTTGGTGAGTCTACCTTTCATATGTAAGTTGTTTTGAATTTTTTTCTTATGTTAATTATCAAGACACCCTCAATAAAGGAGTGGTTCTGCAGGTGAGGACCACAGACCACATCTCAGTACCAATGTTGATGTTTTGGTTACTTTTGAATGTTGATTGTGCTTTCACACTTGTGGTATAATGAGACTGACTCTACAACCCACACAAGTGGCTCAGGTAGTGCTGCTCATCCAGGATGGCATATCAATGCGAGCTGTGGCAAGAAGGTTTGATGTGTCTGTCAGCATAGTGTTTAGAGGCTGGAGGCACTACCAGGAGACAGGCCAGTAGACAAGGAGATGTGGAGGGCAACAAGTCAGCAGCAGGACTGCTACCTCAGCCTTTGTGCAAGGAGGAACAGCCCAACACCGTGCAGAACGCTTGGCATTTGCCACAGAACACCAAGATTGGCAAATTCGCCACTGGCGCCCTGTGCTCCTCACAGATGAAAGCAGGTTCCCACTGAGCACATGTGACAGATGTGACAGAATCTGGAGAGCGATCTGCTGCGTGCGACATCCTTCAACATGACCGGTTTGCCAGTGGGTCAGTAATGGTGTGAGGTGGCATTTCTTTGAAGGGATGCATGGTGCTGGGCTGTGAGCACAACCCCCATTTGTGGATGTTGAGCACTCAGACCATCCTCATGGAGTCAGTTTCTAACCATTTGTGCACATTTGTGGCCTGCTGGAGGTCACTTTGCAGGGCTCTGGCAGTGCTCCTCCTGTTCTTCCTTTCACAAAGACTGAGGTAGCTGTCCTGCTGCTGGGTTGTTGCCCTCCTACAACCCCCTCCACGTCTCCTGGTGTACTGGCCTGTCTCCTGGTAGCGCCGCCAGCCTCTGGACACTACGCTGACAGACACAGCAAACCTTCTTGCCACAGCTCGCATTGATGTGCCTTTCTGGATGAGCTGCACTTCCTGAATCACTTGTGTGGGTTGTAAAGTGCATCTCATGCTACCAAGAGTGTGAAAGCACAACAAACATTCAGCAAAAGTGACCAAAACATCAGCCAGAAAACATTGGTACTGAGATGTGGGCCATGGTCCCCACCTGCAGAACCACTCCTTTATTGAGGGTGTCTTGATAATTGCCAATAATTTCCATCTGTTGTCTATTCCATTTGCACAACAGCATGTGGAATTGATTGTCAATCAGTGCTGCTTCCTAAGTGGACAGCTTGATTTGACAGAAGTTTGATTTACTTGGACTTATATTCTGCTGTTTTTGTTCCCTTTTTTTTGAGCAGTGTATACAGTTGTGGCCAAAATTATTGACACCCCTGCAATTCTGTCAGATAATACTCAGTTTCTTCCTGAAAATGATTGCAAACACAAATTCTTTGTTTTTATTATCTTCATTTAATTTGTCGTAAATGAAAAAGCACTAAAAGAATTGTCCTAAAGCCAAATTGGATATAATTCCACACCAAACATAAAAAATAGTGTGGACAAAAGTATTGGCACTGTTCGAAAAATCAGGTGATGCTTCTCTAATTTGTGTAATTATCAGCACCTGTAACTTACCTGTGGCACCTAACAGGTGTTGGCAATAACTAAATCACACTTGCAGCAAGTAGACATGGATTAAAGTTGAGTCAACCTCTGTCCTGTGTCCTTGTGTGTACCACATTGAGCATGGAGAAAAGAAAGAAGACCAAAGAACTGTCTGAGGACTTGAGAAACCAAATTGTGAGGAAGCATGAGCAATCTCAAGGCTACAAGTCCATCTCCAAAGACCTGAATGTTCCTGTGTCTACCGTGCGCAGTGTCATCAAGAAGTTTAAAGCCCATGGCATTGTGGCTAACCTCCCTAGATGTGGACGGAAAAGAAAAATTGACAAGAGATTTCAATGCAAGATTGTGCGGATGTTGGATAAAGAACCTCGACTAACATCCAAACAAGTTCAAGCTGCCCTGCAGTCCGAGGGTACAACAGTGTCACCCCATACTATCCGTCGGCATCTGAATGAAAAGGGACTGTATGGTAGGAGACCCAGGAAGACCCCACTTCTTACCACGAGACATAAAAAAGCCAGGCTGGAGTTTGCCAAAACTTACCTGAAAAAGCCTAAAACGTTTTGGAAGAATGTTCTCTGGTCAGATGAGACAAAAGTAGAGCTTTTTGGGCAAAGGCATCAACATAGAGTTTACAGGAGAAAAGAAGAGGCATTCAAAGAAAAGAACACGGTCCCTACAGTCAAACATGGCGGAGGTTCCCTGATGTTTTGGGGTTGCTTTGCTGCCTCTGGCACTGGACTGCTTGACCGTGTGCATGGCATTATGAAGTCTGAAGACTGCCAACAAATTTTGCAGCATAATGTAGGGCCCAGTGTGAGAAAGCTGGGTCTCCCTCAGAGGTCATGGGTCTTCCAGCAGGACAATGACCCAAAACACACTTCAAAAAGCACTAGAAAATGGTTTGAGAGAAAGCACTGGAGACTTCTAAGGTGGCCAGCAATGAGTCCAGACTTGAATCCCATTGAACACCTGTGAAGAGATCTAAAAATGGCAGTTTGGAGAAGGCACCCTTCAAATATAAGGGACCTGGAGCAGTTTGCCAAAGAAGAATGGTCTAAAATTCCAGCAGAGCATTGTAAGTAACTCATTGATGGTTACCGGAAGCGGTTGGTCGCAGTTATTTTGGCTAAAGGTTGTGCAACTAAGTATTAGGCTGAGGGTGCCAATACTTTTGTCTGGCCATTTTTGGAGTTTTGTGTGAAATGATCAATGTTTTGCTTTTTGCTTCATTCTCTTTTGTGTTTTTTCATTCAAGACAAATTAAATGAAGATAATAATACCAAAGAATTTGTGTTTGCAATCATTTTCAGGAAGAAACTGGGTACTATCTGACAGAATTGCAGGGGTGTCAATACTTTTGGCCACAACTGTATATATATATATATATATATACACTCACTGGCCACTTTATTAGGTACACCATGCTAGTAAGGGGTTGGACCCCCTTTTGCCTTCAGAACTGCCTCAATTCTTCGTGGCAGAGATTCAACAAGGTGCTGGAAGCATTCCTCAGAGATTTTGGACCATATTGACATGATGGCATCACACAGTTGGCGCAGATTTGTCGGCTGCACATCCCTGATGCGAATCTCCCGTTCCACCACATCCCAAAGATGCTCTATTGGATTGAGATCTGGTGACTGAGGAGGCCATTTGAGTACAGTAAACTCATTGTCATGTTCAAGAAACCAATCTGAGATGATTCGAGCTTTATGACATGGCGCATTATCCTGCTGAAAGTAGCCATCAGATGTTGGGTACATTGTGGTCATAAAGGGATGGACATGGTCAGCAACAATACTCAGGTAGGCTGTGGTGTTGCAACGATGCTCAATTGGTACCAAGGGGCCCAAAGAGTGCCCAGAAAAAATTCCCCACACCATGACACCACCACCACCAGCCTGAACCGTTGATACAAGGCAGGATGGATCCATGCTTTCATGTTGTTTACGCCAAATTCTGACCCTACCATCCGAATGTCGCAGCAGAAATCGAGACTCATCAGACCAGGCAACGTTTTTCCAATCTTCTACTGTCCAATTTCGATGAGCTTGTGCAAATTGTAGCCTCAGTTTCCTGTTCTTAGCTGAGAGGAGTGGTACCCAGTGTGGTCTTCTGCTGCTGTAGCCCATCTGCCTCAAAGTTCGACGCACTGTGCGTTCAGAGATGCTCTTCTGCCTACCTTGGTTGTAACGGGTGGCAATTTGAGTCACTGTTGCCTTTCTATCAGCTCGAACCAGTCTGCCCATTCTCCTCTGACCTCTGGCATCAACATGGCATTTCCGGCCACAGAACTGCCGCTCACTGGATTTTTTTTCTTTTTCGGACCATTCTCTGTAAACCCTAGAGATGGTTGTGCGTGAAAATCCCAGTAGATCAGCAGTTTCTGAAATTCTCAGACCAGCCCTTCTGGCACCAACAATCATGCCACGTTCAAAGGCACTCAAATCGCCTTTCTTCCCCATACTGATGCTCGGTTTGAAATGCAGGAGATTGTCTTGACCATGTCTACATGCCTAAATGCACTGAGTTGCCGCCATGTGATTGGCTGATTAGAAATTAAGTCTTAACACACAGTTGGACAGGTGTACCTAATAAAGTGGCCAGTGAGTGTATATATATATATATATATATATATGTAAATATACACACGCACTGTCGGGTAAAAAAGTATTTAGTCAGCCACCATCAGCCACCAATTTTGTAGGTTCTCCCATTTAAAAAGATGAGACTGACCTGTAATTGATATCATAGGCAGACCACATCTATGAGAGTCAAATGAGAAAACAAATCCAGAAAATCACCTTGGTCATTAACAAAAGTTAATCTCAATATTTTGTTATATATCCTTTGTTGGCAATCACAGAGGTCAAATGTTTTCTGTAAGTCTTCACAAGGTTGGCACACACTGTTGGTGCTATGTTGGCCCATTCCTCCATGCAGATCTCCTCTAGAGCAGTGATGTTTTGAGCCTGTCGCTGGGCAACACGGACTTTCAAATCCCTCCAAAGGTTTTCTATGGGGTTGAGATCTGAAGACTAGCTAGGCCACTCCAGGACCTTCATATGCTTCTTACAAAGCCACTCCTTTGTTGCCCTGGTGGTGTGCTTGAGATCATTATCATGCTGAAAGACCCATCCATGTTTCATCTTCAATGCCCCTGCTGATGGAAGGATTTTTGCACTCAAAATCTCATGATACATGGCCCCATTCATTCTTTAATGTACATGGATCAGTCGTCCTGGTCCCTTTGCAGAGAAATAGCCCCAAAGCATGATGTTGCCACTACCATGCTTCACAGTAGGTATGGTGTTCTTTGGAAGCAACTGAGAATTCTGTCTCCTACAAACACGATAAGTTTTGTTTCTACCAAACAGTTGTACTTTAGTTTCATCAGACCATATGACATTCTCCCAATACTCTTCTGGATAATCCAAATGCTCTCTAGCAAACTTCAGATGGGCCCAGACATGTACTGGCTTAAGCAGGGGGACATATCTGTCACTGCAGGATCTCAGTCCCTGGTGACGTAGTGTGTTACTGATGGTAACCTTTTGTTACTGTGGTCCCAGCTTTATGCAGGTCATTCACTAGGTCCCCCATGTGGTTCTGGGATTTTTGATCACTGTTTTGTGATCATTTTGACCCCATGGTGTGAGATCTTGAATGGAACCCCAGATCGAGGGAGATTATCAGTGGTCTTGTATGTCTTCCATTTTCTTATTATTGCTCACACAGTCAATGTCATCACACCAAGCTGCTTGCCTATTGAAGATTCAGTCTTCCTAGCATGGTTGTAACGATTCCGATCTGTCCTTTATGCCTGTTTGCCCGTATCCAAGATTAAGTCTTGTATCTCGCCCTGTCATGGAACTTCCTGTCTACCCTGTTATTTAAGTCTGGGTCGTATGTTCCTCCTTGCCTAAGTATTTTGTGCTGTTGGCTCCAGAGCTCCTGCCCGTTGTGCCTGTGAACTCCCTGCTACTGCTGCTTATCACGCAGTGGTCTGCTTTGCCTTGTTCAGCTGCCTTCCATTTTCTGTGTGCTCCTGGATCTTGATCGCGGTTGCCTATTGACCAGAATACTTTGTGCTACCTCTCTCCTCAGAAGCTGCTGCGGTCAGTAAGAAGTGTAACTTCATATCTTCTGGACTACATCTGTTGGGCTGTGGTGTGGGACTTGAGCAGGACTTGTCAGCCCTTAAAGGTACCTTTAGAGACCTTCCTTGTCTACGCTTCTTCTACGTATTATTGGACTCCCACAAACAAGTGCCGTATCCATGTGTGATCAAGTTATTGCTGGACTCCCTTGTTTAAGTACTATGTGCATTTCCACTCCCACCTTTCTAGATAACCATGTTTAAGTACTGTATGTATACCCACTGATATTTTTAACGGACTTCCTCGTTTAAGTGTCTCATGCACTCCTGCATCATTTCCCTGCTGGACTGGTTTATATTAGCTGTCCTGTCCCACTATTCAGTTTGCTGTCATTTACTATATCGTGCTGATCATCTCGTTACAATTGCAAGATTATCTGTGTTAGTTCTGTTTGCTTTTCAGTTTACCATATTGAGCTGAGCACGTCGCTACAATTGCAGGAAAATCAGAGTTAGTTCTGTTTGCTTTTCAGTTTGCTGTCATTTATTATATTGTGCTGAGCACCTCAGTACAATTGCAGGAATATCTATGTTAGTTATAGTGGTTTGAAAAAACCACTTTATTGTAATCCGAACGCTGCTAACTTATTATAGTGGTTTGAAAAAACCACTATATTGTAATCCGAACGCTGCTAACTTATTATAGTGGTTTGAAAAAACCACTATATTGTAATCCGAATGCTGCTAACTTATTCTTCTTCTTCTTATTATTATTAAGTTGATTTCCGCAATTAATACAGCCCGAACCGCTACACGCACAGACTCCGTTGAGGTGTCGTTTCGAAGCCAGCGTCCACGAGAGGTGTGCTAAGTATTTTTCGTGTTGATCGGATCTGTAGTTTTTGCGCAATTTGCGTTTGAAATTTTTTTTTCCCGTCATTGGAATGCACTGTCTCCAATGCTTTTCAATCGGAAATGGCAAAACGTGCCCTGAGGCGATTGAAATGGCAGTTAAGCTCATTGATATGCGCAGGCAGACCCAGTTACTATGCAAACGCCTACGAACGTCACATGACGCCACAAGGACAGAGCTTCTGCCACATAATATCAGCTCTTAAAGCGAAACCCACAGCACTAATGCAAATCTAGCTTCATCACATGACTCATGCCCCTGAGAGAGAATGTCCGCCAAAGTTGATTTAGAAGAAGCCCAGTGAGCCGAACTGGCTCTTAAAGGGCCGACGCACCAAAGTGATTGTTAAAGGGCCGGCGCACCGAAATGAGTCTTAAAGGGCCGACACGCCAAATCGGAGGCTGATCGACCCCGGCCTCCAAAACGGAGGCTGATCGACCCCGGCCTCCAAATCGGAGGCTGATCGACCCCGGCCTCCAAATCGGAGGCTGATCGACCCCGGCCTCCAAATCGGAGGCTGATCGACCTCGGCCTCCAAATTGGAGGCTGATCGACCCCGGCCTCCAAACCGGAGGCTGATCGACCCCGGCCTCCAAACCGGAGGCTGATCGACCCCGGCCTCCAAACCGGAGGCTGATCGACCCCGGCCTCCAAACCGGGGGCTGATCGACCCCGGCCTCCAAACCGGAGCCTGAGCGACCCCGGCCTCCAAACCGGAGCCTGAGCGACCCCGGCCTCGAAACCGGAGCCTGAGCGACCCCGGCCTCCAATTCGGAGGCTGAGCCATCCCGGCCTCAAAATCGGAGGCTGAGCCACCCCGGCCTCCAAATCGGAGGCTGAGCCACACCGGCCTCCAAATCGGAGGCTGAGCCACCCCGGCCTCCAAATCGGAGGCTGAGCCAAACCGTCCTCCAAATCGGAAGTTGATCGACTCTGGGGTCCAAACTGGAGGCTGATCGACCCCGGCCTCCAAACCGGAGGCTGATCGACCCCGGCCTCCAAACCAGGGGCTGATCGACCCCGGCCTCCAAACCGGAGCCTGAGCGACCCCGGCCTCCAAACCCGGAGCCTGAGCGACCCCGGCCTCCAAACCGGAGCCTGAGCGACCCCGGCCTCCAATTCGGAGGCTGAGCCACCCCGGCCTCCAAATCGGAGGCTGAGCCACCCCGGCCTCCAAATCGGAGGCTGAGCCACCCCGGCCTCCAAATCGGAGGCTGAGCCACCCCGGCCTCCAAATCGGGGGCTGAGCCACCACGGCCTCCAAGTCGGAGGCTCAACGACCCCGGCCTCCAAATCGGAGGCTCGACGACCCCGGCCTCCAAATTGGAAGCTCATCGACCCCGGCCTCCAAATCAGAGGCTCTTTGACCTCGGCCTCCAAATCGGAAGCTCATCGACCCCGGTCTCCAAATCTTACCCAGAGTGACCCCACCCACCAAATCAAACCCAGAGAGGCCCTGCCCACCAAACCGGACCCTGAGGGGCCCCGCCCACCAAATCGGACTCCGTGGGGCCATGCTCACTAAATCGGACCCAGAGTGGCCCAGCCCACCAAATCGGACCCTGAGAGGTCCCGCCCACCAAATTGGACTCAGAGTGGTCCCGCCCACCAAATCGGACCCAGAGTGGTCCCGCCCACCAAATCAGACCCTAAGGGGCCCCTGCCACAAAATCAGACCCTGAGGGGCCCCAACCACAAAATCGGACCCTGAGGGGCCCCGGCCACAAAATCGGACCCTGAGGGGCCCCACCCACAAAATCGGACCCTGAGGAGCCCCGGCCACAAAATCAGAACCTGAAGGGCCCCGGCCAAAAAATTGGACCCTGAGCGGCCCATCCACAAAATCGTACCCTGCGGGGCCCCAGCCACAAAATCAGCCCCTGAGGGGCCCCGGCCACCAAATCGGACCCTGAGGGGCCCCACCCACCAAATCGGACCCTGAGGTGCCCTGGCCACAAAATCGAACCCTGAGGGGCCCCACCCACAAAATGGGGCCCTGAGGCCAAAGTGGCCCCTGAGAGGCACTCACAGTTAAAACAGATCCTGAGTTGAAAGTCTTTCAAAGGCAGCAGGCAAGTCTCTCTTAAAGGGGCAGCCCGGGCACCATTTCAAATCAAATCGGACCCAGTGTGGCCCCGCTCAAAAAATCAGACCCAGAGTGGCCCCGCCCACCAAAACGGACCCAGAGTGGCACAGCCCACCGAATCGGACCCTGAGAGGCCCCGCCCACCAAATCAAACTAAGAGTGGCCCCGCCCACCAAATTGGATCCTGAAGGGCCCCGCCCACCAAATCGGACCCAGAGTGGCCCCACTCACCAAGTAGGACCCTGAGGAGCCCCGCCCACCAAATCGGGACCTGAGGGGCCCCAGCCCCAAAATCGGACCCTGAGCGGCCCCAACCACAAAATCGGACCCTGAGGGGCCCCGGCCACAAAATCGGACCCTGAGGGGCTCCGGCCACAAAATCAGACCCTGAGGGGCCCCGGCCACAAAATCAGACCCTGAGGGGCCCCGGCCACAAAATCGGACCCTGAGGGGCCCCACCCACCAAATCGGACCCTGAGGGGCCCCGGCCACCAAATCGGACTCTAAGGGGCCTCGCTCACCAAATCGGACCCTGAGGGGCCCCGCCCACCAAATCGGACCCTGAGGGGCCCCGCCCACCAAATCGGACCCTGAGGGGCTCCGCCCACCAAATCGGACCCTGAGGGGCACCGCCCACTAAATCGGACGGAGAGTGGCCCCACCCACCAAATCGGACTCTGAGGAGCCCCACCCACCAAATTGGACCCAGAGTGGCCCCGCCCACCAAATTGGACCCAGGGGGCCCCAACCACAAAATCGGACCCTGAGGGGCCCCGGCCACCAAATCGGACCCTGAGTGACCCCGGCCACAAAATTGGACCCTGAGGGGCCCGGGCCACAAAATCGGACCCTGAGGGGCCCCACCCACCAAATCAGACCCTGAGGGACCCCGGCCACAAAATCGGACCCTGAGGGGCCCCACCCACAAAATCGGACCCTGAGGGGTTCCGGCCACAAAATAGGACCCTGAGGGGCCCCACCCACCACATCGGACCCTGAGGCACCCCACCTACAAAATCGGACCCTGAGGGGCCCCACCCACAAAATCGGACCCTGATGGGCCCCAACCACCAAATCGGACCCTGAGGGGCCCCGCCCACCAAATCGGACCCTGAGGGGCCCCGCTCACCAAATCGAACCCTGAGGGGCTCCGCCCACCAAATCGGACCCTGAGGGGCACCGCCCACTAAATCGGACCGAGAGTGGCCCCACCCACCAAATCGGACTCTGAGGAGCCCCACCCACCAAATCGGACCCTGAGGGGCCCCCACCAAATTGGACCCAGAGTGGCCCCGCCCACCAAATTGGACCCAGGGGGCCCCACCCACAAAATCAGACCCTGAGGGGCCCCGTCCACCAAATCAGACCCTGAGGGGCCCCAACCACAAAATCGGACCCTGAGGGGCCCCGGCCACCAAATCGGACCCTGAGGGGCCCCAGCCACAAAATTGGACCCTGAGGGTCCCCGGCCACCAAATCGGACCCTGAGGGGCCCCAGCCACCAAATTGGATCCTGAAGGGCCCCGCCCACCAAATCGGACCCAGAGTGGCCCCGCTCACCAAGTAGGACCCTTAGGAGCCCCGCCCACCAAATCGGGACCTGAGGGGCCCCAGCCCCAAAATCGGACCCTGAGCGGCCCCAACCACAAAATCGGACCCTGAGGGGCCCCGGCCACAAAATCGGACCCTGAGGGGCCCCGGCCACAAAATCGGACCCTGAGGGGCCCCGGCCACAAAATCGGACCCTGAGGGGCCCCGCCCACCAAATCGGACCCTGAGGGGCCCCGGCCACCAAATCGGACCCTAAGGGGCCTCGCTCACCAAATCGGACCCTGAGGGGCCCCGCCCACCAAATCGGACCCTGAGGGGCCCCACCCACCAAATCGGACCCTGAGGGGCCCCACTCACCAAATCGAACTCTGAGGGGCTCCGCCCACCAAATCGGACCCTGAGGGGCACCGCCCACTAAATCGGACCGAGAGTGGCCCCACCCACCAAATCGGACTCTGAGGAGCCCCACCCACCAAATTGGACCCAGAGTGGCCCCGCCCACCAAATTGGACCCAGGGGGCCCCACCCACAAAATCGGACCCTGAGGGGCCCCGTCCACCAAATCGGACCCTGAGGGGCCCCAACCACAAAATCGGACCCTGAGGGGCCCCAGTCACCAAATCGGACCCTGAGGGGCCCCGGCCACAAAATTGGACCCTGAGGGGCCCCGGCCACAAAATCGGACCCTGAGGGGCCCCACCCACCAAATCAGACCCTGAGGGACCCCGGCCACAAAATCGGACCATGATGGGCCCCACCCACAAAATCGGACCCTGAGGGGTTCCGGCCACAAAATAGGACCCTGAGGGGCCCCACCCACCACATAGGACCCTGAGGCACCCCACCTACAAAATCGGACCCTGAGGGGCCCCACCCACAAAATCGGACCCTGAGGGGCCCCACCCACAAAATCGGACTCTGAGGGGCCCCAACTACCAAATCAGACCCTGAGGGGCCCCGCCCACCAAATCGGACCCTGAGGGGCCCCGCTCACCAAATCGAACCCTGAGGGGCTCCGCCCACCAAATCGGACCCTGAGGGGCACCGCCCACTAAATCAGACCGAGAGTGGCCCCACCCACCAAATCGGACTCTGAGGAGCCCCACCCACCAAATCAGACCCTGAGGGGCCCCCACCAAATTGGACCCAGAGTGGCCCCGCCCACCAAATTGGATCCAGGGGGCCCCACCCACAAAATCAGACCCTGAGGGGCCCCGTCCACCAATTCAGACCCTGAGGGGCCCCAACCACAAAATCGGACCCTGAGGGGCCCCGGCCACCAAATCGGACCCTGAGGGGCCCCAGCCACAAAATTGGACCCTGAGGGGCCCCGGCCACCAAATCGGACCCTGAGGGGCCCCACCCACCAAATCAAACCCTGAGGGGCCCCGGCCACAAAATCGGACCCTGAGGGGCCCCACCCACCAAATCAGACCCTGAGGGACCCCGGCCACAAAATCGGACCCTGAGGGGCCCCACCCACAAAATCGGACCCTGAGGGGTTCCAGCCACAAAATAGGACCCTGAGGGGCCCCACCCACCACATAGGACCCTGAGGCGCCCCACTTACAAAATCGGACCCTGAGGGACCCCACCCACAAAATCGGACCCTGAGGGGCCCCACCCACAAAATCGGACCCTGAGGGGCCCCAACTACCAAATCGGACCCTGAGGGGCCCCGCCCACCAAATCGGACCCTGAGGGGCCCCGCTCACCAAATCGAACCCTGAGGGGCTTCGCCCACCAAATCGGACCCTGAGGGGCACCGCCCACTAAATCGGACCGAGAGTGGCCCCACCCACCAAATCGGACTCTGAGGAGCCCCACCCACCAAATTGGACCCAGAGTGGCCCCGCCCACCAAATTGGACCCAAGGGGCCCCACCCACAAAATCAGACCCTGAGGGGCCCCGTCCACCAAATCAGACCCTGAGGGGCCCCAAACACAAAATCGGACCCTGAGGTGCCCCAGCCACCAAATCGGACCCTGAGGGGCCCCAGCCACAAAATTGGACCCTGAGGGGCCCCGGCCAACAAATCGGACCCTGAGGGGCCCCACCCACCAAATCAAACCCTGAGGGACCCCGGCAACAAAATCGGACCCTGAGGGGCCCCACCCACAAAATCGGACCCTGAGGGGTTCAGGCCACAAAATAGGACCCTGAGGGGCCCCAGCCACAAAACCGGACCCTGAGGGGCCCCACCCACAAAATCGGACCCTGAGGGGTTCCGGCCACAAAATCAGACCCTGAGGGGCCCCGGCCACAAAATCGGACCCTGAGGGGCCCCAACCACCAAATAGGACCCTGAGGGGCCCCGGCCACAAAATCGGACCCTGAGGGGCCCCACCCACCAAATCAGCCCCTGAGGGGCCCCGGCCACCAAATCGGACCCTGAGGGGCCCCACCCACCAAATCGGACCCTGAGGTGCCCTGGCCACAAAATCGGACCCTGAGGGGCCCCACCCACAAAATGGGGCCCTGAGGCCCAAGTGGCCCCTGAGAGGCACCCACAGTTAAAACGGATCCTGAGTTGAAAGTCTTGCAGGGGAAGCAGGCAAGTGTCTCTTAAAGGGGCAGCCCGGGCACCATTTCAAACCACTATCTGTACTTCCTTCAGGAAATACACAACTAGTTCTTCTTATTATTATTATTTTCCAGTTGATTTCCGCAATTAATGCGGCCCGAACCGCTACACGCACAGACTCCGTTGAGGTGTCGTTTCGAAGCCAGCATCTATGAGAGGTGTGCTAAGTATCTTTCGTGTCGATCGGATTTGTAGTTTTTGCGCAATTTGCGTTTGAAAATTTTTTTTCCCGTCATTGGAATGCACTGTCTCAATGCATTTGAATGGGGAAATTTTGCTATAGACAAAACATGCCCTGAGGCGATTGAAATGGCAGTTAAGCTCATTGATATGCGCAGGCAGACCCAGTTACTATGCCAACGCCTACGAACGTCACATGACGCCCCCAGGACAGAGCTTCTGCCACATAATATCAGCTCTTAAAGCGAAACCCACAGCACAAATGCAAATCTAGCTTCATCACATGACGTATGCCCCTGAGAGAGAATGTGCGCCAAAGTGGATTTAGAAGCCCAGTGAGCCACCCTGGCTCTTAAAGGGCCGACGCGCCAAAGTGATTCTTAAAGAGCCGGCGCACCAAAATGAGTCTTAAAGGGCCGGCACGCCAAATCGAAAGCTGAGTGACCCAAGGCTCCAAATCGGAGGCTGATAGACCAAGCCTACAAAAAGGAGGCTGAGCCACCCTGGCATCCAAATTGAACCCAGAGTGGCCCACCAAATCGGACCCAGAGTGGCCCCGCCCACCAAATCAAACCCAGAGTGGCCCCACCCACCAAATTGGACCCTGAGGGGCCCCACCCACAAAATCAGACCCTGAGGGGCCCCGGCCACAAAATCGGATCCTGAGGGGCCCCACCCACAAAATCGGACCCTGAGGGGATCCGGCCACAAAATCAGACCCTGAGGGGACCCGGCCACAACATCGGACCCTGAGGGGCCCCACTCACAAAATCGGACCCTGAGGGGCCCCACCCACAAAATCAGACCCTGAGGGCCCCCAGTCACAAAATCGAACCCTGAGGGGCCCCAACCACAAAATCGGACCCTGAGAGGCTCCGGACACAAAATCGGACCCTGAGGGGCCCCAACCACAAAATCGGACCCTGAGAGGCACCAGCCACAAAATCGGACCCTGAGGGGCCCCGGACACAAAATCGGACCCTGTGGGGCCCCGGACACAAAATCGGACCCTGAGGGGCCCAACCCACAAAATCAGACTCAGTGTCCCCGCCCACCAAATTGGACCCTGAAGTGCCCCACCCACCAAATCAGACCCAGAGTGGCCCCGCCCACCAAATCAGACCCAGAGTGGCCCCGCCCACCAAATCGGACCCTGAGGGGCCTCACCCATCAAATCGGACCCTGAGGGGCCCCGCCCACCAAATCGGACCCTGAGGGGGCCCGCCCACCAAATCAGACCCTGAGGGGCCCCGCCCACCAATTCGGACCCTGAGGGGCCCAGCCCACTAAATCGGATTCTGAAAGGCCCCAACCACAAAGTCGGACCCTGAGGGGCCCCACCCACAAAATCGGACCCTGAGGGGCCCCGCTGACCAAATTGAACTCTGAGGGGCCCCACTCACCAAATCGGACCCTGAGTGGCCCCGCCTACCAAATTGGACCCTGAGTGGCCCCGCCCACCAAATCGGACCCTAAGGGGCCCCACCCACAAAATCGGACCCTGAGGTGCCCCGGCCACAAAATTGGACCCAGAGGGGTCCCACCCACAAAATCGGACCCTGAGGCCAAAGTGGCCCCTGAGAGGCACCCACAGTTAAAATGGATCCTGAGTTGAAAGTCTTGCAGGGGCAGCAGGCAAGTCTCTCTTAAAGGGGCAGCCCGGGCACCATTTCAAACCACTATCTGTACTTCCTTCAGGAAATACACATCTAGTTCTGTTTGCATTTCTGTTTTGTTTAAATACATCTTTTGCTGCAGCTTTGTTCTCAGACTGATTTTATTCCACGCTATCAGATTCCTTAGTACCTACATAATTGATACAGGATACATAGGCCATTTAGGATTCTGCTGGGATAATGTCAACTGAGGCAAAGTTGGATCAGTTGTTTTCTATGATCAACTCCCTACAGCTCTGCAAAACAAGGTGGCTAACTGAAAGGCCCATTTTGGGCAGGCACTGCAGGATTTAGGTAATCAAATAACAGCACGGGGGCCTCCACCCTTGGGGCAGCTACTGCCAAGTAGTCCTCCTAAGTTACCGCCATTTCGATTTAATGGTGAACACTAAAAATATTGTGGGTTTATAAATCAATGCATTTTGTATTTTGATGTACATGCTGCCCACTTTCACGCAGATCGATCCAAGGTCTTGTGTATAATTATGTTACTTACTTCCCGAGCTCTAGCGTGGGTGAATCCACTAATTGAGACTCGTGACCCTCGCTTGAATAACCATGATGATTTTCTTGCTGCAATGTCTATGATGTTTGATGATCCAAGTCGTCACACTACAGCTGACACTGCATTGTCTTTATGTCAGGGTAAGCATTCTGCTGTTGAATACGCCACTGAATTTAGACGGTTGGTGGTGGATACGGTTTGGGACTGTTACGCTCAATTACCCATTTTTAAGAGGGGACTCTCTAGTACGATTAAGGACAAACTAGCCCATGCAGATTCTCGTCAGGAGTTTTGAGGCATTCATACAGCATGGCGTGCGCATTGACATACATATTACTGAATCTAGACAGGAGAAATTTGCAGCCTTTAACCTCTTCCTGACATCAGACGTACTATCCCGTCCATGGGATAGTACGTCACGGACTGCCCCCGACATGTCAACCCCTTGCACACCACGATCAAACATGATCGCGGTGTACCGGGGGTTAAAGGGAAGCATCGGCAGGGAGGGGGCTCCCTCCATGCTTCCCTGAGCCCCCCATTGCAGTGCAATGTACAGCGCTGCTGCGGGGGTCTCCTTCCCTGCAGGCCCACGAATCCAAGATGGCGATGGGGGCCTTCGGGGGCCTGCAGGGAGCCGGCGTCCTCAGTGCCTGCAAAGCGCAGGCATGAGGAAGTCTGCAACAGTGCCTGTGACAGATCGCTGATCTGTCACAGTGATCTGTGAAGTAACAGATCAGCGATCTGTCACAGGACAGTGATGTCCCACCTGGGACTATGTAATAAAGTTAAAAAAAGTGTTAAAATAATTTTTAAAAAATTGCCAAATAAATTAGAAAAAAAAAATAAATCCATTTTTTGAAAATAAAAAAAAAACAATAAAAGTACACATATTAGGTATCGCCACGTCTGTAACGACCTGCCCTATAAAATTGTCCCATTGGTTAACCCCTTTAGCGAACCCCTTAAAAAATAAAAATAAAAAACAAAGCAAAAAATAATGATTTATTATCATACCGCCAAACAAAAAGTGCAATAACACGCGATCAAATAGATGCATATAAATATCCATGGTACCGCTGAAAACGTCATCTTGTCCCGCAAAAAACAAGCCACCAAACAGCATCATCAGCGAAAAAATAAAAGTTATAGCTTGCAGAATAAAGCAATGCAAAAATAATTATTTTTTATATAAAATAGTTTTCATTGCATAAAACCGACAAAACATAAAAAAACGACCTAAATGAGGTATCGCTGTAACCGTACTGACCCGAAGAATAAAAACGCTTTATCAATTTTACCGCATGTGGAACGGTGTAAACACCCCCCCCAAAAGAAATTCATGAAACGCTGTTTTTTGTTCATTCTGCGTCCCAAAAATCGGAATAAAAAGCGATCAAAAAATGTCACGTGCCCGAAAATGTTACCAATAAAAACATCAACTCGTCCCGCAAAAAATAAGACCTCACATGACTCAGTGGGTCAAAATACGGAAAAATTATAGCTCTCAATATGTGGTGATGCAAAAACTATTTTTACAATAAAAAGCGTCTTTTAGCGTATGACAGCTGCCAAATATAAAAACCGCCATACATAGTAAATCAAACCCCCCGTTATCACCCCCTTAGTAAGGGAAAAATAATAAAATTAAAAGAAAATGTATTTATTTCCATTTTCCCATTAGGGTTAGGGTTAGGGCTAGGGTAAGGGCTAGGGTTAGGGTTAGGGCTAGGGTTAGGGCTGAGATTAGGGTTAGGGCTGAGATTAGGGTTAGGGGTGTGTTGGCGTTAGGGTTGGAGTTAGAATTGGGGGTTTCCACTGTTTGGGCACATCAGGTGCTCTCCAAATGCAACATGGCGTTTGATCTCAGTTCCAGCAAATTCTGAGTTGAAAAAGTCAAATGGTGCTCCTTCCCTTCCAAGCTCTGCCATGCGCCCAAACAGTGTTTTACCCCCACATGTAGGGTATCAGCCTACTCAGGACAAATTGCAAATCAACTTTTGGGGTCCAATTTCTCCTGTTACCGTTAGGAAAATAAAAAATTGGGGGCAAAAATATCATTTTTGTGGAAAAAAATGATTTTTTTATTTTCACGCCCGGGCGTTATAAACTTCTGTGAAGCACTTGGGGGTTCAAAGTGCTCACCACACATCTAGATAAGTTCCGTGGGGGGTCTAGTGTCCAAAATGGGGTCACTTGTGGGGTGTTTCAATAGTTTAGGTACATCAGGGGCTCTCCAAACACACATGACACCCGCAGACCATTCCATCAAAGTCTGCATTCCAAAATGTCACTACTTCCCTTCCGAGCCCCGACGTGTGCCCATACAATAGTTTTCTCCCGCATATGGGGTATCAGTGTACCAACAACTTTTGGGGTCCAATTTCTCCTGTTACCCTTGGAGAAATAAAAAATTGGGGACTAATTGATCATGTTTGTGGAAAAAATACGATTTTTTTATTTTCATGCCTGGGCATTATAAACTTTTGTGAAGCCCTTGGGGGTTCAAAGTGCTCGCCACACATCTAGATAAGTTCCTTAGGAGGTCTAGCTTCCAAAATGGGGTCGTTTGTGGGGGGTTTCCACTGTTTAGGTACATTAGGGGCTCTCCAAAGGCAACATGACACCCGCAGACGATTCCATCAAAGTCTGCATTCCAAAACGTCACTACTTCCCTTCCGATCCCCGACATGTGCCCATACAGTAGTTTTCTCCCACATATGGGGTATCAGCAAACTCAGGACAAATTGGACAACAACTTTTGGTGTCCAATTTCTCCTGGTACCCTTGGGAAAATAAAAAAATTGGTGACTAAAAGATCATGTTTGTGGGAAAAATACGATTTTTTTATTTTCACGCCCGGGCGTTATAAACTTCTGTGAAGCACTGGAGGGGTCAAAGTGCTCACCACACATCTAGATTAATTCCTTGGGGGGTCTAGTCTCCAAAATGGTGTCATTTGTGGGGGGTTTTTACTGTTTTGGTACATCAGGGGCTTTCCAAACGCGACATGGTGTCAGATCTCAATTCCAGCCAAAAACGTCAAATGGCGCTGCCTTCCTTCCGAGCTCTGCCATGCGCCCAAATAGTCATTTGCCCCCACATGTGTGGTATCAGCGTACTCAGGACAAATTGCACAATAACTTTTAGGGTCCTGTTACCCTTGGAAGAATAAGAATTGAGGGTGAAAAGATAATTTTTGTGGAAAAAATATGATTTTTTAATTGTACGGCTGTATGTTATAAACTCCTATGTAGCCCTTAGGGGTTCAAAGTTCCCACCACACATCTAGATAAGTTCCTTGGGGGGTCTAGTTTCCAAAATGGGGTCATTTGTCAGGGTTTTCCACTGTTTTGGTACATCAGGGGTTTTCCAATCGCGACATGGTGTCCGATCTCAATTCCAGCCAAAAACGTCAAATGGCGCTGCTTCCCTTCCGAGCTCTGCTAAGCGCCCAAATAGTGGTTTACCTCCACATGTGGGTTATCAGTGTACTCAGGACAAATTGCGCAATAACTTTTAGGGTCCTGTTACCCTTGGGAAAATAAAAATTGTGGGTGAAAAGATCATTTTTGTGGAAAAAATATGATTTTTTAATTGTACGGCTGTATGTTATAAACTCCTATGAAGCCCTTGGGGGTTCAAAGTTCTCACCACACATCTAGATAAGTTCCTTGGGGGGGTCTAGTTTCCAAAATGGGGTCATTTGTGGGGGGTTTCCACTGTTTTGGTACATCAGGGGTTTTCCAATCGCGACATGGTGTCCGATCTCAATTCCAGCCAAAAACGTCAAATCGCGCTGCTTCCCTTCCGACCTCTGCCAAGCGCCCAAATAGTGGTTTACCTCCACATGTGGGTTATCAGCGTGCTCAGGACAATTGCACAATAACTTTTAGGATCCTGTTACCCATGGGAAAATAAAAATTGGAGGTGAAAAGATCATTTTTGTGGAAAAAACATGATTTTTAATTGTACCGCTGTATGTTATAAACTTCTGTGAAGCCCTTGTGGGTTCAAAGTTCTCACCACATATCTAGATAAGTTCCTTGGGGGTCTAGTTTCCAAAATGGGGTCAATTGTGGGGGGTTTCCACTGTTTAGGTACATCAGGGGCTCTCCAAACGTGACATGGCGTCCGATCTGAATTCCAGCCAATTTTGCATTGAAAAAGTTAAACGGCGCTCCTTCCCTTCTGAGCTCCGCCATGCACCGAAACAGTGGTTCCCTCCCGCATATCAGGTACCAGCATACCCAGGACAAATTGCACAATAACTTTTGCAGTCCAATTTCTCCTGTTACCCTTGCTAAAATAAAAAAAATTGAACCTGAATTATTTTTTTTGTGAAAAAAAGTAAGATGTTCATTTTTTTGTAAATATTCAAAAAATTCCTGTGACGCACCTAAAGGGTTAATAAACTTCTCGAATGTGGTTTTGAGCACCTTAAGGGGTGAAGTTTTTAGAATGGTGTCACTTTTGAGTATTTTCTATCATATAGACCCCTCAAAAAAAATGGTGTTGCAAAAATGAGAAATCGCTGGTCAATTTTTAACCCTTATAACTTCCTAACAAAAAAAAATTTTGGTTCCAAAATTGTGCTGATGTAAAGTAAACATGTGGGAAATGTTACTTATCAAGTTTATTGTGTGCTGTATCTCTGTGATTTAAGGGCATAAAAATTCAAAGTTGGAAAATTGCAAAATTTTCACCAAATTTCCATATTTTTCACAAATAAACGCAAGTTATTTGAATGAAATTTTACCACTAGCATGAATTACAATATGTCATGAGAAATCAGTGTCAGAATCACTGGGATCCATGGAAGCATTTCAGAGTTATTACCTCATAAAGGGACAGTGGTCAGAATTGTAAAAATTGGCCCGGTCATGAACGTGCAAACGACCCTTGGGGATGAAAGGGTTAACCGTGTCTCTAACTCTCCCCTTCCTTCTAAAGAAATGGCAGACAAAGCCTCTTGGCACATGGAACCAGTCCCTATGCAAGTGGATGCTTTAGAGCGGCATGAGGATAACAAGCGCAGGGAGCATCGCTTTCGCGAGAGTTTATGCTTTTATTGCGGTCAGTCTATTTCCTTTTAAACTGTCCTAAGCGGCCTCACAAGGTACTAGCCATTGTAGGGGAACTTGAGAATCAGGATGATGAATTCATTATCTCTGAGTCCTGCTTTTCTGTGAATGCTGTGTTTCATTCCTTATGAATGACTGCGACTCCCAAGATACGGAAGGATAAGGATACACATTGCTCTCTTCCCATTAAGATCTTGTTGTTGGGCCAATGGATCTCATGTGCAGCTATGGTGGATTCTGGAGCAGGTGGTAACTTTACATTATGGACATCTCCTTTACCAAGGATCATGGCATACAGTTTCTACAGAGAACCACCCCAGTAGCTTTGGAAATGGTGGATGGTTCTCCTTTAGTTTCAGGACCGGTGGATCAGGAGATGGTACCCTTGGAGCCCAATCATCGGGAAGTGCTTTCTTTTATGCTATTTTCTTCACCCCATTTTCTTGTATTTCTAGGAATTCCCTGGCTTCAGGCACAGAGCCCAATCAACAACTGGGAGACCAAGGAAATCACCTTTCAACCAAAGGATACAGCAGTAACAGGTCAGGTAAATTCTCAGGATGCAGAATGTATCACTGGAGTATCTGTTACCACCTATTTACAACAAATTTTCTGATATCTGTGACAAGAAACTGGCAGATCAGCTTCCTCCTCATAGACCCTATGACTGTCCTATTGAGATCCTTCTGGGGGTGGTTATTCCATTTAAAAATGTTTACCCACTAGCATCTCCAGAGCTGCAGGCCTTGAAAGAATACTTTGATGAGAATCTGGCTAAGGGTTTCATTCGCCCCTCCTCAACACTGGCAGGAGCACCCATTTTTCATAAAGAAGGATGGAACTCTTAGACCCTGCATCGATGATCGGGCACTCAACAATATAACCATTCAGGAACCATTATCCTTTACCGTTAATCCGCGAATTGCTGGAGAGAGTAGGCACACCAAAAATTTTTCTAAGTTGGATCTTTGAGGAACTTATAACCTAGTTCGGATCCGCTCTGTGAATGAATGGAAGACATCATTTAGATGTTGTTATGGGTACTTTGAGAACCTTGTTATGCCTTTTTGGTCTCTGCAACACCCCGCATTCTTCCAACAGTTGGCTAATGACATCTTTAGAGATTTGCTAGATCATTTTGTTGTAATTTATCTGGATGATATTTTGATTTTCTCTGATTATTTGCAGGAGCATCAAGAACATGTTAAGACGGTTTTAAGATGCCTGAAATAGAATCATCTCAACAGCAAGCTTGAGAAGTGTGAGTTCCACCGCACTAAGATTCAATTTTTAGAATTTTTAGGCTATGTCATCTCACCACAGGGGCTTAACATGGAGGAAAGTAGGATTCAGGCTATTCTTCATTGGCCCTCACCTAAGAATGTTAAGGAGGTACAACGTTTTATCGGATTTGCTAACTTTTATAGACAGTTCATCTGTAATTTCTCTGAGATTGTGTGACCTATTACGCAACTAACCAAGAAGGAAAAAACTTTCTTGTGGTCTACACAGGCTCAGGAGGCTTTTGACTGTCTTAAGTCCCATTTTATGTCTGCACTGCTGTTGATCTATTCTAACCCAGCAATTCCTTTCATCGTGGAGGTGGACGCTTCAGACTGTGCATTGGGGGACATACGCTTGCAAAGAAAAGGGGAGAAAGGTCTGTTACATCCTTTAGCTTTTGCTCCTGTAAACTTTCTGCTGCAGAAAAGAATTATGATGTGGGAGATAAAGAGCTCCTTCCCATCATCGCTGCATTTAAAGAATGGAGGCACCATCTGCAGAGGGCAGCACAAGTTATTGTGCTCATGGATCATCGTAACCTAGAATTTTTGAGGTTTGCTAGATGTCTTTCTCCACGTCAGGCTCGGAGTTTGTTTTTGAATCAATTTAATTTTGTAATTTCATACCACCCAGGCTCACGTAATGGGAAAGGGGATGCTTTGTCCCAAATCCATGCCACGGATTCTGTACCTGGGACCACTTTTAAGACCATTTTGTCTGATGCCAACTTTGTCAGAGTCATCCAGAAGAAAAACTTATGGAAGACTATTAAGGAGGCCTATGACTCAGATCCATTCCTTGCTAACCCTGTTGATGATGTTAACCTGGTTCTCAAGAGCGGTACGTGGGTTCAGAATCAAGGTTTATACGTTCCGGAAGTCGTAAGGCTGCAGGTCCTCACTTTTGTCCGTGATTTTAAGTTGGCTGGTCATGGGGGGTACAGAAAACACAGGAGTTCCTTGGTCTTTTCTTTTGGTAGCCTACCTGTCTGAAGGACGTGAAGAGCTATGTTCTCTCTTGTGAGGTATGCACACGCTTTAAGACTCCTCGTGTATCACCTACGGGATTGCTGCAACCACTATCCATCCCCTCTCGCCCTTGGACGTCTATTTCAGTGGACTTTATAGTGGAATTACCCACCTCTGGGGGGAAAAAATTCTATTCTGGTGGTGGTAGATCATCTTACAAAGGCTGCTCACTTCATTCCTTGCACTGGTCTTCCCTCAGCTAAGGAGACGATTGAGCTGGTCAATCAGAATGTGTTGCGCCTGCATGGAGTTCTAGACAAGATTATCTCTGATCGGGGAGTGCAGTTTACCTCCAAATTCTGGAAAGAATTCTGTTCTGCACTTGGTATCAATTTCTGTCTGTCCTTCACATATCATCTGCAGACCAATGGGCAGACGGAGTGGACTAATCAGACTCTGGAGCAGTACCTTCGGTGTTATATCAGCCACTTGCAGGATGACTGTTTGGAGTTGCTTCCTTTAGTAGAGTTCTCTTATAATAACTCGCAGAATGCATCCACCAAGGTTACACCCTTCTTTGCCAACTTGGGTTTTCATCCTAGCATTTTTCCCAGAACCCCGATTGATGCCTTCAGCAGAGGAGAGGGTGGCAAGGATGAGACAAAGTCTGGAAACTCTGAAAGAATCGCTATCTACTTCACAGGATAGATGCAAGAAATCTGCCGATAGGTTCCAGAGACCTGCACCTATGTTTAAGGTAGGAGACTCTGTGTGGATATCCACAAAGAATTTAAAATTGAATGTTCTGTCACAGAAGCTGGGACAAAAATTCATCTGTCCTTTCAAGATCTCTAGGATTGTGAGCTCCGTTGCTTGTCGTCTGAAGTTGCCAATGACTATGAAGGTACATCCTGTGTTCCATGTCTCCTAATTAAAACCTGTGTCTCCAAATACCTTTCAGGGTCATAGGTGCACCTCCTCCTCAGCCTGTGTTAGTTGATGGACATGAGCAATTTGTTGAGGAGAAGATCGTGGACTTCAGGATCTGCATAAATCAGCTGCAGTACCTCATCAAGTGGCAAGGATATCTGTCTGAGGGGAACCCTTGGGAGTCGGTGAGTAATATCGGTGCTCCTAAAAAGATTACTCTGTTCCACCAGAAATATCCTAAAAATCCTGGGCCTGGATCATCCTGAGGCCTCTTCTAAGGTGGGAGTAATGTAAGGCGTCACGGGGCAGGTAATGGGACAACAGGGGACGTGGAACCTGGGCCCCTGAACTGCCCCTCAGGCTAAGGGTGTGCCCTGACTTTCCTTAACTTGGGGGTACACTTGATGGTAGTGAGGCCCAAGTCACCGACCTGTCCCTATCTCCTGTTTAGCCCTGAGCTAAACCCCCAACCCCCTCCCCATTCCTCATTTTCAGGATCCGTCTGAAAACGGATCCTGTGCCATCCGTTCACATCAGTTGAGAACGGATCCGCTTCTCTGACTTTTTGGCGGATTTGAACTGATGCAAAAAACTGAAGTGTGAAAGAGGCCTAAGATCAATTCCTACAGTGCTCTGTGTGATCATATCTAATATAGAGACCAATGCTAAATAATGCTAAATAATTTTACTAAAAAAGTTTGAGAGTTTTAGTATAAGTTATATCACACAGTCTTTGCATTTGCAGTACTTTCACTGCTAGTTACGTACTTTCTGCAAGTTTGCTGTACAGTATCTTGCATAAGCTAGAACACACTAATACTACTTCAATTAGTCTTCTCTACTTCTAGATTAAATCACCACTCCAGTGTTTTGTTTTTTTTATTGCATGGCTGGAGTAATGCTTCTAAGGTCCCTGACACTATTCTCATACTTACCAGCCACCATTTTCACTTTTTATCAGTGTCGAATCACTCCAGTGCTTGATGAGTGAGCCGGAGGTCACAACTCAATACAAGTCTGAGGGCCTTGTTTTGGCTTTCATAGTCTTGCATTGTGGCTTGTGTCCAATACTTTCACAAAACCAGAGCAGCACCAAAAAATGGTGAAGTAAGTATAAGAAAACCAACAGGGGCTTTACATTAGAAGCAACATTTCTAACGCTGAAAAAAGCCCAAACTGCTGGAGTGGTGCTTTGTAGTGATGAGCGAGTATACTCGTTGCTCTTGTGTCCTCCGAGTATTTTGGCGTGCTCGGAGACTTAGTTTCTGTCGATGCAGCTGCCTGATTTATGGCTGCTGGACAGGATGAATACATGTGGGGATTGCCTGTTTGTTAGGGAATTCCCATGAGTATTTAGACTGTCCAGCAGCCATAAATCATACAGCTGAGGTGATGAAAACTAAATCTCCGAGCACACCAATACTCTCCGAGGACACCCGAGCATGCTCGGGAAAACCAGAGCAAGGAGTATACTCACTCATAACTAGTGCTTTGATATAACCTGTTATCTGTGCTAGGAAAGTGCTGATTGTGCATTCGCGAGCAGTGCTTCATATTCAGAGTTTCAAAGCTTTTAAGGTTGAAGGTAAAAATTAATTTCATCAAGTTCACCAATGTTGTTAACTTTATTTTTTATTTTTTGTGGACAGCTTCTCAAAAAAATCATGTACAGCCAACTTTTTTTATGGACAAAACAAGTTATTAAGATGATAAGTGATACATATCTGCACTCAATGTGAACTGTAAAAGGGGGATACATACAGCAATAAAAAATTGTACATGTCTTTACAGCTTAAAAAATATCACAGACACATCAATATTTTTTTATGGACAGGAAAAAAAACACCCTATTTTTATAGACTGACCAGGAATTTCTGAACTGTTAGCAACCATTATTTCAGCCTGTAACCTAACATGTTATGAAAGATCAACTTGAAGAATAAATCAAGTACAGGATTAGATTACGGTAGATGCATATTTTGCTGTCATGTTATAGATAGTTATAGATAGTAATACCATTGGTGACCTTTTACAAATAATTCTAGCAATATGTGTCAGCATACATTTACTGTACTCTTACTATACTGAAATATTCAAGATCCTGCAAAAAAACATTTTGTAGATTTTTTGGTTTCAACTTGTAGGAGTCAATGGCATAAAACTGCATACCGTTTGGTATGTGATAAACGTTGTAAGATTAGAGCCCTAATGGTTTAAATGTTTACTTGATTAAAGGGATTATCCAGGTTTATTATGTTGATGAGTTACCCCTAGGATAGGTAATCAATATCAAATCATTGGGGACTCTACACCGAGCTCCCCCTCTGATCAGATGTTTTCTGCACCAGGGATGACCAGCTGTAAACTCTGGAAGGAGCTGGATAGCACGTCGCTTTTCATTGTTTAGTGACCAATGCTGTAAGCTGCAGCTCAGCTCCTTAGGATAAAGGGCCTGTCACACTAAGCGACATCTCTAGCAATATCGCTATAACTTGTGACGCTATAGCGATATTGCTAGTGACATCGCTGTGTGTGATACTTACCTACGACCCGCTCCCCCACTGCTTATCGCTGATCCCGCGAGAACAGGCTGGACTGTTTCTCGTCATCAGCTTCCTGCGGCGCTTCCTGTGGAGAGACGAGTGACGAGCGTGGAGCCGGGCGAGAGGACGCAGGATCGCCTAGTGTGACAGGTAAGTAGCAACCCCCGTCCCCAGCGATGTCGCTGGTGAGATCTGCCTGTGTGGCAGCTCACTAGCGACCACTTAGCGATGCACCAGCGACCCTGACAGCGTCATATCGCTGGTCGGGATCGCTGGTGCATCGCTAAGTGTGACAGTACCTTAAATCATCAATATCTGGTCAGTGGGGGTTCAACAACTGACACACTCACCAATCAATTAGTTTAAGCTCCACTAATGGCTAGATGTAAACAATGAATGGAACCAAAACAACATTGCTCCATTTATAGTTGTGTGAAAAAGTGGTTGCCACCTTCCTGATGTCCTACTCTTTTGCTTGTTTGTCACACTTAAATGTTTCAGATCAATGAACAAATTTAAATATTAGACAAAGATAACACAAGTAAACACACACAAAATGCAGTTTTTAAATGAAGGTCTTTATTATTAAGGGAAAAAGATATCCAAACCTATAGGACCCTGTGTGAAAAAAGTGACTGCCTCTTAAACCAAATAACTGGTTAGTCCACCCTTAGCATCAACTGCAATCAAGCATTTGTGATAACTGGCTTTTACAATGCTCTGTAGGAATTTTGGCCCACTCATCTTTGCAGAATTATTGTAACTGAGCCACACATTGGAGGGTTTCTGAGCATGAACCACCTTTTGAAGGTCATGCCACAGCATCTCAATCGGATTAAGGTCAGGACTTTGACTTGGCCACCCCAAAGTCCTAATTTTGTTTTTCTTAAACTATACAGAGATGAACTTGCTGTTGTGTTTTGGATCATTGTCCTGCTGCATAACCCAAGTGCACTTCAGCTTGAAGTCACCAACAGATGTCCAGACATTTTCCTTTAGGATTTTTTGGAAGAAAGCAGGATTCATGGTTCCATTTAACACAGCATTTATTCCAAGTCCTGAAACAGCAAAACAGCTGGAATGGTATTCATTTTCTGAAATGCCGTGTTCCTTCTGCACCAGGTGTATTGGGACATGCACCTTCCAAAAAGTTCAAGTTTTGTCTCTTCAGTCCACAGACTATTCTCCCAAAGGTTTTGGAGATCATCAACATGTTTTCTGGCAAAACTGAGATGAAATTTTATGTTGTTATTGCTCAGCAGTGGTTTTCGTCTTGGAACTCTGCCATGCAGGCCATTTTTGGCCAGTCTCTTTATTAATGTTGATTCATAAACACTGACCTTCAATGAGGCCTGCAGTTCTGGATGTTGCTGTGGGGTCTTTTTTGACCTCTTGGATGATCCGACAATACTGATCTCTTGGGATAATTTTGGTTGGCCGTCCACTCCTAGGAAGGTTCATCACTGGCCCATTCCAATTGTGGATAATGGCGCTCACTATTATTCGCTGGATTCCCAAAGCTTGATAAATAGCTTTATAACCTTCTCCAGACTGATAAATAAAAATTAATTAGTTTCTCATTTATGTCAGATTTTTGTTTGGATCACAGCATGATGTCTAGCTTTTGATGAACTGTTGGTCTACTTCACTTTGTCAGGCAGGTCCTATTTAAGTGATTTCTTGATTCAGAACAGGCGTGGCAATAATCAGGCCTACATGGGGCTAGGGAATTTGAACTCCGCTTTCCAAAGATGTGATAAATCACAGTTAATTTATGTTTTAGGAGGGGCAATTACTTTTTCACACAAGGTCCTGTAGGTTTGGTTTTATTTGTCCCTTAATAATAAAGAACTGCATTTTGTGTTTCCTTGTGGTATCCTTGTCTAATATTTAAATTTGGTGATCTGAAACACTTAAGTGTTACAAACATGCAAAAGAATAGCAAATCAATAAATGGGCAAACACTTGTCACGGGGCAGTAGTGGGAAAACAGGAGACGTGGAACCTGGCCCCCTGAACTGCCCCTCAGGCTAAGGGGGTGCCCTGACTCTACTTAACTTGGGGGTACACTTGATGGTAGTGAGGCCCAAGTCCCTGACCTGTCCCTATCTCCTGTTTAGCCATGAGCTAAAGCCCCAACCCCCTCCCCAGGAGGTGAGACAGGGAAAACATGAACTGCACCAAATAACAAACAAGGAAAGATACGACAGACACCTAAGGGTAAAATAAACCAAAAAAACAAGACTTACAGTAGCTTCTCTCTGCTGCTAATGCTCCGAGCAGCAGAGTAAGGCACCAGAACAAGGGGATAGCTGGAGCTCCACTGCAACAGTCTGCTCCTGAGTCCAGCTTGGTTGGTCTCCAAATGAATAATATCGCCAACAGTGAGTGCAGCACCTGATGACCCTTTATAGGAAGGAGGGAGTGGTCACACCTACTGACTAACATGTAGTAACACCAGCGGCCACCAGGGGGGAAAAACCCTAATAACCCCCGAGGACCAGAAAGGAAAAAGGTTTATATACGAAAGTCCAGACTCTGACAGATCCAAAAATGGATCGTGACAGTACCCCTCCTTCAATGAGGGGCCTCTGGATCCTCAACACTGCACCTCACCAGAAAAACACCTACGGTGAGGACACCTAGGTCCACCAGAGTTCACCTCAGCGACGACCTGCCTCTCTGGTTCATGGCAAACGTGGCTGATGGAGGTGGCAATGTATGCTCCGGAGGTGCCACAAATCTCCAGAGCACCGACCTGGGGAATGAGTTTTGTATGGGCATTACTGGGGGCAACTCCAGCTGGTAAGTCCCTGGACCGGGAATGGCCGACACCCGATACGGCCCGATCACCCGAGAACTCCAGAGCCCTGCAGCACACTTCCACCAGATTTTTTTGGTGGACACCCATATGTACTCATTCACACACAGGTCCGGACCTGAACCTTTATTGCCACGCACATGTTTGCCACAAGATGGTGAACACTTCACAGAACCAACAACAGAGGCGTCCCCCTGTGTCGTCACACTCACACCCCCACAATGCTCAGAAGGAGTCCCCATCCTCTGACCACTACTCCCAAGAGGACTAAGACACCCAGGGTTAGCATGTGGTGAGGATAGAGACTTGCCCCTACTCCCTGGCAGCACCTCTGCTGCCCCCACTGAAGTAGAAGGGGATGGTTGTAGAATGACAGCAGAGACAGTAGCTCTCAGGCAGCAGCCCTCACACGACTGACCCCAGCCCACTACTTCCCTAGACCGCCAATCTATTACCGGGTTGTGTTTTTCCAACCACCGGAGGCCTAAAACGATAGGTACTGGCATTCCCTCCAAGACATAGCATGACAGGGTCTCCTCATGATGAGTCCCTATACGCAGATGTATGTTATCCACGACTTGGGTCAACCTCCCCTGACTAAGTAGGACAGAGTCAATGGCCTGGACACTTAGGGGTTTGGCTAGCATCTTACACCTCAGGCCATGGGTCCGGAAAAAGTGAGCATCGACCAGATTGACTCCTGCTCCAATGTCCACAAGCACCAGTAGACCCTCAGTCTTCCTGACAAGCACCACCTCCGCAGGCAGGTTACATTGAGGGGAAGAAATGGAGGAAATATACACTCCCTGTTCACCTCCCTCCACACGACCAGGGGGACGCGGCTAATTAGCTGGTATAGAAGACTTGGCGCGCATTGGGCAGACTCCAATGAAATGACCATTCTGCCCACAGTAAAAACATGCCCCCCCACCATGGAGAACTGCAGGTAACACCGTTTGGGCTCCTCCCACCTACATGGGTTCATCCATCAGCACTGGTGTGTCCTCCTTCATAGCAAGGACTACATGGGGCACATTTGGTGTATGCCTCTACCTGAGGCATCTATCCACTCGGATGGCAAGGGACATGGCGGCCTCCAACGACCTGGGGGCGTCGTACTGCACCAGAGTATCCTGCAACTTCGGGGACAGACCCTGCACAAAATGACTCCTAAGGGCAGGGTCATTCCACTGTGTCAGTGGCCCACCTCCTAAACTCTGAGCAGTACTCGTCAGCAGGCCGGCCCCCCTGCTTGATCTTACGGAGTCGGGTTTCCGCTAGGGAGACGCCACCAGGATCTCCATACACCAGCGCTAATGCCACAAAAAACTAGTCCACTGATCATAAAGATGGTGAATCGACCAGCAGGGAGAAGGCCCAGGATTGGGGATCACCTTTAAGAAGGGACATAATGATTCCCACCCATTGTTCCTCACTCCCTGATGAACGAGGATGGAGCCTGAAGTATAACTTACAGGCCTCCTGAAAAACTAAAAACTTATCTATCCCTCTAGAAAACCTGTCAGGGAGAGATTTTTGGGTTCTGGTTGAGCCTGTACCAAGGCCCCAAACCCCACCAACTGCTGCAGCTGCTGCACCACCTCACCACGCAGCACCTTAAGCTCATCAGTGAGGGACTGAAGCAGTGTGGCAAAGGCCAGCATTTGGGCCATGGCTCAACAGAAAAAAATGGGCGGTTGGTAATAATGTCACAGGGCAGTAGTGGGAAAACAGGAGACGTGGAACCTGAGTCCCTGAACTGCCCCTCAGGCTAAGGGGGTGCCCTGAATCTCCTTAACTTGGGGGTACACTTGATGGTAGTGAGGCCCAAGTCCCCGACCTGTCCCTATCTCCTGTTTAGCCCTGAGCTAAAGCCCCAAACCCCTCCCCAGGAGGTGAAACAGGGAAAACATAAACTTCACCAAATAACAAAAAAGGAAAGATTTGACAAACACCAAAGGGTAAAATAAACTAAAAAAAAAAAATACTTAGCTTCTCTCTTCTGCTAATGCAGAGTAAGGCACCAGAACAAGGGGATAGCTGGAGCTCCATTGCAACACAGTCTTCTCCTGAGTCCAGCTTGGTTGGTCTCCAAATGAATAATATCACCAACAGTGAGTGCAGCACCAGATGACCCTTTATAGGAATGAGGGAGTGGTCACACCTGCTGACTGACTAACATGTAATAACACCAGCGGCCACCAGGGGGAAACCCAGCAGCAGACTCACTATACTTGTAGTATCACCAGTGGCCACCCGGGGCAAAAACCCATATTAACCCCCGAGGACCAGAAAGGAAAAAGGTTTATATACGAGAGTCCAGATTCTGACAGATCCAGAAATGGATCGTGACAACACTTTTATACACAACTGTATGTATGTTTGATGGCTAATACTAAGAACAACAGCTGTGCTCCTATAGAATGCAATTTTCATCAATGGTTAGTAATAGAGCTGTGCTATACTGGTCCCATTCAGTACTTCATCTGAAAAGAATTGATCAGTAGGGGTGTTGAATGTGAAAATCCCAACAATCTGCTACTCATGATAAATCCTAAAGGAATGTCACTAGATATAAGCGGATAAGGAAAAATTTGAAATCTCCTGTTAAAAAGACTCTTTTTCAATGTAAATTTGATTTGCAAAGAAAATGTTGTTCTCCGTGAATTTAATATCTCTTATTATGCCCTATGGTTTCTCTTGACTCCGAAGCATAACAAACGTAATATGTAAGAAATAATAAAAATCCCTTTACTCAACTCCCTGTTCGCCCCTCAGGTCCTCCAAGTCAGCTGACCAGTCCACCTCATATCTTTGGATTGTCATTGGCAGTGGTAAAATCTTTAGGCTTCAGGTGCTATACCAAGGCTTTAGGATTTCCTAGACATGGGAGAGTCCTGCGCATGTGCCCGCAAAGGTCATGATGCACATGTAGTCGCATCATATGCCTAGATACCGTGGTCTGGCAATTTCACCACTCCCAACACTAATCCGAAGAAGCCATGAAGTAGTGGTGAAGAGCGTATAGACCAAAGAGGTGACTTTAAAGATTTTTTTAATTTGTTAACATTTTGATTGTCTTTTATGGTTCAGAATAATAGAGGCAAGTGAATTACAAAAAAAATCTGCATTTTGGAGAATGAAGGTTTTTGTAAAATATGAGTATAATTCAGTTACTAACCTCTATTCATTGATACCAAAAGCAGTCACAACTAGAGATGGGAGAACCCAAACAGTAAAGTTTGACATCCGTACCGAACACCTACTGGTTGGGCACAGACAGCGAACACGGACATCACCAGGCTGTCCATATTACTGTTCGGGTTCAACACCTCGAACACTGGGTGTTTGTCGCACAGTCATGTATGTGACAACGTGGCAAACACTGCTTCTGATCGGCAGTAAAATCATTACCGCCAGTCAGACAGCCACATTTCCCACACTGTCAAAAGACAGTGTGAGCCCGCAGCTGTGATCAGAAGTATAAAGTTTACCTCCAGTGTAGGCCGACGGGACTACTGCTCCCATCAGCTGATGCCTGCTGCTCCTAATAACAGTGAGAGCAGGAGCGGCTGCTGGGAGTGTTCATCAACCGGTGCCCACGCTTTAAATAAATAATTTTTAAAAAAATCCAGCGTGGGTTCCTCCATATTTTAATAACCAGCCAGGTAAAACTCACAGCTGGGGACTGCAACCCTCAGCTTTAGCAAGGCTAGTTATCAAAAATAGAGGGGTCCCCACTTCGATTTTTTTAATTATTTAAATAAAAACTTTAAAAAGTTGTCGTGGTGTCCCTCCATTTTTGAAAACAAGCCAAGCTAAAGCAGACAGCAGAGGGGGGCTGGTATTCTCAAGCTGGTAAGTGGCCATGGATATTGGCCCCCTAGAATAAAAATAGGAGACAGCAGCTGCCCAGAAAAGGCGCATCTATTAGATGAACCAATTCTGGCGCTTTGACAGGCTCTTTCCACTTGCCCTGTAGCAGTGGCAAGTGGGATTCATATTTGTGAGGTTGATGTCACCATTGTATTGTCTTTATATATAGGGAATAGGGTGCACTACATAATAAACAACATTTCAATGAAAATATATAAAACAAGAGAGTACTCCCATCAGCCGCCCCCTGCTCTTTCTGTTATTAGTGGCAGCAAGCATTGGCTGATGGGAGCAGTAGTCCCATCAATGGACACCAGTAAATGAAGGTAAACTTTAGCTCATGCTGTCCTTTGACATCGTGGGAACCACAGCTGTCTGACTGGCGGTAAAATCATCACCGCCGATCAGAAGCGGTGCTTGCTGCACTGTTATGCACATGACAGCATGCACACCCTGGATATTCGGGCCCCCCATTCAAGTCAAAGGAGTCCATGTTCAGGTCTGGGTACTGCTCTGGTACCCGAACCCGAGCTTTTTGTAACTTTTTGTAACTGTTCGGCTGAAACCCGTCAGACCCGAACATCCAGGTTTCTGCCCATCTCTAGTCAACTAGTTATGAGTGAGCATTAAATGTTTGGGTGCTCGTTGCTCGGGTCGAGCAAATTGGAATGCTCGGGTGCTTAACCCAAGCAACGAGCCCAATGTAAGTCTATGGGAGACCCGAGCATTTTTGCCGCGATCCCCCCAGGGGTCCTTTTAGGGTCTAAAAACGTCTGAAATCGATGGGAACAGTGCTAAAATAACATGAGCACATCATAGGGAATACCCCTGTAAGCACTTCTGACTCCTAGGTCACTGCTGTGAACAATGTTTTCAGAGTGTTACACCACTTTTACTGGCGCACACTAAAACATACAAAAACGAAACCAAAATTGATTTTCCTGAGAAATACTGTATGTTAGGGAACTTCCTTTCCAGGGTAATAATTTGTATGTAAGGCAAAAGAAATAACCCTCCAAAAAACTGTACCTCCACAACTAGGGCTATGTTCACACTTAGGCTGAGTTCACACGTGGCGTTTTTTTCGCGTTTCCGTGGCAGTTTTAACCGCGCGATTTTGCCGCGAAAACGCGAAAAATAAGCATCCCATGCATTCCTATGGGATTCCGCAATGCTGTGCTAATGCTGCGGTTTTTACCGCGGCGGAATCGCTTCGCGGTAAAAACCGCAGCATGCTCATTAATTTGCGGAATCGCGGCTATCCCGCACCCATAGGAATGCATTGTTCCGCGTCCTTCCCGCATGTGGCTGTGCACACCATGCGGAAAGTAAGCAGAACAATTGCGGATGGTACCCACGGTCCGGAGGAGAGGAGACTGTCCTCCGGGCTTTGGGTACCATATCCCTGTAAAAAATAGAATTTAAAATAAAAAATATTGTTATTCTCACCCTCCGACATCCCGCGCAGCCTTCCCGCCTCTCTCCACGCTCCCGTTCCCAGTAGTCCTTTGCGAAAATGCCCGCGATGGCGTCCGATCTCGCGGGATCGCAAACTCTCGCGGTAATTCGCGTGACGTCATTGCGAATTACCGCGAGACGTCGCGATCCCGCGAGAACTGACGTCATCGCGGGCATTTTCGCAAAGGACTACTGGGAACGCCTGCGCGGGACGTCGGAAGGTAAGAATAACAATATTTTTTTTTTTTTTTTTTACATTCTATCTTTTACTACTGATGCCGCATAGGCAGCCTCAGTAGTAAAAAGTTGGTCACACTCGTCAAACACTATGTTTGACGAGTGTGACCAACCTGTCAATCAGTTCTCCAAGCGATGCTACAGATCGCTTGGAGAACGCTAGCATTTTGCAAGCTAATTACGCTTGCAAAATGCTAGTTTTTCCGCGGGAAAATCGCTGGAATTTAAAATGCGATTTTCCCGCGGACTGGAATTCCGGAATTCTCGCGGTAATTTCCGCGAGAGTTCCGGTACGTGTGCACTTAGACTTACAGTTTTTGATACGTTTTTCAACTTTACCATTGCTTTCAACCAATACAAATGGATTCAATGGGAAATGTCATTTTAACATTTAACAACCTTAGCTGGCTATGTGGTGTGTGGCATATCATCAGACAGATCCTGTTTCATTTATGAAGGAGTGACTCTGAAAGTCACAAAGTCTATTTTTATAGGGCCATCAGGCGTAATTAATATTCCTAAAGGGCCATTATTAAACAGTGGGTCTCCTATACTGTTATTGGCTATGTAGTGAGTGGCTGGGCTGCTAAAAATTAGGATACACCCCAATACCCCTTTGACAAGACGTACAGGAGGGCCTCATGAAAAAATGTTCCCAGTATAAGAAAATGGGTCTCCCATAGTGTTTCCCTATGCATTTAATGTAAGGCCTGCCTCGCCCCAAAGTTACACGCACCCCAATAACACTTGTAACAGACGTCCTGAATGGCCACATGGAACCAAAGTTGCCATTTTTTTCATTTGGTACTGCCATACTGTTAGACTATGCATTGAATGCAAGGCCAGCCTTGCCCCAAAGTTAAACGCACCCCAATAACACTTGTAACAGATGTTCTGGATGGCCACATGAAACCAAAGTTGCCATTTTTTTCATTTGGTAGTGCCATACTTTTAGCCCTGCCACAAAGTTACATGCACCCCAATAACCCTGTGAACTAACGTACTGAATGGCTACATGAAACCAAAGTTCCCATTATTATGAATTTTGTACTCCCATTAAGTTTGCCCATGAAGTGAATGCAAGGCCTGCTCCAAATTTGGACGCACCACATTAACCCAAAACACAGACATCCTGGATGGCCAAATGAAACCAAAGCTACCATTATGCTTATTTTTTACTCCCATACTGTTTGTTTATGCATTGAATGCAAGGCCTGCCCTGCACCAAAGTTACATGCACCCCAATAAGCCTTCGAAGCAACATACTGGATGGCCACATTAAACTAATGTTTTCATTTTTATTTATTTGGTAGTGGCATACTGTTTGCCTATTCATTGAATGCAAGGCCTGCCCTACACCAAAGTTACACGCACGCCAATAAGCCTTTGAACCAAGTTAGTGGATGGCCACATGCAACCAAAGTTCCCAGTATTCATTTGGTACTCCCAAAGTGTTTGCTTATGCATTGAATGCAAGGCCTGCTTGGCACCAAAGTTAAACGTACCTCAATAATCCTTTAAACACACGTACTGGATGGCCACATGAAACCAAAGTTCCCATTATTCTGATTTTTTTAAGTTACCTAAAGTTTGCAAATGAAGTGAATACAAGGTCTTCCCAAAATTTGCACACACTCCAATCTCCCAAGGAAGAAATGTGGAGGATGATCTCCGCAAAGTGTTTTTCCAGTAAACATGCACCCAAATAAGCCTTTGAATCCATGTACTGGATGGCCACAGGAAAACCACTTCACATTATTGATCTAGTACACATTGAGGAGAAGGAGGAGGATAACAGCAAATAGCCAAAGTCAGGAAGTGTATATCCATCTGTGCGTGTGCAGAGGTGCATGGGAATATGCCCCCCCAAAAAAGACACTGGATTTGTGGTTAGGCTTCACTGTTATCATGTGTGGTTGTACAGAAGTCTGTCCCAATCCAGCCCTTGTTCATTTTTATAAGAGTCAGCCTGTCAACATTTTCAGATTACAGGTGGATGTGCTAATTAGAGTTGAGCGACTTTTGGTTTTTTATGGTCGAGTTTCGTTTCGTGAAACCCGACTTTTCCAAAAGTCGGGTCGAGCAAGATCGGCTGATTATAGGGAAAAGTCGGGGTCGTCCCGAAACACGAAACCCAATGTAAGTCAATGGGGAATAAAAGTCGGCAGTGAGAGGAGGACAGGAAACACACCTACAGTGCTCATTTGAATGCCAAAAGCATCAATTCTTCTTACTTAAGCTTGTCAACCTTAATTAACTTCATAATACAAGTTACGCACTGAAAAATGGCGGTTATTTGGCTAAAGTTGTGGGGGGGTAGGGCTGGCTCCAGGTTTTCATGTGCCCTTGGCGAAAGAGCGCCCCTTTAACACATAAGACCACAACTCATCATGCTCCGATACGGCAGAGAAATAGCGGTATAGTACAATGAAAAATACTTCACTTTTTACATCTCATGACGAGGCCCATCTATTTCTCCATACAGAATCATTGGTCCCATATAATGTTTGAAACAGTATATGATGAGCTCCACATAATGCTACAGTATATGTTGGTCCCCAAGGATGAAGCTCCACTGTCTTATGGGCCCAAATAATGCTCTAAACATAATGGGCCCCATTTCTAATGCTCTAGTGTATAATGGGCCCTGTAAATGCTGCTCCAGTGTCTGATGTCCACCTTTGGAATGTTCCAGTGTATGGTGGGCCCCATCTATCATTCTCCAGAGTATAGTGCTCCCCAAAAATTGCTGTCCCAACATTGAAAACAATCAAATAAGTCTCCTCACTAGGGAATCCCTGTACTAGTCTGGACTCCTCGTCGTCCCCATCTTCCATCTCACTGCACAGTATTTCAACTTTGCAAGTGCTGTGATCCTGAGCAAGCAGGGGGGGCCCCGTTGGCGACGGCACTGGCACAGGGCCCCTGATAGTACGGTGGTGTGTCTGATGGCGGGTGGGCCGAACCTGCACTTTCATCTGCAGCTTCCTCTTTGTCACCGTGTAAGATGGAACTGTATATGGGAAGGGTAACCTGAGTTTCATCAGGGTCAGATTCAGGCCGGGTAGCGTGCGAGGGGAATGCAGTGGTCTGGGTCAATGTACCAGCAGATTCATCGAGCAGTGGCTGGGCATCAGTGCACTTGTGTCGCCCCCAGGAGTACGGTCGCCACAGTGGCATTACCTTCCTCCTAGGGAGTGTGATGTCATGCTTGGGAGCAATGAAGGATCTCTCTAGCAGGTTAACTGATTGGGCGGCATTATTCCCACGAGTCATGACCCTCCAAACAGCGTTCATGAAGGCAAAGTGTTTGTTTTACGTGGGCAGTATGGTTGCAAAGCTGAACCTTAAAGCAATGTCCAGAAGGGCACCACCAGGAGTGGAGCCTACGGCATAATTTGACTCAACACGGGCAACCTCAACCATGCCAGCTACAGAACAGAAGCACACATTGCAAGCTTAATTCCGTTAACGAACGAGACTCCGTCATGCCCCGCGGTCCGAGTCCGGCTTACTAGAGGGACACGTGAGGCTCTGGCACATGAGATTGGCCAATAACTGGTGTGTCATGCACTTACATGTCCGTGGCTGCATGTGCGCTACACTGAAAAGGCCAGCGTTTGTCGCTTACAGGTGCAGATAACCTGCTGAACAACGTTAGTGATGGGGATCACTGATTACAATTATTACTTGCGAACAATGATTTCCCAGTAAGTGCAGGTCAACCGCAGTTCCGGAATTAGGCCTAACCGTCATTCCTAAAAAAAATGAAAAACTTACGTGTGCAAACCACAGGTGCTGTAGCTTGCTTAACAGCTCGCCAGCCGTTCTCACGCCCAGTATGGGTTACACGTGATTGCACAAAGGTGAGAAAGGGTACCGTATCCCCGGATAACATGTATGGATAGCTTACACATTCAAAAGATATATCTATACATCAGGAGGCAGGCTCAGACGGTGTAAGGCCCAGTATGGCTTGCAAGTGATTGCACAAAGGTGAGAAAGGGTACCGTATCCCCGGATAACATGTATGGATAGCGTACACATTCAAAAGATATGTCTATACATCAGGAGGCAGGCTCAGACGGTGTAAGGCCCAGTATGGCTTGCAAGTGATTGCACAAACGTGAGAAAGGGTACCGTATCCCCGGATAACATGTATGGATAGCGTACACATTCAAAAGATATGTCTATACATCAGGAGGCAGGCTCAGACGGTGTAAGGCCCAGTATGGATTGCAAGTGATTGCACAAAGGTGAGAAAGGGTACCGTATCCCCGGATAACATGTATGGATAGCGTACACATTCAAAAGATATGTCTATACATCAGGAGGCAGGCTCAGACGGTGTTAAGCCCAGTATGGCTTGCACGTGATTGCACAAAGGTGAGAAAGGGTACCGTATCCCCGGATAACATGTATGGATAGCGTACACATTCAAAATATATGTCTATACATCAGGAGGCAGGCTCAGATGGTGTAAGGCCCAGTATGGCTTGCAAGTGATTGCACAAAGGTGAGAAAGGGTACCGTATCCCCGGATAACATGTATGGATAGCGTACACATTCAAAAGATATGTCTATACATCAGGAGGCAGGCTCAGACGGTGTAAGGCCAAGTATAGCTTGCAAGTGATTGCACAAAGGTGAGAAAGGGTACCGTATCCCCGGATAACATGTATGGATAGCGTACACATTCAAAAGATATGTCTATACATCAGGAGGCAGGCTCAGACGGTGTTAGGCCCAGTATGGCTTGCAAGTGATTGCACAAAGGTGAGAAAGGGTACCGTATCCCTGGATAACATGTATGGATAGAGTACACATTCAAAAGATATGTCTATACATCAGGAGGCAGGCTCAGACGGTGTCAGGCACAGTATGGATTTGACGGCCCAGACTACACAGCGGAGGAGCAGGGAGAGGTAAAGATTGCAAATGCTGGGGCCCTGCCCAAGCAAGGGGGGCCCACTCGTGGGCGTCGGTACTGGCACTGGGCCCCTCATAGTACGGTGGTGTGTCTGACAGCGGGTGTGCACCACCACCGTCAGAGACACTTGATTGCACTATGAGGGACCCTGTGCCAGTGCCCGCGCCCAAGAGTCGGCCTACCCACCTGTCCAGGGCAACGGCACTCGCACGGTGTCGTGCGCTAGCTGGTGACCCCGGCCATGGGGGGGCAGGCAGCACAGTTAGGGAGTTTTAGAAAGTGGCATATGTTGATGTTGGACATTCAGCTGATGCAAAAGGCGAAATAGGTCAAGTCCCAGGAACAGGTGGACCAAAGCAAGCCATTTTTCTGTCACCCTATGTGTCATCAGGGGAAGGTGGGACAAAATCCTTGGAAACCCATGCATGGTTCATTTTAATGAAGGTTAGATCATCCACATTTTGGGTTGACAGACGGGTCCTTTTTTCTGTCAGGATTGATCCAGCTGCACCGAAGACTCTTTCCGATAGCACACTTGCAGCTGGGCAAGCGAGCTCCTGTAAGGCATATTGTGCCAATTCAGGCCAGGTGTCCAGTTTACCAGCCCAATAGTCAAAGGGGAATGACCTGTGTGGGAGAGCATCGATATGGGAGGAAAAGTAGTTTGTAACCATAGTTGACAACTGCTGTCTCCTGTCACTTTCCATCGATGCTGTATTACCAGTTGTGTGAGCGGTACTTGAAAAATCAGTCCACAACATTGTCATGAAACCCCTGTCTCCCATGCCACTTCTGCTGTGTGCACCATGAACACCTCTGCCAAGCTGCCCCCAGCCCGTACGGCTCGTGTGAGAACCATCACCGCTGCTGTGTGCTGGGAATGCCTCAAGCAACCGATTTACCAGAGTTGCTTGTTTATTAGCCAATATTAGGTCAGGGTTCTCCTGTGGCATGATGTTTTGTAATTTGCCTTTATAGCGTGGATCCAGAATGTTGGCCAACCAGTAGTCGTCATTAGAGTTGAGCGACTTTTGGTTTTTTAGGGTCGAGCAAGATCGTCCGATTATAGGGAAAAGTCGGGGTCGTCCCGAAACACGAAACCCAATGTAAGTCAATGGGGAATAAAAGTCGGCAGTGAGAGGACGGGAAACACACCTACAGTGCCCATTTGAATGCCAAAAGCATCAATTCTTCTTACTTAAGCTTGTCAACCTTAATTAACTTCATAATACAAGTTACGCACTGAAAAATGGGGGTTATTTGGCTACAGTTGTGGGGGGGAGGGCTGGCTCCAGGTTTTCATGTGCCCTGGGCGAAAGAGCGCCCCTTTAACACATACCACAACTCATCATGCTCCGATACGGCAGAGAAATAGCGGTATAGTACAATGAAAAATACTTCACTTTTTACATCTCATGACGAGGCCCATCTATTTCTCCATACAGAATCATTGGTCCCATATAATGTTTGAAACAGTATATGATGAGCTCCACATAATGCTACAGTATATGTTGGTCCCCATGGATGAAGCTCCACTGTCTTATGGGCCCAAATAATGCTCCAAACATAATGGGCCCCATTTCTAATGCTCTAGTGTATAATGGGCCCTGTAAATGCTGCTCCAGTGTCTGATGTCCACCCTTGGAATGTTCCAGCGTATGATGGGCCCCATCTGTCATTCTCCAGAGTATAGTGCTCCCCAAAAATTGCTGTCCCAACATTGAAAACAATCAAATAAGTCTCCTCGCTAGGGAATCCCTGTACTTGTCTGGACTCCTCGTCATCCCCATCTTCCATCTCACTGCATAGTATTTCAACTTTGCAAGTGCTGTGATCCTGAGCAAGCGGGGGGGGGCCCACTCGTTGGCGACGGCACTGGCACAGGGCCCCTGATAGTACGGTGGTGTGTCTGATGGCGGGTGGGCCGAACCTGCACTTTCATCTGCAGCTTCCTCTTTGTCACCGTGTAAGATGGAACTGTATATGGCAAGGGTAACCTGAGTTTCATCAGGGTCAGATTCAGGCCATGTAGCGTGCGAGGGGAATGTAGTGGTCTGGGTCAATGTACCAGCAGATTCATCGAGCAGTGGCTGGGCATCAGTGCACTTGTGTCGCCCCCAGGAGTACGGTCGCCACAGTGGCATTACCTTCCTCCTAGGGAGTGTGATGTCATGCTTGGGAGCAACGAAGGATCTCTCTAGCAGGTTAACTGATTGGGCGGCGTTATTCCCACGAGTCATGACCCTCCAAACAGCGTTCATGAAGGCAAAGTGTTTGTTTTACGTGGGCAATATGGTTGCAAAGCTGAACCTTAAAGGAATGTCCAGAAGGGCACCACCAGGAGTGGAGCCTACGGTTAAATTCGACTCCACCTGGGAAACCTCAAACATGCCAGCTACAGAACAGAGGCACACATTGCAAGCTTAATTCCGTTAACGAACGAGACTCCGTCATGCCCCGCGGTCCGAGTCCGGCTTACTAGAGGGACATGTGAGGCTCTGACACATGAGATTGGCCAATAACTGGTGTGTCATGCCCTTGCATGTCCGTGGCTGCATGTGCGCTACACTGAAAAGGCCAGCGTTTGTCGCTTACAGGTGCAGATAACCCGCTGAACAACGTTAGTGATGGGGATCACTGATTACAATTATTACCCACGAACAATGATTTCCCAGTAAGTGCAGGTCAACCGCAGTTCCGGAATTAGGCCTAACCGTCATTCCTGAAAAAATGAAAAACTTACGTGTGCAAACCACAGGTGCTGTAGCTTGCTTAACAGCTCGCCAGCCGTTCTCACGCCCAGTATGGATTACACGTGATTGCACAAAGGTGAGAAAGGGTACCGTATCCCCAGATAACATGTATGGATAGCGTACACATTCAAAATATATGTCTATACATCAGGAGGCAGGCTCAAACGGTGTCAGGCCCAGTATGGATTGCACGTGATTGCACAAAGGTTAGAAAGGGTACCGTATCCCCGGATAACATGTATGGATAGCGTACACATTCAAAATATATGTCTATACATCAGGAGGCAGGCTCAGACGGTGTTAGGCCCAGTATGGATTGCACGTGATTGCACAAAGGTTAGAAAGGGTACCGTATCCCCGGATAACATGTATGGATAGCGTACACATTCAAAATATATGTCTATACATCAGGAGGCAGGCTCAGACGGTGTTAGGCCCAGTATGGATTGCACGTGATTGCACAAAGGTTAGAAAGGGTACTGTATCCCCGGATAACATGTATGGATAGCGTACATATTCAAAATATATGTCTATACATCAGGAGGCAGGCTAAGACGGTGTTAGGCCCAGTATGGATTGCACGTGATTGCACAAAGGTTAGAAAGGGTACCGTATCACCGGATAACATGTATGGATAGCGTACACATTCAAAATATATGTCTATACATCAGGAGGCAGGCTCAGATGGTGTTAGGCCCAGTATGGATTGCACGTGATTGCACAAAGGTTAGAAAGGGTACTGTATCCCCGGATAACATGTATGGAAAGCGTACACATTCAAAATATATGTCTATACATCAGGAGGCAGGCTCAGACGGTGTTAGGCCCAGTATGGATTGCACGTGATTGCACAAAGGTTAGAAAGGGTACCGTATCCCCGGATAACATGTATGTATAGCGTACACATTCAAAATATATGTCTATACATCAGGAGGCAGGCTCAGACGGTGTTAGGCCCAGTATGGATTGCACATGATTGCACAAAGGTTAGAAAGGGTACCGTATCCCCAGATAACATGTATGGATAGCGTACACATTCAAAATATATGTCTATACATCAGGAGGCAGGCTCAGACGGTGTTAGGCCCAGTATGGATTGCACGTGATTGCACAAAGTTTAGAAAGGGTACCGTATCCCCGGATAACATGTATGGATAGCGTACACATTCAAAATATATGTCTATACATCAGGAGGCAGGCTCAGACGGTGTTAGGCCCAGTATGGTTTGCACATGATTGCACAAAGGTTAGAAAGGGTACTGTATCCCCAGATAACATGTATGGATAGCGTACACATTCAAAATATATGTCTATACATCAGGAGGCAGGTTCAGACGGTGTTAGGCCCAGTATAGATTGCACGTGATTGCACAAAGGTTAGAAAGGGTACCGTATCCCCGGATAACATGTATGGATGGCGTACACATTCAAAATATATGTCTATTCATCAGGAGGCAGGCTCAAACGGTGTCAGGCACAGTATGGATTTAACGGCCCAGACTACACAGCGGAGGAGCAGGGAGAGGTAAAGATTGCAAATGCTGGGGCCCTGCCCCAGCAAGGGGGGCCCACTCGTGGGCGTCGGTACTGGCACTGGGCCCCTCATAGTACGGCGGTGTGTCTGACGGCGGGTGTGCACCACCACCGTCAGAGACACTTGATTGCACTATGAGGGACCCTGTGCCAGTGCCCGCGCCCAAGAGTCGGCCTACCCACCTGTCCAGGGCAACGGCACTCGCACGGTGTCGTGCGCTAGGTGGTGACCCCGGCCATGGGGGGGCAGGCAGCAAAGTTAGGGAGTTTTAGAAAGTGGCATATGTTGATGTTGGACATTCAGCTGATGCAAAAGGTGAAATAGGTCAAGTCCCAGGAAGAGGTGGACCAAAGCAAGCCATTTTTCTGTCACCCTATGTGTCATCAGGGGAAGGTGGGACAAAATCCTTGGAAACCCATGCGTAGTTCATTTTAATGAAGGTTAGATCATCCACATTTTGGGTTGACAGACGGGTCCTTTTTTCTGTCAGGATTGATTCAGCTGCACTGAAGACTCTTTCCGATAGCACACTTGCAGCTGGGCAAGCGAGCTCCTGTAAGGCATATTGTGCCAATTCAGGCCAGGTGTCCAGTTTAGCGGCCCAATAGTCAAAGGGGAATGACCTGTGTGGGAGAACATCGATATGGGAGGAAAAGTAGTTTGTAACCATAGTTGACAACTGCTGTCTCCTGTCACTTTCCATCGATGCAGTATTACCAGTTGTGTGAGCGGTACTTGAAAAATCAGTCCACAACATTGTCATGAAACCCCTGTCTCCAATGCCACTTCTGCTGTGTGCACCACGAACACCTCTGGCAAGCTGCCCCCGGCCCGTACGGCTCGTGTGAGAACCATCACCGCTGCTGTGTGCTGGGAATGCCTCAAGCAACTGATTTACCAGAGTTGCTTGTTTATTAGCCAATATTAGGTCAAGGTTCTCCTGTGGCATGATGTTTTGTAATTTGCCTTTATAGCGTGGATCCAGGATGCTGGCCAACCAGTAGTCGTCATCGTTCATCATTTTGGCAATGCGGGGGTCCCTTTTTAGGATCAGCAAGGCATAATCTGACATGTGGGCCAATGTTCCCGGTGTCAATGATGCACTGCGAGTGCTGGTTGGAGGAGCACTTTCTGGCAAATCCACATCCCTCCAGTCACGCACAAACCCTGTACCAGACCTTGCCACGCCAACATTTTCACTTGCCCCACGAGATGCATCCTCCTCCCCTAAGTAATCATCCCCATCATCCTCCTCCTCCTCCTCCTCCTCTTCATCCTCCACCTCGTCCAGGAGAGGTCCCTGAGCAGACAATGGCTGAATGTCATCAAGGATTCCCTCCTCCTCTTCCTCCTCATCAACATTGGCTGCAGAAGCCTGCTCCTTAAGATGCGTCAAAGTTTGCATGAGCAGACGCATAAGTGGGATGCTCATGCTTAGGATGGCGTCGTCTGCGCTTACCAGCCGTGTGCATTCCTCAAAACACTGAAGGACTTTACAGAGGTCTTTCAGCTTCGACCACTGCACACCTATCAACTCCATGTCTGCTCTCAAAGTGCCTGGCCGTGTATCCTCCCACAAATGCATTATGGCCTGCCTCTGCTCGCACAGCCGCTCCACCATGTGCAGGGTGGAGTTCCACCTTGTTGCAATGTCGATAATGAGGCGGTGGTTGGGAAGGTGGAGCAATCGCTGCAGCTTCTGCATACGAACGGAGTGTACAGGCGACCGGCGGATGTGCGCGCACAGTCTTCGCACCTTCTGGAGCAGGGCTGTTAACTCCGGATAATTTTTGAGGAAGCACTGCACCACCAGGTTCAAGGTGTGAGCCAAGCAAGGTATGTGGCTGAGTTTTGAAAGGGCTATGGCTGCCACAAAATTACGGCCGTTATCACTAACTACCTTGCCTGCCTCAAGATGTACACTGCCCAGCCATGACTCAGTTTGTCGCTTCAAGTACTCGGCCAGCACCTCGGCGGTGTGTCTGTTGCCCAAACACATCATCTGCAACACAGCCTGCTGACGCTTTCCACTAGCTGCTCGATAGGGGGACACCTCGTGTGCAACAGTGGCAGCTGCAGATGGAGTGCTCGTACGACTGCGCTCTGTGGACGAGCTTTCGCTTCTGGAGGAGGAGGAGGAGGAGGAGGGTGGAACGCCTACAGCCAACTGTTTCCTATACCGTGGGCTAGGCAGCACTGTCCCACCACCGCTGTCCCCTGTGGACCCTGCATCCACCACATTAACCCAGTGCGCAGTGATGGACACGTAACGGCCCTGGCCATGCCGACTGGACCATGCATCAGTTGTGAGGTGCACCTTTCCGCTCACTGACTGCTTGAGGGCATGGACAATGCGGTCTTTCACATGATGGTGGAGGGCTGGGATGGCTTTGCGAGAGAAGAAGTGGCGACTGGGTAGGTCATAGCGTGGTACTGCATAGGCCATGAGTTTGCGGAAAGCTGCACTTTCCACCAACCGAAAGGGCATCATCTCAAATGAGATTAGTTTGGCAATGTGGGCGTTCAAACCCAGTGTACGCGGATGAGAGACTGAGTACTTTCTTGACCTACTCATAGTGTCTGGGAGGGTGAGCTGGACTTGAGAGCTGCATATGGTGGAAGTAGCGGTGGACAGGGCGGACTGAGAGAGGGTTGATGATGGTGATGGAGTTGGTGTTCTTTCTGATGGCTTAGAATCAGTCTTTCGTTGATATAACAGTGGGATTCCCTGACTGCTGTGGCCTTGCAACGACACCTCAACATTTGCTGCTGTGCTAACCGGTGGGCTTACAGTGGGGGAAACAATGTAGCGTTGCTGACTACCTTCGTTGTGATCAGTTGCACATGTGGCACTTGAGGTTTGGTGTTGTGTCCACGCTTGCAAGTGCATGATGTTTAAATGTCTAAGCATGCAACTGGTATTCAAATTTTTCAGATTTTTCCCTCGGCTAAAGGTCTTTGCGCACTTCTTACAGATAACCTTGGCCTGATCATGAGGATTTTGTTCAAAAAAGTGCCACACTGCACTCTTCCTACTTTGGCAGACATTTTGCGGCCTAGCACGCTGTGATCTTTTGACCCTCTGGACAAGCTGTCCAGCAACTCTTTTGATTTTTGGAACCTGTCTTTGGAATGCTCCGGGCATGCCAGATAACAGCTGTTGCGATGTCGATGTCTGCTGTGGATGCTCCTCATCTGAGCTATTGTAAGCAGCACCCTCTTCCCCCAATGGATGCCAATCTGGGTCAACAACTGGGTCATCCATCACCTCCTCTTCAATGTCATGTGCACCTTCCTCTGTGTCACCGTGTATGGTGGTATAGTGTGCGGGAAGGGGCACCTGAGTCTCATCAGGGTCAGAATCTGGCTCTGTACACTGCAAGGACAATGTAGTGCTCTGAGTGAATGTACCAGCAGAATCATCCATCAGCGGCTGTGCATCAGTGCATTCCATGTCAGATTCATCTTGGCCTGGGTAATTCACCATTTGACTTGATAATCCAGGCATGGTATGTGAAAACAGCTCCATGGAGTAATCAGTAGTATGGCCTGCGTCATCCTTCAATCTTGGTTGGGGTGAAGGACACAAGGAAAGGTGTGGTTCATGAACATGAGCCTCCAATGACGACTCAGTGCTTTTACTTTTTACAACTGAAGAAGAGGAGGCGATAGAGCTGGAGGCTGAGTCAGCAATGTAAGACAAAACTTTTTCCTGATGCTCTGGCTTTAAAAGCGGTTTGCCAACTCCTAGAAAACTAAGCCTTCGAAGCCTTATGGAACCAGACGATGACGCAGGCTCAACACCTCCTGCATTCGGTCCTATTTTGCTCTTGCCACTACCATCAAATCCACCACCAACACCATCATTACCAGCTGCCAACCCCCGCCCAATTCCACGGCCTCTTCCACCAGCCTTCCTCATTTTTGGTAGAAATGTAGACAAAATCCAACAAACTATATAGTAATGTAAAACAAGGTACAAGGTGTCTATAGGACAGGGGAGATTTTGAATTTCTGCTCACACTAGTGCAGAAATGACGTGGAAGTGCAATAAGGACTGCGCTTGCTTCTGGTAGAGTAAAGGGTTCTTTATTCAGCCAACGCGTTTCCTGAGCCTGCTGGCTCACTTCATCAGGGCAGATTACATTGGAAGACAGTGAAACATACTTATAGACAAAAAAGGCGCCAATACAGGGTCAAACAGAATCAGCAAAGGTCAAAAAAAACAAAAAAAAAACAAAAAAAACAAAACAATGAAACTTTATTACAAGCATAAAAAACACAACAATAAGAGTATATATAGAAAAGAAAAAATAAAAATATGTAAAAGTACAAAAAATTAAAATATAAAACAGAGTGCTATGGATCACAGGGTTAAAACATGGCTATAGTTAAAAAAGGTGAGTCCTCAAGGGGTATTAGAACCTGGCTCATAAAATGCAAATGGAAGGTATTAGTCCACTAGACCATAAAGCTTGACTGTGGTGGTGTGAAGAATAAATTGAGGGGTTGTTTGTCACTTTATTTAGTAAAAAAAAAAAAAAAAAAAAAAAAAAAAAACCATATAAGCAAACATAGAAAACACAACAATAAGAGTCTATATAGAAAAGAAAAAATAAAATTATGTAAAAGTACAAAAAATATGAAACAGAGTGCTAAGGATCACGAGGTTGAAGCATGGCTATAGTTAAAAAAGGTGAGTCCTCAAGGGGTATTAGAACCTGGCTCATGAAGTGCAGACTATAAAGTGCAAATGTAAGGTATTAGTCCACTAGACCATTAAGCTTGACTGTGCTGGTGTGAAGAATAAATCTTTTCCCCCTCGTCTATCAAATAAAAGCATCATTGATAATATTGAGGCCATAGGGACCAATTGTCTTTAATTTATAAATCCAATAGACCTCTTTTCTATTCAGTGCTTGGGTTCTATTGGAAACGTGTTCAGGGATGTGTTCTATAGGAAAAATGATAGCTTTAGAAAAATCTCTTTGGTGAAATAAATCAAAGTGACGTGACAAACCGTGTTTTTGATACCCAGTTTTAGTGTTGTGTCTATGAGAGTTCATTCTACAGTGAAGGGGTTGTGTGGTTCTGCCAACATACAATTTAGGACAAGGACAAAGGATGACATAGATGACAAAGGAAGACACACAGGACAGGTGGTTAGTGATGGTGAATTTTTCTGAGGTGAATGGATGTGAAAAGATGAATGTATTATGAGCAATATTACTGCATAGGCTGCACCTGGGTTTCAGGCATCTGAAAATGCCTGGTGTCAAGCCAGTGCAGTTATCAGGAGTACACTGGGTCAATCTGCTAGGGGCCAGATGGTTTGTTAGTGATCTGGCCTTCCTAAAAGTGACAGTAGGTCTATCAGGAAGAACTTTATTGAGTATTGTATCTTTTTTGATAATATACCAGAGGTCACCCAACATATTTTTTATCTCTTTATGTTGGGAGTTATAAGTAGTGATGAAGTTGGCCTGATAGTTATCATGTGCATCCTTTTCTTTAGATCTCTCACTTAAAAGAGTTTGCTGATTAAAATTTTTAAAAACATTATTAAAAGTAGAATGAACCAATTGGGAGGGGTATTTTTGAGCAAGGAATCTTCCCTTGAGGATCTCAGCTTGATTATTAAAATCCTCGTCCTCTGTGCAATTCTTTCGGATTCTCTGAAATTGATTATGAGGGATGTTAAAAAGCCATTTGGAATAGTGGCTACTATTAAAATGGACATAACTATTGGAGTCAACTTTCTTAAAAAAGGTTTTGGTATGAATTTTGGAATTTTTTATAAAAAAAGTGATATCACGAAAGTCCATCTGGGTATTACTAATGCGGGGGGTAAATTCCAAACCCCATGTGTTATTTTGTATAGAAGAAATAAAAGCATCAACTGAAACGTGACTGGTGTCCAGGATTAAGAATAAATCATCAATGAATCTTCTATATAAAACAATACCCTCTAAAAATGAATCAATAGTAATAAAAGCATTCTCAAAGACCCCCATAAAAAGATTAGCATAAGTTGGCGCAACCCGTGATCCCATAGCGGTGCCTCTGATCTGATGATAAAAATCCCCCAAGAAAGTAAAAAAATTATTATGTAAAATAAAATCCATCCCATTAAAAATAAATTCCTTTTGAGGGTCAGACAGTCGACTGTCAGTTAAAAGAAATTTTTTAAAACAGCTCAAACCCAGTTGGTGATCAATGTTGGAATACAAAGCAGATAAGTCAAAAGAAATAAAAACATAAGAATCTTTCCAAGGTGTGTTATTAGTTAAATTGATCAGTTGTGTAAAATCCTTTAAAAAACTAGGGAGCTGTGAGACATGAGGCTGCATGATTCTATCTATGTAAAATGATAGATTACTGGTGAGGGAGTCAATACCCGAAATAATGGGTCTTCCTGGTGGATTAATAGTATTCTTGTGTATTTTGGGTAAATGGTACAGGAAGGGAGTGGAGGGGTTCTTGACTGTTAAAAACTTTTTTTCATGGTCATTAAGAACCCCAGAATCATGCGCCTTTTTAATAAAATCATTGTAAAAAACAGTGGCTTGGGGGATGGGGTCCTGGGGGATGGGTGAATAAAATTTTTTGTCAGATAAAATTCTAAAAGCCTCGTTCACATAGTCAGTTTTATCTTGAATCACTATCCCTCCACCTTTGTCTGCAGATTTGATCACGATATTAGTGTTTTTCTCTAATTTTTCCAGTGCCACACGTTCTTTTGAGGACAAATTTTGTTTTACTGGTATATTTTGGGTGGGTAGTGCATTTAGACGATCCAATAGGAGGTCAGAGAATGTTTCTATATGATGTCCTCTGCTTTCTAGTGGGTAGAATGAGGATTTCCCTCTGACATCAAGGTGGAAGGAAGAGACAACTGTAGTGTTTGAAGTGTCAGGGTTAGAGTGAACTTTTTTGAGTTCAAAATGTCTCAGTAGGGTAAGTTTCCTAATGTATTTCTGGGCATCAAGAAATAATTCAAAACCACTGCTTTTATTTGTCGGGCAAAAAGAAAGTCCCTTGCTTAGCAACCCTTCCTCCTCTGGGGACAGGGGGTGAGAAGATAAATTAAAAACATTCGATTTTATTGGCATGAGTTGTCGCTTTTCCCTTTTTTTCTTTGCTCCTTGGCCTCTGGCTCCTCTATAGGATTTTTTCTTTTTAGTGTGACCTTCTGAAAAAAAGAAGTGATATCTTTTTTTGCTTGGGGAATGGGATTGCATGCAGCTGGTAGAAAAGAAACTGCTGCTGATGAACCAGCAGCAGAGTTGTCAACAATGACCTGGTCATTAATGATCAACCTCTTTTCTGTGGAAACAGCAGGGAGTTTATCCATGTAGGAGGTGGTAGGGTTGTCAGCATTAAGGACAATAAGATCAGTGGTGACAGGAGGGTCAAAATCAGAGACCTCAGTGGTGTCTGATTTTGCTGGGGTGAGTGGGGGATCAAAAAAAGGTAGGGGGAAGGAAGAAGATCTCCTTCTATCAATGATTAGTGATGCCATGTCATTGGCAGGATTGGGAGTAACATTATCAGTGGGTATAGTAGTAGGGATTCCCCCACTAGACTTGAAAGAATTGATGTTGGAGTCCATCAATTCTGAAAGGGTGCGTGTGGGCACAATAGTAGTGGAAAGAGTAGGTGTAATAGGTCCAGCTGGCCTAGGGGGATCCCTCGGATAGCTTCTCAGATGTTGCTTTCTCCCTCTGTTACTGTTAATGAAGACTCTCCCTGAGTTAGTGTTCATAGGGGAATGAGTCTGAGTGTTAGAAGAAGCAGGGGGGTGTTTTTTGATATGAGAAACATTTTTTGGAAGTGCAGAGCTTTCCTCTGGACCAGGTGCCTCAGGGATAGGAGAGGAAGGGTCCTCTCTATCCCTGCTCAATTTTTTTGATTTTTTTATAATTGTGTCATGCTCCAAATTTAGAGCTGCAATAGAGATGCTAGAATTAATTTTTTTAAAAAGAGGGTGATCAGAGTAATTAGATAACATGGCATTAGTTTCAAGTACCTTTTCTGCAGCAATCTGAGCAAGAATAGTCCTTTTCTTATGCAAGCAACATAACAGTCTCTGCATGCAATCATGCTGAATATCTTCCCATTCATCTGAGAAGACAGGATCTTCTGAAAAAGGTGTCTGTAATGAAATCCTGAGTCCTTTAGGACAGATGTGCTCGTCCATATATATAGCTAGAAATCTAGCATGTAGGCTGTTGGAGATTTCTTCTTTGATGGAATCTTCTAAGGTGTGGAAAAGGTTCCTCATGGTCTTGGTGTCGTCCTCCGAAAAGGCCACTTGTGGGGTCTCCTCCTGGTCAACCGGCTGGGTTTGGCCGACCACCTGTAAAATGAGGCGCTCTCTGGAGAGAAGACGATGGTTGAAATAATCCATGACGGATCCTGGACAGTGCAGCAGCTCCTGAAAAGATCACCGACCGCTGAGCCCCCGCCAAGGGACACGAGTGAACTGTGAGATAAAAGGAGAGATACAGGGCGCATCCACTGTGTGAAATCCGTATAAAACAATTAAAATTGTGGAACAGTAAGGAAGGTGCTCACCTATTGGGGTTGTGAGGAAGTCACAACACCCATGAACGCTTAAGAAGCAGCAGCAAGTCTGCACAGGGTCCTAGGACAGAATTGCAGAAATGACGTGGAAGTGCAATAAGGACTGCGCTTGCTTCTGGTAGAGTAAAGGGTTCTTTATTCAGCCAACGCGTTTCCTGAGCCTGCTGGCTCACTTCATCAGGGCAGATTACATTGGAAGACAGTGAAACATACTTATAGACAAAAAAGGCGCCAATACAGGGTCAAACAGAATCAGCAAAGGTAAAAAAAAAAACAAAAAAACAAAAAAAAAAAACAATGAAACTTTATTACAAGCATAAAAAACACAACAATAAGAGTATATATAGAAAAGAAAAAATAAAAATATGTAAAAGTACAAAAAATTAAAATATAAAACAGAGTGCTATGGATCACGGGGTTAAAACATGGCTATAGTTAAAAAAGGTGAGTCCTCAAGGGGTATTAGAACCTGGCTCATAAAATGCAAATGGAAGGTATTAGTCCTCTAGACCATAAAGCTTGACTGTGGTGGTGTGAAGAATAAATTGAGGGGTTGTTTGTCACTTTATTTAGGAAAAAAAAAAAAAAAAAACCATATAAGCAAACATAGAAAACAAAACAATAAGAGTCTATATAGAAAAGAAAAAATAAAATTATGTAAAAGTACAAAAAATATGAAACAGAGTGCTAAGGATCACGAGGTTGAAGCATGGCTATAGTTAAAAAAGGTGTGTCCTCAAGGGGTATAAGAACCTGGCTCATGAAGTACAAGTGCAGACTATAAAGTGCAAATGTAAGGTATTAGTCCACTAGACCATTAAGCTTGACTGTGGTGGTGTGAAGAATAAATCTTTTCCCCCTCGTCTATCAAATAAAAGCATCATTGATAATATTGAGGCCATAGGGACCAATTGTCTTTAATTTATAAATCCAATAGACCTCTTTTCTATTCAGTGCTTGGGTTCTATTGGAAACGTGTTCAGGGATGTGTTCTATAGGAAAAATGATAGCTTTAGAAAAATCTCTGTGGTGAAATAAATCAAAGTGACGTGACAAACCGTGTTTTTGATACCCAGATTTAGTGTTGTGTCTATGAGAATTCATTCTACAGTGAAGGGGTTGTGTGGTTCTGCCAACATACAATTTAGGACAAGGACAAAGGATGACATAGATGACAAAGGAAGACACACAGGACAGGTGGTTAGTGATGGTGAATATTTCTGAGGTGAATGGATGTGAAAAGATGAATGTATTATGAGCAATATTACTGCATAGGCTGCACCTGGGTTTCAGGCATCTGAAAATGCCTGGTGTCAAGCCAGTGCAGTTATCAGGAGTACACTGGGTCAATCTGCTAGGGGCCAGATGGTTTGTTAGTGATCTGGCCTTCCTAAAAGTGACAGTAGGTCTATCAGGCAGAACTTTATTGAGTATTGGATCTTTTTTGATAATATACCAGAGGTCACCCAACATATTTTTTATCTCTTTATGTTGGGAGTTATAAGTAGTGATGAAGTTGGCCTGATAGTTATCATGTGCATCCTTTTCTTTAGATCTCTCACTTAAAAGAGTTTGCTGATTAAAATTTTTAAAAACATTATTAAAAGTAGAATGAACCAATTGGGAGGGGTATTTTTGAGCAAGGAATCATCCCTTGAGGACCTCAGCTTAATTATTAAAATCCTCGTCCTCTGTGCAATTCTTTCGGATTCTCTGAAATTGATTATGAGGGATGTTAAAAAGCCATTTGGAATAGTGGCTACTCTTAAAATGGATGCCTGAAACCCAGGTGCAGCCTATGCAGTAATATTGCTCATAATACATTCATCTTTTCACATCCATTCACCTCAGAAAAATTCACCATCACTAACCACCTGTCCTGTGTGTCTTCCTTTGTCATCTATGTCATCCTTTGTCCTTGTCCTAAATTGTATGTTGGCAGAACCACACAACCCCTTCACTGTAGAATGAATTCTCATAGACATAACACTAAAACTGGGTATCAAAAACACGGTTTGTCACGTCACTTTGATTTATTTCACCAAAGAGATTTTTCTAAAGCTATCATTTTTCCTATAGAACACATCCCTGAACACGTTTCCAATAGAACCCAAGCACTGAATAGAAAAGAGGTCTATTGGATTTATAAATTAAAGACAATTGGTCCCTATGGCCTCAATATTATCAATGATGCTTTTATTTGATAGAAGAGGGGGAAAAGATTTATTCTTCACACCACCACAGTCAAGCTTAATGGTCTAGTGGACTAATACCTTACATTTGCACTTTATAGTCTGCACTTGTACTTCATGAGCCAGGTTCTAATACCCCTTGAGGACTCTCCTTTTTTTAACTATAGCCATGCTTCAACCTCGTGATCCTTAGCACTCTGTTTCATATTTTTTGTACTTTTACATAATTTTATTTTTTCTTTTCTATATAGACTCTTATTGTTGTGTTTTCTATGTTTGCTTATATGGTTTTTTTTTCTAAATAAAGTGACAAACAACCCCTCAATTTATTCTTCACACCACCACAGTCAAGCTTTATGGTCTAGTGGACTAATACCTTCCATTTGCATTTTATGAGCCATGTTCTAATACACCTGGAGGACTCATCTTTTTTAACTATAGCCATGTTTTAACCCCGTGATCCATAGCACTCTGTTTTATATTTTAATTTTTTGTACTTTTACATATTTTTATTTTTTCTTTTCTATATATACTCTTATTGTTGTGTTTTTTATGCTTGTAATAAAGTTTCATTGTTTTTTTTTTTTGACCTTTGCTGATTCTGTTTGACCCTGTATTGGCGCCTTTTTTGTCTATAAGTATGTCTCACTGTCTTCCAATGTAATCTGCCCTGATGAAGTGAGCCAGCAGGCTCAGGAAACGCGTTGGCTGAATAAAGAACCCTTTACTCTACCAGAAGCAAGCGCAGTTCTTATTGCACTTCCACGTCATTTCTGCAATTCTGTCCTAGGACCCTGTGCAGACTTGCTGCTGCTTCTTAAGCGTTCATGGGTGTTGTGACTTCCTCACAACCCCAATAGGTGAGCACCTTCCTTACTGTTCCACAATTTTAATTGTTTTATACGGATTTCACACAGTGGATGCGCCCTGTATCTCTCCTTTTGCTCACACTAGTGGACACTGGACACTTTTGGATTGTGTGAGGCCCACTGAATATCTGAGCGCTATGTCACAGGCTCGATGGCACAGCTGTGACCAAAGTGACTAGAGGATAAGGGAGATTTTGAATTTCTGCAGACACTGGACACTTTTGGATTGTGTGAGGCCCACTGAATATCTGAGCGCTATGTCACAGGCTCGATGGCACAGCTGTGACCAAAGTGACTAGAGGATAAGTGAGATTTTGAATTTCTGCAGACACTGGACACTTTTGGATTGTGTGAGGCCCACTGAATATCTGAGCGCTATGTCACAGGCTCGATGGCACAGCTGTGACCAAAGTGACTAGAGGATAAGGGAGGTTTTGAATTTCTGCAGACACTGGACACTTTTGGATTGTGTGAGGCCCACTGAATATCTGAGCGCTATGTCACAGGCTCGATGGCACAGCTGTGACCAAAGTGACTAGAGGATAAGTGAGATTTTGAATTTCTGCAGACACTGGACACGTTTGGATTGTGTGAGGCCCACTGAATATCTGAGCGCTATGTCACAGTCTCGATGGCACAGCTGTGACCAAAGTGACTAGAGGATAAGGTAGATTTTGAATTTCTGCAGACACTGGACACTTTTGGATTGTGTGTGGCACACTGAATATATGAGCGCTATGTCACAGGCTCGATGGCACAGCTGTGACCAAAGTGACTAGAGGATAAGGGAGATTTTGAATTTCTGCAGACACTGGACACTTTTGGATTGTGTGAGGCCCACTGAATATCTGAGCGCTATGTCACAGGCTCGATGGCACAGCTGTGACCAAAGTGACTAGAGGATAAGTGAGATTTTGAATTTCTGCAGACACTGGACACTTTTGGATTGTGTGAGGCCCACTGAATATCTGAGCGCTATGTCACAGGCTCGATGGCACAGCTGTGACCAAAGTGACTAGAGGATAAGGGAGATTTTGAATTTCTGCAGACACTGGACACTTTTGGATTGTGTGAGGCCCACTGAATATCTGAGCGCTATGTCACAGGCTCGATGGCACATCTGTGACCAAAGTGACTAGAGGATAAGGGAGATTTTGAATTTCTGCAGACACTTGTGGACACTGGACACTTTTGGATTGTGTGAGGCCCACTGAATATCACAGCGCTATGTCACAGGCTCGATGGCACAGCTGTGACCAAAGTGACTAGAGGATAAGTGAGATTTTGAATTTCTGCAGACACTGGACACTTTTGGATTGTGTGAGGCCCACTGAATATCTGAGCGCTATGTCACAGGCTCGATGGCACAGCTGTGACCAAAGTGACTAGAGGATAAGGGAGATTTTGAATTTCTGCAGACACTGGACACTTTTGGATTGTGTGAGGCCCACTGAATATCTGAGCGCTATGTCACAGGCTCGGTGGCACAGCTGTGACCAAAGTGACTAGAGGATAAGGGAGATTTTGAATTTCTGCAGACACTGGACACTTTTGGATTGTGTGAGGCCCACTGAATATATGAGCGCTTTGTCACAGGCTCGATGGCACAGCTGTGACCAAAGTGACTAGAGGATAAGTGAGATTTTGAATTTCTGCAGACACTGGACACTTTTGGATTGTGTGAGGCCCACTGAATATCTGAGTGCTATGTCACAGGCTCGATGGCACAGCTGTGACCAAAGTGACTAGAGGATAAGGGAGATTTTGAATTTCTGCAGACACTGGACACTTTTGGATTGTGTGAGGCCCACTGAATATCTGAGCGCTATGTCACAGGCTCGATGGCACAGCTGTGACCAAAGTGACTAGAGGATAAGGGAGATTTTGAATTTCTGCAGACACTTATGGACACTGGACACTTTTGGATTGTGTGAGGCCCACTGAATATCTGAGCGCTATGTCACAGGCTCGATGGCACAGCTGTGACCAAAGTGACTAGAGGATAAGGGAGATTTTGAATTTCTGCAGACACTTGTGGACACTGGACACTTTTGGATTGTGTGAGGCCCACTGAATATCACAGCGCTATGTCACAGGCAGAAATTGGCTAGTGTATCACAAACTACAAGGTGTATGTAGAATTGGGCAGAGTAGGAATCTCCCTAGAGTGCAGGTCTGTAAGAACGGATCATGTCCTCGACTTATTCTCACAGAGTGACACAGATAGCTTCACTGTGGCTGTGATAACAGCCGTTATACGGTACTGTGTGAGGAGCGTACACCGCTGTATGGTGTGAAAAAATGCACGCTCAGTACCTCAGCAGGACAAAAAAAAAAATTGGGATTGCTTTTAAAAAAGCAGTTTGCAGCTCAGTACCTCAGCAGGACAAAAAAAAAAAATTGGGATTGCTTTTAAAAAAAGCAGTTTGCAGAGCAGTGGGTAAACAGCAATGCAGCCGTCAGGAAGCCTTAGAAGGCAGCCCAACAACCAACACCACTGATACACCACAATATAGCCTCCCCTTGCACTGCACACACAGTGACTAGTGTGTTGTATAGGCACAATCGCTAGCAGCAGAAGCAGTTTTTTTTTCTTCTTCCCTGCCTAACGCTCTCCCTACAGAATCAGCAGCAACCTCTCCCTATGCTAAGATCGGCAGAAGTAAGATGGCGGTCGGCGTGCACGCCCTTTTATACCCCCTGTGACGCCCACCAAAGCAAGCCAATCACTTGCATGCCCTTCTGAAAGATGGTGGTGACCCGTGCCTATGTCATCACGTTGCCCACAGTGTCCGTGGATCCTGATTGGCTGAAAAAGAGCGCTAAACAAACATTTGAAACGCGACTTTGGCGTGTAAGTCGCCGACCTCGTGGCCGACCTCATCCTAGGGTCGGGTTTCATTTCATGAAACCCGACTTTGCCAAAAGTCGGCGACTTTTGAAATTTTTCGACCCGTTTCGCTCAACTCTAGTCGTCATCGTTCATCATTTTGGCAATGCGGGGGTCCCTTTTTAGGATCCGCAAGGCATAATCTGACATGTGGGCCAATGTTCCCGGTGTCAATGATGCACTGCGAGTGCTGGTTGGAGGAGCACTTTCTGGCAAATCCACATCCCTCCAGTCACGCACAAACCCTGTACCAGACCTTGCCACGCCAACATTTTCACTTGCCCCACGAGATGCATCCTCCTCCCCTAAGTAATCATCCCCATCATCATCCTCCTCCTCCTCTTCTTCCTCCAACTCATCCAGGAGAGGTCCCTGAGCAGACAATGGCTGAATGTCATCAAGGATTCTCTCCACCTCTTCCTCCTGGTCAACATTGGCTGCAGACGCCTGCTCCTTAAGGTGCGTCAAAGTTTGCATGAGCAGACGCATAAGTGGGATGCTCATGCTTAGGATGGCGTCGTCTGCGCTTACCAGCCGTGTGCATTCCTCAAAACACTGAAGGACTTTACAGAGGTCTTTCAGCTTCGACCACTGCACACCTGTCAACTCCATGTCTGCTCTCAAAGTGCCTGGCCGTGTATCCTCCCACAAATGCATTATGGCCTGCCTCTGCTCGCACAGCCGCTCCACCATGTGCAGGGTGGAGTTCCACCTTGTTGCAATGTCGATAATGAGGCGGTGGTTGGGAAGGTGGAGCAATCGCTGCAGCTTCTGCATACGAACGGAGTGTACAGGCGACCGGCGGATGTGCGCGCACAGTCTTCGCACCTTATGGAGCAGGGCTGTTAACTCCGGATAATTTTTGAGGAAGCACTGCACCACCAGGTTCAAGGTGTGAGCCAAGCAAGGTATGTGACTGAGTTTTGAAAGGGCTATGGCTGCCACAAAATTACGGCCGTTATTACTAACTACCTTGCCTGCCTCAAGATGTACACTGCCCAGCCATGACTCAGTTTGTCGCTTCAAGTACTCGGCCAGCACCTCGGCGGTGTGTCTGTCGCCCAAACACATCATCTGCAACACAGCCTGCTGACGCTTTCCACTAGCTGCTCGATAGGGGGACACCTCGTGTGCAACAGTGGCAGCTGCAGATGGAGTGCTCGTACGACTGCGCTCTGTGGACGAGCTTTCGCTTCTGGAGGAGGAGGAGGAGGAGGAGGAGGGTGGAACGCCTACAGCCAACTGTTTCCTATACCGTGGGCTAGGCAGCACTGTCCCACCACCGCTGTCCCCTGTGGACCCTGCATCCACCACATTAACCCAGTGCGCAGTGATGGACACGTAACGGCCCTGGCCATGCCGACTGGACCATGCATCAGTTGTGAGGTGCACCTTTCCACTCACTGACTGCTTGAGTGCATGGACAATGCGGTCTTTCACATGATGGTGGAGGGCTGGGATGGCTTTGCGAGAGAAGAAGTGGCGACTGGGTAGGTCATAGCGTGGTACTGCATAGGCCATGAGTTCGCGGAAAGCTGCGCTTTCCACCAACCGATAGGACATCATCTCTAACCAGATTAGTTTGGCAATGTGGGCGTTCAAACCCAGTGTACGCGGATGAGAGACTGAGTACTTTCTTGACCTACTCATAGTGTCTGGGAGGGTGAGCTGGACTTGAGAGCTGCATATGGTGGAAGTAGCGGTGGACAGGGCGGACTGAGAGAGGGTTGATGATGGTGATGGAGTTGGTGTTCTTTCTGATGGCCTAGATTCAGTATTTCGTTGATATAACAGTGGGATTCCCTGACTGCTGTGGCCTTGCAACGACACCTCAACATTTGCTGCTGTGCTAACCGGTGGGCTTACAGTGGGGGAAACAATGTAGCGTTGCTGACTACCTTCGTTGTGATCAGTTGCACATGTGGCACTTGAGGTTTGGTGTTGTGTCCACGCTTGCAAGTGCATGCTGGTTAAATGTCTAAGCATGCAACTGGTATTCAAATTTTTCAGATTTTTCCCTCGGCTAAAGGTCTTTGCGCACTTCTTACAGATAACCTTGGCCTGATCATGAGGATTTTGTTCAAAAAAGTGCCACACTGCACTCTTCCTACTTTGGCAGACATTTTGCGGCCTAGCACGCTGTGATGTTTTGACCCTTGGACAAGCTGTCCAGCAACTCTTTTGATGTTTGGAACCTTTCTTTGGAGTGCCCCAGGCCTGCCAGATAACAGCTGTTGCGATGTTGATGTCTGCTGTGGATGCTCCTCATCTGAGCTATTGGAAGCAGCACCCTCTTCCCCCAATGGATGCCAATCTGGGTCAACAACTGGGTCATCCATCACCTCCTCTTCAATGTAATGTGCACCTTCCTCTGTGTCACCGTGTATGGTGGTATAGTGTGCGGGAAGGGGCACCTGAGTCTCATCAGGGTCAGAATCTGGCTCTGTACACTGCGAGGACAATGTAGTGCTCTGAGTGAATGTACCAGCAGAATCATCTATCAGCGGCTGTGCATCAGTGCACTCCATGTCAGATTCATCTTGGCCTGGGTAATTCACCATTTGACTTGATAATCCAGGCATGGTATGTGAAAACAGCTCCATGGAGTAATCAGTAGTATGGCCTGCGTCATCCTTCAATTTTGGTTGTGGTGAAGGACACAAGGAAAGGTGTGGTTCATGAACATGAGCCTCCAATGACGACTCAGTGCTTTTACTTTTTACAACTTCAGAAGAGGAGGCGATAGAGCTGGAGGCTGAGTCAGCAATGTAAGACAAAACTTTTTCCTGATGCTCTGGCGTTAAAAGCGGTTTGCCAACTCCTAGAAAACTAAGCCTTCGAAGCCTTATGGAGCCAGATGATGACGCAGGCTCAACACCTCCTGCATTCGGTCCTATTTTGCTTTTGCCACTACCATCAGATCCACCACCAACACCATCATTACCAGCTGCCAACCCCCGCCCAATTCCACGGCCTATTCCACCAGCCTTCCTCATTTTTGGTAGAAATGTAGACAAAATCCTACAAACTATATAGTAATGTAAAACAAGGTACAAGGTGTCTATAGGACAGGGGAGATTTAGATTTTCTGCAGACACTTGTGGACACTGGACACTTGGATTGTGTGAGGCCCACTGAATATCACAGCGCTATGTCACAGGCTCGATGGCACAGGTGTGAAAAAAGTGACTACAGGATAAGGGAGATTTTGAATTTCTGGGAGATTTTGAATTTCTGCAGACACTTGTGGACACTGGACACTTGGATTGTGTGAGGCCCACTGAATATCACAGCGCTATGTCACAGGCTCGATGGCACAGGTGTGAAAAAAGTAACTACAGGATAAGGGAGATTTTGAATTTCTGGGAGATTTTGAATTTCTGCAGACACTTGTGGACACTGGACACTTGGATTGTGTGAGACCCACTGAATATCACAGCGCTATGTCACAGGCTCGATGGCACAGGTGTGAAAAAAGTGACTACAGGATAAGGGAGATTTAGATTTTCTGCAGACACTTGTGGAAACTGGACACTTGGATTGTGTGAGGCCCACTGAATATCACAGCACTATGTCACAGGCTCGATGCAGCAGGTGTGAAAAAAGGGACTACAGGATAAGGGAGATTTTGAATTTCTGCAGACACTTGTGGACACTGGACACTTGGATTGTGTGAGGCCCACTGAATATCACAGTGCTATGTCACAGGCTCGATGGCACAGGTGTGAAAAAAGTGACTACAGGATAAGGGAGATTTTGAATTTCTGCAGACACTTGTGGACACTGGACACTTGGATTGTGTGAGGCCCACTGAATATCACAGTGCTATGTCACAGGCTCGATGGCACAGGTGTGAAAAAAGTGACTACAGGATAAGGGAGATTTTGAATTTCTGCAGACACTTGTGGACACTGGACACTTGGATTGTGTGAGGCCCACTGAATATCACAGTGCTATGTCACAGGCTCGATGGCACAGGTGTGAAAAAAGTGACTACAGGATAAGGGAGATTTTGAATTTCTGGGAGATTTTGAATTTCTGCAGACACTTGTGGACGCTGGACACTTGGATTGTGTGAGGCCCACTGAATATCACAGCGCTATGTCACAGGCTCGATGGCACAGGTGTGAAAAAAGTGACTACAGGATAAGGGAGATTTTCAATTTCTGCAGACACTTGTGGACACTGTACAATTGGATTGTGTGAGGCCCACTGAATATCACAGCGCTATGTCACAGGCTCGATGGCACATGTGTGAAAAAAGTGACTACAGGATAAAGGAGATTTCGATTTTCTGCAGACACTTGTGGACACTGGACACTTGGATTGTGTGAGGCCCACTGAATATCACAGCGCTATGTCACAGGCTCGATGCAGCAGGTGTGAAAAAAGTGACTACAGGATAAGGGAGATTTTGAATTTCTGCAGACACTTGTGGACACTGGACACTTGGATTGTGTGAGGCCCACTGAATATCACAGTGCTATGTCACAGACTCGATGGCACAGGTGTGAAAAAAGTGACTACAGGATAAGGGAGATTTTGAATCTCTGCAGACACTTGTGGACACTGGACACTTGGATTGTGTGAGGCCCACTGAATATCACAGCGCTATGTCACAGGCTCGATGGCACAGGTGTGAAAAAAGTGACTACAGGATAAGGGAGATTTTGAATTTCTGCAGACACTTGTGGACACTGGACACTTGGATTGTGTGAGGCCCACTGAATATCACAGTGCTTTGTCACAGGCTCGATGGCACAGGTGTGAAAAAAGTGACTACAGGATAAGGGAGATTTTGAATTTCTGGGAGATTTTGAATTTCTGCAGACACTTGTGGACACTGGACACTTGGATTGTGTGAGGCCCACTGAATATCACAGCGCTATGTCACAGGCTCGATGGCACAGGTGTGAAAAAAGTGACTACAGGATAAGGGAGATTTTCAATTTCTGCAGACACTTGTGGACACTGTACAATTGGATTGTGTGAGGCCCACTGAATATCACAGCGCTATGTCACAGGCTCGATGGCACAGGTGTGAAAAAAGTGACTACAGGATAAGGGAGATTTAGATTTTCTGCAGACACTTGTGGACACTGGACACTTGGATTGTGTGAGGCCCACTGAATATCACAGCGCTATGTCACAGGCTCGATGCAGCAGGTGTGAAAAAAGTGACTACAGGATAAGGGAGATTTTGAATTTCTGCAGACACTTGTGGACACTGGACACTTGGATTGTGTGAGGCCCACTGAATATCACAGTGCTATGTCACAGACTCGATGGCACAGGTGTGAAAAAAGTGACTACAGGATAAGGGAGATTTTGAATTTCTGCAGACACTTGTGGACACTGGACACTTGGATTGTGTGAGGCCCACTGAATATCACAGCGCTATGTCACAGGCTCGATGGCACAGGTGTGAAAAAAGTGACTACAGGATAAGGGAGATTTTGAATTTCTGCAGACACTTGTGGACACTGGACACTTAGATTGTGTGAGGCCCACTGAATATCACAGTGCTATGTCACAGGCTCGATGGCACAGGTGTGAAAAAAGTGACTACAGGATAAGGGAGATTTTGAATTTCTGGGAGATTTTGAATTTCTGCAGACACTTGTGGACACTGGACACTTGGATTGTGTGAGGCCCACTGAATATCACAGCGCTATGTCACAGGCTCGATGGCACAGGTGTGAAAAAAGTGACTACAGGATAAGGGAGATTTTGAATTTCTGCAGACACTTGTGGACACTGGACAGTAGGATTGTGTGAGGCCCACTGAATATCACAGCGCTATGTCACAGGCTCGATGGCACAGGTGTGAAAAAAGTGACTACAGGATAAGGGAGATTTTGAATTTCTGGGAGATTTTGAATTTCTGCAGACACTTGTGGACACTGGACACTTGGATTGTGTGAGGCCCACTGAATATCACAGCGCTATGTCACAGGCTCGATGGCACAGGTGTGAAAAAAGTGACTACAGGATAAGGGAGATTTTGAATTTCTGCAGACACTTGTGGACACTGGACACTTGGATTGTGTGAGGCCCACTGAATATGACAGCGCTATGTCACAGGCTCGATGCAGCAGGTGTGAAAAAAGTGACTACAGGATAAGGGAGATTTTGAATTTCTGCAGACACTTGTGGACACTGGACACTTGGATTGTGTGAGGCCCACTGAATATCACAGTGCTATGTCACAGGCTCGATGGCACAGGTGTGAAAAAAGTGACTACAGGATAAGGGAGAATTTGAATTTCTGGGAGATTTTGAATTTCTGCAGACACTTGTGGACACTGGACACTTGGATTGTGTGAGGCCCACTGAATATCACAGCGCTATGTCACAGGCTCGATGGCACAGGTGTGAAAAAAGTGACTACAGGATAAGGGAGATTTTGAATTTCTGTAGAGACTTGTGGACACTGGACACTTTTGGATTGTGTGAGGCCCAATGAATATCAGAGCGCTATGTCACAGGCTCGATGCAGCAGGTTTGAAAAAAGTGACTACAGGATAAGGGAGATTTTGAATTTCTGCAGACACTGGACACTTTTGGATTGTGTGAGGCCCAATGAATATCAGAGCGCTATGTCACAGGCTCGATGCAGCAGGTGTGAAAAAAGTGACTACAGGATAAGGGAGATGTTGAATTTCTGCAGACACTTGTGGACACTGGACACTTTTGGATTGTGTGAGGCCCACTGAATATCAGAGCGCTTTGTCACAGGCTCGATGGCACAGGTGTGAAAAAAGTGAATTGTAGAATTGGGCAGAATAGGAATCTCCCTAGAGTGTAGGTCTGTAAGAACGGAACAAGTCCTCCACTTATCCTTCCACAGTGACACACAGATAGCTTCACTGTCGCTGTGATAACAGCCGTTACACGGTACTGTGTGAGGAGCGTACACCGCTGTATGGTGTGAATAAATGCACGCTCAGTACCTTAGCAGGACGAAAAAAAAAAAATTGGGATTGCTTTTAAAAAAGCAGTTTGCAGAGCAGTGGGGAAACAGCAATGCAGCTGTCAGGAAGCCTTAGAAGGCAGCCTAACAACCAACACCGCTGATCCACCACAATACAGCCTCCCCTTGCACTGCACACACAGTGACTGGTGTGTTGCACAGGCAAAATCGCTAGCAGCAGAAGCAGATTTTTTGTCTTCTTCCCTGCCTAACGCTCTCCCTACAGAATCAGCAACCTCTCCCTATGCTAAGATCGGCAGAAGTAAGATGGCGGTCGTCGTGCACGCCCTTTTATAACCCCTGTGACGCCCACCAAAGCAAGCCAATCACTTGCATGCCCTTCTGAAAGATGGTGGCGACCCCTGCCTATGTCATCACATTGCCCACAGTGTCCGTGGATCCTGATTGGCTGAAAAAGAGCGCTAAACAAACTTTTGAAAAGCGACTTTGGCGCGTAAGTCGCCGACCTCGTGGCCGACCTCATCCTAGGGTCGGGTTTCGTTTCATGAAACCCGACTTTGCCAAAAGTCGGCGACTTTTGAAATTGTTCGACCCGTTTCGCTCAACTCTAGTGCTTATCAGTTATAATTAGAGTTGAGCGACTTTGGTCGGATCGGGTTTCATGAAACAAAATTTGTTTCAGATGAAACTGGTCCGACTAGGGCAAAAAAAGTCAGAGTTTCGTCCAAAACCCGACCCCAATGCAAGTCAATGGGAAATAACGGCAGGACAGGCCAGGACCTCCAAGGCATATAGAGACAGTTCATGCCACATATCCAGCTTGGATACCCAATAATTAAAAGGCACAGAGGAATCTTTGAGGATCTTGGTATGGTCAGCAAGGTACTCACTCACCATTTTCTAAAACTTTGCACTCCATGTGAGTGTAACCGTTCCTCAGGGCCACTGCGATGGAAGGGTCTGAAAATACTCTCCCAGAAATTTGTCAGTGTTCCCCTGCCTCTGCTGGATTGGAGTTGTGTCTCTCTCGCCTATACTACTTGGTTGTCCAATGAGAACGGTGACCTCTGCCACCAGTGTTTTCAGATGGGAGTTTTTTGTAATAATTCCACAAGGGCATTCTGGTACTGCAACATTTTAGTACACTTGTCTGCCTATGGAAGAAGAGATTGAAAACTCTCCTTGTAGAATAGGTCTAGAAGGGTCATCAAAAAATAATGACTGTCAGCCAAAATTTTGACAATACGAGCGTCACAGGCAAGACTTCCATGTCCCCACCAAGAGGACAACTGACCATGCTCTCCACCTTCTTCTCCCCCTCCTCCTTCCTGTCCTCAGACCATCCACGCTGAACAGATGGTATGACAATTGTGCTTGTAGTACTGTATATAGCACATGAAAGTAGCTCCTGTTCTTCCTCCTCCTCCTCTTCCTCATTATCAACCAATCCACGTTGGAATGACATGAGGCTGGGCTGTGTGTAATCATACTGTATGCTTCCTTGATCCATCTAATCGTGCTCAGCCTGCAATGCCACCTCTTTGATTGTGAGCAGAGAGCGTTTCAGAAGACGTGGTATGGAGACACTAGTTATGGCATCATCACCGCTCACCATCTTGGTGGACTCCTCAAAGTTTTGTAAGATGGTACATATGTCTGACATCCATGTCCAATCCTGAGGTCTTATATATGGAGTCCCAACTGAATACCGACAGCCTTGTTGATGCTGGTAGTCAACTGCCCTCTCCTACTCAAAAATCCTTTCCAACATGTGCGGTGTTACGTTCCAATGAGTGGGGACATCACGCACCAGTCGGTGAGCCGGAGCTGCAAACACTGCTGAAGCATGGCAAGGTTGACAGAAGCTGGAGCTGACCTTCTAAAATGGGCATAAAGGCAGCATACTTTCACAAGCAGATCAGGCAGCTCTGGGTAACTTTTGAGAAACCGTTGAACAACGAGGTTAAGCACATGGGCCAGGCATGGTACGAGTGTGAGCTTGCCTTGCCTCAGAGCTGCCACCAGGTTCTGGCTATTGCCACACACGACCATGCCTGGCTGTAGGTTCACTGGTGTCAGCCACACATCTTCCTGCTCTTTCAGAGCTGTCCACAACTCTTTTGCACTGTGCGGTTTGTCACCTAAGCATATTAGCTTCAGTACAGCCTGTTGGCGCTTGGCTGAGACAGTGCTGCAGTGATTCCAGCTTGAGAGTGATGTGGTCATTTTGGAGATGGATGCTGAAGAGGAGGAGGAGGATAGAGGTGCAGGAGCTGTAGACTGTGGGGGCAACCATGATTAACGTAGGGCCTGCAATCCTCAGCATCGGGAGGACATGTTCCATCCCAAGGTCCCTCTGGGTCCCGGCTTCCACTATGATAACCCAGTGTATCATCAGCGAGATGTGGCATCCCTGCCCCCAAGCACTTGTTCCACCTGTCTGTGGTTAAAGTGGACTTTCCCAGTAACAGCATTGTTCAGGGCATGGGTAATGTTGTGGGACACGTGCTTGTGTAATGCCGTGACAGCACAGCAAGAGAAATAGTGGTGGCTGGGGACCGAGTACCTTGGGATGTTTGCTGCCATCAGGTTGCGGAAAGCTTCCGTCTCCATGAGCCTAAATGGCAACATTTCGAGCGCAAGCAGATGAGAAATGTGTAAATTCAGTACTATGGCCTGTGGGTCGTTGGCTGCACTGGAACAAGGACTTGATTGATGATGGTGGTAGTTGAGTGTGGGCAGCGACAGGTGCAGGGCAGGAGGCATCTTCACATGCAATGTGGACAGGGAATTGGCTTGCACTCACAACAGTGGATGAAGCAGTGTTTTCACCCACAAACATTGTTCCTGGAGCCTTGTGTTTGGCCCACAAAGTCGGTGCTTTGCTGCCATGTGCCTTATCATGCTTGTGGTTGTCAGGCTGTTAGTTTTGCTACCCCTGCTGTTATGGGCATGGCAGGTGGTGCAAATGGCCTGTTTGGGATTATAGACAGAGTCTTTAAAAAGCAACCAAACTTCGGAAGACCTAACAGTTGTACTGCTAACTTGCAGTGTGTTGGTGTTGCGAGAAACAGTTGCCCTCCTTCTGTCTGCGGACACCACACTGCGTCTTCCTGCCTGTTTGGGTGCTATGCCTCCCTCCCCCTGTGTTCTGTTGTCCTTCCTCTGCATGTCCTCCTGTCAGGTTGGGTCAGTTACTATATCATCCACCACCTCGGCTTCCACTTCCGCACCCTGGTTCTCCTCCTGACTTTCTGGCAATTGTGTATCATCATCGTCCACCTGTTGTGACATGTTCTCACCGTCAACTTCTTGTGAGCGTGGCTGCTCAAATATTTGGGCATCGTTACATGCGATCTCATCTTGCCCCGCTTCAATCTATAAATGGAAAAGTGAATAGCTATACGGAGTCTCCATGTGTGGGATCAGTTGTCTCTGGGCACTCGGTATGGTGGGAGGAAGGAGGATCAGGGTGAGGAATATGCGGTCCAGACTCACGGATACTCAGACTTGACCATGTGGGAGACAGGGTGCTGGTGGTGGTGGAAAAGTGACTGGAAGCATTATCCGCTATCCAACCAACAACCTTTGGACACTGCTCTGGTTTCAATATTGCTGTTCTGCGGTCCCCTATGAATTCGGAAAGATGTCGGTGTTTGTTATGGCACAAGTTCAGCTTGCCCACGGCCTCGGCATCTGAATGCACCATCACCATCACGTGCACTTCCCCGTCCCTTGCCACACACCTGGCCCATTTTAAATGGACTACAATATTTTCCACGTTCAATACAAATGGCTGAATTGGGAGCGAACTTCTATGTGATCTGTAGGAGGGAAAACCACACTTTAAAATATCTGGACTGTAGGTAAAAAAATTTTTTTTGCTATCAAATTAATGTCAATAAGACACAACAAATACAGTAGAATGGAGACCTGAAATGCAACATTTTGTACTCCACAGATAAATCAGGCGTCTGACTGAGATATCACACTGTTCAATATGTGGCCTGTATTTTTTTATTTTTTACACCAAAATAGTTTATAGATCTAGGGTAAGGTACAGCAAAAAAAGGTAAACGTAGGCCTGAAATGCCACAATTAGCTTGCAGCTGCTACAGGTATTTTCTTTGAATCAGCCAACTCTTTCCATATCTGTTGTATCTCCTTTCGCAATTCTTCTACGCATTGGGGTGCAGTCAATATGGTTGTGGACACCTCCCCACTCTGGACCTTCCCCTCCAGAACTGTCACTCCCTGCTCTTGCTCGTGTGTGCGTGCCTCGCTCCCTACTTCAGAGAAAGTCATGCTGGCTATTACTCTCAAGCGCTCCCGCAGAGCCTGCTTCAGCAGCACGTCCTGATGGCCCATCACTAATTGCTATGCTTACACCATCTTTTCGAGCAATGGCAGTATGAAGTTCCTGCAGTGCATTCATAAACTGGGTCACCGTCTCCACCTCTCTTTGAACCCGGCCAAACAGGTGCATACGTAGCTCCCCTATGTCCGTGAGGTCCTCATGCATCTCCTCACGTATAAGAAAATTTTTCTCTAAGGTGTCTCTCACCTGTGGGGGCCAGAGCATAACAGAGTCCCTTGCCTCCCCTACAGCCATCATAGCCACCTCCGCCTCTAAGGCCGGCGTCAAGAGATGCATCCTCATCATCCCCCTTATACGCTCAGTCCAACTCCGCAGCATAGTGTTGTTTCCTTTGAACTTCGGAAGGTTATTCAACATGGTCTCCAGGGAGATACTGGATATAGAGCCCCTCTAACTTAATTCAGCATCACTGAACGACATCCTGATGACTACACCAAATGTGGATAAAAACAGGAACGTGGGATGTCATCACGGACAGGAGACAGATCAAGAGTTAACAGGGTTTTATGATACTCTGCACAGACAGAGAGTGGCAGGACACGGGGGTATGTTAGGAAGAAGGGCAGGACTGGGAGTTCAGACTGGGAAGGGCAGGAATGAATGAGAGTTTGATAGGAAGGAAAAGGACAAACTTATCAGTCTGTAGTATTCTTGATTGCAGCGTCACGGTTCTACAATGGTGGCACCGATAACAGCGGCACGTGACATCTCAGCGGTGTCTGTAGAAGACGGGGTACCAGTCCATGGAGAGGGTGAAGAGTCCTTGAGGGTTGTGGGAAGTTTCCACACTAATGAACACCACATGCTGCGCTCTGTCCAGTACGAGGGACCACCAAAATGAGACTTCTCTCTGCGGTGTATGCAGGTACCAGGCTAAGAGGCTTGGCCTAGTCACCTGCTTCTCACTGTGCACGTTACATTCTCTGGTTGCAAATGTGAGTCACCTCCAGACACGTAAGTAAGCGGGCGCTGGCAGTCTGTCGTCCACCCACAGTGGACCAGAGCACAAGGGATGTGTCAAGTCGGTCTGCTCTCAATGGATGCTCTGCTTTCACAGCTGACACTGCGCCCGACTGTCCACTTCGCTTTTCCACCTGGACTCTGACCTTTTTCCCGTGCACAGGGCTTTTTAGCACAGCTCCGCCTACCGCAGCCACATGGAAGGGTCGGTCCTTATCTGAAAATCTTCCCCTCTGCAACATTGGTGACAGTCCCGGTAGTTCCAGAACGGGACTGTGAGGTATACCCAATCTTGTTCTTCCTCTTACAGTGGCATTACAGTTCGTGGCAAACAATCCCTGCATGTTGATTGGTGCTCTAAAGAGCGCCAAAGTTGTAGGGCGGAGACCTGAGCTCCCGCTGAATAATCACGGAAATGCTCGGCGCTTGCCGAGTACCTTGAGAACACCGATACTCAGGCGAGTAACGAGCATTACCGAGCCTGCTCACTCATCACTAACCACAACCAATTCCACCAGTTTTTTAAATTGATAAGAAGTGTTAGGATAATTTGATTGCTCGTTATTACAGGACCTGATGTAGAAATTGCTGTTATCACAAATCTCTGTAAATACCAGAAAAATCCTGCTTAAGACAACAACAGTAAGGTAGACATAAAAGTTAGGCATCACTGCTATTTTTTAATACAGATGCTACCTTTAATTATCCTCATCTTATCCTTCTCACTACAGTTTTTGAGAAGTTGGATATTCTACAGTCGAATCAGCTAAATGAAGATACCTTAATGACCACAAAAACAAAGGATTTGGTATTGAAAAGCAATCTGTCAGCAGGTTTTTGTTTCCTCATCTGAAAACAGCATAATGTAGGGAAAGAGATTCTGATTTCAGCAATGTATCACTCAGTTTACAAGGTGCAGTAGTTGTGGCACATTTAAAGTTTCCTCTCCTGTAGGTCTAGCAGTGCTCACAAAGCTAATCCAGTCCACACACCAATTAGCAGCTTTCTGTGTACATTGTATGCAATAAGCTGATAGTGCTGATTGTGTGGTTGGACTAGGAGGCACATGGATAGTCCAGCAGTGATAATCTCCTGCTGATAAAACACATAGTATTGAAACTACAGCACACAGACTAGTAAGAGACACATCACTGAAATCAGTATCTCAGCCTCTACCTCATGATGTTTTCAGATTACATAGCAACAAACCACTGACTTATTTTCTTTGAGAAAACATCAATATTATACAGTCATATGTTAAAGTTTGGGTACCCCTATTAATGTTAACCTTTTTTCTTTATAACAATTTTAGTTTTTGCAACAGCTATTTCAGTTTCATATATCTAATAACTGATGGTCTCAGTTATATTTCTGGATTCAAATGAGGTTTATTGTACTAACAGAAAATGTGCAATCTGCATTTTAACAAAATCTGACCAGTGCAAAAGTATGGGCACCTCAACATAAAAGTGACATTAATATTTCGTAGATCCTCCTTTTGCAAAACTGACAGCCTCTAGTCGCTTCCTGTAGCTATTAATGAGTTCCTGGATCATGGATGAAGGTATTTGTGACCATTCCTGTTTACAAAACAATTCCAGTTCAGTTAAGTTTGATGGTCGCCTAGCATGGACAGCCCTCTTCAAATCATCCCACAGATGTTCAATGATATTCAGGTCTGGGGACTGGGATGGCCATTCCAGTACATTGTAATTGTTCCTCTGCATGAATGCCTGAGTAGATTTGGAGCGATGTTTTGGATCATTGTCTTGCTGAAATATCCATCCCCTGCGTAACTTCAACTTCGTCACAGATTCTTGCACATTATTGTCAAGAATCTGCTGATACTGAGTTGAATCCATGCGACCCTCAACTTTAACAAGATTCCCGGTGCCGGCATTGGCCACACAGCCCCAAAGCATGATGGAACCTCCACCAAATTTTACTGTGGGTAGCAAATGTTTTTCTTGGAATGCTGTGTTTTTTAGCCTCCATGCATAACGCCTTTTTGTATGACCAAACAACTCAATCTTTGTTTCATCAGTCCACAGGACCTTCTTCCAAAATGTAACTGGCTTGTCCAAATGTGCTTTTGCATACCTCAGGCGACTCTGTTTGTGGCGTGCTTGCAGAAACGGCTTCTTTCGCATCACTCTCCCATACAGCGTCTCCTTGTGCAAAGTGCGCTGTATTGTTGACCGATGCACAGTGACACCATCTGCAGCAAGATGATGCTGCAGGTCTTTGGAGGTGGTCTGTGGATTGTCCTTGACTGTTCTCACCATTCTTCTCTGCCTTTCTGATATTTTTCTTGGCCTGCCACTTCTGGGCTTAGCAAGAACTGTACCTGTGTTCTTCCATTTCCTTACTATGTTCCTCACAGTGGAAACTGACAGGTTAAATCTCTGAGACAACTTTTTGTATCCTTCCCCTGAAAAGCTATGTTGAATAATCTTTGTTTTCAGATCATTTGAGAGTTGTTTTGAGGAGCCCATGATGCCACTCTTCATAGGAGAATCTAATAGGAGAACTACTTGCAAGTGGCCACCTTAAATACCTTTTCTCATGATTTGATACACCTGGCTATGAAGTTCAAAGCTCAATGAGGTTACAAAACCAATTTAGTTCTTCAGGAAGTCAGTAAAAAGTAGTTAGGAGTGTTCAAATCAAGAAAATGATAAGGGTGCCCATACTTTTGCACCGGTCAAATTTTGTTTAAATGCAGATTGCACATTTTCTGTTAGTACAATAATCCTCATTTGAATCCAGAAATATAACTGAGTCCATCAGTTATTAGATATATGAAACTGAAATAGCTGTTGCAAAAAACAAAATTGTTATAAAGAAAAAAGGTTAACATTAATAGGGGTGCCCAAACTTTAACATATGACTGTAAATGGTGGATGGAAGGTTTTGAACCTTGAAAGAGATTTTGCAGTAAAGCCCCAGATCGTCATGTTATGTCACAGGCTAAACACTCTCACTATACCATTAAAATGTGTTGTTTGTTGTTTGCATCATAATAAGGTAAAGAATCTTAAAATACATTTTTTTCACTGAAACTCTTCAATTATTATTACTTTTTAGCAATTCATGTGGCTTAAGAATTCCGACCTAGTCATTTGTCTTTGGAATAGATTCTTCTCAGCTCTGTACATGAAGACCATTGCCTTAAGCATTTGTGAACTAAACATAACTAATGACAAAGGACAATGAATTTCATTAAAGTATATTACAAAATTACATACACAAACATGTCCGGCTATATAAAGCTATAAGTGATCATGAAGATTCATGGACTCGGTGTCATATTGCCTCCTATAAGAGATTCAGTAATATATAAAGCAATGCAGTTTTTTTCTATAAGGACTTACTTTCATATCCAGAAAATAATGAGCAATATTTAATGATTGAATGATATTGGGATTAAACATTTCTTGCGTATCTCAGCAAATTCGATGCACTTTCCTAGGATTTACAGGCGTTGTACATAATATATATTTAGTGGACATGTTAGGATAGCGTTTGCTGTGATCAACATCTCATTAAAGCAGTATTAAAGTGATAGTGGTATAACTATTATAAAAGACCCTTGGCCTTGCAGAGGCTATTAGACAACCGTACATTCGCAGGAATATACTGATTGTTGTTTTTTGTGGCGCATTAAACCTCATTAGAATGAGTCATAGGAGTTGCTAAGAGTAACCATCACCATTTCCTTTTTAATGAAATGTACGGTGAAGTGTTTCTCCTGTGGTGCATTTTGCATTTTTGCATGTTTAGCGCAAAATTATATTTACAGCTAATGGAAACTGAATAATAAGCAAATTCAGGAATATGAATAGAAGCAAAGCGTTCATTCTAAAGCTGAAAAAGTATTTGTAATGGTTGTGTTACATGCTTAGCTTATATTTGCATCTATTTACTTTAATGAATACAGTGTCCGTCTATTTAAGAACTGCTACAGCATTTAACTAGGTTGCCTGCATATTTATTAACATGATCCTACAGAATAATTTTCTGGAGAATAGTATACTCTACATTTATCCTGTGCAATTCTTCAGACATAGAATCATAGAATGGTAGAGTTGGAAGGGACCTCCAGGGTCATCTGGTCCAGCCCCCTGCTCAATGCAGGATTCACTAAACCATCCCAGACAGATGTCTGTCCAGCCTCTGTTTGAAGAATTCCATTGGAGGAGAACTCACCACTTCTCGTGGCAGCCTGTTCCACACACTGATCACCCTCATTGGGTGTCTAATCTGTATCTTCTCCCATTCACTTTCATTCCATTGTTTCTATTGTTTCCATGTGCAAATGAGAATAAAGATGATCCTTCTACAATGTGACAGCCCTTGCCAAGCCTGCATCTTTCCCCAAAATTAATGCTAAAGTATTCAGCTATCATCTGCCTCTAACAGCTGTGGGTGAGGCGAACCCACTACCCAATACATCATATGATAAAATGAAGGGTCTCAATCAAAAAGTACAACACACCCTCATATGGCTATAGCAATGGAAAAATAAACAAATGATGGCTCTTGGAATAAGAGGAGGAAGAAAGGGGTTTGCAAGGGATTAAAAGGAACCTGTCAACATGATTTTGTAATGTACAGTAAAACCATGGCTCTAGTAGTGCAATAATACTGATAATTCAGGAGACGAAATCCGTTTTTTTTTAATCAGCATATGAAGTTTTCTGATAATTAGATTTCGGTGCACAGGGGCTAGACTGTAGATTGGGTTTTCTTCACCCTGTCTGTGATTTCTGGCCCCTCCGCCTGCCTCCGGTTTGTGAACGACATGTCGCTGCTGAGATTTCGAACATAGGAGGCAGATCATTCACAGACTGGAGGCAGTCAGAGGGGGCAGGAACCACAGACAGGGAGAAGACGACCCAGTGCACACTCCAGCCCCTGTGCACCGAAATCTAATTAACAGAAAACTTCAAGTGATGATGATTACAGAAGAAAGACAAAGCGGATTTCTTCACCAAAGGATCAATGAAATCTGTGTTACATCGCCTTACGTGTTAGTTCCGTGGCTAAAAATTTTAATTTTGGCTCAAGGTTGAAAAGTAAAGAAATGTGTAATATGAAAAGTGTTATGAAAGCTCTCTGAAGAGAAAGCGGGATTACTTGGTGTAAAACTGCATGCAATTTCTCAATTGTGAATTTCTTTGTAACCAAATCACAGAGTAAATCTCAACAATGTATATCTTTTCCAAGGTATAAGAATTAATGGCTGGAGAACTGATTTTCCTTAGGTAATGTCCACCCAAGTATATACAAAAAAATTGCTGATTTTCATCTAGATGATTTTTCATTAGTTTTGACATTTTCATGTGATCCCTATTGCGTCCATTTTAAACATCAGCAGTTATTAAAATTTATAAGACCAAATACAGTTTCCTATGTTTATGGCTATGAGCCCACATTAGCGTTTTTAAACACTCAGGAAACGGGTCTCCTTCCCAGAAAACCCGCGTTTTTTTCCGTGCGCTTTTTGCCACGATTTTTGCTCAAAAAACGCGCATTTTTGATGCGTTTTTTTCATTGTCTTTTGGACGATAGGAAATAGCCAAAACCGCGGACCTAAGCGGAAATTAATGAACATGCTGCGTTTTTTACCGCTAAGCGTTTCCTTAGCGGACAAAAAACGCATCCATTGGCACAAAAAGGCCAAAATGCATTAAAATGAATGGGATGCTTCTTTTAAGTGTTTTGAGGTGGTTTGACCCCGAAAAATGCAACGTGGACACACAGCCTTAACATTGGCAAGGATCCTTAAATCTGATGCTATACGGTTGATCTGTATGGGGTATAATTTTTTTTCCAGCCATAGACTTGAATAGCGAGTCCCATACAAAATACAGGAGAGACTAATGCATGATGCACTTTTTTTAACACAGACATCTGAGTTCGAGTACTGTAATTTTTATTCATTGACAGTGCTTGGACCAAAAATGCAGCTGTAGCCGCCATTTTTAACAGTATCATGGGGGAAAACCTCACCTGTCCGGAACAAGACCTTCTTTTTAAGATACCATTCTCCTACTACTCCTTTCTGCAGTACTTTTTAAAACTTCACTGCCAAATTTATAATATCACGTGACATAATCGTATGTTGTGGTTGGCAGAGATTGAATACAATTGAACTCATGGTGTACTGTCCTCATACACGTTAGCAGTGTGTGTAATGAGACATGTAGCTAAACCCCCTGTCTTCTTTAAGAAAAAGAGGCTGTAAAGTTGTAACCTTCTTTTATTGATTGTAGATGTGACAGGAAAGGTGAAACTATAAGCTGCAATAACAGGAGCATTTCATAATATATAACTGTATAGTGCATAACATACAGATAGTCTGCAATACACAGAATTATGAGGTAACATGAGGTAATACACAGGTACAGTAACATGAGGCAATACACAGAATTATGAGGTAACATGAGGTAATACACAGGTAACATGAGGTAATACACAGGTACAGTAACATGAGGTAATACACAGGTAACATGAGGTAATACACAGGTACAGTAACATGAGGTAATACACAGGTAACATGAGGTAATACACAGGTACAGTAACATGAGGTAATACAAAGGTAACATGAGGTAATACACAGGTAACATGAGGTAATACACAGGTACAGTAACATGAGGTAATACACAGGTAACATGAGGTAATACACAGGTACAGTAACATGAGGTAATACAAAGGTAACATGAGGTAATACACAGTGTAGGGATGTGACTCGCTCAGGTGCAGTGGGAGACAATTATGAGGCAGGTTTTCCCAAAGTCCATGTGGTTTATTAACTTCATAAACCCACAAGGCAGCATAACACTGAAATGTAACCTTCACTTCAGGCAAAGGAACAGAAATGTCCGTGGCTTCAGACTCGGACTGAGAGTCTCAGCACATGCTGGGAGCTGTAGTCCTCCCCATATACACTCTCTGTAGTTTCCCACCTGGACACATGGAAGTCTGTCCACACTCAGACAGACTCACTCTCACACTCTCTCACATGTGCCAAACACCTCAAATACATAGCCCTGTAACCACACCCACAGGTGATCACATGGCTATGACATCACTAAAGGTTGTATAGACACACACAGGCTTTTCTGACACAGTGTAACAGAAAGATCAGCAGTACCTCTGCTGATCAATACACCCTGGAGCCTGTATCCCAAGGCCACCCACCTTGAGACCCATAATGGTCATTTAGGACCCTGCTCCTGTTACCACACTGAATGTGCCTGTACACCCATCCTGGGACACCCACACAGCGCCCCCTAGCTGACATAGTGGTAACTACACCACATACCTCCCCCCTCTGTTCAAACTTGTGGGGTTGAACACATGACATCACCCAGGGATCTTGAGACCTGGCACCCATGTCACCTTGCCCTACCAGTCGGGAGGACCATCTCCGTCTGTTTCGGTAGTCATACTGCATATTTACGTTAGGCCTCCCCTGCCCCCAGCGGTCAGTATCTCGGCCTTGGGCTTTGGCCTTCCCGTCAACGTCCGTCAGTGTGACCAGACCCTCTTTAGTCTCCACATGTCTGCAGTGTGCTCCATCACGTGACCTTTCTCTCACTGGCTGGCTCTCCCAGTTCGCACGGTCATGAGTCCCACGTCCAGCTGGGCCAACTGGCTGGTCTGAGTCTGACCCTCTGTCGCTATGTCCACCACCAAGTCTCGTGCCTATGTTACTAAGATTAGAACGGCCACTTGCGGACTCTCGACGTTCTTGCCTTCGACTACCTGTCCTTCCATTCCTTGGAGGATCCCTTTGGGTCTTTACAACTTTGGTTGGATGTGGACGCCACCTGACGTTCTGTATCTGCTTATTCATCTGCAGCCGATCCTGTCTTAGCTGCTCAATCTCCTTCAGGTACGCTACCCGATATTCCAGGAGCATGCGAAGCTTCCCAATGCTTTCCACCGAACCAACTACAATGACAGGAACCATGTCATCTTCAACAATGACTTGGATTTCACCAGCAGGTGGGATCCTCACTCTCTTCACACTGGATCGATTCACCATCTCCTGCATCACCTTTCCAAGTCTGCCAATGACTTTCCCCACCAGATTTCTGGGTACCGGAATTATGTCTTCCACAAATCTTCCTTGGCAAGCTCCAGACGTCGAGCGGCTTTCCTATTACTCTCCACGAGCATCTGTTTCGTGCGGAAACATTGTAGGTGCATCTCCTTCAGGACAGCCACCCTTCTCTCTGTGTCTTCCGTTTCTGCCAGTATCACCAACTGGTCTGTTTCTGGTGCCCAGCTCACACTATAGGCTTTTACTGCCTTTTAAAAAGTCTCATGCACACCTTTGCTGGCACACGCTTCTCGCACGTCTTCGGGTACCTCCATCACGCACTTGAAGGCAATGGACTTGCTCTCATCCTGGACAGATGGTTCTGGGTTCCCCACGGACACTTCCCTCAAGGTATCTGCCAAGACCGGGAGACTGTCTTGTGCAGCTCTTGTCTCACCATCTTCCTGAGATTTACAGTCCTCAGGACCATTTTCCAAGATGGGCTTTGGCAGTTCTGCCTTGCTATCAGTCGGGCACGGCCGCTGTACGTCTTCGCCCATCCACTTCTTCTGCAGAAGACCTTTTACTACTCCACTGAGTTCTTGCAGAACTTTATCTCGCTCCTCTGCCAGGTAGCGATGCTGATCCTCGCTCCTGAGAATCTCCTGTTGATGCTTCTCTTGGGCCTCTCTGAGCACCTCCATATCTTCCAACAGGGTCTTGTTCATGGTTTTACACGCTGACAGGTGACCTCTGAGCTCAGAGACTTCCTTCTCCAGCTCATCCACTCTGTGCTCAGCTGCTTGCCTTAGGACTCTATCCCGTTCGACATGTTCTGTTACAGTCTCCTTTATCAGCTGTATCTCACGATCCTGCTCTCTTTTGTCCATCACGTGTCTCACCACTATCTCTTTAATTATATCGTTAAAGGGTACCACTGGGTCAGTCACCCCAGTCGAGTGAACCCTCCAGTTACCGTCCAGCACCAATGTGTCTAGTCCAGTCATCTCATCTCCCAGCCCACCATCTGTCTTATCACGAGACGTCAGGTCCATCAGTTGGGCAGATGTACTTCGTCCTCTGGTCAGTTCTACCTCTGACCTGTCCATGTCAGGAGCCGTCACTGTCTCAGTGTCTGCTTGCCCCACAGTCGAAGCATCTCCACCGTCCGACCAAACGTCATCAAACAAAAGAAAGTCCCGGCCCCTCTCCCAGGCATAGACTAAGTCCCGTGGTATCCCTCTACCTTGGCACTCACCACCTTTGGTCCCCTCAAACACTACTGTGTCTACTGCATAGTTCACCGTGACTCCGTGTTTACAGCGAACCCTGACGTTTTTCTCGGTCAGAGAGAAAACGAGAGGCGTTCCTGTCAGAGTCACCTGACTCTCTGAGTCCAGCCGACCAAAGGCTCCTTCCCGGTGCAGCATCACTGTACACATCTGTGGCCCGTCATTACTACCCAGAAAGGATATTCCACATTCTGAAAAAGACCTGCACATACACTGCAGTACTCCAGACATATCTACTGAGTCACCCAGTGTTGTCACTTCTTCACACTTGGCCACTTTCTGGACCACCACCCCACTTTGGGTCGCCACTCCAATTTGGGTCACCGCCCCCTTTTGGGACTCCACCCCTTTTTGGGTTACCACTCCAATTTGGTTCACCGCCCCTTTTTGTGACTCCACCCCTTTTTGGGTTACCACTCCAATTTGGGTCACCGCCCCCTTTTGTGACTCCACCCTTTTTTTGGTTACCACTCCCTTTTGGGTCACCACCCCTTTTGGGATTTCCCCATGTCCGTTCTGCAGAACTTCTTATGTCACAGTTCACACAGTACAGTTTGTCTTTTAACGATACCACACAAGTCTTTGTTGGCACCACCACAGCTCCTGCTGTCACTGATCACCGGCACCTCCGGCTGCTGTTCACACACACACACAGCGGCTGGTGTCACTGCAGTTCCTGCTGCGCAGTCTTCGTGGACCCACCGATCCACCAGAAGCCGCCTGTCACCTTCGTAACCCCGCCGAGTTACTGGAAGCCGCTTGTCACCCTCAAAGATAAAAAAAAACACAAAAGCGCGCCCATAGGGCCTTACCAGTGCAGGTATAATCGGTTATGAAGCAATAATACAGGGTACTCACCCTTAATAGTTGTGTAAAGCCACAACTACTGTATCCGCTTAGTTACACTCCATAAAGCTGCAGCAGGATGGTGTAGCCAGACAGCGTCTGCTACCAATGCTCAAAGAGGAGATCCAAAAAAGAAAAACACCAGGTCCCTGTGCTGCGAGACCTTCGTGACCCCACTGAGCCACAGCAAACACCTTCAGGTTTTGCAGAGGAAAAGAAAAAAAAAAAAACATGCACAGTCTCTCACATGTCCTGTCCATGCGCTATTCAGGACGTACCGTCTCCGCCTGAGACCGTCCACCACACAGGGCGCACCGGGTGCTATTCAGGGAGCAGCCCTCCTCCCAGGGTCTCCCAACACACCGGCCTCACCAGGTTCAGGGGCTCAGCGGATGCTCTTCAGGACATCCGTCTCCACCTGAGACTGCCCAACACACGCCTCACCAGGTCCAAGGTCATAGCACGTGCTTCAGGGCTCTTCCCAACACTGACCCTCCAGGACCTTGCTCACTGAACCCTCCAGGAACACAGTCTCTCACTGACACTGGTCAGTGCAACACAGACTCCTGTCTGTTACCTGTGTCGGCCACACAGGTTCCTGGACGCCTCTTCTCCTCAGAGGTATCCCACAAATATTAATACAGTCACTTTCTCTGACCTCGGTCAGTATTACTCACAGTTGTCAGATCGGCTGCTCTCCTGGCTCAGAATCACCAGCACTGCCACACGTGCTTCTGGGAATCGCTGTCCGCATTCTCCACCAATTGTAGGGATGTGACTCGCTCAGGTGCAGCGGGAGACAATTATGAGGCAGGTTTTCCCAAAGTCCATGTGGTTTATTAACTTCATAAACCCACAAGGCAGCATAACACTGAAATGTAACCTTCACTTCAGGCAAAGGAACAGAAATGTCCGTGGCTTCAGACTCGGACTGAGAGTCTCAGCACATGCTGGGAGCTGTAGTCCTCCCCATATACACTCTCTGTAGTGTCCCACCTGGACACATGGAAGTCTGTCCACACTCAGACAGACTCACTCTCACACTCTCTCACATGTGCCAAACACCTCAATTACATAGCCCTGTAACCACACCCACAGGTGATCACATGGCTATGACATCACTAAAGGTTGTATAGACACACACAGGCTTTTCTGACACAGTGTAACAGAAAGATCAGCAGTACCTCTGCTGATCAATACACCCTGGAGCCTGTATCCCAAGGCCACCCACCTTGAGACCCATAATGGTCATTTAGGACCCTGCTCCTGTTACCACACTGAATGTGCCTGTACACCCGTCCAGGGACACCCACACAGCGCCCCCTAGCTGACATAGTGGTAACTACACCACAACAGGTACAGTAACATGAGGTAATACACAGGGAACATGAGGTAATACACAGGTAACATGAGGTAATACACAGGTGCAGTAACATGAGGTAAATGTAAATGCATGTAAATGCACCCCCCTAAAAGAAATTCATGAAACGCTGGTTTTTGTTCATTCTGCATCCCAAAAATTGGAATAAAAAGCGATCAAAAAATGTCACGTGCCCGAAAATGGTACCAATAAAAACGTCAACTCGTCCCGCAAAAAATAAGACCTCACATGACTCGGTGGGTCAAAATACGGAAAAATTATAGCTCTCAATATGTAGTGATGCAAAATCTATTTTTACAATAAAAAGCGTCTTTTAGCGTGTGACAGCTGCCAAACATAAAAACCGCCATAAATAGTAAATCAAACCCCCCCGTTATCACCCCCTTAGTTAGGGAAAAATAATACAATTATAAAAATGTATTTTTTTCCATTTTCCCATTAGGGTTAGGGTTAGGGCTAGGGCTAGGTTTAGGGCTAGGGCTAGGGTTAGGGTTAGGGTTAGGGCTTAGATTAGGGTTAGGGGTGTGTTGGGGTTAGGGTTGGAGTTATAATTGGGGGGTTTCTACTGTTTGGGCACATCAGGTGCTCTCCAAATGCAACATGGCGTCTGATCTCAATACCAGCCAATTCTGCGTTGAAAAAGTCAAATGGTGCTCCTTCCCTTCCAAGCTCTGCCATGCGCCCAAAGAGTGTTTTACCCCCACATATAGGGTATCAGCATACTCAGGACACATTGCAAAACAACTTTTGGGGTCCAATTTCTCCTGATACCCTTAGGAAAATAAAAAATTGGGGGCAAAAATATCATTTTTGTGGAAAAAAATGATTTTTTTATTTTCACGCCCAGGCGTTATAAACTTCTATGAAGCACTTGGGGGTTCAAAGTGCTCACCACACATCTAGATAAGTTCCTTAGGGGGTCTAGTTTCCAAAATGGGGTAATTTGTGGGGAGTTTCCACTGTTTAGGTACATCAGGGGCTCTCCAAAAGCAACATGACACCCGCAGACCATTCCATCAAAGTCTGCATTCCAAAACGTCACTACTTCCCTTCCGAGCCCCGACGTGTGCCCATACAGTAGTTTTCTCCCACATATGGGGTATCAGCGTACTCAGGACAAATTGGACACAAACTTTTGGGGTCCAATTTCTCCTTGTACCCATGGGAAAATAAAAAAATGGTGACTAAAAGATCATGTTTGTGGAAAAAATGCGATTTTTTTATTTTCACGCCCGGGCGTTATAAACTTCTGTGAAGCACTGGGGGGTTCAAAGTGCTCACCACACATCTAGATAAGTTCCTTAGGGGGTCTAGTTTCCAAAATGGTGTCATTTGTGGGGAGTTTCTACTGTTTTGGTACATCAGAGGCTTTCCAAACGCGACATGGTGTCCCATCTCAATTCCAACCAAAAACGTCAAATGGCGCTGCTTCACTTCCGAGCTCTGCCATGCGCCCAAATAGTGGTTTACCCCCACATGTGGGGTATCAACGCACTCAGTACAAATTACACAATATCTTTTAGGGTCCTGTTACCCTTGGAAAAATAAAAATTGAGGGTGAAAAGATCATTTTTGTGGAAAAAATATGTTTTTTTTATTGTACGGCTTTATGTTATAAACTTCTGTGAAGCCCTTGGGGGTTCAACATTCTCACCACACATCTACATAAGTTCCTTGGGGGGGTCTAGTTTCCAAAATGGTGTCATTTGTGGGGGTTTCCACTGTTTTGGTACATCAGGGGTTTTCCAATCGCGACATGGTGTCCGATCTCAATTCCAGCCAAAAATGTCAAATGGCGCTGCTTCCCTTCCGAGCTCTGCCATGCACCCAAATAGTCATTTACACCCACATATGGGGTATCAGCGTACTAAGGAAAAATTGCACAATAATTTTTAGGGTCCTGTTACCCTTGGAAAAATAAAAATTGGGGGTGAAAAGATCATTTTTGTGGAAAAAATATGATTTTTTAATTGTACCGCTGTACGTTATAAACTTCTCTGACGCCCTTGTGGGTTCAAAGTTCTCACCACATATCTAGATAAGTTCCTTGGGGGGTCTAGTTTCCAAAATGGTGTCACTTGTGGGGGGTTTCCACTGTTTAGGTACATCAGGGGCTCTCCAAACGCGACCTGGCATCCGATCTGAATTCCAGCCAATTTTGCATTGAAAAAGTCAAACTGCGCTCCTTCCCTTCTGAGGTCTGCCATGCCCCGAAACAGTGGTTCCCCCGACATATCAGGTGTCAGCATACTCAGGGCAAATTGCACAATAACTTTTGCAGTCCAATTTCTCCTGTTACCCCTGGTAAAATAAAAAAAATTGAATCTGAAGTATTTTTTTTGTGAAAAAAAGTTAAATGTTCATTTTTTTTAAATATTCAAAAAATTCCGGTGACGCACCTAAAGGGTTAATAAACTTCTTGAATGTGGTTTTGAGCACCTTAAGGGGTGCAGTTTTTAGAATGGTGTCACTTTTGGGTATTTTCTATCATAAAGACCCCTCAAAGTGGCTTCAAATATGATGTGGTCCGTAAAAATAAAATGGTGTTGCAAAAATGAGAAATCGCTGGTCAATTTTTAACCCTTATAACTTCCTAACAAAAAAAAATTTTGATTCCAAAATTGTGCTGATGTAAAGTAAACATGTGGGAAATGTTATTTATTAAGTTTTTTGTGTGCCGTATCTCTGTGATTTAGGGGCATAAAAATTCAAATTTGGAAAATTGCAAAATTTTCACCAAATTTCCAATAAACGCAAGTTATATGAATTAAATTTTACCACTAACATGAAGGACAATATGTCACGAGAAAACAATGTCAGAATCCCCGGGATCCATGGAAGCATATCAGAGTTATAACCTCATAAAAGGACAGTGGTCAGAATTGTCAAAATTGGCCCGGTCATGAACGTGCAAACCACCCTTGGGACTTAAGGGGTTAAAGTCATTTTGAGGGGTGTACATGACAGAAAATACCCAGAAGTAGCACCATTCTAAAAACTAGACCCCTCAAGGTGCTCAAAACCACATTCAAGAAGTTTATTAACCCTTTAAGTGCTTCACAGGAACTAAAGCAATGTGGAAGGAAAAAATTAACATTTAACTTTTTTTTGCAAAAAATTTACTTCAGAACCAATTTTTTTGATTTTCACAAGTGTTAAAAGAGAAAATCAGCCACAACATTTGTTGTACAATTTCTCCTGAATACGCCGATACCCCATAAGTGGGGGTAAACGACTTTTTCAGCACACGGCAGAGCTCGAAAGGGATGGAGCGCCGTTTGACTTTTACAACGCAGAATTGGCTGGAATTGAGATCAGATGCCATGTTGCGTTCGGAGAGCCCTTAATGTGCCTAAACAGTGGAAACCTCCAACAAGTGACCCCATTTTGGAAACTAGACCCATTAAGGAACTTATCTAGATGTGTGGTGAGCACTTTGAACCTTCAAGTGCTTCACAGAAGTTTATAACGTAGAGCCGTGAAAATAAGAAATCCATTTTTTTTCCACAAAAATGATCTTTTCAGCCCCAAATTTTTATTTTTACAAGGGTAACAGGAGAAATCATACCCCCACAGTTATTGTGCGATTTGTCCTGAGTACGCTGATGCCCAATATGTGGGGGAGAACCACTGTTTGGGCACATGGGAGAGCTCGGAAAGGAAGGAGCACAATTTTGGAATGCAGATTTTGATGGAATGTTCTGCAGGCATCATGTTGCATTTGCAAAGCCCCTGATGTGCCTAAACAGTAGAAACCCCCCACATATGACCCCATTTTGGAAACTAGACCCCCAAGGAGCTTACCTAGATGTGTGGTGACCACATGAGCACAAGTGCTTCACAGAAGTTTATAAGGCAGAGCCGTGAAAATAAATATTCTTTTTTTTCCACAAAAGTGATTTCTTTAGCCGCTAATTTTTTTTATTTTCCCAATGGAAACAGGAGAAATTAGCCCCAAAGTTTGTAAATAGTGGAAACCCCTCAATTCTAGCTCCAACCATAACCCCAACACACCCCTAACCCTAATCCCAACCCTAACCCAAATCCCAACTCTAACCCTAATGCTAATCCCTAACCCTAATAATAACCATTAGAGTTGAGCGACTTTTGGTTTTTTAGGGTCGCATTTCGTTTCGTGAAACCCGACTTTTCCAAAAGTCGGGTCGAGCAAGATCGTCCGATTATAGGGAAAAGTCGGGGTCGTCCCGAAACACGAAACCCAATGTAAGTCAATGGGGAATAAAAGTCGGCAGTGAGAGGAGGACAGGAAACACACCTACAGTGCCCATTTGAATGCCAAAAGCATCAATTCTTCTTTCTTAAGCTTGTCAACCTTAATTAACTTCATAATACAAGTTACGCACTGAAAAATGGGGGTTATTTGGCTAAAGTTGTGGGGGGGGGGCTGGCTCCAGGTTTTCATGTGCCCTGGGCGAAAGAGCGCCCCTTTAACACATACCACAACTCATCATGCTCCGATACGGCAGAGAAAGAGCGGTATAGTACAATGAAAAATACTTCACTTTTTACATCTCATGACAAGGCCCATCTACTTCGCCATACAGAATCATTGGTCCCATATAATGTTTGAAACAGTATATGATGAACTCCACATAATGCTACAGTATATGTTGGTCCCCATGGATGAAGCTCCACTGTCTTATGGGCCCAAATAATGCTCCAAACATAATGGGCCCCATTTCTAATGCTCTAGTGTATAATGGGCCCTGTAAATGCTGCTCCAGTGTCTGATGTCCACCTTTGGAATGTTCCAGTGTATGGTGGGCCCCATCTATCATTCTCCAGAGTATAGTGCTCCCCAAAAATTGCTGTCCCAACATTGAAAACAATCAAATAAGTCTCCTCGCTAGGGAATCCATGTACTAGTCTGGACTCCTCGTCGTCCCCATCTTCCATCTCACTGCACAGTATTTCAACCTTGCAAGTACTGTGATCCTGAGCAAGCAGGGGGGGGCACACTCATTGGCGACGGCACTGGCACAGGGCCTCTGATAGTACGTTGGTGTGTCTGATGGCGGGTGGGCCGAACCTGCACTTTCATCTGCAGCTTCCTCTTTGTCACCGTGTAAGATGGAACTGTATATGGGAAGGGTAACCTGAGTTTCATCAGGGTCAGATTCAGGCCGTGTAGCGTGCGAGGGGAATGTAGTGGTCTGGGTCAATGTACCAGCAGATTCATCGAGCAGTGGCTGGGCATCAGTGCACTTGTGTCGCCCCCAGGAGTACGGTCGCCACAGTGGCATTACCTTCTTCCTAGGGAGTGTGATGTCATGCTTGGGAGCAACGAACGATCTCTCTAGCAGGTTAACTGATTGGGCGGCGTTATTCCCACGAGTCATGACCCTCCAAACAGCGTTCATGAAGGCAAAGTGTTTGTTTTACGTGGGCAGTATGGTTGCAAAGCTGAACCGTAAAGGAATGTCCAGAAGGGCACCACCAGGAGTGGAGCCTACGGTTAAATTCGACTCCACCTGGGAAACCTCAACCATGCCAGCTACAGAACAGATGCACACATTGCAAGCTTAATTCCGTTAACGAACGAGACTCCGTCATGCCCCGCGGTCCGAGTCCGGCTTACTAGAGGGACACGTGAGGCTCTGGAACATGAGATTGGCCAATAACTGGTGTGTCATGCCCTTACATGTCCGTGGCTGCATGTGCGCTACACTGAAAAGGCCAGCGTTTGTCGCTTACAGGTGCAGATAACCCGCTGAACAACGTTAGTGATGGGGATCACTGATTACAATTATTACCCGCGAACAATGATTTCCCAGTAAGTGCAGGTCAACTGCAGTTCCGGAATTAGGCCTAACCGTCATTCCTGAAAAAATGAAAAACTTACGTGTGCAAACCACAGGTGCTGTAGCTTGCTTAACAGCTCGCCAGCCGTTCTCACGCCCAGTATGGATTACACGTGATTGCACAAAGGTTAGAAAGGGTACCGTATCCCCAGATAACATGTATGGATAGCGTACACATTCAAAATATATGTCTCAGGAGGCAGGCTCAGACGGTGTTAGGCCCAGTATGGATTGCACGTGATTGCACAAAGGTTTAAAGGGTACCGTTTCCACGGATAACATGTATGGATAGCGTACACATTCAAAATATATGTCTCAGGAGGCAGGCTCAGACGGTGTTAGGCCCAGTATGGATTGCACGTGATTGCACAAAGGTTAGAAAGGGTACCGTATCCCCGGATAACATGTATGGATAGCATACACATTCAAAATATATGTCTCAGGAGGCAGGCTCAGACGGTGTTAGGCCCAGTATGGATTGCACGTGATTGCACAAAGGTTAGAAAGGGTACCGTATCCCCGGATAACATGTATGGATAGCGTACACATTCAAAATATATGTCTCAGGAGGCAGGCTCAGACGGTGTTAGGCCCAGTATGGATTGCACGTGATTGCACAAAGGTTAGAAAGGGTACCGTATCCCCAGATAACATGTATGGATAGCGTACACATTCAAAATATATGTCTCAGGAGGCAGGCTCAGACGGTGTTATGCCCAGTATGGATTGCACGTGATTGCACAAAGGTTAGAAAGGGTACCGTATCCCCGGATAACATGTATGGATAGCGTACACATTCAAAATATATGTCTCAGGAGGCAGGCTCAGACGGTGTTAGGCCCAGTATGGATTGCACGTGATTGCACAAAGGTTAGAAAGGGTACCGTATCCCCGGATAACATGTATGGATAGCGTACACATTCAAAATATATGTCTCAGGAGGCAGGCTCAGACGGTGTTAGGCCCAGTATGGATTGCACGTGATTGCACAAAGGTTAGAAAGGGTACCGTATCCCCGGATAACATGTATGGATAGCGTACACATTCAAAATATATGTCTCAGGAGGCAGGCTCAGGCGGTGTTAGGCCCAGTATGGATTGCACGTGATTGCACAAAGGTTAGAAAGGGTACCGTATCCCCGGATAACATGTATGGATAGCGTACACATTCAAAATATATGTCTCAGGAGGCAGGCTCAGGCGGTGTTAGGCCCAGTATGGATTGCACGTGATTGCACAAAGGTTAGAAAGGGTACCGTATCCCCGGATAACATGTATGGATAGCGTACACCTTCAAAATATATGTCTCAGGAGGCAGGCTCAGACGGTGTTAGGCCCAGTATGGATTGCACGTGATTGCACAAAGGTTAGAAAGGGTACCGTATCCCCGGATAACATGTATGGATAGCGTACACCTTCAAAATATATGTCTCAGGAGGCAGGCTCAGACGGTGTTAGGCCCAGTATGGATTGCACGTGATTGCACAAAGGTTAGAAAGGGTACCGTATCCCCGGATAACATGTATGGATAGCGTACACATTCAAAATATATGTCTCAGGAGGCAGGCTCAGACGGTGTTAGGCCCAGTATGGATTGCACGTGATTGCACAAAGGTTAGAAAGGGTACCGTATCCCCGGATAACATGTATGGATAGCGTACACATTCAAAATATATGTCTCAGGAGGCAGGCTCAGACGGTGTTAGGCCCAGTATGGATTGCACGTGATTGCACAAAGGTTAGAAAGGGTACCGTATCCCCGGATAACATGTATGGATAGCGTACACATTCAAAATATATGTCTCAGGAGGTAGGCTCAGACGGTGTTAGGCCCAGTATGGATTGCACGTGATTGCACAAAGGTTAGAAAGGGTACCGTATCCCCAGATAACATGTATGGATAGCGTACACATTCAAAATATATGTCTCAGGAGGCAGGCTCAGACGGTGTTAGGCCCAGTATGGATTGCACGTGATTGCACAAAGGTTAGAAAGGGTACCGTATCCCCGGATAACATGTATGGATAGCGTACACATTCAAAATATATGTCTCAGGAGGCAGGCTCAGACGGTGTTAGGCCCAGTATGGATTGCACGTGATTGCACAAAGGTTAGAAAGGGTACCGTATCCCCGGATAACATGTATGGATAGCGTACACATTCAAAATATATGTCTCAGGAGGCAGGCTCAGACGGTGTCAGGCACAGTATGGATTTGACGGCCCAGATTACACAGCGGAGGAGCAGGGAGAGGTAAAAATTGCAAATGCTGGGGCCCTGCCCAAGCAAGGGGGGCACACTCGTGGGCGTCGGTACTGGCACTGGGCCCCTCATAGTACAGCGGTGTGTCTGACGGCGGGTGTGCACCACCACCGTCAGAGACACTTGATTGCACTATGAGGGACCCTGTGCCAGTGCCCGCGCCCAAGAGTCGGCCTACCCACCTGTCCAGGGCAACGTCACTCGCACGGTGTCGTGCGCTAGGTGGTGACCCCGGCCATGGGGGGGGAGGCAGCACAGTTAGGGAGTTTTAGAAAGTGGAATATGTTGATGTTGGACATTCAGCTGATGCAAAAGGCGAAATAGGTCAAGTCCCAGGAAGTGGTGGACCAAAGCAAGCCATTTTTCTGTCACCCTATGTGTCATCAGGGGAAGGTGGGACAAAATCCTTGGAAACCCATGCATGGTTCATTTTAATGAAGGTTAGATCATCCACATTTTGGGTTGACAGACGGGTCCTTTTTTCTGTCAGGATTGATCCAGCTGCACTGAAGACTCTTTCCGATAGCACACTTGCAGCTGGGCAAGCGAGCTCCTGTAAGGCATATTGTGCCAATTCAGGCCAGGTGTCCAGTTTAGCGGCCCAATAGTCAAAGGGGAATGACCTGTGTGGGAGAACATTGATATGGGAGGAAAAGTAGTTTGTAACCATGGTTGACAACTGCTGTCTCCTGTCACTTTCCATCGATGCAGTATTACCAGTTGTGTGAGCGGTATCAGTCCACAACATTGTCATGAAACCCCTGTCTCCAATGCCACTTCTGCTGTGTGCACAACGAACACCTCTGCCCAGCTGCCCCCGGCCCGTACGGCTCGTGTGAGAACCATCACCGCTGCTGTGTGCTGGGAATGCCTCAAGCAACCGATTTACCAGAGTTGCTTGTTTATTAGCCAATATTAGGTCAAGGTTCTCCTCTGGCATGATGTTTTGTAATTTGCCTTTATAGCGTGGATCCAGGATGCTGGCCAACCAGTAGTCGTCATCGTTCATCATTTTGGCAATGCGGGGGTCCCTTTTTAGGATCCGCAAGGCATAATCTGACATGTGGGCCAATGTGCCCGGTGTCAATGATGCACTGCGAGTGCTGGTTGGAGGAGCACTTTCTGGCAAATCCACATCCCTCCAGTCACGCACAAACCCTGTACCAGACCTTGCCACGCCAACATTTTCACTTGCCCCACGTGATGCATCCTCCTCCCCTAAGTAATCATCCCCATCATCATCCTCCTCCTCCTCTTCTTCCTCCACCTCGTCCAGGAGAGGTCCCTGAGCAGACAATGGCTGAATGTCATCAAGGATTCCCTCCTCCTCTTCCTCCTCATCAACATTGGCTGCAGACGCCTGCTCCTTAAGGTGCGTCAAAGTTTGCATGAGCAGACGCATAAGTGGGATGCTCATGCTTAGGATGGCGTCGTCTGCGCTTACCAGCCGTGTGCATTCCTCATAACACTGAAGGACTTTACAGAGGTCTTTCAGCTTCGACCACTGCACACCTGTCAACTCCATGTCTGCTCTCAAAGTGCCTGGCCGTGTATCCTCCCACAAATGCATTATGGCCTGCCTCTGCTCGCACAGCCGCTCCACCATGTGCAGGGTGGAGTTCCACCTTGTTGCAATGTCGATAATGAGGCAGTGGTTGGGAAGGTGGAGCAATCGCTGCAGCTTCTGCATACGAACGGAGTGTACAGGCGACCGGCGGATGTGCGCGCACAGTCTTCGCACCTTCTGGAGCAGGGCTGTTAACTCCGGATAATTTTTGAGGAAGCACTGCACCACCAGGTTCAAGGTGTGAGCCAAGCAAGGTATGTGGCTGAGTTTTGAAAGGGCTATGGCTGCCACAAAATTACGGCCGTTATCACTAACTACCTTGCCTGCCTCAAGATGTACACTGCCCAGCCATGACTCAGTTTGTCGCTTCATGTACTCGGCCAGCACCTCGGCGGTATGTCTGTCGCCCAAACACATCATCTGCAACACAGCCTGCTGACGCTTTCCACTAGCTGCTCGATAGGGGGACACATCGTGTGCAACAGTGGCAGCTGCAGATGGAGTGCTCATACGACTGCGCTCTGTGGACGAGCTTTTGCTTCTGGAGGAGGAGGAGGAGGAGGAGGAGGGTGGACCATGCATCAGTTGTGAGGTGCACCTTTCCGCTCACTGACTGCTTGAGTGCATGGACAATGCGGTCTTTCACATGATGGTGGAGGGCTGGGATGGCTTTGCGAGAGAAGAAGTGGCGACTGGGTAGGTCATAGCGTGGTACTGCATAGGTCATGAGTTCGCGGAAAGCTGTGCTTTCCACCATCTGAAATGGCATCATCTCAAACGAGATTAGTTTGGCAATGTGGGCGTTCAAACCCAGTGTACGCGGATGAGAGACTGAGTACTTTCTTGACCTACTCATAGTGTCTGGGAGGGTGAGCTGGACTTGAGAGCTGCATATGGTGGAAGTAGCGGTGGACAGGGCGGACTGAGAGAGGGTTGATGATGGTGATGGAGGTGGTGTTCTTTCTGATGGCCTAGAATCAGTCTTTCGTTGATATAACAGTGGGATTCCCTGACTGCTGTGGCCTTGCAACGACACCTCAACATTTGCTGCTGTGCTAACCGGTGGGTTTACAGTGGGGGAAACAATGTAGCGTTGATGACTACCTTCGTTGTGATCAGTTGCACATGTGGCACTTGAGGTTTGGTGTTGTGTCCACGCTTGCAAGTGCATGCTGGTTAAATGTCTAAGCATGCAACTGGTATTCAAATTTTTCAGATTTTTCCCTCGGCTAAAGGTCTTTGCGCACTTCTTACAGAAAACCTTGGCCTGATCATGAGGATTTTGTTCAAAAAAGTGCCACACTGCACTCTTCCTACTTTGGCAGACATTTTGCGGCCTAGCACGCTGTGATCTTTTGACCCTCTGGACAAGCTGTCCAGCAACTCTTTTGATGTTTGGAACCTGTCTTTGGAGTGCTCCGGGCCTGCCAGATAACAGCTGTTGCGATGTCGATGTCTGCTGTGGATGCTCCTCATCTGAGCTATTGGAAGCAGCACCCTCTTCCCCCAATGGATGCCAATCTGGGTCAACAACTGGGTCATCCATCACCTCCTCTTCTATGTCATGTGCACCTTCCTCTGTGTCACCGTGTATGGTGGTATAGTGTGCGGGAAGGGGCACCTGAGTCTCATCAGGGTCAGAATCTGGCTCTGTACACTGCGAGGACAATGTAGTGCTCTGAGTGAATGTACCAGCAGCATCCATCAGCGGCTGTGCATCAGTGCACTCCATGTCAGATTCATCTTGGCCTGGGTAATTCACCATTTCACTTGATAATCCAGGCATGGTATGTGAAAACAGCTCCATGGAGTAATCAGTAGTATGGCCTGCGTCATCCTTCAATCTTGGTTGGGGTGAAGGACACAAGGAAAGGTGTGGTTCATGAACATGAGCCTCCAATGACGACTCAGTGCTTTTACTTTTTACAACTGAAGAAGAGGAGGCGATAGAGCTGGAGGCTGAGTCAGCAATGTAAGACAAAACTTTTTCCTGATGCTCTGGCTTTAAAAGCGGTTTGCCAACTCCTAGAAAACTAAGCGTTCGAGGCCTTATGTAGCCAGACGATGATGCAGGCTCAACACCTCCTGCATTCGGTCCTATTTTGCTCTTGCCACTACCATCAGATCCACCACCAACACCATCATTACCAGCTGCCAACCCCCACCCAATTCCACTGCCTCTTCCACCAGCCTTCCTCATTTTTGGTAGAAATGTAGACAAAATCCAACAAATTATATAGTATGTAAAACAAGGTACAAGGTGTCTATAGGACAGGGGAGATTTTGAATTTCTGCACACACTTTTGGACACTGGACACTTTTGGATTGTGTGAGGCCCAATGAATATCTTAGCGCTATGTGACAGGCTCGATGGCACAGCTGTGACCTAAGTGACTAGAGGATAAGTGAGATTTTGAATCTCTGCACACACTTTTGGACACTGGACACTTTTGGATTGTGTGAGGCCCAATGAATATCTGAGCGCTATGTGACAGGCTCGATGGCACAGCTGTGACCTAAGTGACTAGACGATAAGTGAGATTTTGAATCTCTGCACACACTTTTGGACATTGGACACTTTTGGATTGTGTGAGGCCCAATGAATATCTGAGCGCTATGTGACAGGCTTGATGGCACAGCTGTGACCTAAGTGACTAGAGGATAAGTGAGATTTTGAATCTCTGCACACACTTTTGGACACTGGACACTTTTGGATTGTGTGAGGCCCAATGAATATCTGAGCGCTATGTGACAGGCTCGATGGCACAGCTGTGACCTAAGTGACTAGAGGATAAGTGAGATTTTGAATCTCTGCACACACTTTTGGACAATGGACACTTTTGGATTGTGTGAGGCCCACTGATATCTGAGCGCTATGTGACAGGCTCGATGGCACAGCTGTGACCTAAGTGACTAGAGGATAAGGGAGATTGGATTGCTTTTAAAAAAGCAGTTTGCGGAGCAGTGGGTAAACAGCAATGCCAGCCTGTCAGGAAGCCTTAAAAGGCAGCCCAACAACCAACACCACTGATACACCACAATATAGCCTCCCCTTGCACTGCACACACAGTGACTGGTGTGTTGTGCAGGCCAAATTGCTATCAGCAGCAGAAGCAGTTTTTTTTTCTTCTCAGCAGGACAAAAAAAAAAAATTGGGATTGCTTTTAAAAAAGCAGTTTGAGGCCCAATGAATATCTAAGCGCTATGTGACAGGCTCGATGGCACAGCTGTGACCAAAGTGACTAGAGGATAAGGGAGATTGGATTGCTTTTAAAAAAGCAGTTTGCGGAGCTGTGGGTAAACAGCAATGCCAGCCTGTCAGGAAGCCTTAGAAAGCAGCCCAATAACCAACACCACTGATACACCACTATATAGCCTCCCCTTGCACTGCACACACAGTGACTGGTGTGTTGTGCAGGCCAAATCGCTAGCAGCAGAAGCAGTTTTTTGGTCTTCTTCCCTGCCTAACGCTCTCCCTACAGAATCAGCAGCAACCTCTCCCTATACTGAGATCGGCAGAAGTAAGATGGCGGTCGGCGTGCACGCCCATTTATACCCCCTGTGACGCCCACCAAAGCAAGCCAATCACTTGCATGCCCTTCTGAAAGATGGTGGTGACCCGTGCCTATGTCATCACGTTGCCCACAGTGTCCGTGGATCCTGATTGGCTGAAAAAGAGCGCAAAACAAACTTTCGAAACGCGACTTTGGCGCGTAAGTTGCCGACCTCGTGGCCGACCTCATCCTAGGGTCTGGTTTCGTTTCATGAAACCCGACTTTGCTAAAAGTCGGTGACTTTTGAATTTTTTCGACCCGTTTCGCTCAACTCTAATAACCATAATCCCAACCCTAACCCTAATCTTAACCCTAATTCCAACCCTAAACCTAATTCCAACCCTAGCCCTAATTATAACCCTAGCCCTAATTATAACCCTAACCCTAATTCTAACCCTAACCCTAATTCCAACCCTAACCCTAATTCTAGCCCTAACCCTAAAAGAAATCACATACTACATGTGCAACTACTCAGATATATCATGGTCATTATGTAGTTGAACACATGTTCCACAAGAGAGCCACTATATTGATTCCTTCTCTCTGTCATGGGCCAAAGATATCAGGCCCATGGGTGGGAAGGAGGCTAACAAATTGGCTAGATAGCATCTAACGGAATAGTTCCCAGGTACACCCACACATACCCTAGGAAACCCTGCGTGTCCACTGTTGTCTGTACCTGCCAGCCAAGGTTGGCACCATAAAAAGCGATGTTTTGGTACACCTGCTCCACAAAGGCTCTCCCTCACTTGCCCTGCAGCCCTGGACTGATATATATGCTGGAAGCCTAGGTTAGACAATGATCAACTAGACTAAGTGTGGGGTCAAGGGACTGGGTTTACATGCAGTACATAAAAGAAAAAATAGAGGTTACCTATCGTGCTGATGCATATAGATATCAAATCCCTCTATGCCTCTGCCTCGACGCGTTTCTCCCTTGGTGGTTCATCAGGAGGCTGGTATATTTATGAGAGGTATAGATGCTTATGGATGCGGGACAAGATGATTAAGGTCCCATGGTGGTGTGTGACTGAGACAACAATATCTGTGTCTATGCACCTTTAGAATTAGCAGGGTGCTCTATATTCGCTCTGTAACTCACATAGAAGTGAAGTTCACGCCAAGTAAACAATCTGTGCATAGTCTGTTTCACAGATGTGCAAATTCAGCCTAACGCTTTAATTCTAAAAGCTTGTTGTACTGCCTTGATAACATTCAATTATACCACTAACCATCAGAGTGAAATTAACTGGGGTTACCAATTTTTTAAACGCATGTTTTGTTTCAAAGCTTAGATATTCAAAAGTGTTTACTCGCTCTGTTACTTACATAATTCAGTGTGTACGGTATTATTGTAATTTTGGCTTCCAGCATGGACAAAACAAAAGTGTATGCACAGGTAAAACTGCTAAAACCATAAAGCAAAAATGAAAAAAAACTAATTATGCAATTATACAATCACAATGTACATGCCTGATTTATCTCACCTAAAGCAGATTTATGTGTTTTTGACAATGGAAGGGCACTGCGTGAATAATATAAAGCTGTGCAATATTGCATAATTCAGGAGAGCTCAACAGCTCGCTGGTATTGTCATCAGGAATGTATATAGCCCTGACAAACAAATGTTGGAGGCTGACTGATGTTTTAGAATTAGCCATCTGACCCAATTATTCACTTTGGCAGGCAAAGATGTGCAATCTCTGTCGCCAATTTCTCAACTGTACTCGTCTCATATTTCATTTGCAGGGTTGTGAGTAAAGTTGGCCGTGGCCTAGGCATTACATCTTGGTGTGTGCTAAATTCAATAGTCTGTTTCCAACATTTCACGAAAAACAGATAGGTAAATAAAAAGTCTTAAAAATAAAAAATAGCAATTAAAATATGATGGACAAGGTGGGTCAAAATTATTGAACTATTTTGAAGTAAAACATATTTAAAGGTATTAAGTTCATCAAGATGATTGCCATGATGGAGAAATTAAAGAGTCTGCAAGCACAGGATGGCAGTTCAAATGAAGACAGGTGCTCATTGAATCGCAGCATGGTCAAACATTTAAATGAGTTGTCCCACAAACTAAGCTTATTTTAATTACTAGATCTTGGAATAATAATAATTTCCACAATTGGATGTGTATGAAGAAAATGTTCCTGTGCTGAGATAATCTTATAAATCAGTGCTTTTTTCATTTTTTTCTCCCATTTTTCTATGGCAGCAATGCAGTTCCTATGTTCTAGAGTAATCATTCTTGGTAAGTTATGTTGCAAACCTTAATCTTTTTAACTTATATGCTTTCTTTGGTTAGCGCCTATTTACACTAGATTAGATGTGCTAGTCCTTCTTTTTGTCTATGATAATCTTATAAATGTTCCCCTGCTCTATACTGTGTAATGGCCGTGTCTGATCATACAGGAACATGGTTTGCTCATACCACAGGTCCTAGGCAGGGGAGGACGCAAAAGAGTATATAGATAGTACAGCATAGGGTCGCAGCTGATTCTTCCAGTGAGATAAAACATTTCCCTGCCTGTTTTTAAGCAATATTTTACTTCAAAGAAAGAATCAGCTGCGATTCCACTCTGTAATATCTGTATCCTCTTTTGCATCCTCACTTGCCCAGGAGCTGCGGTATGATCAGACCATGTCCCTGCACAGACACAGCCATTACACAGTACACAGCAGGGGCACATTAATAAGATTCTCAGCACTGAGACATTTAATTTAAACATATCCAAATGTGGAAGTTATTATTATTCCAAGATGTGTTGTTTAAAGTGAACTTTGTTTATGGAAAAAACCTTTAACCTTTTTCCAACCTTGTACATATCCATACGTCCCTGTAGCCCAGGTTTAATTGACCTGACTAGTAAAGCTACGTCCTGATGATTCTTGCTCCCACATGCTTGCGCTTGCGTGTATATGCTTGGATACAGCATTCTGTGAACAGCCAGCTTCTTTAGCAATGAACTTTTGTGGCTTATCCTCCTTGTGGAGTGTGTAAATGACTGCCTTCTGGACATCTGTGAAGTCAGCAGTCTTCCCCATGATTGTGGAGCCTACTGAAATATACTAAGGGACCTTTTTAAATGCTTAGGAAGCCTTTGCTGGTGTTCTTTGCTAATTATTCTTATTTACTGAGATAATGACTTTTGGGTTGTCACTTGAAATAAATCACTCTGTTTGTAATGACTCTATTTAATATATGAGCTTCACTTTTTGTACTGAAGAACTTAAATAAATTAACTTTTTGATGATATTCTAATTTTGTGAAAAGCACCTGTACCTTATGTAGCAGTGAGCAAACTTTAGTGTGATGCACATGTGATTAAAGGGAATCTGTTAGCAGGTTTTTGCAATGTAAGCTGAGAGCAGCATGATGTAAAGCCTGAGACGATGATTCCAGCAATGTGTCAATTACTAGACTATGTGTTGCGGTTTAACCACTTAGTGAGCGACTATATGCCTTTTATCGGTGGCAGTTAAGGGCACTTATTCCTCAGCGCTGCTTTTTAATGGCACTGAGAAATAAGGATAAGGTTATAGCACCTCCAGAGTAGGAAAATCTACGGGGTCTCGGTTCCCCGGGGTAGGTGAGACACTGGAAAACATGATTTTTTCCCGACCCCAGTGTTGCAATTGCCATTATTCACGGAATAACAGTGACCGCAAAAAAAAAGAAAATGTCAGATTTCCTATTGATTTCTCTCTCCTCTGATATGATCTAGCACATCAGAGAAGAGAGAAATGGGATCCCTCGAACCCCCCCGGAACCTGCGGGGTCCCCCAGTCCCTCCAGCTGTGTCCCTCGGCCCTCAGCATCTTCTTACAGGAAGAAAATGGTGGGTGCAATGTGCCGCCGAGGTCTGCTGGCTGGCACCCGGTAACAAAAGGATATTTTTCCTATTGGTTCATTTTGATCACTGTGATAGACTCTATCACAGTGATTAAAATAAAAAAAGTAAACTAATTCCCCCTTATCACCTTCTTAAGTAAAAATAATAAAATAAGCAAAATTTTTTTTTCCATTTTTCTGTTAGGGCTAGAGTTAAGGTTATGGTTGGAGTTATAGCTAGGTTTACGGTTGTTTCTATTGTTAGGGTTGTGGCTAGGGATAGAGTTGGGGCAATTTTTAGGGTTAGGCTAGGGATAGGGTTGGGGCTAGAGTTAGGGTTAGGGTTGTGGTTTTGGGGTTATGGTGTTGTTATGGCTAGAGTTTGGATTAGGGTTAGGGGTGTATTGGGGTTAGGGTTGGGATTAGGGCTGTGTTAGGGTTGGAGATAGAATTGGGGTTTTCCACTGTTTAGGTACATCAGGGGGTCTCTAAACTCGACATGGCGCCTGCCATTGATTTCAGCCAATTTTGCTTTCAAAAAGTTAAACGGTGCTCCCTCCCTTCTGAGCTTTTCCCACATACGGGGTATCGGCGTACTCAGTACAAATTACACAACAAATTTTGTGGTCCATTTTCACCTGATACCCTTGTAAAAAAAAAAAATAACGTTGCCATGTAAATTTTTGGTGAAAAAGTAAAATGTACATTTTTTCCTTCCACATTGCTTTAGTTCTCGTGAACCACCTGAAGAGTTAATAAACTTGTTGAATGTGGTTTTGCGCACCTTGGAATGGTGTCACTTTTGGGTATTTTCTGTTATATTGACCCCGTAAACTCACTTCAAATGTGAGGTGGTCCTTTAAAAAAAGGTTTCCTAAATTTTATTGAAAAAATTAGAAATCACTGGTCAACTTTTAAACCTTAACCCCTTTGTGATATTGGATGTACTATTCCATCCATGTGCCCTGGGACTTAATACCCATGGACGGAATAGTATGTCATACGCGATTGGCAGCGCTCAAGGGGGGAGCACAGCTGATCGCGGCCAGGTGTCATCTGATTCTGACAGCTGACACCCGGCACTAAATGCCATGAGTGGTCATGGACCGCTACCGGAACTTTAACCCCTGGAACACTGTGATCAAACATGATCACAGCATTCCGGAGCAGGCAGAGGGGCTAACAGCCCCTCTGCCTTTGGATCAGAGACCCCGCATGATGACATCCGGATTTCCAGAGATGAGAGACTTCCCATCATGCGCAGTGCATGTCAGGAAGTCTCTCAGGTTAGTGTATAGAAGCTGCAGCGCTGACAGTCTCTATAGCATACAGATCTGCTTGCACAAAATGAGTGTCCCATAGCGGGACAAGGTGTAAAAGTAAGAATTAAATAAAAAAATTTAAATAATTGTAAAAATATTTTTAAAAATAATAATAAATAATAATAAAAAATCTATATTTATTCCATCAATAAATAAATATTTAAATAAAATAATCTAAACAATAAAAGTACACATATATTATCATCCGTAACAACCTGAACTATAAAACCACTAGTCCCACTATTTAACCCCTTTAGTGAATACCATTAAAAAAAGCAAGGCAAAAAAAACAATGCTTTATCATCATACCCCACATAGGGTTGGGGCTAAAGCTAAGGTTAGGGTTGGGGCTAAAGTTAGGATTATGGTTATGGTTGGGATTAGGGTTAGAGGTGTGTTGGGGTTAGGGTTCAAGTTAGAATTGTTTTTTTCACTATTTAGGCACATCAGGGGCTTTCCAAATGCAACATGGTGTCTGATCTCAATTACAGCCAATTCTGCATTGAAAAGTCAAACGGCGCTCCTTCCCATTCAAGGTCTGTCATGCACCCAAACAGTGGTTTACCCCCATCTATAGGGTATCAGCATACTCAGGACAAACTGCACAACAACTTTTAGGGTCCAATTTCTCTGGCTGCTTTTGGGAAAATAAAAATTTGGGGTCGAAAACATCATCAGGATGCAGCAGGCCCATGTAGTTAGAATGGCGGTAACACAGGTACAAGAATACTAATATAGCAACCACTCACAGTCTACCAATCCTTGGAGGGGGTGGCTGTTGTTGTTGCACAAAAAAGACTCTTATGCGGATCTCTTCACACAATGGTAATGCACGACTTCCAGATTAACAGCCTATTAGTAATACTCACGCTATTAGATCTATTAGATCAGGCGAGCTTCCCAGCGCCATCTCAGCTCCAAAAGTATGTGATGAATTATTTTGAATTTTTTGGAGGATTTTTAGTCCTCTTATAGTTGCTTTGTTGTTTTGTGTTAGGATTCACAAGCGTGAGGACTCTTGATGCGGGTTGCGAGCTTGCATATCCTGGCCAAAATATCAACTAATACCTCACATATTTTATGTGTTTTTCTGCATATTATTATTCAGGGTGCCGCCAGACCCATTTGATCTTGTAAAATGTGATGTCTGTTCACATGGGATGCATTTAGATCACCACCAATCACCACCAATAAGCTGTTAACCTGGATGCCGTGCATTACCATTTTGTGAACAGAGCCGCATACAAATTTTGTTTGTGCAACAACTTACTGGCAGCCAACCCCTCCATGGATTGGTAGGCCATGAGTGGTTGTTTCATTAGTATTTTTGCACTTGTGTTACCAGCATCTTAACTCCACGAGCCTGCTACATCCTGCATTTGTCTGGAGTCCTGGTCAGGTAAACATCTCTGCCTTCTTTCTGATGTATTTTTCAACTTTTAACCCTTATAATGTCCTAACAAAAGCAATGATGTTTCCAAAATTGTGCTGATGTAAAGTAGACATGTGGGAAATGTTATCTATTAACTATTTTGTGTGATATGATGCTCTGATTTAAGGGCACAACAATTACAAGTGAAAATTGCAAAATTTTAATTTTTTTTGCCAAATTTCCATTTTTTTCATAAATATATGCGTGTTAGGCATCAAATTTCTCCCACTGCACAGGGGGAGTCTCGAGCCATGTCCTCTGTGGTCTCCCATTCTTCTGCAGCTGCAGAGGTTCCTGCTCAGCAGAGACATCGGTCCCAGCGTCTTGCCCAGGCTAATATTAGGCGTTTGGTTGCTCCTACAGGCTCTGCTATTCTATCATGCATGAGTCAACAGAAAGCAGATGCTCCTGGGACTAAGTCCTGCTTTTCTCCTACTGAACATGCCTTGGGATGACCTCTCATTGGAGGTCGGAGGTCACATGTTCAGGTCCTATTGCTGCTCCGATTGGACCACCGGGAAGGTCCCGGAAGGCTGCAACTATAAAAGCTTAGCATGGCCACTCGGCGATGTGCTAATAATATACAGTCATGGCCAAAAGTTTAGAGAATGACACAAATATTATATTTTCACATGATCTGCTGGCCTCTGGTTTTTATGTGTGTTTGTCAGATGTTTTTATCACATACAGAAATATAATTGCAATCATATTATGAGTAACAAAAGGTTATATTGACAGTTAGAATGAGTTAATGCAGCAAGTCAATATTTGCAGTGTTGACCCTTCTTCTTCAGGACCTCAGCAATTCTCCCTGGCATGCTCTCAATCAACTTCTGGATCAAATCCTGACTGATAGCAGTCCATTCTTGCAAAATCAATGCTTTTATTTTGTCTGAATTTGAAGGTTTTTGTTTGTCCACCCGTCTCTTGATGATTGACCACAAGTTCTCAATGGGATTAAGATCTGGGGAGTTTCCAAGCCATGGTCCCAAAATCTCTATGTTTTGTTCCCTGAGCCATTTAGTTATCACCTTTGCTTTATGGCAAGGTGCTCCATCATGTTGAAAAAGGCATTGTTGATCGCCAAACTGCTCTTGGACGGTTGGGAGAAGTTGCTCTTGGAGGACATTCTGGTACCATTCTTTATTCATGGCTGTGTTTTTAGGCAAGATTGAGAGAGAGAGCCCATTCCCTTGCTGAGAAGCAACCGCACACATGAATGGTTTCAGGATGCTTGACAGTTGGCATGAGACAAGACTGGTGGTAGCGCTCATCTGGTCTTCTCTGAATAAGCCGTTTTCCAGATGTCCCAAACAATCGAAAAGGGGATTCATCAGAGAAAATGACTTTAGCCCAGTCCTCAGCAGTCCACTCCCTGTACCTCTTGCAGAATATCAGTGTGTCCATGATGTTTCTTCTGGAGGGAAGTGGCTTCTTTGCTGCCCTCCTTGAGACCAGGCCTTGCTCCAAGAGTCTCCACCTCACAGTGCGTGCAGATGCACTCACACCTGCCTGCTGCCATTCCTGAGCAAGCTCTGCACTGCTGGTAGCCTGATACCACAGCTGAAACACTTTTAAGAGACGGTCATGGCGCTTGCTGGTCTTTCTTGGGCGCCCTGGAGCCTTTTTGGCAACAAGGGAACCTCTCTCCTTGAAGTTCTCGATGATGCGATAGATTGTTGACTGAGGTGCAATCTTTCTAGCTGCAATACTCTTCCCTGTTAGGCCATTTTTGTGCAGTGCAATGACGACTGCACATGTTTCTTTAGAGATAACCATGGTTAACAGAAGAGAAACAATGATGCCAAGCACCAGCCTCCTTTTAAAGTGTCCAGTGGTGTCATTCTTACTTAATCATGACAGATTGATCTCCAGCCCTGTCCTCATCAACACCCACACCTGTGTTAATGGAGCAATCACTGAAACGATGTTAGCTGGTCCTTTTAAGGCAGGGCTGCAATGATGTTGAAATGTGTTTTGGGGGATAAAGTTAATTTTCTAGGCAAATATTGACTTTGCAAGTAATTGCTGTTAAGCTGATCACTCTTTATAACATTCTGGAGTATATGGAAATTGCCATTAGAAAAAATGAAGCAGTAGACTTTGCAAAAATTAACATTTGTGTCATTCTCTAAACTTTTGGTCATGACTGTACAAGGATATAGATCATGTGGAGTGAGTGTTGTATGAATGTCTCTGGTGAATGACTCATTGTGAAACCCCTACCCTTGGTATGCATGTGTTGTGTAGCCTAGCCTGCTAGTGCCCAGGCTGAGGTCCAGGTAGAGGCAGATTCAGAGACTGGCATCAGCATCCACCGGTGGCTTTGTCTATATGCCACGGTGCACTTAGTCTGCACTCCTCGGTGGTCAGCGTCATTAGAGGCGTCAGAGTGGTGCGACGCCGCATGCTCAGTAGGTCTAGAGGGACTCAGACCTCGTGTCCTTGGGGCTGAGTTCTGTGACCATATACTGAGCACTCTTTTGCCGAGTGCTGTGAGTTTGAACAGGCTCCGGCATTTATGTTTCACGGTACTGCGGCTCTGTGACATAACAGAGTCCGCTCCTGTTCACACTAGGTGGTGTTAACCCGCGTGTGACCTATTGTATACCGTTATATACATCTGCCATTACTAAGCAGCAGTTTACCACCTCTGCACGGTGAACCGAATGCACCTTACTATTACTTTAGCATTTGGTGCGTTCCGCGAGCCCTAACAACATGCCGTATCAAAGAAATGTTACCACTAACATGAAGTACAATATTTCTGATTCCAGGTTGCTTATATAAGGACAATTTCTGATTACTTATGTGTTTTCCCATTTTCATTATGCAGACTATCACAGCACTTTAGGTATCTTTATGCCTTGTTGTTACATAATTATTATTCTATGGACATTTTCTGGTAACTCATAGGTTTCCCTCTTCACTGATAAGTTTACATGCTAATATAGCATTTTGGGAATTTTGTGGTGCCAGTATAGTATTTTTTCTTGGATAATTGCATTTTTTTTATATGCTAATAAAGCATTAGGGGACACTTTTTGTGCCAAGTTATTTCTCGCATGTGATATATAATTTTTATCCAAATCTTGCATACCTGTTTATTATCATGAAGTTTCATGTTTTTTATTGGCGGCTCTCTTGTCAAGACATTACTGCTTTTTTATATTTTTCATTGTGTTTTTAACAGACTATCAATAAATATTTATATTTTAATATTCTGGATCTCTTCTTTTTGTCTGTTGATTACTATCATCAGATTGTAGGTTATATTAATGAAGTACAATATATCGTGAAAAATCAGTCTCAGAATCAGTGGGATCCATTGAAGTGTTTCAGAGTTATAACCTCATAAAATGACAGTGGTCAGAATTGTAAAAATTGGCTTTGTCATATAAAGTTTTCAATCAGTGGGCGGGTAAGGTTAGGTTCACATTAGCGTTCCCCAGAGCTGCGGAGGGCTGCTGACTTCCTCCGTGAAGCTCTGCCCACTGCCGCACCTCCTTCGGTCAGCTCCGCCTATATCTGCATGCAGCCTGCATACATATCTTTAACATTGGGTATGCAGGCTGTGCGGATGTATGCAGATGCGTCCGCATGGGTCTTTTTGACGATGCGGCAAACCATGTCGAACTCACCGTGTTGCAATTTGTTTTGTTTGCTGCATCATCAAAACGACGCATGCGGACGCATCTGTTGTGAGCTCTCTTGATCCGACTTTTGAGGTAAGGCTCCCTTTGGTGGATACTGCTGGTGGTGGTGCTGGTCAACATGATGTTAACCCAACAGCTGCAGAAGATAATTGGAGAAGTGGTGGTAGTGACTGGGACTACATAAGCGAGCAGACTTCTCTCAGTGACTGCCGGTGATACTTCTTTCTTTGCTTACTGAGGATTTCTGAATGCTGCCTGATCCTGCATTTTTTCAGTTAGGTGTCATTTGCTAAATCCTATGCATCTGTTTTTGCCTTGCTGTCAGGTTTCAGCTTGCTCCCCCTGGGGCTGCTGGCTTCTGCCCTGTATTTTTGTATCTTGTGTTTGTTTGCTCAGTCCCCTACTGTATTAGCCTGTTGCTAGCTGTCAGTTCACACCTGAATGCTGATATAGTGAGGGCGAGGTTGTTCAAACCTCAGTATTTTTTACATCAGTTGTGTTGGAATTATTAGGGTTTTTGCGTGATTGCAGACAGTTCCTTTTCTGTCCTGTCCTATCTAGTCGGTGTGGGCCCCATCATTTGCTCAGTCTATTTTCTGTCTGTGTTTGTGCTTCATCTTGTCTCACCGACAATATATGTTTGGGGGCTGTCTATTCCTTTGGGGATCTGCTCCGGGGCAGTTTAGATTTCACCTTTCTGTCTTCAGGCTTAGTTAGTCCTCCGGCTGTGACGAGGCATCTAGGGCAACGTAGGAACGCTCCACGGCTACTGCTAGTTGTGTTGTTAAGATCATGGGTCTGCAATCCGCTGAGCGACCAACCTCTCTGGTGTTCTGGTGGCATAGCCTATTGCGCTCTCCTCCTCGGTGACCCATTCATAACACGCATCCACATACATCCACACAGCCTGAGTACCCAATGTTAAAGATAGGTATGCAGGCTGCATGCAGAGATAGGTGAGCTGACAGGAGGAGGTGCGGCAGTGGGCGGAGCTTCATGGAGGAAGTCTGCAGCCCTCCGCAGCTCTGAGTAATGCTAATATAAGCCTAGCCCTATATAGGGCTGAGCATTCTTAGCACAACTAGATCTGCAGCAGAGAAAACAGAGATTGCATCAACATGAAGAACAGTGAGTGACACATAGCTGGAATCAGGGTCTCAGCCCTTACATCATGCTGCTGTCACAAGCTACACAGCCAAAACCTGATGACAAGTTACACAGGTCTGCAAAAAAAAATTCAAGAGCTGTTTTGGTTATTCCAGATAATCTTAATGATTTTTGGTGCACTGAATCCGAAAATGACCTCTGTTTTGTCATAGGACATCAGGTTTCCTGACAATTTAGGTAACTATGTTAAATAAGGCAATATCATGAAATAAGTGAATATAGACTTATGAAATTAATTTTTTATTACAAATTTTTCATGAAAATCATTTTGGAACTGACATGAGCTCACTAACACTCACTAAAATTGATTTTTTTCCCTGTGAGGCTCCACTTGGTACATTAACGCTTGTGCGTAGCATCTGGAATGTCTCTCTGAAACATCCAACAGTAGTCATTATTGTAATGCTCCATTTTTCCTGGTATCTTATTTCCATCACATTAATGTCCTGGTGGAATCGTTCACATTGCTCTTCACTCACAGCTCCCAATTTTTCTGGAAAGTAGTCAAGGTGTGAATGGAGGAAATGCACTTTCCAACTCATCAGGCAACTTAAAGCTTTTTTATTGCCTAAAAATTTCTTATGACCTCTGTAAATGCAATCCACCCTTCTTTTTGAGGATCCGTCATTCATTGTATTTACAAACTTTATCAGCTATAAGCCTTCTAATGTCTGGTCAAACAATCACACCTTCCTTCAATTTTGTCTCTGAGAGGCTCGGAAACTTGGTGACCAAGTATTTGAAGCATTTCTCGGAAGTGATTTCACAAGTTACTTCATCAAGCCCAATTTTATGTGGAGAGGTGGTAGAAGAACATTATAGGAAGGTACCAAAGTTTCTCAAAGGACATTTATTTTCATCGACTGTGAGCACCCTTGACTGTCAACTCTTCTTGGTCCAGTGATTTTGTCGGTCACGACTGTCCCAGAGACACAGAAAACAAGGGTATTTGGTATACCCAGCTTGTTGCCGGAGCACCATGCACAAGACCTTCAAATCCCTACACACTTGCCAACCGTGGTCTTCATATTTAAGTTTACGAAGAACCACTTCCAAGTTCTCATAGGTTTCCTTCAAGTGTACAGAATGACCTACAGGGATGGAAGCGTAAAAAACAACATTGTGGAGTAAAACTGGTTTGAGACTTCTTTTTGAAGAATCTATAAAAAGGCGCCATTGCTCTGAATCATATTGGATTTTAAATTGAAACATCAAACCTTCAACATTGATGCCATAAATCAACTTGTCTTCCTGGGCAAAGTAAGGAACAAACTCCTTTTCACGATGTCTGAACCATGAAAAAGACACTCCTGGAAAAATTAAATTCCTGCTTTTGAGCCTTGATCCTGGTAGCTCATCGGCTTCTTTGAAAGATTCAAGTCTCTTACTAAATCCTTCATCTCCTCCTGGGAAAAAAAAAATTGGTCTTGCATCAACTTCAAAGTCAGAACTTGATTCGTCATCTGGTTCAGGTATGATTCCATCTTCCTCGTAGCTATGTATCTCTTCCAAGGTAGCCGTGGCCTTGGGTACTGGTGGGGGATGGGACGAATTGCTGAGTGAAGATTGGGGTATGAGGTCACTACGGTTCTTTTGATCTCACCTTACCATAGGAATCCCATAACGGAAAGCTTTTTTCTTACCCTTGAACCACCTTTGGAGGTCCTCAGCACACTGTTTGCACACTTTATCAGGCGCCCAAACTTTATCTTGATCTCCAAGTTTTAGTCCGAAGTATACTTTTTTCACAAAGTCTGTAATGTTCAGCTGTTTACTCAACACTGTATATTCACCGCAAATGAAACAGAAACGGTCAGGTGAATTAATACACTTCCGCAAAGCCATAACGCTAATTTGAGGAAACACGGTTGATGAATGAAATTCCAGTGCAAGTTTCTTGAAAGCATACGGACCTTTCATTATGTCACTAACCACCTGACTGCCACCAGACAATCACAGTTCCTATTGATGTTAATGGAGAAAGAAAATAAGCTGCCTGCCGATGATTCACACTAGAGTTTGCAGAAGAACCTATAGGTTTGTGGCAAGTACTGACCTTTAGGATTTTTTTCAATTTTTTTATGTTATCGAAACACCAAAATACATGCAAATTATGTGAAAATACATGTCTCATGGAAATTATATGAAAATAATCAAACAGCTTTTTAGTCGAAGATCTGTGTTACTTTTAATTATCAAGAAGTTTACTAATTGCATAGTAACAGAATAGATTATGGATTAGCGCTTCTATTTATGTCAGCATCCACTGTGCCTGACGGTCCAAAATATATATAAGGTGCAGAACTACAGTGCTGTACAAAAGTTTTAGACAGGTGTGGAGAAAATGCTAAAAAGTAAGAAAGCCTAACAAAGAACAGAAGTGTTCATAGTTTATTTATATCAATTAACAAAATACTTGTTTATCATGAAATACAATCAGGGAAGCAATTAACTGACTCCAAATAAATTCTGCATCGGGACAATTACCCAAACAAACAGCCAATGTCATTAATAACTGTCTTCAGTATAAAAAACAAGAACAAGAAATCTTGGAAATGATGATATGGCCCCCACAGAGCCCTGATCTCAGCATTACTGAATCTGCCTGAGATTACATGAAGAGATACAAGGATTTGCACAAGCGTCCATCCATAGAGAATCTATGGTTAGTTCTCCAAGATGTTTGGAACAACCTCTCTGCTCTGTTCTTTCAAAACTTGTGTGCAAATCTACCTAGAAGAATTGATGTTTTGATGCTTTTTTGAATAAAAAAGTGCAGTCTCTTTAATTGATTTAAATTAACATGTGTTCATTCCTCTTGCATTTTGTCAATTGATGAAAACAAACTATTACCACTTCTACTTTTTAATGTATCATGCATTTTTGTCCACACCTTTCTAAAACCTTTGCACATTTCTGTGTGTGCATTGTATGCCAATGATAATAATGACTATTTGTATTATTTTTTTTTATTAATAATTAATATTATTTGTATTATTTATATATTTAAGTAATATCTAACACAGCCATACCTAAATATTTTTTAGCACCAAATGAGTTTAAAATATCTGGAAACAATGACAAAAGTAAAATTTGCCAGACTTCAATTAACACTCTCCATCCAAAAATGCGCAATCCATCAAGCATTCATGTTAAATTTCCAGCTCCTGGGAGCAGTCCAGCACTAAATATCTTATTATGCTTGTGACAAAGTCAATTTACCTAAGTAACTCTGATTTATTGACTGTAATGTAATTGGACCTGGTTATTTTATCCAGTAAGTTACTGCAGCACTTTACTGCACTTCAGTCCCATAAACATCGATATTACCAAACATAATATGGATTTAAAAAAAAAAGCTTTCCACAATTCAAATTACAGGATTATCATTCATTTAAGTAAAAACACCCGAAACGGTAAACATACAAAAGAATATGGACATAAATGTTAGCTATATTTTTATAATGCTGCCTCTCACATTTTTCTATACTTTATATAGACTTGGTGGCTTATTCTTGTGGTTTGTGCATAAAACATTGCAACAAGACAGGTAGCAACTAAGTTCACGAAAATGCGGAAAAAAAAGTGCAGAGTGTTATAGTTAGTCAACATGGCTTCTGTTAGCCAACTTTGCTGATGGATGTAGACGTGAGAGAATGAGTGTGATAAACTTGGCCAAGGATTTCTCCTCCAAAAGGCTGATGAAACTGTCAAAGATGCTGCCAAGCTGGAAGCTCAACTTGACAAAGCGTCTGGCTTCAGCAGCACCTTCATATCACAGTCCATCTGAGTAATCTGCTAACCGCTGGGACACAGTGTCTCCGAGGACGTTGTGATTGCATGCATTGCAAGTACACCGAAAACATTAAAAGGGGATGCAGAATCATTCCTTACCTTCACATTTCTTAGTCATGCACCTATTTATAGAGCTCATGCAAAAAAGTATAATTTGCTCATTATATGCACACCAGAGAATTTAACATACTGTATGTACATACATTATATATATATATATATATATATATATATATATATATATATATATTGTTTTCATTAATATAACTAAAGTTCCTTTAATTTGAGCTTACAGATGTAGCCTTTCTTAAAATGAGAAAGAGTATAACTCGACACCTAGCTATCAAATCCAATGGCTTTTTTTTTGTTTTCAGTGTGAAGAGTTAAACTGGTTGTCCCACGTGCAAAGTACTTTCTAAGTGATAGATCTTGGAATAATAATAAGTTCCACAACTTGAAATATGTTAAAAAAATGACAACCCCTTTAACTTTCTGCATTGTGTTGTCTTGTGTGTTAGTTTAAAAGGCTAAGTAAGAAAGCATATGGATAAATATTAACCCCTATCATGACACTTGACGTACATTTAAGTCGCGTCCCTGCTGTTAATTTGGGCTGGCATGCTGAGCATACATCTTTCCCAGCAGTTGATGGGTGATTTAATGAGCCATCATGTGCCTTTAACAGCTCCGCCTGTCAAATGCCACTGGTAGTCTCTCACAGCAGCATTTAACACTCACAGAAAAGAAATGTGTCATTCCATGCAACCATGGGCGCACCTGTGACATGAATGTGGGGCGCCGATGGGTGCCATAAATGCCAAGGGTCTACTGTTTGTTATGACGATTCTCCTGTAAGAACCAGTTTGTAACTAGGGCTCATAGGAAATCATGATTTTCACTACACATAGCACTGATATCTATTGCAAAAGTGATCAGATGATTGCCACTTCAAGTCCCATGAGGGGACTATTAAAGACAGTAAAAAAAAGGAAAAAAAAAGTTTTTAAAACATGAAAAAAACATGACTTCAAATCTTTCCCCTTTTGCCCTATTAAAACTAAAACAATAAAAAAGAACACACATGTATTGCTGTGTTCGAAGAAGAGCTATCAAAATAGAAAATAAATTAATCCAATCGGTAAATTCTGAATTACGTTTTTTTGGCCGCCGCAATTAAATGGAATAAAAAGTGATCAAAACATCGCATCCATCCCAAATTGGTATCAGTACAAACGTCAGCAAACAGAGAAAAAAATAAACCCTGCAAATTCAAGTTTCCTTGCATTTTTTGGAATTTTAAAGGTTTTTAAAGAAGTATTTACAGTGTTGTGATGTTGTCACATAATAAAGTTTATAGTTTTGTTATTACTACTTGGTGATCCCAGTGTATTTGATGCTTCTTTTTCTTGTGCTTTGTGGAAAAAATAAACCCTTACGCAGCCCCAGAAGAATATACAGATTAGATATTAGAAAAAACATTTTTGACAGTGAAGGTGATCAATGAGTGGAACAGGCTGCCACGAGAGGTGGTGAGTTCTCCTTCAATGGAGATCTTCAAACAGAGGCTGGACAGACATCTGTCTGTGATGATTTAAGGATCCTGCTTTGAGCAGGTGGTTGTCAACGATGACCCTGGATATTTCTTCCAACTCTAACAATGTATGATTCCATATTTTGAAAATTGAAAGCATTACGAGTCTCGAAAAATGACGACACAAGCAAAATGTGAAAAAAAAAAAAAAATCTTAGTGACCTGGAGAATCATATCACCAGGTCCGTTTTACTGTATAGTGAATAAGGCTAATTAAAAACACTAAAAAACAATTATTAATTGCAATTTCAACGTACTTGGAATTCTTTTCTTGCTTTCCAGTGCATCACGTGACAAATGGTGTTGTTCAAAAATACGTGTCAAAAACAAGCCCTCATATTGGTATACGGACTGAAAAATAACAAATTTATGGCTCTTGGAAGAAAGGGAAGAAACAATCAAAATGAAAAAAACGGCCGCAGTGTGAAGCGGTTAAATATTAGTAAAACAAAATGTTGATGCAAAGCCTTATAAAATCATAAATCTGTCAATTAGTCACCTGATATTTGTCACATCATTGGACACAATGAAATCTACATAGTTCTTAAAGATGCAGAATTTTCGCAAGTCGAATAGCGCTGCTGTCTATAATGCTTTTTTAGGTTTAGGAAGTAAAGAATTATTCTTCTTTCTTCCAGCTAGAGTTAGAATCTGCATCATAGTAAGCACCCATGTGCAGCCACTACCTACACCTCTTTCTTCTTAAAGTGGTTCTGTACTTTTATTATTTAATGTACATCACACTAAAAAATGTTACAGAATGTTTTAATGTTGATTATTTATTAATATGTTCACAGGGGTGAATTCGTGTGTGATGAATCTGTGTGCACAGCCTGTGCTTTGCTTTATACTTTCTTGTTGATAAAACCTCTTCAATGGATTTCTTATCTCTTGGTCTTGATTAGTAACAAATGTTTTAAACTACCAAGGTAGAGTTATAAAACTGCATGGACTCCTGGCTCATATAAGAAAGGAAAAGGCTTTGAAAACTGAAAGAATGTTTTTGTTTTTTTTAATTTTGGCTTCTATTTAAAAGGTTTTTCTGTGACTTTGATACTGGTGGATTATATTTATATTTTTTTCTTTATTTCTTACTATGTTGAGTGCAGCGCTCAAATCTTCATGGCTGCTGCACTGTGTAATTTGATTCCATATAAAACCTCATATACCTCCATGATGCACAGATGTCTGAGTGAGGCTTCACTGTTGCCTATGCAAAGCGCCTCAGATGAGATGACTTTGACACTGGTTCTTGCTCTCTGCATGTTGAAGTTGAACGTGCATATATATATATATATATATATATATATATTATTTTAATTATGTGATGCGGCACCTATGCTAGAGATGAAGACAGTGATGGCATCAGATTCTGTATAAATGGAGCTGTGAGGCTATCATTCAGTATTTTGGGAGCCTCATACTGTATGTAGGGACATGTACAGTGGCAGCATACTATATATGCAGAGCTTTGGGAGCATCATACTGTATATTAGGAGCTGTGCTGGCCATAATGCTACATAGGGAGCCACTATATTGTTCGTAGGGAGTGGCAGGTGCTATCATACTATTCATACTGTATGTTTTGACACCATCATTATGTTATAAGGGACTATGGGGCTTTCTTATTGTGTATAAAAATGCTATGGACACCATCATATTGTATATAGTAAGCTGTGGGGGGTCATTATTATTTATATAGCGAGCTGTAGAGGCCATCATACTGTCTATAACGTGATATAGGGCCATCAAACTGTATATAGGGAGCTAGAAAAGTGGGGCCATCATACTGTTTATAGGGATCAGTGGAGGCCATCATATTGTATTTAGAGAGCTCTGGGAGAATCTTAGAGTATATAAAAAGCTGCAGGGACATTACAATGTGTATAGGGAGCTGAGGACTTCATACTGGGCATAGAGGCGCAATGTAGACATTATACTGTGTATACAGTATATGGGGCCTCATAATATATATAGGGCACTAATTGGGGGCATCATACAGTGCATAGGGAGACCTATGGACCATCATACTGTGTATATGTGGCTATAGGGTATCACAATGTATATAGGTAGGCATTATACTGGTCATTAGACTGGTAACTCTACTTGCACAAGTATGCACACAATTAGTGATAGGATACTGTATATAATATATAATGTTGGACTGGGGTGCCAAAGACCCACCAGTAACATTGACTTTAGGATTCAGGAGGCCCACTTTTCACCTGCATACACATATTACACTACCCTCGTTCAGAAATTTACCTATATCTCTATATAATAATAAACTGGGAAGTTTGGTTTATGAAAGTGGAGATTTTGCTTTTTTCTGTACAGAATAAATCAAGTGAATTATGTCAAGTGCTGTCCATATGGGCCAGTCCGTGCCCCTGTATATATATAAATCTGCTTAGCTCCCCAACTCTATAACATGATGCCTGCAGAATTAGTGATAAATGGTTTGTTAGTCAATTTCATGGTTTTATATGAATAATAACATCACATCGACAGATGTTTGCCTGATCAGCTATAATACTCTTTATTTTTATATAGTGCTAACATATTCCGCAGAGCTTTACAGTTTTTGCACACATTATCGTCACTGTCCCCAATGGGGCTCACAATCTAAATTCCTGTCTGTATGTCTTTGGAGTGTGGGAGGAAACCGGAGTGCCCGGAGGAAACCCACGCAAACACGGGGAGAACATACAAACTCCTTGCAGATGTTGTCCTTGGTGGGATTTGAACCCAGGACCCCAGCGCAGCAAGGCTGCAATGCTAACCACTGAGCCACCGTGCTGCCCACAGCTATGTTCCGATGTCTTTCTGATTGACAGCCGGATCCCTGTTGCCTAACTGCAGGAGCCAATTGTCAATCTGCATGACATCGGAAGTAATGCTCCGTTGACATAGCAGAGCAAAAAAGAACCCACCACTCTGTCAAAGTGATTTAGGCAGGTCAGTTGAATCGCTGGCAGGTTGACCAGTGGGACCGCTACGTACCAGAAAAATAAAGCCCCAGGCATAACAAGCAGGTAGGTAGCAGCTACCTACCTGTTAGTGCTTATACACTTTTTTTGTTTTTAATAAAAACCCTGCTAGAAATTTGGAGGGCCATTTGATGTCATTTCCACATTTTCAGGATGTGACAGGCTCTGTTTAGCTTCCTGGACTCATCCATGTTGTGGACAGGTGTGAAGAGCTGTTTGCTACAGTATTACATGCTTTCTTCTGGAAAATGAGCTAGATTAGTGGTGAAATTGTTTTATTGTGCCTCAAGCAGATGGTAGTCTGCTTACCTTATTGTTGTGCACAGAGATGGGCGAAAGCACTAGACACGAGAGATTATGTATTAAATGTCATTTTGAGCAATACAGTTGCATCATCTTCCTTTGCAGCTGAATATGGATATGTACATACTGAACATTTCAGATCCTTCACTGTATCCTTTGCTGGCTCCTTCTCCTCTCATCTTCTCCTTACTGTTGTTGTTCCTCAAGGATCAGTCCTAGGATACCTCCTCTTCTCCTTGTATACTGCTGTAACGGGGGCCAGGGTGATAGTCATGGTGAGGGTCTGCTGCTGTTCTGGCACAACCTGATGCTCTGCTACAGAAGCATTAAGTTCTTTTTGTTGTGTGCTGTGTTTGCAATATGCTTCACCCACGTGTGGGTCAAAAGTCTCCTCAGAGTGCAAAGTCCCAATCCTCTTCAGTAGCACACAAATATTCTCAAAGTCCAGGTTCATTTTCAATAAAATTTTACTCAACTCATTCAACTTCATTATAGACACCGTCCAACAGTCTTCATATGTCATTGATGCTCCTTCTGCTAAGCTGTCCCTGGTTTTCTCTAACAACGTGTAACTTGGTACCGTTTTCTCCATTCCCCGATCTTTCTGGATCACCCATCTATATTGTCCCTGGTGCTCTCCGTCCACTTTCCCCATCATGGACGAAATTACAGGATGCCACTGCCAATCCTTGTTGGACCATAGGTCCCGGACATCATGGAAGTTACCCAAAAGCCTGACCAATGTATCCCTCCAGCTGCCCAGATTCACGTGTATCCCAAAGGTAGACATCACAACCTTCTTCAGTCTCAGTTCTTCTTCTTACACAGACTCCCTACCTCAGTCGTAACTTCTCCTAACCCCACTTCTAGCTCCTCCCACCAGCTAGCTTCCCATTGGCTCAACTATCACTATCTTATCTTATCTAACATCTGGTTCTACAGTGCCCCCCACTGTCCAATATTCTAACTAACCCTTACTAATGCTAAACCTGACTTTGCCACTATACATCCCTATTTCTATCCCACAAAGGTGCAGATACACAAATTTCACAATATATAACCATAAATATATTAATCAACACACTAAAATGAAGTCAGATGTTGTCATATTACACGTCACACATATCAACACTTATAAGCCGTACCTGGTTTCATTAAGCAGATATGCACAGGAATCCAGGGCCCAAACTAGCCGCCTGCACCCCCCTACACTGCCCCTATTGGAAACACAATCAGTAGATTTGGTTTCCATGACCATCTATATGCTGATGACACCTCTAATTATACACCTCTACTCCTGACATCACGCTTGCATTATTACAAAACACCAGTGATTGTCTTATTGCTGTCTTCAACATCATGTCCTCCCTCTATCTGAAACTGAACCTGTCAAAAACTGAACTTCTTGTGTTTCCGACTTCTACTAACCTACCGATGCCTGACATTGCCATTTCCATGTGTAGCTCTACCATAAGGGTGAGTGCACACAGTATGGAATCATCTGCAGATTTTTCTGCGCGGATTTGCAGGTAAAACTACAGGTAAAGTGACCTGCGGTTTACCTGCGAATTTGCCTGAGGTTTTCCCCTGCAGTTTCACACCTGGACAATGGAATAGGTGTCAAACCGCTGTAGAATCCGCAGAAAGAATTGACATGCTGCAGATTTAAAACCACAGCTAATCCGTGTGGAAAAATCCACAACATGTGCACTGCGGTTTTTAAATCCCATTGATTTGCGTTGTACTGTACAATGCCTGCAGATCTGCTGTGGATCCACAAGGCCAAATCCGCTGCGGATCTGCAGCAGAATCTCCAACGTGTGCATATACCCTTACTCCCCATAACATGCCCGCTTTATTGGGGTTATGCTTGACTCAGAGCTTTCATTTACCCCCTACATCCAATCACTGGCTCGCTCTTGTTATCTGCACCTCAAAAACATTTCTAGAATTCGACCTTTTCTTACTTTTGACTCTACAAAAACTCTTACTTTTGCTCTTATTCATTCTCATCTGGACTGTTGTAGGTCTCTACTAATCGGTTTCCCTTTGACCAAACTCTCCCTTCTCCAATCTCTCTTGAATCCTGCAGCCAGGATCATATTCCTCACCAACTGTTACACTGATGCCTCTACCTTGTGCCAGTCATTGCACTGATTGGTTACCCATCCACTCCAGCATTCAATATAAACTTATCACTCTTAATCACAAAGCGCTTCATGGTTCAGCACCGCCCTACATATCCTCCCTTGTCTCAGTCTACCACCCTATCCATGCCCTCAGTTCGGCTAATGACCTCAGGTTAACATCCTCAATAATCAGAACCTTCCACTCCCATCTCCAAGACTTCTCATGTGCTGCCCCAATTTTTTGGAATGCACTACCCATGATTATTCATTTAATCCCCAATACTCACAGTTTTAAGCATGCCCTAAAAACACATTTCTTCAGACTGGCCTACTGCCTCTACATATTAATCTAACGGTTTTAGGAAGTTTCGCCCCCAGCAGTTCGCCCCCAGCAGTTCGCCCCCAGCAGTTCGCCCCCAGTAGTTCGACCCCAGGTACACTTCGCCCCCGAACATTTCGCCCCCAGCATTTCGCCCCCAGGTTGTTTCGCCCCCGCACATTTCACCCCCAGCAGTTCGCCCCCGGATGTTTCGCCCCCGGATGTTTCGCCCCCAGCAGTTCGCCCCCAGATGTTTCGCCCCCAGCAGTTCGCCCCCGGATGTTTCACCCCCAGCAGTTTGCCCCTGGATATTTCGCCCCCAGAAGTTCGCCCCCGGATGTTTCGCCCCCAGAAGTTCGCCCCCGGATGATTCGCCCCCCGGATGTTTTGCCCCCAGCAGTTCGCCCCCGGATGTTTCGCCCCCAGCAGTTCACCCCCGTATGTTTCGCCCCCCGCAGTTCGCCCCCGGATGTTTCGCCCCCAGCAGTTCGCCCCCGGATGTTTTGCCCCCGGATGTTTCGCCCCCAGCAGTTCGCCCCCAGCAGTTCGCCCCCGGATGTTTCGCCCCCAGCAGTTCACCCCCTGCTTTTTGCCCCCAGATGTTTTGGCCCAAATTAGGCAGGGAATTTCGGCCTTGTGTTTTAGCCCTAAGACCGCTTTCACAGTAGCCACTTTCCCAAGTGCTAAGCACTGGAAAATCGCTAAGAAGATTGCCAATTTTGAATATACTAGATGGTGGCCCGATTCTAACGTGTCGGGTATTCTAGAAGGCACAGCCACCTGGTATGTTGCACAGGTTATGTAGTATATTGGACAGTCCACATAGTACATTGCACAGGCGACGTTATATATAGGACAGCCGACGTAGTATTTTGGACAGCGCACGTAGTAAATTGCACAGTCCACGTAGTAAATTGCACAGCGCACGTAGTAAATTGCACAGTTCACGTAGTAAATTGCACAGCGCACGTAGTATATTGGCCAGCCAACGTAGTATATTGCACTGGTCACGTAGTATATTGCACTGTCCACGTAGTCTAGGAATGTGGGCACTATATTCGTGTTTAAAAAAAATAATAAAGATATACTCACCTCAGCCACGGGCCCTGAAGTCCTCGCGCCTCTCTGCAGTGCTGACGGTGGCTTCCGGTCTGAGCGTAGGACCTGCGATGATGTCGCGGTCACATGACCGTGACATCATCGCAGGTCCTGGACGCATAGCATCGTTCGGACCAGAAGGCACGGCGTGCATCGGAGAGAGGCGCGGAGGACAGCGCGATGTTGGAGAGGGTGAGAATAACTTTTTTTTTATTATTATTATTTTTAACATTACATCTTTTCACTATTGATGCTGCATAGGCACCATCAATAGCGAAAAGTTGGTCACACAGGGTTAATAGCAGCGTTAACGGAGTGCGGTACACCGCGATCCGTTAACGCTGGCATTAACCCTGTGTGAGTGGTCAGCGGTGAGTGCAGGGCAGTGAAGCAGCGGCCATTTTTATGGCAGACTGTGACCATCGCTGATTCGTCGTTGGCGTTTTGCCACGACCAATCAGCGACTTGGATTTACATGACAGACAGACGCCGCGACCAATGAATATACGAATAAAACGTTACAGACAGAAAGACGAAAGTGACCCTTAGACAATTATATAGTAGATAAGTCAATGGCTAGAAAAGCGAGGTGTTGTTTCGGCCAGCTCTTTTTATTTTATTACAGGAGCTATTTTTGAGCACTTAGCGTTCATCAATAGCCTGTATCTTATGGGTCACTACCGAGAGCGCTCACAAAAGTGCTCTGAAAAATGCCAGTAAAGCACGTGCTTTGGAGTTCTAAAACAGTGGCAGCATAAGGGTGCTTTCACACTTCCGCTACATATGCACTACAAGCCGCCCATTCTCTTCTGTAATGCCGCATTCCGCTAACCTGCAGCGGAACGGGAAGAAGAAAATGCTCTTCTTTTTGTTCTGACACTGATAGCAGAATGCGGCATTACGAAAGCGAATGGGCGGCTGCAGATCGCGGAACCCAGCCGTTCACTTCTATGGGCAATGCAAGCGGAATGCCAGCATTCAGCCAGCATTGCCCTGGGGTCAGCTGGATGTCAGATCCAGAGCGGATCGACCTCTGGCGGCCACAAACACAAGTGTGAAACCACTCTAAAATTACAGTGTGCAAGAGGCCTAAAATCTAAACAATTTTGAACTTTTACCTGACCCAGCAATGACCTGCTTTCTTGCAAGTTTTGTTGCAGATGTAACAAGTAGCAGGTCACATGTCCTGCAAGTTGCATTAGACTATGTTTTATTCCATCTGTACATCAGAATATAGCAGTGTCTGAAATCTCCACAAAGAGAGAAGTGTACTGCCACAAAAAATCAGTCAGCTTCCACAGCAATTCACTTTCTACAACTATGAATTCAGTTCTGTCCAAACGTGGAAGGAGGAAGTTGGTCCATGAGAATCACATTTACTTATTTTCCAAACGAACCGCTGACGATGTTCATTCCATCTGGGTATGTGAAAAACGGTCGACTTGCAAGGGACGTGTTTGGACCAATGAAGAATCTGGCAAAGTTGTGAAAGTAGTCAATCTTCACAATCACGCAGCACAAGCTGCAAGACCTGAAGCAATCCGACTTGTTAATGAGGCTGTGACCAGGGCAAGGACAACACAGGAGACAACGCAACAAATTCTCACAGACGTCGTTTCAGGAGCCCATTCTAATGTTGCAGCACTTCTCCCAAGGAAAGCATCACTGAAGAGGACAATACAATTAGCAAGGCAACTTGGCAATATCCCAAGGTTACCTCAAACCCTTGATCAACTTGTTATCCCCCTGGAGTTCCAGGAGATCAGTATTGATGGTGTCCAGCAGCAGTTCCTTCTGCATGACTCTGGTAAGCTACTTAACCATTTAACATTGTATTAAAACAATTCCATTATGCATAATTATTGCAAAGTTTATTATGAAAAATGCTACACTATACGGTGCTGATATAAAATAAAATACTATGTGATTTTTGCCTTCAAGGGAAACTTTGAGGGTAATACACTGTAGTGAGGCCTACTGATTCCAACTAGTGTTGGCCGATCACTGGAAAGATAGGATCAGATCGGGCTGATCATACCGAAAGATTGGAATTATTTCAGATCCAATCTCCAGAGCTAGATATATATATATATATATATATATATATATATGCACACTGTACGCCGAACAGTGTGTGTGTGTGTATATATGTGGGTGGGTGATGGTGGACTGGCACTTTTTGAACTTTGAAATGCAATAAAGGATTTGTATATGACTTCAGCAGCGCGGAGGTCTTTCTTCATGGATGCATGTTAAGTACGGGCAGAAGCCAACCCCTGCTCTAGCAGCACACTGAGACCTCAGCAACAATCTCAGTTGAGCCACTCTTCTTCCAGCTTTCTTTCATATATATAATGGCCCCAAGCTGTGCTGTTAAAAAATAAACAAACCCAGTTATTCAACTCTCTCTCCGCTGTCCAGCGCTGTCTCCGGCGGTGCAGGGAATTCCGAAATCCCAACGCTGTGCATTCTGGGGTGTGCATCACCACCTCTGCACATGTGCCGGGCTGTTCTGAGACGTGATGTGGTGCTTTCCCAGGACCCACTCTCCACTGTAGTTATAGTACGGCAGGCACAGAGGCGGCGATGCGCCGCCCGGATTTCGGGATTCCCTGCACTGCTGGGCTAGGAGCCGGAGCCAGTACTGGACACTGGAGAAAGAGGTGAGTAACTGGGTTTGTTTATTTTTTAACAGTGCAGCCTGGAGCCATTTACTAAAGCTAAATATGCTCACATGCTGTACACCCGTATAGTGTGTGTGTGTGTGTGTGTGTGTGTGTGTATATACACGCACACTGTTCGGGAGTGTATGCCCGGACAGTGTTTTCAGATTACGGAGGATTCCGATTTCTAATTCAGATCATCATCATGATCTGGCTACAAATTGGATCGTAATTTAAAATAACGATCAGCCTGAAAATCGTAATAAGTTACGATCTTCAGTGATCGGACTGGCCAACACTAATTCCAAATATGCAGCATTGTACTGGCCATACCTATCCTGGATGCTACCCCGGAGTTCAGCCTCGCCTGTCTGCGGCATGCACGGGCTGAACTGCCATCGCCGGCTGATTCCTCGGCTCTCGTAGTTCAGTCCTGCAGATCCGTGGACAGGTCGGGCTGAACTCCGGAGCTCAGGTGAGATACGCCAGGATTTGCAGATGCGTTTTGCCTGCTGCTTCCAAGCACTTTTTAAGCACTTTGCAAGCACTTTGGCAAAACGCTTCTGCAAATAGGGAACGTGGCCAAGCTCTGCTATGGGCGTGGCCATGCCCTGCTATGGCCTAAACCGAGCGTATTTGGCGTGGTTTGCAGGCATTTTTCGGGAGGTTTCCCTCTTGCCCATTCCCATTCCTTCCGGGATCCGCTGGAAAATAGCTTTGAAGCTATTTTCCGGTGGGGCGTTTTCCGGCCCCGGCCGGAATCCGCCGTAACCCGCACCATAGACATGAAAGGGCGGGTTTCAGGCAGGAAACACAGCACGGAATACGCCTGTAAATCCAGCTTGTCTGGATAAAGCCTGAGGCCTCATGCCCACTGACGGAAGGGGATTGCGGAGCGGCATCTCCGCAGCGGCTGTAATTGCGGTAGCAATTGCAGATCCCACAGGAATCTATTTGTGCCTGCAATTGTGGCCACTATTGTGGTACCCTAATTCTGTATCAAAATCTTCACTTAACTCTATGGATTTAGGTGCAGGTTTTAGTGCAGGATTTCAGCCCCTTGTCTGAATGGCTGGAATTTTGTTTGTATAATGGCAGCATACATTGACATACTGCACTGCATGTTTTTTTTGTAAACAAAATTTTTTCATCAGCATGTGGATGGGATTTACACATTAATGCTGCATATGACCCCAGCCTAATGGACCATTCAGTTATGCCTTAGGCCAAAAGCACACTGGTGATTTTACTAGCGTTTTTTGCGTCCTGCACAATCCTCTCAATGAGACAGCATAGGCAGCGCGGACGTCACGAACGTCCGCGCTGCCCACCCGACGACTAGCGCGCCCATCCGCCTGAATGGAACGCCCCATTCAGGCGGGCGGCCTGCCCAGTCGTTCATTCAGACGTCCAGCCGCACGCCACGTCTGGATGCGGCTGTCAACTAGACAGCCGTTCAGCATGGCGGCGATCGGCCATGCTGAACGACCGTCTAGTTGAAGGGTCTAAAGGTACCCTAAAAATGTGACCTATTTCAAGTTTGGAAGTAATTTTAATTTTAAACAAAAATATATAATTTTCCACTGGGACAATATATGTTGTAAAAAACTATTGGTTGGCCCCTTCACACTAGATTTTGCTTCAGTTTTTTTATTATGAAATCAGAAAATCTGGAGCAAAATGTGAGTATTTAATGTGAGATATGAACAGAGGCTTCTGATTAGGATATTTTTTTGTAAATTTATCCCAAAACTCTGTCTGCTGCTTGTTACACTTTTTCTGTTATTTCCTCTACTAATACTTTCATTTTAAATTAGGAAATGGACACAGCCGTATGTTGATATTTGGAACAAGAGACAATCTCCATCTACTGGCACAAAGTAAAGAGTGGTTTGCTGATGGCATGTTTTTCACTACACCAGCCTTGTTTAAGCAACTTTACACAATCCATGTAGTCCACAGCGGCCTTGTTGTTCCTGTAGTGTACACCTTGCTGACAGACAAGAGCCGTTCTACATACCAGAGGTTGCTGCAAGAGCTGAAGAACTTGCAGCCTGGACTGCAGCCACACAACCTGATGATGGATTTTGAACTAGCTGCAATACAGGCATTTGAAAGTGAATTCCCCAACCTTGTGAAGACTGGTTGCTTTTTCCACCTATCACAGTCGGTTTGGCGTAAAGTTCAAAATGAAGGACTCAAGATGCAATACCAAGGTGACCATGAATTTGCCCGTTGGATACGCATGATACCTGCCCTGGCCTTTCTACCACCACAGAATGTTTTGCAATCATTTCAAGAATTGGTGGAAGATCCTGTCTTTCCACAAGAAGCAATACCTATTGCCAACTATTTTGAAGACAGCTATATCGGTCGAATGAATCGCAGAGGACGTCAAGCACCTTTGTTTCCAGTTCAATTCTGGAATGTGTATGAACGAACATTGAATGATCAACAGCGAACAAATAATGATGTCGAAGGATGGCACCGTAGCTTTCGAGAAACATGTGGTACTCTTTTCCAAAATATATACCGGTTCATTAACTGTCTGAAACATCAAAAAGAGCTCCATAGTTTTGAAATTATTCAGATAATAGCAGGAAATCCCTTCGCTGCAAGAAACAAAAAGTATGCTGCAATTTCAGCAAGGGTTAAACGTATCGTGCAAGATTTCAATAATAGAAGCTTGATGGATTATCTGAGAGGCATTGCCTACAGCTTTGATTTTTAGTTCATGGTCACATATTGTATGTTTTGAGAGCAGTGTTTTTAGCTGTAAAATAATTCAAGCATTATAACCTGTAATTTGTATTTTCTTTTTCTCTAATCCTTCCCCTCTATACCTTTTTATGTTTCTTGTTAAAACAGTTTTGATATATACAGTTAAAGCATAACTCTGCAAAAAACATGTTACGTTATAGTACCTGTGCCCATGATATTCATTTCCAAAGGAGACCTTCCAGCAGCTTCACTTCTGTGTGAAAAGTCTCATCCAAGTTAAAGCTCCATGTGCTGCAGGATTTCAGTGGTTGCTAAGGAGGTTGTTTCTCCTTAGTAGCAGTAGTTGTGGATGGATTCTAGAGGGCGTGGCTGCACAGGAGCATGCAGCTATCAATATATTCCCTATGCTGTATAAAGGGCTGCTGGTTTACAGCCCTCTGCAAAGCCCCCCTATGTGTTCTGCCCTGTAACGGCTTTACACAGGCAGGGGGGAGCCCTCCTCTTGTCCAGGACAGAGCACATGAGTGGAGGGTGAAGAGGAGCTTTGCAGAGGGCTGTGAACAAGCAGCCCTGAATGTATCATAGGGGGTCAGGATCCGTTCTACTCCCAAGGGGGCACGACCTCCTTAGTAACCAATGAAATCCTACTATTTTCCTGTCTGTTTGTAAAATTACTCATCTAGAAAACAAAGTTTGAGAATAAAAAAAACTAATTTGATCAGAATTCTATATCTTAGACTCACATGGTGTATTATTAGTGACTAGATTAAGGCCCGATGCTATCACATCGAGAGGATAGTGACACACCTCTTGTCATGTTAACCCTCAATACACACACACCTCCTCAACACACACTCCTCTCACCTTTCACCATCTCCACTCACATCCACTCACTCTTTCACTCCACATACGACCCTTTCTCTCACTCCGTCTCTCATACTCACACTGTCATCGTCGCTGCTCCATGATCCCCGACATCTTCTTCCGCCGGCGCCATCCTGGATCCCGACGTTGTCTACGCCGGCGACATGTTCTTGCGGCCATGCCATCTTGAGTATTCTGAAATCCTGCGAGTGGACATTAGTGGAGATAGTGAAAGGTAAGAGGAGTGTGTGTTGAGGAGTGGTGTGTTGAGGGTTAACATGGCAAGAGGTGTGCTGTGACGTCACCAGTTACAACTGGACGGAAGTTGTTACAACCCGGAAGCTGCTTAGCGCATTTATTATAGTAGATTAAGGCCCGATGCTATCGCATTGAGAGGATAGTGACACACCTCTTGCCATGTTAACCCTCAATACACACACACCTCCTCAACACACCACACCGCCTCAACACACACTCCTCTCACCTTTCACCATCTCCACTCACGTCCATTCACTCTTTCACTCCACATACGACCCTTTCTCTCACTCCGTCTCTCATACTCACACCGTCATCGTCGCTGCTCCACGATCCCCGACATCTTCTTCCGCCGGCGCCATCCTGGATCCCGACATTGTCCACGCCGGCGACATGTTCTTGCGGCCATGCCATCTTGAGTATTCTGAAATCCTGCGAGTGGACATTAGTGGAGATAGTGAAAGGTGAGAGGAGTGTGTGTTGAGGAGTGGTGTGTTGAGGGTTAACATGGCAAGAGGTGTGCTGTGACGTCACCAGTTACAACTGGACGGAAGTTGTTACAACCCGGAAGCTGCTTAGCGCATTTATTATAGTAGATTAAGGCCCGATGCTATCGCATTGAGAGGATAGTGACACACCTCTTGCCATGTTAACCCTCAATACACACACACCTCCTCAACACACCACACCGCCTCAACACACACTCCTCTCACCTTTCACCATCTCCACTCACGTCCATTCACTCTTTCACTCCACATACGACCCTTTCTCTCACTCCGTCTCTCATACTCACACCGTCATCGTCGCTGCTCCACGATCCCCGACATCTTCTTCCGCCGGCGCCATCCTGGATCCCGACATTGTCCACGCCGGCGACATGTTCTTGCGGCCATGCCATCTTGAGTATTCTGAAATCCTGCGAGTGGACATTAGTGGCTCACCATTGTCATTTTGAAACACGACTGCTACTTCACTGACAGTGGGATTATTGTAGCATCGAGGGTCTTGAGTACGATCTTGTTTAATAGCCATAGTGATGTTTGACATGACAGTTCCGTTTTGTAGAGATTTAATTTTTTCTTGTTCTTCCACATCACGTAACATTTGATAAGCTTCCACAAAAGGATTAATAGTTTGGATTTGAAGGGCAATAATGTTCATCAATGTAGGATGACATTTTTGATTTTCTTTACATCGTAAGCGTTGTTCGTTTGCGGTAGTGGTATCGAGAATGTAAAGTTGGGCAAATGCGCGTTGCTGGTCATCTGAGGGATGTAGTGTTTCAGTTCTATGATAGATCTGGCCATGTATGCGGAAACAGTATGGGCCATATCCAGGAGGTGGTGAAATATTTGCACCCATGGAGGCAAAAGCAAAGGAACTGTTAATACTTCGAATATTATCCATGAAATTTTTGCTAAATTCACTTTGCCCTTTCAGCAAACGTGTAAAGACATCAGGATATTGTAGTATGTGTACATGGACTTTACCCTTCTGACAGCAGAGCGTAAAGTTGTTATCAGAAGGTATCTCTGCTACAAAATGCAAAGCTTCGCAATGCTCACATACATGGGTCATGTCACCACAGCTGTGTTCGGTAATACTATTTTCATCATTAGTGAAAATGTGAGGTTGTAGTAGAAGTGCATGTCCAACCGATGGGGTGCGCCTAGTTTTGAGACCAACGTATATTTGTCTTGGTTGCACTTTCTGTGGGCTAACTGCAGCTTGTATGTGAAGAAACTGTGCGTTGGTATTGACTAATGGTGGTATTGATAGGGCAGAAACAGATTGCTGATTAGTTATGTCAGTGAACGGCATATGGGATGAAGTGTGGTAGTAACTTGTTCCACATGCTGATGTGGAAGCATCCTGTTGTGAGTCTACTAATAATGATGAGGAAGAAGCCATCTGTTGTTGGCGGTGATGGCGTGTAGAGGCTTCTTCAGCCAATGTAATAGATTTAGAGTTAGGGGATTCGTGTGTGAGACGACGGCGTTTATAAGCCTTAATCTTATCAAGTCGATGCTGTTTTTCCTCAGGAGTCTCATTAGCACGGCGTTGTTTTTGTCGTAGTGCTAAAGCTGCTTTCCTTTCACTGGCATTGGCATACTGTGCATCGGTATTGAATGGTGGTATTGATAGGGCAGAAACAGATTGCTGATTAGTTATGTCAGTGAACGGCATATGGGATGAAGTGTAGCAGTAAATTGTTCCACATGTTGATGTGGAAGCATCCTGTTGTGAGTCTAATAATAATGATGAGGAAGAGGCCGTCTGTTGTCGGCGGTGACGGCGTGCAGAGGCTTCTTCAGCCAATCTTATGGATTTAGAGTTAGGGGATTCGTGTGTGAGGCGACGTCGTTTATAAGCCTTAATCTTCTCAAGGCGATGGTGTTTTTCCTCAGGAGTCTCATTAGCACGGCGTTGTTTTTGTCGTAGTGCTAAAGCTGCTTTCCTTTCACTGGCATTGGCATACTTTTTGTTATGACTCATGTTGGCACAGGTAAAGGAGTCTATTTGGCAGTTATCTGGCAGTGAAGAAGGCATCCTGGAGTATTGTAGAGTAAACAGATACTAATTGACCCTGTAATTGCCCAGCAGTAGTTATGAAGTGGTAGTGGCAAATTGGCCCTGTAGTTAGACACCGGCAGAGGAGCAATGCAGCAGTAGTTATGGCGGTAGAGGCAAATTGATCCTGTAATTTGACACCGGCAGAGGAGCAAGGCAGCAGTAGTTATGGCGGTAGAGGCAAATTGGCCCTGTAATTAGACACCGGCAGAGGAGCAAGGCAGCAGTAGTTATGGCGGTAGAGGCAAATTGGCCCTGTAATTAGACACCGGCAGAGGAGCAAGGCAGCAGTAGTTATGGCGGTAGAGGCAAATTGGCCCTGTAATTAGACACCGGCAGAGGAGCAAGGCAGCAGTAGTTATGGCGGTAGAGGCAAATTGGCCCTGTAATTAGACACCGGCAGAGGAGCAAGGCAGCAGTAGTTATGGCGGTAGAGGCAAATTGATCCTGTAATTAGACACCGGCAGAGGAGCAAGGCAGCAGTAGTTATGGCGGTATAGGCAAATTGGCCCTGTAATTAGACACCGGCAGAGGAGCAAGGCAGCAGTAGTTATGGCGGTAGAGGCAAATTGGCCCTGTAATTAGACACCGGCAGAGGAGCAAGGCAGCAGTAGTTATGGCGGTAGAGGCAAATTGGCCCTGTAATTAGACACCGGCAGAGGAGCAAGGCAGCAGTAGTTATGGCGGTAGAGGCAAATTGGCCCTGTAATTAGACACCGGCAGAGGAGCAAGGCAGCAGTAGTTATGGCGGTAGAGGCAAATTGGCCCTGTAATTAGACACCGGCAGAGGAGCAAGGCAGCAGTAGTTATGGCGGTAGAGGCAAATTGGCCTTGTAATTAGACACCGGCAGTAAACAGGCAGATGACCAAAGCAGCAGTAGTTATGGCGATAGAGGCAAATTGGTCCTGTAATTAGACACCGGCAGAGGACAAAGGCAGTAGTTATGGCGGTATAGGCAAATTGGCCCTGTAATTAGACACCGGCAGAGGAGCAATGCAGCAGTAGTTATGGCGGTAGAGGCAAATTGGCCCTGTAATTAGACACCGGCAGAGGAGCAAGGCAGCAGTAGTTATGGCGGTAGAGGCAAATTAGCCCTGTAATTAGACACCGGCAGAGTAGCAAGGTAGCAATAGTTATGGCGGTAGAGGCAAATTGGTCCAATAATTAGACACCGGCAGTAAACAGGCATAGGACCAAGGCAGCAGTAGTTATGGTGGTACAGGCAATGCCAAGCGTCCGCACAGCAAGTCGGCGTGAGGTAAATGACGCAATTTCACGAATGCAAGATGGCGTCGGCGAAATCTCACGAGATGTCGCCGACGTCGTTAACACCTCTTGCCATGTTAACCCTCAACACACCACACCGCCTCAACACACACTCCTCTCACCTTTCACCTCCACTCATGTCCACTCACTCTTTCACTCCACATACGTTCCTTTCTCTCACTCCGTTTCTCATACTCACACCGTCATCGTCGCTGCCCCGACATCTTCCTCCGCCGCCGCGATCCAGGATCCAGACGTTCTCCAGGCCGCCGACATGTTCTTGAGGGACGCCATCTTGGATTTCGTGAAATCCCGCGATATTCAAGATGGCGTCGCCGCAACAACATGTCGCTGGCGTGGACGACATCGGGATCCAAAAAGATGGCGTCGGCGAAATCTCGCGAGATTACGCCGACGCCATTTTGGATCCCGATGTCGCCCACGCCAGCGACTTGTTCTTGCGGGACGCCATCTTGGATATCGTGAAGTCCCGCGATATTAAAGATGGCGTCGCCGCAACAACATGTCGCTGGCATGGGCGACATCGGGATCCAAAATGGCGTCGGCGTAATCTCGCGAGATTTTGCCGACGCCATCTTTTTGGATCCCGATGTCGTCCACGCCAGCGACATGTTGTTGCGGCGACGCCATCTTTAATATCACGGGACTTCACGATATCCAAGATGGCGTCCCACAAGAACATGTCGGTGGCCTGGAGAACGTCTGGATCCTGGATCGCGGCGGCGGAGGAAGATGTCGGGGCAGCGACGATGACGGTGTGAGTATGAGAAACGGAGTGAGAGAAAGGAACGTATGTGGAGTGAAAGAGTGAGTGGACATGAGTGGAGGTGAAAGGTGAGAGGAGTGTGTGTTGAGGCGGTGTGGTGTGTTGAGGGTTAACTTGTGCGTGAGTGTGGTGACGTCACCGCTTACAACTAGACGGAAGTTGTTACAACCGGAAGCTGGTTAGGGCATTTATTATTATAGATAAGCAAACCTGCCAATGTTCAGTTCAGGCAGGTCTTTCCCGGATGCGAAAGATCCAGGAGCAAATTGCTAGAGGCAAAACATCCAGGGATGAACTGCTGGGGGCGAAACATCTGGGGGCGAAACATCTGGGGGCGAAACATCCGGGGGCGAACTGCTGGGGGCGAAACATCCGGGGGCAAACTGCTGGGGGTGAAACATCCATGGGCAAACTGCTGGGGGCGAACTGCTGGGGGTGAAACATCCGGGGGCGAAACATCTGGGGGCGAACTGCTGGGGGCGAACTGCTGGGGGCGAAACATCCGGGGGCGAAACATCTGGGGGCGAACTGCTGGGGGCGAAACATCCGGGGGCGAACTGCTGGGGTCGAACTGCTGGGGGCGAAACATCCGGGGGTGAACTGCTGGGGGTGAACTGCTGGGGGCGAAACATCCGGGGGCGAACTGCTGGGGACGAAACATCCGGGGGCGAACTGCTGGGGGCGAACAGCTGGGGGTGAAACATCCGGGGGCGAAACATCCGAGGGCGAACTGCTGGGGGCGAACTGCTGGGGGCGAGACATCCGGGGGCGAACTGCTGGGGGCGAACTGATGGGGGTGAACTGCTAGGGGCGAAACATCCGGGGGCGAACTGCTGGGGGGCGAAACATCCGGGGGCGAACTGCTGGGGGCGATACTTCCGGGGGCGAACTGCTGGGGACGAAACATCCGGGGGCGAAACATCCGGGAGCAAACTGCTGGGGGCGAAACATCCGGGGGCGAGCTGCTGGGGGCGAACTGCTGGGGGCGAAACATCCAGGGGCGAACTGCTGGAGGCGAAACATCCGGGGGCGAACTGCTGGGGGCGAAACATCCAGGGGCGAACTGCTGGGGGCGAAACATCCGGGGGCGAAACATCCGGGGGCGAAGTGCTGGGGGCGAAATCTGCGGGGGCGAAATCTGCGGGGGGCGAAACAACCTGGGGGCGAAATGCTGGGGGCGAAATGTTCGGGGGCGAAGTGTACCTGGGGGCGAACTACTGGGGGCGAACTGCTGGGGGCGAAACTTCCAACTCCCAACTTTTTCAACATAGAATTGTCTGGACACCATGTCACGCTTGGAGAGCCCCTGATGTGCCTGAACAGTGGAAACCCCCCACAAGTGACCACATTTTGGAAACTATACCCCCCTAGAAACTTGTGTGGTAAGCACTTTGAACCCTCAAGTACTTCACAGAAGTTTATAACGCCCGGGTGTGAAAATAAAAAAATCATATTTTTTCCACAAACATGATCATTTAGTCCCCAATTTTTTTTATTTTCCCAAGGGTAACATAAGAAATTGGACCCCAAAAGTTGTTGTCCAATTTGTCCTGATACCCTATATGTGGGAGAAAACGACTGTATGAGCAGACGTTGGTGATCGGAAGGGAAGTAGTGATGTTTTGGAATGCAGTCTTTGATGGAATGGTCTGCGGGTGTCAATTTGTCCTGAGTAGGCTGATACCCCATATGTGGGAGTAAACTATTGTTTGGGCTCATGGCAGAGCTTGAAAGGGAAGGAGCACAATTTTAATTTTTCAGCGCAGAATTGGCTGAAATTGAGATCAGATGCCATGTCGGGTTTGGGGAGCCCATGATGTGCCTGAACAGTTGAAACCCCCTATTTCTAACTCCAACCCTAACCCCAACACACCCCAAACCCTAATCCCAACCCTAGCCCTAACCCTAATGGGAAAATGGAAATAAATACATTTTTTTAAATTGTATTATTTTAACCTAGCTAAGGTGGTGATAAAGGGGGATTTGATTTACCATTTAGAGCGGGTTTTGATATTTGGCAGCTGTCAAATGCTAAAAGACATTTTTATTTCAAAAAATAGTTTTTGCATCACCACACATGACATTTTTTGATCGCTTTTTATTCGATTTTTGGGACACAGAATGAACAAAAACCAGCAAATCATGAATTTCTTTTGGGGGGGGACGTTTACACCATTCCGCGCATGGTAAAATTGAAAAAGCGGTTTTATTCTTCCAGTCATTACGATTACAGCGATACCTCATTTATATTTTTTTTATGTTTTGGCGCTTTTATACAATAAAAACAATTTTATGTAAAAAATAATTATTTTTGCATCGCTTTATTCTGTGAGCTATAACTTTTTAATTTTTTCGCTGATGATGCTGTATGGAAGCTCATTTTTTGTGGGACAAGATGACGTTTACAGCAGTACCACGTTTATTTATATCCGTCTTTTTGATCGCGTGTTATTGCACTTTTTGTTCGGCGGTATGATGATAAAGTATTGCTTTTTACCTCGTTTTTTTAAGAGGTTCACTAAAGGGGTTAACTAGAGGGACAGTTTTATAGGCGGGTCATTATGGATGCGGTGATACTAAATATGTGTACTTTTATTGTTTTTTTTATTTACAAAAAAAATTATTAGGGAATATTTTTTTTAATTTATTTAGCAATTTTAAAAAAATTATTTTTACACATGATTTTTTTTTTACTTTATTATATTGTCCCATTGTGGGTCATTACTATATAAAGTCAGATCGCTGAGTCTGACACTTTTCAGTGCACTTTGTCAGTTCAGCGATCTGACAGGCAGTGCAGGCAGCTTCTCAGCACCTGCTCTCAGCAGGCACTGAGAAAGCCACTCCCTGCAGGACAAGAAGGCCCCCATGGCCATCTTGGATTCAGGGACCTGCAGGGAGGAGGCCCTCGGAACAACGAGATTCTTCCCTATGTCTCAAGCACACTGCGAACATGTTTGATCGCAGAGTGCCGGGGTTAATGTGCCGGGAGCAGTCCATGACCGCTACTGGCACATAGTGCCGGGTGTCAGCTGTGATAATCAGCTGACACCCGGCCACGATCAGCTGCGCTCCCCCGTGAGCGCAGCTGATCGCTATGATGTACTATCCCATCCACAGTCATATGTGACCAGGGCACCTGGACGGGATAGTACGTCAGATGTCAGGAAGGGGTTAATGTCCAATGATGGGTGTAGCACGTAATGAGAAGGTGTCAGTTCCTGAATCATGATGTGCTATTACCCATCATGGATTTAAACTGTCACTGCGTGAAAAAGCACAGTGATAGCAGTCAATGACAAGCTAGAGATGCTGGGACCAATTACAGAGGTTCCCACTTTTTAATCCCTGTGATCAGTAAGTCAATCTGACTTCCCCACACTATCAGCACCTGCCTGGATGATCACCTCTGGGAGCTCTGCTTAACTGACAGCAGAGATCCTGTGGTAACAGTCAGGGCCTTTGCCTGCTTCGCCTCTGGCTAACTAAGCCCCCAGATGGTGAGATCGGTAGCAATCGTGACATTTAGAAGTTTGTGAGAGGGAATGGGATCCCTCTCACCCCCATCGGAACCCCTGCAAAGTTGTTAAATAAAAACGCCAAAATTGCTAAACCACACAAAATAAAAAAGCAAAAAAAATTACACCAATAAATATGCATATTTACAGTATGAAAAAACAAAAATAAATGAATGAATGAGTATACATATTTGGTATCACCACTTTCAGAACAACCTGTTCTGTAAAACTAAAACTATTTTACCCATATAGTGAACACTATTAAAAACGTGGCAAAAAACTATGCTTTCTCATCATGCAGCTGAAAAAATGCAATCGAAAAGACAAATGTAAATAAATATGGTATATCTGAAAATGTCATCTTGTCCCATAAAAAACAACCCACTATACAGCTTCATCAGTGGAAAAAAAACAGGCTGAAGCGCTCAGAATACAGTGATGTAAAGACATTTTTTTTCTAAAAATTGTTTTCATTGTGTAGATGCTGCAAAACAATTTTTTATGATATTCCTGTCATCGTACTAATCCAAACAGTAGAGTTGTCAATTTTACCACAGTATTAAAAGTGATCAAACAATATTATTTATCCAAAAATAGTTTCAATAAACACTTCAACTCATCCTGCAGAAACCAAGCCCTCAAATTTCTCTGTCAACAAAAATATAGAAAAATTATAGCTCTCAAAATATTGACATGCCAAAACTTTTATTAGCCAACAAAAAAATGGGTGTACATCTGCTATCGCTGTAATTGCACTGACCTGAAAAATAAAGCCATCTAATCACTTATACCTCAAACGGAGTAAAAATAATGAAACCGATTCTTGACCTGCTGTTGATTTGTTTATTCTGCCTTCTAAAGATCAGAAGGCTCAGCTCAAATTTCTCCTGCACTCTATGCCAAGCACTTACCTCCGGATTTCAGCATAAATCTCTGAAATGCATGATTCAGACAGAAGATTCCCTATGATGAAGCAGACGTAATATCTTTGGACTCTGTCTGGCCTATGATCCGACCGTGCCTGTATTTCTAGGCATGCATAAAAGGACAGTTAACCAGTTTTGTGCACCTCTTAAAAGCTGGATATTGCTGAATGGAAGCCATACAGAGTCCAGTGTATCACTGCTGTATTCATTAGTGAATGGATGCCTCAAAGGTTTCAGCTGAGTCATGTATTTTGTAAATTTAGATGGACACCTCATTGTAAGTGCTCAGCGTAGAGCACAGGATAAATGTAAACTAATCCAAAATGTTCTGTACCCCAAAATGTCACCAGTGAAAGCTTATAATCAACACCCATAAACAAGTCCTCACTCATGTATGTCATTTGTTAACAGAAATATTTAGGGGTGTTCATGCTGCTGGTAGCACAAAAGCTCTGGAAAAGTGACATGGCTCCCACCAAAAGAAATCCAGTGAAATTTGCACTCCAAAATCCAAATGCCACCTACCCTTCTGAGCTCCAATGGACCAAATACTAAAACTGACCTGCCATTGTGATTCTCCAGGTCATTACAAGTTCACAAACATGTATAGGTTCATTTTTATTTAAGTGGTAAAAAAATTCAAAATTTGTAGAAAAAAAATGGCATTTTCCGAGACTCATAGTAGCTCCACTTTTTGGGATCTAGGGCCACGTGAGGGCTTATTTTTTTTAGCTGACATTTTTATCAATACCATTTTTTGATAGCTACAATGTTTTAATCGCCTGTTATTTTATTTTATTGCCATGTTGCAGAGACCAAAAAAAATATTTCTTGATTTTTTTTTCCTCATTACGCTTTTTATCGTTCGTATTCATTTTTATATTTTGATAGATCGGGAGTTTCTAAATGCAGCGATAAAAATATGAGTATTTTTTATTTTTTATTGTTTTATTTTGAATGGGGCAAAAAGGGGTTGTTTTGAACTTTTTTTATATTTTTTAAAACTTTTTTTTACACTTTTTCCTTGCTTCAATAGTCTCCTTAGGAGATTTGAATCTGTGGTCTTCTGATTGCTTGTATTATACATAGCAGGCTTCAGCCCTGCTATGTGTAGCAGAAATGATCATCTGCTTTGAACGCTTGTCAAAGGATGGTGCTTATAGCAATGACAAGCATGGGGGTGGTCTCCTGCTGACCCCCAGTTGTCAGGCCAACCCATCCATGCCCCGCGATCATGTGACAGGGCCACCATTGGGCAGGGTTATTGAAAATTAGGTTATTTGTTGGGGGTTTACAGTGTTTAGGCACATCTGCGTTTCTGCAAAAGCGACATGGGATGTGCAATCTATACTAGTCAATTTTGCTGTGCTGCACACAGGAGAAATTGCACAACAAACTCTATAGTCCATGTTTTCCTGTTACTCTAGTGAAAATGAAAAACGGGGCTAAAGCAACATTTTTGTGAGAAAAATTAAAATGTTAGTTTGTTTCTGCTTTAATTCCGGTGATAAACAGAGAGTTACAGTAATAAACTTGAATGTGATTTGGAGCACTTTGAGGGATATAGTTTTTTAAATTCGAATCAATGTATGTGGTACCTTTTTTTCTCCTGCTACTCATGCCCACATGTGTGTTCTAATATACTGCAAATGTGTTGTGCATGTGAGTGAATGTTGTGACAGGACGGTCACTAGGTGGCAGCAGCAGAAGGCACTAGAAGGGGAGCAGTGGCAGACTACAAGCAGGCATGGGTTAATTTGGAGTGAGGACCATGGAAGTAAGGGAAGAGCAGCAGGAAGTCAGGGAGCAGAGCCCGGGCAGCCATGCCCTTGGCAAGAAGTGAATAGTGTAGAGCCTGGGCAGCCATGCCCAGGGCAAGGAGTAAATAGAAGCTGTGTTGCAGAGATGTGGAAAGAGTAGGAAGAATCCAGACCTTTGGGACCAGAGTCAGTGGTTGAGAGTATCATCCTGAGGACACCTCATAGAGGCAAAACAACACTACAGAACAGTGTGGACCAGCGATGGTGTAACGCGCTCTGACCAGAGGCCAGTATACATTGAGTCAAGGGTCCATACAGGCCTGATTCAGATTTATCTTTTTATCTACTGTAATTGTGCATAACTACAAGAATTTAGCTTAAAAATAAACCTTCTTCTGGAATATTGATATGTGCCTCCTGCAGTCGAGTTAAGCCATCTGATAAAATCACTTTGTGTGAGTACTAGCCCATACAGATATCCATTGAAAACGTGTCTTAAAAGACACTCACAACATAATTATTGGGTCAGAATAGGGACACATTTGTTCTGAAAGGAAAGAGCAACTGATTTAGAAACTATTGAAATTTGATAGTGGTCAAAAAGGAAAAGATTCTATTAGTGTAGTAAAGAGATTACCTTAAAATTAAATATGTTATAAGGTTTTTGTGATTTGTCACTTTTAGGAAAGTGTTTTAAAATCTCAGTGAGACCATTTGACTGTAAAATTACGCTTGTCTTTTTAACAAGATTCTCTCTGCTTGAATCATATGCAGTGTAGTTTGTAGGCCATATGGTTTGATAGATCTATAATACCCTGTTGTTAAAATTAGCCTTGAGAAATTGGTAAAATACTAATTAGTGTTCTATTGTAGCTCTATCAACTGGTAACATATCTCTAAATCTACATATCTCTTCTTTCCTAACTGCCTTTTTTCCCTTTTCTCCGTCCACCATGGTCAGTTCATTGCCACACAGAGGTTTCCACAACATTGCTTTTCTTATGGCATCATACAATTTTATTGAGGTTAATTAACCAGTCTACACATACATAATCGGCCTAGCCACTGCATCATAAGTTCCATGTGACATATGGTTTATTCAACCAATAACTCTGTGACACGCTAGCAATAATTTCCACTGACCTTGATCCTTCTGTACTGACCACATATGATGTGTCTTCTGCACCATTGAAAGTGCTCCACCTCCCAGTGATGCCATCTGACCTGTCCTTCTAATGTCCTGGACAACACACTAGGACACTCCCCCAGTTAAGTTTTGTGTATAGAGGCTGAGTCCCCACCCCTTTGGTGATATGAAATTTATGCATTCCTCACATCACAACTCCATCGTCTGGTGAAGTGGTTGGACGCATCTACTGAGCTGACAATAAGACACACCTCTTTATATACTTACAACCTATCAGGAATATAGTGGTTGAGCCCTTTACCCCCTCACACTGACAGCTACTGTAACCAACATCTTTTTCCCAGTATAAAACCAACCCACATGTCCAGGAACCCCAGTGCCATTCCAGATAGTGACACAGTCACTCTATACTAGCACTTTGACTATTATAATCTTTCCTATAGACACAGTATTGTAAGTTGCCTCTCCATGTTACTCTACCACATGGCTCCCTTTTTATGTCATCATGGCCCATTGCTATTCAAAGGTTCTATTATGTGCTGAGACATTTACATTAAGTTGGCTTTAAACTATTCTACTCACCAGGCTACTCCATATAACCACAGGTCGATCTTATGAATTTATTCTTCCAGCTTCTTGTTCATCTTCTTTTCTTTTAAATTTCTTTCATTTTTCCTTTATTCCATTGGCACTGCTTTAGTTTTGTTATAATTTTGACTAGTGCTTTTCCTTTTGTTTCCTATATCTCTTCATATTGTTCCTTAAACAACCGTTCTGTCATTCTTTTCTTTTTTCTCTTTACCTTCTTGTCTTTTTTTTCTCTTTTACCTTTTGTGTTCTTTCTCTTTGTTAACTCTTACTTGTATATAGTTGGTTATGGCACATGATGGTGATCAATACTCTATAGTGTACAAAACAATATCATGTCAACACCAGTATATAACATCACCACTCTATTATGTCAATCAGGTGACTGAAAACCTTCTTTATACATGAACTGCAATTTTGTTTCTTTTCATTAACTGCATATTATTATTGTCATTTTCATAATTATTAAGGATGAGCAAGCACTAAAGTGCTCGGATGCTCGTTACTTGAACCAAACAATTCCTAATGCTTGGACACTCATTTGTGTGCGGAAGAAACGCCGGAAGAAATAGGAGCAGCTGGGGACCGAGTACAGAGATGGCTGCCTCCATGAGTCTACAGAAATCCTTCATGCCTACAAGCCTAAATGGCAACATTTCCACAGAAAGCACCCTTGAAATGTGACCGTTTAGTGTTTGGGCCTGTGGGTGGCTGGAAACTTTCTTTTTTCTTCTAAAGCTTGGGGTAGGGACAACTGAATACTTGGCTGGTGCAAGAATTTGGAAGTGTCTGATGATGGTGCCTCAGAATGTGGAAGTATTGATGCAGAACGGGATGCATCTTCGCCAGTGTCATGGACAGGAAATTGGCAAGCATCTAGCACAAGGCAAGAGGCAGTGGTGTCACCTGCTGGCACCAATTGTGGACCCATGCATACGGTCCATTGAGTCAGGTGCTTAGGTGACATGTGCCTAATCATGCTGGTGGTGGTTAGGCTCTTAGTTCTTGCTAATCTTGGCATGGCACAGGTTGCAAATTACCTTTTTTGTCTCAGACTTCTCTTTAAAAATGTCCCAGATTGGGGAACACCTAACTCTTTGATGGAGAAATTCATTAGTGTCAGTGTTCTCTGGAATTGTTGCCAGCCTTCTCCACCTGGTCATTCCACTGTCTCTTCCTGCTGACCTTGTTCTGCATGCCAGCTTTACAGGTTGTATCAATGACTTCTTCATCCACCACCAACTTTGTCTTCCACAGCCATACTCTGGTCCTCCTGACTTGGTGACTTAACAACAACCTGACTTATCAGCAACTGTGTCTCATTATCATCTACGCTCTAAGACAAAAATTTGCTGTCTTGCACCGACATCATCTTGTAAGCGTGGCTACTTTAAGTTTTGTGCATTACTAAACAGCATGTCCTCCTGTCCCTCTTATAACATGCAAGGTAAGAGGCCATAATCCAGAAATGATGATGTAAAGAGTTCCTCAGAGTGTCTTAGTGTGGGATCACTGGCCTCCTGGTACTCAAAATAGTGGGAGGAAGGAATCTCAGGGTGAAGATTAAGTGATCCAGACTCTTGGATGGTGAGACTGGAACATGTGGAAGACTAGGTGGTGCTGGCAAGCATGCTGGAAACTGCTATTCAACCAACCTCTTGTTTGCACTAATGTTGCTTCAGAAGTGGTGTACAGTCTCTCCCTGTAAAATAGGGAAGGAAGCTATGTGTCATGGATGGGCATTTGCTTGTGCTCCAGCAACAGGCACAGTCACACCTGCAACAAGTCTTCTCCATCCGCATGCACCAATATTAGCACCTCCACATCTCTATCCCTTACCATACGCCTTATGCATTTTGTAATTGCTATGCCTATGAAAAACAAGTTTCCCTGATTATTTGAAACTAATTTTTTAATAAAAAAATAATTTGGTCATCTGTAGCAGACTAAGTGGCTTTTAAGAATTTCAAACCACCGTAATTTCACACAAATCATGTTAAACTGTAGTAATGACAATAAAATATATTTTTTTCACCCAAAACAAAAAAAGTGTGGTCACCTGCAGCACCTATACATTTAGCAACGGAGTTAAAAGCCCTAAGCCTTGCCTAGAGGCTTTATCCAGCCACTCTCTTTACTTAAGAAGTTGTCCCTAGACTAAATGCAGAATGTATCACATAGAAACAGAAAAAGAAAAAGATTATGCCTTAGAAGGACTTTTAGTATTATGGTTCAGCATCAGCACCAGCAGCACTATCAGAGTACTCTAATTAATTATTATTATTATTATTTACTTATATAGCACCATTGATTCCATGGTGCTGTACATGAGAAGTGGTTACATACAAATTACAGATATCACTTACAGTAAACAAACTAACAATGACAGACTGATACAGAGTGGAGAGAGGACCCTGCCCTTTCGGGCTTACATGCTACAGGATGGTGGGGAAGGAGACAGTAGGTTGGTGGGTTGCAGCAGTTCCGGTGTTGGTTGAGGTGGTATCACCGGTAGTGGTGAGAGAGAAGGAGGTAGCGGGGTCATTGCAGGCTGTAGGCTTTCTTGAAGAGGTGGGTTTTCAGGTTCCGTCTGAAGGATCCAAATGTGGTTGATAGTAGGACTTGTTGGGGCAAAGAATTCCAGAGAATAGGGGCTATTTGGGAGAACTCTTGGAGGCGGTTGGGTGAGGAGCGAATAAGTGTGGAGGAGAGAAGGAGGTCTTGGGAGGACCGGAGATTACGTGAGGGAAGGTATCGGGAGATTAGTTCAGAGACATATGGGGGAGACAGGTTATAGCAGGCCTTGTAGGTCAGAATTAGTAATTTGAACTGGATACGCCCAGGGAATGGGAGCCAGTGAAGAGATTTGCAGAGGGGAGAAGCGGAGGAGTAGCGAGGAGAGAGATGAATTAGTCGGGCGGCAGAGTTAAGGATGGACTGGAGAGGTGCGAGGGTGTTAGCAGGGAGACCACAGAAAAGGATGTTGCAGTAGTCGAGGTGGGAGATGATGAGGGCATGCACAAGCATTTTAGTAGATTGAGGGTTGAGGAAAGGACGGATTCTGGAAATATTTTTGAGCTGGAGGCGACAGGAGGTAGAAAGAGCTTGGATGTGCGGTTTGAAGGACAGGGCAGAGTCAAAGGTTACTCCGAGGCAGCGGACTTCTGGTACTGGGGAAAGTGTGATGTCATTAATTGCTATAGCTAGGTCAGGTAAAGAAGATCTGTGAGATGGAGGAAAGATGATGAGTTCAGATTTGTCTACATTGAGTTTGAGGAAGCAAGAGGAGAAGAAGGAGGATATGGCTGATAGACACTCTGGGATTCTGGACAGCAGAGAGGTGACGTCTGGGCCAGAGAAGTAGATCTGAGTGTCATCAGCCTAAAGGTGGTGTGGAATCCGTGGGACTTTATGAGTTGCCCCAGACCAAGTGTATAGATTAAGAATAGTAGGGGGCCTAGGCAACTACTCTCTCCATCTAATCACAACTGTTTCTGAGCTGTACAATGGCATCAATGTGCTGAGAGTGTTGACGCCGTTCCATTCATAATCTCTGATGAGTAGCGTTGAGCATTCCGATACCGCAAGTATCGGGTATCGGCCGATACTTGCTGTATCGGAATTCCGATACCGACTTCCAATATTTTTTCAATATCGGAAGTCGGCATCGGAATCGGAAGTTCAAAGTTGATTGACAGCCTGACGTCATCATGATGCGTGGTGTGTGCGCATCATGATGCGCCGTCATTTCGGGCCTTCTGGGGGTCTCTGCCGGCCTGCCGGGGGGCTGTGCCGGCCTGCCGGGGGGCTGTGTGGACTGCCCGGGGTCTGTACCGGCCTGCCGGGGGGCTGGGCCGGCCTGCCGGTGGTCTGTGCACCCTGTGGGGGTCTGTACCGGCCTGCCGGGGGGCTGTGCCGGCCTGCCGGTGGTCTGTGCACCCTGTGGGGGTCTGTACCGGCCTGCCGGGGGGCTGTGCCGGCCTGCCGGGGGGCTGTGCTGATGTCCAGGGGTCTGTGCAAGCATCGTCCGATGGGACTACAAGTCCCATCTGGCGATGCCTGCTACCATGACAGTGATTGACACAATAGCCAATGATGGGACAGTAGTAGTCCCATCATCCGGCTAATGTGTTAAATGTTAAAAAAAAATAAATAAATAAAAATACTACATACATACTACATGCATGCTACATACATACTACATGCTACATACATACTACATACATACTACATACATACTACATACATACCACATATATACTACATACATACTACATACATAACACATATATACTACATACATACTACATACATACCACATATATACTACTTACATAACACATATATACTACATATATACTACATACATACTACATACATACTACATATATACTACATGCATGCTACATACATACTACATACATACTACATGCATGCTACATACATACTACATGCTACATACATACTACATATATACTACATGCATGCTACATACATACTACATGCTACATACATACTACATATATACTACATACATACTACATACATACTACATGCATGCTACATACATACTACATGCTACATACATACTACATATATACTACATGCATGCTACATACATACTACATGCTACATACATACTACATATATACTACATACATACTACATACATACTACATGCATGCTACATACATACTACATGCTACATACATACTAGATATATACTACATGCATGCTACATACATACTACATGCTACATACATACTACATATATACTACATACATACTACATACATACTACATGCATGCTACATACATACTACATGCTACATACATACTACATATATACTACATGCATGCTACATACATACTACATGCTACATACATACTACATATATACTACATACATACTACATACATACTACATGCATGCTACATACATACTACATGCTACATACATACCACATATATACTACATACATACTACATACAATACATTCATACAATACATACATAGACATACAGTACATATAACATAGAGTAACATACTTACCAATACTTGTCACATTGTTCCCCGAAGCCATTGTCTTTTACGGAATAAATATTAACATAACAAACCACAAAAATACTCACCCACGATCCGAAGCAGTCCACGAGTGTGTCCCATGACGATCTTGGGTAGAGAACTGCAGCATCAGCTATTGCTGCCGTTCTCTACGGGCTGCAGGAATCCAATGACGGAAGGTAGGTATCCTTCCGCACTGTATTCCTCCGCCACTTAAAAAAAAAAAAGTCCCTAGTCTCACTTTATGCCATTGCTGTGTGGGAATTTCCCACACAGCAATGGCATAAAGTGAGACTAGGGACTTTTTTTTTTTTAAGTGGCGGAGGAATACAGTGCGGAAGGATACCTACCTTCCGTCATTGGATTCCTGCAGCCCGTAGAGAACGGCAGCAACAGCTGATGCTGCAGTTCTCTACCCAAGATCGTCGTGGGACACACTCGTGGACTGCTTCGGATCATGGGTGAGTATTTTTGTGGTTTGTTATGTTAATATTTATTCCGTAAAAGACAATGGCTTCGGGGAACAATGTGACAAGTATTGGTAAGTATGTTACTCTATGTTATATGTACTGCATGTCTATGTATGTATTGTATGAATGTATTGTATGTAGTATGTATGTAGTATATATGTGGTATGTATGTAGCATGTAGTATGTATGTAGCATGCATGTAGTATGTATGTAGTATGTATGTAGTATATATGTAGTATGTATGTAGCATGTAGTATGTATGTAGCATGCATGTAGTATATATGTAGTATGTATGTAGCATGTAGTATGTATGTAGCATGCATGTAGTATATATGTAGTATGTATGTAGCATGTAGTATGTATGTAGTATGTATGTAGTATGTATGTGGTATGTATGTAGTATATATGTAGTATGTATGTAGCATGTAGTATGTATGTAGCATGCATGTAGTATATATGTAGTATGTATGTAGCATGTAGTATGTATGTAGCATATATGTAGTATGTATGTAGTATGTATGTAGCATGCATGTAGTATATATGTAGTATGTATGTAGCATATATGTAGTATGTATGTAGCGTGTAGTATATATGTAGTATGCATGTTGCATGCATGTAGTATATATGTAGTATGTATGTAGCATGTAGTATGTATGTAGCATGCATGTAGTATATATGTAGTATGTATGTAGCATGTAGTATGTATGTAGCATGCATGTAGTATATATGTGGTATGTATGTAGCATGTAGTATGTATGTAGCATGCATGTAGTATGTATGTAGTATGTATGTAGTATATATGTAGTATGTATGTAGCATGTAGTATGTATGTAGCATGCATGTAGTATATATGTAGTATGTATGTAGCATGTAGTATGTATGTAGTATGTATGTAGTATGTATGTGGTATGTATGTAGTATATATGTAGTATGTATGTAGCATGTAGTATGTATGTAGCATGCATGTAGTATATATGTAGTATGTATGTAGCATGTAGTATGTATGTAGCATATATGTAGTATGTATGTAGTATGTATGTAGCATGCATGTAGTATATATGTAGTATGTATGTAGCATATATGTAGTATGTATGTAGCATGTAGTATATATGTAGTATGCATGTTGCATGCATGTAGTATATATGTAGTATGTATGTTGCATGTAGTATGTATGTAGTATGTATGTTGCATGTAGTATATATGTAGTATGAATGTAGCATGTATGTAGTATGTAGTATGAATGTAGCATGTATGTAGTATGCATGTTGTATGTATGTAGCATGTAATTTTTTTTTTTTTTTTTTTACATTCAACACATTAGCCGGATGATGGGACTACTACTGTCCCATCATTGGCTAATGTGTCAATCACTGTCATGGTAGCAGGCATCGCCCGATGGGACTTGTAGTCCCATCGGACGATGCCTGCACAGACCCCCGAAGCCTGCACAGCCCCCCGGCAGGCCGGCACAGCCCCCCGGAGCCTGCACAGCCCCCCGGCAGGCCGGCACAGCCCCCCGGCAGGCCGGCACAGCCCACCGGAGCCTGCACAGCCCCCCTGGCAGGCCGGCACAGCCCCCCGGCAGGCCGGCACAGACCACCGGAGCCTGCACAGACCCCCTGGCAGGCCGGCACAGCCCCCCAAAAGGCCCGTACAGACCCCAGAGAGGCTGTACAAGGGAAAAACAGGATTTTTCTTATTCCGATACCGGAAGTCCCATAGACTTGAATGGGACTTCCGGTATCGGAATCGGCGATACCGATACTTTTTTTTAAGATCGGCCGATCCATTCCGATCCGATACTTTGAAGTATCGGACGGTATCGCTCAACTCTACTGATGAGGTAATGCGGATAGCCAATTACAGTAAAGCCACTATGAAGATGGCAGGCAATCCCTGGATGTTTGTTGGATTTGTTACAGGCACCAATCATGTGGGGTGGGCATTCAATCCGATCATCAATCAATGCTCGATGAGTGCCGAGCATTTCAGAGCACCCAGATATTCAAGTAATTTGCTCATCACTAATAATTATCTTTCTTATTAAGCATTTATCTGATAAAGGTCTGAGTTATACCAAAATGTCATAATTGTTTAATGGACTGCTTTCAATTGTAATAAAAAAACACATTTATCATCACATATCTTTTGAGTTCTGAGTTTAACTCACACCAATATATCTAAAATATGCCATAATATGCTAATCTGTTGAAGCCTTACCATTGTGACACTAACGATTCATAGAATGAAGAAGCCATACATCCCTGTGTAGAACTGCAATTTCTGATAAACACTATAAATGGAGTTCAGCTTTAAATATATAAAGTTAGCTATTGAGCATATGCATTGTTTTCCAATTTTATAGTGCTTCCATTTTTTTGGCAACTAAAACAAAATGCAATAATGATACAGCAAATAGCAAAGTAAAGTACATTTAGTTTTAAACCACACCTCCCCTTTTTAGCAGATGATGTTAAGAAAATGTTTCAGTTCCATCACCATCTCAATCAATAGTCTGATAGTTTTAGAATGCCGCCAGAGGCTTTTACATCTTTCATTATGTTTATTCTAGGAATGGTATTAATGTGTCTTAAATTGGTGACCTAATTAGATAGCATTGTGAAAATGAGACAGAATGAGAGATGAGTAAATGGCCAGTACTGTAAGAGGTGTTAAGAAAGCAAGAGTGAGCCAGATGAAAAGTTAACTACTTAGGTCAGTATTCCAATCGTTTGTTATACAACACAATATTATGTAACAGTGTAATATTAATATTATATTTTTAAACGAAAATAATATTAATATAGTAAATGATAGATATAAAATTCATTCCTGATATTTTTTGTTTATGATGGTACGATGTAATTAACTTTTCACTCAAGCACTTACCCACAATGTAGATTAGTGCAGGCTGATAGATATCTAATAAAAAATTTTAATTTTTATTTTCTAAATTAATATTATCCATGAAAATAAACATTTGCTTTATATATTTTATCAGAGAAATTTACTTCTTTCTCCTGAAACGAGCCTTCACTCACAGTTCATAGATAAAATCTGTAGAATCTGTATTCAGCGAAGACAGATTTTCCCATTACTGATATAGGAGATGCCAGTTGGTGATATTAACCCCTTCACCCCCAAGGGTGGTTTGCACGTTCATGACCGGGCCAATTTTTACAATTCTGACCATTGTACCTTTATGAGGTCATAACTCTGGAACGCTTCCATTGATCCCGGTGATTCTGACATTGTTTTCTCGTGACATATTGTACTTCATGTTAGTGGTAAAATTTCATTCAAATAACTTGCGTTTATTTGTGAAAAAAGTGGAAATTTGGCAAAAATTTTTAAAATTTCGCAATTTTCCAACTTTGAATTTTTATGCCCTTAAATCACAGAGATACGGCACACAAAAAACTTGATAAGTAACATTTCCCACATGTTTACTTTACATCAGCACAATTTTGGAACCAACATTTTTTTTTGTTAGGAAGTTATAAGGGTTAAAAGTTGACCAGCGATTTCTCATTTTTACAACACCATTTTATTTTTAGGACCACATCACATTTGAAGCCACTTTGAGGGGTCTAAATGATAGAAAATACCCAAAAGTGACACCATTCTAAAAACTGAACCCCTTAAGGTGCTCAAAACCACATTCAAGAAGTTTATTAACCCATTAGGTGCGTCACAGGAATTTTTTTGAATATTTAAAAAGAAATGAACATCTAACTTTTTTTCACAAAAAAAATACTTCAGGTTCAATTTTTTTTATTTTACCAAGGGTAACAGGAGAAATTGGACCGCAAAAGTTATTGTGCAATTTGTCCTGAGTACGCTGATACCGGATTTGTGGGGGGAACGACTGTTTCGGCACATGGCAGAGCTCAGAATGGAAGGAGCGCCGTTTGACTTTTTCAATGCAAAATTGGCTGGAATTCAGATCGGACGCCATGTCACGTTTGGAGAGTCCCTGATGTACCTAAACAGTGGAAACCCCCTACAAGTGACCCCATTTTGGAAACTAGACCCCCCAAGGAACTTATCTAGATATGTGGTGAGAACTTTGAACCCACAAGGGCTTTACAGAAGTTTATAACGTACAGCGGTACAATTAAAAAATCATATTTTTTCCACAAAAATGATCTTTTCACCCCAATTTTTATTTTCCCAAGGGTAACAGGACCCTAAAAGTTATTGTGCAATTTGTCCTGAGTACGCTGATACCCCACATGTGGGGGTAAACCACTATTTGGGCGCATGGCAGAGCTCGGAAGGGAAGCAGTGCCATTTGACGTTTTTGGCTGGAATTGAGATCGGACACCATGTCGCGTTTGGAAAACCCCTGATGTACCAAAACAGTGGAAACCCCCCACAAATGACACCATTTTGGAAACTAGACCCCCTAAGGAACTTATCTAGATGTGTGGTGAGAACTTTGAACCCCCATGGGCTTCACAGAAGTTTATAACATAAAGCCATACAATTAAAAAATCATATTTTTTCCACAAAAATGATCTTTTCACCCTCAATTCTTATTTTTCCAAGGGTAACAGGACCCTAAAAGTTATTGTGCAATTTGTCCTGAGTATGCTGATACCCCACATATGGGGGTAAACCACTATTTGGGCGCATGGCAGAGTTCGGAAGGGAAGCAGCGCCATTTGACGTTTTTGGCTGAAATTGAGATCGGACACCATGTCGCGTTTGGAAAACCCCTGATGTACCAAAACAGTGGAAATCCCCCACAAATGACACCATTTTGGAAACTAGACCCCCTAAGGAACTTATCTAGATGTGTGGTGAGAACTTTGAACCCCCATGGGCTTCACAGAAGTTTATAACATAAAGCCATACAATTAAAAAATCATATTTTTTCCACAAAAATGATCTTTTCACCCTCAATTCTTATTTTTCCAAGGGTAACAGGACCATAAAAGTTATTGTGCAATTTGTTCTGAGTACGCTGATACCCCACATGTGGGGGTAAACCACTATTTGGGCGCATGGCAGAGCTCGGAAGGGAAGCAGCGCCATTTGACGTTTTTGGCTGGAATTGAGATCGGACACCATGTCGCGTTTGGAAAACTCCTGATGTACCAAAACAGTGGAAACCCCCCACAAATGACACCATTTTGGAAACTAGACCCCCTAAGGAACTTATCTAGATGTGTGGTGAGCACTTTGACCCCCCCAGTGCTTCACAGAAGTTTATAATGCCCGGGCGTGAAAATAAATAATTCGTATTTTTTCCACAAACATGATCTTTTAGTCACCATTTTTTTATTTTCCCAAGGGTACCAGGAGAAATTGGACCCAAAAGTTGTTGTCCAATTTGTCCTGAGTATGCTGATACCCCATATGTGGGAGAAAACTACTGTATGGGCACACGTCGGGGCTCGGAAGGGAAGTAGTGACGTTTTGGAATGCAGACTTTGATGGAATGGTCTGCGGGTGTCATGTTGCCTTTGGAGAGCCCCTAATGTACCTAAACAGTGGAAACCCCCCACAAATGACACCATTTTGTAAACTAGACCCCCCAAGGAACTTATCTAGATGTGTGGTGAGCACTTTGAACCCCCCAGTGCTTCACAGAAGTTTATAACGCCCGGGCGTGAAAATAAAAAATTCGTATTTTTTCCACAAACATGATCTTTTAGTCACCATTTTTTTATTTTCCCAAGAGTACCAGGAGAAATTGGACCCCAAAAGTTGTTGTCCAATTTGTCCTGAGTATGCTGATACCCCATATGTGGGAGAAAACTACTGTATGGGCACACGTCGGGGCTCGGAAGGGAAGTAGTGACGTTTTGGAATGCAGACTTTGATGGAATGGTCTGCGGGTGTCATGTTGCCTTTGGAGAGCCCCTAATGTACCTAAACAGTGGAAACCCCCCACAAATGACCCCATTTTGAAAACTAGACCCACTAAGGAACTTATCTAGATGTGAGGTGAGCACTTTGAACCCCCAAGGGCTTCACTGAAGTTTATAATGCCAGGGCATGAAAATTAAAAAATCGTATTTTTTCCAGAAACATGATCAATTAGTCCCCAATTTTTTCATTTTCCCAAGGGTAACAGGAGAAATTGGACCCCCAAAAGTTGTTGTCCAATTTGGCCTGAGTACGCTGACACCCCATATGTGGGAGAAAACTACTGTATGGACACATGTCGGGGCTCGGAAGGGAAGCAGTGACGTTTTGGAATGCAGACTTTGATGGAATGGTCTGCGGGTGTCATGTGCGTTTGGAGAGCCCCTGATGTACCTAAACTATTGAAACTCCCCACAAGTAACCCCATTTTGGACACTAGACCCCCCACAGAACTTATCTAGATGTGTGGTGAGCACTTTGAACCCCCAAGTGCTTCACAGAAGTTTATAACACTCGGACGTGAAAATAAAAAAATCATTTTTTTCCACAAAAATGATATTTTTGCCCCCAATTTTTTATTTTCCTAAGGGTAACAGGAGAAATTGGACCCCAAAAATTGTTTTGCAATTTGTCCTGAGTAGGCTGATACCCTACATGTGGGGGTAAAACACTGTTTGGGCGCATGGCAGAGCTTGGAAGGGAAGGAGCACCATTTGACTTTTTCAACTCAGAATTGGCTGGAATTGAGATCAGACGCCATGTTGCATTTGGAGAGCCCCTGATGTGCCCAAACAGTGGAAACCCCCAATTATAACTCCAACCCTAACCCCAACACACCCCTAACCCTAATCTGAGCCCTAACCCTAGCCCTAACCCTAGCCCTAACCCTAACCCTAGCCCTAGCCCTAACCCTAGCCCTAACCCTAGCCCTAACCCTAGCCCTAACCCTAAGGCTGTGTGCACACGCTGCGGATTTTGCTGCGGTTCCGCAGCGGTTTTGGCTGCTGCGGACCCGCAGCAGTTTCTGCTGTGGTGTACAGTACCATGATTCCCTATGGGAATAAAAAACCGCAGTGCAGACGGTGCGGAATTTTCCGCGCGGATTATCTGCGGTTTTCAATCCGCAGAAAGAATTGACATGTCAATTCTTTCTGCGGATTCTCCTGCGGTTTGCCATCTCCTCTATTGAGGAGATGAAAAACCGCAGGACAAAACTGCAGAGCAATCCACAGGTAAAACCGCAGGTCTTTTGACCTGCGGTTTCACCTGCAGATTTTACAAGATCCGCGCGGATGAATCCGCACCTAATCCGCAGCGTGTGCACACAGCCTTACCCTAACGGGAAAATGGAGATAAACACTTTTTTTTTTTAGTTTTATTATTTTTCCCTACCTAAGGGGGTGATAACGGGGGGTTTGACTTACTATTTATGGCGGTTTTTATGTTTGGCGGCTGTCACACGCTAAAAGACGCTTTTTATTGTAAAATAGTTTTTGCATCACCACATTTTGAGAGCTATAATTTTTCCGTATTTTGACCCACCGAGTCATGTGAGGTCTTATTTTTTGCAGGACGAGTTGACGTTTTTATTGGTACCATTTTCGGGCACGTGACATTTTTTGATCGCTTTTTATTCCTATTTTTGGGACGCAGAATGAACAAAAACCAGCGTTTCATGAATTTCTTTTGGGGGGGTGCGTTTACACCGTTCCGCGTGCGGTAAAATTGATAAAGCAGTTTTATTCTTCGGGTCGGTACGGTTACAGCGATACCTCATTTAGGTCTTTTTTTATGTTTTTGTCGGTTTTATGCAATGAAAACTATTTTATATAAAAAATAATTATTTTTGCATCGCTTTATTCTGTGAGCTGTAACTTTTTTATTTTTTTGCTGATGATGCTGTGTGGTGGCTCGTTTTTTGCGGGACAAGATGACGTTTTCAGCGGTACTATGCATATTTATATGCGTCTTTTTGATCGCGCGTTATTACACTTTTTGTTTGGCGGTATGATAATAAATCATTATTTTTTGCTTCGTTTTTTATTTTTATTTTTTAAGGGGTTCGCTAAAGGGGTTAACTAATGGGACAGTTTTATAGGGCGGGTCATTACAGACGCGGCGATACCTAATATGTGTACTTTTATTTTTTTTTTTTTTATTATTTCCAAAAAATGGATTTATTGAGGGAATATTTTTTTTTTTTCTAATTTATATGGCGATTTTTTTAAATTTATTTTTACATTTTTTTTTTATTTTTTTTACTTTATTACATAGTCCCAGGTGGGACATCACTGTCCTGTGACAGATCGCTGATCTGTCACATCACAGATCACTGTGACAGATCAGCAATCTGTCACAGGCATTGAAGAAGACTTCCTCTTGCCTGCGCTTTGCAGGCACTGAGGAAGCCAGCTTGCTCAGGTCCCCGAAGGCCCCCGTCGCCATCTTGGATCCGGGGGCCTGGAGGATAGGAGCCCCCCGCAGCAGCGCTGCACATTGCGCTGCCGTGGGGGGCTCTGGGAAGCACGGAGGGAGCCCCCTCCCTGCCGATGCTTCCCTTTAACTCCCGGTACACCGCGATCATGCTTGATCGCGGTGTGCAAGGGGTTAACGTGTCGGGGGAGGTTCGTGACCGCCCCTGACACATAGTGCCGGGTGTCAGCTGTGATAATCAGCTGACACCCGGCCGCGATCAGCGGCGCTCACCACGTGGGCGCCGCTGATCGCGGTAGACGTACTATCCCGTCCACGGTCATACGGGCCCGGGTACCGTGGACGGGATAGTACGTCGGATGTCAGGAAGGGGTTAAAATTATATAGAGCGGGGAGGGAGAGGAGGATGAAGGATCTAGTTCTCCATAAAATGTTATGAGCACCAACTGGCATCCCTTATCTCAGAAATGTGGAAATTTGTATTTATTGAAGACAGATTTTACCTGTGAATTGAGAATTTTGAGAATGATCAGTACTAGAGGAGAAAAAAGCAGATTTCACTGATAAAATATACTACAAAGTTTTTTGTAATGTATCTTATTTATCAAATTATTTTCACATGTACTGTTGTTTTTTGGCAAAGATAAATAAAACAACAGTTATGCTTTAAGGCTATGGGCCCACGTAGCGTTTTAAAACGCACAATGAAAACCGGACTCCTTCCCAGAAATCGTGCGTTTTTTTCCTCGCGATTTTACTGCGATTCTGTTCGAGATTTTGCCGCGATTTTCTCAAGCACTTTCCAAGCGATTTGAAGCATCGCTTGGAAAGTGATTGACAGGTTGGTCACTCTCGTCAAACATAGTGTTTGACGAGTGTGACCAGCTTTTTACTATTGAGGCTGCCTATGCGGCATCAATAGTAAAAGATAAAATGTTAAAAATGATAAAAAAATAAAAATCGGGGTATATTTACCTTCCGACGTCCCGCGCTGCCATCCCGGGCCTCAGCGTTCCCAGCGATGCCTTGCGAGACCTGTGATGATGTTGGTCTCGCGTTACTATAGCGATCTCGCGAGACCGCTAGAGTCACGCGAGACTACGTCATCACAGGACCTTGCCGCAAGGCATTACTGGGAACGCTTAGGCCGGGAATGCAGCGCGGGACGTCGGAAGGTAAATATACCCCGATTTTTTATATTTTATTCTTTTTTTTTACAGGGGTATGGTACCCAGGGCCTGGAGGACAGTCTCCTCTCCTCCACACCGTGGGTACCAACCGCACATGAGACGCTTAACTTCCCGCATGGTAGGCATAGCCACATGTGGGAAGTAAGCGATTCTCATGCATTCCTATGGGTGCGGAATCGCGGCAATTCTTTGCGATTCCGCACAAAAGAATGATCATGCTGCGATTTTTTCCGCGATGCGATTCCGCCGTGGAAAAAAGCGCAGCATTAGCACAGTATGTGCGGAATGCCATAGAAATGCATGGGGTGCGTCATGTACAAGATTTTTAAACGTTTTCGCAGCGTTTTTGCGCTGAAAATCGATGCAAAAACACTTAAAAATCGCATCATGGGCACACAGCCTAAGAGTATACTATTTACCAGTTAGCTGAAACAATTAACAACTGAGCTAAGTATAGCTGAAATAACATAGGAGCCATTAAAGGGGTTTTCCAGTGAACAGAAGTTGTTACTTTTGTCAAGATGGATGACAGCTTGTTGACAGGTTGGAGTTTAAAAAACAGCATGGGGTCCCCCCATTTTTGAAAGCCAGCCAAGATAAAGCAGGCAGCTGGGGCTGGTATTCTCAAGCTGGTAAGGGGCCATGGATATCCCCCCAGCCTAAAAATAGCAGCCTGCAGCCACCAAAGAAAAGGCACATCTATTTGATGCGCCAATTCTGCCTCTTTGTCTGGCTCTTCCCACTTGCCCTGGTGAGGTGGCAAGTGGGGTAATGGTTATGCATCATACTGTTCATAGGGAGCTATGGTTGTATCATACTGTTTATAGGGGAGCTGTGTGCCAATCATACTGTGTAAAGGGGAGATTTGTGCACATAATACTATATAGGAGAACTGTGTATCCTTCATACTATGTATAGAACACTGTGAGGAAATCATTCTATACCTAGGAGAGCTATGAGCCCATGATACTATCAATAGGGAGCTGTTGACTTATCCCTGAAGAGTGGATAGAATCACAGGACTCCAGTCCAGCACCCAGATCAGTGCCACCTGGTGATTGGACAAGGAATCAGCGAATCTCTTTCCTTCCATTATCCTTGACATGGCTATTGATTAACCAATGTTTGAGTGACATAATATGTGTTACATGCTCGTTTATATTTATAATAAATTAATATTGGCATACAGGTGATAGAAATATTAAGCTAGTCCTACTTGTATGCCTCATATTAGCGGTCATGTTGTTGCGAAAACGTATTTTATTTATTTATGCTAATGATTTTTTCAAGGCTGGGACATATGGTGCCTGGCTGAAATACCTGCCACTTGTTTTCATTTTAATGTCACCCCATTTCCATCAGTGTCCCACTGCCCTGTGACATGCAGTTGTGGTGTCAGAATCCTTCCACAAGCCATTCCTTTTCCTCCCTTCTATGGGAAGTGTATTCAGGGATATTGTGCGCAGATGAGTCACTGCAACTTTCGCACCTGGGACCTCCGGCATGCGCAACGATAATGCGTTCTCTTCACTTCCTTCCTGCATAGTCATTGCTAGGAACCATATGTATATATACACATAGGTGCTCTCCCCACTTCCTCCCTGCATAGTCATCACTAGGAGCTATGTGTATATATATAGCAATGAATATGCACAGAGGAAATGGGGAGAAAGCCTTATAGTTATACATGCCAAAGATCACTGGAGCAAAAGTTCCAGTGACTCGCCTGTGCAGAAGATCCCTGGATACACTGCCCATAGAATGGAGGAAAAGTTATGGATTGTGAATGGAGTGCAGGGGGCACATGTGGGATTTCAGCAAAAAACTGCATGTCATAGGGCAGTGTGACACTGATGGGAGGGTGGTGACATTGAAATGAAGACAGGAGGCAGATATTTCTTCCAGGCACCACATGCCCCTGAGTCTGGAAGAAATCATGAGCATAAAGAAATAAAACAGGATTTCTCAACAAAAAGACTGCTAATATGAGGCTTATAGGTAGAACTAGTTTAATATTTCTATCACCTGTATGCCCTTATTAATAGGTTCTACACATCCCAGGGAGTGACAGATTCCCTTAAATGTTTGTTAATTAAATTATAGTTGTAGAAGCCATTTTTACATAAGCTTCACTATGTGATATATTTTTTGTCTTTAAGTCTCTGTTGTTTTCTGCAGGTGCCTCGTCAAATTTCACATTAGCAATCTTTTCTGGTTATTGCATTCAATGTGTTTTCCTTTATTTCATACATTTTTGGTGCAGATTTGAAGAATCGTTTTTATGTGTTTTCTATAATGCAGAAAAGTTTTGATTCTACACAGAAAAAAGTAATTGCAATTTTTTACAAGTGTTTTTATCAGGTTCCCCATAGAAACCAAGAAAAGCACCAAAACTGCACAATTCAACAGTGTCTTTAGACACACAGTGGGAAGAATTTTCATGAACTTACCTTATTTTGTGGATTATAATGAAGCTCTGGAATATAAGATGCACCCCAAATTTTGAGGAGAAAAAAAGGATGAAAAACTTTTTTTAATAAAATGGTGGTGCTTCTTGTAATCCATGCGTCTTATTGCTTACCGGGGATGGTGGCTGCGGTGGGGGCTCTCCCGACATTTTGTGAAAGGCAAGAGCCCCTGCAGTTCCTTGGTTTCCTATACAGTGGAAAATGGCTGCCGAGGGCAGGGCACGCTCAGATGGAGATCTCGGTACCAAGATCTTGGGATATGAGATCTCAGCACCGGAGACAACCGCAGCACTGGGGACACCCACACATCCGAACGCCCCCTCATCTCAGCCTGCGGGCTTCAGAAAAGCTCCACGCTTTCCTCCTCCAGCAGTGACCCTGGGACCCAGCTCCACTGCAGCTGGTAAGGTATATCCGCATTATAAGACACACCCCAATTTCCCCAAAAAATTTTTAGGGGAAAAAGTGCATCTTACAATCCAAAAATACAGTACATCCGATTTGCTTGGACAGTTAAATGCAGCAGATATTCTGTGCAAGAAACAACACAAAAAAGGCAACATTTATACTACATGTGAACATAACCTAATGTCCAAGCAAAGTGAATTCATGAAAACTCTGCCTAATGTCTTCCATTGGCAGGGTGAGGGTAACAAAGTGTGGCAATACTTTATTGAACCACCAACCGACAATCACATAAAGTACAGTCCTAGCAAGTACATAAGATTGTACAAACGATAGAGCCTCACCCTGGCCCCCTGGCGAGACAAAGTCAAGAACTTGGTGCGATATGTCTCAGGGGTGATGGCAAAAGGGCCAACAGGATGTCCTTAACAATCCGGTCCGGTCAAGTCAAACTAGTCCACATGCATTTTGCCCAATCGGTTGTGGGCACCTGGTGCATCATCATCATGAGGTTCTCAATGCGTTGCAGATGTTCATCAAACTCTGTGTAGGACTCATTAAACATTGTCACAACTCTGTAGTGAAGATGATTTCCTTGGTGGTGGACCATCATGGAAGTAGCAACTGGCACGGGTGGTAGGGGGACTGGAACTCCTAATCTGATTCTGTAACACAAGCCCTCTCCTAGCTTGAGATTTTGAGTCCCAATGTGATTAACAATTCTTGGATTTGGGCTGTTTTGGACTGGGTATTTAATTCCAGACTACCAATGGATCCTTGATTTGGCAAGCAATTAAATTCCTCTTGGTGCACCTCAGTGGAATTTTCATCCTAACGGACCAATTCCTGGATCAATTTCATGTCAAGTGACCCGGTATTCAATATATCAAAGTTTGCACAGTTCTTGCAGTCTCCATTTCTTGTTGTAGCTGTAAATCCCCTCCGGTCCTTTTCCCAAGGCTAAGCTGATGGGGTTGAACATGGTGGCATCCTAAAACTGCTGTTTATGCCTCACCTATGCTCTGTTGGTCTGTCAATCTGCATCCTTTGGTGTGGAGCCCTTGAATGGTGTCTATGAACACCAGTCCCCTGCAGCTGCCTCAGATCGCAAGAGTGGAGTAGTATCCTGCTTCCACCAAGTGTGGAGACATGAGGGTCATTGGGTGCTTTTGTCCTCTGTCCTGGCAGTATTTAGGAATATGCAAATAAAGTCTGTGGAGCCTCTTTTAAGAGTCTCAAACACGGGACTAGCCAGATCTTCCTCCAGGGAAGGACCCAGCCAAGGAGTGGCTCCTTTCAGAAACCACCATTACCACCATATTAAGTGGCCCTTTAAGTCAATATCCAGCTCTTTACGAGTTTACAGATATGACAAGGGAAATAACAAGGCCAGGTATCCATCCACAGACAGCTATTTCGGGGTGTTGCCCCTCATCAGTGTGGAGTAGGATTCTGGCTAGGTGGGAGCAATGCCTAGTAGACCAACATCACGAAACAATCACTGACCTCAGGGAGACCAGTCAAAGAAAACACTTCGGCAGCCGGCAAAGGCGCTCAATCAGTGAAATCCTAAGTGCATTGCTCCCAGGGAAATAGGAATATGCAAATAGAGTCCGTGGAGCCTCATTTAAGAGTCTCAAACACGGGACTACTGGCAATATTTAGAAAGACTGCATGGACCATTGTAAGAATGCTATTCAGACAACACAGGATAACAATAACACAGTGTAGCAAAACTTTATTGAACTAGCAACTGACAATCAAATATAATACAGTCCCAGCCAGTACATAAGATGGTACAAATGAAACCCTTCCGCTGGCTCACTGGGGATTAGATCATCTGTGACTTTGGGGCGTCCAGGGCCAACCATCCCAACTGTAACAGAAAAGGTTGTTGAAACACTGTGCATGATCCGAGGAGAGTCTGTAGGGGAGTTAATAGGTGCTTCACTAAGTCTGATTTTGGATGCACGGAGGCTGGCGATATTGCGATCCGAATAGTGATGAGGTCAATGGAACTAAGTGCTACACCAGGACGGACTTTGGGTAGTTGGGAGCTGACCCATAAGGAACAGGAGGCAGGCACAGCCATGATTGGAAGATTTAGATAGTTATGGACTGCACAACTGGCATAGTGACTGGCACAATGGACACATAGGCAGGTATGTACTGACAGGCACGACTGGTATCCTGTCAAGCAGGTGCAGGCAGGCATGGCTGATATACAGACAGGCAGGCATGGCTGATAGGCAGATTGGCAGGCAGACATACAGAACAGGTATACTGGGATATGAGCAATGGGACCTAGTAAGTGTGTTAGAAACAAACTACAGAGCTGCACAGTTATCTCCCTGCAGTTGCAGGTGCCTAAAATAGTACTTGTCTTCCAGCCATTGGCTTTGGACACTTTAGGATGGTGATCGCGTGGCCCCTTTAAGAAGGAGGAGGCACGCCTGTGCACTGTGTGCATACCCTGGACATCAGCAGTAGGAGAGGAGGAAGGCAGCGCAGAACTGCGGCAGTGAGTGAGTCAGCGTATCTGCCAGGGAGCAGAGGCAGAGTTGCTAGTGCTGCACCAACCAGTGGTACCCCACATTTGGGAGACCCCTGCAGAGGAGGTAGTGGCAAGGTTAGGAAGCTGACATTCCAATGAGGTTTGAGGTCAGGTGACCTGATTGTCACAACCTGGACGGTTGTCTTGACGGTTCAGTGATGGTTAATGGAGCAGATCTATATTCCTTCAGCTGACGCATTGGTCCCTTAAGCTGACTTCCTGTAGGGTGTCAAATTTGTTTTTCTCTGGTTGGAGCCATTGTGCCTTTGCTACTGTCATGTAGAGCTCAGGAAAACAAAGGAAGATCCTCCATTTATAGTTCACAGCTCTTATTTAGGCATTTTTCCAAAGTATTATGGCATTCTGGGAGGACATAATCTCGTATTGTTCTAGGGTTCAAATAACCTGCATAGTTTGTCCTTCAATATTTCCAGTACAACAAGCTGCATGAAATGATTCAATGGGTAATCAACATATTAACAAACATTGTTTGCCCAATTATCCTGTGCCTTTGTTTCCCAAAGATAGTAGGACAATAAGATGCAAAGGCTGATACAGTAGGTAAAACAGCAGTAATGCAACAATTCACAAACATCAATTCAATCTACAGCAAGAGTCACCATTTAGACTCATATGAAAAATAGCTCATGTCCCTGGGCTTATGAACCCCTCTCTGACATTAGATGTACTATTCTGTCCATGTGACCTGGGCTTTACTTCCCATGGACGAAATAGTACGCCATTGGCGATTGGCCATGCACACGGGGGGTGTGCGGCCGATCGTGGCCGGGTGTCAGCTGATTCTCACAGCTGACACCAAACACTAAGTGCCAGGAGTGGTCACGAACCGCTCCCGGTACGTTAACCCCGGAATACTGCGATCAAACACAATCACAGCATTCTGGGAGTGGGCAGAGGGCTGACAGCAGCTCTTCCTTTGGATCAGAGACCCCGCGGCGTGATGTGGGGTCCCGATCGCTCCCATGGTAACCTGATGTTGTCATGACGACATCCAAGTTATTTGAGCTGAGAAACTTCCTGTCATTCGCAGTGCACATCAGGAAGTCTCTCAGGTCAGTGTGCACCAAGCAAATATGATTCATCAACTTTGGCTGCATCTTTATAGCTGCTAAACAAACAGGAGGGGAAACACTGACAGGATTAGCTTTGCAATGTTGGGGCAAACCTTGATCTGAGTAAGACTTCTAAGTTGAAATGCGCTGATCGTCCTCACTGGTGTGCCCGGTGTTTGCTATGCATATTTTTTGAAGAACATTATACATTTTTAAAGTTGTCCAATAAAGCTTTGCAAAGTTGTAGCCACCTCCATCTCAAGCTGGATCATTTCTCCTCTTGTTCTCATCTGGTGTGATCAAAATAAAATATTAGTAACTACAACCCCCCTTTATCACCCCCTAAGTTAAGGAAAAATTATAAAATAAAAAATATGTATTTCCATTTTCCCATTAGGGTTAGAGTTGGGCTAAAGTGAGTTGGGCTAAAGTTAGGGTGAGCATTGGGGCTAAAGTTTGGGTTAGGGTTGGGGATAAAGTTAGAGTTAGGTATAGGGTTGAGGATAAAGTTTGGGTTAGGTTTGGGGCTAAAGTTAGGGTTAGGGTTGGGGCTAGAGTTGAGGTTAGGGTTTGGATTAGGGTTAGGTTTGGGAGTAGGGTTAGGGTTGGGATTACGGTTAGGGGTGTGTTAGGGTTAGGTTTGTGATTAGGGTTATGGTTATGGTTGGGATTAGGGTTAGGGGTGTGTTGGGGTTAGGGTTGGAGTAAGAATTGGGGGTTTCCACTGTTTAGGCACATCGAGGCTCTCCAAACGCGAAATGGCGTCCAATCTCAATTCCAGCCAATTCTGCGTTGAAAAAGTGAAACGGTCCGCCTTCCCTTCCGAGCTCTGCTGTACTCCCAAATAGTTAGTTTCCCCCACATATGGGGTATCAGCATACTCAGGACAAATTGGACAATAATGTTTGTGGTCCAATTTCTCCTGCTACCCTTGTGAAAAAGAAATTGAGGGTGAAAAGTTCATTTTTGTGAAATAAATATGATTTTTTATTTTACGGCTCTACATTATATACTTCAATGAAGCACTTGGGGGTTCAAAGTGCACACCACACATCTAGATAAGTTCCTTTGGGGGTCTAGTTTACAAAATGGTGTCATTTTTGGGAGGTTTCCACTGTTTAGACACATCAGGGGCTCTACATGCGCGACATGGCATCCAGTCTGATTTCCAGCCAATTTTGCATTGAAGAGTCAAACGGTGCTCCTTCCCTTCCAAGCTCTGCCATGCGCCCAAACATTCTTTACCTGCTTATATGGAGTATCAGTGTACTCAAGGCAAATTGGACAACTTTTGTTACCCTTGGTAAAATAAACAAATTTTTATCTGAAGTAAATTATTTGTGAAAAACGTTAAATGTTCATTTTTTTAAACATTCCAAAAATTCCTGCGAAGCAGCTGAAGGGTTAATAAACTTCTTGATTGTGCTTTTGAGCACCTTCCGGGGTGATGTTTTTAGAATGGTGTCACTTTTGGGTATTTTCTTTCATTTAGACCCCTCAAAGTGACTTCAAATGTGATCCCCCCAAAAAAAACGGTGCTGTAAAAATGAGAAATCGCTGTTTAACTTTTAACCCTTATAACTTTCTAACAAAAAAAAAAATTTGGTTCCAAAATTGTGCTGATGTAAAGAAAACATGTGGTAAATGTTAATTATTAAGTATATTGTGTGACATATCTCTGCGATTTAAGGGCATGAAAATTTAAAGTTGCAAAATTGCGAAATTTTCAACATTTTTGCCAAATTTCTTTTTTTCACAAATAAATGCAAGTCATATCAAAGAAATTTTACCACTATCATGAAGTATAATATGTCACGAGTAGAGATGAGCGACTTCATCTTTTTTAGGGTCGAGTCGGGTTTCATGAAACCCGACTTTCGCAAAAGTCGGGTCTAACGAAATCGGCCGACTATAGGGAAAAGTCGGAGGCCGACTGAAACACGAAACCCAAAGCAAGTCAATGGGGAAGCAAAGTCGGCAGGGAGTGGAGGACAGTAAACACACCTACAGTGCCCATTTCAAGGCAAAAAACATCAATTCTTATTACTGAAGCTTGTCAACCTTAATTTACTTCATAATAATAGTTACGCATTGAAAACAGGGGCTTATTTGTCTAAAGTTGTGGGGGGGTAGGGCTGGCTCCAGGTTTCCATGTGCCCTGGGCCAAAGAGTGTCAGTGCGCCTCTTTAACACATACCACAACTCATGATGCTCCGATACGGCACAGAAATATAGGTATAGTAGAATGACAGATACTTCACAGCTTACGTGACATGACTGATCTATTTTAAATTGTACAATAGCTCAAAAAAGGACAGTATATTACTCCATACAGTATTATGGCCACCACATTGTGCGCCTAATAGAATAATGAGCCCCATATATTTCTCCATACAGAATAATTGGTCACATACAGTGGGGCAAAAAAGAATTTAGTCAGTCAGCAATAGTGCAAGTTCCACCACTTAAAAAGATGAGAGGCGTCTGTAATTTACATCATAGGTAGACCTCAACTATGGGAGACAAACTGAGAAAAAAAAATCCAGAAAATTACATTGTCTGTTTTTTTTCATTTTATTTGCATATTATGGTGGAAAATAAGTATTTGGTCAGAAACAAGCAATCAAGATTTCTGGCTCTCACAGACCTGTAACTTCTTCTTTAAGAGTCTCCTCTTTCCTCCACTCATTACCTGTAGTAATGGAACCTGTTTAAACTTGTTATCAGTATAAAAAGACACCTGTGCACACCCTCAAACAGTCTAACTCCAAACTCCACTATGGTGAAGACCAAAGAGCTGTCAAAGGACACCAGAAACAAAATTGTAGCCCTGCACCAGGCTGGGAAGACTGAATCTGCAATAGCCAACCAGCTTGGAGTGAAGAAATCAACTGTGGGAGCAATAATTAGAAAATGGAAGACATACAAGACCACTGATAATCTCCCTCGATCTGGTGCTCCACGCAAAATCCCACCCTGTGGGGTCAGAATGATCACAAGAACGGTGAGCAAAAATCCCAGAACCACGCGGGGGGACCTAGTGAATGAACTGCAGAGAGCTGGGACCAATGTAACAAGGCCTACCATAAGTAACACACTACGCCACCATGGACTCAGATCCTGCAGTGCCAGACGTGTCCCACTGCTTAAGCCTGTACATGTCCGGGCCCGTCTGAAGTTTGCTAGAGAGCATTTGGATGATCCAGAGGAGTTTTGGGAGAATGTCCTATGGTCTGATGAAACCAAACTGGAACTGTTTGGTAGAAACACAACTTGTCGTGTTTGGAGGAAAAAGAATACTGAGTTGCATCCATCAAACACCATACCTACTGTAAAGCATGGTGGTAGAAACATCATGCTTTGGGGCTGTTTCTCTGCAAAGGGGCCAGGACGACTGATCCGGGTACATGAAAGAATGAATGGGGCCATGTATCGTGAGATTTTGAGTGCAAACCTCCTTCCATCAGCAAGGGCATTGATGATCAAACGTGGCTGGGTCTTTCAACATGACAATGATCCAAAGCACACCGCCAGGGCAACGAAGGAGTGGCTTCGTAAGAAGCATTTCAAGGTCCTGGAGTGGCCTAGCCAGTCTCCAGATCTCAACCCTATAGAAAACCTTTGGAGGGAGTTGAAAGTCCGTGTTGCCAAGCGAAAAGCCAAAAACATCACTGCTCTAGAGGAGATCTGCATGGAGGAATGGGCCAACATACCAACAACAGTGTGTGGCAACCTTGTGAAGACTTACAGAAAACGTTTGACCTCTGTCATTGCCAACAAAGGATATATCACAAAGTATTGAGATGAAATTTTGTTTCTGACCAAATACTTATTTTCCACCATAATATGCAAATAAAATGAAAAAAAAAACAGACAATGTGATTTTCTGGATTTTTTTTTCTCAGTTTGTCTCCCATAGTTGAGGTCTACCTATGATGTAAATTACAGACGCCTCTCATCTTTTTAAGTGGTGGAACTTGCACTATTGCTGACTGACTAAATACTTTTTTGCCCCACTGTATAATGTTCCATACAGTATATGATGAGCTCCACATAAGGCTCCAGTATATGATGGGCCTCATGGATGATGTTCCAGTGTATGATGGGCCCTAATAATGTTCCATATATAATGGGCTCCATTTCTAATGCTCCAGTGTATCATGTGCCCCATAGATGCTGCTCCAGTGTCTGATGTCCCCCATTTGGAATGCTCCAGTATATGTTGGGCCCCATTTTTAATTAACTCAGGCATGGTATGTGAAAAGAGCTCCATGGAGTAATCTGAAATGTGTACTGCCGCATACTTCACTTTTGGTGTGGGTGAAGGACACAAGGAAAGGGGTTGCTCCTGACCAGAAGCCTGCAGTTACGACTCAGTGCTTGCATTTTATTAAACTTCTGAAGAGGAGGCGATAGAGCTGGAGGCTGTTTCAGCAATGTAAGCCAAAAACAGTTCCTGATGCTTCGGCTTTAAAAGCAGTCTACCTACTCCCATAAAACGGAGCCTTACAGGCCTTCCAGAGCTACACCATGACGCAGGCTCAAGACCTCCTGCCTTAGCTGCTATTGTGCTTTTGGCACTACCAGCAGATGCATCACCACCACCATCAGTACCAGGTGCCCCCCCATGCCCACTTCCACATCCTCTTCCACCATACTTCCTCATGTTTTGGAAAATGGACCCAAAATACCAGCAGATAAATGGTACTGTATCAGAAGCATACAGCTCTATACAGTTTAGGGATAACAGTAAATCTCTGCATTTATTTAATGATTCATACACAGATGCTCACAGGCTCAGTATGGATTACCCAATAAAAAAAAAGTTGAAAAAGGTACAATATTACCAGATACAAGGTATATATAGTATAGTGTAAACATTCTGAATCTCCATATACATTTCAGGAGGCAGACACAAACGCTCTCAGGCCCTGTATGGATTACACAAGAAAATGAAAAGCTGTAAATGGGTAATGTAACACAAGCGTACAGCTGTATACAGTGTTGGGGTAATCTTAAAGCTCCTAATATATTGCCGGAGTAACAGACAGGCGTTCAGGAGGCAGACACAAACGCTCTCAGGCCCTGTATGGATTACACCAGAATCTAAATAGCTTAAAAGGCTACTGTATCAGAAGCATACAGCTGTATACAGTGTTAGCCAATTTTGAAATCTCGGTATATATTTCCGGAGTCACCCTCAGACGCTCACTCAGTCTGGGTTTGACCATAATAAAAAATGTCGTAAAAAAAGTACTGGATAACAAGATAGCAAGTATATATATTATAGGGTACCATTGAAATCTCTGTATACATAGTCCCGTAGTCACTCTCAGACGCTTAGTCAGTATGGATTTGAACGTAATACTAAATGTCGAACAAAGGTACTGCATAACAAGATACAAGCTGTATCGAGTATAGGGTAAAAATTGGTATCTCCGATTCACTGTATATATAGAAGGCGAATATCACACACGCTCACTCACTATGGATGATACCGTAATACAAAATTTGGAACAAAGGTGCTGTATCAGCACATAGCAGGTGTATCCAGTCTAGGGGTAATTGTAAATTTCCATCTACACTTCCGGCATCAGCCACAGACACTCACAAGCTCACTATGTATTACACTAAAATTTAAAAAGTAGAAAAAGGGAAAGGTAAAACAGCCTACAACAGTATACAGTGTTGTTGCACTTTTAAATCTTCATATATATTTCAATCTCAGTAAGCCAGTCCAGACTCTCCACTACTGGAAACTACATGGATACAAGTACAGATGGAAAGTCGAGTGTTAGCAGAAATTTGGGAATTACTCATAGCGGGAAAACCTCCAGGTAGATGTTGCAGAGGCGATGCAGACCCTCAATTACTGTGTCTGTGGGGACAGCAAAAAAGGTTCTTTGTGAAGAAAGGATTGCTTTATCGCAGTAGCGTGGATCACATCACCGTTACTCGTCTCCATCAAATTGTGATCACAGGGAGAGATGTAGACATGGTCCTCACTGCCTATCATGATGTGTCTGGTCATTTTGGAGTGCAAAAGACAGAAGCCCTCAGGCCGTAGGTGATTCTATGGATTGGCATGAGAGGAGACATTGAAAAATGGTGTCAGGAATGTCACACGTTTGTGACTATCACAACTGTGAAAGGTGATCATAAAGCACCACTGCATCCGCTTGTAAGTTGACGTCCATTACAATTGGTAGCCATTGATGGTCTGAAGGTAGAGGCCAGCAGGACAGGCCATAGCTACATCTTAACCATTCTCAATCAATACCCCAAATTTCTAGTGGCCGTCCCTGTGAAGGATTTAACTGCCCAGACTACACAGCGGTGGAGCAGGGAGAGGTAAGTATTGCAACTTGCAAGTGCTGTGGCCATGACCAAGCAGAGGGGGCACACTCGTGGTCGATGGTACTTGCACAGGGCCCCTCATAGTATGCTGGTGTGTCTGACGGCGAGTGCCCCCCCCACTGTCAGAGACACTGTATTGTACTATGAGGGGCCCTGTGCCAGTGCCATCGGCCATCAGTGGGCCCATCCACCTGTTCAGAGCAACGGTACTTGCCCGGGTGCGCCAGGTGTTGACCCTGCCCCCAGCCCTTGGGGGGGTGGGCAGCCCAGTTAGGGAGGTTTAAAAAATGGCATATGTTGATGTGTTAGCTGGACATTCAGCTGCTGCAAAGTGCGGAATTGGGCAAGTCCGAGGAAGAGGAGGACAAAAGTGAGGCAGTTTTCTGGCAACCTATGTGTCATCAGGGGAAGGTGGGACAAAATCCTTTGAAGCCCATGCATGGTTCATTTTAATGAAGGTTAGATCATCAACATTTTGGGTCGACAGACTGGTCCTTTTTTCTGTCAGGATTGATCCAGCAGCACTGAAGACTCTTTCAGATAACAAACTAGCATCAGGTCAAGTGAGCTCCTGTAAGGCATATTGTGCCAATTCAGGCCAGGTGTCCAGTTTAGAGGCCCAATAGTCAAAGGGGAATGACCTGTGAGGGAGAACATCGATATGGGAGGAGAAGTAGTTTGTAACCATAGTTGACAACTGCTGTCTCCTGTCACTTTTAATCGATGCAGGATTAGTAGCCGTGTGAGCGGTACATGAGAAATCATTCCATAACATAGTCATAAAACCCCTTTCTCCAATGCCACTTCAGCTGTGTGCACCACGAACACCTCTTACCAGAGATGCTTGTTTGTTAGCCAATATTATCTCTAGGTTCTCCTGTGGCATGATGTTGTGTAATTTGCCTTTGTAGCGTGGATCGAGGATGCTGGCCAGCCAGTAGTCATCATCCCTCATCATTTTGGCAATGCGGGGGTCCCATTTTTAGGATCTACAAGGCATAATTGCACATGTGGGCCAATGTTCCAGGTGTCAATGCTGCACTGCCACTGCTGGGTGGAGGAGCACGTTCTTGCAAATCCACATCCCTACAGTCACGCACAAACACTGTACCTGACCTTGGCACACCCACAAGTTCTCTTGCCCCCTGAGAAGCATCCTCCTGCCCAAAATAATCATCCCCCTCATCCTCCTCCTCTTCCTCTTCTTCCTCCACCTTGTCCAGGACAGTTCCCTGACCAGGCAATGGCTGACTGTAATCAAGGCTTCCCTCCTCCTCCGCTGCAGACGCCTGATCCTTAATGTGCGTCAAACTTTGCATGAGCAGACGCACAAGTGGGATGCTCATTCTTATGATGGCGTCGTCTGCGCTTACCAGCTGTGTGCATTCCTCAAACCACTGAAGGACTTTACAGAGGTCTTTCAGCTTTGACCACTGCACACCCGACAATTCCATTTCTTCCCTCAAACTGCCTGCCCATGTATCCTCCCACAAATGCATTACAGCCTGCCTCTGTTCGCACAGCCTCTCAACCATGTGCAGGGTGGAGTTCCACCTTGTTGCAACATCTATGATTAGGCGGTGCTTGGGGAGGTGGAGCAATCGCTGCAGCTTCTGCATACGAGTGGAGTGGACGTTTGAGCGACGGATGTGCGAGCACAGTTTTCGCACCTTATGTAGCAGGGATGCTAACTCCGGGTAATTATTAAGGAAGAACTGCACCACCAGGTTCAAAGTGTGAGCCAGGCAAGGTATGCGTGTGAGTTTTGCACGGGCTATGGCTGCCACAAAATTACGGCCGTTATCACTGACTACGTTGCCTGCCTCAAGATGTAGACTGCCCAGCCATGACTCAGTTTGTCCCGGCAAGTAGTCTCCCAGTACCTCCGCAGTGTGTCTGTTGTCGCCCAAAGACTTCATCTTTAACACAGCCTGCTGACGCTTACCACTAGCTGTTCGATAGTGGGACACCTCGTGTTCAACACTGCCAGCTGCGGATGTAGTGCTTGTGCGACTGTGCTCTGTGGTCGAGCTTTCGCTGATGGAGGAGGAGGAGGGTCGAAAGCCTACAGCCAACTGTTTCCTATACCGTGGACTAGGCAGCACTCTTCCACCGCTGCTGTCCCCTGTGGAGCCAGCATCCACCACATTAACCCAGTGCTCAGTGATGGACACGTAATGGCCCTTGCCATGCCTACTGGTCCATGCATCTGTTGTGAGGTGCACCTTTCCACTCACTGACTGTTTTAGTGCATGGACAATGCGGTCTTTCACGTGCCGGTGGAGGGCAGGAATGGCTTTTCGAGAAAAGAAGTGCCGACTGTGTAGGTCACAGCGTGGGACAGCATAGGCCATGAGCTCGCGGAAAGCTTTGCTTTCAACCAACCGGTAGGGCATCATCTCTAACGAGATTAGTTTGGCAATGTGGGCGATCAAACACACTGTATGCGGATGAGAGGATGAGTACTTTCTTGTCCTACTCAGAGTGTCTGGTAGGGTGAGCTGGACTGGAGAGCTGCATATGGGGGAAGTAGCGGTGGATCGGATGGAATGAGAGGGGGTTGGTGATGGTATTGTTGGTAATGGCCTAGATTCAGTGTTGTGTTGCAAAACCATAGTGATTCCCTGAGTGCTTTGGCCTTGCGGCGACAAGTCCACATTTAGTGCTGGTGGTGTGCTTAACGGTGACGGTGGTCTTAGGCCTCTTTCAATTTTTTTTGTCCGGCACCCAGACAGATTTTTGGGTTAATTCTGTGTCTGGAGGATCCGCCGGCAAAAAAAACGTTGCAAGCTCCATTTACAAATCTTTGAGGATGTTGACGGACACTAACATTGTGGCGGATCCTCAAAAAAATGGATGCAACGGACGGCAATCAGTCAGGATCCGCCAATAATGAAAGTCAATGGGGAAAAAACGGATCCGCAAAGAAAAATGGCGGATCCGTTTTTTTTTTCAAAATTGGCGGATCTTGACTGATTGTCAAAAAGGGAAGTGTGAAAGAGGCCTTACAGTGGGGGAAGCAATGGAGTGTTGCTGGCTACCTTCAGTTGGAGCATGTGCACATGTGCTACCTGAGGTTTTGTAGTCCATCCACGCTTGCAAGTGCATGTTGATTAAATGTCTAAGCATGCAACTGGTATTCAATTGTCTGAGTTGTTTACCTTGGCTAAAGGTCCTTCCTCACTTCTTAGGCTAGTTTCACACTTGCTTTTTTTTGCAGCGCGTTTTTCCCGCAAAAAAACACATTGAAAAAACGCATACATAAGCATACAACTGCTGCGTTTTTTTCAAGCATTTTTATGAGCATGCATGAAAAAAACGCAGCGTTTTTATGCGTTTGTATGCGTTTTTAGTGCGTTTTTACCGCGTTTGCGTTTTTTTCCAACATTTTTAGGTGGCCCCTCACACTACCCAAACCATGACTTTACTAACCCTAACCCTGACCCTAACCCTAACCCTAACCCTGACCCTAACCCTTAACCAAATCATACTTAACCCTAACCCAAACCCAAAACCCTAACTAACCCTAACCCTAACCCTAACCCTGACCCTGACCCTAACCCTAACCCTGACCCTAACCCTAACCCTAACCCTGACCCTAACCCTAACCCTAACCCTGACCCTAACCCTTAACAAAACCATACTTAACCCTAACCCTGACCCTAACCCTAACCCTAACCCTAACCCTAACCCTGACCCTAACCCTAACCCTAACCCTAACCCTGACCCTAACCCTAACCCTAACCCTGACCCTAACCCTTAACAAAACCATACTTAACCCTAATCCTGACCCTAACCCTGACCCTAATCCTTAACAAAACCATACTTAACCCTAACCCTGACCCTAACCCTAACCCTGACCCTAACCCTAACCCTGACCCTAACCCTAACCCTGACCCTAACCCTAACCCTAACCCTAACCCTGACCCTAACCCTAACCCTAACCCTGACCCTAACCCTTAACAAAACCATACTTAACCCTAACCCTGACCCTAACCCTAACCCTAACCCTAACCCTGACCCTAACCCTAACCCTAACCCTGACCCTAACCCTTAACAAAACCATACTTAACCCTAATCCTGACCCTAACCCTGACCCTAATCCTTAACAAAACCATACTTAACCCTAACCCTGACCCTAACCCTAACCCTGACCCTAACCCTAACCCTAACCCTGACCCTAACCCTAACCCTAACCCTAACCCTGACCCTAACCCTTAACAAAACCATACTTAACCCTAATCCTGACCCTAACCCTGACCCTAACCCTTAACAAAACCATACTTAACCCTAACCCTGACCCTAACCCTAACCCTGACCCCAACCCTAACCCTAACCCTGACCCTAACCCTAACCCTAACCCTAACCCTGACCCTAACCCTTAACAAAACCATACTTAACCCTAATCCTGACCCGAACCCTGACCCTAACCCTTAACCAAACCATACTTAACCCTAACCCTGACCCAAACCCCAACCCTAACCCTGACCCTGACCCTAACCCTAACCCTAAACCCCCTTAACTAACCCTAACTCTAACCCAAACCCCTAAATTCCATGGTTAAAAAAAAAAACGCATATGCAAAAAAACGCATACATGAGCATGCCAGTGCGCACATATGCGCATCCATAGGCTATAATGGCCATTTTTAGCGCAAAACGTGCGCATATGTGCGCATGCGCTTTTTTGCAGGGCCAAAAAATGCAACATGCTGCGTCTGGAAAATACCAACGCACACCCCAAAAAAACGCAGCGCATGAAAATCGCATACATGCGCTTACAAGCGCGCAGGTATGCGCACCCATGTTAAATATAGGGGGAAAAACGCATGCGCAGGTATGCGTTTTTTTCCAGCGCTAAAAAACGCAAATGTGAAACCAGCCTTACAGGTAACCTTTGCCTCATCAGTAGAATTTTGGACAAAGAAGTGCCACACTGCACTCTTCCTTCTACGGTATACATTTCCTGGCCTTGCACGCTGTGCTAAGTTGACCGTCTGGCCAAGCTGTCCTGCAACTCTTTTAGTTTTTGCTCCACGTTTTTGGACAGCTACGGGCCTGGCAGATAACTGCTGCTGCGATGTCAATGCCTGCTGCGGATCCTTCTCCTCATCTGAACTATTGCCAGCACCACCCTCCTCCCCCAAAGGATGTCAATCCGGGTCAAGAACTGGGTCATCCATCACCTCCTCTTCAAAAGTCATCTGCACCTTCCTCTTTACCTTCCTCTGTGTCATTGTGTAAGGTGGTATAGTATGCGGGAAGGGGCACCTGAGTTTCATCAGGGTCAGATTCTGGCTCAATAGACTGCGAGGGCAATGTAGTGCTCTGGGTCAATGTACCAGCAGAATCCTCTATCAGTGGCTGTGCATCAGTGCACTCCTTGTCAGATTCATCTTGGACTGGGGAATTCAGGATTTGACTGGATAACCCAGGTATGGTATGTGAAAACAGCACCATAGAGTAATCTGAAGTGTGGGCTGCCGCATCATTAACTTTTGGTGGAGGTGAAGGACACAAGGAAAGGTGTTTTTCCTGACCAGAACCCTGCACTGACGACTCCGTGCTTGAAGGTTTCGAACGTTCAGAAGAGGAGGCAATAGAGCTGGTGGCTGTTTCGGCAATGTACACCAAAACCTGTTCCTGATGCTCCAGCTTTAAAAGCGGTTTTCCTACTCCAAGAAAAGGCAACCTTACAGGCCTTCTTGGGCCAGAGGATGACGCAGGCTCAACACCTCCTGCTTTAGCTGCTATTGTGCTTTTGCCAGAACCAGCCAATGCACCACCACCATCAGTACCAGTTGCGCCCCCCTGCCCACGTCCGCGGCCTCTTCCAGCATGCTTCCTCATGTTTGGGAAAATTTACCAAAAATACCAGCAGAGAGATGGTACTGTATGAGGAGCGTCCACCTGTGTAAGGTGTACTAAAAAATTAAATCTAAGTATATATTTTGTTAGTCACAGACGCTCTCACAGTATGTATTTGACCGTAATCCAGCAAGCAGATGTACGGAACTCTATCAGAATTGTACAGCTGTATATGTTTTTTGTGTAACTAACAATCTCCGTATATGTATTTATGGAGTGTCACACACACACACGCTGACTCTGTATAGATGTGACTGTAATGCGAACGGCAGATATACAATACTGTTTGAGAATCGGACAGCTCTATACGGTGTGTGAGCACCAGGAGAAACAGGAGTATACAGGTGAACAATATGTAAAAACCATCTTTATTCAATCCAATAAAAGTACATCATCAAGGTAACACATAAAGTAATAAATAGGACATCACCACAGGGTGAAAGCAGACAAGCCATAGGATATTCACAGCGCAAGAGAAACTGCTGATAGGCGCAGGCAATGTATCTTAATAAATATGCCCCCCCCACACCTGGCCCAGTGCTCACTACTCCACTGCTTCTGGTAAGTTGTTACCCCTTTATGTTTCCTTTACATACTGGCGATCTTATAATTTGCTTTAAGCATTAGCGTCTGGGGTCTCCTCCATAGGGTGCATGTCTTATCTGGATACACTGGTATTTGACCTGTGCATATTTATTAACATACATTGCCTGCACCTATCAGCAGTTTCTCTTGCGCCGTGAGTATCCTATGGCTTGTCTGCTTTCACCCTGTGGTGATGTCCTATTTATTATTTTATGTGTTACCTTGATGATGTACTTTTATTGGATTGAATAAAGATGGTTTTTACATATTTTTCATCTGTATACTCCTGTTTCTCCTGGTGTTCATATTTATTGGAGTGGGTGTTTTTCCCTTTGCTTTAAAAGGGGGGTTCTCTTTCAGTCCTACCCCCTGTTTGGACATTTGAGATGTCACTGAGGCTTTTGCTCATTCAATACGGTGTGTGTATGGAAAATTGTCAATCTCCGTCTATTTGTATACAGACTGACACACGCTGTCTCTGTCTAATTTTGACCGTAATCAAACAGCAGATATACGAAACTGTTTGAAAAGCGGACAGCTGTCTAAGGTGTAGGTCTGGAAAAATGGAAAATCTCCTCGGCTTGTTTTTCCAGAGTCACACACAGAAAGCTTCTATTTGTCCGTGATACAAGGCGGTACACGGTAGTGTGTGAGGAGCGTACACCGCTATACGGTGTGTATGGAAAATTGTCAATCTCTGTCTATTTGTATACGGACTGACACAAGCTGTCTCTGTCTAGTTTTGACCGTGATCAAGCAGCAGATATTCGAAACTGTTTGAAAAGCGGACAGCTGTCTAAGGTGTAGGTCTGGAAAAATGGAAAATCTCCTCGGCTTGTTTTTCCGGAGTCACACACAGATAGCTTCTATTTGCCCGTGATACAAGGCGGTACACGGTAGTGTGTGAAGAGCGTACACTGCTATACGGTGTGTGCATGGAAAATTGTCAATCTCCGTCTATTTTTATACGGACTGACACACGCTGTCTCTGTCTAGTTTTGACCGTGATCACACAGCAGATATATGAAACTGTTTGAAAAGCGGACAGCTCTATAAGGTGTAGGTCTGGAAAAATGGAAAAACTCCTCGGCTTGTTTTTCCAGAGTCACCCCCAGATAGCTTCTATTTGTCCATGATACCAGCTGGTACACGGTAGTGTGTGAGGAGCGTACACCGCTATACAGTGTGTGGAAAAAATGAACGCTCAGTAACTCACCAGAACAAAATAATAAAAGTTGGAGTGCTTTGAAAAAAGCAGTTTGAATAGCAGTGTGCACACAGCAATGCAGCTAGCAGGTAGCCTTAAAAGGCAGCCTAATCATCACCAGCACTGCTGCACAGAACAAAAATCCTTCCCTTTCACTGCACACTAACTGTACAGTGAAAAGCGCTAGCAGCAGAAGCAATTTTTTTTTCTTCTTCCCTGCCTAACGCTCTCCCTATTCAGAATCATCAGCAGCAGCACCTCTCCCTATTGTAAGATCAGCAGAAGTAAGATGGTGGTCAGCGGTCACTGCCTTTTATACCCACTATGATGTCACACAAAGCCAGCCAATCACTTCAATGCCCTTCTCTAAGATGGTGGTGGCCGCTGCGCATGTCATCGCGTTGCCCACAGTGTGCGTCCTCCATCATTGGCTGAGAAAAGGCACTGGAAGCATTATTTGAAACGCGACTTTGGTGCTCTGATCGGCGACCTCATGGCCGACCTCACGCTATGATTGTGTTTCGATCGGCGAAACCCGACTTTAGCTAAAGTCGGCTATTTTTTAATTTGACCGACCCGTTTTGATCAACTCTAGTCACGAGAAAACATTCTCAGAATCACCAGGATCCATGGAAACATTCCAGAGTTATTACCTCATAAAGTGACAGTGGTCAGAATTGTAAAAATGTGCCATGCAAACCACCCTTTGGGGTAAAAGGGTTAAATATACATAATTAAGAATGAATGTTTCACATGAAAAAAATGCATATAAAAAACACCTTTGCATTTTTAATCACAGAAACAAAGCTTCTCTACAATATTAAAATGATGCAGGTTGTGGATTCAGTTCCTGTGGAGACCAGATCATAATGAATTGTTTATTTAATTGAATTGTAGTGTGTGCAGAGCAGAGATGCCCTGCCCAAGAAAAAGAGAAGCTATGGAGTGATGAAGATGCTGGGCAGAATACATTGCACAGAGAGATGTATACGGGATGGTTGGGAGTTATGATGAATGTACATCTAGATTTCCTAAAAAAACATAAAGTTAGAGTTTAAACAATGGCCAGTGGCCAGGATGCAAATTGCAGGATTTATTATTTTTACTTTTAACTAATATTAACTCCTTTACTCCCAAGGGTGGTTTGCATGTTAATGACCGGGCCAATTTTTACAATTCTGACCACTGTCCTTTTATGAGGTAACAACTCTTCAATGCTTCCATGGATCCCGATGATTCTGACATTGCTTTCTTTTGACATATTGTACTTCATGTTAGTGGTAAAATTTATTTGATATAACTTGCATTTATTTGTGAAAAAAATGGAAATTTGGCCAAAATTTTGAAATTTTGCAATTTTCCAACTTTGAATTTTTATGCCCTTAAAGCACAAAAATATGGCACACAAAATACTTAATAAGTAACACTTCCCACATGTTTACTTTTCATCAGCACAATTTGGGAACCAAATTTTATTTTGTTAGGAAGTTATAAGGGTTAAAAGTTGACCAGCGATTTCTCATTTTTACAACACCATTTTTTTTAGGGACCACATCACATTTGAAATCACTTTAAGGGGTCTATAATGATAGAAAATACCCAAAAGTGACACCATTCTAAAAACTGAACCCCTCAAGGTGCTCAAAACCACATTCAAGAAGTTTATTAACCCTTTAGGTGCTTCACAGGAATTTTTTGAATGTTTAAAAAAAGAACATTTAACTTTTTTTCACAAAAAAATTACTTCAGGTCCAATTTTTTTTATTTTACCAAGGGTAATAGGAGAAATTGGATCACAAAAGTTATTGTGCAATTTGTCCTGAGTACGCTGATACCTGATATGTGAGGGGAACCACTGTTTCAGCGCATGGCAAAGCTCAGTAGGGTATGAGCGTCGTTTGACTTTTTCAACGCAGAATTGGCTGGATGCCATATCGCGTTTGGAGAGTCCCTGATGTGCCTAAACAGTGGAAACCCCCACTAATGACACCATTTTGGAAACTAGACCCCCGAAGGAACTTATCTAGATGTGTGGTGAGAACTTTGAACCCCCAAGGGCTTCACAGAAGTTTATAACGTACAGCCATACAATTAAAAAATCATTTTTTTCCACAAAAATGATCTTTTCTTCACTAATTTTTATTTTTCCAAGGGAAACAGGACCACAAAAGTTATTGTGCAATTTGTTCTGAGTACGCTGATACCCCATATGTGGGAGTAAACCTCTGTTTGAGAGCATGGCAGAGCTCGGAAGGGAAGGAGCACTGTTAGACTCTTTCAACGCAAAATTGGCTGGAATTGAGTTTGGACGCCATGTCGTGTTTGAAGACCCCCTGATGTGCCTAAACAGTGGAAACCTCCTCACCAAGTGACCCCATTTTGGAAATTAGACCCCCCAAGGACCTTATCTAGATGTGTGGTGAGCACTTTGAACCCCCAAGTGCTTCACAGAAGTTTATAACGCCAGGGCGTGAAAATAAAAAAATAATATTTTTTCCACAAACATGATCTTTTAGTCCCCAATTTTTTTATTTTCCCAATGGTAACAGGCAAAATTGGACCCAAAAGTTGTCCAGTTTGTCCTGAGTGCGCTTATAACCCATATGTGGGAGATAAGTACTGTATGGGCACACGTCTGGGCTCGGAAGGGAACTAGTGACATTTTGGATTGCAGACTTTGATGGAATGGTCTGCGGGTGTCATGTCATGTTTGGAGAGCCCCTGATGTGCCTAAACAGTGGAAACCCCCCACAAGTGACCCCATTTTGGAAACTAGACCCCCCAAGGAACTTATCTAGATGTGTGGTGAGCACTTTGAACCCCCAAGTGCTTCACAGAAGTTTATAACATGTTTGGCAGCTGTCACATGCTAAAAGACGCTTTTTATTGCAAAAAATAGTTTTTGCATCACCACATTTTGAGAGCTATAATTTTTCCATATTTTGACCCACTGAGTCATGTGAGGTTTTATTTTTTGCGGGACGAGTTGACGTTTTTATTGGTACCATTTTCGGGCACATGACATTTTTTGATCGCTTTTTATTCTGATTTTTGGGACGCAGAATGAACAAAAACCAGCAATTCATGAATTTCTTTTGGGGGGGCGTTTACACCATTCTGCGTGTGGTAAAATTGATAAAGCGGTTTTATTCTTCGTGTTAGTACAATTACAGCAATACCTCATTTATATTTTTTTATGTCTTGGGACTTTTATACTTTTTTTACTCTGCGCGCTATAACTTTTTTATTTCTTCGCTGATGTTGCTGTGTGGCGGCTCGTTTTTTGCTTTTGCTCGGCAGTATGATGATAAAGCATTGCTTTTGCCTTGTTTTTTTTTTAGAAGGGGTTCACTTTTTTATTTACAAAAAAATAATTTATTAGGGAATATTTTTCTTTTTTTATTTATTTAGGAATTTTTTAAAAGTTATTTTAACACATGATTTTTTTTTTACTTTATTATACTGTCACAGGGGGGACATTGCTAAATAGGTCAGATTGCTGATCTGATACTTTGCAGTACACTGTGTCAGATCAGCGATCTGACAGGCACTGCAGGGGGCTTTCTCAGCACCTGCTCTCAGTAAGCACTGAGAAAGCCACCTCCCTGCAGGACCCCGAAGGCCCCCGTGGCCATATTGGAACTGGGGGCCTGCAGGAAGGAGGCCCTCGGAACAACGCGAGCACATTGCTTCGTTTCAAGGGGCTCAGGGAAGCACGCAGGGAGCCCCCTCCCTCCGCGATTCTTCCCTATGCCCCGGTACACTGCGATCATGTTTGATTGCAGTGTGTCGTGGGGTAAATGTGCTGGGAGCAGTCCGTGACTGCTCTTCGCACATAGTGCTGGGTGTCAGCTGTGATAATCAGCTGACACCCGGCCGCAATCAGCTGCGCTCCCCCTGTGATCGCAGCTGATCACGTATGATGTACTATTCCGTCTATAGGACTTAAGTCTCAGGTTACATGGATGGAATAGTACATCCAATTTAACAAAGGGGTTAACATATAGAAAAAAACATTCTAAAAAATGTAAAAAAATATTTAATATAAAAAAAGGAATTTAAACAGTAAGTCACTAAAGCAATAGGTTTTTTAATGTCACCTTCCTTTGAATGATCAATTTGTGAGCATCAGAAGAGCAAAAGTCTGTCTAAACAGGCCATTAAATGAATGCTGATTGCCAAACATATAGTGTGTCAACCATTTAACGCCATGAGGTTATGTAATATACATGAACCTTAGCCATGGTGCAGGTATGACACAGTCAATAGACTTATATGTGTGTTCTCTATTAAATAAATTTAACATCTCTGATCATTGTTTTCAGAGTAGGAATTGATTTTATATCCTTAGAGCACTACTGTTCTAATTATTTGCAACTAAAGTCTTTGAAATGATTAAATGGAAAGAGGGTACATTTCTAAAGAAGAATATAGTGCTGTTTGTGGGGAATTAAAAGGAAGCATTAAAAGAGCTAAAGCCAGTAATGAAGCGTGCTTGAAAGGGAGACCAAAAGCAACAAAGGATTTTGGGGGTATGTTAAAAGCAAAACAAAAGTTAAAATGTAATGTGCTGCTGCAGTGCAGTTTAGTGCAACCTCCACCAAGGGGTGCTGGTGAAGGAAGAGAGGTCACACACACAGTAACACAGAGCAGCAGCACAGGTGTCACAGGTAACATAAGAGTTGTCAGAAAAGCTGAAGTCAGAACCTACCGGGAACATAGCGTCAAAAATGTGAGATGTAAGATGTAATCGGAGTACAAGCCAGAGTCAAAACTGGTCAGAGGGCTTGGTATCAGAGACGGAAAATAAGAGGCAGAGTCCACAGATCAGGTCAAGTCATACACAAGTTGGGAAGTCAAAGGCAGAAGGGTCACCAGTATAGGGTCAGAGGTTCTAGCCAGGAAGCATGAACTATAGCTGACACTCGCCCACAGGCTGCAGAGGACTGAAATACCCCGCCAGCTCAAAAACGAGGCAGAGGAGATTAACCCACACCTGACCAGTCCAGAGAGAAGACACCAGAAAACAATCTCCGGACTGGATCATGACAGTGCCCCCCTCTCAATGGGGGGCCGTAGGATCCCCACTCTTCCCTGAACAACTAGCTTGAAAGGCCCAGACCAACTGATCCACATGGACCGAACGCGCCAGCACCCACAACCGGTCCTCAGGACTGTAACCTTTCCAGTGGACCAAGTACTGAAGTTAACGGCAGAGCATACGAGAATCCACCACCCATTCCACATCATACTCGGTCTGACCATCCATCACAACAGGTGGCGGGTGCGAGGGAGACTTACCTGAGGAAGGCACCGACAGCTTCAGAAGCGCCTTATGGAATACATTGGGGATCCACAACGACCGATGCAAGATCAGGAAAAAGGCCTCAGGATTAACCACCTCTAAAATTTCATAAGGGCCAATAAACTTGGGCGACAACTTAGCAGAAGGAATCCTCAATCTAATATTCTTGGTAGATAACCACACCTTATCCCCCACCTGGTAGGCCGGCCCCACAGAATGTCGTTTATCCGCAAAAAATTTATACTTGCCCTGAGCCTCCCCAATGTTTCTCTGAATCTCCCTCCAGATCTCCCCCAACTGCAAAAAGGCCGAATCAGCCCCTGGACACCCCGAATACAGCCTGGAAACCTCACCAAAGTGAGGGTGAAACCCATAGCTGCAGAAGAATCGGGAAGTAGTAGTGGACTGATTAACATGATTATTGAAAGCAAACTCCGCCATGGGTACCGCAGAGCACCAATCATCCTATCTGGAAGTAGCAAGACACCGCAATATCTGCTCCAAAGACTGATTAGTCCTTTCAGTCTGACCGTTGGTCTCGGGATGGTAGGCCTATGAAAAGGTCAGGCTGACACCCAGCCTTTTACAAAAGGCCTTCCAGAATTTTGCCACAAATTGCACCCCTCTATCAGACACCACACTGACAGGCACACCATGCAATCGGACCACATGCTCAATGAACAGTTTAGACAGAGTTTCAGCATTAGGGAGGCCCGCCAAAGGTACAAAATGCGCCTGTTTACTGAACCTATCAACAACTACCCAGATCACGGTTTTGCCATTAGAGGGGGGAAGATCGGTGATAAAATCCATGGACAGATGAGTCTACGGTCTATCTGGAACTGGCAGTGACACCAATTCCCCGGATGGCCGGTTACGAGAGGATTTAGCGAGAGCACACATCTCACAGGAAGACACAAACCCAGTGACTTCAGAAGCCAACAAAGGCCACCAAAGCAGCCTAGTAATGACTTTATGTGCGGCCGAGATTCCTGGATGCCCACTCAGAGCTAAGTCATGGAACTCCCGAAGCACCCTTAACCGATACTGAAAAGGCACAAAGAGGTTATTGTCAGGTACGGATGGAGGAGCAAGAGATTGGGCCTTATGAATCTCTCGTTCCAATGCCGAGGACACCACAGCCACCACTACTCCGCGCTGAAGAATGGAGGAAGGAGGTTCAGGAGGTGAAACTAGATCCAAGCTACGAGATAAAGCATCAGCCTTCACATTCTTGGACCCTTGTCCTTGATCCTTGTCTGAAGGTAAAAGAAAACTGAAATCAGGAAAAAAAATGTGACCACCTTGCCTGTCTCGGAGTAAAACGTTTCGCTGACTCGATGTAAGACCTGTTCTTGTGATCCATAATGACAGTGATACGATGGACAGCCCCCTCCAAAAAATGCCTCCATTCTTCAAACGCCAATTTAATGGCCAATATGTCCCAGTTACCCACATTATAATTCCTCTCAGCAGAGGAAAATTTTCTCAAAAAGAAGGCACAGGGCCTAAGTTAGTCAACGTGGGGGGCCCCTGGGACAACACAGCCCCCACTCCCACCTCCAAGGCATCCGCCTCTACGATAAATGGTTTAGACAAATTAGGTTGAACCAGTACAGGGGCGGTCATCAAACAGTTTTTTAAAGAAGAAAACGCCGCCACAGCTGGAGCTAACCAGTTCTTGATATCAGCCCCCTTACGAGTTAAATCGGTGAGGGGTTTGACAACCTGAGAATACCCCTTAATGAATTTTCTATAATAAATGGTGAAACACAGAAAACGCTGAAGACTTCTGAGATATCTGGGTTGCACCCAATCCACAATAACCTGTTCCTTCCTAGGGTCCATACAAAACCCCTCAGCAGACAAAATGACCCCTAGAAAGGACAATTCCTGAGCAAAAAATGAACACTTCTCTGGTTTAGCAAATAGTAAGCTCTTCCTAAGGCTCAGAAGAACTGCACAGAGGTGGTTCATGTAACTCTGCTTGTCAGAAGAATATATAAGAATGTCATCCAAATAAATTACCATGAGGCAGCCAATAAAATCTGAGAAAACATGAAATTCTGAAATACTGCTGGCACGATAGTCAGGCCAAAGGGCATAACCAAATTTCAAACAGACCCTCAGAGGTGAGAAATGCAGATTTCCACTCATCCCCCTCCCGTATACAGATGAGATTGTATGCTGTTGTGAGCTCATTTTCGGGTTTGCCTCTGGCTTCTGGTGAGAGTTATGGAGCTGGCTGTGCTGACAGAGGAGTAGTGAGTTCTCTATCTGGACTCCCTCTGTTGGTGAAGGGAGGTGATGAAGCTGATCTGAATGGCAGGGACCGGCCACCTGAGGAAGAGGACTGCGATTGGACATCAGGAGTTTCTGATTGGATTTGAGGCAGCCGACTCCCTAGTTTCTTGCTGGTGATTTTTCCTTACTGTGGCTCCTGGTTTCCAGTTTGGTTCCTGCCTTCCTAAAGCTAAGTTTTCTCTGCTATTGTTCATATGAGTCTTTGTCTGGTTTACTTAGTTTTTATGTTCAGCCAGCCCTGGCTGGGACTGGGCTGAATCCCCATTTTGTCTCTGATCAGTTGATCTCTTTTGCTCTGTCTTCAGATTATACCTGAGTGCTGATATAGTGATTTGAAGTTTAGCGACTTCAGGGACTTTTTCTATCAGATGTGTTGGACATTTTTTTGGCAGGGCTTTTTGTGTGATTGCAGACAGCAGCTTTTCTTTCATGTCCTTTCTAGTTAGCCAGGGCCTCATCGTTTGCTCAGCCTATCTTTCTATCTGTGTCTGTGTTTTCATCTTGTTCCACCGACAATACATGTTGGGGGCTGTCTATTGCTTTGGGGTCTGCTCTGGGGCAGTTTAGATTTTCCCTTTCTTTCTTTAGGCTTATTTAGTTCTCCGGCCGTGACGAGGCGTCTAGGACCACCGTAGGCACGCTCCACGGCTACTGCTAGTTGTTGTGGATAGGATCAGGGGTCTGCAATCCGCTAGTTACCAACCTCTCCGGTTTTCTGGGCTTAGCTTGCTTTTTGTTTTTTCCTCCTCGGTGACTCATTCATAACAGTATGACCCCAGAGGTCCAACTTAGAGAACCACTTGGCCCCCGACAATTGAATGTACAAATTGGGTATAAGTGGAAGGGGATAAATGTTTCTTATAGTGATTTTATTAAGTTCTCGAAAATCGAGGCATGGGCATCGAGGCACCATCCTTTTTCTTCACGAAAAAGAACCATGCCGCCACAGGAGAGATAGATGGCCGAATGTGGCCTTTACGGAGGCTATCAGAGATATACTCCTTCATAGCGGCCCGCTCAGAGGCGGAGAGATTGTACAGACGGGCTTTGGGCAATTTGGCATAGGAACAAGATCAACAGCACAATCGAATGGATAGTGTGGTGGTAGAACCTCAGCCTCCTTTTCGGAAAACGCATCCTCAAAGTCCTTCAGGTACTCCGGAATACCCTCCAGACTGACGTATGACACAGATACTGTAACAAGACATTTCTTAGAACAATTAGGGCCCCATTTAACAATGTCCCGAGATTCCCAATTAATCACAGGATTATGTAATTGCAACCAGGAGAACCCCAACACCAGTCCCTCAGTCAGATTGTCCATAACAAAGCAGGAAATACGTTCCTGGTGCAAGGAACTAACTTTAAGGAGAAACTCCTCTGAAACAAATTTGATGTCATTCTTACCAAGTGGTGTTTTGTCAATGGCAACAACATGGATAGGAGTCTCCAGCCTAACTGTCCCTATCTTACACCTGGACACCAAGTCAGAGTTAATAAAGTTCATGGATGACCCGCAATCTACAAAGGCAGAAGTGGACGTGGAGCCACTCCCACAACAAAGTTTCACTTGCAACAAAATTTTTGAAAATGGAGGAAAATGTAGCTGAGAGTCTGGGTGACCTCCATGACAATCACCCAGACTCAGCTGCTTGTTGGTCGGTGAACCGGAGGAGCAGTCCTTTTTCCAATGTCTGGGATCTCCACAAAAAAAACAATTTTCCTTCACGCCACCATCTTCTCTCTTTCTCCTTAAGGTTGGCGGCCCTCACCTCCATACGTTTTGACAGCGGCAAAACAACAAGACCAGCAGAGAGCAACGGAACCTCTCACTTTGCAATACCTCTCTCACGCAGCCTCCGATCCATACGGATAGCCTGAATCATAGCTTCCTCCAATGAGCTTGAAGGTGGATGGAGAGCCAGAGCATTCTTCAGATTATCCGCCAGTCCACACCTGAACAGACCACTCTGTGCGGAGTCATCCCAGGACACTTCAGTGGACCATCGGTGGAACTCGAAGCTGTAGCACTCGGCTGAGTGCTTTCCCTGAACCAGACCCATAATAGTGTTCTCTGCCACCGTCCGGTTCATCATAGATAAGTCCTAGGGCTTCAAAGAACCTATCTACCGACATCTGTTCAGGGGCAGTATGGGACAGCAAGAAAGCCCAAGATTGAGGACCCCTCTTAAGTAAGGAGATAATAATCCCCACCTGCTGAGTCTCATCCCTAGATGATCGAGGTCTAAGAGAAAAAAATAATTTACAACTCTCCCTGAATGTACAAAATGTATCTTTTATGCCAGAAAAGGTATCAGGAAGCTTAACTGTGGGTTCAGGAGAGTGCACAACAACATCCACTGAATTACCAGGTTGACTAACAGCATGATGGGAGGTTTCCTGCACAGTCTCAACAGTCTCAGTCAGTTTTTTCTGTTAGAGAGTATGAGACGTGACAAGGGCCTGATGTTCCACCGAAAAAACCCGCATCTTCTGTGTCAACCTGGAAACTTAATCCGCTAAGTTACCAAGCGGATCCATGACAAGAGAAAAAAAAAGCAAAATCCCCTTTAAATGTGAGGTCAGCTAAAATGTAATGTGCTGCTGCAGTGCAGTATAGTGCAACCTCCACCAGGGGGTGCTGGTGAAGGAAGAGAGGTCGTGTACATAAAGGAGGAACAAAGAGCAGCAGCACAGGTGCCACAGGTAATGAAAGAGTTATCAGAAAAGCCAAAGTCGGAACCTACTGGGAACGTAGTGTCAAAAACGTGTGACATAAGATGTAATCAGAGTACAAGCCAGATTCAAAATCGGTCAGAGAGCGTGGTATCAGAAACGGAAAACAAGATGCAGAGTCCAGAGATAAGGCCAAGTCATAAAGTCATACACAAGTCGGGAAGTCAGAGGCAGAAGGATCAGAGGTTCTAGCCAGGAAGCATGAACTATAGCTGACACTGGCCCTCAGACTTTAGTGGACTGAAATAGCCCCACCAGCTCCAAAACAAGGCAGAGGAGATTAAACCACGCATGGCCAGTTCAGAGAGAAGACAGCAGAAAACAAACTCAGGACTGGATCATGACACAAATATGCTGTATGATTTTTACAGGAAGAAATGGTCAAAAATGATTAGAAGGCCATAACTTTTAAATTCCTATCTTGCACCTCTCTTCTCTTATAAAGCAATTGTAACATCAACAGATCTTTACTGTGCTATTGGAGGAATAAAAGAATCTACATTATCTATAAACAGAGCGATAGGAACACTTAGCTAATATAAATGAATTTAAATCTCCTGGCCCAGATGAATTACATTCTATTGTACTGAAATAGTTAGCAGACGAAATTGCTGAACCATTAGTCAGATTCTTTGAAAAATCCTGGAGAGCAAGAGAAGTCCCAGAAGATTGAAGAAAGGTAAATGTTGTCTCTATCTTCAAAAGATAAAATAATATGTAGTCAGGAAATTACAGGCCAGTGATCCTAACTTCTTTACCAGGAAAGATCTGTGAACAAATTATTAAACCGCATGTATGTATGTACTTGGATAAGAAAACAGTAATTAACCAGAGCCAGCATGGGTTTGTAACAAGCAAGTCATGTCAAACTAATCTAATTTCCTTCTATGATGGAATCACTGACTGGGTGGTTCAGGGAAATATGGTAGATACAGTATATCTTGACTTCAGTAAAGCAATTGATAAAGTATCTCATACTATCCTTATTGAAAAATGACTAAGTATGGGATTGATACAGGTATGGTTAGATGGATTCATAACTGACTCAGTGATCGTACTCAAAGAGTGGTAAAAAATGGTTGCACATGCAATTGTAAGAGTGTTTCAAGTGGGGTACCACAAGGCTCTGTCCTGGTCCCAGTGCTGTTCAACATTTTAAAAAATTATCAAGATAAGGGAACTGAAGGTAAACTAATCAAATTTGCAGATGATGCAAAGCTGGGAGGGATAGCTAGCACAAGAAAAGGCAGAGAAAGGATTCAGAAGGATCTAGATTAGCTTGAACAATGGGCAGTGATAAATATAATGTTATTTAACAGGGAGAAAGGCAACATTTTACATATGAGCAATAAAAATAAAAAATACATCTACAGAATGGGAGGAGTAATACTAAGCAACTTCATGTGTTAAAAAGACTTGTGTATACTGATAGATCACAGGTTGCACATGAGTCAACAATGTGATGCAGCAGCAAAAAGGTAGATATAGTTCTAGGATTTTTCACATAAGTCCAAATATGTTCCAACCAACCTCTAAAATCTACATAACCATACAAAATTCCCAGAAAATATTAAAGGGATATAGAGGCATAGGTGTGAATAAAATAAAAATATTTTATTATAGTTGTTCAAAACATAATAAAATTTAAACATAGGGATTAACAAAGGGTTTCACGGTACATCAGTAAAAGAAACCGGGGGCTTAGCAGTAATAAAACAATTGATATTTGAAATCAAACATGTGTCTTAAAAGCTTTGAAAGTAAGTAAAGTGCAAAGTGCTGTGCTGTAGACAAAATTATAAAGGGTGTGCTCATAACTTTAAGAAAAATCCTGCAAAGCCACCAGGTATTCACAAATATCAACAGAAACTAAAGTGCCAAGTGCTATGCTGTAAACTAGAAATGCATACAGGCAAATGGCTCTAAAGTGAAAACAATACACTGCAAAGCAATCACGTAAGTCAACAACGTACTCGGGGTGGTATTTGCGGTACTTGATCTGGGCAATGCATTTGCCTGTATGCATTTCTAGTTTACAGCATAGCACTTGGCACTTTAGCTTCAGTTGATATTGGTTAATACCTGATGGCTTAGCAGGACTTTCCTTAAAGTTGTGAGCACATGCCTTTATAATTTTATAATTTTATCTGCAGCACATCACTTTGCACTTTACTTACTTTCAAAGCTTCTAAGACACATGCTTGATTTCAAATATCAATTGTTTTATTACTGCTAAGCCCCCGGTTTCTTTTACTGATGTACCGTGATACCCTTTGTTAATCCTGATGTTTAAATTGTATTGTGTTTTAAACAACTATAATAAAATATTTTGATTTTATTCACACCTATGCCTCTATATCTCTTTAAGGCCGGAGTCACACTGGCGAGGAATACGGGAGATTGAGAGGAGCAAAAAGCACGCATTAGACACGGACAAAAGATTTTCTATGGGGTCACTCGCACCAGGCGTATATTTCTCCTCCGTATCCTACGCTCCGTGCCACTCGCAGCATGCTGCGATTGTCAGCGTACTACGCCCGTAGGTACGCCAATGCAAGTCTATGGGTGCGCAAAAAATACGGATTACACACGGAACACACGTGTGACCTGCGAGCAATACGCACGTCTTTTGGCTGGTGAACAGGAAATGGGCCAATCCATCATCAGGAAGCCTAGACATGCAAATGAGCTCAAAAACCGCTCCAGACATCCAGGAAGTCAGCCTCCACAGAGTACAGCAGCAGCATGGCGTCCACATATATTAATGTAGAGATGCTCATTGTGCTGGTGCAGGAGCGTCCAGAAATATGGGACCCACGCGATGCAAACTATGCTAACCACACAAGAAAGGAGGCGTCATGGAGGCGCATCTGTCGCCAGATGTACGATGACTTTGGTGACAGACCACGTGATGAGCAGCATAAAATTCATAAGTGCAACCATAAAAACATCATTAACCTTAGCGCGCGCTATAAAATGAATCTACAATCAGCACCCCCCCTTCCTGTGCATGTACTTTTATTAGCCTTATGAGGCCGTTACATTTGGATGTGACACGTGGCTTCACACAGCCATAATTTGGGGTTAGGCCACAAGCTCCTCATCCTCCTAGCCACTAAAATTAGTTTAAGTGGAGCTAATGAGACCCAATTACATATGCCACCATGGGTAGAACGCACACCCCAGAAGGCCCCATGCCTAGACTACTGTTCGAAAATGTGACCTCACACATCCTGTCACATTGCAGTGGAAGATGTGATGAAACGGTGGAGAAGCATCCGGGACCAGTACCGCCGGGAACGCCAGCAGCGGTCCAGGAGTGGGGATGCTGGACATGTCAAACGCAAATATATCTACTATGACCGGCTGAACTTCCTCGCCCCAATTCTGGATCTGAGACCGTAAGTACATACCTCACACCACATGACACAAAAACATTACACATATACTTTACAGGGACAAAAATATTGATGTATTTTTGCCTCTGTTCTATTTCATAACAGAACTTAATCCAACCTTATGGATCGAGGAACGGCCTCAGAGGCAGAGCCCATTATAGATCCTGTATGGGATGAGGTGGCTGGCCCATCTTCTCCCCCTACAAGAAGGATGGCTGAAGAGGAGGCATCACAAGACCACACAATGGCTGGCCTACACACCACTCCACCAGGACGGTCTGCTGCTGCCACCTCACCCATCCTGGAAGAGCCGGGCAACTTGAGCAGCAGCCCAACTGCCCAGATCAGGTCCTCCCCACAGGCTGCTCTAGCATCACGGAGAACAAGAAGAAGGCGCCAGGTCACCATTCAAGAGAGCAGGACCAATGTGGACACAGGGGTGCTGAATTATTTGTCCAGAGTCACTACAGATGATGGTGAGGAGGCCTATGCACGTAGCCTCACCCTTTATCTCCGTGCCCTTACCCGTGAGGTCAGGCTCCGTATTAGGGGATGTATTCAGATGCTGCTTGAAGCAAGCACCCCCCCAATACCCCATATGAGGTTTTTGAATTTCTGGAGAGGTGGCAGCTCTCACCACGAAATTTAATGCGCATGAGACCATCCACACAGATGCTTGCTCAAGCAGGGTCTGAACAGCCCCTAATACGTGGGCCAACACCTCAAGCCCTTCCTCCCCCTACCCATCCTTCTATTCCGCAGCCCCAAATGTCTTCCTCAAGCCAACCCCACCAATATGGCCACTTGTACCCACCCAGTGTTGGATGCTGGTCCCAACCTGGTTGGGGACGATCTGGCTATCTTGGTGGGTATGAGCCACGGGCCTACCATAGCCAACAAGAAGCCCCTCACCATCATCAGTACTCTGGCCAGTATCCCCAACAGGCCCAGGAGGCTGGACAATTACAGCATCATGGGCAACAGTATGGCCCCACACAGGGCGATGTTAGCCACAATGTCCAGCAGCACCCACAGCCTGGTCATCCACGTTCCCCTTCCCCTACATATGAGGATTTATGATTCTAAAATGGTTGGAGATGTCCAGTGAGATGTAACTGGTGCTCATAATCTAAAACAAAAAACAGGTGTTCTCCTTCACCAACATTTAGAACATAATTTAACATTCACATTTTTAAACAATGTTTTTCAAACATATTAAACAATCCATCATGACAGGCAACGCTACCTCACGCCTTTCACACAGATATTACATGTGTGTAGAAAAGAGAATATTTAAATGCGCTATACTGTAAAATGAAAGGATGAAAATACATTACTCACTTGCTAACGCATAGGAAAGGCGTGCTCGCCTTAGTTAAGTAGTCACCTTTTTTGTTAGCAATCTCTAGTAAAAAAATTCTAGGCGACCAACATTCAGAATATCACGCTCTCTCTATGTCTTAACAAGTGAGTTTTGTATTTTCATCCTTTCCAGTATAGCATGCTTAAATATTGTCTGTTCTACAGACAGGTAATATCTGTGTGAAAGATGTGAGGTAGCCTTGCCTGTCATGGTGGAATCTTTCTATGATTGGATAACATTATGAGGAAATGTGAGTGTTATCTTGTTGCCTTTATTTTGGTGATGGAGCTCACCTTTTGTTGCCAAATCAAGGTTAATCTAGGCATGCAGCAATGTTGTTATTGCCTAATGTTTGTTGCTGTTTTGTTCTGTTATGTTAATTTAACACCAAGTTAAAGAAGGCACAAAGGGTCATTTTGGCCATTGCCAAATTTGTGTTATGGCAAAATTATGTTTGCCTTTAAGCAAAACAAATAAAAAAAAGGCAAAACTAAAAATTTGTCTACTCTAGTTAACGTTTCTGTGTGATTTTTCACAATCCCTCACAACATACTAACAGACACCAACTAATGCAATGAAACACTCATAGAATCATTAAGGCTTGAGTAATATATATTTACACACACTTAAAGAAACAAATTATAACATAGACACAGCATTCTCTTGCCAAGAAGTAGCCCCCTCAGGTGAGATAAAGTAATTCGTGAAAATATCACGCACTTTGAGGCCAGAGAGCGGTCTACGTTGAGGGTTGATAGGTGGTCTCACCCTGCGCACATTGTCCGGCCTACGCACAACACCATCAGAGGAGGAACAATCATGTATCCTGGTGAAGTTATGCAGAACAACACAGGCTTTCACAACTTCATTCACATTTTGCTCACTCAACTGAATGGCAGACTGGAGTACCCGCCATTTGGCACTAAGAATCCTAAAGGAACACTCCACCAGTCGCCTAGCACGTGATAGGCGCAAGTTAAAAATTCTGCGCCTGTGGTCAAGGTTGCGCCGGGGATATGGCCTCATGACATTGCGTGATAACTGAAAGGCCTCATCTGCCACAAGGACATAAGGGACTGATTGTTCGGGGGAGCCTGGTAGCTGGCGTGGTGGTGGTAGATCCAACTGGTTGGTGCATAGCCGCCGAGTCATTATGGAAGTATTGAAGACTCTAGAGTCTCCCGTCCTTCCATAGGCTTCAATGTCAACAATTATAAACTTGTATTGAGGGTCTACCAGAGCCAACAATACAACAGAAAAGTATTGTTTATAATTGAAGAATTGGGAGCCTGAGTTCGGCGGCTTACGCACCCTGATATGTTTGCCATCCAGGGCCCCAATACAATTTGGAAACTGGCAGTCCTCCTCAAAGTCCCTTGAAATCCTTAACCAGTCTTCCATCCTGGAAAATGACCTCTTGTGAGTCGTTGCCTCAAAAGTGGATGGACCCACATGCGTCTCCTCCTCCGCGGATCCACTATCACAGGATATGGTTGCCCAAAGCGCCTTGACAAAAGCCAGGTAAAGAGAACCTGCTCAATTGTATTGAATCGCAGACCCTCTGCCATGCTGCACAAAGAACACCAACACACCTCGTGAAAGCAAGGTGACAAATGTATAGAATGTAGGCAGCCACCTGTTTCTGATTGTATAAATAGGGTGCAGGCTAATGATTTAAATTGTTTGCAGGCCTCAAAACCGTTAAATGTCCATTTTGCAAGGCTGCGAGAAAATCTCGCCATACGGATTGCATACGGATGCCACACGGATTACAAACGGATGCACACATGCGCAAAATACGCGACCTCACCTTGCTTACGGATGACCTACGGAGCACTATTTAGGGGTTATTCATCCGTATTACGCATGTAAACTACGGAGCGTATTTTGCGCAGGTTAGTGTGACTCCAGCCTAACAGTTCTAGGATGTATTAAGAGAAGGATGGTCAGCCCTCATCTGGAATACTGTGTTCAGTTCGGGGCACCACATATTAAAAAAAGACATTGACAAATTACAGCGAGTTCAGAAAAGATCTACCAGTATGGTGAGCAGACTGCAAACTATGTCTTACAAGGAACGGTTAAAGTAGCTGGCAATATTTAGCTTGCAAAAAAGAAGGCTAAGAGGAGACTTAATAGCTGTCCACAAATATCTGAAGGGACATCACATGAGAAGCAATGGAATGAAACAAAAAAGAGAAGATACAGATTAGATAATGGAAAAATCTTTTTGACAGTGAGGATGATCAATGAGTGGAACAGGCTGCCACAAGAGGTGGTGAGTTCTCCTTCAATGGAAATCTTCAAACCGAAGCTGGACAGATATCTGTCTGAGATGATTTAGTGATTCCTGCATTGAGCAGGGGGTTGGACACGATGAACTTGAAGGTCCCTTCCAACTCTAATGTTCTATGATTCTATTATTCTACTATATGGTTGAGTGAGTCTTTTGGAATTCAATTCTGCCAGCATTGCAGAATTTTTTTTAATTATTGAATTTACAGCAAATTGCAAGTTTTTCAATGGTTGTTTATTATTTTAATGTTTTTTCAGAAGACATGGACTTCAGTGAATAAGGTGTCAAGCTGAGTATGTTTGCTTTTTTATTTTTAATGAAAAAAAGATGCCAGTGTCTTTATTTAAAATAAAGGACTTCATTCAAGGTTTTTTTTATTTACAATATTACTATGGGGTTAGTAATGGAGACATCTAATAGACGCCTCTCCATTATTAACTTTGGGCTTGATGTCAGCTGCTAATACAAAGCTGACATCAACCCCAATACTATTACCCCACTTGCCAATTCATCAGGACAAGTGGAAAGAGCAAGGTTAAGCATCAGAATTGGTGCATCTTATAGATGTGCCTTTTCTGGGGCTTCTGAGAGCTGATGTTTTTAGTCTGGCAGGGAGCTTTTATTAAGAGTCTGGGAAGCTTCATGGGTATTAGCCCTTTCCTTGGCTATAAACATCAGCCCCCAGCTGTCCGCTTTCCCTCTGTTGGTTAATAAAATTTCGGGTGATCCCACACCATTTTTTTACAGATATTTATTTAATTAAATACATGTACGGTAGGTAAGCTACACTAGCAATGCACTAATTATATATGTCACTTTATATCTATCTGTTCTATTCTGAATGATCACACTGTGATTTTACTGTACGCGGCTGATGAAATGTCAGGTTTTCAAATAGATGGGTGGGTAAAAAACGAACAGCAAAAACATGGTCCGGTACCATGCATTTTTTTTTAAAGCACCCTTTAACTCCTATTGGCGATTGTGATCCAAAATATGCATCCACTCACAACATGCAGCAATTTTTTTTGTCAGTCTGATCGTAATCCATTCCAAGCTGACAAAAAATCGCAGATGAGCACTGAATCATTGAATGATGTTGGTCTGAATGCAATCAGATTTTTTTAATTGCAAGTGGGAGCAAGCCCTAATTATAGGCTGTTTGCATGCTTCCTCCTAGATGTTTGTATTTTTGTGAAGCATTACAGATACTGTGATTTTTCTGCTATATTCCAAACTGAATATTACCTCTGAAATTATGCACAGGGTAGAAGAAAGCGAAGATCTTAAATGTCTAAGAATGATGAATGTCCTGGGGATAGCATGTACTCAGCGGAAATCACATTAACAATAATATAAATGATGAGTTTGGTGTTATAATAGCCTTTCTCTGTTGTATTTACTGTCCTATGAATAGTAAAAGATGTGAAAAAAGGTGTTGTTTTTTTAGATGACTATAAAAGGACATTAAAAAGAATAAACAAATCAAAATAAGAAGTATTTGTTATTCAGGCTTTGAAAATTCAGAAAATTATTAGCCTGGAAGCCAAAAAGATATTTGATTAACTCCATATTGTCCATCAATCTCTCTGTGCAATGAGTAGAATTTCACCTTTTAAAATAATACATTCTAAGGGTTTTTTTTTGTTTTTGCTAGAAAGTATTATTTTCAGCAATACATTTGCAATTGCTATGAGTTTAGCAATCCTAGCTGCCTGGCCAGTTAGATTTACATGTGAGGCATAGTTAGGGATTCAGCTCAAGGGGCCTACAGATCTGAGTTAACCCCTAGCCAGGTAAGCATGTTTACAACTATGGTGGCATATCCTAATCATGGGTTCAGGGAACCTCAGCATAAGTTCATGTTGTTACTGAAAATAAGTCCCTAAAAGATATCAGTGCCAATATTACCACCATACAGTGACATATAGTGGTAGATACCAATCATGCAGAATGTATTGTAACACAGTTATATATAGTGGCTAAGGATAATTTAACAATGAGTGAGTATACTTGTTGCTCGGCTGTTCTCTGAGTAATTTGCCGTGCTCGGAGATTTAGTTTGTGTCGACGCAGCTGCATGATTTGCGGCTGCTGGACAGGCTGAATACATGTGTGGAATGCCTGTTAGTTAAGGAATCCCCAAATGTATTCAGGCTGTCTAGCAGCCGCAAATCCTGCAGCTGCTTTGACACAAACTAAATCTCAGAGCATGCCAAAATACTCGGAGGACACCCTAGTATGCTTGGGAAAACCCGAGCAACGAGTATAGTCACTCATCACTAATAATATTCCTTCTTATGGAGTTGATCACTTTTCTCAACTTTTCCATCTGACCCAGAATACCATGATAACTACTTTGTGCAGCAACTCATTGCAGAGGTTACAAGAAAGACTGATTTGACTTTTCACATTTCCAGCACATACCCATCTATTTTCATACTGCTTAAACTCCTCATCCAAATGCTGAGCTGCTGCTGAAATATGTGTCACTGTTACTGCACCTGTTGTGTGGAACAAAAACAGTGCAAAATAATGTCCACCACAGTGCTCCTTACAAAGTATAATGCCTCCTTTGTGCCCTGGAGAAAGTAAAATTGATCCCTATGTAGGGGGTGGACTGACCTATGGACCTGTCTGAGGTGGAAAGAACATGTAAAAGATGATGTGCACTGTGCTTATTATATGTGTATGGATAACAATTGGAATTAGTACAGGACGACGTAGTACCGGGTTTTGGCCACAAGATGGAGACAGAGAGCAGTGAGAAAAGGACTCAATAACAGACTTAGGCTAGGGAAATCACAGCGTCATAGTGGGTGGAGTCATGAGACTGGGAAGGGGATTTCCAGAAAGAGGAGATAAAAATGAAGGTGAGTCCCAGGGGAGGGCAGAAACACAAGAGGATGAGTGAAGTGAGAAGAGCTCAGGAGAGGACGGAGGAAGGAAGAGCTCAGGAAATATAGAAGATAGAGAGAGACAGTCATTTGGAGAGGGGGGTGGCCCTGAGAGGACAGCTGCAGGACAGGATGGCAATGACTAATGGAGGCCTGGGGTACTGGACGGCTGAACACCAAAGAGGGAGTAAGTGTTACAGCGGGCAGACTCAGCGTGGGGAAGCGCTGTGGCCATGGACCTAACAGCAGCCATGGCAAAAGAACCCGGAGGGTTAATGCCCATAAGAGTAGGAGGAGGTGATGGGTACCCGGGCCTAGGAGCAGCAGCTGTTGTGTTGGCTGTGGATGTTAAGAGAACTCCCAATAAAGTTGGACCTGGTTGAACAAGATTCTGTGTCTGTCGTCAGTCCATCTCACAGCCAAAAGGATCCACCCCCAGTCAGTACACGTACTACAAGTGGCGTAGTTGGCAGGATCATCACTGCCTAATACACCAACGCCAGTGGTGAGACCACACCGAAGATTCAAAGGACCTGAGCTGAACAGGTTGAAGATTTACTGGAGTGGATTACAAAGTAAAACCTGAACTGAACAGGTTGAAGATGGTAAGATGGTGTCTAAGTGGAATACAAATTGGAACTATGATTGGTACTATTGGGAAGAGCTCTAAAGAGACTTTGCTCCCCTCCAGTGCTGGTGACTGTCGGGAAGGAGGGGGTTGGTGTTAAATTGGACTACCCGGGGCAGCTATGTCGAGCTCACCCCTGGGGGGAGCGGTGTACATCAAGTGACAGCTGCCCCTTCCCACTAAATGCTGGAAAATGGGTGGAGGGGCCGGCCCATGCCCCACCAAGGAACGGGAGTGACACCACTTATCAGGCTGGGTGCAGCTGCTTGGCACCACTGAGCCTCGGAAGAATGGACACGATGAGACGTTGCAGCTGCTGTGGCCTTGGACGGGTGGAGTGGCAATGGTGGTGGGAGGTCGAGGCCCGCCACATCACCTGTGCCTGGGAATCACAGCCAGCTTACCGGACACTTACCAAGAATGAAGATCCTCGGACCAACCTGGGGTCGCTGACACCTGGACCTGCGGAGCGGAGGGAAGAGGTGTGCCTGTCTGAAGCACTGGCCATGCCAAAGCGGCCATTGGATAAACCGCCGCTGACATGTCCTGCGGAACCATCGGACCTGGAGGCCAGTCCTGCCGGATGGCAGGATGAAGAGCAGTAGCGGACACCAAGCGACGGGACTGGAAGCAGCAGAGGACCGGAGGGACCCATCCCAAGGGTGACGGCTGATGACATCGAGCCCATCCAGTGGGAGGAGGTTGGGGGCATTGTGACTGCTCGGGTGCCCGAGTCCTCAGAGGAGCTGCGGAGCAGCCGGGAGGTTGCGGCACCGGGGAAGGTGAGCATCTCCCCGCCCTGGCTGGCAGCCCCACAAGCAGCCCCTGCCTCCCCACCCTGCCCAGACGCTACGCCCAAAGTCCGTGATATCGATTCCCAGCCTCCCCGCCTGGCCCCGCCCTGTCATACTTTACCAGCCCAAGAGGGTGTGAGGCCTAAGGCTTGCACGCCAGAGTTTCAGCCTCCCCGCCTGGCCTCCACTCACTCACTGACATCGGCGCTCGACGAATCCGCGGCCTATGCTGGGCTGGCTGACGCCCGCACCATTGGCCACCGGCCTCCTCACCCGGCTTCTCCCCATCCCGTGTCACCGATACTGAGTGGGCCTGCGGCCTACATGGGGCCATCTGTCTGGATTGCCGACATCATCGCCAAGAAAAAGAACAAGGAGTGGGAGATCTGGGCAGCCCTCCATGAGAAGGGGGAAACCGCCATGTCTGTTCCCCAGAGCCACGGGCGGCTCGTATATACCAACATTGAGTGGGACTACGGATTCATTAAGGAGGCAGAGACTGGCCACAAAGTCTACCTTAATGCAGTCTCCATTACGCATGGGAAGGTGCTGCAGATGGGGGACTGGGTGTCCTTCTATAAGGAGTACTGCTCTTATGGCTACTATGCGGTAGCCATGATTGTGTACCCCGAAAAGTACGAAACCCCGTAAAGGGGAGGTGGACTCCTGGGTCTTGGGCACTATGGACACTCATGGTCCAGGGACTGCCAGGTGAAGAAAATCAGCCATTAGGAGATGGCCCGGAGCACTGTTGATGTTCACGGACTACCAGGACTGCTGAACGCCATTGCGCAGCTCAGGGGACTGTTCCGCGTCCCATCGGGGTAAGAAGCCCTGTTCCTGATGCAGCTGGGATGTGGTGGGGGGTACTTTCTGCAAAGGAAGGGGGCGCTCTTGTGGTTACAAAATATTTTCGCAATGGCTGGTAATGTTTACATAAATATTTGGAGCTATTATTATGTTGAGGGATATTAACGGATATGCTGAATAGTTAAAAAAGGGAAAAAGTTAATTAATAACGATGGTTAAATAAATATTTAAAGATAAAGGTAATGAGCATATTTAACGGAAATGTCACGGTCCTGTTAAGGTCGGCTTGCAGCCACCACTGAGCAAGGACTCACCCACACTGCAGAGGGGCCCGGGGTCAGACACGGCCGGATAGTTCAAGAAAACAGGACCTGGAGAAGCAAAAGTCAGTGAGCAGTGAAGGACCTATGGTCATGTGACCACAAGGGGCGGGGCTTAGCATCCTGCTGTCAGAGATAGGCAGAACACTAATACAGGAATTCTCAAAGTCAGACAAACCGTGTCATACACAGAAATAACAGTAAAGTACCAGGGATGAGACAGAACGGAGAGTCGGGGCCAAGCAGAGATCAAAACCAAACAGACATAGCAGGTACCAAGCAGAATCCAACAAGCAGTATCCAGAGAACAGACCGAGTCATACACAGAGTATCAGATAACCAAGAACACAGCACAAACACACTCAGGGGTCACCACACTATACCAAGGGCAAAAGTATAACTGACGGAGATGGGAGCGTCCTGAGGCTATAAGAAGCCTCTCCCAGAACCAGGGAGAGGCCACAATCATAGCCCCAGGTGTGCAGGTAAGCCTGCACTGGGATCACAACCTTTAACCCCAGAAATGCCAGTCATCAGCACTGGTTCCAGACATTAACCCCACATGTGCGAATCAAACCCGCACTGAAATCATGACAGGAAATAATGTAAATGTTGCCAGAAAAGTTGGTAGAATTGTTATATTGGAAAAAAAGTTCAAGAATGAGGTCCAAAAGGTGATGAAGTGGAAAATGACTGCCATGACTAATTATAAAAGAAGGGGTAAGAAAGTTTGTGAACTGGAACAGACGGTGGTCTACAGGTCAGGTCTAGGTGGGAAAATACCCAGAGCAGAAGAAAAGGGAAGGTGGTGACCTGGTAGGCCAGAGCCTCGGTCATCCCTGCCCCTAAAGTGGAACACAGTTCTGGAAAGTGAGAATAAGGGGGAACACCCATTAAGGAGTCTGGCTCTGCCCAGCATCCTATGTAAAGCTAGAGAGCTCCGGGCTCTGCTCGGCAACTGGCCACACAGGCAGAAGGAAGTAGAAAAGACAAAAGGGAGGATATGGGATTGTCGGGATGAAAATGGTCAAATGAAGGGGGTATGTAGGGGGTGGACTGAACTATGAACCAGTCTGAGGTGGAAAGAACATGTAAAAGATGATGTGCACTATGCTTTATTATATGTGTATGGATAACAGCTGGAATTAGTACAGGACGACGTAGTATTATTATTATTATTTATTTATATAGCGCCATTAATTCCATTGTGCTGTACATGAGAAGCGGGTTACATGCAAAGTTATACATGTGGTTAACAGTAAACAAATTTACAATGACAGACTGGTACAGAGGGGAGAGGACCCTGTCCTTGCCGACTTACATTCTATGGGATAGTGGGGAAGAGACAGAAGGTCGGGGGTGCAGCAACTCTGGTGGTTTTGAGTCGGCGGCTCGGGCGGTGGTGAGGCAGCAGAATGGTTATTGCAGGCTGTAAGCTTTCTTGAAAAGATGGGTTTTCAGGTTCCGTTTGAAGTATCCGAGGGTGGTGAATAATCGGACGTGTTGAGGTATGGAATTCCATAGGATATTTGATATTCGGGAGAAATTTTGGAGGCGGTTGTGTGAGGAATGAATACAGTGCCTTGCAAAAGTATTCAGCCCCCTTGAACTTTTCAACCTTTTCCCAAATATCATGCTTCAAATATAAAGATACCAAATGTAAATTGTTGGTGAAGAATCAACAAGTGGGACACAATTGTGAAGTTGAACAAATTTTATTGGTTATCTTAAATTTTTGTGGAAATTCAAAAACTGAAAAGTGGGGCGTGCAATATTATTCGGCCCCTTTAACTTAATACTTCGTTGCGCCATCTTTTGCTGCAATTACAGCTGCAAGTCCCTTGAGGTATGTCTCTATCAGTTTTGTACATCGAGAGACTGAAATTCTTGCCCATTCTTCCTTGGCAAACAGCTCGAGCTCAGTGAGGTTTGATGGAGATTGTTTGTGAACAGCAGTTTTCAGCTCTTTCCACAGATTCTCGATTGGATTCAGGTCTGGACTTTGACTTGGCCATTCTAACACATGGATATGTTTATTTGTGAACCATTCCATTGTAGATTTTGCTTTATGTTTGGGATCATTGTCTTGTTAGAAGACAAATCTCCGTCCCAGTCCCAGGTCTTTTTCAGACTCCAACAGGTTTTCTTCAAGAATGGTCCTGTATTTGGCTCCATCCATCTTCCCATCAATTTTAACCATCTTCCCTGTCCCTGCTGAAGAAAAGCAGGCCCAAACCATGATGCTGCCACCACCATGTTTGACAGTGGGAATGGTGTGTTCAGGTTCATGAGCTGTGTTGCCTTTACACCAAACATATCTTTTGGCACTGTTGCCAAAAAGTTTGATGTTGGTTTCATCTGACCAGAGCACCTTCTTCCACATGTTTGGTGTGTCTCCCAGTTGGCTTGTTGCAAACTTTAAATGACACTTTTTATGGATATCTTTGAGAAATGGCTTTCTTCTTGCCACTCTTCCATAAAGGCCAGAATTGTGCAGTGTACGACTGATTGTTGTCCTGTGGACAGACTGTCCCACCTCAGCTGTAGATCTCTGCAGTTCATCCAGAGTGATCATGGGCCTCTTGGCTGCATCTCTGATCAGTCTTCTCCTTGTTTGAGATGAAAGTTTGCAGGGATGGCTAGATCTTGGTAGATTTGCAGTGGTATGATACACCTTCCATTTCAATATGATCGCTTGCACAGTGCTACTTGGGATGTTTAAAGTTTTGGAAATCATTTTGTATCCAAATCTGACTTTAAACTTCCCCACAACAGTATCACAGACCCGTCTATTGTATTCTTTGGTCTTCATGATGCTCTCTGTGCTTCAAACAGAACCCTGAGACTATCACAGAGCAGGTGCATTTATATGGAGACTTGATTACACACAGGTGGATTATATTTATCATCATTAGTCATTTAGGACAACATTGAATCATTCAGAGATCCACAATGAACTTCTGGAGTGAGTTTGCTGCACTGAAAGTAAAGGGGCTGAATAATATTGCACGCCCCACTTTTCAGCTTTAGAATTTCAACAAAAATTTAAAATAACCAATAAATTTTGTTCAACTTCACAATTGTGTTCCACTTGTTGTTGATTCTTCACCAAAAATTTACATTTGGTATCTTTATGTTTGAAGCATTATATGTGGGAAAAGGTTGAAAAGTTCCAGGGGGCCGAATACTTTCGCAAGGCACTGTAAGTGTGGAGGAGAGTAGGAGGTCTTGGGAGGATCGAAGATTACGTGAGGGAAGATATTGGGAGATTAGTTCAGAGATATAGTGAGGGGATAGGTTGTGGATGGCTGTGTAGGTCAGTGTTAGTAGTTTGATCTGGATTCATTGGTGAATTGGGAGCCAGTGGAGGGATTTGCAAAGGGGAGAGACAGGGGAGTAGTGAAGAGAGAGGTTGATTAGTCAGGCAGCAGAGTTGAGGACAGACTGGAGTGGTGCAAGAGAGTTAGCAGGGAGGCCACAGAGGAGAGTGTTGCAGTAGTCAAGGCGGGAGATGATGAGGGTATGTACAAGAGTTTTAGTAGATTGAGGGCTGAAGATGGGATGAATTCTGGAAACATTTTTGAGTTGGAGGCGACAGGGGGTGGCAAGAGTTTGGACGTGTGGTTTGAAGGACAGGGCAGAGTCGAGAGTTACTCCGAGACAGCAGATTTCAGGTGCGGGAGAGAGTGTGATGTCGTTTACCATAATAGATAGATCAGGTAGGGAAGATACGAGAGATGGAGGAAAGATAATGAGTTCAGTTTTGTCTACATTGAGTTTTAGAAAGCGAGAGGTGAAAAAGGAGGATAAGGCTGATAGACACTCTGGGATTCTGGACAGCAAAGAGGTGACATCTGGGCCAGAGAGGTAGATCTGAGTGTCTTCTGCATACAGGTGGTACTGGAAGCCATGGGACATTATGAGTTGTCCTAGGCCAAGTGTATAGATGGAAAAAAGTAGGGGCCCCAGGACAGAGCCTTGGGGGACTCCAACAAAGAAAGGGCGGGATGAGGAGGTAGTGTGGGAGTTGGAAATGCTGAATGTGCTGTCAGAAAGGTATGAGGCAATTCAGGACAGGGAAAGGTCTTTGATGCCAAGGGAAGAGAGAATCTGTAGCAGTAGGCAGTGGTCGACTGTGTTGAAGGCAAAGGACAGGTCAAGAAGGAGGAGGATGGAGAACTGTCTGTTAGGTTTGGCTGTGAGTAGGTCATTAGTAATTTGGTCAGGGCAGTTTCAGTGGAGTGGTGGGGGTGGAAGCCAGATTGGAGGATGTCAAGGAGGGAGTTAGAAGAGAGGTGTGAGGAAAGTTGAGCATGGATTTGCTGTTCATGGAGTTTGGAAGCAAATGTGAGCAGTGATATGGGGCGATAGCTGGGCATAGCAGTTGGGTCATGGTTCTATTTTATGAGGATGGGTGTGATGGTGGCATATTTGAAGGCAGAGGGGAAGGTACCAGAAGATAGGGATAGGTTGAAGAGATGGGTTAGGGCTGGAATCATCATGTTAGTGAGGTTGGGGAGCAGGTGGGAAGGGATGTGGTCAAGTGCACAGGTGATGAGGTGTGATTTGTAAAGGAGATGAGTAAGCGCTCCTTCAGTGATGTTGGAGAGGGAGGTTATTAGGGAAGGGCAGAGGTCTGGTATGTGGAGTGGTTGGGGTGGTGGGACAGTAAAGGTTGGCCTTGTTTGGTCAATCTTGTTTTTGAAGTAGGTGGCAAAGTCCTCAGCAGAGATGAGGGGAGTTGGAGGTGGCAGTGGTGGGCAGAGGAGAGAGTTAAATGTACTGAACAGTTGTTTTGGGTTGTGCGATAATGAAGATACAAGGTTTGTGAAATAGGTCTGGTTAGCAGAGGTGAGGTCTGATTTGAAGGCAAGTGTAGCTTGCTTGAAAGCAGTGAAGTCGTCTGGCAATCGTGTTTTCTCCCAACGCCGCTCCGCCACCTTGGATGATTGTCGAAGTTTTTTGGTGAGGTTGTTGTGCCAGGGTTGCCTATTGATTTGTCGCAATTTGCCATGCATGAGAGGGGCGACTGAGTCTATGGCTGATGTGAGGGTGGCACTCTAGAAAGCGGTGGCACTGTCCGTGTTGTGGAGTGAAGATATGGAGGACAGAGGTAGAAGAGATCACGTAGTAGAAGCAACAAGGCACTCTCTCAAATAGATGGTAGCAGGTGCACAAGTAGGGTTTCCAGCCCACGTAATAGAATAAAAGAACTTGGCACTCAGATTACAATTCTTTTGTTTTATTTGCATCCAGATTATGCGTGTAAAACGGTTTCGATCCAATAATGGATCTTCATCAGAACTTCTCTGAAGGAACGAACACATATACAAAAATAGAAATAAATCCATATTAGTGAGTATCATAATATAGAGAAAAATATTCAAATCTTACAATGCATAAGAGAAATATATACTTCAAAGAAAATCAAACTATGTCAAGCAGTATGAGGCTTGTGAAATAGTGTCCTGAGGATGGGTTTCAAGTGCCAGTGATCCGTGAGACAAGGTATATAGGTCAATATTAAGGATATAACCGCCTTAAATTCCTATAAAACAAACATGAAAAGTGAAAATATGATATAAGGATATCGTGGCCTTCCGGTATCAAGGTGCCAACCATAAAGTGAAGAGTGCTAATTATGCCAGGTGCGTGAATTCTATCTTTCCTATAAGAGCGCAAAGAAACAGACATAAATTGCAGGTCCCTTAGAACAATAACATATGCAAACAATATTATCTTGTGTTCATTGATAGTGGTGTGAATGGGAGAGTGCAGGATCACACTTAAAAAAATAATAGCCAATACCTGTAAATGGGATATATAAGGGGAACTAATGCGCTTGGTATAGTGACCTAAGTCGCTTATTTTGTGGCGCTGAAATAAAAAAATAAAATAAAAAAATGAACAGGATTTGTTTAGGTATTGTAGTAATATGAATCACCAAATGGTGAGGGTATTACCTGCTCCCCCTGGCCCAAATAGATTGCGGTGTGACCGCTGGAGTGAAGGACGCCAGGAAACTTGCGGTGTGTCCGCTGAAATGGAGGACGCCAGACAGCACAGGAGTATATCCGGGTTTATATGACCTGGCGGGGAAACTCCCCTAGCTGCGTCATCGGGTCCGTGCACTTTTGGCTGTAGCGGTCACCTGTTTACCCGGTGGGGAGGGACTGTCTATGTCACTGAGTCTGCGTGCTGCAGACATGGAGGTTACATGGATATATGTTTGTTTTATAGGAATTTAAGGCGGTTATTTCCTTAATATTGACCTATATACCTTGTCTCACGGATCACTGGCACTTGAAACCCATCCTCAGGATACTATTTCACAAGCCTCATACTGCGTGACATAGTTTGACTTTCTTTGAAATATATATTTCTCTTATGCATTGTAAGATTTGATATATTTTTCTCTATATTGTGATACTCACTAATATGGATTTATTTCTATTTTTGTATATCTGTTCGTTCCTTCAAAGAAGTTCTGATGAAGATCCATTATTGGATCGAAAACGTTTAACACGCATAATCTGGATGCAAATAAAACAAAAGAATTGTAATCTGAGTGCCAAGTTCTTTTATTCTATTACGAGAGGTAGAAGAGAGTCTGAGAGTCTGTGAATGTCTATGTGTGTGAGGTTTCTGTGAGGATGTGCTAGTGACTGGACATGGGGGCAGGTGAGAAGGACAAGGATGAGAAGGTGAGTAGATGGTGGTCAGATGGGGGAAGGGAGAGGTTGTGAGATTAGGTAGGAAACAGAGGCGGATGAAGATGAGGTCTAATGTATGTCCGTCTGTGTGGGTGGCTGTTGAGGACCACTGAGTAAGTCCAAAGGATGAGGTAAGTGACAGGAGTTTGGAGGCTACTGGCTGGTGGGTGTCAATGGGGATGTTGAAGTCCCCCATGATGATGATGGGGATGTCAGCAGAGAGAAAGTGGAGGAGCCATGTGGATAATTGGTTGATGAGGGCAGTGGCTGAGCCCGGTGGTCAGTATATGACAGCCATTTGGAGATTAGAAGGAGAGTAGATTCGGACAGAGTGAACCTCAAAAAAAGGGAGGATAAGGGAGGTTGGGGGTTGGATAGGGTTAAAGGAGCAGTTTTTAGAAAGAAGGAAACCCACTCTTCCACCATGTCTGTTGCAAGTGCGAGGAGTGTGGGTAAAGTGGAGGCCACCATAACTCAGTGCGGCCGGGGAGGCCATGTCAGGGGGTATCATCCAGGTCTCAGTGAAGGCCAGAAAGGAAAGGTTGCGGGAGGTAAAGAGGTTGTGGATAACGTGGAGCTTGTTGCAGATGGAGCGAGCATTCCAAAGTGCTCCAGAGAGAGGGTGCAGGAGGTGGGGGTCAGTGGCACAGGTTTTAAGTGTGAGGGATTGTTGCAGCTTCTCTTGGTGTGAGAAAGATAGGGGTGAGGATTAGTGGGATGTATGAGGTGGGGGAGGGCAGGATTGGGGGATATGTCACCAGCAGTGAGAAGAAGCAGAGAAAGGGAAAGCAGGCGGGTGAAGGAGAATGTTAGACTTGTATTATATTTTAGTAGGAAAAGTCTGAGGTTAAGGAGCAGGTCTGCAGATGAAGCGAGGTGGGGGTAAGAGAGAGGGGGAGATAGTTATTTGGTTCGAGGGTGCAGGGGTTTGGGGATAGCGAAGGAGAGTGACGATTAGTGGAGCAAAAACGGTCATGGCAAATGTGAGCATGGTTAAAGATCAGGGTAAGAAAAGAAGGCAATTACAATTAGAAATCAGTGGTTATTCCTACCTTCTGACCGATTTCTAGACTAAATCAGATATATTTCTGATGTAACACTTTAATGATGTCACACTTCAAATGATGTCAAATCTGACCAAGGTCATATCAGACCTGCTGTGTTCAACTTATACCATTCAGATGTCCATGAAATGAAGCCAGGTGAGGGAGAGAGGGAGGAGGAGGGGCCAGGAGGACAGTTCACAACAGGGAGCAATTAACAGATTGCAGTTAATAGGACATTTGACTAGCATCAAAGCTGGAGAAAGAGGCAGAATAAGATGGAAGGATAATACTAGGTGTGAGGCGCATGGGCATATCAATATGCATACAGTAAGTTTGAAGTATGATATATGGAATTAAGGTCAGGGGAAAAAGACAGAGTACAGACGTACCAGTTAAAAAAAAGCAGAGGGTGAGGAATGCATGGGAGTTCAGGGGTGCAGTGGGTATTCTGGATTAAGCAGGTTCAGATGCATCAGTTAAAAAAGCAGAGGGTAAGAAATGCATGGGGGTTCAGGGGTGCAGTGGGTATTCTGGATTAAGCGGGTTCAGACGTAACAGTTAAACAGCTTGTTGGATGAGATTACTTGCTGAACCAGAGTCCATGTAGGCCGGCTCTAGAAAGCAGATGATGCTACAGGAGACAGACACGTAGAGCAAGAAATGTGCCAAATACCTTAATAGGAAGGCATGGCGGACATATGTAAAAATGTACCGCCATATCAATAAGACACTGTCAGACTAAGTGATGGAGATGAGTGTCTCCCACCTACGGTAGCCTCTCCAACTGGCCTTAGGCTCTGGAGTTTGCCAATTTCTATGGGCAGAATAAGATGCTCAGGGCTGTTATAATAGAAGCATTTTCCCTCTGCATGGTGAACCTTCTGACAATGCAAAGCCATCTTTACCTGTTCAATCTGCATGACCTCTAGGAGAAGTGCCTAACCTGAGGCTTGCATTGTGACCGGCCTTTGGAAGAATGGAGCTAGGTGCACAGATCTTCATTTGCAGACTACTTCTTTGGATGCCTCATGAAAACTGATGTCTGTCCAGGTTACCAAAGACACCAGGTCATGCAGTGAGGTGAGTATATCATGACAGGCCAGCTCTTCCTTGATTCACCCAGAAAGGGCCTTATAGAAGGTAACCACCAGAGCCTCATTATTCCAGTTTTTTGATTGGACGACAGGGTGCGAAAGCTATAAGTACTGGCTCACTGTTAGTTTATCCTGACACAGCCTGAGTAGTGAAAATGCTGCAGAGGAAGCACAGTTGGGCTTGTCAAATACCTTCCTGAAGACCTCTAGAAAGCACTGGAGGTTCGACACAAGAAGGACCCATTTCTGCCAATGAGATGGGACATGATCAAAGCCACTATATCCTGGTAAAAAAAAACTGGTGAGCCAAGAGTTCAAAGTGCAATGGATTAATAAATCCCCGACATAGAGCTTGGTCACCACCATAGCGTGGAGGAGCTGACAGATGGGGTCCAGAGCTGGCCACATAGCTAGCAGGCTGTTGGGTCATGGCCGAGGTGGTCACAGTAAGAGTAGGTCTGGCTATTGTCCAGAGGTAGGAGAATATTTTCTCCTGCTGCTCCTTCTGGTGGCAGACGTCCTGGTACAGATCTGAGAAAGGGTAGACCTGAGAGCGAGCGGATTCCATGACCTGAGCAAACTATAATGGGAATAGTAAAACCACTTGGCAGTGATCCAAGGAGAGCCCAGAGGGGCATAACTAGGTGAGCACCTGACTTTTTGCTAGAGCCCCTCATGGGGTTAAGCTTGGCTCCCAATGAACACCAGGTGCCACGCCAAGGCAGACCATGGCAGCTTAACCCCAGGGACTGGTAGCAGGAACAGCCCAGAGGGAAGGACAGCAAATGCAGGCAGGCACTGGAGGAACACAGAGACCACAGATACAGATGGGACCGACAGGTATTCAGAAGCACTGGCAGGTACGGGCTGGACCAGCTGGTAGACAGATGAGCTCGGACCGGTGTGGACTGGACCAGCTGATGTACAGATGAGCACTGGCAGGTGCGGACTGGACAGATGAGCACTGGAAGTGCGGGACAGGGAGGCCACAGCAGTGAATGAGCTTCCCCAGTGTCCCTGCTGGGGAAGAGAGGCAGCATGCAGGGATATAACACTCCAAAAAAAGTTTAAAAAATTTCCTGGATTAAATTTCTTATTCATACACTATTCTGTGTTCTGGATTTTTTTTGTATACAGCACTCAAAAAAGCATTTTAAAAATTTGCAGGCTTAAATTTGTCACCCATACAGTATTACATGGTCTGGGGTGCATTTACTTTGAGCTAAAAAATTGAAAAAGTGTTGCAGGCTTAAATTTCTCAGCTATGCTGTTTCATGTCTTGTGTGGCACACCTCTGTGACATCTAAAACTCTAAAATAGCATCAAAAATTAGCTGGATTACATTTCTCACCCATACTCTGTTCCGTGGTCTGAGGTAAATTTCTGTGATATTATCCATCACTACAAAAAATGTTAAAAAATATTGGCTGGATTACAGTTCTCATCTATACACTATTCCGTGGTCTGGGCAACATTTCCTGTAATCTATAAAACTGAAAAAAAGCATTAACCCTAGCATGCATATTTTGGGGCCCCCATGATTACTTTTTTGCTATTATCTGCAAAATTACTTAAGTTAGAATTTTGAAACTCCAGGTAATCCTCAAGAATGTCGTTGTTGGTAATATCCAGTTGTTCATACAATTTTTTTCATCGGCATTTCGGTGTAACAATGCTTTTTTGGTGAAAACCACATCTGCACGGATTGGGGGCCTTTCAGGCCCCCATGTATTTTTTATCATGTTCTCAGTAGTGTTTGTGTCTCAAGTTACTTTATTTGTAATCAGTAATGCTGGTGGAGGGGCCAGGGTGTGGATAATGCCATATGAGGATGTCATGTGATTTTTGGAGGGAGAGATAAGGCCAGGACATCATCTCAGGTCCTTCTGAACACAATAATGAGCTGTGTAGAGAGTAATGAGGTCTAGAGTTGAGCGAAACGGGTCGAAAAATTTCAAAAGTCGCCGACTTTTGGTAAAGTCGGGTTTCATGAAACGAAACCCGACCCTAGGGTGAGGTCAGCCACGAGCTCGGCGACTTTAGCGCCAAAGTCGCTTTTCAAAAGTTTGTTTTCCGCCCTTTTTCAGCCAATGAGGATCCACGGACACTGTGGGCAACGTGATGACATAGGCAGGGGTCACCACCATCTTTGAGAAGGGCATGCAAGTGATTGTCTTGCTTTGGGGAGGCGTCACAGGGGGTATAAAAGGGCGTGCACGCCGACCGCCATGTTACTCATGCTGATCACAGAATAGGGAGAGCTGCTGCTGCTGCTGATTCTGTAGGGAGAGCGTTAGGCAGGGAAGAAGACACCAAAAACTGCTTCTGCTGCTAGCGATTTTGCCTGTACAACAAACCAGTCACTGTGTGTGCAGTGCAAGTGGAGGCTATATTTTGCTGGATCAGCTGTGTTGGTTGTTAGGCTGCCTTAGAAGGCTTCCTGATAGCTGCATTGCTGTTTTCCCACTGCTCTGCAAACTGCTTTTTTAAAAGCAATCCAAATTTTTTTTTTGTCCTGGTGAGGTACTGAGCGTGCATTTTTTCACACCATACAGCGGTGTACGCTCCTCACACAGTACCGTGTAACAGCTGTTATCACGGCCACAGTGAAGCTATCTGTGTGTGACTCTGTAAGAATAAGTCGAGGACATGTTCCGTTCTTACAGACCTCCACCTTCTAGTTTTGTCTGCTTTTCAAACAGTTAAGTATATTTGCTGTTTGATCACATTCAAAACTATAGAGAGACAGCGTGTGTCAGTCCGTATACTTAAAAAACACGGAGCTTGACAATTTTATGGACACCGGACAGCGGTGTACGTGCACGCTCCTCTCTCAGTACCGTGTAATGGCTGTTATCACGGCCACAGTGAAGCTATCTGGGTGTGACTCTGTAAGAATAAGTCGAGGACATGTTCCGTTCTTACAGACCTCCACCTTCTAGTTTTGTCTGCTTTTCAAACAGTTAAGTATATTTGCTGTTTGATCACATTCAAAACTATAGAGAGACAGCGTGTGTCAGTCCGTATACTTAAAAAACACGGAGCTTGACAATTTTACGGACACCGGACAGCGGTGTACGTGCACGCTCCTCTCTCACTACCGTGTAACGGCTGTTATCACGGCCACAGTGAAGCTATCTGTGTGTCACTCTGTAAGGATAAGTCGAGGACATGTTCCGTTCTTACAAACCTACACTCTAGGGAGATTCCTATTCTGCCCAATTCTATATACACCGTGTAGTTTGTCATACACTAGCCAATTTCTGCCTGTGACATAGCGGTGTGATATTCACTGGGCCTCACACAATCCAACAGTGTCCACAAGTGTGTTCAGAAATTCTACATCTCCCCTGTCCTATAGTGACATTTTTCACACCTGCGACATTGAGCCTGTGACATAGCGGTGTGATATTAACTGGGCCTCACACAACAGTGTCCACAAGTGTGTCCAGAAATTCTACATCTCCCCTGTCTATAGTGACATTTTTCACACCTGTGACATTGAGCCTGTGACATAGCGGTGTGATATTAACTGGGCCTCACACAACAATGTCCACAAGTGTATTCAGAAATTCTACATCTCCCCTGTCCTATAGTGACATTTTTCCCACCTGCGACATTGAGCCTGTGACATAGCGGTGTGATATTAACTGGGCCTCACACAACAGTGTCCACAAGTGTGTTCAGAAATTCTACATCTCCCCTGTCCTATAGTGACATTTTTCACACCTGCGACATTGAGCCTGTGACATAGCATTGTGATATTAACTGGGCCTCACACAACAGTGTCCACAAGTGTGTTCAGAAATTCTACATCTCCCCTGTCCTATAGTGACATTTTTCACACCTACGACATTGAGCCTGTGACATAGCGGTGTGATATTAACTGGGCCTCACACAACAGTGTCCACAAGTGTGTTCAGAAATTCTACATCTCCCCTGTCCTATAGTGACATTTTTCACACCTGCGACATTGAGCCTGTGACATAGCGGAGTGATATTAACTGGGCCTCACACAACAGTGTCCACGAGTGTGTTCAGAAATTCTACATCTCCCCTGTCCTATAGTGACATTTTTCACACCTGCGACATTGAGCCTGTGACATAGCGGTGTGATATTAACCGGGCCTCACATAATCCATGTGACGGACTCAGCTCCTGCTGAGCCCATTTTTTGAGTGGACCCTCTGGGTCATGGCACCCACCCACTGAGGACGAGCTTACCTTGTGAGAATCCACCCCCTGTACAGGGAGTGTCAGGGGCAAGACCAAGGGGTGAGCCACCATGACTGCTGGGACCAGACGGCCGGTTCAGGGGACACTAGACGAGTGTCTGACGACAAGGACGAGCAGGAAGCAAGACGAGACAAGACGTAGGTGCAAGGTAACTTCATTAGGATAACTCAGGATCACATACAGTGTAAACAAGCAAACGTGCAAGGTGCGCGCGTGGGCACGCCAAGGTCCATAGCATGGTACGTGCCAGGTGGCACGCCTAGGTACAGGTATCGGCACGATGGCATCGGACTCTGGACTGCTGGCAACGATCGACATCATCAAGGCATCAGGCTGCGGACATCAGCTCCGGACGTCAGGCCGCAGTCATCCAGCTCATGATCTCTGGCAGCGATCGGCAGGTTCCGGGCATCCGGCAGGCAAACCAGGTTTCAGGCAAGGAGGCACGACAGATATCCAGGCATGGTGCGTGTTAGGGAACACGCCGAGGTCCAAGGCTAGGTGCAAAGCAAGGTGTGTGTGTAGAGGACACGCCAGGGTTCAAGGCTAGGTGCAAGGCAAGGTGAGTGTGTAGGGGACACGCCAGGGTTCAAGGCTAGGTGCGCATGTAGGGGACACGCCAAGGTTCACAGACGAGACAGGGTGCATGTGTGGAGACACGCCAAGGCACAAGGTACGAGACAGAGTGCGTGTGTAGAGACACGCCAAGGCACAAGGTACGAGACAGAGTCCTGAGCGTGCAAAGGGCACACCAGGGTCAGGCGAGGCAGAGTCCTGCACGTGCAGAGAGGCACGCCAGGAACAGGCGAGGCAGAGTCCTGCGTGTGCGGAGAGGCACGCCAGGGACAGGCGAGGCAGAGTCCTGCGCGTGCGGAGAGGCACGCCAAGGACAGGGTTCAAGGACCAGGTTAGGACCTGTACGTGCAAGAGGGCACGACAGGGTACATGGCCAAACCTACGCGTACTATTATAGAAGCATGTGGAGGTATGCCATGGGCAGGCGAGGGCCTGCGCATGCTTTAAGAGCACGCAGCGCACAGTGCGGAAACAGCGTGAAGTGCAAGGGAGCACAGAGGGCACGGCTGGGGCACTGGCTAGCTGATCGGGCTGCGGCACTGACAGACGGGCAAGACTCCAGCGAACCCGGCTGAGGCATTGCAGGCGACACAGCTGTCACTGACCGACGAGCACGGCTGAGGCACAAGCAGGCGGGCACGGCTAGGGCGCGCACGGCTGAGGCACAAACAGGAGGCTAGGAAGGCCAGGCGCATGCAAAGAGCATACGAAGAAACAGAGCAAGGGAAGACAAGACGAGAAACAAGGCAGGGCTTAAGCAGAGTACAGAACCAGGAACGGAAGCAGATCAGAGCAAGAACAGAGCTAGCAGCGGAGCGTAGGCCGAAGCCCAGAGTCGGGCCAAGGGAGAACCTTGGGACTAGCCTAGAAACGTGCAAGAGAGCATAATAGGAAAGAGTCTAGCAGGGGAGCGTAGGCAAAGCCCAGAGCCGGGCCAAGGGAGAACCTTGGGACTAGACATGGAAAAGAGAGGAGGAAGGGTGCGTGTGCCAGGGAGCACAACAGAGCACCATAGGAGAGAGCGAGGCAGAGCAAGCAAAGACCATAGGGAGGAACAAGGCAGAGCAAGGCAAGATACGGAACAAAGCATAGCGAAAACAGGCTAGGCAGAGAAACAGAAGGACTACAAGTCCAAGCAGGACAAAGACGAACATGGCACAACAGACAAACATAAGACAAGGCACAGGACAAGAGGTGGAGTACGAGCACGGAGTGTGTGCAGAGACGCACGACAGGGCAGAGTGCAAGGGCACAGAATAGAGGGAACACCCCACAGACCAAGCAGCCATGCAGGGACACCACACAATACTCAGGCCCTGGGCAAAGGAAGGGGCGGCCTGATATAGGGCATAGCACCTCCTCTTCCAGGTCAGGACCAGGGGAACACTTCCGGGTTCAGATCCACAGGATAACAGAGCACAGTCACATGATCAGAGTTCCAGACATGACAAGACGACTGCAGATCCAATGCTGAAACCTAGACAGGTCACATGATCATAGTTCTAGACATGGCGAGATGATTACCGAACCAGACAGTGCAGGATCTTTAGGAAACGTCACATGATCAGCGTTCCAGACATGACGAGATGATTGCAGAACCAGACAGTGCAGGATCCAGGCAGGGACACATGATCAGGGACTCTAGACAAGACGAGAAGATCACAGAAGGCAGAGCAGAAATGCAGGCATCCTGCAGCTCAGACATGAGGTGAGTGTGCACACTGCTCTAGTGAACATGCAGGACAGCAGACAAGATATGTGCATGCACATTGCTCCAGGAGTTCTTGAGACAAAACAGACATGGCAGACATGACAAACATGGCGGACATGACAATCCAACAGTGTCCACAAGTGTGTTCGGAAATTCTACATCTCCCCTGTCCTATAGTGAAATTTTCACACCTACGACATTGAGCCTGTGACATAGCGATGTGATATTAACTGGGCCTCACACAACAGTGTCCACAAGTGTGTTCAGAAATTCTACATCTCCCCTGTCCTATAGTGACATTTTTCACACCTGCGACATTGAGCCTGTGACATAGCAGTGTGATATTAACTGGGCCTCACACAATCCAACAGTGTCCACAAGTGTGTTCAGAAATTCGACGTCTCCCCTGTCCTATATACACCTTGTACCTTGTTTTACATTACTATATAGTTTGTGGAATTTTGTGTACATTTTTACCAAAAATGAGGAAGGCTGGTGGAAGAGGCCGTGGAATTGGGCGGGGGTTGCCAGCTGGTAATGATGGTGTTGGTGGTGGATCTGATGGTAGTGGCAAAAGCAAAATAGGACCGAATGCAGGAGGTGTTGAGCCTGCGTCATCGTCTGGCTACACAAGGCCTCGAAGGCTTAGTTTTCTAGGAGTTGGCAAACCGCTTTTAAAGCCAGAGCTTCAGGAAAAAGTTTTGGCTTACATTGCTGACTCAGCCTCCAGCTCTATCGCCTCCTCTTCTGAAGTTGTAAAAAATAAAAGCACTGAGTCGTCATTGGAGGGTCATGTTCATGAACCACACCCTTCCTTGTGTCCTTCACCCCAACCAAGATTGAAGGATGACGCAGGCCATACAACTGTTTTCACATACCATGCCTGGGTTATCAAGTGAAATGGTGAATTACCCAGGCCAAGATGAATCTGACATGGAGTGCACTGATGCACAGCCACTGATAGATGATTCTGCTTGTGCATTCAGTCAGAGCACTACATTGTCCTCGCAGTGCAATGAGCCAGATTCTGACCCTGATGAGACTCAGGTGCCCCTTCCCGCATACTATACCACCATACACAGTGACACAGAGGAAGGTGCACATGACATTGAAGAGGAGGTGATGGATGACCCAGTTGTTGACCCAGATTGGCATCCATTGGGGGAAGAGGGTGCTGCTTCCAATAGCTCAGATGAGGGGGAGGAGCATCCACAGCAGACATCGACATCGCAACAGCTGTTATCAGGCAGGCCCGGAGCACTCCAAAGACAGGTTCCAAAAATCAAAAGAGTTGCTGGACAGCTTGTCCAGACAATCAAAATAGCACAGCGTGCTAGGCCGCAAAATGTCTTCCAAAGTAGGTAGAGTGCAGTGTGGCACTTTTTTTGAACAAAATCCTCATGATCAGGCCAAGGTTATCTGTAAGAAGTGCGCAAAGACCTTTAGCCGAGGGAAAAATCTGAAAAATTTGAATACCAGTTGCATGCTTAGACATTTAACCAGCATGCACTTGCAAGCGTGGACACAACACCAAACCTCAAGTACCACATGTGCAACTGATCACAAAGAAGGTAGTCAGCAATGCTACATTGTTTCCCCCACTGTAAGCCCAGTGGTTAGCACAGCAGCAAATGTTGAGGTGTCGTTGCAAGGCCAAAGCAGTCAGGGAATCCCACTGTTATATCAACGAAAGACTGAATCTAGGCCATCAGAAAGAACACCAACTCCATCACCATCATCAACCCTCTCTCAGTCCGCCCTGTTCAACGCTAGTTCCACCATATGCAGCTCTCAAGTCCAGCTCACCCTCCCAGAGACAATGAGTAGGTCAAGAAAGTACTCAGTCTCTCATCCGCGTACACTGGGTTTGAACGCCCACATTGCCAAACTAATCTCGTTAGAGATGATGCCCTATCGGTTGGTGGAAAGCGCAGCTTTCCGCGAACTCATGGCCTATGCAGTACCACGCTATGACCTACCCAGTCACCAGTTCTTCTCTCGCAAAGCCATCCCAGCCCTCCACCATCATGTGAAAGACCGCATTGTCCATGCACTCAAGCAGTCAGTGAGTGGAAAGGTGCACCTCACAACAGATGCATGGTCCAGTCAGCATGGCCAGGGCCGTTACGTGTCCATCACTGCGCACTGTGTTAATGTGGTGGATGCAGGGACCACAGGGGACAGAGGTGGTGGGACAGTGCTGCCTAGCCCACGGTATAGGAAACAGTTGGCTGTAGGCGTTCGACCCTCTTCATCCTCCTCCAGAAGCGAAAGCTCGTCCACAGAGCACAGTCGTACGAGCACGCCATCTGCAGCTGCCACTGTTGCACACGAGGTGTCCCCCTATCGAGCAGCTAGTGGAAAGCACCAGCAGGCTGTGTTGCAGGTGATGTGTTTGGGCGACAGACACACTGCGGAGGTGCTGGCCGAGTACTTTCAGCGACAAACTGAGTCATGGCTGGGCAGTATACATCTTGAGGCAGGCAAGGTAGTTAGTGATAACGGCCGTAATTTTGTGGCAGCCATAGCCCTTTCAAAACTCAGCCACATACCTTGCTTGGCTCACACCTTGAACCTGGTGGTGCAGTGCTTCCTCAACAATTATCCAGAGTTAACAGCCCTGCTCCAGAAGGTGCGAAGACTGTGCGCGCACATCCGCCGGTCGCCTGTACACTCCATTCGTATGCAGAAGCTGCAGTGATTGCTCCACCTTCCCAACCACCGCCTCATTATCGACATTGCAACAAGGTGGAACTCCACCCTGCACATGGTTGAGCGGCTGTGCGAACAGAGGCAGGCCATAATGCATTTGTGGGAGGATACACGGCCAGGTACTTTGAGAGCAGACATGGAGTTGACAGGTGTGCAGTGGTCGAAGCTGAAAGACCTCTGTAAAGTCCTTCAGTGTTTTGAGGAATGCACACGGCTGGTAAGTGCAGATGACGCCATCCTAAGCATGAGCATCCCACTTATGCGTCTGCTCATGCAAACTTTGACGCACCTTAAGGAGCAGGCGTCTGCAGCCAATGTTAATGAGGAGGAAGAGGAGGAGGGAATCCTTGATGGCAGGGCCCCAGCATTTGCAATCTTTACCTCTCCCTGCTCCTCCGCTGTGTAGACTGGGCCGTCAAATCCATACTGGGCCTGACACCAGCTTGCAACCATACTGCCCACGTAAAACAAACACTTTGCCTTCATGAACGCTGTTTGGAGGGTCGTGACTCGTGAGAATAACGCCGCCCAATCAGTTAACCTGCTAGAGAGATCGTTCGTTGCTCCCAAGCATGACATCACACTCCCTAGGAGGAAGGTAATGCCACTGTGGCGACCGTACTCCTGGGGGTGACACAAGTGCACTGATGCCCAGCCACTGCTCGATGAATCTGCTGGTACATTGACCCAGACCACTACATTCCCCTCGCACGCTACACGGCCTGAATCTGACCCTGATGAAACTCAGGTTACCCTTCCCATAAACAGTTCCATCTTACACGGTGACAAAGAGGCAGCTGCAGATGAAAGAGCAGGTTCGGCCCACCCGCCGTCAGACACACCACCGTACTATCAGGGGCTCTTTGCCGGTGCCATCGCCAACGAGTGGGCCCCCCCTGCTTGCTCAGGATCACAGCACTTGCAAGGTTGAAATACTGTGCAGTGAGATGGAAGATGGGGACGACGAGGAGTCCAGACTAGTACAGGGATTCCCTAGCGAGGAGACTTATTTCATTGTTTTCAATGTTGGAACAGCAATTTTTGGGGAGCACTATACTCTGGAGAATGATAGATGGGGCCCACCATACACGGGATCATTCCAAAGGTGGACATCAGACACTGGAGCAGCATTTACAGGGCCCATAATACACTAGAGCATTAGAAATGGGGCCCATTATGTTTGGAGCATTATTTGGGCCCATAAGACAGTGGAGCTTCATCCATGGGGACCAACATATACTGTAGCATTATGTGGAGCTCATCATATACTGTTTCAAACATTATATGGGACCAATGATTCTGTTTGGAGAAATAGATGGGCCTCGTCATGAGATGTAAAAAGTGAAGTATTTTTCATTGTACTATACCGCTATTTCTCTGCCGTATCGGAGCATCATGAGTTGTGGTATGTGTTAAAGGGGTGCTCTTTTGCCCAGGGCACATAAAAACCTGGAGCCAGCCCTCCCCCCCCACAACTTTAGCCAAATAACCCCCATTTTTCAGTGCGTAACTAGTATTATGAAGTTAATTAAGGTTGACAAGCTTAAGTAAGAAGAATTGATGCTTTTGGCATTCAAATGTGCACTGTAGGTGTGTTTCCTGTCCTCCTCTCACTGCCGACTTTAATTCCCCATTGACTTACATTGGGTTTCGTGTTTCGGTCGGACCCCCGACTTTTCCCTATAGACGGCCGATTTTGCTCGACCTGACTTTTGGAAAAGTCGGGTTTCATGAAACGAAACTCGAACCTAAAAAAGCAAAAGTCGCTCAACTCTAATGAGGACAGTATACACTGTGAGCTAATTGTGAAGGACCTGAGATAAGATAAGATTTTGAGAGGAAGTCTTATTCAGTTTCATTTTCTCTGTTTCTAAGAAGCCTGCAAAGGGTAAAGCTATTGAGCTGCAGACATCCAGAGAATTATACAACACCTAAAAGAAAGTATAAAAGGTAAGAAAGGGTAAGAGGAGGGAGGGGGCACTTTACACTTACAGTGTGTTACACACAAGCAAAGAGTGGACAACCCTGATTGTGTTCATTGTTTTTTCTTTTAGTTTGCTATCATCTAGTCAGCAATGGCACAGTCTTCCTCCAAGCATCTGAGTGACCAAGAGATTGAAGCAATTGTGTTTCAAAGTGAAGATGAAAGTGAACTATCTTTGTCTGATGACGAGTACCTGCCACCAGAGAATCAAACATCCTCAAGTGATTCTTCTTCTGATGATAAAGAAGTGAATACAGTGGATTCTCAAGAAGTGATAAGTAGAACATCCAAAACGAATGTTTTTTGGGACAGTAATCCTACATTAATCGGATGTACTGCAATCCATAATATTGTGAGACAGGCTCAAGGAGCTGTGGGAAGTCGCAGTTACTTTTCCCCTAAAGACGTATTCTGTACTTTTTTTTCTGACAATATTGCAGAAGAGGTCCTTTTATGTTCAAACCTAGAAGGAAGATGTATCGCTTCTGCAAAAAATAACTCCTGGAAAAATATCTCAAAAGAGGAGCTTTATGCATACATTGGACTTTTACTGCTGGCAGGGAGTCAAAAATCATATGATGTTCCAATACGAGAATTATTTCTGGACCCACTTTCTGATCCACACTATAAGGCGACAATGTCAGTGAACAGATATGAGGAAATTAGAAGACACATTCGATTTGATGATAAGCGAACACGTGCACTGAGGTTTGAAACAGACAAATTAGCACCTATCAGTTATATCTGGAACATATTTATCAAAAATTGCACCAAACTTTACAATCCTAGTACTAATGTTACAGTAGATGAGCAACTTGTACCGTTCAGAGGACGCTGCAAGTTCATACAATACATGCCCAGCAAGCCAGCCAAATATGGAATCAAAATCTTCTGGATGTGTGATTCTGCAAACTATTATGGCATAAATGGCGTAATCTACTGTGGCAAAGAGGTTGGTGCACCAGTACAGAAGGATCTGGGGTCTGAAATTGTCAAAACTCTTGATGTTCCAATATTCAACTCAGGTAGAAACATTACCATGGACAATTATTTCACCAATGTTGTACTAGGCAATTTTCTGCTTCAAAAAGCTATTACACTTGCTGGAACTATCAAGCCAAACCGACAAGAAATTCCAGAAGCACTGAAATACAATCATCAGCGAGCACCTTATGAGAGTGTCTTTGGATTCAATATCAAAGCAACTTTGGTATCTTACAAAGCGAAGAAGGAGAAATCAGTGTTTTTACTCAGTATCATGCATCACAATTGCAGTATTGACAGCAATGACAGAAAATTAAAACCAGAAATCATCCTGCATTGCAATACAACAAAAGGAGGTGTAGACAAAATGGATGAGATGGTGGGAGAATATTCATGCAAGAGGCAAACATAACGATGGCCTGTAGTACTTTTTTCAAATATGCTTGATGTAGCAGCCCTAAATTCATTCATCATTTATACAGAAACTCATCCAGAATTCCATGCATGGAGGAAGGACAGGAGATGCCTATTTTTGAAGGACCTTTGTCATGAACTTGTAATGTCTCACATGATACAGCGAAGCGACGTGAAACGCTTGCTAAAGCAAACTAATAAAGCAATGAAACAGTGTGGCGTACAGTTTCAGATGATTCCAGGGCCAGGAGAAAGAAAAAGAAAGCGCTGTTTCATGTGTCCAAGAAATTTGGAAAGGAAAACTGAGAGATTTTGTTCAATTTGTAAGGAAAATGTCTGCAAAGAACATTCTTCAAAAAAAATAACTTGTCAAAATTGTTTGGAAGACTAATATAATAGAAAAGAAACATAATAGAAATGTAGCTGCAGCTAGTTTAGTATAGATTTCTATGCGTTTTTGTGCGTTTTTTCATATGGAAAAAAAAATTTGAGGGTGTTTTCGGTGAAAAATTATAATTAAAATTTTGTTTACTAATCATATTTTATTTTGCAGTTTTAAAATAAACTTGTAAAAGTTATATAAGTGTGTTTTTCCATATGATTTGCATGGGGGCCTAAAAGGCCCCCAATACGTTAATATGAAGATTTCTGATGTCACGCATGCTAGGGTTAAAAAATGTTGCCGTCTTAAATTTCTCAGCCATAGCACTGCAAAAAAGTTTTAAAATTTTTAAAAGGTTACATTTCTCAGCCATGCAGTATTACAATGTCTTGGTAAATTTTTGTAGTTTTTAAAACTGAGAAAAAACATTTAAAAATTGTTTATGGCTACATTTCTCAGTAATACAGTATTGCGTGGTCTGGAGTACATTTATGTGATTTATAAAAATCCAAAAAAGTGCTAAAATGTTTACGGTATTCAATTAGTCATCCATACAGTGTAACGTGCTTAGTGGGAGACAAAGATGGCAAAAGTATGTGAGACTCCCGAGGGAGTGACTGGAGGAATATTGGAGCCAGAGGAAGCTGACGCAACAGCAGAGGAGACAAGAGCCTGTGGTTCTGATCTTCACGATATCCCGGACCCACCATGGACCGAACCCAGGTTGTATCCTTTACTGCTGGGGTTTTTGCGGACTGCAGATGGGAGAGTCAGGATTCATGAACTGATGAGTGGACTGCAGGGCCTAGGCTGGTCATAAGAGACAAGGAGGAGAGCCAAGACCAGGTCTGGACAAATGTTATCAGGCCCACCAGTAGAGTTGAGCGATACCTTCCAAAATCGGGAAATATCAGATTGGATTGAACCGATACCCCAAAAATATCGGGTATCGCGGATTCCGATACCGGAAACCCATGCAAGTCAATGGGGCACAAATATCCGAATGAAAATAAACCCTTTCTTTCCTTGAACATCCAGTTCAGGATGGGGGAAGAGTGTGGGCGGTGTGTGGGCGGAGACTGTGTGTGTGTGTGCAGGCGGGGTCTGTACGGGCCTCTCGGGGGTCTGTGCGGGCCTGCCGGGGGTCTGTATGGGCCTACCGGGGGTCTGTGCGCGCTGCCAGGGGTCTGTACGGGCCTGCCGGGAGTCTGTGCGGGCTGCCGGGGGTCTGTGCGGGCCTGTCGGGGGTCTGTGTGGGCTGCCGGGGGTCTGAGCGGGCCTGCCGGGGGTCTGTGCGGGCTGCCTGGGGTCTGTGCGGGCCTGCCGGGGGTTGTGTGTGTGTGCAGGCATCGTCCGATGGGACTATAAGTCCCATCGGGCTAGGCCTGCTACAATGACAGTGATTGACACATTAGCCAATGATGGGACAGTAGTAGTCCCATCATCCGGCTAATGTGTTGAATGTAAAAAAAACAAAAAAAAACATACATACTACATATTACATACATACTACATACATACTACATATATACAACATTCATGCAACATACATACATACTACATACTACATACATACTTCATATATACTACATTCATACAACATACATACATACTACTTATATACTACATTCATGCAACATACATACTACTTATAAACTACATTCATACAACATACATATATGCATACTACATAATACACACATACTACATATATACTACATTCATACAACATACATACATACTACATATATACTACATACTACATATATACTACATTCATACAACATACATACATACATACTGCATACTACATACATACTACATACATACAACATATATAAAACATGATACAGACATACAACATACATACTACATGCATACTACATACATACTACATACAATGCATTCATGCAATACATACATATAGACATACAGTACATATAACATAGAGTACATACTCACCATCACTTGTCACTTTGATCCCCGAAGCCAGTGTCATCTGTAAAAGATATTAAAATAACAAACAACCAATATACTCCCTGATCCGCAGAAATCCACGAGTGTCCCATGACGATCTCCTGTGGAGAACAGCAGCATCAGCTGATGCGACCACTCTCTAGGGGCTCCAGGAAATCAATGACGGGAGGTAGGTATCCTTCCGCACTGCATTCCTCCGCCACTGTAAAAAAATAGTCCCTAGTCTCACTTTTGGCATTGCTGTGTGAGAAAGTTCCCACGCAGCTTTTGCCATAAAGTGAGACCAGTGAACTATAGTAACCTCTCAGTGATGCACTGCAGGAGATCGTCGTGGGACCCTCGTGGATTTCTGCGGATCAGGGAGTATATTGGTTTTTTGTTATTTTAATATTTTTTACAGTGAGATGACGCTGGCTTCGGGGATCAAAGTGACAAGTGATGGTGAGTATGTACTCTATGTTATATGTACTGTATGCCTATATGTATGTATTGTATGAATGTATTGTATGTAGTATGCATGTAGTATGTATGCTGTATGTATGTAGCATGTTGTATGTATGTTGTATGTATGTAGTAATTATGTAGTATGTAGTATGTATGTTGCATGAATGTAGTATATATGTAGTATGCATGTAGTATGTATGTATGTTGTATGAATGTAGTATATATGTAGTATGTATGTATTATGTAGTATGTATGTATGTTGTATGAATGTAGTATATATGTAGTATGTATGTAGTATGTATGTTGTATGAATGTAGTATATATGAAGCATGTATGTAGTATGTAGTATGTATGTCTGTTGTATGAACGTTGTATATATGTAGTACGTATGTAGTATGTATGTAGTATGTATGTAGTATGTAGCATGTATGTTTTTTTTTTTCTTTTCATTCAACACATTAGCCGGATGATGGGACTAATACTGTCCCATCATTGGCTAATGTGTCAATCACTGGCATTGTAGCAGGCATCGCCCGATGGGACTTGTAGTCCCATCGGACGATGCCTGCACACACACACACAACCCCCCGCAGGCCCACACAGACCCCCGGCAGGCCCGTACAGACCCCCAGCAGCTCGCACAGACCCCTGGCAGGCCCGCACAGACCCCCGGCAGCCCGCACAGACCCCCGGCAGGCCCGTACAGACCTCCGGCAGCCCGCACAGACCCCCGGCAGGACTGCACAGACCCCCGGCAGCCTGCACAGACCCCCGGCAGGCCCGTACAGACCCCTGGCAGCCCACTCAGACCCCCGGCAGGCCCGTACAGACCCCCGGCAGGCCCGCACAGACCGCGCATCATGATGACATCATTTCAGCAGCCAATCACAGCCATGCCATTAGTTAACATGGCTAACACAACTGGCTCATTGCATTATGGGAACTTCCGATTCTGGTATTCGATATTGTAAAAATATCGGAACTCGGTATCGGAACTCCGATACAGCGAATATCGATACCCGATATTTGCAGTATCAGAATGCTCAACACTACCCACCAGCCATAAGGTACCTAGAGTTGGCTTACTGGGGGGGGGTGCTAGTTGCTTATGACCGTCAGCAGATAAGGGGGTCCATTGAAGAGTTTGTGACATGTCATCACATCACATTTAACCATCACACAGTAGAGATAGAACACTTGCCTTGAAGCCTGCAAAAGCTGATGGCTGGAACTAAGGTCCTGTTCCTCAAAATGGAGGGGCAACATTGCTGATATACAGTGCATGTGATCTCAAAAAAGAAGGGAGCATGATGAACCCTTCTTTAGGAAGGAAGGGCCTTGGCAGAGGCTCCTTGTGCCGGCTCGAGACACAGCTACTACCACCCCCAAGAGATTGTACTGTCTTTGGGGTTCCCCACCTCCTATGTGTGAGCAGCCAATGGTGCAGGTAGCACAGGGATATGTTGCCCACTTCTATATGTTGTGAGCTCCGATACTACCTGAAGCTGGGTCATTTACAGCCCAGTCACCTGAGAATCAGGCTCCAGATAGCTGGTGGAGGCAGTCCCCAGCCTCAAGATGAAGGAGAAGAAGCAAACACATAAAGAGGATAACTGTATTACCCTGCTTATAAATTTTTACTTGCTTTGTACTTTCTGCCCAACCTTTATGAGTGTAGGAGTACAGCAAGTACATTTTATAAAAATTTGAATGAGACCTGCCAGTTTTTTGTCTATGGATAACCATCCATCCTTATAGTTTTTTCCTGACTTTGCACTTTGTGCAAAGCCTTTAGGAGTTTAGAAGTACAGCAACTACAGTTTTAAAATATTTGAGTGAGGCCTGCAAGTTGTCTTTCAGTGGTCTATGGAAGAAGGTCTTTATAATATTTTCCTGGCTTTGTTTTTTGTGCAAAGCCTTTATGAGTGTAGGAGTACAACAACTACACTTTAAAAATATTTCACTGAAGCCCGAGAGTTCTTGCTTTTCAAGAGTCTATGGACTCTTTCACACTTCCATTTTTGACAATCAGTCAAGATCCGCCAATTTTGAAAAAAAACGGATCCGCTATTTTTCTTTGAGGATCCAATTTTTTCCCCATTGACTTTCATTCTCTCTCTCTCTCTCTGTCTCTCTCTCTCTCTCTCTCTCTCTCCCAGCGGTTCCTTTAAATTTCCTCATTTTCAGGATCCGTCTAAAAACGGATCCTGTGCCCTTCGTTCACATCAGTTGACAACGGATCCGCTTGTCTGCCTTTTTGGCGGATTTTAACTGATGCAAATAACTGAAGTGTGAAAGAGGCCTATGGATGACCCTCCTTTAATGTTTTACTGTTTTTTCACTTTCTGCACTTTATGAGTGTATAAGTACATAAAGTACACTTTGAAAATATTTAAGTTCCAACTTATTTTCTAGAGTCAATGACTCATCCATACAGTTAAACATGGTTATTGTTGCATTACGGTGATATGAAAGCTTACAAAAAGCATTGAAAAATATTTCTGCATTAGATTACTCATCCACAGAGTATTTTGTCCTTTCTGTCACATTTTGGTGTTATATAACTCTATAAAAAACACAAAAAATTTGGCTTGGTAAAATTTCTTAGGCTAGTTTCAGACTAGCGCATTTTACATGCAGCGCACGGCGCCGCTAAGACCCGCCCCCTGCGCGCCCCGTCCGGTCATTTCCTCCTACTATCGCACACGGCTGCTTGCGATCTGTGCACCCTATCTTTAGCATAAGGTGCGCAGACCGTGCGCTGGCCGTGCGCTAGTAGGATTTTTGCATGTGCTGTGCACCTTTGAAGGTGCGCCGAGCGCACCAAAATGCAACATGGTGCGTTCGGCGCACACCGGCGCACCTTCAAAAGTGCGCAGCGCACGCAAAAATTCTACTAGCGCATGGCCAGCGCACGGTCTGTGCACCCTATGCCAAAGATAGGGTGTGCAGATCGCATGCAGCCGTGTGCGATAGTAGGAGGAAATGACCAGACGGGGTGAGCAGAGGGCGTGGCTTAGCTGCGCCGTGTGCTGCATGTAAAATACGCTAGTCTGAAACCAGCTTTACCCATGCACTATTCTGTGGTGTGGGTTACATTTCTTGGATAAATAACACTTGAAGAAAGAAATTAAATATTTTGTTTGCTGGGTTACATTTCTTACCCATGCACTATTCTGTGGTCTGGGGTACGTTTTTGCCATATATAATACTAGAAAAAAGTGTTAAATTTTGCTGTATTAAATTTTGCATCCATAATGTATTATGTGGTCTTGGGTACATTTCTATGATCTATAACATTTCTAAAAAGTGTTAAAAAATTTAGCTGGTATCATGATCTCAGTGCGGGTTTGACTCGCACATGTGGGGTTAATGTCTGGAACCAGTGCTGATGACTGGCATTTCTGGGGTTAAAGGTTGTGATCTCAGTGCAGGCTTACCTGCACACCTGGGGCTATGATTGTGGCCTCTCCCTGGTTCTGGGAGAGGCTTCTTATAGCCTCAGGATGCCCCCATCCCGGTCAGTTATACTTTCGCCCTTGGCATAGTGTGGTGACCCCTGAGTGTGTTTGTGCTGTGTTCTTGGTTATCTGATACTCTGTGTATGACTCGGTCTGTTCTCTGGATACTGCTTGTTGGATTCTGCTTGGTACCTTCTATGTCTGTTTGGTTTTGAAATCTGCTAGGCCCCGACTCTCCGTTCTGTCTCATCCGTGGTACTTTACTCTTATCTCTGTGTATGACCCGGTTTGTCTGACTTTGAGAATTCCTGTATTAGTGTTCTGCCTATCTCTGACAGCAGGATGCTAAGCCCCGCCCCCTTCACTGCTCACTGACTTTAGCTTCTCCAGGTCCTGTTTGCTTGAACTATCAGGCCGTGTCTGACCCCGGGCCCCTCTGCAGTGTGGGTGAGTCCTTGCTCAGCGGTGGCTGCATGCCGACCTTAACAGTACCATGACATTATAACTGACCGTTAAGTTTTTTGTTTTTTTTTCTCTCTGCTGGGAAATATGGATCCCATACAATCTCTGGCTGAACAAACGAAAAATCTTAGTCAGATGTTTTAGGGTTTATCTCTGGAGCAGCAAGCTCTGGCTCGTTCTCAGCAGCAGGTTTCTGAGACAGTGCGAGGGACTTTAGCTGCTGGGTCTCTGGGGGCTGGGGCGAGTGATGTTGTTTTGGTGTTCCCAGAACCACCTGTTAAACTGCCTGATTTTTTTTCTGGGAGCAAAAAGGAGTTCAGGGTCTTCATGGAGGGTTGCAAACTCTTCTTTAGTTTGAGGCCACGTTCCTCTGGGGACGAAAGTCAGAAGGTTGGGGTCATTATGTCCTTATTAAGAGGTTCCCCACAAGCTTGGGCTTTCTCCCTTCCTCCCACTGCCCCTGAGAGAGTGTCTGTGAATGCGTTTTTTGAGGCCCTTGGGCACATATATGATGAGCCGGACCGAGTGCAATTGGCAGAGGACATGGTATGAGTGTCTGTCAGGGGAAACACTCGGCTGAGTGGTTTTGTACAGAATTCCGCCGCTGGGCAGCAGAGGTCTCTTATAACGACGCCGCACTTTGAGGACTCTTTCGCAGAGGCTTGTCCGAGCAGTTACAGGATGCCTTGGCATTACATCCCCCACCTAACTCACTCGTGGACGCCATGACCCAGGCCGTCCGGATGGAACGCAGGCTGCCGGCCAGGGGGGTGATGCAGGCGGAGACTCCATTGTTCCCTAGTGGAAAAGAGACTGTTTCTGTGCCCATGGACGTAGGGGCTCTCTCCCTGAAGGAAAAGGAGAGACAAAGCCGGAGAGAAAAACAGTTATGCTTCTACTGTGGTAAAACGGGACATTGGAAAAGGGAGTGTCCTGATTGTCCATCCTCAACCCGGTCGATGGGAAACGACTAGGTCTGGGTATTCAGCGGGGAGACTACTCAGACCCTCAGGTACCCTTTTCCTCATTTTCTAAGGTGTTGCTTCATGTAGAACTGTTAGTGGACGGTTGTTTTTTTCCCTCTACAGCTTTCATGGACTGCGGATCATCCATCAATCTTATCGACTGCCAATTGGTCACACGCTGTAAGATATGGACAGTTAGACTTAAGGTTCCGATCAAAGTGGTGGCCATTGACTCCTCCCCCCTCACTAAAGAGGGAATTCTCTTTATGTCTGACTTGTTTTCGCTCAAAGTGGGCGCTACCCATGTGGAAAACTTAAGTTGTTTGGTTCTGGACAATCTACCTGCAGGATTGAAGTTGGGCATGCCCTGGTTACAACACCATAACCCAGTCATTAACTGGAAAATGGGGGAGATTGTTCAGTGGGGGTTTAATGATTCGATGTTATGTGATAAGTCTGCACTATTGGTTGAACCTGTTAAATCTGTATCTATGTCATCTGTCGAGCTGGAAGGTATTCTGGAGTACCTGAAAGAATTCGAAGATGTCTTCTCTGAAAGCGAGGCCGAGACGTTGCCGCCACATAGTCCCTTTGACTGCGCTATCGAGTTAGTCCCGAGGGCTAAATTGCCTAAAGCCCGTCTGATTAATATGTCTGGCCCTGAGCGCTTGGCCATGAAAGATTACATTGCTGAGAGTCTTCCCAAAGGGCACATACGTCCCTCAGTCTCACCTGTGGCGGCAGGGTTTTTCTTTGTAAAGAAAAAAGATGGCGGTTTACGTCCCTGCCTCGATTTTCGTGAGCTCAACAAGATTACTGTTTGAAATATGTACCCCCTTCCATTGATTCCCGATTTGTGCAACCAACTTTCAGGGGCAAAATGGTTCTCCAAACTGGATCTTCGGGGGGGCATATTATTTGATAAGGGTCCGGGAGGGGGATGAATGGAAAACCGCGTTCCTCACAACCGAGGGACTGTTTGAAAATTTAGTCATGCCGTTTGGTCTTACCAATGCCCCAGCCATATTTCAGAATTTCATCAACGTGGTATTCTCGGATCTCATTGGTCGTTTTGTTGTCATTTACTTAGACAATATTCTGATATACTCTCCCGACAGTCAATCTCATCTGAATCATGTACGAACCGTTCTCCAAAGACTGAGGGAAAATCATCTGTATGACAAATTGGAGAAATATGTGTTTTTTGTTCAAGAATTGTCTTTTTTGGGATTAATTGTTTCCTGTGAGGGTTTTCGCATGGACCCCAAGAAGGTGCAGGCCATTGCGGATTGGGTGCAACCCCGAGACCTTAAGGGTCTTCAGCGCTTCTTGGAGTTCGCCAATTATTACCGCAAATGTATTCGGGGGTTTTCACAGGTGGTCAAACCACTCACAGATCTTACATGTAAAGGTGTGGATGTGAGAAACTGGTCCTCGCTCGCAAAAGAGGCCTTTGCGACCCTGAAAAGAAGCTTTATGTCTACTCCCATGTTAGTACAGCCAGATCCGTCCAAACCATTCGTCGTGGAAGTGGACACGCCTCTGAGGTGGGGGTGGGGGCGGTGTTGTCCCAAGGGCCTGCCACTCTAACCAACCTCAGGCCATGTGCTTTCTTTTCCAAGAAGTTCTCTGCTGTGGAAAGAAATTATGACGTAGGCAATAGAGACCTTCTTGCGGTCAAATTGGCGTTTGAAGAATGGAGGCACTTTTTGGAGGGGGCCAGTCACCCGGTTACGGTGATCACGGATCACAAAAATTTGTCATACATTGAGTCTGCTAAAAGACTAACGCCCAGACAGGCCCGTTGGTCACTTTTTTTTCCCGTTTTCAGTTTACGATTACATTTCGTCCAGGGTCTAAGAATGTCAAGGCTGACAACTTATCGCACAGTTTTCAGCCGGTGTTGCCCCCTGAGCCACTGTCCTCCATTCTTCACCCTGGGGTTGTGATAGCAGAGGTCTCATCTGAATTGGAACGGGAGATTCAGGGGGCCCAGTCACGGGCCCCGATGGCCAAGCCGGAGGGGAAGTTGTTTGTCCCAGAGCAACTTCGCCAGAAACTCTTGCAGGAGTTCCATGAATCCAAGGTGATTGCTCTCCCTGGTATTTCAGCCACACATCTGGCGGTGGCTAGAATCTTTTGGTGGCCTACCCTTGGTTCGGACATAAAAAAATTAATTGCTGGTTATGGGGTCTGCGCTTGTTCTAAAAGCTCTCATAGCCATCCGGCAGGGGAGCTGATGCCCTTGGCAGTGCCCGAAAGACCATGGACTCACTTATCCATGGATTTTGTTACCAATCTCCCTCCATCTAAGGGTAATACAGTGGTATGGGTAGTGGTGGACAGGTTTTCTAAGCAGGCTCATTTTGTACCCCTGTCCGCACTACCGTCAGCTGAGACGCTGTCCAGGTTTTTTGTGCAGCATGTGATCCGGTTGCATGGGGTACCTGTGAATGTGGTGTCTGATCGTGGTGTGCAGTTTGTGGCTAAGTTTTGGCGTGCTTTCTGCAAAAAAATAGGGATGTCTCTGTCCTTTTCGTCTGCATACCATCCTGAGAGCAATGGTCAGACGGAGTGCACTAACCAGTCCCTGGAACAGATCCTCAGGTGTCTAACCTCTGCTTGACAGAATGACTGGTGCGATGCACTGCCATAGGCTGAATTTGCCTTCAATAGTCGGGTGAGTCAATCCACGGGTATGACTCCTTTTTTGATCAATTATGGGTTCAGTCCTCATTTTGGTGAGTTTTCTCATCTGGACTCGGGGTGTTCCGGGGCTGAGGGCTCTGTTCAGCGATTACAGAATATGTGGGCAGAAGTTCAGCGGAGTATATCTAGGTCTCAGGGCAGGTATAAGTTTTCGTGGACAGGAAACGAACACCAGGACCCATGTTTCAGGTTGGAGACAAGGCTTGACTCTCCTCGCGAAACATTAAGTTGAAGGTTCCTTCAGCCAAGTTGGGGCCCAAATTCATTGGCCCATACAAGATTGTGGAAAAAATCAATCCAGTGGCGTATAGGCTGTGCCTTCCACCCTCTTTCAAGATCCCTAACGTCTTCCACAAATCTCCACTGAAACCTTTTGAAGCAGTCCAGGGAGACTCTGAGTCCGCTGCTCCTCCTGTTTTGGTCGAGGGGCAGGTGGAGTACGAGGTTGGTCATATCGTAGATTCCAGGTTGGTATGGCGGTCGGTACAGTACCTGGTTCATTTGAAGGGGTATGGACCGGAAGACATGTCCTGGGTACCGGCCTGGTTGATGCATGCTGATCGCCTGGTGCGGGCTTTCCATGCTAAGTACCTGGGCAAGCCTGGGGGTCCAGAGGCCCCCCCGTTGAGAGGGGGGTACTGTCATGATCTCAGTGTGGGTTTGACTCGCACACGTGGGGTTAATGTCTGGAACCAGTGCTGATGACTGGCATTTCTGGGGATAAAGGTTGTGATCTCAGTGCAGGCTTACCTGCACACCTGGGGCTATGATTGTGGCCTCTCCCTGGTTCTGGGAGAGGCTTCTTATAGCCTCAGGATGCCCCCATCCCGGTCAGTTATACTTTCGCCCTTGGCATAGTGTGGTGATCCCTGAGTGTGTTTGTGCTGTGTTCTTGTTTATCTGATACTCTGTGTATGACTCGGTCTGTTCTCTGGATGCTGCTTGTTGGATTCTGCTTGGTACCTTCTTTGTCTGTTTGGTTTTGATCTCTGCTTGGCCCCGACTCTCCGTTCTGTCTCATCCCTGGTACTTTACTGTTATCTCTGTGTATGACCCGGTTTGTCTGACTTTGAGAATTACTGTATTAGTGTTCTGCCTATCTCTGACAGCAGGATGCTAAGCCCCGCCCCCTTGTGGTCACATGACCATAGGTCCTTCACTGCTCACTGACTTTAGCTTCTCCAGGTCCTGTTTGCTTGAACTATCCGGGCATGTCTGACCCCGGGCCCCTCTGCAGTGTGGGTGAGTCCTTGCTCAGCGGTGGCTGCACGCCGACCTTAACAGGACCGTGACAGCTGGGTTACATTTCTCACAAAACACAGTTCCATGTTCTGTGGCACATATTTTATGACATATAACACTTCAAAAATGCATTAAAATTTTTTGCTGTGTTAAATTTATCACACTATTCTTTCTTCTGGGATACATTTTGGTGTTCTAAAACCCTCAAAAAATTGTTGAAAAATGTATCGGTATTATATAGCTCATCCATACAGTATTACATTTTCCTGGGTACATTTTGTTGCTATCTAAGCCTCAAAAAACTTGTTAAAAATGTATTTGTTTTATATTGCTCACCCATACACTATTCTGTAGTCTGGAGTACATTTAATTGGTATATAACCCTCAAAAAACTTTTTCAAAATATATTGGTACTATATTACTAATCCATATACTTTTACGTAGTCTTGGGTAGATTTCTTTGCTATCAAAGCCTCATAAAACTTGTTAAAAATTATAAAGTGTTTGCACACATTGCAGATTTGGTTTATTTTTGTTATGCTTTTCAGCCCGGATTTATGACAAAGCCTGAAGCAAAGCCTGATATCAGAAAAGTGAATGAGAAATCTAGTGTCATGCACACGTTGCATATTTTTGACTTGCAAATTTGGCGCAGAAAATAATCTTCAGCATGTTGATTCTCTGTGCCTTTTTGCCCTACGTTTTTCGCCATTGACTTCACTCAAATCAATCAAAAACACAGGGCAAAAATGCAACAAAAACGTTACTTTTTGCCTCTGCGTTTTTCCTGCCAAGAGATGCAGAAATTGTGCAGAAATTTTACTTAACGTGTGCACATACCGTTAACGGTATTATATTACTTACCATAGACTATTCCATGGTCTGGAATATATTTCCTTAATAATAATAAACAATAATAATAATAATAATATTTATTTATATAGCACCAACATATTCCGCAGCGTTTTACAGTTTAACAGTTCCAAACATAAGTAATAAGTAACAACGTTAACAATACAATAATTAAAGCAAAATAAGATGACCCTGCTCGTGAGAGCTTACAATCTACAATGAGGTGGGGGAGATACAGAGTACAGGTGTGTATTTACAATGATGTATTTACAATGATGGTCCAGCCATCTTGAGGGAGTGAGGGATGGATGGAGATAGTGAATGGGCTACACATGCACACTTACACATAGAATGACTGTGATTAGTGAATGTGATAGGCCGCTCTGAACAAATGTGTTTTGAGGGAGCACCTGAAATTCTGGATAGTCCTAATTTCTTGGGGTAGAGTATTCCAGAGGATTGGCACAGCGCGGGAGGAGTCTTGGAGTCGGGAGTGGGAGGTACGGATTAGTGCAGAGGTTAGTCGAAAGTCGTTTGCAGAGCTCAGTGGTCAGTTAGGCCGATAGACAGAAATGAGGGAGGAGATGTAGGGGGGGTGCTGCACTGTGGAGAGCTTTGTGGGTGAGAACAAGTACCTTGAACTGGATCCTATAATGAATGGGCAGCCAATGTAAGGACTGGCGAAGAGCGGACGTGTCAGAGTACCGATTAGCCAGATGGACGATCCTGGCCGCTGCATTAACCCCTTCACCCCCAAGGGTGGTTTGCACGTTCATGACCGGGCCAATTTTTACAATTCTGACCACTGTCCCTTTATGAGGTCATAACTCTGGAACGCTTCTATGGATCCCAGTGATTCTGACAGTGTTTTCTCGTGACCTCTTGTACTTCATGACAGTGGTAAAATTTCATTCAAATAGCTTGCGTTTATTTGTGAAAAAAACGGAAATTTGGAGAAAAGTTTGAAAATTTCGCAATTTTCCAACTTTTAATTTTTATGCCCTTAAATCACAGAGATACGGCACACAAAAAACTTGATAAGTAACATTTCCCACATGTTTACTTTACATCAGCACAATTTTGGAACCAAAATTTTTTTCGTTAGGAAGTTATAAGGGTTAAAAATTGACCAGCGATTTCTCATTTTTGCAACACCATTTTATTTTTAGGGACCACATCACATTTGAAGCCGCTTTGAGGGGTCTATATGATAGAAAATACCCAAAAGTGACACCATTCTAAAAACTGCACCCCTGAAGGTGCTCAAAACCACATTCAAGAAGTTTATTAACCCTTTAGGTGCGTCACAGGAATTTTTGAATATTTAAAAAAAATGAACATCTAACTTTTTTTCACAAAAAAATTTTTTCAGGTTCAATTTTTTTTATTTTACCAAGGGTAACAGGAGAAATTCGACTGCAAAAGTTATTGTGCAATTTGTCATGAGTACGCTGATACCTGATATGTGGGGGGGAACCACTGTTTCGGCACATGGCAGAGCTCAGAAGGGAATGAGCGCCGTTTGACTTTTTCAATGCAAAATTGGCTGGAATTCAGATCGGACACCATGTCACGTTTGGAGAGCCCCCGATGTACCTAAACAGTGGAAACCCCCCACAAGTGACCTCATTTTGGAAACTAGACCCCCAAGGAACTTATCTAGATATGTGGTGAGAACGTTGAACCCACAAGGGCTTCACAGAAGTTTATAACGTACAGCGGTACAATAAAAAATGATATTTTTTCCACAAAAATGATCTTTTCACCGCCAATTTTTATTTTCCCAAGGGTAACAGGACCCTAAAAGTTATTGTGCAATTTGTCCTGAGTACGCAGATACCCCACATGTGGGGGTAAACCACTATTTGGGCGCATGGCAGAGCTCGGAAGGGAAGCAGCGCCATTTGACGTTTTTGGCTGGAATTGAGATCGGACACCATATCGCGATTGGAAAACCCCTGATGTACCAAAACAGTGGAAACCCCCCACAAAAGACACCATTTTGGAAACTAGACCCCCCAAGGAACTTATCTAGATGTGTGTTGAGCACTTTTAACCCCCAAGGGCTTCACAGAAGTTTATAATGCCCGGGCATGAAAATAAAAAAATCGTATTTTTTCCACAAACATGATCAATTAGTCCCCAATTTTTTCATTTTCCCAAGGGTAACAGGAGAAATTGGACCCCAAAAGTTGTTGTCCAATTTGTCCTAAGTACACTGATACCTCATATGTGGTAGAAAACTATTGTATGGGCACACGTCGGGGCTCGGAAGGGAAGTAGTGACGTTTTGGAATGCAGACTTTGATGGAATGGTCTGGGGGTGTCTTGTGTGTTTGGAGAGCCCCTGATGTACCTAAACTATTGAAACTCCCCACAAGTGTCCCCATTTTGGACACTAGACCCCCCATGGAACTTATCTAGATGTGTGGTGAGCACTTTGAACCCCCAAGTGCTTCACAGAAGTTTATAATGCCCGGGCGCTGATCGTGCTAGACGTACTATCCCGCCCATGGGCATAGGAGCCTGGGTCCCATGGACGGAATAGTATGTCTGATGTCAGAAAGGGGTTAAGTATGGACTGGAGAGGGGATAGTCAAGTAACGGGGAGGCCAATTACTAGAGCGTTGCATTAATCCAGGCGGGAGTGGATCAGTGCTACAGTGAGGGTTTTTGTTGTTTCCATGGTGAGAAATGGGCGGATTCTAGAGATATTCTTTAGGTGTAAGCGGCAAGAGTGGGCAACAAGAGATTATATATGGGATGTGAAAGAGAGATTGGTGTCAAACATAAAAACCCAGACACAGCGCCTGCTGCCGCGGTGTTATTGTGGTGCCACCCACGGAGAGGGAAATGTCCAATTTAGGGAGGTTAGCAGACGGCGGGAGCAGAATAAGTTCAGTTTTGGAGAGGTTGAGTTTCAGATAGAGAGCGGATATGATGTTGGAGACTGTGGACAGACAGTCACTGGCATTCTTTAGTACAGCGGGGGTAAGGTCAGAGAATGACGTATATAGTTGTGTATCATCAGCATAAAGATGGTACTGAAAGAAAAATCTGCTGATGGTCTGTCCAATTGGGGCCGTGTAGAGAGAGAAGAGAAGGGGGCCAAGGACTGAGTCCTGAGGTACCCCGACAGCGAGAGGAAGAGGAGATGACGTGGAGCCAGATAACAAAACACTGAAGGGGCAGTCAGAAAGATAGGAAGAGAACCAGGAGAGAGCCGTGTCCTTAATGCCTAGTGACTGGAGCCTTTCCTTGGTATATGACCCTCAAAAGAGCCTTTATGAGTCTAGGAGCACCAACACATGACCACAGAATGTGTAAGAGGTCTTCCTTTATGTCTAATAGACATATCTGTATGTTAGTCCTTAATTTTTGGTAGTTCTTGCTTCCTTCATAAATTAAACTGAAATTTTCTATTTTTTAATTAAAAAAAATCAATTTAGGTTTACTTAAATTATATTTTTTTTCAAATCCTTTTTTAATTTTGCCTTATTTAAAAATCATTATACAGGAAAGAATATTTCTTCACATTTTTTTCCTGTAAAATGCAATTTCTCGTCGGTTTGGAATGTCTTCTTGTCGCTCATTAAAGTGGAGTTAATGTGTGATGCCATTGTTTTCAGCTGCGATCTGGGTGTCAGAGATGCTTCCAAGGGTCTTCCCCATGCTGTTCTCCTTCCATTCAGAACTTTTCCCATCCATTTGAACATTTTCACTGCCCTCCAGACCTCTTTGTAGTGTCTGTCGGAAAAAGCTCGGCTTTCCCATTGACTCCCATTATTCTCGTTACGATGCGAGTATTGGGAATTGCTCGGTTTGAGCAACTAGCACCTGAGCATTTTAGTGCTTGCTCATCTCTAGTTACCATCATTGCATATTAAGCTGGGCCTAATGAAGAACTTTGCAAAGACAGCGGATAAAAATGCAAAAGTACTCAAATATCTCATTGATAAATATCAAAGGTGGAGTGAAGCAATGATAAAGGAATGAGTCTTTATTGGATCTCAGATTTGCAAGTGTCTTCAAGATGAGGAGTTTATCCATTTATTGCAGGGCAAGGATAAGGCTGCATGGGTAGTATTCACATTCGTGGTAACTAATTTTTTGGGAAACTCAAGAGCAGATAATTAGGAAGAGTTAGTGGAAAATCTCCTCAAAACACAAGGATCTTTTATGTAACATGTTCTTAAAGATTCATATCTTCCATTTGCACCTAGAATTTTTTACACTAAACTGCAAACCAATGAGCGACGAGAACGGTAAGAGCTTTCACCAAGATATTGTGGCTATGGAGAACAGGTATCAAGGAAAATTGAATCCATCAATGCTTTCAGATTACTGTTGGACAATTGCAAGAGATGATCCAATGCAGGAGTACAAGACACAAGCAAAAAAGAGTTGTCATTGACTGAGGATCAAATTTTGTAGTGCAATTTCTGTGACTGTTTATAATTCGCAAAGTGTTTAGACATGTTTCAGTTATTTGAATTGTTGCTAAATTTCTTTTAAATAAGTATTAGAGAATTGAGATAACCAAATATTCTGCATCTTTATATTTCCAAACATAATAATGTTTCAAAGTACTGAAACTTTTATTTTGCATAATTACATGTATCAAATCAGCAAAAATTGGCTAAGAGGTCAGCGAAGTGTCACTACAAATACTACAATATATAAATCAAAATTGACACATAAAAATCCTACACCAAGAGGATTAGGTCAGCAAGGTGATCACCATCCACTGAGGAAGTGTTACAAAACAAGAGAAACTCATAACTAAAGTTCAGCAAATATCTTTAGTTCACGGCTTATTCGGCAAGCTATAGTCGTTCTAAAGAACCTAATAACTGTAAGATACAATATTGTTACGCTCCAGAAAGACATCCAGGCTTCTCTTGAACCCCTTGAGTTCACCATCACCACCTCCTCAGGCAAGGAATTCCAGATTCTCACTGCCCTAACAGTAAAGAATCTTCTATGTTGGTGGAAAAACCTTCTCTCCTCCAGACACAGAGAATGCCTCCTTGTGACCGTCAACTTCCTTGGTATAAACAGAACCTTGGAGAGATATTTGTATTGTGTCCTTATATACTTGGTTATTAGATCGCCCCTCAGTCCTCTTTTTCCCAGACAAAATAATCCCAATTTTGCTAATCTCTCTGGGTATTATTGTCCCATTATATACTTATACATGGTAATTAGATCGCCCCTCAGTCATCTTTTTTCTAGACAAAATAATCCTAATTTTGCTAATCTCTCTGGGTATTGTAGTTCCCCATTCCCTTTATTAATTTTGTTGCCCTCTTTTGTTCTCGCTCTAGTTCTATTATATTCTTCCTGAGCACCGGTGCCCAAAACAGTGCACAGCACTTCATGTGTGGCCTAACCAGGGATTTGTACAGAGGCAGTATAATGCTCTCATCATGTGTATCCAGACCTCTTTTAATGCACCCCATGATCCTGCTTACCTTGGCAGCCGCAGGCTGGCACTGGCTGCTCCAGGTAAGTTTTTCATTAACTAGGATCCACGATTCCTTCTCCATTTCAGATTTACCCAGTGGTTTCCCATTCAGTGTGTAATTATGATATTGATTCCTTCTTCCCATGTGTATAACCTTACATTTATCATTGTTAAACTGCATCTGCCACCTCTTGGCCAAAGTTTCCAAATTATCCAGATCCATGTGTAGCAGAATACTATCTTCTCTTGTATTGACTGCTTTACATAGTTTTGTATCATCTTCAAATATCGATATTTTACTGTGTAAACCTTCTACCAGATTGTTAATAAATATGCTGAAGAGAATAGGTCCCAACACAAACCCTACAGTTCCCCATTGGTCACAGCGACCCAGTTAGAGAATATACCATTTATAACCACCCTCTGCTTTCTATCACTAAGCCAGTTACTTACCTATTTACACACATTTTTCCCCAGACCCAGCCTTCTCATTTTGTGTACCAATCTCTTGTGTGGCACGGTATCAAACGCCTTGTAAAAATCAAGATATATTACGTCCAATGATTCACCTTGGTCCAGTCTATTTCTTACCTCATCATAAAAGTTGATTAGATTAGTTTGACAGGAGCGATTCCTCATAAACCCATGCTGATATGGAGTTAAACAATTATTCTCATTGAGATAATCCAGAATAACATCCCTCAGAAACCCTTCAAATATTTTACCAACAATAGAGGTTAGACTTACTGGCCTATAATTTCCACGTTCACTTTTAGAGTCATTTGTGAATATTGGTACCACTTTTGCTATGCGCCAGTCCTGTAGAACAGAACTCGTCGCTATAGAGACCCTAAATATAAGAAATAATGGTTTGGATATTACATTACTTAGTTCTCTTAGTACTTATGGGTGTATGCCATCCGGACCCAGAGATTTATCTATTTTAATCTTATTTAGCTGGTTTCGCATATATGATGTGATAACTGAAAGGTATATTGTGGAAGCTATAAGTTTATGTAATACTTGGCAGGAAAAAAACATTCTGCAAAGTATAAAATTGCATCAGATCTTGAAATTGTTATAAATTATTATCAAATAATACTAATTTGCTAATTTCTAATTACATCCAGCACACTGCATATATATTACATAAACAATGCTCATACGCTTGAAAAATTACTAACATTGTAGAGAAAATCTATGCAAGCTAATAGCTATAATAGATTTAATTTAATTTCCTAATGCATTGACAGCCAAACATTTGCCAATTTCATCAAATAGTAATAACTTCCCTCCCTAATGTGTGCAAAATGTATGCAAATTGGCTATTGTTCAGGAAGAAAAAGGCTGCCTTCTAGTGCCTCTCCTGGAGGAGAGATAATTTGCATACCTTGTGTAGTAAATAGTTTAAGTATCCCAACATCTGTTGGCAGCCTCTACAAAGAAACACAGTAACTCCTAGAAATACAAGCAATTTTAGTGTTAACCATGATTAGCTTAAAGTGCCATTCTAAGAATATAATATATCTAAGAATAGGGTAAATAATGCATTAAGGGCTTTACGCTTTAATAAATTGCAACATTTTTGTGCAACTAAGAAACAGAGCAAAAATATTATTTTGTACACCATACCAAGCCAGTTTGCCAATATTGTTGGAGCATAGATGGGATGGGGCATGTCTATGACTACCCATTTAAGTATAACTCTGGCAGAGATGTGTAACGAATGGAAGCGGAGGCACAGATGTTGAAGTGCACATTCGTTTATAGCTTTTTTTTGCAACCAAGGGACCCTTTACTCTCTTTGTGGCCAAACTATTCTCTACCTCAAAGACATCCTCCTCACTGATGGGATCAGGAGTGGTACCCGGGTCCTTAAAGAAGGAGCTCAAGATTACTGGTTTGAGGAGGGAAGCATGGAAAGAGTTAGGCACACGTAAAGAAGCATTTCAATTTATACGAGACTGCGTTAACTCATTGCAAGACTTCAAAGGGACCAATGAAGCAGGGACCCAATTTGTAGGAGGGCATCTTCAGACAGTTGTATTCGGAGGAGAGCCACATCTTATCTCTGGGCCGAAAGATTGGAGCATCCAGGTGTCTTTTGTCCCTATGTCTCTTCATATGTAGTGAAGCTTTTTCCAAGGCGGACTTGGTATCACTCCACACCTTAGAGAATTCCTCTGCAAATGTGTCAGCTGCAGAAACACCTGAGGGCCCAGAGAAGGGAAGAGGGATTCCAGACTGAAGTCCAAATACTATTTGGAAGGGAGACCTTTCAGAGGATTCACTTACTTGATTATTGTACAAAAACTCTGCCCAGGGCAGTAACTTTACCCAGTCATCATGATGCACATTGACGAAGTGACACAGGAAACCGGACAAGATTTAATTGTCCTCTCCACTTGCCCATTGGATTGAGGATGGTAAGCAGAAGAAAAGTCCAGTTCCACCTTCATTAGTTTACAGACCGCTCTCCAGAACTTCGAGGTGAACTGGATGCCCCTGTCGGACACAATGTGTAGAAAAAACCCATGGAGATGGAAGATGTGTTGTATGAAGTAGTCAGCAAACTCAGGAGCAGACAGAAGAACAGACAGAGAGACGAAGTGAGCCATCTTCGAAAATCAATCTAACATAATCCAGTCAGCGGAGCAGCCAGAAGAGATGGCGAGATACGTAATAAAGTCCATCTCGATGTGCTGCCAGGGGGCATAAGGTATAGGAATTGGCAAGAGCTGCCCGGACTGCAAGCGTTTTGCAGTTTTGTTACAGGCACACGAAGGGCAGGCTGCGACATACTCCTGGATATCTTTGCCATGGTAGACCACCAGTAGTAATGGGAGATAAGCTGCAAAGATCGCCGAACTCAGAAGAGTGACCTCTCCGAAGGACACGATTCCTGTCTGAAGTGGGCGCAGGAGTTTTTCCTGGAATAAGCCGAGAAAGATTGACAGAGGCTACTGGCACTAACCTGGAAGGTTCGATGATATGTAGAGCTTCTTCCTCTAAGTCGGGGGACCGGAAAGCTCTGGAGAGTGCATCGGCCTTGACATTCTTATCAGCTGGATGAAAATGACGAGCAAAATTAAATTGAGCAAAAAACAAGGCCCACCTGGCCTGGCGGGGAATCAACAATTGTGCAGACTGGAGATAAGCAAGGTTTTTATGATCGGTGAATATGACAACCTGATGGACTGCTCCCTCAAGGATGCGTCACCATTCCTGCAAGGTCAACTTGATTACCAACAACTCCAGATCTCCAACGGAATAGTTCCTTTCAGAAGTGGAAAAATACTTTGAAAAAAACAATAGACCATATGACCGGTAGACGATTTTTGAGAGAGAACCGCTCCAGCACCTTTGGAGGAAGCATCTACATCAAGAAAACTTGTTTATTAGAGTCCGGTCGATGGAGAACGGGCCTGTAAGAGAAGGCTTCCTTCAATGAAGTAAAGGCCTTTTCCGCCTCTGTGGTCCAATCCTTGGGATTAATGCCTTTCCGAGTTAGAGCTGAGATGGGTGCCACTCGAGTAGAGAAGTGTGGAAAAAATTGACAATAATAGTTGGCGAATCCCAGGAACAATTCTATTGCTTTAAGCCTGGACTGGCGAGGCCACTTATGGATAGCAAATAACTTCTCTGGATCCATCTTTAGACCTGTGGACAAGACTATGTAACAGCGGAGCAGGTGTACTGATAGGGATAACAGGAAGCGTAGAACTTTACAGGCGGGAAGTGGCTGGATGAGACGGAGCTGGCTTTGGCAGTACTGACATCGTCGTAGCTAACGGAGTGACGGATGGTTGAGCAGGATGGAACTTGCAAAAGCAGCACTTGTATCATCCTGGGGATGGAGTAGCAAGCTGCTGATAGTCAGAGAAGACAAACAGCTATAGCTAGGTACTGGCAGGATACTGGAAAAGCACGACAGAATACAGGCATGTCAGAACACTAAACCGGAAAATAGAAGCAGGAAACACTTGTTGCTCTGGTACCCTCTCTATGGCAGAGGGGCCATAAATAGCACACACAAGGATACCATTGGTTAACAGCATATTCAATTCATTCATTCAATCCATCGTCTCTTCAGTCTGTGTAATCTATTGGATGCAGACTGAAGAGATGATGGAGGTAATAAAAGGCGTATCTATACTCACCAGGCCAGGTGTCAGAAATAGTTAATTCAGGATGCTGGGCTTTGTGCATCCTGAATTCACTATTTCTGACACCTGGACAGATGAGTATAGATATGCCTTGTATAACCTCCATCATCTCTTCAGTCTGCATCAAATAGATTTCGCCGACTGAAGAGATACTAGTCATATTTGTTTTTGACAACTCATAGTTCCATGACAAACACAAGAAGCAAAGCTGCAGTGTTCTATTTGTCTTACTCCTGGAGCTATGAGGTGTCAAATACACAAAGTGTACGGCGCAGTGTGTTTAGTTGGCGCATGGTGTGTGCTGCCAGTGGCGAAATACACAAATAACCATACCATATTAGGGGCAAAAAAACACAAATTTATTTACAAAAAACAAAAAAAATTAACTTCGGTGACTTGGGGTAAAGTAACGTAACTGGGGGTGTTGAGCTGGGATGACTGACTTAAAGACAACGCAGTGGTTGCAGGGGAAGGGGCGCTGAAACTAGTGGGGTTAGGGAGGTCAGGGATGGGATTGGAGGCATGGAATGGGAGAGAAACATTAGAAGGTAGAGACAAACCGAACATCACAGACACATTGGGAGGTGAGGGGGGAGGGAGTGCGAGAGTCTGTTGCTTTTTTTACTTGCGGTCTCTGTCCTGTGTTCTGCGGTCCTGTCTTCTGGGGAGCATTGGCGTGGTTTCTTCTGGTGCCATGGTGCTGGACAACGGCCTGGCAATATCCTGGTGCTGCTGCTGCGGCCTGGTGATGGTGGATGTCCTGGCAGGATCCTGATACTGCTCCTGCTACTGCTGTGGCCTGGTGATGGTGGATGGCCTACCAGGGTCCAGTTGCTACTGCTGCAGGCTGGTGGACGTCCTGTCAGAGTCCTGTTGCTGTGGCATGTCAGTGGTGGTGGTAGAGGAGGTCGCAGCAGGAGCAGCACTCTGCATGATGTTGGCGCTGTACTGGTGTACTGGCAGGGCTTGGAATGGTGGAGGCCGTGCAGTGGTATGCAGCAGAACTCGGCATTGACATCAAGTGTGTCAGTGTTGGCACAGGTGGAAATGCCACTACTGACTGCTGCAAGTACCGAGTCTGCCACATAGCCTGCACATAACCAGCATTGCAGGCCTGCGTGACATTGAGCTGGAGATCAGGAGTAAGGTGTTCTGACATGCCCTGTTCTATCTGATTAAAAAAATGATGTGCTGGCCTCTGGAGCTCGGCTTTCAGATGATCAAGGCTTCAGTTGACATCCTGGATAAGTGTCTTCATAAGGTTGAAACCACTTTCCAGTCTGTCTCCCAGCACCTTGAGCCCATCATGGAAGATCGAGCTCAAGTGCATGAACTCGGGCATGAATGTCCTGTCCGAGGCCCTGAAAACCCAGTGGCAGAGGCATGGAACAGGGGACTCGTCTCCAGTCTGTGTTGCCGGCCCACTTGCTGCTTCACTGGTGGATGGCTGGGACGGGTCCTTGGCTGTTCGACGAAGGACCGCTGCAGAACCAGGCTCAAGGGTGCTGCTTCAGGTGCTGTGAAAAGAAAAAAAAAACATTAGTACCAAACATTTACAATAGTATCTGCGTCAACTCCTGTGGAATAGAAAAATACAGATTAGGCAATACAATACAATACAATACACCACAAAAATACATATGTTCTCTGGGCAAGGACCGGTCTCAAAAATGACAGCATGTCGTGGTATTTGTATTTGCGCATCCTTGCTCCAGAACCACTTTTAGCCTGGCTCTCAAGAGGAAGGTCCTTGTTTAACTCCTTTCTGACATGAGACGTACTATCCCATCCATGGGACCCAGGCCCCTATGCTCATGGATGGGATAGTACGTCTAGCGTGATCAGCGGCGCTCACAGGGTGAGCGCCGCTAATCGTGGCTGGGTGTCAGCTGATTATCACAGCTGACACCCAGCACTATGTGTCAGGGGCAGTCACAGACCACCCCTGACACGTTAACCCCTGGCACACTGCGATCAAACACGATAGCAGTGCACCAGGGGTTTAGGGAAGTATCGGCATGGAGGGGGCTCCCTCCGTGCTTCCCTGAGACCCCCGCAGTAGTGCAATGTGCAGCGCTGCTGTGGGGGACTCCTTCCCTGCAGGTCCCCAGATTCAAAATGGTGGCAGGGACCTTCAGGGGCCTGCAGGGAGGCGGCTTCCTCATGCCTGCAAAGCACCGGCATGAGGAAGCCTCCAGCAGTGCCTGTGACAGATCAGCTATCTGTCACATGACAGTGATGTCCCCCCTGGGACAATGTAATAAAGTTAAAAAAAAGTCTAAAAATAATTTATAAAAAATCTCTAAATAAATAATACAAAAAAATATTCCATAATAAATTCATTTTTTGGAAATGAAAAAAACAATAAAAGTACACATATTTAGTTATCGCCACAAAGTGCAATAATGCGCGATCAAAAAGATGAATATAAATAACCATGGTATCGCTGAAAACGTCATCTTGTCCCTCAAAAAACGAGCTGCCACACATTGTCATCAGCGAAAAAATAAAAAAGTTATAGCTCGCAGAATAAAGCGATGCAAAAAAATTCTTAAAATGCTGTTTTTTGTTCATTCTGCGTCCCAAAAATTGGAATAAAAAGCGATCTAAATATGTCATGTGCCCGAAAATGGTACTAATAAAAGCGTCAACTCGTCCCGCAAAAAATAAAGCATCTCATGACTCGGTGGGTCAAAATATGGAAAAGTTAAAGCTCTTAAAATGTGGTGATGCAAAAACTATTTTTACAATAAAATGCGTCTTTTATCGTGCGACAGCTGCCAAATATAAAAACCCATCATAAATAGTAAATCAGGCTGCCACGAGAAGTGGTGAGTTCTCCTTCAATGGAAGTCTTCAAACAGAGGCTGGACAGACATCTGACTGGGATGATTTAGCGAATCCTGCTTTGAGCAGGGGGTTGGACCAGATGGCCCAGGAGGTCCCTTCCAACTCTACGATTCTATGATTCTATGATTCTATGATTCTATGAACCCCCCCCTTTATCACCCCCTTAGTTAGGGAAAAATAATAAAATTAAAAAAATGTATTTATTTCCATTCTCCTGCAAGGGTTAGGGCTAGGGTTAGGGCTAGGGTTAGGGCTGAGATTGGGTTAAGGGTGTGTTGAGGTTAGGGTTGGAGTTAGAATTGGAGGGTTTCCACTGTTTGGGCACATCAGTTGCTCTCCAAATGCAACATGGCGTCTGATCTCAATTCCAGCCAATTCTGTGTTGAAAAAGTCAAATGGTGCTCCTTCCCTTCAAAGCTCTGCCATGCGCCCAAACAGTGTTCTAGCCCCGTATATGGGGTATCAGCCTACTCAGGACAAATTGCAAAACAACTTTTGGGGTTCAATTTCTCCTGTTACCCTTAGGAAAATAAAAAATTGGGAGCAAAAATATCATTTTTGTGGAAAAAATGATTCTTTTATTTTCACGCCCGGGCATTATAAACTTCTGTGAAGCACTTGCGGGTTCAAAGTGCTCACCACACATCTAGATAAGTTCCATAGGGGGTCTAGTTTCCAAAATAGAGTCACCTGTGGGGGGTTTCCCCTGTTTAGGTTCATCAGGGGCTCTCCAAATGCAACATAACACCCGCCAACCATTCCAGCAAAGTCTGCATTCCAAAACGTCACTACTTCCTTTCCAAGCCCCAACATGTGCCCATACAGTAGCTTTCTCCCACATATGGGGTATCAGCATACTCAGGACAAATTGGACAACAACTTTTGTGGTCCAATTTCTCCTGTTACCCTTGGGAAAATAAAAAATTAGGGACTAAAAGATCATGTTTGTGGAAAAAATATGATTTTTTATTTTCACACCTGGGCGTTATAAACTTCTGTGAAGCATTGGGGGTTTTAAAATGCTCACCACACATCTAGATAAGTTACTTATGGGGTCTAGTTTCCAAAATGGGGTCACTTGTGGGGGGTTTACACTGTTTGGGTACATCAGGGGCTCGCCAAAGGCATCATGACACCCGCAGACCATTCCATCAAAGTCTGCATTCCAAAACGTCACTACTTCCCTTCCGAGCCCCGACGTGTGCCCATACAGTAGTTTTCTCCCCGATATGGGGTATCAGCCTACTCAGGACAAATTGGACAACAACTTTTGGGGACTATTTTCTCCTGTTACCCTTGGGAAAATAAAAAAATTGGAGACTAAAACATCATGTTTGTGGAAAAGGTATGATTTTTTTATTTTCACGCCCGGGCATTATATACTTCTGTGAAGCCCTTGGGGGTTCAAAGTGCTCACCACACATCTAGATAAGTTCCTTGGGGGGGTCTAGTTTCCAAATTGTGAAAATGAGGATGAATGAACTCATGGAGATCAACATCCAACACTGCGGAGACACCATCACATGTTTCTCAACGCAAGCAATGACTAGCCAGGTCTTTCCCCGGGAGGGAACAACCACGGGAAGGACAGTCTCCAATGAAGGAAACCACCTATGCCAAAATGTGGTATCCATCCACAGACTGCTGTTTCGGGGTATTGCCCCTCATCAGTGTGGAGTAGGAATCTGGTCAGTAGGAGCAATGCCTAGTAGAAGACTGTGAAAATGAGGATGAATGAACTCATGGAGATCAACATCCAACACTGCGGAGACACCATCACATGATTCTCAACGCAGTGATTCTAGGGCAATGCCCCCACCCTTATGGGAAATATGTAAATATATGCAAAACACAAGCTGCGGAGACACCATCTCATGTTTCTCAATGCAAGCAATGACTAGCCAGGTCTTTCCCCGGGAGGGAACAACCACGGGAAGGGCAGTCTCCAATGACGGAAACCACCTATGCCAAAACATGGTATCCATCCACAGACAGCTGTTTTGGGGTATTGCCCCTCATCAGTGTTGGGTAGGAATCTGGCCAGTAGGAGCAATGCCTAGTAGAAGACTATGAAAATGAGGATGAATGAACTCATGGAGATCAACATCCAACACTGCGGAGAAACCATCACATGTTTCTCAACACAGTGATTATAGGGCAATGCCCCCACCCTTATGGGAAATATGTAAATATATGCAAAACACAAGCTGCAGAGACACCATCACCTGTTTCTCAATGCAAGCAATGACTAGCCAAGTCTTTCCCCGGGAGGGAACAACCACGGGAAGGGCAGTCTCCAATTAAGGAAACCACCTATGCCAAACCATGGTATCCATCCACAGACAGCTGTTTCGGGGTATTGCCCCTCATCAGTGTGGAGTAGGAATCTGGCCAGTAGGAGCAATGCCTAGTAGAAGACTGTGAAAATGAGGATGAATGAACTCATGGAGATCAACATCCAACACTGCGGAGACACCATCACATGTTTCTCAACACAGTGATTCTAGGGCAATGCCCCCACCCTTATGGGAAATATGTAAATATATGCAAAACACAAGCCGCAGAGTCACTATCACATGTTTCTCAACACAAGCAATGACTAGCCAGGTCTTTCCCCGGGAGGGAACAACCACGGGAAGGGCAGTCTCCAATGAAGGAAACCACCTATGCCAAAACATGGTATCCATCCACAGACAGCTGTTTCGGGGCATTGCCCCTCATCAGTGTGGAGTAGGAATCTGGCCAGTAGGAGCAATGCCTAGTAGAAGACTGTTAAAATGAGGATGAATGAACTCATGGAGATCAACATCCAACACTGCGGAGACAATATTTACATATTTCCCATAAGGGTGGGGGCATTGCCCTAGAATCACTGCGTTGAGAAACATGTGATGGTGTCTCCGCAGTGTTGGATGTTGATCTCCATGAGTTAATTCATCCTCATTTTCACAGTCTTCTACTAGGCATTGCTCCTACTGGCCAGATTCCTACTCCACACTGATGAGGGGCAATACCCCGAAACAGCTGTCTGTGGATGGATACCATGTTTTGGCATAGGTGGTTTCCTTCATTGGAGACTGCCCTTCCCATGGTTGTTCCCTCCCGGGGAAAGACCTGGCTAGTCATTGCTTGCGTTGAGAAACATGTGATGGTGTCTCCGTGGCTTGTGTTTTGCATATAGTTTCCAAATGGTGTCACTTGTGGGGGGGTTTCCAATGATTTGGCACATCGGGGGCTTTCCAAACGCGACATGGTGTCCGATCTCAATTCCAGCCAAAAAAGTCAAATGGCGCTGCTTCCCTTCTGAGCTCTGCCATGCACCCAAATTGTCGTTTACACCCACATATGGGGTATCAGCATACTCAGGACAAATTGCACAATAACTTTTAGGGTTCTGTTACCCTTGGGAATATAAAAATTGGGGGTGAAAAGATCATTTTTGTGGAAGAAATATGATTTTTTTAATTGAACGTTATAAACTTCTGTGAAGCCCTTGTGGGTTCAAAGTTCTCACCACATATCTAGATAAGTTCCTTGGGGGGTCTAGTTTCCAAAATTGGGTCACGTGTGGGGGGTTTCCACTGCTTAGGCACATCAGGGGCTCTCCAAACGTGACATGGCGTCCGATCTGAATTCCAGCCAATTTTGCATTGAAAAAGTCAAACAGCGCTCCTTCCCTTCTGAGCTCTGCCATGCACCAAAAGAGTGGCTCCCCCCCACATGTAAGTTGTCAGCATACTCAGGAGAAATTTCACAATAACTTTTGCAGTCCAATTTCTCCTGTTACCCTTGGTAAAAGAAAAAAAAATTGGACCTGAAGTAATTTTTTTGTGAAAAAAAGTTAAATGTCCTTTTTTTTTAAACATTCAAAAAATTCCTGTGAAGCACCTGAAGGGTTAATAAACTTCTTGAATGTGGTTTTGAGCACCTTGAGGGGTGCAGTTTTTAGAATGGTGTCACTTTTGGGTATTTTCTATCATATAGACCCCTCAAAGTGACTTCAAATGTGATGTGGTCCCTAAAAATAAAATGATGTTGCAAAAATGGGAAATCGCTGGTCAACTTTTAACTCTTATAACTTCCTAATAAAAAAAATATTGGCTCCAAAATTGTGCTGATGTAAAGTAAACATATGAGAAATGTTACTTATTAATTTTTTTGTGTGCCATATCTCTGTGATTTAAGGGCATAAAAATTCAAAGTTGGAAAATTGCGAAACTTTCTAAATTTTTGCCAAATTTCCATTTTTTTCACAAATAAATGCAAGTTATTTGAATGAAATTTTACCACTATCATGAAGTACAATATGTCTTGAGAAAATATTGCCAGAATCAATGGGATCCATTGAAGCGTTTCAGATTTATTACCTCATAAATGGACAGTGGTCAGAAATGTAAAAATTGGCCCGGTCATGAACGTGCAAACCACCCTTGGGGATAAAGGGGTCAAGCGATCCTTTATCGAACGCCAACATGATCTGACTTTGTGCACTGTGAAAAAAAGAAGAAATTTTTAGACAATGCACTTTCAGCCGGGATCAGAAACTCGCAGGATTTTATCGCATCACACACAGTTGTGTGATCCCGGCCAAGGTCACTGCTGCATCACACAACATTGAAATACTTACGAAATGCCTTGCAGACCTGTGGCAGGGCATTGTCCCAGTCATCTAGCATCGCTTTGGCCACCTCATTCCACAGCTTCCGTATCACCACGTTGTCCGAGTGCTGCTGAACCCGGGTGTCTCACAACGGCACTCGCTCCTAGACCAAGGAAATTAGGAGGTCATTGTCGATAATGACTTCTGGAACCTAGAAAAGAAAGAAAGACATTAATGTTGTAAAAATAAGAAAAACAAAGAAAACAAGAGATAAAGAAAGAAAACAAGAGATACAGAAAGCAGGCAAGAACAGGTAAAGTCAAGAACACAAAAAAAAAAATTAGTAGTAAAGACAAAAAAGGGAAGAAAAAAGCAAAGTGAAGAAATAAAGAACAGGCAAGAATAGTACAGTCAGGAAAAAAAACAGAGTACAATCAGTCATGTATATTTACACAACATCTTGCCACCCGACCTTGTGCTGGCTGCTCCTGCTCTGCCTCCGCTCCAGTGGAAGAACTGTTCTGAAAAGGAAAAAAAAAGATTGTGCCACATATGTATATGTGACAGACAATACTTACCAATCAATCAGTAGGGAGTATACTCACTTCACTTTCCTGTCCAGCATGTTCAGGGCCAGGACGCTCCTCAGAAGATGCAGAAGACCTTATGAATGCTGCAAGAAAAAAGACAGAAATTAATGCATACTAAAGAGAGAAAGAAGGACAGACAGATATTCACTTTTATACTCATATTGTCCAGAGTTGTGAATCTTCACAGTTGAACAGCTTCTAGTCTGGTTCCCCGTCTGTAGAGCTGTGGACTGGCAGTGCCCACTCCCTCTTTTTATCTATCTTTATGTAGGGGGTGGCTAATTAGTGTCTAGACAGATTTACTCTGGAAAAACACATGAAAACACTAGCAATTGCGTGTGCTTGCAAACGTATGCATTCTCATAGACTATAATGCATTGTTTCAACGCTTTCTTTCCACAATAGGCCGCATGCAGAAGGCGGCGGCAAATTTCCGCCTCCAAAATTGCAACATGTTGCGTTAGCCGCACCCAGCCGCACAAGCCGAAACGACGCATGTGTAATCAAACGCTGCCAAAAGCATACAATCTAATGAACCTGCGTCCACAATGTTAAGGATAGGAAAACACAATGCATGCAGAAGTATGCAGCATAAACGCTGCGGACACAACAGCAAATGTGAAACCAGCCTTAGAGCACCGCAGCTGGGAGTAAATTAACTTTATTCTTTCCCCCGGTAGACTTGATCTTAAAGTCATAGGATTGGCGCTGGCACGGTTTCAGTCACCGTTCTGTGAACATAAAGTGTTGGCACTAACTGCACCCTGGTACTGACTGACAGCAGCTCAGCATTAGGACCAGCAGTCAATCAGTGCCGGTTTACAGCCTCCGCTCTCTACAGAAAGGCGACAGAGACTTTGTCAGAGCCACCCCCATGACTGAAAGAACAAGGCAGTCAAGAGGAATAAAGTTAATTTATTTACAACAGTGAGAATCTTAACTTTGTTAGAATATTAATAACCTGCAGAATGACCCCACATCTGCATGTCAATAAAGTAATTTTACATAATGAATCGGCCCTTATATCTCTGAATAGTGTGTAAAGATACCTAGATATCATAACAAAATAATGAGCTAAGTAACAAGCTAAAGTCAGCACAAAACGAGTATCCAAACCAAGTAGAGTGCCATGTAGGTGACAACCCGAAAAAAATGTACCTTTAGACTCCAAATCCATTGTTGCGTTTGCCATAAATTGTTCTTTATTCAAATATTTAAATGAGCAGTTCAGTGCACCTTCCCAAACACTTGTTTTACATTTTCACCCTCTCTTCACTGATTGACAATTAAGTTTGGCAAGAGTCAGAGGAAAGTGGAAATGAAATTAGTAGGTGGGAAGGTGCACTAAATTGTATGGACATGCCAAGGGTGCGCTGAGCACCTCATTAGTATGTCTGAATAAATAATTTGAATAAACAACAATTTCTGGCCCCCTCTGCAATGAATTTTGATAATAAAGGTACAGTAAAATCTTTATTAGGACTTTGTCACTTTTATTTGTTACTTCGCTTGGTTTCAACAGTGATTTTGTGCTGACAAAATCACTTTAAAGCAGTTTAATAAAAGGTTTGAAAAGGTAAATTTAAGTTAGCAATATTATATATAAAATACTTTATTTTGTTACATTTTATTACATTCAATTGTAATAATCTGCATTGTTGTCAAAGTAATCTTATTTCAGATTTTTTTTAATTCAATTTATCCAAGGATTTTTTACTTTAGTCAATCTGGTGACATAAAAGATGAATTTACATCTCATGGTTGTACAATTGTATGCATTCTTCTAAGTTACAATGTTTTAGTTATATTCAGAACAAGGCATGAATATAATCACATAAAATACATCTTTTTATAGATGAAGTATAAGTGACGTAATGTCCTAAGGGAACATTTGTATTTAAAAGTCATGTTAATATAAATGAATATGAAATCCATAATTATTTTAAAGTAAATGTGATAAGCACAATGACAACACAAACAGTGGAAATTTGCATTGGAAAAGTCCTTGGAATGGGTTACAATGCAACGTGAGTATTATTATTATTATGCTACCAAATTGTCTGTCAGGTTAGCAACCAAGTATACAAGGCTTCCTTTTAGTAAAAACAGGAGTGCGTCATTATTTCAGAAAAGCTTACTAATATATATGCAAATTGCCTCTTCAGAAAGAAAGAGGACTTTTACTCTACAGCGCCACCTATTGGTAGTAGCGATCCTACAAGTCACAATCAACCCTTTAACGAGTTCCGTGTCTACTAATATATAAGAACTAGCTAACAAGCGTAGGCTTAAATTTATACACTTAGCTCCTGTGACAGGGTAACTGGCACTGTATGTCACTGGAGATATGTGTCACGGAGATTGCTTTCCTCCGTCATATAGAAACCCATACGTTTCTTTTCAGCATGATACGTGCTGAAGGAGTTGAGCGGCCATGTTATGAGTGGGTTTTAGGTGAGCAGGTAAGAGATGGGCAAGACGCCTACTCACCATATCTCCATCTCAAGGGTGTGGCTGGGGAAATAAATGTCAAGCCAGTTTATTTTTCTTTGGTCTGTGTTGTGTGGAGGCAAGTAAGCCTCTAGGTTGATGCTCCTGAGAGAGCTGCCATATATGTTGGCCCAGAGGTGCTGGGAAGGACTGTATATGAACTTTTTATTTCCTTTTTTGAGCCAGAAAGGTTGTTTTTTTTCTGTTACCATTTTGGGTTTTTGGTTTATGATGCAATAAACCACCCAGAGACTAACCCCACATGTGCCTGTGTCTACCTCGAGGAGCAGCTAAGTGAGCCGACATTCCAAAAGTGGTGTTTCGGATGTGGGCAAACGTTCCAGCTACGGAGATGGAACAGCGGTCAGACAAAATGGAAGAGCTACTCAAGCACCTGATCCTGAGCCAGCAGGAACAGCACCAGGTACAGCAGATGACTAATAAATTCCTAATGCAACAGCTGCAACAACCGCAAAGGCAGATGGAGCTACTGATGGGAGAGGTCCGCAGCAGAGAAACCACCCCTCCCCTACATCAAGGTGATAACTCCTGCATCCAGAGAGTGGTAAGATGAGCTATGCAAAAGATGACCCCAAGGGATGATATAGAAGCATTTTTGACTGTTTTTGAACGGGTTGCATAGAGGGAGAGGCTGCCCCCAGAGCAGTGGACGTAAGTGCTGGCCCCCTATCTGACAGGTGAACCCCAGAAAGCCTATTTTGACTTGGCCTTGCAGGATGCCCGGGAATATGCAAAGTTGAAAATGGAAATATTGACACGCTCAGGGATCACTATGTCTGTAAGAGTTCAAAGGGTTCATCACTGAGCGTATTTTGGTGACATACCTCCCCGCTCACAAATGTTTGACTTATTGTATTTGGTCCAGAAATGGTTGCAGCCAAAGTCCTCCACTCTAACCCAGATAGTCGAACGGGTCATCATGGACAGATTTATTCACTCTCTACCCAAGCCGGTGCTTACCTGGGTTGCTCAAGGAAAACCCAGGAATGCAGATGACCGGGTGGGTTGCGTAGAAAGGTACCAGGTGGTTGAGAGGTCCCTGATGAAGCCGGGGGTGGTACATCTCCATACTAGGATACCAAGCGGGAAATAAATAAAAAAAATAAATAAAAATACCTTTGACAAGTGTCTGCATTTTAAATATCAAGAAATCAGCATAATAATTCAATAGCAGACAGAAAATAAATGGACAATAAGGACAATCGCAAACTACCTAGAGAGAAAACTGAGCAGAGCTCCAAAAAAAGCGACTATAAGTCCAGAGTAAAGTCAAAAAGTTTTTATTTTAATTAAGACACATCCAGATACAAATGGGGGGAGTGGGCAATAAAGTGCAAAACCGCACACCGCATGGATAAAAAAGGATTGTTGTACAACCAGAACCTATGCAGTAACATTCATACATAAAGTTACTAAATTATCACAAAGTGCATATAGTGCATGGCAATGTATGGCAATTAAGAATAGACCGCCAAACAGTATATATGTAGATATATATCTCTTTATACCAGCTCCATCCATCAACTAAACAGCTAGATACACAGATCATTATCAGGTAGCAGGTGACCATTCACCATGGTTAGACAGATATATGATGCCTAAGAAGCATAGTAATAAGAGAGGAAGCATAAATTACCTAATGAAATGGCGGGCAGAGGCTCCAGCAGTCAGCAATCCACCCCAACAATCGTTTCGGAGGGTTACTCCTTCATCAGGGGGCAGGAGACTATTCACCATGGTTAGACAGATATATGATGCCTAAGAAGCATAGTAATAAGAGAGGAAGCATAAATTACCTAATCAAATGGCGGGCAGAGGCTCCAGCAGTCAGCAATCCACCCCAACGATCGTTTCGGAGGGTTACTCCTTCATCAGGGGGCCCCATGCGGTGTGCGGTTTCGCACTTTATTGCCCACTGCCCCCCATTTGTATCTGGATGTGTCTTAATTAAAATAAAAACTTTTTGACTTTACTCTGGACTTATAGTCGATACCAAGCGGGAGTCCGAGTCCCAAAGGATGGGTAACAAAACCACCACTGGGGGAAGTTCAAGGTCCCAAAGAGCAGCTGAGGGACTACCAAAGGCTGCTGGTAAAGACATCATCTGCTGGCGATTTCACGGTCCTTGACACATAGTGGCTCATTGTCCTATGTTTGCCGAGCAGGCGCTGCTCGTTTTATGCCTACCCAGCATGCAGTGTGAACTATCAGCCAGGAGAAGGGCCGCAGTCATGGACCGTGACCATGGACCTAGTAGGTCTGTTAGTTAAGTCTGCACAAGGGGACCAATATATCCTAGTGGTTACGGACTTTGCGACCTGGTACCCTTAAGCAGTTCCCATAAGGAACTCTTTGGCTAAGAGTATTGCCCAGGAACTTGCCCATATTTTTGCTAGGACGGACCTACTGAAGGAGATTCTGATAGACCAGGAAAACCCCTTCATGAGCAAGGTTATGAAAGAACTCTATTGGGTCCTCCAGATTGCCCAGCTGCGAGCCTCAGTGTGAACCTCAGTGTATCATCCACAGACCGATGGTCTAGTAAAGCGCTTCAATAAAACCTTGAATGCCAAGCTCAAAAAGGTAATTGAGAATGATTGTCAAGACTGGGACTACCTGCTTCCATTTCTGCTCTTCTCATCAGGGAAGTTCCCCAGGCCTCTACTGGCTTCTCGCCGTTCGAGCTCCTGTGTGATCGACATCGGCCAGGGCTCCTGGACATCGCAAAGGAAACAAGGGAAGTTGAGGTCACACCACAGCAGAGCATCATAGAGCATGTTGCCCAGCTGCAGGAGAGAATGGTGAAAGTGATGCCTAATGTGAAGGAACATCTTCTCCAGGCACAAGAGGCACAGTCAGCGAGGCTGAGGCAGTTCCAGCCAGGGGAACGCATGTTAGTGCTTATCCCCATGGTGGAGAGCAAGTTCCTCACCAAGTGGCAAGGCCCATAAAATGTGAGGGAAAAACTGGGCGAAGTTAATTACAAGGTACACAAACTGCTGCGAAGGAAACCACACCAGGTCCATCATGAGAACTTACTAAAACCCTGACAAGACCGAGAACCGCTGGACACCCCTTGCCTGTGAGCCAGTCCCAAAGTCACCATGGACGATGTCACCATTGCAGACACTCTGACGCCGGCCCAGAGACAACAGTGTAGGGAGCCATTGCAGCGAAACCAGGACCTAGTCTCAGAGTTGCCGGAGCATTCACAGGTGGTAGAGCATGACGTTTGACAGAACCACATAGGGCGAACCACAAGCTGTATAGAATTCCAGAAGCAGAGAGAGAGGTAATATCCAATGAGGTGAAGAGGATGCTAGACCTCTGGGTGATACAGGAGTCAAAAAGTCGATGGTCAAGTCCCATCATCCTCATACCGAAGCCTGCCGGTGAGTGTTGGTTCTGCAATGATTACCACAAGTTGAATGACGTTTTGATGCATACCCGATGTCTTGTATGGACAAACTCATTGAAAGACTTGTACCCACAAGGTATATTGCAACCATGGATCTGACAAAGGGCTTTTGGCAGATTCCCATGTTCCAGAGTGCCAAGGAGAAGACAGCCTTCTCTACGCCTGATGGGTGTTTTCAATACACCAGGATTCCCTTCGGTCTGCAGGGGGCTACCTTCCAGAGAGCAATGGATCGGATCCTTACTCTGCATAACAAGTATGCTGTAGCATACCTCAATGACATAGTGGTCTCTAGCCCTGACTGGGCTAGTCATCTGCCAAAGGTACAGGCAGTTCTGGATGCTTTAAGAAATGTGGGGTTCATGATATATCCAAAAAAGTGCCATAGGGAAGGAAGAGGCCAAGTACTTAGACTATGTTGTTGGGAGAGGCGAAATTAAGCTGCAAATCCACAAGATTGAGGTGACAAGAGGGGCTGCAACTACTTTCCAAGATGCAAGTGAGGGTGTTTCTTGGAATTGTAGGTTACTATCGGCGATTCATTCCAAATTTCACTATGATCGCTGCAACATTGACAGATCTTCTTTAAGGCACCAAATCGATGATAAATGGTCTGATGACACAGAGATGGCATTCCAGGAACTGGAGAGAACTCTGTGTAAACATCCGGTTCTGGAAGCACCAGACTTCATCAAAGAGTTCATGGTCCAGACAGATGTGTCAAAAGTTGGCTTGCGAGCCATGCTGTCTCAAGTAATAAATGGAGAACAGCCAGTCCTGTATTTGAGCCGGAAGCTCTTGTCATGCGAGAACTACGCCATCGTCGAGAATGAGTCTCTAGCCATAAAATGGGCCATGGATACATTGAGGTATTATCTACAAGCCTGGAGGTTCAAACTTGTGTCCGATCATGTTCCTCTAAGATGGTTAAGGGATAAAAAGGGTAATAACACCCGATAACTAAGTGGTTCTTGGGCCTCCAGAATTTCAAGTTCCATGTAGAACACAGGCCTGGGAAGTCACACGGAAATGCAGATGGCCTCTCCCAAATTCCCTGTTTGGTGTCTAAAGGTGCCAAAGTCCCCAGCTTTGGGCAGAGGGGGGAAATATGTGACAGGGTCACTGGCACTGTATGTTACGGGAGATATGTGTCACAGAGATTGCTCTCTGCCATGATCTAGAAACCCATAAGTTTCTTTTCAGCATGATATGTGCTGAAGGAGTTAACCGGCCATGTTGTGGGCGGCTTTTTAGGTGACTAGGTAAGAGATGAGCGGGACGCCTACTCACCATATCTCCTCCTCAAGGGTGTGGCTGGGGAATTAAATGTCCAGCCAGTTTTTTTTCTCTTTGGTCTGTGTTGTGTGGAGGCAAGGAAGCCTCTAGGCTGATGCTCCTGAGAGAGTTGCCATATGTGTTAGCCCAGAGGTGCTGGGCAGGACTGTATATGAACTTTTTATTTTCTTTTGAGCTAGAAAGGCTGCTTTTTTTCTGTTACCATCTTGGGTTTTTGGTTTATGATGCAATAAACCACCCAGAGACTTTAACTTCACGTGTGCCTTTGTCTACCTCGAGAAACAGCTAAGTGAGCTAACCTTCCACATTCCCTTTTAAGTAAAATTAAGTAAAATGTTTTAATATAATGAATATGTTTTCCATAGAATGGTGTACATGGAATGACTGGTGTTTTTGTTTAGCCAGGGTTGCCAATAGGCACAGACCATCATATCTGGCCATAGTTGTATATGTTAATTTATTTGCTTTACTGCTTTGGAACATGAAGCCCTAAAGCAGTATATTCACTAAGTTATAAGTCCCCAATATTTGCTCCTAATATTCTGTAAAAAATAATTGGGAAGATAAACTAACACAATATATAAGTAAAAAGAAAACAAAGTGCACAGGGTTCTACTAGGAGGTCCTGCAGCGTCTCTGCACCTTGCAGGCTTCCTTAACGCGGCGCCAGTAACTTCATACAGGCGGCCGCTGTAGATCTACAGACAGATGTAAGTCACCGGCCGGGACAACGTCTCCTAGTAGAACCCTGTGCACTTTGTTTCAAAACAACAAGAATTGTTTCACTTTGGATCATTCATGAGAAGGACTTTTGGATTTCCTGTCTGCAAAACATTGCCCCTGGGACTTCAGCGGATATGTCAATGCCTGCTTAAAAGGTAATACATTTTCTACTTAAGCCCTGCATAGAGGTATTAATCTTGGCACATGCAATTTGGTTTGGTTTTGTTTAATCCCTAGGTACACACTTCAGCGCGAGTTTTTATAGTTGTTTTCTTTTTAGTTTACTTTACTGGACAAACTGAGTGGTTTTGTCCTTAAAACTTGCAGCTTTTGTGACACATGTACCTCGCTTAGCGCCGATTGTTTTTTATTGATTTTACAATATATAAGTACACCTTAAATGAATCTGGCTAGCAAAGAAATGCTTGTATGTATTATTTTATGATAATAATCTTTGCACATTAGAGATGAGCGAGCATTAAAATGCTCGGGTGTTCGTAAAACTTGGACGCTCGTTTCAAGTAACGAGTATAATGGGAGTACTGTAAATGGGAAATCTAAGCATTTATTCAGCAGACCCTGCAAAGAGGTCTGGGGGGCAGTGAAAATGGTCAAATGGATGGAAAAAGTGCTGAATGGAAGAACAGCATGAAGAAGACCCCTGGAAGCATCTCTGACTCCCAGATCATGGCTGAGAACAATGGTGTCACACTTTTACTCCATTTTAAGAAGTGACAATAATAAAAACATAACACATTCCAAACCAACAAGAAATTACATTTTACAGGAAAAAATAGTTAAGAAACATTTTTTCCTGTATAATGACTTGTATATAAGACAACATTTAAAAAGGATTTTAAAAAAGAATTTAGTAAAGCCAAATTGATTTTTTATATATAAAAAAAAAGGAACATTCAGTGTAATTTATGAAGGAAGCAAGAGCTGCCAAAAATTAGGGACTCAGATGCACCCTCTATTAGACGTAAAGGAGGGCTTCATACACAATCTGTTCAAATTGTCATGTATTGATACTCCTAGTCTTATAACGGCTTTGTGCTTTTGAGGGTTAGGCCTGTTTCACACATCAGTTTTTTTGGTCAGTCAAAATCCGCTAAAATGGCGGATAACGGATCCGTTCCTGTACTGACCACAACGTTTGGCAGCGGACCGTTAGTTTAATGGATCCGTGAAAGGAGGAATTTTAAAGGAACCGCTGCCTGGGGGGAGAGAGAGAGAGAGAGAGAGTGCGCAGTGAGAAATGCGGATCCGGACGCCCGAAAAAACGTTGCATGGTCCGTTCGGGCATGTGGGCGGACGTCAAAATTTTGGCGGATCCGCAAAAAAATGGATCCAACGGATGGCCATCCATCAAGATCTGCCGGCAACGCAACTCAATGGGAAAAAAACGGATCCGCCAAGAAAAATGGCGAATCCGGTGTTTTTTGCAAAACGGCGGATTTTGACTGATGGACACAGACGGATGTGTGAAACAGGCCTTAGATACCAAGGAAATGTACTCCAGACCACAGAATTTTCTATGGGTGAGAAATATATTACTGATACATCATTCAACAAGTTTTTTGAGTTATATACCAAGAAAATGTACTCCATACCACAGAATAGTCTATGGGTGAGCAATATAATATGGATAAGTGTATGTGCACATATGGAGCCAAATTTCTGCACCATTTCTGCATCTCTTGACAGGATAAATGTAGCAGCAAATATGCACGCTTTTCAAACGTTTTTCACCTGTGTTTTTGATTGATTTGAGTGAAGTCAATGGTGAATAATGGAGGGGAAAAATGCACAGAGAATTTACATGCAGCAGATTATTTTCTGCACTAAATCTGAAATCAAAGTAAAAAATACTCAAAGTGTGCATGGCACTTTACGTTTCTCATTCACTTTGCTGGCATCAGGTTTTGCTTCAAGTTTTGTCACAAACAAACTCTGAAAAAAAAAACGCTCCAAAAATGCACCAAATCTGTAACGAGTGCACACAGCTTTATATAGCAATGCATTCTACCCCACAATATGTAAATGTCTAAGGATGAGCAATATATTTTACCACTTAATTTTTTTACAAATTTTTGGGTCTTATGTACCACTGAAATCTACAGAAGAATATATGAAAGTCTATAGATGAGCAATAAAATACCAAAACATTTTTTAACAAGTTGTTTGATGGTTATATACGAGAAAAATGTACTCCAGACCACAGAATAGTCTATGGGTGAGCAATATAATACCGATAATGGTATGTGTACACATTAAAAAAAAATTATGCACTATTACTGCATCTCTTAGGGAAGGTTCAGACAGCCATAGAACTCGTGCGAGAATTGCATCGAACTGAACAGACTGGCCCGCCACCTCTCCTGACCTGAGCAAGACAACATGATGGATTACTATGCAGCTGTCAAGCTCAGGTCAGGAGAGCCGACAGCCAGTAAGAGTTTTATGATGCGATTTTGCGATACGATTCTCCCACGAGAAATACAGCCGTCTGATTCTGACTTTAGCATACAAAACGCAGCTGCAAAAACTCACATTTTTGGTACATTTTACCATATTTTTTGTGCATGTTTGCCTCCTATTTTTGATTGATTTGAGTGTAGTCAATGGTGAAAAACTTAGGTCAAAAACTCACAGAGAATTGACATGTTGCAGATTATTTTCTGCATAAAATGTGCACGTCAAAAATATTTAATGACACTTTGGGTTTCTCATTCACTTTGCTGGCATAAGGTTTTGCTTCAGGTTTTGTAACAAATATGAGTTGAAAAAAATGTAACATAAACACACCAAGTCTACAATGTGTGCACCAAGCCTAAAATTTTGAACAGTTTTTTGAGGCTTATATAGCAATGAACTGTACCCAAGAAGATGTAATCATGTATGGATATGCAACATAATACCGATACATTTTGTACAAGTTTTTTGAGGCTCATATAGCAACAAAATCTACCCTAAAATATGTAAAATTCCTTCAATGAGCACTATATTATACCAATCAATTTTTATCAAGTTTTTTATAAACCTCAAAAAACTTGTAAAAAAAATTCCCATCCGTTTGAACATTTTCACTGCCCCCAGACCTCTTTGTAGCGTCTGCCACAAAAATGCTCAGATTTCCCATTTACAGTACTCCCATTATACTTGTTACTTGAAATGAGCATTCAAGTATTAGGATCTGATAGGTTTGAGCAACGAGCACCCAAGCATTTTATTGCTCGCTCATCTCTAATGTGCAAAGAAAAAATCAAATTACAGGCTTATCCAACTTCAGTGGAAATGCCTCATGACAAGGAAAAGATGCTCAGTAGAGTTGAGCGAAATGGGTCGTCATATTCAAAAGTCGGCGACTTTCGCTGAAGTCGGGTTTCATGAAACGAAACCCGACCATACCGTGAGGTCGGCCACGAGGTCGGCGACCAGAGCGCCAAAGTCGCGTTTCAAAAGATGCTTCCAACGCCCTTTTTCAGCCAATGATGGAGGATGCACACTGTGGGCAACGCGATGACATAGGCATTGGTCACCACCATCTTTGAGAAGGGCATGCAAGTGATTGGCTGGCTTTGTGTGGCATCACAGGGGCTATAAAAGGGCGTGAACGTCGACCACCATCTTACTTCTGCCGATCTTAGCATTAGGCTGGAGTCACACACAATGAATAAAAAAATCGTTCCCATTTTAACGGTACGAAATCGCACAAAGAATTCTTGCCCAGGGATCCGTCTGTCATCCCATTTTCTGGCGATGAACCAATTTTATTCGCATCTAAGCATGAAATTGACATCCAATGCTAATGCCTGATGCTCTTTCCTGTGACCAGGAGAAGTCTTGCGATTTAATCGCAATTCACACGTGTAGTGCGTTTTCAATGCGTTTTTTAATCACATCCATAGACTTGGATTGTCGAATACGATCCGAAAATCGGTGACAATCGCAGCATGCGATTGTCTCGGTCCAAGGAACGGATGCAATAAAAAAACGCATGATGGGAGCAGCAACATAGAATAACATTGGGACGAATGCAATGCAATTTTTTTATCGCATTGCATTCGTCCGATTTTAACGCTAGTGTGACTCTGACCTTAGGGAGAGGTTGCTGCTGCTGATTCAGAATAAGGGAGAGCGTTAGGCAGGGAAGAAGAGCCAAAAAACTGCTTCTGCTGTTAGCGATTTCCACTTACAACACAACACTTTGTGTGCAGTGACAGGGAAGGCTCTATTTTTGTGCATCAGCTCTCTTGGTTATTAGGCTGCCTTATAAGGCTCCCTGAAAGCTGCATTTCTGTTTGCACACTGCTGTGCAAACTGTTTTTTTAAAAGCAAAAATACTTTTCTTCCTCTTTTCTGCACAGTTACCAAGCGTTCAATTTTCCACCCTTTTGTGTGTGCCGCATCTAGTGAGATCCAAATTCTCACCAATCCTATAGACACCCTCCACCTTGTCATACACCATCCAATTTCAGCCTGTTACATTGAGGTGTAATCTCTACTGGGCCAGAGACAATAGTTCTGCGCCTTCAAATCTATAGTGAGATTCAAATTATCACCAATCCTATAGACACCCTCCACCTTGTCATACACCATCCAATTTCAGCCTGTTACATTGAGGTGTAATCTCTACTGGGCCTGAGACAATAGTTCTGCGTCCTCAAATCTATAGTGAGATTCAAATTCTCACCAATAGTAGATACACCTTCTACCTTGTTTTACAGAACCATATAGCTGGTGGTATTTTGGGTACATTTTCACAAAAATGAGGAAGTATGGTGGAAGATGCCATGGAAGTGGGCAGGGGTTGCCAGCTGGTCCCGATGGTGGTGGTGGTGTTGCATCTGTTGGCAGTGGCAAAAGCACAATAGCACCTAAGGCAGGGGGTGTTGAGCCTGTTTCATCATCTGGCTCCACAAGGCCTCGAAGGCTCTCTTTTCTTGGAGTAGGTAAACCACTTTTAAAGCCGGAGCTTCAGAAACAAGTTTTGACTTACATTGCTGACACAGCCTCCAGCTCTCTCGCCTCCTCTCCTGAAGTTTCAAAAAATAAAAGGCACTGAGTCGTCATTGGAGGCTCCTGGTCAGGAGCAACATCTTTCCTTGTGTCCTTCACCCCTACCAAAAGTGAAGGATGTGGCAGGCCACACTACCGATTACTCCATGGAGCTCTTTTCACATACCATGCCTGGGTTAGTAAGTCAAATCATGAATTCCCCAGTCCAAGATGAATCTGACATGGAGTGCACTGATGCACAGCCACTGCTAGATTTTTCCGCTGGTACATTCACTCAGAGCACTACATTGTCCTCGCAGTGTACTGAGGCAGAATCAAACCCTGATGAAACTCAGGTGCCCCTTCCCGCATACTATACCACCTTACATGGTGACACAGAGGAAGGTGCACAGGAAATTGGAGAGGAGGTGATGGATGACACAGTTGTTGACCCAGATTGGCATCCATTGGGGGAAGAGGGTGCCGCTGCCAATAGCTCAGAAGAGGAGGAGGAGGATCCGCAGCAGGCAACGGCATCACAACAGCTGTTATCTGGCATGAACGAAGCAGTCCAAAAACGTGTTACAAAATCAAAAGAGTTGCAGGACAGCTTGGCCAGATGGTCAAATTAGCACAGAGTGCAAGGTCTCAAAATGTCTTCCATAGTAGGAAGAGTGCAGTGTGGCACTTTTTTGAACAAAATCCTAATGATCAGGCAAAGGTTATCTGTAAGAAGTGCGCAAAGACCTTTAGCCGAGGAAAAAATCTGAGAAATTTGAATACCAGTTGCATGCTTAGACATTTAACCACCATGCAATTGCAAGCGTGGACGGACTACCAAACCTCACGTACCACATGTGCACTTGCTCCAAATGAAGGTGGTCAGCAACGCTACATCGCTTCCCCCACTGTAAGCCCACCGGTTAGCACACTACCAGCAGCAAATGTCGAGGTGTCATCGCAAGGGCAAAGCAGTCATGGAATCACAATGTTACTGCAACGAAAGACTGAATTTAGGCCATCAGCAACACCACCAACACCATCACCAACCCTCTCTCAGTCTGCCATGTCCACCGCTAGTTCCACTGTTATGAATGAGTCACCGTAGGAGGCAAAAACAGAAATACTAGCTAAGTCCAGAAAATCAGAGAAGTTGGCAGCTATCGGATTGCAGACCCCTGAACCTATCAACAACAACTAGCAGTAGCCGTGGGGGGTTCCTACGGTGCCCTAGATCCCTCGATCACAGAACTACATAGCCTAAAGACAGAAAGGGAAATCTAAACGGCCCAAGAGCAGACCCAAAAGCAATAGGCAGCCCCCAACATATAATGACGGTGAAGCAAGATGAAAAAACACACACAGTAGAAAGATAGGCTGAGCAAATGATGGGGCCCAAGCTAACTAGATAGGACAGGATAGAAAAGCTGCTGTCTGTAATCCGCCAAAACCCTATAAAAACAAGAGCCAAACAGCTGATAGGGAAAAAAGCCCTGAAGACGCTAGGCTTCAAAAAGACTATATCAGTACTCAGGTATTTTCTGAAGACAGAGCAAAAAGGAATTCAGCTCACCCCAGCAGGGAATGGCAGAAATCAAGGAAAACAATGCAAAACAAAACCAAAACACAAATGCAAAAAGTAGAGCAGAAAACTTAGCTTTTGAGGAGCAGGAATCAGACTGGTCTCCTAGAATCCCTCAGAGAGATCACCAGCAAGGCAGAAGGGCGTCGGCTGCCTTATATCCAGTCAGTAATTCCCATCACCCAGTCATCATCATCCAGCCCAGGTGCTTGGTAATCAGCCTCACTACCTTCCTTCACCAGAAGAGGGAGTTCATCAGACCTCAATGGTGAAGGGGAAAATGAACTCACAACATTCCACCATATGCAGCTCTCAAGTCCAGCTCACGCTACCAGAGACTCTGAGTAGGACAAGAAAGTACTCATCCTCTCATCCTCGTACACTGGCTTTAAACGCCCACATTGCCAAACTAATCTCGTTAGAGATGATGCCCTATCGGTTTGTTAAAGGCAAAGCTTTCCACGAGCTCATGGCCTACGCAGTACCATGCTATGACCTACCCAGTTGGCACTTCTTTTCGCGAAAAGCCATCCCAACCCTCCACGTGCATGTGAAAGACCGCATTGTCCATGCACTCAAGCAATCAGTGAGTGGAAAGGTGCACCTCACAACAGATACATGTTCCAGTAGGCATGGCTAGGGCCGTTACGTGTCCATCGCTGCACACTGGGTTAATGTGGTGGATGCAGGGTCCACAGGGGACAGCGGCGGTGGGACAGTGCTGCCTAGCCCACGGTATAGGAAACAGTTGGCTGTAGGCGTTCGACCCTCCTCCTCCTCCTCCAGAAGGAAAAGCTCATCCACAGAGCGCAGTTGCACGAGAACTCCATCCGCAGCTGCCAGTGTTGCACACGAGGTGTCCCACTATCAAACAGCTAGTGGTAAGCGTCAGCAGGCTGTGTTGAAGATGATGTGTTTGGGTGACAACAGACACACCGCGGAGGTACTGGCTGACTACTTGCAGCGACAAACTGAGTCATGGCTGGGCAGTCTACATCTTGAGGCAGGCAAGGTAGTTAGTGATAACGGCTGGAATTTTGTGGCAGCCATAGCCCTTTCAAAACTCAGACACATAACTTGCCTGGCTCACACCTTGAACCTGGTGGTGCAGTGCTTCCTCAATAATTATCAGGAGTTAACTCCCCAGCTCCATATGGTGCGATGACTGTGCTCGCATATCCGCCGGTCGCCCGTACACTCCAGTCGTATGCAGAAGCTGCAGCGATTGCTCCACCTTCCCAAGCACCGCCTAATTATCGACGTTGCAACAAGGTGGAACTCCACCCTGCACATGGTTCAGAGGCTGTGCGAACAGAGGCAGGCTGTAATTCATTTGTGGGAGGATACACGGGCAGGCAGTTTGCAGGCAGACATGGAGTTGTCTGGTTTGCAGTGGTCGAAGCTGAAAGACCTATGTAAAGTCCTTCAGTGTTTTGAGGAATGCACACGGCTGGAAAGCGCAGATGACGCCATCATAAGCATGAGCATCCCACTTATGCGTCTGCTCATGCAAACTTTGATGCACATTAAGTAGCAGGCGTCTGCAGCCGAGGAGGAAGAGGAGGAGGGAAGCCTTGATGACAGTCAGCAATTGTCTGCTCAGGGAAGTCTCGTGGACGAGGTAGAGGAAGAAGAGGAAGGGGAGGAGGAGGAGGATGATGGGGATAATTATTTTGGGGAAGAGGATGCTTCTCAGGGGGCAAGAAAAATTGTTGGCATGGCAAGGTCAGGTACAGAGTTTGTGCATGACTGGAGGGATGTTGATTTGCCAGAAAGTGCTCCTCCACCAAGCAGTGGCAGTGCATCATTGACACCTGGAACATTGGCCCACATGTCTGATTATGCCTTGCAGATCCTAAAAAGGGACCCCCGCATTGGCAAAATGATGAACGATGACGACTACTGGTTGGCCAGCATCCTGGATCCACGCTACAAAGGCAAATTCCAAAACATCATGCCACAGGAGAACCTAGAGCTAATATTGGCTAACAAACAAGCATCTCTGGTAAACCGTTTGTTTGAGGCATTCCCAGCACACAGTGGTGGTGATGTTTTTCCAGCAGCCGTAGGGGGCAACCTGAAAGAGGTCTTCGTGGTGCACACAGCCGAAGTGGCGTTGGACACAGGGGTTTCATGACCATGTTGTTGACTGATTTTTCAAGTACCGCTCACACAACTGGTAATACTGCATCGATCGAAAGTGACAGGAGACAGCATTTGTCAACTATGGTAACAAACTACTTCTCCCATATCGATGTTCTCCCTTACTGGTCATTCCCCTTTGACTATTGGGCCAGTAAACTTGACACCTGGCCTGAATTGGCACAATATGCCTTACAGGAGCTCGCTTGCCCTGATTCTAGTGTGTTATCTCAACGAGTCTTCAGTGCTGCTGGATCAATCCTGATAGAAAAAAGGACCCGTCTGTTGACCCAAAATGTTGATGATCTAACCTTCATTAAAATGAACCATGCATGGGTTTCAAAGGATTTTGTCCCACCTTCCCCTGCTGACACGTAGGTTGCCAGAAAAATGGCTTGCTTTTGTCCTCCTCTTCCGTGGACTTCTCCAATTACTCCATTTGCAGCTGCTGAATGTCCAACATCAACATATGCCCTTTTTTCCACCTCCCTAACTGGGCTGCCTCCCCCCACAGGGCCGGGGTCATCACCTGGCGCACGCACCCGTGCGAGTGCCGTTGCCCTGGACAGGTGGATGGGCACACTCTTTGGCAAAGGCATTGGCACAAGATCCATCATAGTAGAATCAAGTGTATCTGACGGTGGGGGTGCACACCCACCGTCAGACTCATCGGCGTACTATGAGGGGCCCTGTGCCAGTACCACCTCCCACGAGTGGGCCCCCTGCGTGCTCAGGGCACCAGCACTTGCAATACTTACCTCTCCCTGCTCCACCACTGTGTAGTCTGGCCTGTTAAATACTTCACTTTGACTGCCAATACAAATTTGGTGAAATGATAGATGATGGTTAAGACATAGCTATGCCCTGTCCTGCTGGGCTCTATCTTCAGATGATCAATGGCCTCCATTTGTTATGGACGTCAACTCACAATGAGCTGCAGTGGTGGTTTATCATCTGCTTTCACGGTTTTCTGACACACAGACGTGTGACATTCCTGCCCACATTTTTAAATGTGTCCTTTCATGCCAATCCAATAGAATCGCCTACGGCCTGTGGCTTGTTTTCTTTTGCACTCCAAAGTTACCTGACAGATCATGATAGTCAGTGAGGACAATGTCTACATCTGTCCCTGTGATCACAATTTGATGGAGATGAGTAACGGTGATGGGTTCCACGGTACTGTGATACAGCAAACCTTTCTTCACAAGAACTGTTTTCGCTGTCTCCACAGACAAAGTAATTGAGGGTCAGCATCGCCTCTGAGAATTCTCCCGGGAGTTTTTACCGTGATTAGTAATTCCAAAATTTCTGCAATCAGTCGACTTTCTGTCTGTACTTGTATCCATCTCCTTTCCTCTTGCAGAGAGTCTTGACTGTCTTACTGAGACTGAAATATATATGAAGATTGAAAAATACTCCAACAGTGTATACTGGTGTACGCTTTGAATACATAACCCTTTTTCTACTTTTTAGATTCTTGTCTAATCCATACTGAGGCTGTGAGTGTCTTTGTCAGACTCCGGAAATATACACGCAGATTTTTAATGTTTAAACTTTGCTATATATACAATTGTGGCCAAAAGTATTGACACCCCTGCAATTTTGTCAGATAATACTCCGTTTCTTCCTGAAAATTATTGCAAACACAAATTCTTTGTTATTATTATCTTCATTTAATTTGTCTTAAATGAAAAAACACAAAAGAATTGTCCTGAAGCCAAATTGGATATAATTCCACACCAAACATAAAAAAGAGGGTGGACAAAAGTATTGGCACTGTTCGAAAAATCATGTGATGCTTCTCTAACTTGAGTAATTAATAGCACCTGTAACTTACCTGTGGCACCTAACAGGTGTTGGCAATAACTAAATCACACTTGCCACCAGTTGACATGGATTAAAGTTGACTCAACCACTGTCCTGTGTCCTTGTGTGTACCACATTGAGCATGGAGAAAAGAAAGAAGACCAAAGAACTGTCTGAGGACTTGAGAAACCAAATTGTGAGGAAGCATGAACAATCTCAAGGCTACAAGTCCATCTCCAAAGACCTGAATGTTCCTGTGTCTACCGTGCGCAGTGTCATCAAGAAGTTTAAAGCCCATGGCACTGTGGCTAACCTCCCTAGATGTGGACGGAAAAGAAAAATTGACAAGAGATTTCAACGCAAGATTGTGCGGATGTTGGATAAAGAACCTCAACTAATATCCAAACAAGTTCAAGCTGCCCTGCAGTCCGAGGGTACAACAGTGTAAACCCATACTATCCGTCGGCGTCTGAATGAAAAGGGACTGTATGGTAGGAGACCCAGGAAGACTCCACTTCTTACCCCGAGACATAAAAAAGCCAGGCTGGAGTTTGCCAAAACTTACCTGAAAAAGCCTAAAATGTTTTGTAAGAATGTTCTCTGGTCAGATGAGACAAAAGTAGAGATTTTTGGGCAAAGGCATCAATATAGAGTTTACAGGAGAAAAAAAGAGGCATTCAAAGAAAAAAACACGGTCCCTACAGTCAAACATGGCGGAGGTTCCCTGATGTTTAGGGGTTGCTTTGCTGCCTCTGGCACTGGACTGCTTGACCGTGTGCATGGCATATGAAGTCTGAAGACTACCAACAAATTTTGCAGCATAATGAAGGGCCCAGTGTGAGAAAGCTGGGTCTCCCTCAGAGATCATGGGTCTTCCAGCAGGACAATGACCCAAAACACACTTCAAAAAGCACTAGAAAATGGTTTGAGAGAAAGCACTGGAGACTTCTAAGGTGGCCAGCAATGAGTCCAGACCTGAATTCCATAGAACACCTGTGGAGAGATCTAAAAATGTCAGTTTAGAGAAGGCACCCTTCTAATATCAGGGACCTGGAACATTTTGCCAAAGAAGAATGGTCTAAAATTCCAGCAGAGCATTGTAAGAAACTCATTGATGGTTACTGGAAGCGGTTGGTCACAGTTATTTTGGCTAAAGGTTGTGCAACCAAGTATTAGGCTGAGGGTGCCAATACTTTTGTCTGGCCCATTTTTGGAGTTTTGTGTGAAATGATCAATGTTTTGCTTTTTGCTTCATTCTCTTTTGTGTTTTTCATTTAAGACAAATTAAATGAAGATAATAATACCAAAGAATTTGTGATTGCAATAATTTTCAGGAAGAAACTGAGTATTATCTGACAAAATTGCAGGGGTGTCAATACTTTTGGCCACAACTGTACCTGCTAACCAGTGATACTGTACTCTTTCTCAACTTTCTACAATCACGTCGAATCCATACTGGGCCTGAGACCGTCTGAGTCTGCCTCCTGATATATAGACATAGGTTTTTAATGTTTAAACTATGCTATATATACCTGCTATCCGGTGATACTGTACCCTTTCTCAACTTTGTACAATCACGTCAAATCCATACTGGGCCTGAGACCCTCTGAGTCTGCCTCCTGATATATAGACATAGGTTTTTCAGGTGTACACTATGCTACATTTATACCTGTTATCCGGTGATACTGTACCCTTTCTCAACTTTGTACAATCACGTCAAATCCATACTGGGCCTGAGGCCCTGAGTCTGCCATCTGATATATAGACATAGGTTTTTAATGTTTAAACTATGCTATATATACCTGTTATCCGGTGATACTGTACCCTTTCTAAACTTTCTACAATCTTGTCAAATCCATACTGGGCCTGAGAACGTCTGAGTCTGTCTCCTGATTAGAGATGAGCGGTGTTCGAGTCGATCTGTTCGCCAATTTAAAATTCCTGCTGTTTTGGGCGGTGTTCGAGCCGTTTGTCGAACTCGAACACTTTGCTTAAAATTCGGCTGTTCGAGGTTCCGTTCGAGAACGGTTCGCTCACCAAAAGCGTAGCTTCATTTTCACATTAATAATGGTTTTCAATGTTAATAGACTGTTTCATGGCATAGTAGCGGTGTGTGGTAGCAAGCGGTGTTGTACACCTGTCAAGGAGCTACACCGTGTGTGTTTCTAATTATTTTTTACCACATCTTGTCCAGAAAATCCTTTTGGGCCTTGTAGCACTGTCTGCTACTCAACAGAGGAGCCCACCAGTGAACCAAGCTATGCCGCCTGTTTATGTAAGAACTGCGTGCTACTCAGCATAGGAGCCCAGCTGTTAAGCAAGCTACAGCACCTGTGGTTTGGACACTTAATTTTTTCATTTTTTCTGGAATGCCGGTTAGGCCTAATTCCGGAATTCCGGTTGACCTGCACTTACTGGGAAATCCTCATTCGCGGGAAGAATTGGAATCCCAGATCCCCGTCATTAACAGAGTTCAGTGGGTTATCTGCACCTGTACGGGACACACGCTGGACCTTTCAGTGTAGAGCGCATGCAGCCCCGGACATGTAAGGGCATGACAGACCTGTTATTGATCGATCTCGCGTGCCAGAGCCTCGCGTGTGCCTCTAGTAAGCTTGACACGTACCGCGGGGGCATGCCAGATTTTCGTTCTTTAACAGAATTAAGCTGACAAATCGCTAGCACAACTAAAAACGGACATCCACCACCACCCACAGAATAAACAAAGCTTGCAATCTGTCAAACTTTTCTGTAGCTGGCATGGTTGAGGTTTCCCGGGTGGAGTCGAATTAAGCCGCAGGCTCCACTCCTGGTGGTGACCTTCTGGACATTCCTTTAAGGTTCAGCTTTGCAACCACACTGCCCCCAGAAACCAAACACTTTGCCTTCATGGACGCTGTTCGGAGGTTCGTGGGAATAACGGCGCCTGATCAGCAGTTGGCCTAATTTATGGTGGGAAGTCCAACGGTATATGATCGTCTTCGATGTCAGATTTTTACTGTTTTTTGGTATTTTACATTTTTATTCCAGCGTTTCTTGACTTCATAAGGGCATGACATGCCTATATCTGTGTCTCCTCCTCCTCCTTTTACTCCTCCACCTCTTTTCTATATGTAGTTTCCATTTTCCATATGTTATTTTTGTATTCTGAGCATTTTGTCTGCTTTGGGACACCTTTTATAAGGTGCTTTGTAATTGTTTTCTATGTATTTGTATGTGTTTGTGTCTGCCTGCCATTGTTTTCAATGGTGTTCGATGTTGTTCGTCGAACGTTCGACAAACATTCGATGAACTTGCCTCGTGTTCGACGAACCAAAATGAACTGGAACACTAGCGGGGTGGCTCAACACTACTCCTGAATATATAGACGTACATTTTTAATGTTTAAACTATGCTATATATATCTGGTATCTGGTGATACTGTACCCTTTCTGCCAGGAAGTCCTTCTCCACCCACCACTCTAAGTGTATCATTGACACCTGGAATATTGTCCCACATGTGTGATTATTTCTTTCGGATCTTCTTGTTATATTGTGGTGTGATCCATCCTGAGCATGTGACAGTCTGTGGGTTACTCCTGCAATTTAGATGTACATTTAAAAATTACCCCAACACTAGTGTATACAGCGCTACGCTTGTGATACATTACCCAATTACTGATTTTTATATTCTGGTCTAATCCAAACTGACCAAGTGAGAGTTATTTTCTGACTGTGGAAATAAATACTGAGATTGACAACAATGACCCCTACACTGTGTACAGCTGTACTCTTCAGATCCATTACCGTTTTACGGCTTTTTATATTGTGTTGTAATCCATACTGAGCCTGAGAGCGTCTGTGTCTGCCTCCTGAAATATCTACGGAGATTTAGAATGTTTAAACTATACTATATATACCTGCTATCTGATGATACTGTACACTTTTTCTACTTTTTATATTCTTGTCTAATCCATACTGAGCCTGTGAGCGTCTCTGTGTGACTGATAGTATATATAGGGAGATTGACAATCATCCTTTGACTGTATAGAGCTGTACACTTCTGATACAGTACCATATATCTGATGTTATTTTAGGTTCATTTTCTGCAACATTTTGAAGTTTGGTGGAAAAGGCCGTGGACGTGGGCGTGGTGGGGCCAGCTGGTGCTGATGGTGGTGGTTGGTGCATCTGCTGGTAGTGGCAAAAGCACAATAGCAGCTAAGGCAGGAGGTATTGAGCCTGCATCATGGTCTGGCTCCGGAACACCTGGAAGGCTACCTTTTCTGGGAGTAGGTTAACCGCTTTTAAAGCCGGAGCATCAGGAACTGGTTTTGGCTTACATTGCCGAAACAGACTCCAGCAAATATGCCCTCCTTTTCTGAAGTTTCAAAAAATACAAGCACTGAGTCATCAAGTGCTCGCTCCTGGTCAGGAAGAACCCCTTTGCTTGTGTCCTTCACCCCCACCAAAAGTGAATGATGCAGCAGGCCACACTTCACATTAGTCCATGTAGCTCTTTCTATCATACCATGCCTGGGTTGTCAAGTCAAATCATGAATTCCCCAGTCCAAGATGAATCTGACATGGAGTGTGGGTGGCCAGCCAGGGCAGTGCGATTAATCGGTACCGAGCCGGTGTCTCAGAGTGATGTGTCTCGTTGGTGGTGATGACCCGTTCCGTGACCCTGGGCGTGCTTGCAAAGGGGTGAATAACATTTATAAGTGAATGATACGTGACGCCACCTGTGGTTTCTGATCAGATTGACCCGTGCTGCAGTGTCGCTTCTCTGGGACAGATGTTGTGGTGCAGCTAAGATGTAGAAGCCCTGCACAGGTAGGGCCGTAGTCGCAGGGCAGATGAAAGAGTTGGTAGATGGTGTGCAGTGCAGGATGTAGCAGAGCCATGCACCAGGCGCAGGAGAAAGATGACAGACACAGTCGTGCAGTTCCTTTACCTGATGGAGAAGGAGTTGGTCAGCCTGGAAGCAAATTTGGAATTCTCTCTCTGCAGATAGGTAGTGTGGCCTCCGTTCTAGCGCTTATCTGAGGTACTCGCAGTACTGAGTTCACTGAAGTTCCCCCTGTTGACTATCTTTTGGAACTTTCTCGTATGGCAGGCAGCCATTGCCTTTTCCTTCTGGCTCACACACGTTGCTGCTGGGGCCTCCGAGCATTAGTTGGGAACAAAGCATTTACAGCTGCTTCTTCCTCCAGTTTCTGCCGCAGGACCATCAGTGTCCCTACAAACTCGGAGACCGGAATCCCAACCATGCGCTCCAGCTAGGAGTGAGCCTTAACTCTGCTCATCCTCCAGCTCCTCTTCTCATGTCCACACACTTCCCCTTCCCTTCACAGACTGCCCTAACTTACCTCCTCCCAACCACAGAGAGCAGTTCCTCAGCAGTCAGGTTCAGAGGTCTCCCTGCTGGTATGAAGTGGGAACTGTGTTGTGTGTTGGTTTAACTGCTAGAGAGATCCTTCGTTGCTCCCAAGAATGACATCTCACTCCCTAGGAGGAAGGTAATGCCACTGTGGCGACCGTACTCCTGGGGGCGCCACAAGTGCACTGATGCCCAGCCACTGCTAGATGATTCTGCTGGTACATTGACCCAGACCACTACATTCCCCTCACACTCTACACAGCCAGAATCTGACCCTGATAAAACTCAGGTTCCCCTTCCCGCATACCATACCACCTTACACGGTGACAAAGAGGAAGGTGCAGATGAAAGTGCAGGTTCCTTGAGCAGGTGGGGGGCATGCTCATGGGCGACGGCCCTGGCACAGGGCCCCTCATAGTACGCAAAAGTGTCTCTGCTGGTGGGAGGGGGCCCACCCGCCATCAGACACACCGCCGTACTATGAGGGGCCCTGTGCCAGTGTTGTCGCCAATGAATGGGCCCGCCCTGCTTTCTCAGGATCACAGCACTTGCAAAGTTGAAATACTTACCTCTCCCTGCTCCACTGCCCTGACATCTTCCGCGTTTCCTGACGGTGACATTCTGGTCAGAGAGCGCGATAACATCACGTCTGTACGCCCTCTGCCTAAACAGTCCAAGTGAAGTGAGATGGAAGATGGGGACGATGAGGATTACAGACTAGTACAGGGATTCCCTAGCGAGGAGACTTATTTACTTGTTTTCAATGTTGGGACAGCTATTTTTGGGGAGCACTGTACTCTGGAGAATGATATATGAGGCCCACCATACACTGGAGCATTCCAAAGGTGGACATCAGACACTGGAGCAGCATTTACAGGGCCCATTATACACTAGAGCATTAGAAATGGGGCCCATTATGTATGGAGCATTATTTGGGCCCATAAGACAGTGGAGCTTCATCCATGGGGACCACCATATACTCTAGCATTATGTAGAGCTCATCATATACTGTTTCAAACATTATATGGGACCAATGATTCTGTATGGAGAAATATATGGGCCTCATTACTCTGTATAGCGCACTATGCGGTGGCCATAATACTATATGGAGTAATATACTGTCCATTTTTGAAACTATTGGAGAATTTAAAATGGATGGCAGTCATGAGATGTAAAAGGTGAAGTATTTTTCATTGTACTATACCGCTATTTCTCTGCCGTATCAGAGGATCATGAATTGTGGCATGTGTTAAAGGAGCCCAGTGACACTCTTTGGCCAAGGGCCCACGAAAATCTGGAGCCAGCCCTTCCCCCTACAACTTTAGCCAAATAACCCCCAGTTTTCAATGCCTAACTATTATTATGAAGTAAATTAAGGTTGACAAGCTTAAGTAATAAGAATTGATGTTTTTGGCATTAAAATGGGCACTGTAGGTGTGTTTCCTGTCCTCCACTCCCTGCCGACCTTGGTTCCCCATTGACTTGCTTTGGGCTTCATGTTTCAGTTGGCCTTCGACTTTTCTCGATAATTGGCCGATTTCGTTCGACCCGACTTTTGAGAAAGTCGGGTTTCATGAAAACCGACTTGACCCAAAAAAAGGCAAAGTTGCTCATCTCTAATGCTCAGTATTGTGTGTGGCCTCCACTTGCCTGTATGACCTCCCTACTGTACAATGCCTGGGCATGCTCCTGATGGATGGTCTCCTGAGGAATCTCCTCCCAAATCCACCAACTCCTGAACAGTCTGTGTTGCAACATGACGTTAGTGGATGGAGTGAGGCATGATGTCTCAGATGTGCTCAATCGGATTCATATCTGGGGAATGGGCGGGCAAGTCCATAGCTTCAATGCCTTCATCTTGCAGGAACTGCTGACACATTCCAGCCATGCGAGGTCTGGAATTGTTCTGCATTAGGAGGAACCCAGGGCCAACTGCACCAGCATATGGTCTCACAAGGGGTCTGAGGATCTCATCTCGGTACCTAATGGCGGTTAGGCTACCTCTGGTGAGCACATGGAGGGCTGTGTGGACATCAAAAGAAATGACTCCCCACATCGTTACTGACCCACTGCCAAACCGGTCACGCTGAATGATGTTGCAAGCAGATCACTCTCCACGGCGTCTCTAGACTCTGTCATGTCTGTCACATGTGCTCAGTGTGAACCTGCTTTCATCTGTGAAGAGCACAGGGCGCCAGTGGTGAATTTGCCAATCCTGGTGCTCTGTGGCAAATGCCAAGCATCCTGCACAGTAATGGGGTGTGAGCACATGAGCACAACCCCTATCTGTCGACGTCGGGCCCTCAGACCATCCTCATGGAGTCAGTTTATAACCATTTGTGTAGATACATGCACATTTGTGGCCTGCTGGAGGTCATTTTGCAGGGCTCTGGCAGTGCTCCTCCTGTTCCTCCTTGCACAAAGGTGGAAGTAGCGGTCCTGCTGCTGGGTTGTTGCCCTCCCATGGCCCCCTCCACATCTCCTGGTGTACTGGCCAGTCTCCTGGTAGCGCCTCCAGCCTCTGGACACTACGCTGACAAACAGAGCAAACCTTCTTGTCACAGCTCACATTGATGTGCCATCCTGGATGAGCTGCGCTGCCTGAGCCACTTGTGTGGGTTGTAGAGTCCGTTTCATGCTACCACGAGTGTGAAAGCACAACCAACATTCAAAAGTGACCAAAACATCAGCCAGAAAGCATTGGTATTAGGATGTGATCTGTGGTCCCCACCTGCAGAACCACTCCTTTATTGAGGGTGTCTTGATAATTGCCAATAATTTCCACTGTTGTCTATTCCATTTGCACAACAGCAGGTGAAATTGATTGTCAGTCAGTGTTGCTTCCTAAGTGGACAGTTTGATTTCACAGAAGTTTGATTTACTTGGAGTTATAGTCTGTTGTTTAAGTGTACAAGTCCCCTCTGAAATGTAAAGTGCTGCGGAATATGTTGGCGCTATAGAAATAAAATTTATTATTATTATTATTTTTATAAGTTTTCCCTTTATTATTTTGAGCAGTGTATAATCCAACTAATTTTTTAATGCTTTTTTGTAGTGTTAGATAATGTCACAGAAATTTACTCCAGACCCTGGAATAGTGTATGAGTGAGAAATGTAATCTAGCTAATTTTTTAACGCTTTTGTAGTGTTAAATATCACATAAATGTACCACAAAACTTTTGAAACTGTACGGCTGAGAGATTTAAAGACTGCAAAATTTGTAAGCGACGCTTTTTTGGAGTGTTATGTATGAAAAAATCATCTAGAACACAGAATAGTGTACTACTGGTAAGACATTTAACCCAGGAAAATATTTTAACGATTTTTTTGAGTGTCATATCACACAAAAAATAACACAAATCACGTAATTCTTGATGGATCAAAGTATATTGAATTTCACGCCCCCCCCCCAAAAAAAAAAAAGGCTGCAGCTACAGGTGCTTCTCACAAAATTAGAATATCATCAAAAAGTTAATTTATTTCAACTCTCCAATACAAAAAGTGATACTCATTTATTATATAGAGTCATTACAAACAGAGTGATCTATTTTAAGTGTTTATTTCTGTTAATGTTGATAATTATGGCTTACAGCCAATGAAAACACAAACATCATTATCTCAGTAAATTAGAATACTTTATTACACAAGCTTGAAAAATTACTTTAAAATCCGAAATGTTGGCCTACTGAAATGTATGTTCAGTAAATGCGCTCAATAATTGTCGGGGCTCGTTTTGCATGAATTACTGCATCAACGCGGCGTGGCATGGAGGCAATCAGCCTGTGGCACTGCTGAAAAGTTATGGAAGCCCAGGTTGCTGCAATTCTCTATGTGGTTAAGGTCAGGCGAGTTTGCTGGCCAATCAAGCACAGTGATACTGTTGTTTTTAAACCAGGTATTGGCACTTTTGGCAGCATGGACATGTGCCAAGTCCTGCTGGAGAATGTAATTTCCATCTCCAAAAGCTGGTGTTATAAAGTATTCTAATTAACTGAGATAATGACTTTTGGGTTTCATTGACTGTAAGCCATAATCATCAACATTAACATAAATAAGCACTTGAAATAGATCACTTAGCTTGTAATGACTCTATATAATCTATGAGTTTTACTTTTGCATTGAAGAACTGAAATAAATTAACTTTTTGATGATATTCTAATTTTGTGAGAAGCACCTGTATATATTTGGGAACAGACTGCACAGCCCTAATCAGTGTCTACAGACTGGGTTCTGTCATTGTCCATGCTCCTGTGACTTCTCCCTCCCTAGGCTAAATGGCCATTGCATGTAATACAAAGAGCATAGCAAAAAATTACCCCTTAGAAGGGCTGTTAGCATAGTGGCTCAGCTTGAGTATCATTATTAACACTACAAGCCTCTAATTCATTATACTGTGCACACAGACAAGCACACACTCCCTCCAATATGAAGTATGACAGATATGTGCCATGGTGTCAGTGTGCCGAGCTGGGTGGTGCCTGTTCTTTTATAAGCCTTGATGATGTCACACAACCAGCCAATCACATTAAAGCTACAACCAAGATGGCTACAGCATTACAGTGACACACAGGCAATCCCTGCATGGTAATTGGCTATATAACAGGCACCAAAGATGTGGGGCGGGGATTCGATTTTTACATAGAACACTGCCCATTACTCGCCGAGTAAAGAGTACATCTGAGCACTGTGATACTCGAGTGATAACCGAGTATCACCGAACACGTTTGCTCATCCCTATTGCACATGCTATATGTGAACACAGCTCAATATCTGTGACTGCTGGCATGTTAAATTTTACTGTTTTACACCATGTGCTAACCAGAATTCATTGCTATTTTGTAATGTGATTAATGAAAAAGTAAATAGGGTCCCTCAGCAATAGGGATGTGTGAATGTTGAATTTTGTTAAGTTCAGCTAAACTCTGAACTTTGGAGCTTTAACATGGCTGTACAATGTTCTCCTCCTACTCTGCTTCCTCCAATGTCTCCTCATCAGGTCAGCTTAACAACTGCAGCACCAACTTCCACACAGCCAGGGGTAAATTACAGCTGGCTGTTCTGAAATTCATCTCTTTGTGGGAAAAATCCTACACATTGTAGGAGCTGTGAATGGGGATCAAACAATAGACAAATGTGTGGTTTGTGCTGATAAACCTCAAGCCCAGCCTGGTGGTGTACAATAATGGGGCAAAGTCTCGTAGCAGCTCTGGACCTAACCGGTTTGACGCAAATCTCTTGACTGATGCATGTTTAGAATTTGGTGGCGCAGAGCTTCCTTAATTACACAAAAATGTCAAAGCTGCTGCTGCTTCTGAGAGTGCAGGCCATCTGTGCATGATCTTGGTGTTCTCACCCTGCTGCTACTCGCCTGTCTATGCAGCAGGTTCACTTCTCCCTTTATGCTCACCGTCTCATATGGACCAACGAAGTGCAACTCCACCTTGTACATGCTGGAGAGACTGCACAAGCAGCAGGTGATACTGGAGATTGAGCTGCAGCACGCACAAGTGAGTCATTCTGCAAAACAACACCACTTCATAACTAATAAGTGGCCTTCCATGTGGTACGTGTGCGCCATGTTTTGCTGTTTCGAGAGCCCCACACACTTGGCCAGGGCTGATGACGCCATCATCAGCATTACTATCTGACTATTATGTCTCAGAAAAAATGCTGCAAACGGTGATGGATCAGGTGATGGCACAGGAAGAAGAGTAAGAGGAACAAGAAACATTCACAACATTATCAAGCCAGGCATCCACACATGTCTTGGAGGATGGGTTCTTGTAACAACAGCGGTTAGGTACACATTTGTCTAGCCAAGGGAGGAGAATGAACTGTGTTCACAGCAGGTTGCCACTCAAAGCAGCTCACAAGCATCACTGCAGTGGGGCTGGAGGGCTATAGAGATTACAAGCGATGCAGAGGACCTAGATGATGTACCTCTCACTGAGGACAGCTTGTAGTTGACTCAGTGGTAGCAAATGTCAGATTGCACAAAGGTTTTTTAGCGCTGTATCACCCACAGACACAGTTGCAAATTAGAAAATTTTGCTTTTACGTATAGTACTCCCACAGACACGGGTGCAGAGTATAACTCATTTTTAGGATCACAACTCATACAGACACAGTGGCCGAGTATAATTGTTTTTTAGGCACAATACTCTTACAGACACTGCTGCAGTATACACGGAAGCTCTTTGGCATAGTACTAACAGAGGCTTTTTGGCACAGTACACACAGAGGCTTTTGGGCACAGTACTCACAGAGGCTTTTTGGCATAGAATACACAGAGGCTTTTTGGCACTGTACTCCCAGAGGCTTTTTTGCACAGTACACAAAGCATTTTTGAAATAGTACTCATAGAGTATTTTTTGGATCAGTACAAAAAGAGGCATTTCAGCATAGTACTCCTAGCAGTGTTTTGGCACAGTGCACACATAGGCTTTTTGGCACAGTACTCCCAGAGGCTCTTTCATATAGTACCATCAGAGGCTTTTTGGCACAGTACAGCTAGAGACTTTTTGGCTCACAAATGGGAAAGAGACGGCTGCAGAGTAGAAAACTTTTTGAGGCACACTAATCATATAGACATAGCGGTAAAACAGAAAAAAATGTATCCTACAAATGGGAAAGAGACAGCTGCATAGTAGAATTTTTTAGACACACTACTCACAAAAAGACTGCTGCAGAGTTAAAAAAATAGACACAGAAGTAGAGTAATATAATTCCCCCCCATAAATGGGAAAGAGAAGTAGATTTAATATTTAGAAACACTACTTGTATAGCCCTAGCTGCAAAATAAGTTAATTAATTCGACCCACAAATGGCAAAGAGACGGCTGCATAGTAGAATTTTTTTTAGATGTACAGTGGGTACGGAAAGTATTCAGACCCCATTAAATTTTTCACTCTTTGTTTCATTGCAGCCATTTTGTAAATTCAGAAAAGTTCATTTTTTTCTCATTGATGTATACTCTGCACCCCATCTTGACTGAAAAAAACAAATATAGAAATTTTTGCTAATTTATTAAAAAAGCTAAACTGAAATATTACATGGTCATAAGCATTCAGACCCTTTGCTCAGACACTCATATTTAAGTCACATGCTGACCATTTCCTTGTGATACTCCTTGAGATGGTTCTACTCCTTCTTTGGAGTCCAGCTGTTGTTAAATAAACTGATAGGACTTGATTTGTAAATGCAGACACCTGTCTATATGAGACCTCACAGCTCACAGTGCTTGTCAGACTAAATGAGAATCATGAGGTCAAAGGAACTGACCAAGGAGCTCAGAGACAGAATTGTGGCAAGGCACAGATCTGGCCAAGGATACAAAATAATTTCTGCAGTACTCAAGGTTCCTAAGAGGACTGTGGCCTCCATAATCCTTAAATGGAAGAAGTTTGGGACCACCAGAAGTCTTCCTAGACCTGGCCGTCCAGCTAAACTTAGCAATTGTGGGAGAAGAACCTTGGTGAGAGAGGTAAAGAAGAACCCCAAGATCACTGTGGCTGAGCTCCACAGATGCAGTAAGGAGATGGGAGAAAGTTCCACAAAGTCAACTATCACTGCAGCCCTCCACCAGATGGGCTTTTAAGGCAGAGTGGACCGATGGAAGCCTTTTATCAGTGAAAGACATATGAAAGCCCGCATAGAGTTTGCTAAAAAACACATGAAGGACTCCCAGACTATGGTCTGATAAGATGAAGATATAACTTTTTGGTGACAATTCTAAGTGGTATATGTGGAGAAAATCAGGCACTGCTCATCACCTGCCCAATACACTCCCAACACTGAAACATGGTGGTGGCAGCATCATGCTCTGGGGGTATTTTTCAGCTGCAAGGACAGAACAACTGGTTGCAATTGTAGGAAATATAAATGTGGCAAAGTACAGTGATATCCTGGATGAAAACCTCTTCCAGAGTGCTCTGGACCTCAGATTTGGCTGAAGGTTCACCTTCCAACAAGACAATGACCCTAAGCACACAGCTAAAATAACAAAGGAGTGGCTTCAGAACAACTCTTTGACCATTATTGACTGGCCCAACCAGAGCACTGACTGAAACCCAATTAAGCATCTCTGGAAAAACCTGAAAATGGCTGTCCACCAACATTCACCATCCAACCTGATAGAACTTGAGAGGATCTGTGAGGAAGAATGGCAGAAGGTCCCCAAAAAATCCATGTGTGAAAAACTTGTTGCATCATTCCCATGAAGACTCATGGCTGTACTAGCTCAAAAGGTGCTTGTACTCAATACTGAGCAAAGGGTCTGAATACTTATGACCATGTGATATTTAAATTTTCATTTTTTAATAAATTTGCAAAAATTTCTACATTTTTGTTTTTTTTTCAGTCAAGATGGGGTGCATAGGGTATTAATGAGAAAAACATGACCTTTTTTGAATTTACCAAATGGCTACAATGAAAAGTGAAAAATTTAAAGTGGTCTGAATATTTTCCGTACCTACTGTACTATTCACAAAAAGACGGCTGCAGAGTAGAATTATTTTAGACACACTAATTTTATTGACACACAATAGAATGAATCAATTTTTTCGGCCCACAAAAAGGAAAGATACAGCTGCATAGTAGAATTATTTAAAAGAAAAAAACACTTTTAGTATTCACACAGTGGTAGAAAAAATTATTTTTTGGCTCACAAATAGGAAAGAGATGACTGCATAGTATTTTTTTTAAACACACTATCCACAAAAAGACGACAGCAGAGTAGAAATAAGTACTCGTACAGACAAGACTGCAGAGTACACAGAGGCTATTTAGAACACAATCCTCATAGGCAAGGTAGCAGAGTACACACAGATGCTTAAAGGCACAGTACACCCACAGGCAGGGATGCAGAGTACACACAGAGGCTTTAGACAAAGTTCTCCCACAGATGGGGTTACAGAGTATGCACAAAGGCTTTTTGGCACAGAACTCCCACAGGTTGGGTTGCAGAATACACACAGAGGCTTAAAGGATGGTACTTCAATAGAAAGGAGTGATGGTTTGAAGTGCAGACTTTGATGGAATGGTCTGCATGCACCATTTTGCGTTTGGAGAGCCCCTGATGTGCCTAAACATGTGAAACTCCCAAACATGTGACCCCATGTTGGAAACTAGACTGTTATGAATGAGTCACCGAGGAGGAAAAAACAAAAAGCAAGCTGAGCCCAGAAAACCGGAGAAGTTGGTAACTAGTGGATTGCAGACCCCTGATCCTATCTACAACAACTAGCAGTAGTCGTGGAGTGTGCCTACTGTGGTCCTAGACGCCTCGTCACAGCCGGAGAACTAAATAAGCCTAAAGAAAGAAAGGGAAAATCTAAACTGCCCCAGAGCAGACCCCAAAGCAATAGACAGCCCCCAACATGTATTGTCAGTGAAACAAGATGAAAACACAGACACAGGTAGAAAAATAGGCTGAGCAAACGATGGGGCCCTCGCTTACTAGAAAGGACAGGAAAGAAAAGCTGCTGTCTGCAATCACGCAAAAAACCCTGCCAAAAAGAATGTCCAACACGTCTGATAGAAAAAGGCCCTGAAGTCGCTAGACTTAAAATCACTATATCAGCACTCAGATATATTCTGAAGACAGAGCAAAAGAGATCAACTGATCAGAGACAAAATGGGGATTCAGCCCATTCCCAGCCAGGGCTGGCTGAACACAAAAACTAAGTAAACCAGACAAAAACTCATATGAACAATAGCAGAGAAAACTTAGCTTTAGGAAGGCAGGAACCAAACTTGAACCAGAAGCCACAGTCAGGAAAAATCACCAGCAAGAAACTAGGGAGTCGGCTGCCTTAAATCCAATCAGAAACTCCTGATGTCCAATCGCAGTCCTCTTCCTCAGGTGGCCGGTCTCTGCCATTTAGATCAGCTTCATTGCCTCCCTTCACCAACAGAGGGAGTCCAGATAGAGAACTCACTACTCCTCTTTAAGTACAGCCAGCTCCATAACCCTCATCAGAAGCCAGAGGCAAACCTGAAAAAGAGCTCACAATAGTACCACCCCTTGAGGAGGGGTCACCGAACCCTCATCCACGCCACTGGGCCGATCAAGATGGGCCCGATGAAAAGCACAAATCAATCTATCGGCATGAATATCAGAGGCAGAGACCCAAGAATTGTCCTCCTGGCCATAACCCTTCCACTTGACCAAATACTGGAGTCTCCGTCTAGCCAGACGAGAATCCAGTATTTTCTCTACCTCATATTCCACATTACCTTCAACCAATACAGGGTCAGGAGGTGCAGCCATAGGAATTACTGGCTCAACATATCTCTTCAACAGCGACTTATGGAAAGAAAAAGGGGGAGACAGGGCGCTTCCAATGCGTAGGTCTGTATGGAAAGTAGATGAGTGCACAGCAAATATTAAGCTCACCTGATAGGGTTGTGAGTCACAACACCTATAATCGCATAAAACAACTGCAGCAGTCGGCACGAGGTCCAAGGGCTTGGTACAAAGAGAAGGCTGGTAGTGCAATAAGAGACAGCGCTGCTGTAGTAGAATTCAAGATATCTTTATTGCCAACGCGTTTCCTGAGCCAGTCCCAGCTCACTTCACTGATGAAGTGAGCTGGAACTGGCTCAGGAAACGCGTTGGCAATAAAGATATCTTGGATGCCCTGATGAAGTGAGTGAAGTGAGCTGGGACTGGCTCAGGAAACGCATTGGCAATAAAGATATCTTGAATTCTACCACAGCAAAGCAGTCTCTTATTGCACTACCGGCCTTCTCTTTGCAACAGCGACTTATGAAACACGTTATGGATCTTAAACGTAACAGGAAGAGCCAATCGAAAAGAAACCGGATTTAGAATCTCCAAAATCTTGTAAGGTCCAATAAATCTTGGCTTGAACTTTGGTGAAGCCACCTTCATAGAGATATTCTTTGATGACAACCAAACCATATTACCCACTTTAAACCGGGGACCAATGGTCCTATGCCGGTTAGAAAACCGCTGGGCCTTTTCCTGGGAGAGAGACAACTTATCCACTACTTGGTCCCAAATCTGCTGCATTCTCTCTACCACAGTGTCAACACCTGGGCAGGCTGAAGATTCCACTTGCCCTGAAGAAAATCGAGGATGAAACCCAAAGTTACAGAAAAAGTACGACATCAAGGTGGCAGAACTAGCTCTATTATTTAAAGCGAATTCGGCCAAGGGCAAAAATGAAACCCAATCATCCTGATCAGCAGATATAAAAAATCTCAAATAGGACTCCAAAGTCTGGTTTGTTCTCTCCGTCTGCCCATTGGTCTGAGGGTGAAACGCAGAGGAGAAGGACAACTGAATTCCCAGCTTGGAACAAAAGGCTTTCCAGAATCTGGAAACAAACTGAACTCCTCTGTCCGACACAATGTTCTCAGGAATCCCATGCAACCGAACCACCTGTTGTAAAAACAAGGGTACCAACTCTGAGGAAGATGGCAACTTTGGGAGTGGTACAAGATGGACCATCTTAGAGAATCTATCACAAATCACCCAGATAACAGTCATTCTCTGAGAGACAGGAAGATCAGAAATAAAATCCATTGAAATATGGGTCCATGGCCTCTTAGACACCGGCAAGGGCATCAACAACCCACTAGAGCGAGAACAGGGTTTAGACCGGGAACAAGTCCCACAGGACTGCACAAAATTCTTGACATCACGAGATAAGGCGGGCCACCAAAAAGACCGACTCACCAAATCTCTGGTACCAAAAATACCTGGATGACCAGCCTATGCGGAGCAATGAACTTCAGACATCACTCTCTTCCTCCACTGGTCAGGAACATACAATTTTCCCATAGGACAACGCTCAGGTTTGTCCTCCTGGAATTCTTCCAGAGCACGTCTCAAATCGGGCAAGATGGCAGAAAGAACTACCCCCTCACCTAGAATGGTAGTAGGCTTGGTCACAATAGGAGAATCAGCAAAGAAACTCCTAGAAAGGGCGTCTGACTTAACATTCTTAGTGCCTGGAAGAAAGGAGACCACAAAATCAAAACGCGTAAAAAACAAGGCCCACCTAGCCTGTCTAGGATTCAAGCGTTTGGCCGACTCTAGGTAAATCAAATTCTTGTGGTCAGTGAGGACCACAACTTGATGTCTACCTCCCTCCAACCAATGTCTCCACTCCTCAAATGCCCATTTCATGGCTAACAATTCCCGATTCCCAACATCATAGTTGTGTTCAGATGGGGAGAACTTTCGGGAAAAGAAGGCACAGGGATTCATTTTAGACGTCACCGGATCTTTTTGGGACAAAACAGCTCCTGCACCAATCTCTGAAGCATCTACCTCCACCTGAAAAGGAAGTGAGACATCAGGTTGCCGCAAAACCGGAGCAGAAGTGAACCTCCGCTTCAGCTCCTGAAAGGCCGAAACAGCCTCTGAAGACCAATTCAGCACATCAGCACCCTTCTTAGTTAAATCAGTCAGTGGTTTAGCAATACCAGAAAAATTATCTATAAATTTACGATAAAAATTAGCAAAATCCAAAAACTTCTTGAGAGCCTTCAAAGAAGTGGGTTGAACCCAATCATAAATGGCCATGGTCCATTTCAATAGTTGACGGAGACAAAATAAATTCCAAAAATGAAATCCTCTGTACACCAAAAAGGCACTTCGATCCCTTAACATACAAGGAATTCTCCCTCAAAATCCGGAACACAGTCCGAACATGTTCCATATGAGAATCCCAATCCCTGGAAAAGATCAAAATATCATCCAGATAGATGATCAAAAACTTATCCACAAAGTCACAGAAAATTTTCATTCATGAAGGATTGGAAGACAGAAGGGGCATTAGTGAGCCCAAAAGGCATCACCAGGTACTCAAAATGTCCCTCTGGAGTATTAAACGCCGTCTTCCATTCATCCCCATGCTTGATGCGAATAAGATTATACGCCCCCCTGAGGTCAAGCTTAGTAAACCAGCAAGCACCTTTAACTCTGGAGAATAAATCAGAAATCAGGGGTAACCGATACTGAAATTTAACCATTATTTTGTTGAGGGAACGATAGTCAATACAAGGCCTTAATGAACCATCCTTCTTGGCCACGAAAAAAAACCCAGCACCTAAGGGCGAAGAGGATGGTCTAATGTGACCCTTCTCCAATGACTCCTTAATATAAGATTGCATTGCCTCGTGTTCGGGTACAGATAAATTGAAAAGTCGACCTTTGGGAAATTTACACCGAGGTCTCAACTCATTTGCACAGTCATAACTCCTATGAGGAGGCAAAGACGCAGACTTGCTCTCACTAAATACATCATAAAAATCAGCCAAATAGTCAGGAACATCATGCGACTGGGGAGAGGTGGAGAAAACAGGAGTGTCACCAAGAGCACACCGACAACCCCAACTCACCACAGACACAGATTTCCAATCCAAAACCGGATTATGGATTTGCAACCAGGGAAAACCCAGAACAATGGTATCATGTAAATTATGCAACACCAAAAATCTGCAATTTTCTTGGTGGTCTGGGGCAACCCGCATTATCACCTGGGTCCAAAACTGAGGTTTATTCTTCACCAAAGGAGTAGCATCAATACCCCTCAAAGGAATAGGCGTCCGCAGAGGTGTCATAGGAAAACCACAATGTTTAGTAAAATCAAAGTCTATTAGATTCAAGGCCGCTCCTGAATCCACAAAAGCCTTCGTGGAAAATGTGGATAAGGAGCAGATCAGAGTAATTGACAAAAGAAACTTAGGTTGTACACTGCCCACAGCAAATATGTGTGCAAAATGTTTCTCTCGTTTTGGGCAGACAGAAATAACATGAGAGGCATCTCCACAGAAAAAACACAGCTTATTATGCCTTCTAAACTCCTGACATTGTGCTCTAGACAAAATTCCATCACATTGCATAGGTTCAGACATTTGTTCAAAATGTGGCTGCGCCTCCCGTGTAGTCTTGCGTTCACGAAAACGCCGATCAACTTGAATGGCTAATGACATAGAATCATCAGACCAGAGGGAACAGGAAATCCCACCATAGTATCTTTTAAAGTCTCAGACAAACCCTTCCGAAAGAGAGCTGTCAATGCACTATCATTCCATGAAGTAAGGACCGCCCACTTTTGGAACTTCTGACAGTATAACTCTGCAGGATTCTGACCCTGGTTCAATGCCAATAGGGCTCTCTCAGCTTGATCAATAGCATTAGGTTCATCATATAACAACCCCAAGGCTTGAAAAAATGCATCCACATTAGTCAAAACAGGATCCTGGGGATCGCCGCGCAGCAAGGAGATGATAATTTTAACCTGCTGCGCAGAGCTCCCCGAAGAATTAAGCTTCAAGGCAAGAAATAATTTACAATTATTCTTAAAATTCAAAAATTTAGACCGATCCCCAAAAAACACATCTGGAGCAGGGATCCTTGGTTCAACAGCATATGAATGAGTGACAAAGGCGGAAATTCCCCACAAGTCAGCAGCGAGCTGCTCCACACGATCAGACAATTGCTTAATCTCCATCAAGAAGAAAAAAAAAAAAAGAATCCTCCTACGGCCCCAGAGAAAAAAAGGAGAAAATATACATACAAAAAAAAAATTCTGACACTTTTTTTTTTTTACAATTCTCTCCTGCTTTTGAGTACCATAGAATCTGCGGTATGGCTGGTGATTCTGTTATGAATGAGTCACTGAGGAGGAAAAAGCAAAAAGCAAGCTGAGCCCAGAAAACCGGAGAGGTTGGTAACTAGCGGATTGCAGACCCCTGATCCTATCCACAACAACTAGCAGTAACCGTGGAGCGTGCCTACGGTGATCCTAGATGCCTCGTCATGGCCGGAGAACTAAATAAGCCTAAAGAAAGAAAGGGAAAATCTAAACTGCCCCAGAGCAGACCCCAAAGTAATAGACAGCCCCCAACATGTATTGTCGGTGAAACAAGATGAAAACACAGACACAGGTAGAAAGATAGGCTGAGCAAACGATGGGGCCCTCGCTAACTAGAAAGGACAGGAAAGAAAAGCTGCTGTCTGCAATCACGCAAAAAACCCTGCCAAAAAGAATGTCCAACACGTCTGATAGAAAAAGGCCCTGAAGTCGCTAGACTTCAAATCACTATATGAGCACTCAGGTATATTCTGAAGACAGAGTAAAAGAGATCAACTGATCAGAGACAAAATGGGGATTCAGCCCATTCCCAGCCAGGGCTGGCTGAACACAAAAACTAAGTAAACCAGACAAAAACTCATATGAACAATAGCAGAGAAAACTTAACTTTAGGAAGGCAGGAACCAAACTGGAAACCAGAAGCCACAGTCAGGAAAAATCACCAGCAAGAAACTAGGGAGTCGGCTGTCTTAAATCCAATCAGAAACTCCTGATGTCCAATCGCAGTCCTCTTCTTCAGGTGGCCGGTCTCTGCCATTTAGATCAGCTTCATTGCCTCCCTTCACCAACAGAGGGAATCCAGATAGAGAACTCACTACTCCTCTGTCAGCACAGCCAGCTCCATAACCCTCATCAGAAGCCAGAGGCAAACCCGAAAATGAGCTCACAACACTAGAACTCTCAAGGAATTTATCGAGATGCATGGTGAGCACCTTGAATCCTCAAGTGCTTCACAGAAATTTATAATGTTGAGCCATGAAAATAAAAGTAAAATCACATTTTTTCAACAAAATTGTTTTTAACCCCATGTTTTTCAAGGGTAACAGGACACAAAATAATTGTTGTGCAATTGCTCGTGAGAAAGCCGATACTCTATATGTGGTAGAAAACTATCCCCCCACATGTGACTCCATTTTTGAAACTACACATCTCTAGGAATTATCTTGAGGCATAGTTATAGTAATGATAATAATGCTTTTAGTTTTACTGGTGTATTAATTTATAATGTGGTGGTAGTGTTGTGCAGCGATTGTAAAAGTGTGTTGTGTCAACAGGGCAGAAAACAATTTTCTTAATTTGTGGATGAGTACATTTTGAACCAATTCTTAATGCAATGGCCAGATTTCTCAGAGCAAGTTTTACCATGGTAAATTGTGTCTTTTCGGATTTCCCTCTTGGAGCATACTCGGCAACTTTTTTTGTGATCTTCCCTGTTTAGGGAACCTTGCCTGGAAAATGTTGACTTCATACAATATGGGTACCAACAATTTCATTAGTACTAGAATCCTCACCGTCCTAAGTGCCAAACATTAGGGCTTTGATGACTACCTCCTGAAACTAAAGGAAGTTCCCCATATTGCCTGCAGATCGAAACAGCAAAAAAGCATTGCATTGTTATTATTTATTTATATAGCACCGTTGATTCCATGGTGCTGTACATAAGAAGCGGTTACATACAAATTACAAATATCACTTACAGTAAACAAACTTACAATGACAGACTGATACAGAGGGGAGAGAACACTGCCCTTTCGGGCTTACATGCTACAGGATGGTGGGGAAGGAGACAGTAAGTTAGTGGGTTGCAGCAGTACCGGTGTTGGTTGAGGTGATATCTCCAGTAGTGGTGAGGAGGTAGCAGGGTCATTGCAGACTGTAGGCTTTCTTTAAGAGGTGGGTTTTCAGGTTCCGTCTGAAGGATCCGAATGTGGTTGATAGTCGGACATGTTGGGGCAAAGAATTCCAGAGGGTGGGGGCTATTCGGGAGAAGTCTTGGAGGCGGTTGGGTGAGGAGCGAATAAGTGTGGCGGAGAGAAGGATTTCTTGGGATGATCGTAGATTACGTGAGGGAAGGTATTGGGAGATTAGTTCAGAGACATATGGAAGAGACAGTTTATAGAAGGCCTTGTAGGTCAGTATTAGTAATTTGAACTGATGCGCTGAGGGAATAGGAGCCAGTGAAGAGATTTGCAGAGGGGAGAAGCGGAGGAGTAGCGAGGAGAGAGATGAATTAGTCAGGCAGCAGAGTTAAGGATGGACTGGAGAGGTGCAAGGGTGTTAGCAGGGAGACCACAGAAAAGAATGTTGCAGTAGTCGAGACAGGAGATGATGAGGGCATGCACAAGCATTTTAGTAGATTGAGGGTTGAGGAAAGGACGGATTCTGGAATTATTTTTGAGCTGGAGGTGACAGGAGGTATAAGAGCTTGGATGTGCGGTTTGAAGGACAGGGCAGAATCAAAGGTTACTCCGAGGCAGTGGACTTCCGGTACTGGGGAAAGTGTGATGTCATTAATTGTGATAGATAGGTCAGGTAAGGAAGATCTGTGAGATGGAGGAAAGAAGATGAGTTCAGATTTGTCCACATTGAGCTTGAGGAAGCGAGAAGAGAATGAGGATATGGCTGATAGACACTCCGGGATTCTGGACAGCAGAGAGGTGATGTCTGGGCCAGAGAGGTAGATCTGAGTGTCATCAGCATAAAGGTGGTACTGAAATCCATGGGACTTTATGAGTTGACCCAGGCCAAGGGTATAAATTGAGAAGAGTAGGGGTCCTAGAACAGAGCCTTGAGGGACTCCAACAGAGAGAGGGTGGGATGAGGAGGTAGTGTGTGAGTGGGAGACGCTGAATGTGCGGTTTGAAAGGTATGAGGAGATCCAGGATAGGGCAAGGTCTTTGATGCCAAAGGAGGAGAGGATCTGTAGTAGGAGGCAGTCGTCAACTGTGTCGAATGCAGAGGACAGGTCTAGAAGGAAGAGTATGGAGTATTGTCCGTTTGCTTTGGCTGTAAGTAGGTCGTTAGTCATTTTAGTCAGGGCTGTCTCAGTGAAGTGATGGGGGCAGAAACCAGATTGTAGATTGTCAAAGGGCAAGTTAGATGAGAGGTGGGAGGAAAGTTCAGCGTGGACGTGCAGCTCCAGGAGTTTGGAAGCGAATGGGAGCAGTGATATTGGGTGATAGCTGGACATAGCCGTTGGGTCGAGGGTTGGCTTTTTAAGGATAGGCGTGATTGTGGCATGTTTAAAAGCAGAAGGGAAGGAACCAGACGTTAGCAATAGGTTGAAGAGGTGGGTTAGGGATGGGATAAGTGTGGCCATGAGGTTGGAGAGTAGGTAGGATAGGATGGGGTCAAGTGCACAGGTTGTGAGGTGCGATTTGGAGAAGAGGCGATTATTGTATGGTGCCATTTGTACAATGTGCACAGACTTTTTTTGTACCATAGCTTTTCACATGGCACTGTATGGTTTGATTGACCTGATTTGAGACATCTATACTAGAGTTTAGCGAATATCTTCGGTTCCCTGCTCATTGGGCAAGCTATAGCACTTGCCGAATAAGCTACAGCAGAAAGCCGGCTTCCTGGATTGTGCCGGCTGAACAGCTGATTGCCACTGCAGCTGCATGTGTCTCGGCTTGTGACAGTCACAGTACATGCATGGAGAGCCCAACACACAGGCTCTCCTTGCATGTGCTGTGACAGTGACACAGCTGCTTCACATGCAGCTGCGGTGGTGATCAGCTGTTCAGCCAACGTAATCCAGGAAGCCGGGTTCTCGCTGTGAAGTCTGCTACTCTAATGCACTACCTCTCTACCTATAAAATTATTCTGTATTTTTTGTGTGAAAGAAAATCAGATGTCACTAACACTGCGAAGTCCGCTACTTTAACATGCTACCTCCTTACTTATAAAGCTACTCTGTACTACTACTTTTTTTAAGAAAATTGGAAGCCACTAATACTTTGATGCATGCTACTCTAATATGCTTTCTCTCCACCTATAAAGCTATTCTGTACTAACTACTTTTTTTTCTAAAAGAAAATCAGGCGTCACTAATCTTATGTTGTCCGCTACTCTAATATGCTACCTCGGATGTCAGTAACACTGTGACCTCCACGACTCTTCTTCACTACTCCCTAACCATGAAGCTACTCTGCACTAACTACTATTATTTTTTTTCAGAAAAAAATCAGACTTCATTTACACTGCAACGTCTGTTACTCTAACTAGCTAAAAAATAAGTCCTTTGGCGTAGATTTTGATCAGCAGTGATACTGATCAGTGCGCTGTGGCCATGGTAAGGGCACAAATACTCAACTAAGGACATCGCACACACAAAAAAGCACAAAAAATAAAATTGGGAGTGTAGGGGATTGGGGATGGGGAAGGGGAGCTGGAGCGGGGATTATGGAACTGCTGCTACTGTAATGACAGATCCGCAACACTGCAGCCAGCACACAGACAGCAGAGATCGCAGGAGACGCAGTACAGGAGATGGCATAAAGAAGATAAATTGCAGGAAGATCGCACTTGCCATAAATGATTTTTTCTTTATCTCCGGTGACAAGAGAGTATACCACTACTCTGCACGCCAACTCTGAGGTAAAGATGGCGTGCAGAGTGGTGACCCTTATTTTAGATTAACTCCTTTGGCACTGATTTGTCAGTAACTATTGTTCAATCAATCAGGACCATATGGGTAATTCTGGTCAGGAGACGGGATGTAGTGATCACTCTGTCCATTATGACTGCTATGAATGGTAATGTTAAGACAGCATCAATCACGGCATGTCACATGCTTTTTTTTATTAAACTTTTGTTGTGATTAACTTGTCAGAATAGATCAGCCAATCACAGCGATTGCTGATGCGGGGGGCTGTACTGCATTGCTGCTATCGCATGGTGACAGGAAATAGTGGCACCATATACATTCTTTGTATCGGGGAAAGCAGCTCTTGCAGTGCTTTAATATACGGTGCATGTTGTGAAAGGGTTATACCAGAGAATTATGTCACACAAAATAGTTAATAAATAAAATTAGGAAGTTAGAAGATTTTAAAGTGGATCGGTATTTTCTAATTTTTCCGACAATATTTCCAAAACCATTTTGTCAGGGACCACATCCCATTTTAAGTAACTATAGGGGACCTATATAACAGAAAATACCAAAAACGTGCATAATTCTAAAAACTGCACATCAATGTTAATTGCAGCATTAAGTGGATTAAACTGCTGGAGCAGTGCGGGCACCGCTTTTCATGGGGATACTTTGACAGAGATGGGCCAGACTATCACAGCGTCTGGTCACATGAAATCCTGCTTTGATTAGAAGTGCTTCACCATCCTATTAAACAGTGCAGGTCTTTCCTTGCTCTGTCATTGCAAGAGTTAATCTGTTCAGTTGATCTCCTGGAGCTCTTCATCCTGAATTGCCTGAGCTTTTCTGTGTTGGCCACTTGCCTATGATATAATTGCTCGACACTAGCACTTGGGAATTGCCAGTGATAGTCCTAATTTTCTGGTTTGGTGTGGGAGGAAAATTTCAGTATTTGTAGTAAGTGGTTTAAGAGTTGTTCAGGAGATTTCTGTGTGGAGATGGTTTGCAAGTTTCTCCTCATCCTTTCTCATTTGGTTTTTCCTACCTATCCCTACCCTGTGTTCCACTATTCCTTCCCAGTTATTTTGTGAGTATATTTGTATGATTGTAGTTTTCTTTCATCCCTGTGTGCCTTCCTTTGTCTGTCTGGTTTGTGTAATCCTATACACTTCCACCCCACACCTCCCTGGGTGGGGGAGGGAACAGATAAAGTTTAAGATATTAAGGTACTTGACCCCGCATCTCCACCTTCTGGGGTATTCTGGGGGACAGGGAAAGATTAGGGCGCCCCATAATTAGAGGGATCAGGTTGGTGCACACAGTCTCTAGTCATTGCGTGACACCGTTCCTGAGGCTGGAGTCACACACAACGACAAAAAAATCGGTCCGTTTTTGAAGGACCAAAATCGCATGAATGTATCATGAACAGTCATCCATATGTCATCCGATTTAAAGGCAATGATGCGATTTTGTCGCATCTACGCATCCGTGTGACATCCGTGTGGCATCCGTATGGGCTCCGTATGGCGATATTTTCTCGCCTGTTTGCAAAATTAACATATAACGGTTTTTAGGCCTGAAACCAATTTAAGTCACCATCCAAACTCCTATTTATTGCCTCATCAACATGTGTGAGCCTCCCCACTTGGCAGTAGAGTGCGTGCTTGTTTTGTGTTAGTTGATCTTTGTGACAAACATGTCCTATAGACTGACTTTTAACACCACTGAGCGTGTGCTTTATAATTGGGTATTGTCACGACATTATGGTGAGCCATACCCAGTGAGAGTGGATGCGAGGAGCCGGAGAAGAATGTGGGTCCATCCACTTTTGAGGCGCCGACTCACAAAAGGACATTTCCATCGGCTTTATTCCTCTCTGCGTAGCCATCTGGACAAGTTCTTTCAATATTGCCGGATGACCCTTGGTACTTTTGATCGCTTGCTGGATATTGTGCATCCTGGGATCACCTTTCAGGACACCAGGATGCGCAAAAGTATTTCCGCCGAGGAGCGCCTTCTCTTTACTTTACGGTATGTGTTCCAAACATATGTTTACCAAGTTTTATCAAGACAACTTATTTTCAATCTCTTATCCCTAACTTATTAGTAAAAATTTTGAATATGTTTGGCCAGCAACATTTAATCCTGTCCATTAGATGAATGTTCCCTAAACCCACTAAACATACCATGTAATTTGTGTTTGCTAATGACTGGCTTTAAATGTGAATATTAGAGATTAGTGCAAAGCATGACCACATATTATTTTCCCTGGCTTAACATTTGTCTGTTTTGTTTGTTGTAGATTCCTTTCCACTGGCCTGTCTTATGAGGCCCTGCATTTAGAGCTTTTAATCGGAAAATCAACCATCTCTGGCATTATCCGCTCTACTTGCTCGACAATCTGGTCCAGACTCCAAGTTGTAATGCCAGAGCCCAAAATGGAGGACTGGTTACTAGAGATGAGCGACTTTGCCTTTTTTCGGGTCGAGTCGGGTTTCATGAAACCCGACTTTCTCAAAAGTCCGGTCGAACGAAATAGGCCGATTATCGTGAAAAGTTGAAGGCCGACTGAAACACGAAACCCAATGCAAGTCAATGGGGAAGAAAAGTTGGCAGTGAGTGGAGGACAGGAAACACACCTACAGTGCACATTTTAATGCCAAAAACATCAATTCTTATTACTTAAGCTTGACAACCTTAATTTACTTTATAATAATAGTTAGGCATTGAAAACTGGGGGTTATTTGGCTAAAGTTGTGGGGGGGTAGGGCTGGCTCCAGATTTTCGTGGGCCCAGGGCCAAAGAGTGTCAATGGGCTCCTTTAACACATGCCACAATTCATGATCCTCTGATACGGCAGAGAAATAGCGGTATAGTACAATGAAAAATACTTCACCTCTTACATCTCATGACTGATATCCATTTTAAATTCTCCAATAGCTCCAAAAACGGACAGTATATTACTCCATACAGTATTATGGCCACCACATAGTGCGCTATACAGAGTAATGAGGCCCATATATTTCTCCATACAGAATCATTGGTCCCATATAATGTTTGAAACAGTATATGATGAGCTTCACATAATGCTACAGTATATGTTGGTCCCCATGGATGAAGCTCCACTGTGTTATGGGCCCAAATATTGCTCCATATATAGTGGGCCCCATTTCTAATGCTCCAGTGCATAATGGGCCCTGTAAATGCTGCTCCAGTGTCTGATGTCCACCTTTGGAATGCTCCAGTGTATGGTGGGCCTCATATATCATTCTCCAGAGTATAGTGCTCCCCAAAAATAGCTGTCCCAACATTGAAAACAATTAAATAAGTCTCCTCGCTAGGGAATCCCTGTACTAGTCTGGACTCCTTGTCTTCCCCATCTTCCATCTCACTGCACTTGGACTGTTTAGGCAGAGGGCGTACAGACGTGATGTCATCGCGCTCTCTGACCAGAATGTCACCGTCAGGAAACGCGGAAGACGTCACGGCGGTGGAGCAGGGAGAGGTAAGTATTTCAACTTTGCAAGTGCTGTGATCTTGAGCAAGCGGGGGGCCCACTCGTTGGCGACGGCACTGGCACAGGGCCCCTCATAGTACGCCGGTGTGTCTGATGGCGGGTGTGCACCCCCACCATCAGAGACACATGATTCTACTATGAGGGACCTTGTGCCAGTGCCGTGGCCAAACAGTGTGCCCACCCACCTGTCCAGGGCAATGGCACTCGCACGGGTGCGTGCTCCAGGTGGTGACCCCGGCCCTGTGGGGGGAGGCAGCCCAGTTAGGGAGGTGGAAAAATTGGCATATGTTGATGTTGGACAATCAGCAGCTGCAAATGGAGTAATTGGAGAAGTCCGCGGAAGAGGAGGACAAAAGCAAGCCATTTTTCTGGCAACCTACGTGTCAGCAGGGGAGGGTGGGACAAAATCCTTTGAAACCACTGCATGGTTCATTTTAATGAAGGTTAGATCATCAACATTTTGGGTCGATAGACGGGTCTTTTTTCTGTCAGGATTGATCCACCAGCACTGAAGACTCGTTCATATAACACACTAGCAGCAGGGCAAGCAAGCTCCTGTAAGGCATATTGTGATAATTCAGGCCAGGTGTCAAGTTTACTGGCCCAATAGTCAAAGGGGAATGACCGGTGAGGGAGAACATCGATATGGAAGGAGAAGTAGTTTGTTACCATAGTTGACAACTGCTGTCTCCTGTCTCTTTCGATCGATGCAGTATTACCAGTCGTTGAGCGGTACTTGAAAAATCAGTCCACAACATGGTCATGAAACCCCTGTGTCCAACGCCATTTCGGCTGTGTGCACCACGAACACCTCTTTCATGTTGCCACCTACAGCTTGTTGGAAAAACATCACCGCTGCTGTGTGCTGGGAAGACCTCAAACAAACGGTTTACCAGAGATGCTTGTTTGTTAGTCAATATTAGCTCTTGGTTCTCCTGTGGCATGATGTTTTGGAATTTGCCTTTATAGCGTGGATCCAGGATGCTGGCCAACCAGTAGTTGCCATCGTTCATCATTTTGGCAATGCGGGGGTCCCTTTTTAGGATCTTCAAGGCATAATCAGACATGTGGGCCAATGTTCCAGGTGTCAATGATGCACTGCGAGTGCTGGGTGGAGAAGCACTTTCTGGCAAATCCACATCCCTCCAGTCACGCACAAACCCTGTACCTCACCTTGCCACGCCAACATTTTTTCTTGCCCCTTGAGAAGCATCCTCCTCCCCAAAATAATTATCCCCATCATCCTCCTCCTCCTCCTCTTCCTCTTCTTCCTCCACCTCGTCCACGAGACTTCTCTGACCAGAAAATGGCTGACTGTCATCAAGGCTTCCCTCCTCCTCTTCCTCCTTGGCTGCAGACGCCTGCTCCTTAATGTGCGTCAAAGTTTGCATGAGCAGACGCATAAGTGGGATGCTCATGCTTATGATGGCGTCGTCAGCACTTACCAGCCGTGTGCATTCCTCAAAACACAGAAGGACTTTACAGAGGTCTTTCAGCTTCGACCACTGCACACCAGACAACTCCATGTCTGCCTGCAAACTGCCTTCCCGTGTATCCTCCCACAAATGAATTACAGCCTGCCTCTGTTCGCACAGCCTCTGAACCATGTGCAGGGTGGAGTTCCACCTTGTTGCAACGTCGATAATTAGGCGGTGCTTGGGAAGGTGGAGCAATCGCTGCAGATTCTGCATACGACTGGAGTGTACGGGCGACCAGCGGATGTGCGAGCACAGTCTTCGCACCTTCTGGAGCAGGGGTGTTAACTCCGGATAATTATTGAGGAAGCACTGCACCACCAAATTCAAGGTGTGAGCCAGGCAAGGTATGTGTCTGAGTTTTGAAAGGGCTATGGCTGCCACAAAATTCCGGCCGTTATCACTAACTACCTTGCCTGCCTCAAGATGTAGACTGCACAGCCAAGACTCAGTTTGTCGCTGCAAGTAGTCGGCCAGTACCTCCGCGGTGTGTCTGTTGTCTCCCAAACACATGATCTTCAACACAGCCTGCTGACGCTTACCACTAGCTGTTCGATAGTGGGACACCTCGTGTGCAACACTGGCAGCTGCGGATGGAATGCTTGTGCGACTGCGCTCTGTGGACGAGCTTTTGTTTCTGGAGGAGGAGGAGGGTCGAACGCCTACAGCCAACTGTTTCCTATACCGTGGGCTAGGCAGCACTGTCCCACCACCACTGTCCCCTGTGGACCCTGCATCCACCACATTAACCCAGTGTGCAGTGATGGACACGTAACGGCCCTGGCCATGCCTACTGGCCCATGCATCTGTTGTGAGGTGCACCTTTCCACTCACTGATTGCTTGAGTGCATTGACAATGCGGTCTTTCACATGCAGGTGGAGGGCTGGGATGGCTTTTCGCGAAAAGAAGTGCCGACTGGGTAGGTCATAGCGTGGTACTGCGTAGGCCATGAGCTCGCGTAAAGCTTTGCTTTCAACCAACTGGTAGGGCATCATCTCTAACGAGATCAGTTTGGCAATGTGGGCGTTCAAAGCCAGTGTACGTGGATGAGAGGATGAGTACTTTCTTGTCCTACTCAGAATCTCTGGTAGGGTGAGCTAGACTTGAGAGCTGCATATGGTGGAACTAGCGGTGGACATGGCGGACTGAGAGAGGGTTTTTGATGGTGATGGTGTTGGTGGTGTTGCTGATGGCCTAGAATCAGTCTTTTGTAGCAATAACATTGTGATTCCATGACTGCTTTGCCCTTGCGACGACACCTCGACATTTGCTGCTGGTGGTGTGCTAACTGGTGGGCTTACAGTGGGGGAAGCGATGTAGCGTTGCTGACTACCTTCATTCGGAGCAGGTGCACATGTGGTACGTGAGGTTTGGTAGTCCGTCCATGCTTGCAAGTGCATGGTGGTTAAATGTCTAAGCATGCAACTGGTATTCAAATTTCTCAAATTTTTCCCTCGGCTAAAGGTCTTTGCGCACTTCTTACAGATAACCTTTGCCTGATCATTAGGATTTTGTTCAAAAAAGTGCCACACTGCACTCTTCCTACTATGGAAGACATTTTGAGACCTTGCATGCTGTGCTAATTTGACCGTCTGGCCAAGCTGTCCTGGAACTCTTTTGTTTTTTGTAACACGTTTTTGGACTGCTACGGTCCTGCCAGATAAGAGCTGTTGCGATGTCATTGCCTGCTGCGGATCCTCCTCCTCCTCTTCTGAGCTATTCGCAGTGGCACCCTCTTCCCCCAATGGATGCCAATCTGGGTCAACAACTGGGTCATCCATCACCTCCTCTTCAATTTCATGTGCACCTTCCTCTGTGTCACCGTGTAAGGTGGTATAGTATGCGGGAAGGGGCACCTGAGTTTCATCAGGGTCTGATTCTGCCTCAGTACACTGCGAGGACAACGTAGTGCTCTGAGTAAATGTACCAGCAGAAAAATCTAGCAGTGGCTGTGCATCAGTGCACTCCATGTCAGATTCATCTTGGACTGGGGAATTCACGATTTGACTTACTGAACCAGACATGCTATGTGAAAAGAGCTCCATGGAGTAATCGGTAGTGTGGCCTGCCACATCCTTCACTTTTGGTAGGGGTGAAGGACACAAGGAAAGGTGTTGTTCCTGACCAGGAGCCTCCAATGACGACTCAGTGCTTTTATTTTTTTGAAACATTAGAAGAGGAGGCGAGAGAGCTGGAGGCTGTGTCAGCAATGTAAGCCAAAACTTGTTCCTGAAGCTCCGGCTTTAAAAGTGGTTTCCCTACTCCCAGAAAAGAGAGCCTTCGAGGCCTTGTGGAGCCAGACGATGATGCAGGCTCAACACCTCCTGCCTTAGGTGCTATTGTGCTTTTGCCACTACCATCAGATGCAACACCACCACCACCATCGGGACCAGCTGGCAACCCCCGTCCACTTCCATGGCGTCTTCCACCATACTTGCTCATTTTTGTGATAATGTACTCAAAATACCACCAGCTATATGGTAATGTAAGACAAGGTAGAAGGTGTATCTACTATTGGTGAGAATTTGAATCTCACTATAGATTTGAGGATGCAGAACTATTGTCTCTGGCCCAGTAGAGATTACACCTCAATGTAACAGACTGAAATTGGATGGTGTATGACAAGGTGTAGGGTGTCTATAGGATTGGTGAGAATTTGAATTTCACTATAGATTTGAGGACGCAGAACTATTGTCTCTGGCCCAGTAGAGATTACACCTCAATGCAACAGACTGAAATTGGATGGTGTATGACAAGATGGAGGGTGTCTATAGGATTGGTGAGAATTTGAATCTCACTATAGATTTGAGGACGCAGAACTATTGTCTCTGGCCCAGTAGAGATTACACCTCAATTTAACAGGCTGGAATTGGATGGTGTATGACAAGGTGGAGGGTGTCTATAGGATTGGTGAGAATTTGGATCTCACTAGAGATTTGAGGATGCTGAACTATTGTCTCAGGCCCAGGAGAGATTACACATCAATGTAACAGGCTGAAAATGGATGGGACTGCTTCAATAGGGGTTACCTTGACATAGTGGAGCAGCTTGGTGTACATTTTTTTGCGCAAAAAAAGTATCGACTAAATACCCTGTATTTGTTATCCAGCACTTGCTGATTACTGCTATTTTTTATTGCAGAGTATTTTTGCAATTCTGTTATTCTGTGTTTTCTTGTTGTATCTCAGTTAGTGGGTGGTGTGAGCACTGTCTGATCGGCGTGTTCACATTTGTGCATGTCACATGTGTGTTTTTAATCCGTTTTTTTCCTTGCTTAGCATGGTTTGGGAGACCCCACCCCTCTCTTGTGTGACGTGCACATAAGAGCTGTCTCAGACCACAAGCCCATACTAGGGAGCGTGTTATGATTGAGTCACCGTAGGAGGCAAAAACAGAAATGCTAGCTAAGTCCTGAAAACCAGAGAAGTTGGCAACTATCAGATTGCAGACCCCTGAACCTATCAACACAACTAGCAGTAGCCGCGGGGGGTTCCTAAGATGACCTAGACCCCTCGATCACAGCCGGAGAGATACATAGGCCTAAAGAAGGAAAGGGGAAATCTAACTGCCCCAGAGCAGACCCCAAAGCAATAGGCAGCCCCCCACATATAATGACGGTGAAGCAAGATGAAAACACTTACACAGACAGAAAGACAGGCTGAGCAAAGACGGGGCCCAAAAACTACCTAGATAGGAACGGATAGGAAGGCTGCTGTCTGCAATCTGCCAAAACCCTATCAGAGACAAAAGCCAACAAGCTGATATAAAAATGGCCCTGAAGCAACTAAGCTTCAAAAACTAAATCAGCACTCAGGTAATTTCAGAAGACAGAGCTCTAGGAACACTGCACACTCCAGCAGGGAGTGGCAGAATCCAAAAAGCAAGAAAAACAAAAACAAATCTTAGATGCAAAAAGGCAAAACAGAAAACTTAGCTTTAGGAGAGCAGGAATCAGACTGGTGTCCAAGAGTCCACAGACAAAAAACCCGCAGGGCAGAAAGGGCGTAGGCTGCCTTAAATCCAGTCAGTGACTCCACTCAGCCAATCGTCTTCATTAGTCCCAGGTGCCTGATAATCAGGCTCACTACCTTCCTTCACTAGAATAGGGAGTTCACCAGGCCTCAGTGACGGAGGGGAAAATGAACTCACAACAGTACCCCCCCTTGAGGAGGGGTCACCGAACCCTCAACAATGCTACCAGGGCGATCAGGGTGAGCCCGATGAAAGGCACGCACCAATCTTTTGGCATGAATATCAGAGGCAGAGACCCAGGAATTATCCTCCTGACCATAACCCTTCCACTTAACCAAATACTGGAGTCTCCGTCTAGCCAGACGGTAATCCAGAATTTTCTCTACCTCATATTCCAAGTTACCTTCAACCAATACAGGGTCCGGAGGTGCCACCTCAGGCACAACTGGCTCAACAAACCTCTTCAACAAGGACTTATGGAACACATTATGGCTCTTAAATGTGACAGGAAGAGCCAAACGAAAAGAGACCGGATTAATAATCTCCAAAATCTTGTAAGGTCCAATAAATCTAGGCTTAAACTTAGGAAAAGCCACCTTCATAGCAATATTTTTTGATGATAACCACACCATATCAAAAATCTTAAACTGGGGACCAATTGTCCTATGTCGATTGGAAAACCGCTGGGCCTTTTCCTGGGAGAGAGATAACTTATCCACCACTTGGTCTCAGATCTGGTGCATTCTCTCCACCACAGTGTCAACACCTGGGCAGGCAGAAGGCTCCACCTGCCCTGAAGAAAATCGAGGGTGAAAACCAAAGTTACAAAAAAAAGGTGACATCAAAGTGGCAGAACTAGCTCTATTATTTAAAGCAAATTCGGCCAAGGGCAAAAATGAAACCCAATCATCCTGATCAGCGGAAATAAAACATCTCAAATACGACTCCAAGGTCTGGTTTGTTCTCTCTGTCTGCCCATTGGTCTGAGGGTGAAAAGCAGAGGAGAAGGACAACTGAATTCCCAACTTGGAACACAACGTCCTCCAAAATTTAGACACAAATTGAACTCCTCTGTCAGATACAATGTTCTCAGGAATCCCGTGCAAGCGAACCACCTGTTGCAAAAACAGAGGCACCAACTCAGAGGAAGATGGCAACTTAGGGAGTGGTACAAGATGAACCATCTTAGAGAACCTATCACAAATCACCCAAATAACAGTCATTCTTTGAGAGACAGGCATATCAGAGATGAAATCCATTGAAATATGGGTCCATGGCCTCCTGGGGACCGGCAAAGGCATCAACAACCCACTAGAGCGAGAACAAGATTTAGACCGGGAGCAAGTACCACAGGACTGCACAAAATTCCTGACATCATGAGACAAGGTGGGCCACCAAAAAGAGTGACTCACCAGATCTCTAGTACCAAAAATACCTGGATGACCAGCCAATGCAGAGCAATGAACTTCAGACATCACTCTCTTCTTCCACTGGTCAGGAACATACAACTTTCCACTGGGGCAACGCTCAGGTTTGTCCTCCTGGAACTCTTGCAGAGCAAGTCTCAAATCGGGCGAGATGGCAGAAAGAACTACCCCTTCGCCTAAGATGGTGGCAGGCTTGGTCACCACAGGAGAATCAGCAAAGAAACTCCTAGAGAGGGCGTCTGCCTTAACATTCTTAGTTCCAGGAAGGAAAGAGACCACAAAATCAAAACGTGTAAAAAACAAGGCCCACCTAGCCTGTCTAGGGTTCAAGCGTTTAGCCGACTCTAGGTAAATCAAATTTTTGTGGTCAGTGAGGACCACAACTTGATGTTTGGCTCCCTTCAACCAATGTCTCCACTCCTCAAATGCCCATTTCATGGCCAACAGTTCCCGATTCCCCACATCATAGTTACGTTCAGATGAAGAGAACTTACGGGAAAAGAAAGCACAGGGATTCATTTTAGATGTTACCGGATCCTTTTGGGACAACACCGCTCCTGCACCAATCTCAGAAGCATCCACCTCTACCTGGAACGGGAGTGAGACATCAGGTTGCCGCAGAACCGGGGCGGAGGTAAATCTACGCTTCAGCTCCTGAAAGGAAGCAACCGCCTCCGGAGACCAATTCAACACATCCGCACCCTTCCTGGTCAGGTCAGTCAATGGTTTGGCAATACTAGAAAATTTTGCTATAAATTTCCGATAAAAATTAGCAAAACCCAAAAACTTCTGGAGGGCCTTCAAAGAAGTTTGCTGAACCCAATCATAAATGGCCTGTACCTTGGCCGGGTCCATTTCAATAGTTGACGGAGACAAAATAAATCCCAAAAAAGAAATTCTCTGTACTCCAAAAAGGCATTTTGATCCTTTGACATACAGAGAATTCTCTCTCAAGATCCGAAACACAGTCCGAATATGTTCCACATGAGAATCCCAATCCTTGGAGAAGATCAAAATATCATCCAGATAGATAATCAAAAATTTATCGACAAAGTCTCGGAAAATATCGTTCATGAAGCACTGGAAGACAGAAGGGGCATTAGTGAGCCCAAAAGGCATCACCAGGTACTCAAAATGTCCCTCCGGAGTATTAAACGCCGTCTTCCATTCATCCCCCTGCTTAATGCGGATAAGATTATACGCCCCCCTGAGGTCAAGCTTGGTAAACCAGCAAGCACCTCTGACTCTAGAGAATAGATCTGAAATCAGGGGTAACGGATACTGATATTTAATAGTAATTTTATTGAGGGCACGATAATCAATACAAGGCCTTAAAGAACCATCCTTCTTGGCCACAAAAAAAAAAACCGGCACCTAAGGGTGAAGAGGATGGTCTAATATGACCCTTCTCCAACGCCTCCTTAATATAGGACCGCATAGCCTCGTGCTCGGGTACAGATAAATTGAAGAGCTGACCCTTAGGAAATTTACACCCCGGGTTTAGTTCAATTGCACAGTCATAACTCCTATGAGGAGGCAAGGACGCAGACTCATTCTCACTAAATACATCATAGTAGTCTGCCAAATAGTCAGGAACCTCATGCGACTGAGGAGAGGTGGAAAAAACCGGAGCCTCGCTAAAGGTACACCGGCAACCCCAACTCACCACAGACACAGACTTCCAATCCAAAACTGGATTATGAATCTGCAACCAGGGAAACCCCAAAACAACGGCATCATACAGACCATGCAACACCAAAAATCTGCAATTTTCTTGGTGGTCTGGGGCGACCCGCATGACCAACTGGGTCCAAAACTGAGGTTTATTTTTAGCCAGAGGAGTAGCATCAATCCCCCTCAAAGGGATAGGCGTTTGCAGTGGTGTCAACGGAAATCCACAATGTTTAGCAAAATCCAAGTCCATTAGGTTTAGCGCTGCTCCCGAATCCACAAAAGCCTTGGCGGAAAATGTGGACAGGGAACAGATCAGAGTAATCGCCAAAAGAAACTTAGGCTGAACCCCACCAACAGAAAACGTGTGTGCAAAGCGTTTCTCACGTTTAGGACAAACAGAAATAACATGTGAGGCATCTCCACAGAAAAAACACAGCTTATTACGCCTTCTGAATTCCTGACGTTGCGCCTTAGACAAAACTCTATCACATTGCATAGGTTCAGACGTCTGTTCAACCGGTGGCAACACCTCTCGTGTAATCCTGCGTTCACGTAAACGCCGATCAACCTGAATGGCTAAAGACATAGAATCGTCCAGACCGGAGGGAACAGGAAATCCCACCATAGTATCTTTTACGGCTTCTGACAAACCCTTCCGAAAGAGAGCAGCTAAGGCACTATCATTCCAGGTAGTAAGGACCGCCCACTTTCGGAACTTTTGACAGTACAACTCTGCAGATTCTCGACCCTGGTTCAATGCTAACAGGGTCTTTTCAGCCTGATCAATAGCATTAGGTTCGTCGTACGGCAACCCCAAGGCTTGAAAAAATGCGTTCACATAAGTCAGAATAGGGTCATCTGGTTTCAAAGAAAACGCCCAATCCTGGGGATCGACGCGCAGCAAAGAGATGACAATTTTAACCTGCTGCGTGGGGCTCCCTGACGAGTTAGGCTTCAAAGCAAAAAATAATTTACAATTATTTTTGAAACTCAAAAATTTAGATCGATCCCCAAAAAATACATCAGGTGTGGGGATCTATGGTTCAACAGCATGTGAACGAGCAAGATAGGCGGAAATTCCTCGCACTTCAGCAGCGAGCTGCTCCACACGATCAGACACTTGCTTTATCTCCATTGAGAGAAAAAAAAAAAAAATCCCCCTACGGCCTCAGAGATATAGAGGAAAGAATATACACACACCATTTTTTTTTTTTTTTTTTTCTTTTAAACACAATTCTTTCCTGCTATTGAGTACCCCAGGATCTGCGGTTAGGCGGGTGATTCTGTTATGATTGAGTCACCGTAGGAGGCAAAAACAGAAATTCTAGCTAAGTCCTGAAAACCAGAGAAGTTGGCAACTATCAGATTGCAGACCCCTGAACCTATCAACACAACTAGCAGTAGCCGCGGGGGGTTCCTACGATGACCTAGACCCCTCGATCACAGCCGGAGAGATACATAGGCCTAAAGAAGGAAAGGGGAAATCTAACTGCCCCAGAGCAGACCCCAAAGCAATAGGCAGCCCCCCACATATAATGACGGTGAAGCAAGATGAAAACACTTACACAGACAGAAAGACAGGCTGAGCAAAGACGGGGCCCAAAAACTACCTAGATAGGAACGGATAGGAAGGCTGCTGTCTGCAATCTGCCAAAACCCTATCAGAGACAAAAGCCAACAAGCTGATATAAAAATGGCCCTGAAGCAACTAAGCTTCAAAAACTAAATCAGCACTCAGGTAATTTCAGAAGACAGAGCTCTAGGAACACTGCACACTCCAGCAGGGAGTGGCAGAATCCAAAAAGCAAGAAAAACAAAAACAAATCTTAGATGCAAAAAGGCAAAACAGAAAACTTAGCTTTAGGAGAGCAGGAATCAGACTGGTGTCCAAGAGTCCACAGAGAAATCACCCGCAGGGCAGAAAGGGCGTAGGCTGCCTTAAATCCAGTCAGTGACTCCACTCAGCCAATCGTCTTCATTAGTCCCAGGTGCCTGATAATCAGGCTCACTACCTTCCTTCACTAGAATAGGGAGTTCACCAGGCCTCAGTGACGGAGGGGAAAATGAACTCACAACAGGAGCGGCCTGTCTGAATCCTGTTCATATTAGACACTGTTCACATGTTCAGGTTTTTAATACATTAGATAGGGACTGCTTCAATAGGGGTTACCTTGACGTGGTGGAGCAGCTTGATGTACATTTTTTTGCGCAAAAAAACGTATTGACTAAATACCCTGCATTTGTTATCCAGCACTTGCTGATTACTGACATTTTTATTGCAGAGTATTTTTGCAAATCTGTCATTTTGTGTTTTCTTGTTGTATCTCAGTTAGTGGGTGGTGTGAGCATTGTCTGATCGACGTGTTCACTTTTGTGCATGTCACATGTGTGTTTTGAAACTAGATGGTGTATGACAAGGTGGAGGGTGTCTATAGGATTGGTGAGATTTTGGATCTCACTGGAGATTTGAGGATGCTGACAATGATGCTCTCAGTCCAAGTATGGACGCAGGCAGCCTAATAAGCCGGACTGCTGCACAGTGCACACACAAAAGGGTGGAAAAATGAACCCTTGGTTAGTTGTGCAGAAAAGAGGAAGAAAAGTATTTTTGCTTTTAAAAAAGCAGTTTGCACAGCAGTGTGCAAACAGAAATGCAGCTATCAGGGAGCCTTATAAGGCAGCCTAATAATCAACAGAGCTGATGCACAAAAATAGAGCCTCCCCTGTCACTGCACACAAAGTGTTGTGTTGTAAGTGGAAATCGCTAACAGCAGAAGCAGTTTTTTTGTTCTTCTTCCCTGCCTAACACTCTCCCTACAGAATCAGCAGCAGCAGCTCTCCCTATGCTAAGATCGCCATAAGTAAGATGGCGGTCGGCATTCACGCCCTTTTATAGCCCCTGTGATGCCACACAAAGCCAGCCAATCACTTGCATGCCCTTCTCAAACATGGTGGTGACCGATGCCTATGTCATCGTGTTGCCCACAATGTGCGTCCTCCATCATTGGCTGAAAAAGGGCGCTGGAAGGCTCTTTTGAAACGCGACTTTGGTGCTCTGGTCGCCGACCTCGTGGCTGACCTCATGCTATGGTCGGGTTTCGTTTCATGAAACCCGACTTCAGCGAAAGTCGGTGACTTTTGAATATGACCAACCCGTTTCGCTTAACTCTACTGGTTCTACAGGTTGCGTATAGCCCAGGGCTTCCAGGACATGTGTCAGTTTACAAATTGTATTGGAGCTGTCAGAAACACCGCACTGAACTTGCTCACTGAGCCAGTGCGCGTGTCCTGAGTAAAGCGAACTATGCTCAAAGATACCTGTGGAGCGGGCAGCAGCCGAGTAGATGCATACTTCAGAGCCGCAGGACCTGAAGCACGTGACTGCTAGGGGCGTGGCCTAAACTCCAGAGAGCTAGAAGCTGCAAGAGAACTCCTAGCAGGGTAACTGCGAGACAAAGTTACCAAGGGGCATAGACAGGGAGGATAGTCAGGACGTAGCCAATGAGTCATACGCAGAGATAGCTGCTAGGTACAAGAGGGGTGAGCAGAGAGAAGTCAGATCACAGGCAATGAGTCATACACAGAGAGGATAGCACAGTACAGAATCAACAGGCAAACTCACAACGGGAAACAGAACCGGGTCAGAACCATATAAACAAGCTATAACAACGAACAGGCACAGGCCAAAGATAAAAGTATAACTGGCAGGGATTGGAGCTTCCCAGGGGTTTAAGAAGCTCTCCCAGAACCAGAAAGAGGCCACAATCATTAACCCCAGGTCAAAACCTGCACTGAGCTCCAGACATTAACCCCTGATGTGCAGCTCAAAAACCTGCACTGGGATCATGACAGGAGCCCTGGATGGGAAGCACATCCGTGTGCATAAGCCGCCGAAGTCAGGGTCCCAATTCTATAATTACAAGCAGTTTTTCTATGTAGTGCTGTTGGCCCTGGTTGACAGTCGCTACAGGTTTGTAATTGTAGATATTGGGGCCTATGGAAGAACTGGAGACTCTAGAGTCTTCAATTCTTCCATTATGGGTCGGCAGCTGCACAATAATCAATTTGACCTCTCACCACCACGTCAGCTCCCAGGGTCTCAAATGGATGAAGTGCCTTACGTTATTGTTGGAGATGAGGCCTTCCAATTAGCCAGGAACGTTATGAGGCCCTAACCTCGTAGATACCTTAACCACCAGCGCAGGATCTTTAACTTTCGCCTTTCACGTGCCCGACGACTGGTGGAGTGCATCTTTGATATTCCTTGTGCCAAATGGCATGTTCTCTAGTCGGCAATTCAGCTAAGTGAAGAGAATGTTAATTTGGTGATACAAGCATGTGCACAATTTCACCAGAATACATGACTGCGCAGCTTCTGATGGTAAGGAGCTTGTGGTTCCAAATGTAGTGGCCCCTAGGCCCCCTGTTATTCCACCCCGTCGTCAGCCCTCAGGACTTAAAGTCCGTGATGTTTTCACAAAGTATTTTGTTTCACCTGTTGGAAGTACTTCCTGGCAACAGAATGCCTTATTATCTGTGTAGTATCTTGTTTTTGGCTTTCATAAAAAATCTTTGCTGTATGCATTTTAGTTTGTGTTTTTTCCTTTACTGTCTGATATCATGTTTGTATTTTCCCCCACTACACATTACATAACAATTAGTAATGGGAACAATCACTCAGAGATGGCAAACTTTTTTACTAAAGAAACATTTTTTCTTTGCCAAAATAATAGGCACATCATATTTTAGGCATATGGCCTAACTTGCATATATTACAGGATACAAATTATGTAAAAAAAAAACAAAAAAAGGCACAAGCCAAAAGCAATAAACACAAGATACAAACAATATGCCACAAGTCTGTTGGCAAGAGATACACCCTACTACAAGTGATGGTAGGTCGGGGGAGGGGAAGGTGGGAGTTCTGTTTGGGTGTTGGCACTTGTTTGTTGGGCAGCATCACTGTCACCCTGTATGGTAGCAGATGCTGGTTGGGTAGGGGCCATCCTTGAAGGATCTTGTTGTGGGTTGTAGTAGGGGTAACTGAGATATGGTTGTTGGCAGTCATGTCTGAATGACTGACCAATTTGCCCATATCCCCAATGATGCCCATGGGTACCATAACCATGTTGTGGCCAGCCTCCAACATTGGTTCTGGTATATTGATCATATTGGCCTTGTGTGCTGTGCCCAATATATTGGGCCTGTTGAGGCGAAATTTGTTGTGTAGGCATCCTCGGAGGAGGTGTAGGCATCTTCAGAGGAGGTGGAGACATCCGGGGAGGAGGTAGTGGCTCACTGCATGCTGGCCCCTGAACGGCTTGGCTACCCTGCAGAAAAACTAGATTTTCTGAGGAAAGCTGCCACCTTTCCAGAAAACGAAAGACTGTGCCAGGATGATTTGGTGGTGTGCAAGAGTCATGCACAATTTGGAGGGACCCTCTTGCACGCAGCCTGAACTCCCGGGGAATAGCCCGTAGGCACTGTGCCAGACTCCGGCCATAAGCCTCCTCCCCATCATCATGTGCTGCCGAAGACAAATAGTCCAGAACACCTCTGTCCACCTGTCTCCGGGTTCCTGTAGCAGCTCCTTCTCTCCTGCGCCTGCCACATCGGGGAATGGTGGTAGCCTGAGGAGACATATCCAGAGCCAAGGTGGGGCTGCTGCTATTGCCCTGCTCTTCTGGGTTTGCTTGCTGGCTGGATGCTGCTGGTGGTCATGTTGCTGGTTGTGGAGGATGGGTGCTGCTTGAAGGTACTGTAGAAGGGCCAGCCCCTTCATCAACATCTAACCCTGGGTCTATTTGCACCTCTGAGTCAGATGCTGTCTCCCGCTCTGTGATGTTGGACTCAGTGCTGGTGAAAGCAAAATAAAAAATAAAATTGAAAGGTTTGGAATATAAAAAAGTAAAAAATAGCCAAGTTTGGATAGTCATGCACTTACGGGCGCAGATCCATAACTGGTGCAAGGAAGTTGAGGCGGTCATAGTACAGATACTTCCGCTTACTGGGTGCGGACGCTCCACTCCTGGTGTGCAGCTGTCTCTCCAGCCTATATTGATCCCTACAGCTGCGCCAACGTCTTGTAACATCAGTCACTGCAATAGACCAAAAAAATGGAACTTTTTGAAAAAGGGTTTATGTTGGAGAGTGTGCAAACATTTTAATAAGCCAAAAAAAACCATTATTTAGAGTAGGCAGCCACTGTTGGGTCTAAATACTCAAAAACTGTAAGGCCTAGATAAAGGGAAAAATTACCACTGCTAGTAAATAATGATAAGTTCGTCTAATAGGAGGAGTGGATTTTTTAACTATAGGGCCCAGCAGATATTATTTAGCTAGTCCAAAAACCAGTATGCATTTCTTACGTAATGTATGTCCCAAATATCTCAAATATCAGCCCTTTTGTTTGGTTCCCAATTTACAAGAAAAGGGTGCAAGCAGGGCACTTAAGTAAATTCGAGTGCCAACATTAAGGGATATCACAGAATCATTTTAGGTCAATATACAGACATTGCATTGGGGACTACAGATTTGCTTCCTTTGGAAGTGGGAATGAGGCTAAATTTTGGCCATAATATTTGCAGGAGTAAGTGATAGCTTTGCAAGGTTTTTTGTGCAGTCAATCAGACAAAAAATTTTCGGTTTCAGTGAATAATCTTGTATTTACTAATTTGCTCTTGGACCTCACGAGATGTTTGACCATAATCATGGAACAGCTGTGTGCATATTCTTCTCCACGCTGCCTCCTTGCATGCCGGTCTGCATAGTGGGCATCTCTCTGATTCCATAGTTCTGGCCTTTCCTGGACCAGAACTATGAGCATCTCCACGTTTATATGCAGGGCCATGCTTGAGGAATCCGTGGAGGCGAACTTCCTGGATTTTTTTTATGGGTTCCAGTGAAATTTGCATGGCCAAGCTTCCTGACAAGGCCTGATGCAATTTCCTGTCACCTGCAGAAGTCTTGTGCTCTTGTGCTTTCCTCGCAAGTCACACGTGTGGTCCGTGTGTAATCCGATTTTTTTCTCGCACCTATAGACTTGCATTGGCGAGTCTCAGCCGAGTCTCGGCCCGGGGAAAACGGCCGAGAAAAAAACGGATGCTGTGAGCTGCCCCATAGAATAACATTGGGACGAGTGCAATGCGATTTTTTATCGCATTGCACTCGTCCGATTTCCTCGCTAGTGTGACTCCGGCCTAACAGTGAGAGTGCTGTGCCCACAAAATCGCTATGACATATCCATACGTCCAAGATCAGGAAGTCCTTCCCAACCAGGACGTATGGATATGTCTGAGGTTGTGAAGGGTTTAACAACAATCCTGTATCTTAGTTGGTGGGAAATATTTATGGCGAATCTTGTTGATTTCAATTTACCCCCATTAAGTGGAACACATTTTGCAACTATACAAGAGAAGATGTTAAGAAAAAATCTATTGTGTCTTTTTTTTTTCATTTTTTTTTTTCTAATCTTAAACAGTGCAGATTGCTTTGCATAATTCTTGTATTGAAAATACACTGAATGGGATTGAAATGAATTGCCAGAATTTTGTATATGGTGTTAAGAACCATAAAGATTTTAATTTCTTACAGAAAATATGCAGAAATTCTATTCTAATGGGCTGAGAGCAAGCCAACTAGTTAGCTATGTGGTTGATAAAGAAAAAAACCCTAGGAATATTGGATAAGTTATAATTACAATCCCTGTTGGGATACACACAAATGAAAAAAAAATGATTGTATTATACATTGTTAAATAGGCTTTAATTAATAATAACTTTCAGAGTGTTAAAAAAGTGAACTTTTATATACAGCACTATATAAAAAAATTTAGGAAAGCAATTCAGCCCCAAACGTAGCAAACAATTTGCACATCATATTGCGTGCTGCTTAATTCCATATGAGTTTTCATTTTATGGATCGAGTTTTCTACTTGAAACACTAAAATGAGTTTGGTATACTTGCTGATGGAGCAAGTAATTTCATTATGCAGATTCTATATTTTATAAATCTCTGTATACTGCAAAAGTCTGATACAGTGTAGGGCCCACTGCATTATCAACATACACAGGATCCATTTAATGTGAATTTCAAATAAGCTTTTGTGCATGAGGTTTGATTAAAAAAATACACAGACCTATGTCTCTAGCAGATTAAGAGCTCGCTTACATGATCGTTGATTCAATCATGCATGAGAATCGGATCGATTGTGTTAAGGATACTCCGATCAAACACTGACTTGAGTTTGCTTATTGTCAGCTTAGTGTGATCAGTAGTACAGGTGATGAGAAGAAGGAGAACTACATTTCTCCATCTTTCTGTGTATTCATGGAAATCAGACTGCACTTGGAAGATATCTGAGTGCAGTCCAAAGTTTTTCATACATCCATAGACTTAAATAGCTGGGTGTGATCCGATTAAGGGCTCATTCCCACTTGCGATGAAATTGGAAGAATGCAATCCGATAAAAAAATCAGATTGAATTTGGACCAATGTTATCCTATGATTGTAAGGTTATCTGCGTTTTTTTTTAATCCAATTCGGATTGGATCACGATCGGACTGGAAGAAAATTGCAGCATGCTGTGGTTGTAATCGGAAATCGGATCGCGTCCCACAATACAAGTCAATGGGAACGAGAAAAAAATCATGTGAGTGCTGTCCGACTTTAACCCACCGATTGCATTTGAAAAGCCGGCAATTCATATGCAGCTGCAGTAAAATCACACTGACAGGTTAGAATAGAATAGATAGAATAGATATACTGTACATATATACAGCATATATACATGTCAGTGACACACACACACATATATAAGTATTTCTATTACATAGATAGAAAAAAAGCCGATAATTCAGCAGCTGCGGTAGTGTAAAATCACAGTAGCAGCCGACAGGATAGAAGAGATGGATTACATACAGTAAATACAAATACAATAGGTAGATATATAGATGTCAGTGACAAATACAATTAGTACAGTGTGTGTGCAAATTACCGGACATGTATTTAATTAATAAAAGATTATTTTCCAGAAAAAAATGGCGTGAGCTCCCTCGCAATTTTCATAAACAGCAGAGGGAAAGCCCGCGACTGGGGGCAGATGCTTATAGCCTGAAAAGGGGGTAATACCCATGGAGCTTCCCAGGCTATTAATATCAGCTCACAACTATATACTTAGCCTTTACTGGCTATTAAAATGGGAGACCTCCCCCAAAAAATGACATGGGGTCCCCAATAATTAATAACCAGCAAAGGCTATGCAGACAGCTTCGGGCTGATATTAATAGCTTAGGAAGGGGCCATGGATACTGTCCCCCCAGGCTAAAAACATCACCTCTCAGCCACCCCTAAAAAGGCGCATGTCTAAGATGGGGTGCATGTAACTTTTATGCAGGGCAGGCCTTGCATTCAATGCATAGGCGAACAGTATGGCAGTAGCAAAATAATAATGTGAACTTGGTTTTCCTGTGGCCATCCAGTTCGTCAATTCAAAGGGTTATTGGGTGCGTGTTACTTAAGGCAACGCGGGCCTTGCATTCAATGCATAAGCTAACATTTTGGAAGAACAAAATGTATAATGTGAACTTAGTTTTCCTGTGGCTATCCTGTACCTGGGTTCAAAGGCTTAATGGGGTGTGTGTAACTTTGGTACAGGGCAGGTCTTGCATTCAATGCATAGGCTAACAGTATGGCAGTACCAAAAGAATAATGTGAACTTGGTTTTCCTGTGGCCTTCCAATTTGTGGGTTCAAAGGCTTATTGGGGTGCATGTGACTTTCTGACAGGGTTGGCCTTGCATTTAATGCATAGGCTAACAGTATGGCAGTATCAAATGAAAAATAATGGGAACTTTTGTTTCATGTGGCCATCCAGGACGTCTGTTCCGATGGTTATTGTTGTGCGTGTAACTTTGGGGCAAGGGAGCACTTGCATTAAATGCATAAGCAAACACTATGTGAGACCCACTTTCTTATAATGGGAACATTTTTTCAGGAGGCCCTCCTGCACGTCTCTTGAAAGGGATATTGGGGTGCATCCTAATTTTTGGCAGCCCAGCCACTTAATGCATAGGAGACCCACTGTTTTATAATTGCCCTTTAAGAATAGTAATGCCGACTGATGCCACTAAAAAATAGGCTTTGTGACTTTAAGTTACTCCTTCATAAATGAAACAAGATGTATCTGATGATGTGTCACACACCACATGGCCAGGTAAGGTTTTTAAATGCTACAATGACATTTCCCAGTAAATGCAATAGTATTGGTTGAAAGCAATGGTAACGTTGAAAAACGCATCACAAACGCTATATGTGAACATAGCCAAAGTGGTGGAGGAGAATTTTTTGGAGAATTATTTATTTTGCCTCACATCCTAATTATTAGCCTGGAAAGGATGTCCCTTAACATATTTCCCTGTTAAATCCATTTTGATTTTGTTTTTTATGTTTTACTGAGTGCCTGTAAAAGTGGCGTCACACTCTTAACAATATTGATCACAGGAGTGACATAGGAGTCAGAAATGCTTCCAGGGGCGCTCTCCATGATGTTCCCATGTCGTTTGTGCACTGTCCCCATACATTTCCGACATTTTGATACCCTAGAAAGACCTCCGGGGTGGGGGATCACGGCAAAAAAGTATTCCTGAGTATTCCAATTTGCTTGACCCAAGCAACGAGCACCCGAGCATTTTAGTGCTCGCTCATCATTAATAAGGACCCCATAGGTTGATCGCTTTGGTTGTTAATTGCGAAGGCTATATGGGGGCTCTTACTGTATGTAGGGGGATGTCAGCATACTTAATTCAGCTCAATATTAACTTATACAATTCTTAATAATTATTTGTTTATACTATATTAGTAATGAGGTAACCAAAAGGGGGTTGGTCACAAATAATCGCACTTTCAATCAGACAATATACCCAAAACAAATGGAAGTAAAGGACAAATAAACAAATAAAGAGAAAAGTATATTTTATTGAAAACATTTATATCATTATTAATTATCATAGCGCCATTTATTCCATGGAGCTTTACATGTGAGGAGGGGTATACATAATTAAAACAAGTACAGTAATCTTAAATAATACAAGTCATGACTGGTACAGGAGGAGCGAGGACCCTGCCCGCGAGGGCTCACAATCTACAAGGATGGGTGAGGATACAATAGTTGAGGGTAGAGCTGGTCATGCAGTGGCTTGGTTGATCGGTGGTTGCTGCAGGTTGTAGGCTTGTCAGAAGAGGTAGGTCTTCAGGTTCTTTTTGAAGGTTTCGCTAGCAGGAGAGCGTCTAATATGTTGTGGTAGAGAGTTCCAGAGTAAGGAGGATGCACGGGAAAAATCTTGTATGCGATTGTGGGAAGAGGAGTTAAGAGGGGAGTAAAGAAAGAGATCTTGTGAGAATCGGAGGTTGCGTGCAGGTAAGTAACGGGATACGAGGTCACAGATGTATGGAGGACACAGATTGTGGATGGCTTTGTATGTCATGGTTAGGGTTTTGACCTGGAGTCTTTGGGTAATGGGGAGCCAGTACAGGGATTGACAGAGGGGAGAGGCCGGGGAATAGCAGGGAGACAGGTGGATTAGTCGGGCAGCAGAGTTTAGAATAGATTGGAGGGGTGCAAGAGTGTTAGAGGGGAGGCCACAGAGCAGGAGGTTGCAGTAGTCAAGGCGAGAGATGATGAGGGCATGGACTAGGGTTTTTGCAGATTCTTGGTTGAGGAATGTACGGATCCGTGAAATATTTTTGAGTTGAAGTCGGTAGGAAGTGGAAAGGGCTTGTATATGTGGTTTGAAAGAGAGATCAGTGTCAAGGATAACCCCAAGGCAGCAAGTTTGTGGGACTGGGGAGAGAGAGCAGCGGTTTACTTTAATGGATAAGTCCATTGAGGGGGGTCGAGTGAGATGGTGGAATGATGATGAATTCTGTTTTGTCCATATTAAGTTTTAGAAATCTTGCGGAGAAGAAGGATGAAATACCAGACAGATATTGTGGGATAACACAGTTTTCAGTACCTCATTTCCAGGTAACACATGATACACGTTGCATTTAAATTCTGATTGGTCTGTTTACTTTTTAAATTACATCTGGAGTCTGATGGGTTGGTCTTGTAACTGCTACAGTGCCTTTAATCTGCTTAGTAAAGATGAGCGACTTTGCCTTTTTTAGGGTCGAGTCGGGTTTCTTGAAACCCGAATTTCTCAAAAGTCGAGTTGAACGAAATCAGCCGACTATCGGGAAAAGTCGGAGGTCCGACTGAAACGCGAAACCCAATGCAAGTCAATGAGGAAGAAAAGTCGGCAGGGAGTGGAGGACAGTAAACACACCAACAGTGCCCATTTCAATGCCAACAACATCAATTCTTATTACTTAAGCTTGTCAACCTTAATTTACTTTAAAATAATAGTTATGCATTGAAAACTGGGGGTTATTTGGCTATAGTTGTGGGGGGGGTAGGGCTGGCCCCAGGTTTTCGTGTGCCCCGGGTGAAAGAGCGTCAATGAGCCCCTTTAACACATACCACAATTCATGATGCTCCGATACGGCAGAGAATTATTGGTATAGTGCAATGACAAATACTTCACTTCTTACATTACATGACTGATATCTATTTTAAATTCTACAATAGCTCAAAAACCGGACAGTATATTCCTCCATACAGTATTATGGCCACCACAAAGTGCACCATACAGAATAATGAGGCCCATACATTGTTCCATACAGAATAATTGGTCCCATATAATGTTCCATACAGTATATGATGAGCTCCACATAATGCTACAGTATATGATGGTCCCCATATAATGTGCCATATAGTATAGGACGGGCCCCATAGAGTAGAATGAGCCCCACATATTGCTCCATACAGTATAATGAGTCGCAGATAAAGCTCCATACAGTATATGATGGGCCCCATATATTGCTCCATACAGAATGGGCTCCATATAATGCTCCATACAGAATAGGCCCCATATGTGCTCCATATAATGCTCCATACCCTATATGATGCCCCATAAATAATTAACCCCATATGATGCTCCAGTATATGATGGGCCCCATGGATGATGCTCCATTGTATGATGGTCCTATATAATGCTCCATATTTAATGGGCCCCATATGATGCTCTAGTATATGATGGGCCCCACATGATGCTCCAGTATATGATGGGCCCCATGGATGATGCTCCATTGTATGATGGTCCTATATAATGCTCCATATATAATGGTCCCCATATGATGCTGCAATATATGATGGGCCCCATGAATGATGCTCCAGTGTATGATGGCCTATACATTGTGTGCAGAATTATAAGGCAAATGAATATTTTGATCACATCATCCTTTTCATACATGTTGTCATACTCCAAGCTGTATAGGCTTGAAAGCCAACTGCCAATTATGTAAATCAGGTGATTTACATCTCTGTAATGAGGAGGGGTATGGTCTAATGACATCAACACCCTATATAAGGTGTGCTTAATTATAGGTAACTTCCTTTCCTTTGACAAAATGGGTCAGAAGAGAGATTTGACGGACTCTGAAAAGTCAAAAATTGTGAGATGTCTTGCAGAGGGATGCAGCAGTCTTGAAATTCGCAAACTTTTGAAGCGTGATCACTGAACAATCAAGCGTTTCATGGTAAATAGCCCACAGGGTCGCAAGAAGCGTGTTGATAAAAAAAAGCTCAAAATAACTGCTCATGAATTGAGGAAAATCAAACGTGAAGCTGCCAAGATGCCATATGACACCAGTTTTGCCATATTTCAGAGCTGCAACGTTACTGGAGTATCAAAAAGCACAAGGTGTGCCATACTCAGGGACATGGCCAAGGTAAGGAAAGCTGGAAAATGACCACCTTTGAACAATAAACATAAGATAAAAAGTCAAGACTGGGCCAAGAAATATGTTAAGACAGATTTTTGTAAGGTTTTATGGAGTGATGAAATGAGAGTGACTCTTGATGGGCCAGATAGATGGGCCCGAGGCTGGATCAGTAAAGGTCAGAGAGCTCCACTCTGACTCAGACGCCAGCAAGGTGGAGGTGGGGTACTGGTATGGGCTTTTATCATCAAAGATGAACTTGTGGGACCTTTTCGGGTTGAGGATGGAGTGAAGCTCAACTCCCAGACCTACTGCCAGTTTCTGGAAGACACCTTCTTCAACCAGTGGTACAGGAAGAAGTCGGTATCATTCAAGAAAAACATGATTTTCATGCAGGACAATGCTCCATCACATGCATCCAAATACTCTACAGCGTGGCTGGCCAGTAAAGGTCTAAAAGAAGAAAAAATAATGACATGGCCCCCTTGTTCACCTGATCTGAACCCCATAGAGAACCTGTGGTCCCTTATAAAATGTGAGATCTACAGGGAGTCAAAAAATTACACCTCTGGGAACAGTGTCAGGGAGGCTGTGGTGGCTGCTGCACGCAATGTTGATCGTAAACGGATCAAGCAACTGACAGAATGTATGGATGGAAGGCTTTTCAGTGTCATCGTAAAGAAAGGTGGCTATGTTGGTCCTTTTTTTGTTTTGAATGTCAGAAATGTTTATTTCTACATTTTGTGTTGTTATATTGGTTTACATGGTGAAAATAAACAAGTGAGATGGGTATATATTTGTTTTTTTTTAAGTTGCCTAATAATTCTGCACAGTAATAGTTACCTGCACAAACAGATTTCCTCCTAAGATATCCAAATCTAAAAAAAAACCTCACTCCAACTTCCAAAATTATTAAGCTTTGATATTTATGACTCTTTTCGGTTGACTGAGAACATAGTTGTTGTTCAATAATAAAAAGAATCCTCTCAAATACAACTTGCCTAATAATAATTATGCAAAGAGTGTATAATGCTCCATATACAATGGGTCCCATTAATAATGCTCCAGTGTATGATGGGCCCCATGGATGATGCTCCAGTGTATGATGGGCCCCATTTATAATGCTCCAGTGTATGATGGGCCCATATAATGCTCCATATATAATGGGCCCTATATGATGCTCCAGTGTATAATGGGCCCTATCTATGATGCTCAAGTGTATGATGGACCATATATATAATTCTCCAGTGTATAATGCTCCCCATATATTGCTCCAAACATTAAAAAAATTAAATACCTCTCCTCGCTGGGCAATGCTCTACTCTAGACTCCTCAGTGTCGCCATCTTCCAGCTCTCTGCACATGGACTGTTCAGGCAGAGGGCATACAGAAGTGAAATCATTGTGCTCTCTGATATGAATGTCACTGTCAGGAAATGCAGAAGAGGTCACAGCAGTGGAGCAGGGAGAGGTAAGTATTGCAAGTGCTGGTGCCCTGAGCAAGCAGGGGGGCCCACTTGTGGGCGATGGCAATGGCACAATGGCACAGGGCCCCTCATAGTACGACGGTGTCTGTGATGGCGAGTGGGCCCCCCCACCATCAGAGACATTTGCGTACTGTGAGGGGCCCTGTGCCAGTGCCATCGCCCACAAGTGGGACCCCCCACCTGCTCAGGGCCCCGGCACTTGCCCGGGAGCACCAGGTGCTGACGCCGGCCCTAGGGGGGACAGCCCAGTTAGGGAGGTAGAAAAACTGGCATATGTTGAGGTGTAGGCTGGACGTTCAACAGCTGCAAATGGAGGAATTGCAGAAGTTGGAGGAAGAGGTGGAAGGGGAAGGTGGTACAAAATCCTTTGAAACCCAGGCATGGTTCATTTTAATGAAGGTGAGATCACCAACATTTTCGGTCGACAGCCGGGTCCTTCTTTCTGTCAGGATTGATCCAGCAGCACTGAAGACTCTTTCTGATAGCACACTACCAGCAGGTCAAGCAACCTCCTGTAAGGCATATTGTGCCAATTCAGGCTAGGTGTCCAGTTTAGAGGCCCAGTAGTCAAAGGGGAATGAACTGTGAGGGAGAACATCGATAGGGGAGGAGAGGTAATTTTGAAACATAGTTGACAACTGCTGTCTCCTGTCTGTTGCAATCTATTCAGTATTAACAGTCGTGTGAACGGTCCTCGAGAAATCAGTCCACAAAATGGTCATGAAACCCCTGTCTCCAACGCCAGTTCGACTGTGTGCACCATGAACACCTCTTCCATTTGGCCCAGTATGGCTCGTGGTAGAACCTGCACTGCTGCTGTGTGCTGGGAATGCCTCTAGCAAACAGTTTACCAGAGTTGCTTGTTTGTTCGCCAATATTATCTCTAGGTTCTCCTGTGGCATGATGTTCTGTGATTTGCCGTTATAGCGTGGATCGAGGATGCTGGCCTACCAGTTGTCGTCATCCTTCATAATTTTGACAATGCGGGGGTCTGTTATGAATGGGTCACCGAGGAGGAGAGCAGGTCCAGGCTAAGCCAAAGAAAACCAGAGAGGTTGGTACCTAAGAGGATTGCAGACCCCTGATTTTATTCACACAACTAGCAGTAGCAGTGGAGCGTACCTACGATTATCCTAGATGCCTCAGCACAGCCAGAGAGCTAACTAAGCCCAAAGCAAGAAAGGGGAAATCAAAACTGCCCCAGAGCAGACCCTAAAGGAATAGATAGCCCCCAAACATATATTGTCAGTGAGACAAGATGAAAACACAAACACAGGCAGGAAAATAGACTGAGCAAATGATGGGGCCTACACTGACTAGACAGGACAGGAAAGGAAAACCACTGTCTGCAATCATGCAAAAAACCCTGCAAAAAGTCCAACACGTTGGATGCAAAAAACACTGAAGTCACACGACTTCTCCCCCCACTATATCAGCACTCTGGTATATTCTGAATGCAGAGCAAAAAGAGACCAATCTAACAGGGGATAAAAAAAACTGGCTCAAGCAGTAACATATGGGCAGTGATTCAGCACAGCCCCAGCCGAAGCTGGCTGACCCGCACCAAGAAGAAATAGACAAAACCAGATCAAATGCAAACAGAATAGCAAATAAACCACTTAGCTGAACATGCAGGGACAGAGCTGGAGAAATCAGACCTCAAGAGGAACAGGAAGCAAATCACCAGCAGGGATAGAGGGAGTCGCTGTCTTAAATCCTAATCTGAAACCCCAAATCTCCTATAGTCATCATCATTGTCAGGTGGCAAGCCTCTGTCAATCAGATCAACTCCATTACCTCCAGTAACCACCAGAGGGAGCCGAAAAAGAAAACTCGCAACCCCTCTGTCGATCTGACCAGCTCCACTACCTTCAGTAATAACCAGAGGGAGGCCAGAAAGCGAATACACAACAGTGGTCCATTTTAAGGATCCGCAAGAGATAATCACACATGTGGGCCAATGTTCCAGGTGTCAATGATGCACTGACAGTGGTGGGTGGAGGATCACTTTCTGCCAAATCCACATCCCTCCAGTCACGCACAATCCCTGTACCTGACCGTGGCAAGCAAACATTTTCTCTTGCCCCCCGAGAAGCATCCTCCTCCCCAAAATAATCATCCCCCTCATCCTCCGCCTCCTCTTCCTCCTCCACCTCGTCCAGGACAGTTCCCTGAGCAGACAATGGCTGACTGTCATCAAGGCTTCCCTCCTCCTCCTCCTCTTCCTCCTCCGCTGCAGATACCTGATCCTTAATGTGCGTCAAAGTTTGCATAAGTGAGATGCTCATGCTTATGATGGCGTCGTCTGTGCATTCCTCAAAACACTGAAGGACTTTACAGAGGTCTTTCAGCTTTGACCACTGCACACCTGACAACTCCATGTCTGCCCTCAAACTGCCTGCCCGTGTATCATCCCACAAATGCATTACAGCCTGCCTCTGTTCACACAGCCTCTCAACCATGTGCATGGTGGAATTCCACCTTGTTGCAACGTCTATGATTAGGCGGTGCTTGGGAGGTGGAGCGATCTCTGCAGCCTCTGCATACGACTGGAGTCTACGGGCGAGCGACGGATGTGCGAGCACAGTCTTCGCACCTTATTATTTAGGAACCACTGCACCACCAGGTTCAAGGTGTGAGCCAGGCAAGGTATGTTTCTGAGTTTTGCAAGGGCTATAGCTGCCACAAAATTATGGGTGTTATCACTGACTATCTTGCCTGGCTCAAGATGTAGACTGCCCTGCCATGACTCAGTTTCTCGCTGCAAGTAGTCGGCCAGTACCTCCGCAGTGTGTCTGTTGTCGCCCAAAGACATCATCTTTAAAACAGCCTGCTGATGCTTACCACTAGCTGTTCGATAGTGGGACACCTCATGTGCAACACTGGCAGCTGCAGATGGAGTGCTCGTGCGACTGCGCTATGTCAACGAGCTTTCGCTTCTGGAGGAGGAGGAGGGTCGAACGCCTACAGCCAACTGTTTCCTATACCGTGGGATAGGCAGCACTGTCCCACCGTCGCTGTCCCCTGTGGACCCTGCATCCACCACATTAACCCAGTGTGCAGTGATGGACACGTAGAGGCTCTGGCCATGCCTACTGGCCCATGCATCTGTTGTGAGGTGCACCTTTCCACTCACTGATTGTTTGAGTGCATGGACAATGCGGTCTTTCACATGCAGGTGTAGGGCAGGGATGGCTTTTCGAGAAAAGAAGTGCTGATTGGGTAGGTCATAGCGTGGGACAGCGTAGGTCATGCGCTCTTGGAACGCTTCGATTTCAACCAAACGGAAGAGCATCATCTCTAATGAGATCAGTTTGGCAATGTAGTCATTCAAAGCCACTGTACGCGGATGAGAGGATGAGTACTTTCTTGTCCTACTCAGAGTGTCTGGTAGGGTGAGCTGGACTTGAGAGCTGCATATGGGGGAACTAGCGGTGGACCTGACGGACTGACAGGGGATTGGTGATGGTGGTGGTGGTGATAGCCAAATTCAGTCTTTTGTTGCAAAAACATTGTGATTCCCTGACTGCTTTGGCCTTGCGACGACACTTCAACATTTTTTCCTGGTGGTGTGTTTACTGGTGGGTTTACAGTGGGGGAAGTGATGGAGCGTTGCTGGCTACCTTCAGTCAGAGCAGGTGCACATGTGCTACCTGAGGTTTTGTAGTCCATCCACGTTTGCAAGTGCATGGTGGTTAAATGTCTAAGCATGCAACTGGTATTCAAATTTCGGAGATTTTTCCCTCGGCTAAAGGTCCTTCCGCACTTCTTACAGATAATCTTTGCCTCATCAATAGGATTTTGGTCAAAAAAGTGCCACACTGCACTCTTCCTACTATGGTATAAATTTTCAGGGCTTGCATGCTGTGCTAATTTGACCGTCTGGCCAAGCTGTCCAGCAACTTTTTGTTTTTTTACCATGTTTTGGACAGCTACGGGCCTGCCAGATAACTGCTGCTGCCATGACGATGCCTGTTGCGTATCCTTCTCTTCTGAGCTATTGCCATCGGCACCCTCTTCCCCCAATGGATGCCAATCTGGGTCAACCACTGGGTCATCCATCACCTCCTCTTCAATTTCATCTGCACCTTCCTCTGTGCCACAGTGTAAGGTGGTATAGTATGCGGGAAGGGGCACCTGATTTTCATCAGGGTCAGATTCTGGCTCAGTAGACTGCGATGGCAATGTAGTGCTCTGGGTCAGTGTACCAGCAGAATTATCTAGCAGTGGCTGTGCATCAGTGCACTCCATGTCAGATTCATCTTGGACTGGGTAATTCAGGATTTGACTTGATCACCCAGGCATGGTATGTGAAAAGAGCTCCATGGAGTAATCTGATGTGTGGGCTGCCGCATCCTTCAGTTTTGGTGGGGGTGAAGAACACAAGGAAAGGTGTTGTTCCTGACCAGAAGCCTGCACTGACGACTCAGTGCTTGAAACTTCAGAAGAGGTGGCGATAGAGCTGGAGGCTGTTTCGGCAATGTAAGCCAAAACCTGTTCCTGATGCTCTGGCTTTAAAAGCGGTTTACCTACTCCCAGAAAAGGAACCTTACAGGCCTTCTTGAGCCAGACGATGACGCAGGCTCAACATCTCCTGCCTTAGCTGCTATTGTGCTTTTGGCATAACCAGCAGATGCACCACCATCAGTACCAGCTGCCCCCCCGCCCACGTCCGCGGCCTCTTCCTCCATACTTCCTCATGTTTGGGAAAATGCCAGCAGATATATGGTACTATATGAGGAGCGTACAGCTGTTTAAGGTGTAGTGAAAAATTAAAAACTCCATATATATTTCCTTAGTCACAGACGCTCTCCCAGTATGTATTTGACCACAATCCAACCAGCAGATATACGGTACTGTATCAGAAACGTACAGCTGTATATGGTGTAAGGAAAAATTTAAATCTCCGTATATATTTCCTTACTCACAGACGTTCTCCCAGTATGTATTTGACCGTAATCCAACCAGCAGATATACGGTACTGTATCCGAAACGTACAGCTGTATATGGTGTAACAAAAAATTTAAATCTCTGTATATATTTCCTTAGTCACAGATGCTCTCCCAGTATGTATTTGACCGTAATCCAACCAGATGATATACGGTACTGTATCAAAAGCGGACACCTGAATACGGTGTAAGGGGAAATGTAAATCTCCGTATATTTATTTCCGGAGTCACACACACATGCTGTCTCAGTATGGATTTGACCGTAATCCAAACAGCAGATATACGGTACTGTATTAGAAGCGGACAGCTCTATATGGTGAATGGAAAAATGTAAATCTCCGTATATTTATTTCCGGAGTCACACACAGATAGCATGTATTTGTCCGTGATACCAGCCGGTACACGGCAGTGTGTGAGGAGCATACAGCTCTAGACGGAGTGGGAAAAAATGAACGCTCAGTAACTGTGCAGAAAAAAAGAATAAAAGTATGAGTGCTGTGTAAAAAGCAGTCTGCACAGCCGTGTGCACACAGCAATGCAGCTATCAGGCAGCCTAATAACCAACGCTGCTCACAAAAAAATTCTCCCTGTCACTGCACACTAGCTGTGCTGCACAATTGCTATCAGCAGAAGCACAGAATGCTTTTTCTTTCCTGCCTAACACTCTCCCTATTGAAAAACAGCAGCAGCAACCTCTCCCTATGCTAACATCGGCAGAAGTAAAATGGCGGTCGGCGGTCAGGGCTTTGATAGCCACTGTGATGCCACACAAAGCAAGCCAATCACTGCAATGCCCTTCTTTAAGATGGTGGTGGCCGCTGCCCATGTCATCGCATTGCCCACAGTGTGCGTCCTTGCTCATTGGCAGAGAAAAGGCACCTGAAAGCATTATGGGAAACGTGACTTTGGCGCTCAGGTCGGCGACCGCATGGCCGACTTCACGCTATGGTCGTGTTTCGCTCGGCGGAACCCAACTTTGGCGAAAGTCGGCGACTTTTGAATCTGACCGACCAGTTTCGCTCAACTCTACTGCTTAGGATTTCCTTTTGTGATATTGAGCATTCTATGTGTAGCCTATTTTTGGAAGTCACTACTATTTGTCCCCTAACTCTCACACTATGCCATCCCTGTACCATACCATCTTGGTAGGAAGCAATAAAAAGAGAGAAGAGCCAGCACTGCCAGGAAGTAGGAAGGTATTGTTATCATCCACCCAGATTTATCTTTAGTACTATCATTTCTCGCTTTTTTGTAAATTTGTTAAAAATCTAGCCATCTATATATTGGATATCACATGTGTTCGTGGTCATGTGACACTCCATGACTCCACTCCTAATTTTTTAAAAATAACCTTGTTATTAATGTTTTCAATGAAATATACTTTTACCTTTATATGTTTATTTGCCCTTTACTTCTCTTTTTTTGGGGTATATATTAATATTGAGCAGATTTAATTTCAGCCTATTGGTTCAGCCTCCACAACAGTCAAATCTGTCATGTGGCCCCTTGGGAAAAATAATCTCTCACCACTTCTGTATTTTATATAGCGCTATGTTAGGTATAGTGCTGTACATAAGGAAATTTTTTTGGCGGCGTTCTACATGCCGTTCTCGGAGGGATTTTTTCTGTTTTTGCAGCTTAAGGATGGCTTGTTTCACCTGCATGGAGAGCTCCTTTGACTGCCATGTTTCCTTCACAGCAAAACCTTCCAAATGCAAGCACAACACCTCAAATCAACTCCAGGCCTTTTATCTGCTTAATTGAGAATGACATAATGAAAGGATTGCCCACACCTGTCCATGAAATAGCCTTGGAGTTATTTGTACAATTACTTTTGGTCCCTTTTGGCACATGTTAAGGAGCTGAAACTCCTAAATCCTTCATCTAATTTTAATGTGGATACCCTCAAATGAAAGCTGAAAGTCTGAACTTCAACTGCATCTGAATTGTTTTGTTTAAAATTCAGTGTGGTAATGTCTAGAACCAAAATTAGAAAAATGTTGTCTCTGTCCAAATATATATGGACCTAACTGTATTTCTTAAGAAGGAGTTGCAGCCGTTGTCATTAGGACTTGTTCACTGACCTGAGCTTTATTTTCTATGAGAATACTATATCTATGCATCAAATCTAATGTGTGTTATAACATGCATTGAGAGTCATGTCAGTATTGTTAAGTCATGATCAAATGCAAGTGATTTATTAGATCCTAACACAGGAACTATCAATGCTTAAATCCTTGATGCAGCACTAATTTAGAGTCGAAATAAAAGCCTTTCTTACCTATGTCATGTTGAAAGCAGGTGTGGCAAACAATGGTGTGAAGATAGATTTGGACAGAAGAGCATGGGCCATACAGCTTTGCAATTATTTTTTGGTATTCCTGTAGCATTTGGTCAGTATGCAGACTCTACCACAGGTGGTATAGTTATTATGAGTTATTACTGTATGTGGAGAATGCATGGAAGTACACTGTATAAGATCCCACCAGCCTGATCACTCTTCTATTGTGTCCCCCCAAATCTGCTCATGCTCTGAATAATATGAACATACAGGTTTTCACAACATATGAAGCAGCTAGGAACCCATGCCAACCCCCACTGTACTCCTCACAGCCAGACAACACCAATAGTAGACAATGTGTAAGAGTGGTGGACTGTACTGTCGCGTTCCTGCCTCTGAAGCCAACAATCGTATTATGCAAATGTGGCGCCCCTGAGGCTCAGTCGCCACAGAGGTACTGCGCCTCTTCCTGAGGTGTGGTGCCCCACCATCCAGGTAAGGTGGAGGCTCCTGACCACACTCCAACACCTGCACCCCACACCACAAAGTAGTGTAGCAAAGCACCTTCGGCAGCTCCCTGCTTGGAGTGTAGCAAAGCACCCATTGGTGGCTCCCTGCTTGGAACACGAAGCGTGCTGGGTGGTGGGTGGAGCTTAGTGACATTAAAGAGAGCGGGAAGAGTTTAGGTGGAGAGTTGTTGGTCAGTTGGAGAGAGAAGAAGATCCCCAGAGAGTTGGATAGATGGATGGAAGTGCTGCAGCAGATCCCAGTGACCTGGGTCTGCTGACACAGGAAAGGAAGAGAGAGCGACATAGACTGAAAGCCTGATTTTCCATAGAAAGAAAGATTAGTATGGAACGTGAGGAGTAAAAGAGAACAGAGGACGTGGGTTAGAAGAGAACCCTTCCTAGAAGTTCTAAGCGCAAGGCCAGGGCCCGGTCCCCAAGGTTGTATGGATACTAATGGTCCTGCAGCAGACACCGGAGGGTTAGAAGTAGTGACCGCTTTATTCACACACAAGACTTGGGGGCACAACAGCAACTGGATAGTGAGCTGGGATTTAGTAACAATGAGTCCCCGAAGCAGGCTACAGCTGTCTGCCGTACAAGTAGAGTTCGTAAGAACATTGGACAGGAGGAACTCCAATGTAACTTAGTACTAGGAGTACTTCATTTAAAGGCACTATAAGAGTAGACGTTCAGAAAGGCACATGTTGGCGGAGTGTTGGAAAGGAGTATTCCATCTGGCCTGGAGGTTGACTGAGTCCCTAATCCGGAGGACATGGCACGGAAGCAGGCACCTGTTTGTACAACAGACTGTGAGTAAAGCTTTGGATCTACATGCCCTGGTGTCCTCCACTCATTCCTGCGCCACACACCTGGCACCACTACATCCCTGTGCCTACACTGCACCATTCCTGCAACGCTTATCTACACTGCCCTGGGACTACAGCTTCACCTGTGGGGAGCTATAACATCTTTGCTACGCCATACAATCAGTCCCAGAGAATCTGCATGCAGCGTCGGCCTAACACCCCCCTTGCCGAACACCACAGGTGGCGTCACGAACCATTCAACTTTATTCCACCATTCAATACCCCCCTTTTACATGGGCGCCCAGGGCCACGGACTGGGTCACTGCTGCTGTGACAATCCCCTCTGAGAGATTGGCCTGGTACCGAGTACCCCACAGCCCTGGGAGGGTGACCCATTTTGGCGTCACGAACAGGATGACGAGACCCGATGCCATCGGGTTCTGTGTGCCTAGGACTCAAATCTTTTGAAAATGTGAAGAAGACCCAATTTCATAGACTGTAAAATGAACGCTAAAAATGGCCGCTGGCGCGGTGAAGAAGTGCGTGACAATATGAGTGGTCCTAAGAAAAGACCACAAACTGTCCTGGGTTTCCCCTGTCTGAACTTCTATGCGACAGCAACATGGCCCACCCCCTGAGGGGTTCGTATACTGGCCTGGTATGGAGGAGTAGGAAGAAGACGCCGCCCTCAGAAGGAGGGGCGAGAGCCGGTGGCGGTAAAAGAGCCCAGGCAGGGAGGATAACGCCAGAACGCCATATTGGAAGGAGAAGGGAGGAGGCCTGCGAAGCGCGAGGAGGTTGAGCTGAATCTCCCCAGCGCAATGGCTGAAGGCTCTGACCCGGCTTCCAGGATGAACTGTCAACAGCTGGAGGAGGAGATTGCCTGGTTGACTTACGAACTGCGGCTGAAGCAGGAGGCGCTCTGGAGGAAGAAGTGGCAGCCCGTCCTGGAGGGGCCTACACCCATGGTACCCCAGTTACCGGTACCCCCCATCGCTGCACCGGATCTCCCCCAGGCAAACCGTGTAGAGCCTGCAACCGCTGCAATACCACCGTCAGCATCCCCTGCAATCTCTCCGTTACCACCGCCGCTGTGTGAGGCATTGGGAGCTGAAGCGGAGGAAGAGGAGCTCCCGTCCTGACCTGATGTGGCCGCGCAGGTCCCACCGGCGATCCCAGTGGACCTGGAGCTGCCATCTGCTCCACCACCTCCGGCATCTGAATCCACTACCCCGGTGGATACCCCTGCAGCTGCCCACTGTCTCAGACCTGCACCGGAACCGCCGGGAAGCACCAGGTATGCCCATCGGCCCTGAAGTTAGGGAAGCCACTGGGTGCCCGCCGGCTACAGCGGCCGGACAGGTGGTGCTGGACTTGGTTTGGGACCGGGATATCAGTCCCCGGGGGAAACACCTGAACCCCTGACAGTAGTGCCGCGGTCCACAGTGGGCAGGGGCCGGTCCCAGGAAGAAGAAACGAGAGCCCGATGCCAGGACACCCTCCGCCAGCTGGCAGCCGAGCAGCGGGAGAGAGAACAGCGGAGGTTGGCTGTGCTGGGCCCTGATCTGGACCGCAAGGAGAAAGACCATGCTGGTCACTATGGGTCTTGGGACTCAGCAGGATGGGGCCAGGTCCTTAATGTGAACCACGAGAGGGAGTTCAGTTTCATGGCCAACCCTACACGGATCTCCGACCTGTTCTTTAGTCGGAGAGATGTGGAGTCTCATCTCCGGAAAGGACACCCTGCTCGAGACTTACAACCGGGGGAATATGTGACCTTCACACGGCATGAAGGGCTCCGTGGCTGGTACGCCTTAAACGTACACCGGTTGCCAGAGGATTTCCTCGCCACCTTTAAGAAGGAAAAGGCCTGCGCTTCCCCGGTACCTCCCACCGTGATCACCAAAACTGTGTTGGTACCCACGCCCGTAAACCAAGCTACGTCTGTACCAATCCAGCATCCCTTGGTACAAATCACTACCCCAGCTGTGCCTCAGGCAGCAGCTGTTTCCAGAATTTCTACTGAGGATCAACGATTCCTCAACCCATCTGGACACCCAGAGCTTCTCCCCTGGAAGCAGCCAAAGCAACCAGCTTCCGGAATCCCAGGAGGGGATAACTAGCCATAATGTTGATTTAAACTAACTTTTGTTACCCAGGAGGGTATTTGCACCTTTGCTCTTGTTTTCTATTTTTTTTTGGTTATCATGTTTTTGTTTTCTTGTTTTCTTCCCAGTTGTTGCCCAGTTTGGTTGGCAGCCTTTACACTTGAACTGTGGAGATCATGGACGCTGAGTGATCCAGAACTGCTAATGTACATAGTTTGCACCTCTTTAGGTGCTTTCTCTTGGTTTTACATAGGAACCTGCCCTTGGAACAAGGACTACTTCGCTATAGGGACATTTCCAAATATGATGGCAGGTCCAATGTCTACTCTTTGCACTTACAGTATTGATAATGCTTAGTATTTTTGAACAAGAAACTAGAAAGTGATAGTGTGAAGTGAAAGTATTAATGACAGATTTCATAGGGTTTAATTGAGAAAGAAATACAGTGAATGTTTTACAATGTTTGAGTAAAGATGTGAGAATTGAATAAAAATATGCAGATGATGAATCACGCAATAACGGTTGTCACTCCTAAGACAAAAGGAAAAGAAGAAAGTAGAAAATGTGAAAGATAACAGAAAAGAAATGTGTTACTAAAGCTGATAGTGAATTTGCTTTAAATATAGATAGACAGTTGAATTGTTTGTAACGTTCAAGAAACAGTGCCTCCCACATTGGGAAGTTAAGTATAAGACATGTTCATTATGCAATATAAAAATTTGTATGTTCCTGTATTGTCAACTTTGTTTCCTTGCAGCCCGTGGACGTGCTGTGTTTAATAGGGGGGTATGTGGTGCCACTGAGGCTCAGTCACCACAGAGGTACAGCACCTCCTCCTGAGGTGTGGTGCCCCACCATCCAGGTAAGGTGGAGGCTCCTGACCACACTCCAACACCTGCACCCAACACCACAAAGTACTTGTCATGATCCAGGACGGGATTTCGCTTTGGCCCATCCTGGTCAGACTATGGGTTAATTGTGCTGCCTCTCTCTCTGGCAGAAGGAGGCTATTTAATGCTCACTGGACCTAGGTCCGGTGTCAGTTATACTCCTGCCCTCGGCTGAGTTAAGTGACCTCTTGTTTACGTGTGCCTTGTGCCTGATAACTTGTTGCTTATTTGGTTGTGATCCGGTTCTGTCCCTGTTACGAGTTCTGCCTGACACTCCTGTACCGCACTGTCCTCTCATGTATGACCCTCTGCTTGTGACTCGACTGCTCTCTGCTTGTCCCTTTGGTACCGCACCGCCCTCTTGTGTATGACCTTTGGCTTCGTCTGACCTCTCACCTGCTTATCCCTCCTGTACCTTGTTCGTCCGTATTGTGTATGATCTCTGGTTTGCCCGACTCTGAGTGTTCTTCCATTTCAGTAAGCAGGACGCTAAGCCCCACCCCCTTGTGGTCACGTGACCGTAGGTCCCATGCCTGCTTACTAATATTTCAGCGTTCAGGTGCTGTGCGTCTGTACTTTCCAGCTGTTACCCCTGCAGCACTGGTGAGTCCCTGCTCAGCGGAGTCTTCATGCCGGCGCTGTCAGGGACCTGATAGTACTGTAGCATAGCAAAGCACCTTCAGCGGCTCCCTGCTTTGAGTGTAGCAAAGCACCCATTGGTGGCTCCCTGCTTGGAACACGAAATGTGCTGGGTGGTAGGTGGAGCTTAGTGACATTAAAGAGAGCGGGAAGAGTTTAGGTGGAGAGTTGTTGTTCAGTTGGAGAGAGAAGAAGATCCCCAGAGAGATGGATAGATGGATGGAAGTGCTGCAGCAGATCCCAGTGACCTGGATCTGCTGACACAGGAAAGGAAGAGAGAAAGCTACATAGACTGAAAGCCTGATTTTCCATAGAAAGAAAGATTAGTACGGAACGTGAGGAGTAAAAGAGAACAGAGGCTGTAGGTTAGAAGAGAACCCTTCCTAGAAGTTCTAAGCGCAAGGCCGGGGCCCGGTCCCCGAGGTTGTATGGATACTAATCGTCCTGCAGCAGACACCGGAGGAATAGAAGTAGTTACCGCTTTATTCACACACAAGACTTGGGGGCACAACAGCAACTGGATAGTGAGCCGGGACTTAGTAGCAAGGAGTCCCCGAAGCAGGCTACAGCTGTCTGCCGTACAAGTAGAGTTCATAAGGACATCGGATAGGAGGAACTCCAGTGTAACTCAGTACTAGGAGAACTTCATTTAAAGGCGCTATAAGAGGAGACGTTCAGAAAGGCACATGTTGGCGGAGTGTTGGAAAGGAGTGTTCCATCTTGCCTGGAGGTTGACTGAGTCCCTAACCCGGAGGAAATGGCACGGAAGCAGGCACCTGTTTGTACAACAGACTGTGAGTAAAGCTTTGGAACTACATGCCCTGGTGTCCTCCACTCATTCCAGCGCCACACACCTGACACCACTACATCCCTGTGCCTACACTGCACCATTCCTGCAACGCTTATCTACATTGCCCTGGGACTACAGCTTCATCTGTGGGGAGCTATAACATCTTTGCTGTGCCATACCATCAGTCCCAGAGGATCTGCATGCAGCGTCGGCCTAACACCCCCCTTGCCGAACACCACAGGTGGCATCACGAACCATTCAACTTTATTCCACCATTCAATACCCCCCTTTTACATGGGCGCCCAGGGCCATGGACCGGGTCACCACTGCTGTGACAATCCCCTCTGAGAGACCGACCCGGTACCGAGTACCCCACAGCCCTGGGAGGGCGACCCACAAATAGTGTCATGCGCTTTGGTACATATGTTTCGTCATGAGAAGTGTGAACTGTGCGTTGCGATTATATGTGCATACATTATTATGATTTTGTGAAATGCATAAGTAATGTGTAGTAATGTTTATGTACATTGTAGGATACACATAGGTTAGCATTTAGGACATAACATAGGTAGTAAGATACTGACTATGTGGTAGGACAGATTTTGGTAAGCATTATAAGTATAATGTGCTTTCACATGAAGCAAATGTAGCTCATAGTGTGTAGTGTAAGGAGATGTGTCAGCTGAATATTGTAGGGACAGACATAGTTAACGTTTGGGACAAGCCCATAGTGGAAGGTGCAAGCCCTAGTAAAAAGGGACTGCTTCCTGATCGGCAGTCAGATAAGGAATACAGTAACCAATGTCACGTTTAACTGCAGTAGGCTGCTAGTGTTAGCAACACTCTATCTTTCGGGGCAGTGGGAGGCCTTACCAGATCCCTTGCAGTCATTCCTGCAACGTCTGGAACTGAAGGCTCAGTACGGTAATACAATGAGTGCTTTATCCTCTGGCTTACAGAGGAAGATGGGCGTGGAACTGCATGAAGGGAAGGTAGTGGATTCCGGGTGTACTGCAGAACTGGAAATCCCTTGGCCTGACGGAAACAGAAAATGTAGGGATAGCCAGGAGTAATGGATAGTAATGCTGAAAACATACTGTTTTGAGGAAATAAGGAATAAGAAGTGTTATGCCTAATATTGCGTGTTACAATCTGCTGAACTTGAACCACCCAGTAAACATTTTGTGGTTGAAATGAACTGGGTGTCCGCTGAATTATGTGCAGCGGCTCCTGAAAATGTAGGTCTGAATACAATGGTGGCTTGCAGCTTACAAGATACACCCCACAATGGATAGCACATTGGGACAAGGACACAATTTTCCTGTAAAGTGTCAGGGTGTGAGGAAGCAGCAGCTTGACCACTGCTACTGCCCATGGTCACTTTTCAAATGCGTGTGGGAACTCTGCACTGTATGCACAGTCTTATTAGCAAAAACTCATTCCCCACACATACCATATTTGCAGCATTCTATTCTAGCCTCTCCTCACACTACAGCCATAACACATGGCCAGCACAACCACACAGTAAAAATAGTAACTATACTCTGTATACCAGAAGTCTCATCACACATGACAGAGTGCAGTTCACTCTTTGTGGCTCCAAAAGCATATAGTGAATGCACCAAAGACCGCAGGGCAATAAAAGGAAGGAGAGTGGGCCAGATCAGGAGATGGAAAATAGAGGTCCTTCATTGAGGTTCAGTGATTAATGGGAGTGGTAGACTAGGAGCTTATAAGAGGCATCTCCAGTCCTATCATTAGCAGTCTGTGCAGAAGCTAAAATCTTGGTTAGAGACAGTGAAAAAGAGAGCAATATGGACCCATGCCATTAACTACTCTCTGAATCCTCAGGTGTATGTGACAAAATGTTGGGCATCTTTTTTTGCTGATCTTCATAAATTGAATAGTGTTAAAATTCACGGGGACCTGCGAATTTCAGAAAATTCAACAGTTTCGTGGAAACCAGTAACAGCCATTGATCAGGGGTAAGTTCTCCCCTCTGATTATTACTGCAAGTGATGTGCATAGTTGTTTAGGGGTTGAAGGAAGAAAGGTCTGCTAATGGCTCCGTAGACCAGCTGGTAATTACCGTAATCAGATCCCCCACTTCACAGTTTATCCTAGATCATTCCAAACCTGCCTATGTGGAAACGAGTCGAGTAGATATAATCTGTTAATTTCTACTGGGGTTTTAAACTCACCTGAGAGGTTGTGTTCTTTATCTGGATTGATGTTCATGGGCACTTTTTGGAAGCAGGAAAATGTAGATGTATGGTACTTGGTTTCTGTTCACATGGACAATAAGCATAGTTTTGAGTATGAATCAGATAAGAAACCAAAGGTTGCGAAAACCTTTGGTAATTGGCTCCATGCTTTTGCCATGGTATATGTAAATTACCAACATTTTCTGGAGAAAGATATCTTCATTTATTTTGATAAAATCCTTAGAGCTTAAAAGCTGCATAGTGGTGCATCTTTTGTTATGACATTAATGACAAGAGTTTTGCCATCACTCGGCTTTGCTCTCAACATTGGATGGGCATCAAAGGCAAACAGTGTTTGGATGCAATTGAAATTCACTCAAAAACAGTCGTTTTCTTTTCAAAGGAGAGCCACAGTGTCAGGACAAAGTTTCGGGACTGTGCCTCCATGGCCAATGGGAGTCTGTTGGCTCTACAATGAAAGGCATTGCAGGTTTTTATCCAACTGTAGGTTTTTCCAACAGTGCTCTATTTGCAAAGGCACTCACTCTGCCTTGTTTCTGCTTGGTGAGATTGTTAGCAAAAGTTGCCCAGGAAATGCTTTGGAGAACACCAGTGAGCTTGAGCATTCAGGCAATACAACCATGGCTTGCTTTATATCCCAAGAAAAATGAGGCAGAATTTCTAGAGACATTATTGAGGGATTTTGTACCCCTCTAGTGGCTTTGGCAGTACCGATTATAGGAGACAACTTAAAATGAGTTTCCACATGGGCAGCCAGACCACAGACCAGGACGTCACTTGCGCTATACTACTCCAGAGGTTATACTGTATACCCACTGCTATCAGCGCTGTTTCCACTCCCTATACCAATGACCCTGGAGGTCTCTTCTCTGAAGCCATACGGTGCACAGCTGCCTGCTCTAAATTTGGACGGTTCTGTCCATATACTCTTCCCAGACGCCAGCTTCATAACACAGTCACAGCCTATCCAGACTCTCTACTTTGTCCTCTTTGGCTAGCATTTAAAGGATTTATCTGTTTAAGTAAACAAGATTGCTCTGATGAAGGTCCTATAGTGGACCGAAAACGTTTAACCCTTTCTGTTTGGATGCACGAAATAAAAAGTATCTGAATATTTCACACATTGAGTGCCAAGATTTTTGTCATTTAGACATTGATTTTCAACCATGCTTCCACAGAATTTAAAAAAAAATAAAACTCATGAAATAGGCCTGGATAGAAATGATGGTACCACTGAAAATAATGTGACAAAAGGGACATGTTAATGGGAATCTGTCACCCAATTTTTGTGATATCAGGTAAAGATATCACCCAATTGTGTGTCCCATAAGTATTCAAGTAGTACTTTTCATAGCCCCTGACGCCCCACCTTTTGATGCAAAAAATACCTTTTCAATCTTCTTTCGATTTATGCAAATCGCCACGGTCCGGTCCGATGGGCAGAGCTTATTCTCCTTCCCCCCTCCTGTCTTGCCCTACACACTTGTTTCTTCTTATTACTGCGTTCACGTAGGGTTTCCGCATGGTGCATTGAAAAGGGCCCTTGCGCGTGCGCAATATGCTTTGTCCAACTGTGGGCAAAGCATAAAATTAGTATTGCGCATGTGCCGGCAAAATTAATTATTTAATTTTAAAAAACAGCGTGGGGACCCCCTTTTTTTGACAACCAGCCTTGCTAAAGCAGACACAATGTTAATTACCTGTACCGCCGCGTCGAGCGTCCCGATGTATTCTGGCAAGTGTATGACATCAGTATCATGCGACGGGCGCATACATTCATAGCTGGCGGCTATTTTACCTTGTGTGCACTGGACCTGCAGAGAGGAGGAGGAGGATGCCACCCAGTACTGGGAGCGCAGGAAAGTAAGAGGATTTTTTTTCGTGTGTGTGTGTGCGTGCATGTGTGCACGGGGGGACCAGGCTGGAGACACATTGGGGGGGCGAGGCTGGAAACACATGGGGGGACGAGGCTGGAGACGCATGGGGGACGAGGCTGAAAACATATGGGGGCGGACGAGGCTGGAGACACATGAGGGGGCAGGCTGAAGACACATGAGGGGATGAGGCTGAAGACACATGAGCGGACGAGGCTGGAGACACATAGGGGTGAACGAGGCTGGAGATGCATGGGGCGGACGAGGCTAGAAAATGCATGGGGGGACCAGGCTGAAGACACATGAGGGGACCAGGCTGGAGACACATGGGTGGACCAGGCTGAAGACACATGGGGGCGGACGAGGGGCCACAATGGATATATGTGGGGAGCAGCACACCAGGCCAGGATGAATATGTGGGGGGATGGCAGCACAAAGGACCAGGATGGATATATGGGGGGAGCAGCACATGGGCCCATGATTGATATATGGGGGGAACAGCACAAGGGACGGATATATGGGGGGAGGAGTACAATGGACATATATGGGGGCCTGTATGGCTAGCTAGGGGGCAGGATGGATATCTTGGGCCCAGGCAGCAGATATTGGGGCTAGGCTAGAAAAGGAACATGGGGGCCCAGGATGGGGCATATTATAAAATAAAGGGTGCCAGGCTGGGTGAGATTATTAAATAAAGAGGGACTTAATTACTTTTTGGGTGCCAGAATGAGGAACATGCTGTATTAGTTTATGGTGACAAGTGGGGAACATAAATTCTTTAGGATCCAATTAGGGACATTATTACTACTGTCATATAATTTAGTTTTAGCAACTGTTTTCCATGGAGGGAGCAAAATGGGGGTCCCGTTACTATACAGTGTGGCACTATGTTGCTTTTTTTTTCATCTGACATAGTAATGAAGTCAGGGAAAAAAACTGGGGAAAGTGCTTTGGAAGCGATCAGCTATTGACGACTGTGTTATATTTTGCAGAGATGAGCCCTGGCTGCAAGAAGTGATGGTCTGTGCTGGATGAAGAAAAGCAAAGACGAAGGACTTCAACCACAGACGTCACTGGTGAGTTCAGTGCATTACAAGTTCATGCACACTATACACTATATACAGAGCTCCTGTGTACAATGTCACTGGTGATCCCAGTATTACCTGTACACTTACACTATATACAGAGTTCCTGTGTATAATGTCATTGATGTTCACTGCATTACCTGTACACTGACAGTATACACAAAGCTTCTGTGTATAAGGTCATTGGTGATTATGATTACTGTATTACCTGTACATTGACTCTATATACAGTGCCTTGCAAAAGTATTCGGCTCCCTGGAACTTTTCAGCCTTTTCCCACATATCATGCTTCAAACATAAAGATACCAAATGTAAATTTTTTGGGAAGAATCAACAACAAGTGGGACACAATTGTGAAGTTGAACGAAATTTATTGATTATTTAAAATTTTTGTGGAAATTCAAAAACTGAAAAGTGGGGCATGCATTATTATTTGGTCCCCCCTTTAACTTAATACTTTGTTGCACCACCTTTTGCTGCGATTACAGCTGCAAGTCGCTTGGGGTATGTGTCTATCAGTTTTGTACATCGAGAGACTGAAATTCTTGCCCATTCTTCCTTGGCAAACAGCTCGAGCTCAGTGAGGTTTGATGGAGATCGTTTGTGAACAGCAGTTTTCAGCTCTTTCCACAGATTCTTGATTGGATTCAGGTCTGGACTTTGACTTGGCCATTTTAACACCTGGATACGATTATTTGTGAACCATTTCATTGTAGATTTTGTTTTATGTTTGGGATCATTGTCTTGTTGGAAGACAAATCTCCGTCCCAGTCTCAGGTCTTTTGCAGACTACAACAGGTTTTCTTCAAGAATGGTCGTGTATTTGGCTCCATCCATCTTCCCATCAATTTTAACCATCTTCCCTGTCCCTGCTAAAGAAAAGCAGGTCCAAACCATGATGCTGCCACCACCATGTTTGACAGTGGGGATAAACATATCGTTTGTCATTGTTGCCAAAAAGTTTGATTTTGGTTTCATCTGGCCAGATCACCTTCTTCCACATGTTTGGTGTGTCTCCCAGGTGGCTTGTTGCAAACTTTAAATAACACTTTTTATGGATATCTTTGAGAAATAGTTTTCATCTTGCTACTTTTCCATAAAGGCCAGATTTGTGCAGTGTACGACTGATTGTTGTCCTATAGACAGACTGTCCCACCTCAGCTGTAGATCTCTGCAGTTCATCCAGAGTGATCATGGGCCTCTTGGCTGCATCTCTGATCAGTCTTCTCCTTGTTTGAGATGAAAGTTTAGAGGGACAGCCGGGTCTTGGTAAATTTGCAGTGGTATGATACTCCTTCCATTTCAATATGATCGCTTGCACAGTGCTCCTTGGGATGTTTAAAGTTTTGGAAATCATTTTGTATCCAAATCCAGCTTTAAACTTCTCCACAACAGTATCACAGACCTGCCTGTTGTGTTCCATGGTCTTCATGATGCTCTCTGTGCTTCAAATAGATCCCAGAGACTATCACAGAGCAGGTGCATTTATATGGAGACTTGATTACACACAGGTGGATTATATGTATCATCATTAGTCATTTAGGACAACATTGGATTTTTCAGAGATCCACAATGAACTTCTGCAGTGAGGTTGGTGACCTAAAAGAAAAGGGGTCAAATAATGTTGCACCCACTTTTCAGTTTTTGAATTTCCACAAAAAATTAAAATAACCAATAAATTTCGTTCTACTTCACAATTGTGTCCCACTTGTTGTTGATTCTTCACCAAAAATTTACATTTGGTATCTTTATGTTTGAAGCATGATATGTCGGAGAAGGTTGAAAAGTTCCAGGGGACCAAATACATTCGCAAGGCACTGTATACACCACCGTTCAAAAGTTTGGGGTCACCCAGACAATTTTGTGTTTTCCATGAAAACTCATACTTTTATTAATCAAATGAGTTTCCGTATGAATTTAGAATCTTGTCCAGACATTGACAAGGTTCGAAAAAAAGATTTTTATTTGAAATAATAATTGTCTCCTTGAAACTTTGCTTTCGTCAAATAATGCTCCCTTTGCAGCAATTACTGCATTGCAGACCTTTGGCATTCTAGCAGTTAATTTGCTGAGGTAATCTGGAGAAATTTCACTCCATGCTTCCAGAAGCCCCTCCCACAAGTTGATTTGGCTTGATGGGAACTTTTTGCGCACCATACGGTCAAGCTGCTCCCACAACAGCTCAATGGGGTTGAGATCTGGTGACTGTGCTGGCCACTCCCTTACAGATAGAATACTAGCTGCCTGCTTCTTCCCTAAATAGTTCTTGCATAATTTGGAGGTGTGCTTTCTGTCATTGTCCTGTTGTAGGATGAAATTGGCTCCAATCAGGCGATGTCCACAGGGTATGGCATGGCATGCAAAATGGAGTGATAGCCTTCATTATTAAAAATCCCTTTAACCTTGTACAAATCTCCCACTTTACCAGCACCAAAGCAACCCCAAACCATCACATTACCTTCACCATGCTAGACAGATGGCGTTATGCACTCTTCCAGCATCTTTTCAGTTGTTCTGCGTCTCACAAATGTTCTTCTGTGTGATCTAAAGACCTCAAACTTGGATTTGTCTGTCCATAACACTTTTTTCAAATCTTCCTCAGTCCAATGTCTATGTTCTTTTGCACAAATTAATCTTTTCCTTTTATTAGCCTGTCTCAGATATGTCTTTTTCTTTGCCACTCTGCCCTGAAGGCCAGCATCCCAGAGTCGCCTCTTTACTCTAGACATTGACACTGGGTTTTGCGTGTACTATTTAATGAAGCTGCCAGTTGAGGACCTGTGAGGCGTCAATTTCTCAAACTACAGACACTAATGTACTTGTCTTGTTGCTCAGTTGTGCAGTGGGGCCTCCCACTTCTCTTTCTACTCTGGTTAGAGCCTGTTTTTACTCTCCTCTGAAGGGAGTAGTACACACCGTTGTTGGAAATCTTCAGTTTCTTGGCAATGTCTCGTGTTATGATTGAGTCACGGAGGAGGAAAAAACAAAACACAAGCTCAGCCCAGAAAAACAGAGAGGTTGGAAACCAGCGGATTGCAGACCCCTAATCCTATCACACAACTAGCAGTAGCCGTGGAGTGTTCCTACGGTGATCCTAGACACCTCGTCAAAGCCGGAGATCTACATAAGCCTAAAGAGAGAAAAGGGAAAAACTGACTGCCCCAGAGCAGACCCCAAAGCAATAGGCAGCCCCCAACATATAATGACGGTGAAGCAAGATCAAAACACTAACACAGATAGAAAGATGGGTTGAGCAAACGATGGGGCCCAAGCTAACTAAAAAGGACAGGATAGAAAAGCTGCTGTCTGCAATCCGAGAAAACCCTGCTAAAAAATATTACCAACACAACTGATAAGCAAAAAGGACCCTGAAGTCACTAGACTTCAAACCCTATATCAGCACTCAGAATATTCTGGAAGCAGAGCAAAAACTTATCTTTGGGAAGCAGGAATCAGACTGGTCTCCAAGAATCCAGCAGATAAATCACCAGCAACTCAGAAGGGCATCGGCTGCCTCATATCCAGTCAGAAGTTCCCGTTACCCAGTCACCATCCACCTGATCAGGTGTTTGGTAATCAGCCTCACTACCTTCCTTCACCAGAAGAGGGAGATCCTCGGACACAAAAGATGAATGAACAGATGAGCTCACAACAGTACCTCCCCCTTGAGGAGGGGTCACCGAACCCTCATCCAAGTCACCAGGCCGATCAGGATGAGCTCGATGAAAAGCACGCACCAATCTTTCAGCATGAATATCCGAGGCAGAGACCCAGGAATTATCCTCCTGACCATAACCCTTCCACTTAACCAAATACTGGAGTCTCCGTCTAGCCAGATGGGAATCCAGTATCTTCTCTACCTCATATTTCATGTTACCTTCAACCAACACAGGGTCAGGAGGTGCCGCCATAGGAACCACTGGTTCAACAAACCTCTTCAACAAGGATTTATGAAACACATTAAGAAACTTAAATGTGACAGGAAGAGCCAGCCGAAAAGAGACCGGATTAATAATCTCCAAAATCTTGTAAGGTCCAATAAATCTAGGTATAAACTTTAGAGAAGCCACTATCATAGAGATATTCTTTGATGACAACCAGACCATATCACCCACCTTAAACTGGGGACCAATGGTCCTATGCCGGTTAGAAAACCGCTGGGCCTTTTCCTGGGAAAGAGACAACTTATCCACCACTTGGTCCCAAATCTGCTGCATTCTTTCCACCACAGTGTCAACCCCTGGACAGGCAGAAGACTCCACCTGCCCTGAAGAAAATCGAGGATGAAACCCAAAGTTACAGAAAAAGGGTGACATCAAAGTGGCAGAACTAGCTCTATTATTTAAAGAAATTTCGGCCAAGGGTAAAAATGAGACCCAATCATCCTGATCAGCAGATATAAAACATCTCAAATAAGCCTCCAAAGTCTGGTTTGTTCTCTCCGTCTGCCCATTGGTCTGAGGGTGAAATGCAGAGGAGAAGGACAACTGAATTCCCAACTTGGAACAAAAGGTCCTCCAGAATCTAGAGACTAACTGAACTACTCTGTCCGATACAATGTTCTCAGGAATCCCGTGCAAGCGAACCACCTGTTGCAAAAACAAGGGCACCAACTCTGAGGAAGATGGCAACTTAGGGAGTTGTAAAACATGGACCATCTTAGAGAATCTATCACAAATCACCCAGATAACAGTCATCCTCTGAGAGACAGGCAGATCAGAAATAAAATCCATTGAAATATGGGTCCATGGCCTCCTGGGAACCGGCAAAGGCATCAACAACCCACTAGAACGAGAACAAGGCTTAGATTGTGAGCAAGTCCCACAGGACTGCACAAAATTTCTGACATCAAGAGACAAGGCAGGCCACTAAAAAGACCGACTCACCAAATCTCTAGTACCAAAAATACCTGGATGATCAGCCAACGCGGAGCAATGAACCTCAGACATCACTTTCCTCCTCCACTGGTCAGGAACATACAACCTACCACTGGGACAACGCTCAGGCTTATCCTCCTGAAACTTCTCCAGAGCACATCTCAAATCAGGCGAGATGGCAGAAAGAACCACCCCCTCACCTAAGATGGTAGCAGGCTTGTTCACAATAGGAGAATTGGCCAAAAAACTCCTAGGGAGGGCATCAGCCTTCACGTTCTTAGTGCCCGGGAGAAAGGAGACCACAAAATCAAAACGTGTGAAAAACAAGGCCCACCTGGCCTGTCTCAGATTCAAGCATTTAGCCGACTCAAGGTAGATCAAATTCTTGTGGTCAGTGAGGACCACAACTTGATGTCTAGCTCCCTCCAACCAATGTCTCCACTCCTCAAATGCCCACTTCATGGCCAACAGGTCTCAATTCCCCACATCATAGTTGCTTTCCAAAGGAGAGAACTTTCGGGAAAAGAAGGCACATGGGTTCATTTTAGATGTTACAGGATCTTTTTGGGACAAAACAGCTCCTGCACCAGTCTCTGAAGCATCCACCCCCACCTGAAATGGAAGTGAGACATTGGGTTGTCGCAAAACCGGAGAAGAAGTGAACCTCCACTTCAGCTCCTGAAAAGAAGAAACAGCCTCTGGAGACCAATTCAGCAAATCAGCGCCCTTCTTAGTCAAATCAGTCAATGGTTTGGCAATAACAGAAAAATTGGCTTTAAACTTAGGATAAAAATTAGCAAAACCCAAAAACTTCTAGAGAGCCTTCAAAGAAGTGGGCTGCACCCAATCATAAATGGCCTGTACCTTGGCCGGGTCCATTTCAATAGTTGACGGAGACAAAATAAATCCCAAAAATGAAATCCTCCGTACACCAAAAAGACATTTCTATCCCTTAACATACAGGGAGTTTTCCCTCAAAATCCGGAACACAGTCCGAACATGTTCCACATGAGAGTCGCAATCCCTGGAAAACATCAAAATAACATCCAAATAGATGATCAGAAACTTATCCACAAAGTCTCGGAAAATATCATTCATGATGCACTGGAAGACAGAAGGGGCGTTAGTGAGCTCAAAAGGCATCACCAGTAGAGTTGAGCGATACCGTCCGATACTTCAAAGTATCGGATCGGAATGGATCGGCCGATCTTAAAAAAAAGTATCGGTATCGCCGATTCCGATACCGGAAGTCCCATTCAAGTCTATGGGACTTCCGGTATCGGAATAAGAAAAACCCTGTTTTTGCCTTGTACAGCCTCTCTGGGGTCTGTACGGGCCTTTCGGGGGGCTGTGCCGGCCTGCCAGGGGGTCTGTGCAGGCTCCGGTGGTCTGTGCCGGCCTGCCGGGGGGCTGTGCCGGCCTGCCGGGGGGGCTGTGCAGTCTCCGGTGGGCTGTGCCGGTCTGCCGGGGGGCTGTGCAGGCTCTGGTGGGCTGTGCCGGCCTGCCGGGGGGCTGTGCCAGCCTGCCGGTGGTCTGTGCAGGCTCCGGTGGGCTGTGCCGGCCTGCCGGGGGGCTGTGCCGGCCTGCCGGGGGGCTGTGCAGGCTTCGGGGGTCTGTGCAGGCATCGTCCGATGGGACTACAAGTCCCATCGGGCGATGCCTGCTACCATGACAGTGATTGACACATTAGCCAATGATGGGACAGTAGTAGTCCCATCATCCGGCTAATGTGTTGAATGTAAAAAAAAAAAAAAAAATAAAAAATTACATGCTACATACATGCTACATTCATACTACATACTACATACATGCTACATTCATACTACATATATACTACATGCAACATACATACTACATATATACTACATGCATGCAACATGCATACTACATATATACTACATGCAACATACATACTACATATATACTACATGCATGCAACATGCATACTACATATATACTACATGCTACATGCATACTACATATATGCTACATATATACTACATGCATGCTACATACATACTGCATGCTACATACATACTGCATGCTACATACATACTACATATATGCTACATACATACTACATATATACTACATGCATGCTACATACATACTGCATGCTACATACATACTACATGCTACATACATACCACATATATACTACATACATACTACATGCATGCTACATACATACCACATACATACTACATACATACTACATGCATGCTACATACATACTACATGCTACATACATACTACATATATACTACATGCATGCTACATACATACTACATGCTACATATATACTACATGCTACATACATACTACATGCATGCTACATACATACTACATACATACTACATGCATGCTACATACATACTACATGCTACATACATACCACATACATATTACATATATACTACATGCATGCTACATACATACTACATGCTACATACATACCACATATATACTACATACATACTACATACATACTACATGCATGCTACATACATACTACATGCTACATGCATACTACATATATACTACATGCATGCTACATACATACTACATGCTACATATATACTACATGCTACATACATACTACATGCATGCTACATACATACTACATACATACTACATACATACTACATGCATGCTACATACATACTACATGCTACATACATACTACATATATACTACATGCATGCTACATACATACTACATGCTACATATATACTGCATGCTACATACATACTACATACATACTACATGCATGCTACATACATACTACATGCTACATACATACCACATACATACTACATATATACTACATGCATGCTACATACATACTACATACATACTACATGCTACATACATACCACATACATACTACATACATACTACATACAATACATTCATACAATACATACATAGACATACAGTACATATAACATAGAGTAACATACTTACCAATACTTGTCACATTGTTCCCCGAAGCCATTGTCTTTTACGGAATAAATATTAACATAACAAACCACAAAAATACTCACCCACGATCCGAAGCAGTCCACGAGTGAGTCCCACGACGATCTTGGGTAGAGAACTGCAGCATCAGCTGATGCCGCCGTTCTCTACGGGCTGCAGGAATCCAATGACGGAAGGTAGGTATCCTTCCGCACTGTATTCCTCCGCCACTTAAAAAAAAAAAAGTCCCTAGTCTCACTTTATGCCATTGCTGTGTGGGAATTTCAGCCATTTGGTAAATTCAAAAAAGTTCATTTTTTTTTTCCCATTGATGTACATTCTGCACCCCCATCTTGACTGAAAGAAACAGAAACGTAGAAAATTTTGAAAATTTATTAAAAAAGAAAAAATGAAATATCACATGGTCATAAGTAGTGTTGAGCTTTCCGATACCGCAAGTATCGGGTATCGGCCGATATTAGCTGTATCGGAATTCTGATACTGACTTCTGATACTTTTTTCGTATCGGATACCGGAATTGGAAGTTCCCATAAAGCTATCAGCCTACTCGATTTGATTCAGCCAATGGGAAACCTCAGAAGTGTGGGGACATCCTGTTAGGCATGTTAACTACTGGCATGGCTGTGATTGGCTGCTGAAATGACATCATCATTAGAGTTGAGCGAAACGGGTCGAACAATTTCAAAAGTCGCCGACTTTTGGCAAAGTCGGGTTTCATGAAACGAAACCCGACCCTAGGATGAGGTCGGCCACGAGGTCGGCGACTTACGCACCAAAGTCGCGTTTCAAAAGTTTGTTTTGCGCTCTTTTTCAGCCAATCAGGATCCACGGACACTGTGGGCAACGTGGTGACATAGGCAGGGGTCACCACCATCTTTCAGAAGGGCATGCAAGTGATTGGCTTGCTTTGGTGGGCGTCACAGGGGGTATAAAAGGGCGTGCACGCCGACCGCCATCTTACTTCTGCCGATCTCAGTATAGGGAGAGGTTGCTGATTCTGTAGGGAGAGCGTTAGGCAGGGAAGAAGACAAAAAAACTGCTTCTGCTGCTAGCGATTTGGCCTGCACAACACACCAGTCACTGTGTGTGCAGTGCAAGTGGAGGCTATATAGTGGTGTATCAGTGGTGTTGGTTGTTGGGCTGCCTTCTAAGGCTTCCTGACATTCCTGCATTGCTGTTTACCCACTGCTCCGCAAACTGCTTTTTTAAAAGCAATCCAATCTCCCTTATCCTCTAGTCACTTTTGTCACAGCTGTGCCATCGAGCCTGTGACATAGCGCTCAGATATCAGTGGGCCTCACACAATCCAAAAGTGTCCAGTGTCCAAAAGTGTGGGCAGAGATTCAAAATCTCCCTTATCCTCTAGTCACTTTGGTCACAGCTGTGCCATCGAGCCTGTCACATAGCGCTCAGATATTCATTGGGCCTCACACAATCCAAAAGTGTCCAGTGCCAAAAGTGTGTGCAGAGATTCAAAATCTCCCTTATCCTCTAGTCACTTTGGTCACAGCTGTGCCATCGAGCCTGTCATATAGCGCTCAGATATTCATTGGGCCTCACACAATCCAAAAGTGTCCAGTGTCCAAAAGTGTGTGCAGAGATTCAAAATCTCCCTTATCCTCTAGTCACTTTGGTCACAGCTGTGCCATCGAGCCTGTCACATAGCGCTCAGATATCAGTGGGCCTCACACAATCCAAAAGTGTCCAGTGTCCAAAAGTGTGTGCAGAGATTCAAAATCTCCCTTATCCTCTAGTCACTTTGGTCACAGCTGTGCCATCGAGCCTGTCACATTGCACTCAGATATTCATTGGGCCTCACACAATCCAAAAGTGTCCAGTGTCCAAAAGTATGTGCAGAGATTCAAAATCTCCCTTATCCTCTTGTCACTTTGGTTACAGCTGTGCCATCGAGCCTGTGACATAGCGCTCAGATATCAGTGGGCCTCACACAATCCAAAAGTGTCCAGTGTCCAAAAGTGTGTGCAGAGATTCAAAATCTCCCTTATCCTCTAGTCACTTTGGTCACAGCTGTGCCATCGAGCCTGTGACATAGCGCTCAGATATTCATTGGGCCTCACACAATCCAAAAGTGTCCAGTGTCCAAAAGTGTGTGCAGAGATTCAAAATCTCCCTTATCCTCTTGTCACTTTGGTCACAGCTGTGCCATCGAGCCTGTGACATAGCACTCAGATATCAGTGGGCCTCACACAATCCAAAAGTGTCCAGTGTCCAAAAGTGTGTGCAGAGATTCAAAATCTCCCTTATCCTCTAGTCACTTTGGTCACAGCTGTGCCATCGAGCCTGTCACATAGCGCTCAGATATCAGTGGGCCTCACACAATCCAAAAGTGTCCAGTGTCCAAAAGTGTGTGCAGAGATTCAAAATCTCCCTTATCCTCTAGTCACTTTGGTCACAGCTGTGCCATCGAGCCTGTCACATAGCGCTCAGATATTCATTGGGCCTCACACAATCCAAAAGTGTCCAGTGTCCAAAAGTGTGTGCAGAGATTCAAAATCTCCCTTATCCTCTAGTCACTTTGGTCACAGCTGTGCCATCGAGCCTGTGACATAGCGCTCAGATATCAGTGGGCCTCACACAATCCAAAACTGTCCAGTGTCCAAAAGTGTGTGCAGAGATTCAAAATCTCCCTTATCCTCTAGTCACTTTGGTCACAGCTGTGCCATCGAGCCTGTCACATAGAGCTCAGATATCAGTGGACCTCACACAATCCAAGAGTGTCCAGTGTCCACAAGTGTCTGCAGAAATTCAAAATCTCCCCTGTCCTATAGACACCTTGTACCTTGTTTTACATTACTATATAGTTTGTTGGATTTTGTCTACATTTCTACCAAAAATGAGGAAGGCTGGTGGAAGAGGCCGTGGAATTGGGCGGGGGTTGGCAGCTGGTAATGATGGTGTTGGTGGTGGATCTGATGGTAGTGGCAAGAGCAAAATAGGACCGAATGCAGGAGGTGTTGAGCCTGCGTCATCGTCTGGCTACATAAGGCCTCGAACGCTTAGTTTTCTAGGAGTTGGCAAACCGCTTTTAAAGCCAGAGCATCAGGAAAAAGTTTTGTCTTACATTGCTGACTCAGCCTCCAGCTCTATCGCCTCCTCTTCTTCAGTTGTAAAAAGTAAAAGTACTGAGTCGTCATTGGAGGCTCATGTTCATGAACCACACCTTTCCTTGTGTCCTTCACCCCAACCAAGATTGAAGGATGACGCAGGCCATACTACTGATTATTCCATGGAGCTGTTTTCACATACCATGCCTGGATTATCAAGTCAAATGGTGAATTACCCAGGCCAAGATGAATCTGACATGGAGTGCACTGATGCACAGCCGCTGATGGATGATTCTGCTGGTACATTCACTCAGAGCACTACATTGTCCTCGCAGTGTACAGAGCCAGATTCTGACCCTGATGAGACTCAGGTGCCCCTTCCCGCACACTATACCACCATACACGGTGACACAGAGGAAGGTGCACATGACATTGAAGAGGAGGTGATGGATGACCCAGTTGTTGACCCAGATTGGCATCCATTGGGGGGAAGAGGGTGCTGCTTCCAATAGCTCAGATGAGGAGCATCCACAGCAGACATCGACATCGCAACAGCTGTTATCTGGCAGGCCCGTAGCACTCCAAATACAGGTTCCAAACATCAAAAGAGTTGCTGGACAGCTTGTCCAGAGGGTCAAAAGATCACAGCGTGCTAGGCCGCAAAATGTCTGCCAAAGTAGGAAGAGTGCAGTGTGGCACTTTTTTGAACAAAATCCTCATGATCAGGCCAAGGTTATCTGTAAGAAGTGCGCAAAGACCTTTAGCCGAGGGAAAAATCTGAAAAATTTGAATACCAGTTGCATGCTTAGACATTTAACCAGCATGCACTTGTGCAACTGATTACAACGAAGGTAGTCAGCAATGCTACATTGTTTCCCCCACTGTAAGCCCACCGGTTAGCACAGCAGCAAATGTTGAGGTGTCGTTGCAAGGCCACAGCAGTCAGGGAATCCCACTGTTATATCAACAAAAGACTGATTCTAGGCCATCAGAAAGAACACCAACTCCATCACCATCATCAACCCTCTCTCAGTCCGCCCTGTCCACCGCTACTTCCACCATATGCAGCTCTCAAGTCCAGCTCACCCTCCCAGACACTATGAGTAGGTCAAGAAAGTACTCAGTCTCTCATCCGCGTACACTGGGTTTGAACGCCCACATTGCCAAACTAATCTCGTTTGAGATGATGCCCTTTCGGTTGGTGGAAAGCACAGCTTTCCGCGAACTCATGGCCTATGCAGTACCACGCTATGACCTACCCAGTCGCCACTTCTTCTCTCGCAAAGCTATCCCAGCCCTCCACCATCATGTGAAAGACCGCATTGTCCATGCACTAAAGCAGTCAGTGAGCGGAAAGGTGCACCTCACAACTGATGCATGGTCCAGTCGGCATGGCCAGGGCCGTTACGTGTCCATCACTGCGCACTGGGTTAATGTGGTGGATGCAGGGTCCACAGGGGACAGCGGTGGTGGGACAGTGCTGCCTAGCCCACGGTATAGGAAACAGTTGGCTGTAGGCGTTCGACCCTCCTCCTCCTCCTCCAGAAGCGAAAGCTCGTCCACAGAGCGCAGTCGTACGAGCACTCCATCTGCAGCTGCCACTGTTGCACACGATGTGTCCCCCTATCGAGCAGCTAGTGGAAAGCGTCAGCAGGCTGTGTTGCAGATGATGTGTTTGGGCAACAGACACACCGCCGAGGTGCTGGCCGAGTGCTTGAAGCGACAAACTGCGTCATGGCTGGGCAGTGTACATCTTGAGGCAGGCAAGGTAGTTAGTGATAACGGCCGTAATTTTGTGGCAGCCATAGCCCTTTCAAAACTCAGCCACATACCTTGCTTGGCTCACACCTTGAACCTGGTGGTGCAGTGCTTCCTCAAAAATTATCCGGAGATAACAGCCCTGCTCCAGAAGGTGCGAAGACTGTGCGCGCACATCCGCCGGTCGCCTGTACACTCCGTTCGTATGCAGAAGCTGCAGCGATTGCTCCACCTTCCCAACCACCGCCTCATTATCGACATTGCAACAAGGTGGAACTCCACCCTGCACATGGTGGAGCGGCTGTGCGAGCAGAGGCAGGCCATAATGCATTTGTGGGAGGATACACGGCCAGGCACTTTGAGAGCAGACATGGAGTTGACAGGTGTGCAGTGGTCGAAGCTGAAAGACCTCTGTAAAGTCCTTCAGTGTTTTGAGGAATGCACACGGCTGGTAAGCACAGACGACGCCATCCTAAGCATGAGCATCCCACTTATGCGTCTGCTCATGCAAACTTTGACGCACCTTAAGGAGCAGGCGTCTGCAGCCAATGTTGATGAGAAGGAAGAGGAGGAGGGAATCCTTGATGACATTCAGCCACTGTCTGCTCAGGGACCTCTCCTGGACGAGGTGGAGGAAGAAGAGGAGGAGGAGGATGATGATGGGGATGATTACTTAGGGGAGGAGGATGCATCTCATGGGGTAAGTGAAAATGTTGGCGTGGCAAGGTCTGGTACAGGGTTTGTGCGTGACTGGAGGGATGTGGATTTGCCAGAAAGTGCTCCTCCACCCAGCACTCGCAGTGCATCATTGACACCGGGAACATTGGCCCACATGTCAGATTATGCCTTGCAGATCCTAAAAAGGGACCCCCGCATTGCCAAAATGATGAACGATGACGACTACTGGTTGGCCAGCATCCTGGATCCACGCTATAAAGGCAAATTACAAAACATCATGCCACAGGAGAACCTTGACCTAATATTGGCTAATAAACAAGCAACTCTGGTAAATCGGTTGCTTGAGGCATTCCCAGCACACAGCAGCGGTGATGGTTCTCACACGAGCCGTACGGGCCGGGGGCAGCTTGGCAGAGGTGTTCGTGGTGCACACAGCAGAAGTGGCGTTGGAGACAGGGGTTTCATGACAATGTTGTGGACTGATTTTTCAAATACCGCTCACACAACTGGTAATACTGCATCGATGGAAAGTGACAGGAGACAGCAGTTGTCAACTATGGTTACAAACTACTTTTCCTCCCATATCGATGTTCTCCCACACAGGTCATTCCCCTTTGACTATTGGGCCGCTAAACTGGACACCTGGCCTGAATTGGCCCAATATGCCTTACAGGAGCTCGCTTGCCCAGCTGCAAGTGTGCTATCAGAAAGAGTCTTCAGTGCAGCTGGATCAATCCTGACAGAAAAAAGGACCCGTCTGTCAACCCAAAATGTGGATGATCTAACCTTCATTAAAATGAACCATGCATGGGTTTCCAAGGATTTTGTCCCACCTTCCCCTGATGACACATAGGGTGACAGAAAAATGGCTTGCTTTGGTCCACCTCTTCCTGGGACTTCACCTATTTCGCCTTTTGCATCAGCTGAATGTCCAACATCAACATATGCCACTTTCTAAAACTCCCTAACTGTGCTGCCTCCCCCCCCATGGCCGGGGTCACCACCTAGCGCACGACACCGTGCGAGTGCCGTTGCCTTGGACAGGTGGGTAGGCCGACTCTTGGGCGCGGGCATTGGCACAGGGTCCCTCATAGTGCAATCAAGTGTCTCTGATGGTGGTGGTGCACACCCGCCGTCAGACACACTGCTGTACTATGAGGGGCCCAGTGCCAGTACCGACGCCCACGAGTGGGCCCCCCTTGCTTGGGCAGGGCCCCAGCATTTGCAATCTTTACCTCTCCCTGCTCCTCCGTTATGTAATCTGGGCCGTCAAATCCATACTGTGCCTGACACCGTCTGAGCCTGCCTCCTGATGTATAGACATATATTTTGAATGTGTACGCTATCCATACATGTTATCTGGGGATACGGTACCCTTTCTAACCTTTGTGCAATCACGTGCAATCCATACTGGGCCTAACACCATCTGAGCCTGCCTCCTGAGACATATATTTTGAATGTGTACGCTATCCATACATGTTATCCGGGGATACGGTACCCTTTCTAACCTTTGTGCAATCACGTGCAATCCATACTGGGCCTAACACCGTCTGAGCCTGCCTCCTGAGACATATATTTTGAATGTGTACGCTATCCATACATGTTATCCGGGGATACGGTACCCTTTCTAACCTTTGTGCAATCACGTGCAATCCATACTGGGCCTAACACCGTCTGAGCCTGCCTCCTGAGACATATGTTTTGAATGTGTACCCTATCCATACATGTTATCCGGGGATACGGTACCCTTTCTAACCTTTGTGCAATCACGTGCAATCCATACTGGGCCTAACACCGTCTGAGCCTGCCTCCTGAGACATATATTTTGAATGTGTACGCTATCCATACATGTTATCCGGGGAAACGGTACCCTTTCTAACCTTTGTGCAATCACGTGCAATCCATACTGGGCCTAACACCGTCTGAGCCTGCCTCCTGATATATAGACATATATTTTGAATGTGTACGCTATCCATACATGTTATCTGGGGATACGGTACCCTTTCTAACCTTTGTGCAATCACGTGCAATCCATACTGGGCCTAACACCGTCTGAGCCTGCCTCCTGATGTATAGACATATATTTTGAATGTGTACGCTATCCATACATGTTATCTGGGGATACGGTATCCTTTCTAACCTTTGTGCAATCACGTGCAATCCATACTGGGCCTAACACCGTCTGAGCCTGCCTCCTGAGACATATATTTTGAATGTGTACGCTATCCATACATGTTATCCGGGGATACGGTACCCTTTCTAACCTTTGTGCAATCCATACTGGGCCTAACACCGTCTGAGCCTGCCTCCTGATGTATAGACATATATTTTGAATGTGTACGCTATCCATACATGTTATCCGGGGATACGGTACCCTTTCTAACCTTTGTGCAATCACGTGCAATCCATACTGGGCCTAACACCGTCTGAGCCTGCCTCCTGAGACATATATTTTGAATGTGTACGCTATCCATACATGTTATCAGGGGATACGGTACCCTTTCTCACCTTTGTGCAATCACGTGTAATCCATACTGGGCGTGAGAACGGCTGGCGAGCTGTTAAGCAAGCTACAGCACCTGTGGTTTGCACACGTAAGTTTTTCATTTTTTCAGGAATGACGGTTAGGCCTAATTCCGGAACTGCGGTTGACCTGCACTTACTGGGAAATCATTGTTCGCGGGTAATAATTGTAATCAGTGATCCCCATCACTAACGTTGTTCAGCGGGTTATCTGCACCTGTAAGCGACAAACGCTGGCCTTTTCAGTGTAGCGCACATGCAGCCACGGACATGTAAGGGCATGACACACCAGTTATTGGCCAATCTCATGTGCCAGAGCCTCACGTGTCCCTCTAGTTAGCCGGACTCGGACCGCGGGGCATGACGGATTCTCGTTCGTTAATGGAATTAAGCTTGCAATGTGTGCATCTGTTCTGTAGCTGGCATGGTTGAGGTTTCCCAGGTGGAGTCAAATTTAACCGTAGGCTCCACTCCTTGTGGTGCCCTTCTGGACATTCCTTTAAGGTTCAGCTTTGCAACCATACTGCCCACGTAAAACAAACACTTTGCCTTCATGAACGCTGTTTGGAGGGTCATGACTCGTGGGAATAACGCCGCCCAATCAGTTAACCTGCTAGAGAGATCCTTCGTTGCTCCCAAGCATGACATCACACTCCCTAGGAAGAAGGTAATGCCACTGTGGCGACCGTACTCCTGGTGAAACTCAGGTTACCCTTCCCATATACAGTTCCATCTTACACGGTGACAAAGAGGAAGCTGCAGATGAAAGTGCAGGTTCGGCCCACCCGCCATCAGACACACCACCGTACTATCAGGGGCCCTGTGCCAGTGCCGTCGCCAATGAGTGGGCCCCCCCTGCTTGCCCAGGATCACAGCGCTTGCAAAGTTGAAATACTGTGCAGTGAGATGGAAGATGGGGACGACGAGGAGTCTAGACTAGTACAGGGATTCCCTAGCGAGGAGACTTATTTGATTGTTTTCAATGTTGGGACAGCAATTTTTGGGGAGCACTATACTCTGGAGAATGATAGATGGGGCCCATCATACACTGGAACATTCCAAAGGTGGACATCAGACACTGGAGCAGCATTTACAGGGCCCATTATACACTAGAGCATTAGAAATGGGGCCCATTATGTTTGGAGCATTATTTGGGCCCATAAGACAGTGGAGCTTCATCCATGGGGACCAACATATACTGTAACATTATGTGGAGCTCATCATATACTGTTTCAAACATTATATGGGACCAATGATTCTGAATGGAGAAATAGATGGGCCTCGTCATGAGATGTAAAAAGTGAGGTATTTTTCATTGTACTATACCGCCATTTCTCTGCCGTATCGGAGCATGATGAGTTGTGGTATGTGTTAAAGGGGCGCTCTTTCGCCCAGGGCACATGAAAACCTGCAGCCAGCCCTCCCCCCCACAACTTTAGCCAAATAACCCCCATTTTTCAGTGCGTAACTTGTATTATGAAGTTAATTAAGGATGACAAGCTAAGTAAGAAGAATTGATGCTTTTGGCATTCAAATGGGCACTGTAGGTGTGTTTCCTGTCCTCCTCTCACTGCCGACTTTTATTCCCCATTGACTTACATTGGGTTTCGTGTTTCGGGACGACCCCGACTTTTCCCTATAATCGGATGATCTTGCTCGACCCGACTTTTGGAAAAGTCGAGTTTCACGAAACGAAACGCGACCCTAAAAAACCAAAAGTCGCTCAACTCTAATCATCATGATGCGCGGTCTGTGCGCATCATGATGCGCCGTCTGTGCCGACTGCGGGGGGTCTGTGCCGACTGTCGTGGGTCTGTACGGGCCTGCAGGGTGCCTGTGCCGGTTGCCGGTGGTCCGTACGGGCCTCTCGGGGGTCTGTGCCGACTGCCGGGTGCCTGTGCCGGTTGCCGGTGGTCTCTGCGGGCCTGCCGGGGGTCTTGTGTGTGCAGGCATCGTCCGATGGGACTACAAGTCCCATCGGGCGATGCCTGCTACACTGACAGTGATTGACACATTAGCCAATGATGGGACAGTAGTAGTCCCATCATCCGGCTAATGTGTTGAATGTAAAAAAAAAAAACATACTACATACATACTACATACATACATACTACATACATACTACATACATGCTACATATATACATACTACATACATACTACATACATACTACATACATACAACATACATACATACTACATACATACTACATATATACTACATTCATACAGCATACATAGATACTACATACATACAGGATTCAAGATTCAAGATTCAAAGAAGCTTTATTGGCAGGACTAAATACACATTAGTTTTGCCAAAGCAGGTGTACAGAAGGGAATTGTGATAGGGACTGTAGGGATGTTGGGAAGGGGCTGTAGGAAAGGTGGATGGGGAAGATCCATGATGGGGCTATAAAAGTCCATGGCATAGGGAAGGTCGATGGGGGCATGGGGGCAGATCCAGGATGAGGCTATACATACATACTACATACATGCTACATACATACTACATATATACATACTACATACATACTATATACATACTACATATATACTACATTCATACAGCATACATATATACTAATAACATACTACATACATGCTACATACATACATACTACATATATACATACTGCATACATACTATATACATACTACATATATACTACATTCATACAGCATACATATATACTACATACATACTACATACATACTACATACATGCTACATACATGCTACATACATACAACATACATACAACATATATTCAACATACATACATGCTACATACATACTACATATATACTACATTCATACAACTTACATATATACTACATACATACTACATGCATACTACATACATACTACATACATGCTACATATATACATACTACATACATACTACATATATACTACATACATGCTACTTACAGTATATACATACTACATACATACTATATACATACTACATACATACTACATATATACTACATACATATATACTACATACAACATACATACATACTACATACATTCTTCATATATACTACATTCATACAGCATACATACATACTACATACTACATATATACTACATTCATACAACATACATACTACATACTACATACATGCTTCATATATACTACATTCATACAACATACATACTGCATACAACATACATACATACTGCATACATGCTACATATATACTACATTCATGCAACATACATAGATACTACATACATACTACATACTGCATAAATACAACATACATACATTCATACAATACATACATACTACATACAATACATTCATACATTCATACAATACATACATATAGACATACAGTACATATAACATAGAGTACATACTCACCAACACTTGTCACATTGTTCCCCAAAGCCAGTGTCATCTAAGGAAAAATATGAAAATAACAAACAAGCCATATACTCCCTGATCCGCAGAATTCCACGCATGTCCCACGCCGATCTCCCGTGGAGAGCAGCAGCATCAGCTGATGCCACCGCTCTCTAGGGGCTCAAGGAATCCAGTGTCGGGAGGTAGGTATCCTTCCGCACTGTATTCCTCCACCACTGTAAAAAAATAGTCCCTAGTCTCACTTTTGGCATTGCTGTGTGAAAAAGTTCCCACGCAGCATTTGCCATAAAGTGAGACCAGGGACTATTTTTTTACAGTGGCAGAGGAATACAGTGCAGAAGGATAACTACCTCACGACACTGGATTCCTGAGCCCCGTAGAGAGCGGTCGCATCAGCTGATGCTGCTGCTCTCCACGGAAGATCGGCGTGGGACACTCACTCGTGGATTTCTGCAGATCAGGGAGTATTTGGTGGTTTGTTATTTTCATATTTTTCCTTAGATGACACTGGCTTCGGGGATCAAAGAGACAAGTATTGGTGAGTATGTACTCTGTGTTGTATGTACTGTATGTCTATATGTATGTATTGTATGAATGTATTGTATGTAGTATGTATGTTGTATGTCTAAAATATATAAAGTGCTCTCAGTGAGAGAAACAAAATAGGAATCTTGTGGGTATGATACCTTTTAATGGCTAACAAATAATAGTGAATGTTGTTACAAAGCAAGCTTTCGGGACTGCTTATGTCCCTTCATCAGGCTGATATGACAAAATATTTGAAGAAACTTTATTATTTATATACAGTTTAAAGCACAACATTTCAATAAACAAACAATGAGCTTGAAGAGAGAATCCTAAATTAGGTAAGATCAGATAGGTAGTATGAAAAGTTCTGAAGATCAAAGGGCTACTTGGAGTAGATAGCTCAGATATGGTAATGGATCATAAAACCTTCTGACAAATTGACTCCTGTGTGAATAGAATCAAAGATAGTAATGAATTTATGCTCCCACACTCTCCGATGCGTCTGTGATTTAAAATTGCCTTTTAAAATGACAACTTTCATATTGCCTATGTTGTGTCCTGGACCACAGAAATGTTTAGCCACAGGTAAATGGGTTTTTTTGTCTGTAATTGTATGACGATGAGACCTCATCCTTGCTCTCAGTCTCTGTCCTGTTTCTCCAACATACAGGCCATCCACAGGACATATATTGCATAGAATTAAATACACCACATTGGAAGAGGAACATGTGAATGTCCCTGGGATATTATAGTCCTGCTGTGTGTTGGGAATTTGGATTTTGTCTTTGGTCTCTATATGAATGCAGGTTTTGCATTTTCTCCCATTGCAAGGATATGTTCCTCTTGGTGAATCAGAGGGCATTGAACTTCGGATAATGATGTTTCTTAGATTGGGAGGTTGTCTGTAACATAGCAAGGGGGGGTCTTTGAATAGTGTTTTTAACCGGTCATCCTTGTGTAGGATATGGTGAAGTTTCTTAGCCATTTTTCTGAGTATTTCAAGCTGTGGGTTGTAGGTCACTACCAGAGGTACACGATGATTTTCCTCTTTTTTTCTGTATTGAAGTACTTGACTTCTAGGGATCCTTGTGGCCCTAACAATCTGATCATCAATGGAGGTGGGATGGTAACCTTGATTTAAAAATGACATTTTAAGCTGGGTTAGGTGTTCATCCCTGTCCTTGGGACTGGAACAGATTCGGTTATATCTGAGGGCCTGGCTGTAGACAATGGATTTCTTAATGTGTTTAGGATGGAAGCTGTCCCATTTGAGGTATGTGGGATGGTCAATTGGTTTCCGATATACTGATGTTTGGAATGAACCATTTTGGATTTTTATGGTGGTGTCTAGGAAGTTGATTTTTGTTTTTGAATGGTCTAATGTCAAGTTTATGGTTGGATGAAATTTGTTGAATTTGTCATGGAAATTTAGAAGTTCTTGTTCAGGCTCAGTCCAGATTATTAATATGTCATCAATGTAACGGAAATAAGCAAAGGGTTTGATGAAAAATTCTCAGGGTGGATTGAAAACATCCTCAAGCCGCTGGTAAGGAAGACAGCCAGCTATATACAGGACACTACAGACCTGCTTAATAAGCTATCCACGATAGGTCCCCTCCCCGACAGCACCATCTTAGCCACCATGGACGTCGAATCCTTATATTCCAACATCCCACACGAAGATGGACTAGCGGCCTGCCAAATGTTTCTTGAGGCCAATGGGATCCCCTCCAAGTCTGTAATAGCACTTACCAGATTCATCCTCACACACAACTTTTTCTCTTTCGGTGAGGAGCTCTACCTACAACGCACCGGCACCGCTATGGGAAGTAAAATGGCACCCCAGTACGCTAATCTCTTCATGGCTAAACTGGAAAATGACTTTTTAGCATCCTGCTCCATCAAACCCTTTGCCTATTTCCGTTACATTGATGACATATTAATAATCTGGACTGAGCCTGAACAAGAACTTCTACTGGCTAACACGGTACCAAACCACTTTTTTTGTTGTTGTATGTCTGTAGCATGTTGTATGTATGTAGTATATATGTATGTTGTATGAATGTAGTATATATGTAGTATGTATGTAGTATCTATGTAGTATGTATATATGTAGTATGTATGTAGTATGTATATATGTAGTATGTATGTAGTATGTATGTAGTATATATATATATATATAATATATGTAGTATGTATGTAGTATGTATGTAGTATGTATGTAGTATGTATGTATGTATATATGTAGTATGTATGTAGTATGTTTGTAGTATATATATATATATATATATATATATATGTAGTATGTATGTAATATATATATATATATATATATATATATGTAGTATGTATGTAGCATATATATATACGTAGCATGTATGTAGTATATATATATGTAGTATGTATGTAGTATGTATATATGTAGTATGTATGTAGTATGTATATATGTAGTATGTATGTAGTATATATATATGTAGTATGTATGTAGTATGTATGTAGTATGTATATATGTAGTATGTATGTAGTATGTATATATGTAGTATGTATGTAGTATATATATATATATATATATATATATATGTAGTATGTATGTAGTATGTATATATGTAGCATGTATGTATTATTGATGGAGTATGTATGTATGTAGTATGTATATATGTAGTATGTATGTAGTATACATATATATATGTAGTATTATGTAGTATGTATGTAGTATATATATGTAGTATGTATGTAGTATATATATATATGTAGTATGTATGTAGTATGTATATATGTAGTATGTATGTAGTATGTATATATGTAGCATGTATGTAGTATGTATGTGTTATGTATGTATGTAGTATGTATATATGTAGTATGTATGTAGTATGTATGTAGTATGTTTTTTTGTTTTTTTTTACATTCAACACAGTAGCCGGATGATGGGACTACTACTGTCCCATCATTGGCTAATGTGTCAATCACTGTCATGGTAGCAGGCATCGCCTGATGGGACTTGTAGTCCCATCGGACGATGACTGCACAGACCCCCGGCAGCCAGCACAGACCCCCGGCAGGCCGGTACAGACCCCTGGCAGTCCGCACAGACCCCCGGGCAGTCAGCACAGACCCCCGGCAGGCCGGCACAGACCCCCGGAAGGTCCATACACACCCCCGAGAGGCTGTACAAGGACAGAAAAGGGTTTTTCTTATTCCGATACTGGAAGTCCCATAGACTTGAATGGGACTTCCGGTATCGGAATCGGCGATACCCGATACTTTTTTTAGATCGGCCGATCCATTCCGATACGATATTTTTCAGTATCGGCTGGTATCGCTCAACACTAGTCATAAGTATTCAGACCCTTTGCTCAGACACTCATATTTAAGTCACTTGCTGTCTATTTCCTTGTGATCCTCCTTGAGATGGTTCTACTCCTTCACTGGAGTCCAGCTGTGTTTAATTGAACTGATAAGACTTGATTTAGAAAGGCACAAACCTGTCTATATAAGACCTCACAGCTCACAGTGCATGTCAGACCAAACGAGAATCATGAGGTAAAAGGAACTCGCCAAGGAGCTCAGAGATAGAATTGTGGCAAGGCACAGATCTGGCCAAGGTTACAAAAGATTTTCAGCAGCACTTAAGGTTCCTAAGAGCGCAGTGGCCTACATAATCCTTAAATGGAAGAAGTTGTGGGAGAAGAGCCTTGGTGAGAGAGGAAAAGAAAATACCCAAGATTACTATGGCTGAGCTCCACAGATGCAGTAGGGAGATGGGGGAAAGTTCCACAAAGTCAACTATCATTGCAGCCCTCCACCAGTTGGGCCTTTATGGTAGAGTGGCCCGACGGACGCCTCTCCTCCGTGCCACACTGATAGCATGGCTGGTCTGGAGCCAGAATCTCCAGGAGTGGACCCTCTGGGCCGTGGCACCGAGGGGCCCCGGGCGAGCTGCCAGGTGGAACCGACCCCTATACAGGGACCGTTAGGATCAGGCCCAGGGGTTCGAGTACCACGGTAGCCGGTACCGAGAGGGGCGGTTCAGGATGGACTGGAGTAGGACTGTGGGACTGAAGTGTAGATGACAGAACAGAGCTGGAACACAGGAGATAGGAGTGGAGTAAGACTGTAGACTGGAACGTGGAGGGACTGAAGTGTAGATGACAGGGCAGAGCTGGAACACAGGAGACAGGAATGGAGTAAGACAGTAGACTGGAACGTGGAGGGATGGCTGGAGCAGGAACACAGGAAACAGGATTAGAGGAGGACAGAAGGACTGGAGCAGGATGAAACTGGAACACCGGAGGCAGGACTGGAGTAGGACGGAAGGACTGGAGCAGGATGGAACAGGAACACTGGAGGCAGGACTGGAGCAGGATGGAACAGGAACACTGGAGGCAGGACTGGAGTAGGATGGCAGGACTGAAGCAGGATGGAACAGGAACACTGGAGGCAGGACTAGAGTAGGACGGCATGACTGGAGCAGGATGGAACAGGAACACCGGAGGCAGGACTGGAGTAGGACGGCAGGACTGGAGCAGGATGGAACAGGAACACCGGAGGCAGGACTGGAGTAGGAAGGCAGGACTGGAGCAGGACGGAACAGGAACACCGGAGGTAGGACTGGAGTACAGCAGGGGACACGGATAGCCGGACTGCGAGGCTGCTGCAGGGAGCACAGGAGAACGGGACTGTGAGACTGCAGAGAGCACACGAAGAAGCGGGGCCCAGTGTGCTAGGAAACACAACGATCAGGCGCCTCCCTCAGGGGGAAGCAGCCTGATATGCCCCTGTCTGGTCTGCCATTGGTCAGGGGGTGCTTCCGGGTCAGGGCATAGCCGGAGCACAAGAAGCTGAAGGGAGGCGTGGCCGCGGCCTATGGCGCATGCGCATTGCATGCAAAGACGCCGTCGGCCGCGCGCCAGTCAGATGTGACTGCCGTGGCTGTCGGGCGGCAAGGGGCTGCGGCGTGGGAGTGATGGCCGGGTGAGTATGCAGAGACGGTGTGACACACACATATGAAAGCCCGCATAGAGTTGAATGCAGCCAAGTACAGAGATATCCTGGATAAAAACCTCTTGCAGAGTGCTCTGGACCTTAGACTTGGCCGAAGGTTCACCTTCTAACAAGACAATGACCCTAAGCACACAGCTAAAATAACAAAGGAGTGTGTCATGTTCCAGTTCGGGGTTTGCTTTCTGCTTCCTGACCTGGTCAGGTGGGGTTTAACCTTCTCTGCCTCTCTCTGGTGTATGAGTAGCTATTTCCCTGCGCTGTGGTTGGCAACTGATTTCAGTGATAGTTCATGTCTTCGGCAAGAGAAGCTGACCTAGTGTACCCTGAGTGTGTCCTTTGCTACCTGTCTGCCCGTATTTGTATTTGCCCCATTTCCCTACCTCTGACTTAGTGTTTTCTGTGTGACTGTTTCCCACAGTGTATGACCCGGCTTGACTTCTGACCTGCCCATCCATCTTCTGTTCCTGTTTTGGATTGTTCTCTCTGGCTCTAATCTTTGGCGTGTTTCTGGCTGTGCTTTTGTCTTGTCCTCTTGTTACCGTGCTTCTGAGTGGCTTTTTGACCTCTGGCTTTCTTCAGACCTTGCTCCTGCCTTCCCCTCTGACACTGCATTCATGGCTGTTGCTGATTTGGCTTGTATGACCTCTCTTCCGCTCCCTAGCGGAGTTTGCTCAGCTCTACAGGTCTTCGCTTGAGGTGAGCTCCTGTTAACTCCCTTCCTTGCCCTCTGGTGGTTGTCCCTGTATTGCACGACAGAGTGGCTTCAGAACAACTCTGTGACTATTCTTAACTGGCCCAGCCAGAGCCCTGACCTAAACCCAATTGAGCATCCCTGGAGAAACCTGAAAATGGCTATTTCCCAACATTCACCATCCAACTTGACAGAACTGGAGGCACCTGCAAGGAAGAATGGCAGAGGATCCCCAAATCCAGGTGTGAAAAACTTGTTGCATCATTCCCAAGAAGACTCATGGCTTTATTAGCTCAAAAGGGTTCTTCTTCTTAATACTGAGCAAAGGGTCTGAATACCTATGACTATGTGATATTTCAGTTTTTCTTTTTTAATACATTTTCAAAAATTTCGACAGTTCTCTTTTTTTCTGTCAATATGGGGTGTAGAGTGTACATTACTCAGAAAAAAATGAACTTTTTTGAATTTACCAAATGGCTGCAATGAAACAAAAAGTGAAAAATTTAAAGGGGTCTAAATACTTTCTGTACCCACTGTATATGTCTTCCATTCGAGTATTTATGTCCCTCATTCTGGTACAAATGTCTCTCATCCTGGACCCATCCTGGTATATATATATATCCTCCATCCTGGTATATGTCCTTCGTTCTGCCACCATTCTTTACTTTATAGAAAATAATAAACCATTATATTCACCAAGGGTGTGTACATAGAAGTAATGGGGCTCCATAGCACAAGTATAATGCACTCACCATAGTCCTCCATTCAGTATAATGTACAGCCCATAGTCCTCCATATTTTATAATGTATCCCATAGTCCACTATATAATATAATGCACTCTCCATAGTCCTCCATATAGTATAATGCACCTCCATATTAGTATAATACACAGCCAACATCCTTTATATAATATAATACACAGCCCATAGTCTTCCATATTAGTGTGATACACAGTCTATATCTTTCATGTAATATAATGCACAGCCCATAGTCATCCATGTAGTATAATGCACAGCCAATAGTCATCCATGTAGTATAATGCGCAGCCCATAGTCATCCATATAAAATAGTGCACAGACCATAGTCGTCCATGTAGCATAAAGCAGAAACCATATTCATCCATGTAGTATAATGCACAGCCAATAGTCATCCATGTAGTATAATGCACAGCCCATAGTCATCTATGTAAATTGTTGCACATACCATAGTCGTCCATGTAGCATAAAGCTGAAACCATAGTCATCCATGTAGAAGTATGGCCACCGTGTACTCACTGATTTTAAAAAATAAAAAAATACCTTCCCTCCACTCCCCCGCTATGTGATGTTCTCTTCAAAGGCCGGCAGCTGACTTCAGTGAGCAAGCGACGAGAGCACATGATGTCACTGCCATGTACCCAAGGTAACATCAGCTGCTGGCCTCTGATTGGTCAGCAGAGTATATTGCCGAGCACGGACCCGATGGGTCTGTGAGCTGCAATACACTTCAGCTGAATGTGTGTCTGAGAATCTGAGGTTCACAAATTTCTTTGATAATATAATCAATTATTTAGATGCTACCTTCTTGAGAAATAGCTCTAGCAATACTGTCAACCAGGGGTGGTAACTTGAAAAAAAAAATCCTGAACAGAGAATCATTTTGGATTTTCAAGTTAAACACTAGAATTCTGTTAAGACTAAAAGTGAGACACGATCCTAACCTTCAGTGTATGTAATTGATTGTTGCTTTTTTCTGTTTTGCTTTTTTCCGTTAATAGTTTTTAAATAGTTATGTATATGTTTTATCAGGTCAACTAATCACATGCATGTCTTTTTACATTGCCTGAATAACAACATATGGCTTACAGCCAATAGTACTTAATGGTGGTTCACCAACAGCTGTCATGAATTTTTTTTAACATGCCAATAAATGTGAAGTCTAAATACTTTTCTTGTTTCATCACTAGAGGATTCTTCTTTTTTTGTAAGAATCTGTGGATTGCACAGACCCTGACACTGCCATGACAGAGAATCATTCTGGATTATCAAGTTAAACACTAGAACTCTGTTAAAGCTAAAAAAAAAAAAAACCTGAAAAAAAAATTAAATGTGAGACATGATCTAATTCTTCAATATCTGTGATTGTTTCTTTTTTCTGTTTTGTTTAGTGTGTGATATGAGGTTGCTGTGATTTTTTTTCCAGTGGATTTTGCTGCACTAACATGAGTGGCTCCATGCAAAGTCTCCATTCTGACTCTTAGGGCAGAGACACACTGGCAAATTTTTCGTCCGAGAATCGGATGGTAAAACTTGCCCTGGCCGGCACCTCTCCTGACCTGAACTTGACAGCTGCATAGTAATCCATCATACTGTCATGCTCAGGTCAGGAGAGGTGCCGGCCAGGGCAAGTTTTACCATCCGATTCTGGGATGAAAAATTTGCCAGTGTGTCTCTGCCCTAATTCTCCTAATAGCAGATCTGCTGAGCAGTCTCTCCCTCCCCATCCTTTCTTAAGTGACAGGTTCTTAGGGTATGTGCACACGTTGCGGATTCTGCTGCGGATTCGCAGTGGATTTGGCCCTACGAATCCGCAGCAGATTCTCCTGCGGTGTACAGTACCATTGTATTCAATGTAAAATAAAAAACGCTGTGCACATGCTGCAGATATTCCGCAAATATTTGCTGCAGTTTTGAATCCGCAGCATCTCAATTCTTTGTGCGGATTCCACAGCGTTTTTACATCACTTCAATTATAGGAATCCGCCGGTGTAAAATCACAGGTGAAATCCGCAAAAAAACTGCAGAAAGCCCGCAGTAAATCTGCACTAAATCTGCAAGTAAAATGCAGGGCATTTTACCTGCGGATTTAGCCAAATCTGCGCAGAATCCGCAACGTGTGCACATACCCTTACACTCTTCCTTCTAACTCCATTGATAACTATGATCAGTGCAGGGTGTCGAATCAAAGAGCTGCAGCTCATTGGCAGGTTAACAAGAGTTAAATCCTTGCTGGGCTAGGGTAATTAATCTCCTTTATTCACATGCTGTGGGAGAACCAGTCATGTCTGCTCTCCTTCTATTTATGCTAGTTTTACTATGTAGGTAAAGGCAGCTGTAGTTAATCTATCCTGGTCTGGAGAGCTGGGCCCATCCTGATTAACTGGTGGTTACTCCAAAGTTGTTTATTGAAGCCTTTCCTTTTCCCTTAATGTCTTTGTTACCTCATGGGCTCTACACTTTTTGTTCCTTAGTGTTTTTCCCTGTAAAAATGTTGTGTGATTGTGCTTCTTTTTAGTCATCTGTTTTGTTTGTGTGCTCCTCATACACTTAACAGATTTGTGCTACCCAGGAGCATAGTGAGGAAAGGGACTCGGGTGTACCCACCATCAGGGGTAATCCTGGGGACAGGGATAGCTAGGTACACCTAGCCTGAGGGACAGTATATGAGCCTATTTGCTATTCCACAATCACACCACAATCCACAGTAATGCCACCAGTTATTTCTAACATATTGAAATTTGGATAACAATCATGTTTATTTTCTCAAAAGTGACTTATTTGAAGTCCAAGACTCAGCAACTTTCTTTTGTAATAAGTCAGTGGATAGTTTAGTTGTCAATGATTTACTACTGTCTGGTATTTCAGATTGGGCTGAAAACTTTGCACACAGTGCAAACATTCTGTCTGTTACAAAGCTTTTTTTCTATTAAATTCATTGAGTTATGATGGTTTAAGAGATCTGAGTAGGTTTCCATTGTCAATGCCAGCAAACCTTTTAAGATATTTTGTTTGTATTCTTGCACAATCACATGCATCAGACTTTTTATACTATTTAAAGGATCTATCTATCTATCTATCTATCTATCTATCTATCTATCTATCTATCTATCTATCTATCTATCTATCTATCTATTTCATCCATCAAATGGATTATTATGAAAATCTGTTCATGCTTCATAGCACTTATCATTCAAGGTTCAAAATTTATTATTTGCAACTGTAACACTTGGATTTCTACCATTCAGCCCAACTCCATCTGGGCCAATACAAATATCAAAGATTTCTTGCAAGACAAAAGTTTTGCAGTAGAAGTAGTCTGATTTTTAGAATCACATCTTACAACCCTTGGCAAAAATTATGGAATCACCGGCCTTGGAGGATGTTCATTCAGTTGTTTCATTTTGTAGAAAGAAATCAGATCACAGACATGGCACACAACTAAAGTCAATTCAAATGGAAACTTTCTGGCTTTAAGAAGCACTAAAAGAAATCAAGAATCCAAGGTCGGTGATTACATAATTTTTCCAAGGGTTGTATTTTACATCACTTTAAAAACTTGGTGTGTGCGTCCCTGCCTTAGCGAAGAAATGGAACCACAACGTAATTAGTAAAAAGGAAAATGTGCAGGAATTGTCATACTCTGGAGAGTGTTTTTCTAGGAAACTTTGAGTATTGGCATTCATAAGGATGTTAATTTGTCATGTGGCACCTACATAAACATTGTTTTGACCAATTAAAGGTATCCCATAGTGGCAGTGGCTTCTTTCTGGAATATAGTTCACCAGAGTAATAACTAGGCCTCTTAACTGTCTACATCTTGATTCAGTCAACCATTTGTGCAATATTCTTAGAAAACAAGTCTGTTCTATGAGAGACCCACCTTACAGCACACAGGATTTAAATGACCTGCTTCAAATGTTTTAGTGTTAGTCACTGTAGACAGTGTCGCACTCGAGCACCTTGGCCCACCAGAGAAAATCATTCTTGGGGTCCACTATGTAGCTACATAGATATAAATACAAGTGTGGCGCCCCTGAGGCTTCAGTCGCCACAGAGGTACTGCACCTTCTCATATGGTGTAGTGCCCCACCATCCTGATAGGCTGGGAACTCCTTTCCGCATTCCAACACCTGAACCCCACACACAGGATAGTTCAGCAGAGACCCATCCATGCTTTATGCTAGAAAGGTCATAGGGTGCCTTTTGTGGTCCCTGGCTTCGTAACACGAGAGGTGCTGGGGAGGCGGGTGGAGTTAAAAATAAAAGAGAGGGAAGGTATAGGATTTCAGGTCAGTCTGACAGAAGGTCAGTCTGGGGGGGTGTCCCAGAGAGAGAGCAGGCTGACAGCAGGTCAGCCTGAGAGGAGCTCAAGGCAGAGGAAGACAGTCAGTCAGGAGAGGCTGAGGACTGGTCTTAGTGGAACGAGCTCCTCACGGAAGGAAGAGAAGGAGAAAGAGACGTAGACTGAAGACTACAGATTCCATAAGAGAGAGATAGAACAGAACGGAATGAAGGAGAATAGAAGGACGGTGGGTAGCAGGTTGAGAAAGAGAGAGAACCCTTCCAGTCCAGAGAGCGTAAAGGCCGGGGCCCGGTCCCCGAGGTTGATTGGAACTTTATGTCCGGCAACAGACACCGGAGGAGTAGTGAGCCACTAACGCCTTGCTCCCATCATAGACTTGGGACACAACAGCAACTGAATAGAGAGCCGGGATGTAGTGAGGAGTCCCCGAGCAGGCTACAGCTGTCAGTCATACAAGTAAAGACTAGGAACACCTAGAGAGAGGCATTCCAGGGTAACTAAGTACTGGAGTGCTTTGCACCTAAAGGCGCATTGGAGGAGTCGATCAGGAATGTACATGTTGGCAGAGTGTGGAAGGGAGAATCCTATCCTGCCTGGAGGTTGGCTGGAGCCCTGACCTGGAGAACACAGTACGGAGGCAGGCAGTGGTGTGAACTGCAAACAGTGAGTAAAGCTTTGGAACCGCATACTCTGGTGTCCTCCAGTTATTCCAGCACCGCTACACCTGGGCACCCGCCTCCATACCATTCTGCACCTCTCCTCATCCATTGCACCTACACTGCCCTGGGACTACAGCTCCACCTGTGGGGAGCTATACCATCTCTGCTGCACCACACCATCAGTCCCAGCGGATCTGCATGCAGCGTTGGCTTACCACCTTACTTGCCAAACACCACGGGTGGCGTCACGAACTATTCATATAAACTCTAACATAGGGATGGGCGAATCTACTCGTTAGGACTCGTTACTCTGCGAGTAGTAGGGGACTCGCAGGAGTCGGTACTCTGCGTGTTTCCAAGCGATTACTCGCACAGTAACGAGTCCAATGCAAATGCTAGCGTTTTCCAAGCGATCTGTAGCATCACTTGGAGAACTGATTGACAGGTTGGTCACACTCGTCAAACATAGTGTTTGACAAGTGTGACCAACTTTTTACTACTGAGGCTGCCTATGCAGCGTCAGTAGTAAAAGATAAAATGTAAAAAAAAATAAAAAATATTGTTATTCTTACCCTCCGACGTCCCGCGCAGCCTTCCCGCCTCTCCACGCATCCGTTCCCAGTAGTCCTTTGCGAAAATGCCCGCGATGATGTCCGTTCTCGCGGGATCGCGATGTCTCGCGGTAATTCGCGATGACGTCATGCGAATGACCGCGAGACTTCGCGATCCCGCGAGAACGAACGCCATCGTGGGCATTTTCGCAAAGGACTACTGGGAACGGATGCGTGGAGAGGCGGGAAGGCTGCGCGGGACGTCGGAGGGTAAGAATAACAATATTTTTTATTTTTAAATTCTATTTTTTACAGGGATATGGTGCCCAAAGCCCGGAGGACAGTCTCCTCTCCTCCGGACCGTGGGTACCATCCGCAATTGTTCTGCTTACTCTCCGCATGGTGTGCACAGCCACATGCGGGAAGTAAGCGGAACAAAAAAAATGGCAGCACAGGAATCGCTGCAATACTCGCATCCCCATTCATTAACATTGGACTCGCTAGACTCGCAACGAGTAGCGAGTTTCCGAGTCGGACTCGTTAGAGTCTAGCGATTCCGAGTATTTCAGGATTCGCCCATCCCTACTCTAACACCATTAACATCACCGCTATTGATATTGGGTGCCCAGGGCCACGGACCGGGTCACCGCTGCTGTGACACATTCCCGCCTTGACACTGGCGCGATACCGAGTACCCCGCTGCCCTGGGTGAAGCCCGCGGGGGTGACCCACAAAACTACCAATTGTGTGATAAAACACGATAATATCAGGGTATAATATAAGGTAGTACATGTCTTAATTATGTAGCCGGGGTTTGGGGTAGGCCCCTCATAGAATATAAAGTAGCCCCCTCATAAAATATAATGTAGACCCCTCATAGAATATAAAGTAGCACCCCTCAAAGAATATAATGTAGCCCCCTCATGAAATATAATGCAGCCACCTTCATAGAATATAATGTAGCCCCCTCATAAGATATAATGCAGTCCCCCACAAAATATAATGCAACCCCCTTATAAGGTGTAATACAGCCCCCCCATAAAAAATAATGTAGCCCCCGCTTCTTGGTGTCTAATGCAGCCACCCTCATGTAGTATACTGCAGCCCCTCCACAGAATATAATGTAGCCCCCTCAAAGCATAATGCAACCCCCTCATAAGGTATATTTCAGCCCCCCATAGAACATACTGTAGCCCCCTCATAGGGCGTAATGCAGCCCCCATCATATAGTATAATGTAGCCCCCAGAAAATAATGTAGCCCCTTAGAGAATAATGCAGCCGCCACACAGAATATAATGCAGCCCCCCACAGAATATCATGTAGCCGCCTCATAAAGTATAATGCAGCCCACTCATAGTATAATGCAGCCCCCTCCACTTCCATCATTGTTGTCCCCCTCCACCCCATCATTTTCCTCATCACCACCTCCACCATTGCCTTCTCACCCACCACCCCTATCATTGCCCTTTTCACCAACTCCATTATTGCTTTATCTCCACCACTCCCATCATTACCCATTCCACCACCTCCATCATTGCCTCCACCACCACCACCATCATTGTCCTTTCCATCACTAACATAATTGTCCTTTCCACCACCACCATCATTGCCCTTTCCACCACCTCTATCATTGCTTTCTTCCCACCACTCCCATCATTGCCCTCTCCATCCCTCCATCATTGCCTTCTCCCACACCACTCTAATCATTGCCCATATCAACTCCTCCATCATTGCCTCCCCCCACCACCATCATTGTCCTTTTCCACCGCAACCATCATTGCCTTCTCCCCCACCAACCCATCATTGCCTCCACCCCCATCAACCGATCATTTCCCATTTCACCACCTCCTTCATTGTCTCCTCCCCACCACCCCATAATCCTTTCTACCACCAACATTGCATTCTCCCCACCACCCCATCACTGCTCTCTCCATGACCCACAACATTGCCCTCTCCAATACATACAGCACCGCACACACACACACACACACACACACACAAATTACTGCACCACTCTCACACACAGCACCGCACCACTCTCACACACATTCACATTCACACACACAGCACAACTCATACACAACACCACACACAAACACACAGCACCGCATCACTCTCACACACACATACACACAGCACCACTCACCTCTCCACACATTCCCACAGCCGCAGCACATCCCGGCAGCATCTTAATCGCCGGCAGCTTTCTCTCTGAAACAGCCACGCGCTAAATAATGATGTCATCCAGCTACACTGCTGGGTAAGACAGGAAGCACCTGGGCAGGAAGCATGACAGCATCGGATCCCTGCAGCTCCTTTCCACTGCCATTTTGTCATGTAGTCAGCAGATCGCTCCCTGTCTGCCAATTGCATCAGTGTTAGCTACCCTGCAGGGGCCCTGATGCAGCCACACCGGCTTTACGTGCGGTATGTCCGGTCCTGCTGGCAGTGTTAGCCTCAGCCTACAACTAATACTGCCTGCTATTAAAGTAAAGCCCATGGGGGTGTGGGGAAGCATGAATGTTCAGTTCTCTTTAGCAACAGGGACAGGCTCCTGTTTCCATCTCCAGCTGCTGCTCCGCTGGCACCGAGCAGGCCTCCCTGACTCATGGGCTCCATAGCAGCTGGGTGTGACAATATTAGTGACACACCACTGGCTGGGGCCCCTGGATCAGTGGGGGCCCTAGGCAGCTGCCGGCCCTGTATGCCAAAAGATGTAAGTGCCTGGGCCCACTGGAGAATTCTCCAGTTCCCTGGTGGGTGTCACAACTGCAGTCGCAGACGCGGCCCAGCAGGCGCCTCCACGCTGATGGCTAGGGACAGGCGTCCCCTGGGGACACAATATGGACCCTCTATACCACAGAGGGGGACCCGGGCCTACCCGAACTAGGGAAGGGCAGTGACCAGGATACTGTGGCAGCTGAGCATGTGGACAAAGAAGACAAGTAGGACTTGATGACACTGCACAACTTCAGGTATAAATAAAGTAAAGTATACTTAAAGTAAAGTCACAGTACATAGACAAAACAGGGCTAAACCAGGCTCTCGATTTCACACCTCCCAGAAGGGTACCACCCAGTGGACCCCAAGGCACCATCGGATCACTGAAGGACTCATAAGCGGGACATCGGGACACAGGCAGGACATCAGGACACATGAGGTCATCAGGACATCAGGACACACGAGGTCACCAGGACACACAAGGTCATCAGGACATCAGGACACACGAGGTCATCAGGACATCAGGACACACGAGGTCATCAGAGTCACTGGCAGACATCAGACGGGAGTCGTTTGGTTCCGGACATCCAACACGACCTACAGGCACCACTGCAGTCATCCAGCTCCAGGCAGCGGTCATCAGGTTCCAGACTGCGGTCGACAGGCTCCGAGCATCGGACCTATGAAGGAGCTCAAGCATGATGGTGCTAACACCGCAGGATTGCTGGGCCTGCATGAAGCTAGCACCGCATGGTAGTCAGAGCACAGCATAGTAGATGCTCAGCAGGAACAGCGGTTACAAGAGTCTCAGAGTCACTGGGTGTGGGGCTCCAAACACAGAGGGATTCCAGGAACATAACACAGCAGACAGTTCAGACATGGTCAGGAACAGGATAGGTGCAGGATCAAGGATTCATGCCTGGATACACCGCCTCCAGGCCAGGGCAAATTTACACAGGGTCAGGGACAGGACAAAGCAGGAATCAAGGCAGGGACTTTGGTACCATAACCGAGACAGAAAAGGTCCACAGACACGAGACACATATAGCAAAGTCCAGGAGCTTTGTGAGTAGCTCTGGCCCCGCCCATAGGGCAGGGTAAGTTTATGAAGGAGCTGCCCCTCAGCAATTGGCTGGGGACAGCATTTCAAGTACACAGACTAACCCTGATAAAAGCAGGGAAGGTGTGGCTGCTCACGCCCTAAGCACACACAGAAACCATTACAGCACAGTCAGTGCAGGAACTGCAGCCTAGAGCGCCTGGCCATGGCTGCCAGCCAAGACACACGTGGAAAGTCATGCACCAGCTGCAAATGATCTCACAACCTGTGGACAGCTTCCACAGCGGCGACCAGGGACCGCACATGCGAATGGTCAAGCAGCAGAGTAAAGACCCAACACCACATTTGCAGCTACGCAGCAGAGCAGGGAACAGAGCAGGCTCCACACAGGTAAAAGCCAGCAGTATCCCAGCTCAATTAGGGGGAAAGGAGTAAAGGGTTAAAGCAAAAAACATGCATTGTCACGCTGACAACCAAATACAAACAGAACGGCGTGACATTGGGCCAGTCCAACCCTGACTGTAGAACACTACGCTAACCACTGTAATTTTTCTTAATTCACAAGTATGATGTTCTGATAAACATATTAATCAGAAGAGATGCAGAGAACAATGGTAGGCTGAAGAATTGCAAAGCCCTGGTTCATTAACCATGGACTACTGATGTATTGGCGCAGCATAGGTCTAAACTCTTTTGACTATTGTTCTTGTAGTCTGATATGATTGTTAAAATTGTTGTAATCATCATTTGACCTCCTTTACTTTATTGAGGTTTCTAACTCAAGACTACAAAACATTTCACAAATGCATTTTGCTTCAGCTTTGATATAAATAACTCAAGATTGCAGTTACTTCTCATAACTGATGTCCAATGACATACTGTAACATTAACTATCAACCCTGAAAAAAGCAACAACATTTTAGAATCTACTATATAATCGTCTAATTCTGTCTGTCTGTCTGTTTGTAACGGAAATTGGCGTGGAATTCGAATGACGCACGCCACCGCTACCAATGGGAGATCTGAGGTTGCCACGGGTCATCTCCTGCCGCAAGGATTTGCCGCAATCAGCGATATTGGCGCGGAATTTAAATAGGATCTGTCACCCCATTTTTGGCCAATCAGCTGCAGCCACCGCCATCAGGGGCTTATCTACAGCATTCTGTAATGCTGTAGATAAGCCCCCGTTGAAACCTGAAAGATAAGAAAAAATAGTTAGATTATACTCACCCCGGCGTTCGGTCTGGTCCGATGGGTGTGGCGGTCCTGTCCGGCGCCTCCAATCTTCACACGATGACGTCCTCCTCCTTGCTTCTCCCTCGACTTTTGCGCACACGTACTTTATCGGCCCCGTTGAGGGCAGAGCAGAGTACTGCAGTGCGCAGGCGTTGGACCTCTCTGACCTTTCCCGGCGCCTGCACACTGCTGTACTTTACTCTGCCCTCAACAGAAGCAAGGAGGAGGACATCATCGTATGAAGATGGAAGGCGCCAGACAGGACCGAGACACCCACCGCACCCGCCCCTCGGTGAGTATAATCTAACGTGTTTTTCTTACTTTTCAGGTTTCATCGGGGTCTTATCTGCAGCATTACAGAATGCTGTAGATAAGCCCCTGATGGCGGTGGCCACAGCTTATGGGGTAAAAATGGGGTGACAGATTTCCTTTAAATAAACTACATACATATTCTAGAATACCCGATGCGTTAGAATCGGGCCACCATCTAGTGTCTTATAAGGACAAGAGAACAGTACTGAAATGAAGGTGGCATCCTGTTATATAAAAACATATACAATTTTACACTTTATGGGAAGTATAGTTCTTTGCTAATATCAGTGTGGACAAGAGCAGCTAACTTCTATTCCTACTCATATATCAATAGAAATCAATTTAGCTGGCATCCAGGTACTCCACTCCATTAGCAAAATATGAAACTTTAGATTATTAATAAATTACCTGGAGCCCCTATTCCCAATGTTTTACGTGCTACAGACCGCCTTCCCATCCACCATATAACTTTCCTTAACAGTGACACATAACATTTTTTTAATGAATTGAAAAGAATAATAAATCTCATTGGGAAGAGAAGTATTCAAGCTGGGAAAGAAAAGTAACCAAATGAAGGGAAAAAAACAAAAAAAGATACATGATCTTTATTTGATTTTTAAGTTTTTAGCAAAAAATAAAATGCTGAAAAACATACTGATAGTTTGGCTAGATGATTCTGTTGCACCTGTCTTTTTTGAGTTTCTAACATGTATAGACAAGTCAATGACATATGCTAAGTAGGAGCAAGGCTCACTTAATTCAATGATGTCCTTGGGCAATGCAATAAAAAAAATATTATAAAAATGGTACTCATGAACAAAGTTTAAAGATTTCATATTGTTTGCCTTATATCTGGATGTTTTCATTCAAACAATGCTTTTCATTTAACTGAGCCAGAACTGATATAAACATATGTGACAAAGCCTTTCAGATCAAACAGTGAATAGTTCAGCTATTGTTCAATGACTGTATATAACGCATATCAAGAATGTAGAAATCAAGTATTTCCAATGGATGATTAAAAAAATCTAGATGCACAGTAGAAAATGTTTCACCATCTGAAAAATAATTCAAGTATTACTAAGTAATGGCTGTGTGTCCTTGGGTGAAAGCTGAACGGCATGCTATAGAAAGACATCCTCTCAAAGTTTTTAACAAGATATAAAGGAAGTTATAAATGTGACTGCTTGAAATACATGAACTGTATTTTGATGTAAATTAATAATTTAAATTTAGGTTCTAGCATATGTTTGCATGAGGAAGCTGAATCTACTGTTCCAGATACCCATTTTATCAATAAGAATTAAAGTGATCTTATTTACTTCTCTTTGGTTATCATTTACAGTTGACCTTCGGAGTGGCTCCTGGACACAGCAGACTTCAGTTGTATTGTGGTACCCCTATACAAACTACTCTGTGTTGCCCAAAACAAATAAGTGGCCAAACTGTATGATTTCTAAATGACTCATGATTGTCGAGGATCAATTTTAAATTTGCTATATTCCTTTTTTTTATAATGTGATAATGATTCTATTGCCGAGGCTAGCTTCTTCTAATATAAGAACTTTACACAAAAATTACCCTAAGTTTTGTGGCTGTTCTGTAACAGTACTACCAGGCCTGCCGCCTTTCTTTCTCACAGTTAAAGTTTAACTTCTGGTAAGAAATGCAGCTGGTAGTAAGTTTGGCAGCAAGGCGGGCAACCATCCAAAAATTCCTGGACACTTCATGAAAATAGAACAGTGAAAAAGTACACTGAAAACTTGAAGAAAAGCTTCAAAAATTGCATTAAAAAGTTGTCTTCTAGTGGGGTGGTCATCTCAAAGAAGAAAGCCAGTATAACTACTGAGTGGTGGAACCGAAAATCATTATACAAATTGGATAGATGTTGTTTGAACATTTGAACAATTGTTCAGACAGCTATCTCCCTTGACATCATCTGGATGCTTCTCTCCCCAGTAAAGTTGGGAGGACACAAACACATTAGATAGATGGCTTAACGGAGGGTTCAGATGACTTTACTTTAATGTGTATGGAGGCCATAAAATAATTTTCCAGGTATATTTTGCAACTTTTGGTGTTTTTACATCAGTTCTGGCTAGCCCTGTCAAATTTTTGAAAGTGAGAGGAGATTAGTGGGGGAGAAAAGCCAAGTACAGCTGTCAAATTCATCACAACTTATTCAACAAAAAATGGCAGAATTTACACCAGAAATGTACCCTAATCCCAGACTGGAATACATTACTTGTGTTGGTGAATGGCAGCTGAAAGATGCTCTAAATTTTTAAAGTGGTTGTCTGAGGTTCGTGAATGGGTAAAATTGCTAAATAATCCCGCAAAATCAAGCAATTTTGCAATTTATTCCTTATTAAAAATATATTCCATCCTTGAGAACTAAGGTTACTGGACACCCTGTAGTCCAAGCCTGGTTGATTACCTTGGTAAGGAGCATTCAACATGAGTGAGCTATGCTTTACAGACTGTTTGTGCCACTGTTTCCCCTTTTGCAGAAGCAAAGCTGCCTTTGCTAGCAGCCAGGGAGAGATCACAGTTCGGACCAGCAGCACCACCATGCCACTGTTTTGAACTGACAATCTTCAGGCATTTACCACCCCCTGACTAAGATACTCATCAAAAACACTAGTGTTGATGAATCGGGGCATATATGTATTTAAAAAAATAAATAAAAAGTGAGTTGGCAATTCATTTGTTGAACCTGGAAGTCCTTATGTTGGTATGGTACTAAGTATGAGAACATCTGAAGTTATTTGTTACTTCCGGGCTGGATAAGCAAAGCTTCTCTGAGGGAGATGGGCAGCACTGTCTTACACTATAAAAACTTGTTAAACTGTAGATTTCCATAAAAATTTTTCATACAGTAGGAATGTTAATTAAGATTCAGAGTGACACCATTTTGTAAACTAGACACCTTAAGGAGCTTATCTAGATGTGCGGTGAGCACTTTGATCCCCCATGTGGTTCACAGAAGTTTATAACGCAGACCTGTGAAAATTACAAATATTTTTTTTTCCTCAAACATGATTTCTTATCCCGCTATTTCTTTATTTTCCCAAGGGTAACAGGAGAAATTGGACCATAAAAGTTGTTACGCAATTTGTCCTGAGTACACTGATACCCCATATGTGTGGGGGAATCAGTGTTTGGGCGCATGGGAGACGTCAGAAGGGAAGGAGCGCCATTTTGGAATGCAGATTTGATGGAATGTTCTGCAGGCATCATGTTGCGTTTGCAGAGCCTCTGATGTGCCTAAACAGTAGAAACCCCCCACAAGTGACCCCATTTTGGAAACTAGACCCCCCAAGGAGCTTATCTAGATATGTGGTGAGCACTTTGAACCCCCAAGTGCTTCACAGAAATTTATAAACGAAGAGCCTTGAAAATAAAAAATATTTTTTACCCTCAAAAATGATTTTTTTAGACCACTATTTTTTATTCTCCCAAGAGTAACTGGAGAAATACGACCACAAAAGTTGTTTTGCAATTTGTCCTGAGTATGCTGATAATCCATATGTGGGGGAGAATCACTGTTTGGGTGCATGGGAGAGCTTGGAAGGGAAGGAGCGCCATTTTGGAATGCAAACTTTGATGGAATGTTCTGGGGGCGTCATGTTGCGTTTGCAGAGCCCCTAATGTGCTTAAGCAGTAGGAACCCCCCACAAGTGACCCCATTTTGGAAACTAAGCCCCGCACCGAGCTTATCTAGATGTGTGGTGAGCACTTTAAACCCCCAAGTGATTCACAGAAGTTTATAACGCAGAGCCATGAAAATAAAAAATCTTTTTTTCCCACAAAAGTGATTTACATCCCCAAAGTTGGTAAATAGTGGACACCCCTCAAATGTTGCTCCAACCCTAACCCCAACACACCCCTAATCCCAAACCTAACCCTAATCCCAACCCTAACCCTAATGCTAATCCCTAACCCTAATCCCAACTCTAATCCTAACCCTAATTCTAACCCTAACCTTAAGTCTAACCCTAATTCTAACCCTAACCCTAATTCTAACCCTAACCCTAAATCTAACCCTAACCCTAATTCCAACGCTAACCCTAATTCCAACCCTAACCCTAATCCCTAACCCTAATCCCAACTCTAATCCTAACCCTAATTCTAACCATAACCCTAATTCTAACCCTAATTCTAACCCTAACCCTAATTCTAACCCTAACGGAAAAATTAAAATAATTATAATTTCTTTATTGTATTATTTGTCCTTAACTAAGGGGGTGATAATCGGGGGGGGGGGTTATTTACTGTTTTTTTTTATTTTGCTCACTGTGATAGTTTATCACAGTGATGAAAATGAATGAATCAAATCTGCCAGCAGGCAGATTTGAGGCTGGCGTACTGCGCATGCGCCGGCAATTTTCCTCAGAGACCAACATGGTGGCGCCCATCAGAGGAGGCAGGGAAAACCCACGACCACCGGGAGGGATGCAGGACCACCGAGAGGTACGGGGGGGATTGGGAAGCCTATTTCTCTCTCCTCTGATGTGCAATCACATCAGAGGAGACAGAAATAACATGCAAAATTGCAGATTTTTTTGCGATCACCGTTATAGGGTTAATAACGGCGATCACAAAAGCGGGGTCAGTAAATACCGACCCAATTCATGTTCTCTGGGGTCTTGGCTACCCCCGGCAGCAAAGACCCCGAGAGAAAATCCAACGCTGGTGGGCGCTATTCACTTTCTCCACAGCGTCATGATTTAGTACCCTTAATGACCGCCATTAAAAGGCATATCGGCAGTCATTAAGGGGTGTAAGGTAGCGCTCACTGAGTGCATTGGGGAACGCCCGCTTGCCAGCGCTATAACATACAGGAAGACTCAATTTCTTTAAAAGTTCTCCTGGGTTTATTGCGCCATATCCCCAGCAACACAGAGTAGTCAGCCTTTAGTTCCGGCAAAATAAAAAAATAATGTCCATAAACAGGCCTTTGCTCCCCTCAGACCCTGTTCACACACAGGGCCAGGGCAATGTCTGTTAAACATTCAGTTCCATAGGACAGTACAGTCTCTTACTGACTGGGGTCAGTGCCACTCATGGTTGTCCAACCGTCAACTCTGGAGGTATCTCTCAGACCTCGTTCCTCTGGTTCAGGAAAGCCAGCACTTCTTCCCCAGGCTGTGCGATATCCAGCAAGCAGGGTTGGCCTGGAGCCACACACACAGGAGGCCTTCTACCTCCTAGGTCACAGACAACTCTTTAGTGTCCCACCTGGACACATGGAAGTCTGTGCACAATTCAGACTCCCAACACTCTCTCATGTGCTAAACTCACCTTCATTATGTAGCTGTAACCCCACCCCCAGGTGAGGCATGGATCAAATGGCCGGTCACCTGGTCATGACTTCATCGCAGGTCCCGAATATACCTGCAGCTTCTGAAGGAAAACAGGGGTACAGCCAGCACCCTCACCCAAAGGTGAGGTCATATGGGTAGCCTGACCCTCCCATCTCTCATAGCTACCCGCAACCCGGACCCAGGTGCACTGACCGTTATCTTAGTCCTCACGTGCACTAATAATAATATACTCCAGGTTGCATCTCAGGAAGCATCCATCCCTGTGACATATATCGGCCATTCACAATCCTGCCAGTCACTGTTTCTGCATCACCACAGAGGAAACGCCTGTATGCCCATACAGCACCCCCTTGCTGTTACAGGGGTCACAGCATCACAGGGGTTAAGTCGAAACTACATCGCACAGATGAGAATCCAAAAGAAGAGTGTCAGGATCCTGTCAGCGTCGGCAACTGCCACGGCTGAGCAGGGTGACTTACCCACACTGCGGGAGAGCACGGGGCCCAATACGGTAGTGAAGGTTTAAGCAGACAGGACCTGAGGCACGGAAAATAGTAAGGAGTACCAGGACCTACGATCATGTGACTGCAGGGGGCAGGGCTTAGCATCCTACTACTGCAGATGATGTAATGTACCTACTGCAGGAATACTGTGCGGTACAAAAGGGATGAGCAGAGAATAGTCAAGTCACAAGCAGAGAGTCATACACGAGAGGGCGGTGTGGTGCAAGAGGGACAGGCAGAACTCGTAACAGGGACAGAACCGGAAACCAAACAAGCAACAAGTTAACAGGCACAAGGCACACGTACACAAGAGGTCAACTAACTCAGCCGAGGGCAGGAGTATAACTGACACCGGACCTAGGTCCAGTGAGCATTAAATAGCCACCCTCTGCCAGAGAGAGGCAGAAACAATTAACCCCCTGTCTGACCAGGATCGGCCAAAACGAAACCCCGTCCTGGATCATGACAAAGAGAAGCAGTAAAGCTCAAATAATAAAAATTAAACAATCTTTATTGAAGGAATATATAAAAACATAATAAAAAAGGGTAAAGAAGCTGCAGAGAGGCCAGTGCAGTGACAATTACCACATACTGTAAATTAATTACCCCTGTTGGTCAATGAGAATTATGGTAGTTAAATATAAACTCAATTTGTAGGAGAACTGAATAAATGGTAGAAACCATGAAAGTGCTGGTGCAGGTCAATATGTGGGAGCAATCTGGAATAGCACGGCATAAAATAAAACTACTAGTGTAGGACAAAAGTGTATGTCTCTATTGAAATCATGAGCCAAAAAGTTGCTTATCCATAAAGTTGCTACTTTATATGAATATACCAGTAAGAATCAAAGATGAAATCAGACAGAATCAAAAACATTGCAAATACTATTTAAGTGGGATTGGTGCACAGGACAAAGGACCCCAACATATGTTTTACTGTATGATAATCAGCTGACCACATACAGTGGGGCAAAAAAGTATTTAGTCAGTCAGCAATAGTGCAAGTTCCACTACTTAAAAAGATGAGAGGCGTCTGTAATTTACATCATATGTAGACCTCAACTATGGGAGACAAACTGAGAAAAAAAAATCCAGAAAATCACATTGTGTTTTTTTTTCCTTTTATTTGCATATTATGGTGGAAAATAAGTATTTGGTCAGAAACAAGCAATCAAGATTTCTGGCTCTCACAGACCTGTAACTTCTTCTTTAAGAGTCTCCTCTTTCCTCCACTCATTACCTGTAGTAATGGCACCTGTTTAAACTTGTTATCAGTATAAAAAGACACCTGTGCACACCCTCAAACAGTCTGACTCCAAACTCCACTATGGTGAAGACCAAAGAGCTGTCAAAGGACACCAGAAACAAAATTGTAGCCCTGCACCAGGCTGGGAAGACTGAATCTGCAATAGCCAACCAGCTTGGAGTGAAGAAATCAACTGTGGGAGCAATAATTAGAAAATGGAAGACATACAAGACCACTGATAATCTCCCTCGATCTGGTGCTCCACGCAAAATCCCACCCCGTGGGGTCAGAATGATCACAAGAACGGTGAGCAAAAATCCCAGAACCACGCCGGGGGACCTAGTGAATGAACTGCAGAGAGCTGGGACCAATGTAACAAGGCCTACCATAAGTAACACACTATGCCACCATGGACTCAGATCCTGCAGTGCCAGACGTGTCCCACTGCTTAAGCCTGTACATGTCCGGGCCCGTCTGAAGTTTGCTAGAGAGCATTTGGATGATCCAGAGGAGTTTTGGGAGAATGTCCTATGGTCTGATGAAACCAAACTGGAACTGTTTGGTAGAAACACAACTTGTCGTGTTTGGAGGAAAAAGAATACTGAGTTGCATTCATCAAACACCATACCTACTGTAAAGCATGGTGGTGGAAACATCATGCTTTGGGGCTGTTTCTCTGCAAAGGGGCCAGGACGACTGATCCGGGTACATGAAAGAATGAATGGGGTCATGTATCGTGAGATTTTGAGTGCAAACCTCCTTCCATCAGCAAGGGCATTGATGATGAAATGTGGCTGGGTCTTTCACCATGACAATGATCCAAAGCACACCGCCAGGGCAACGAAGGAGTGGCTTCGTAAGAAGCATTTCAAGGTCCTGGAGTGGCCTAGCCAGTCTCCAGATCTCAACCCTATAGAAAACCTTTGGAGGGAGTTGAAAGTCCGTGTTGCCAAGCGAAAAGCCAAAAACATCACTGCTCTAGAGGAGATCTGCATGGAGGAATGGGCCAACATACCAACAACAGTGTGTGGCAACCTTGTGAAGACTTACAGAAAACGTTTGACCTCTGTCATTGCCAACAAAGGATATATCACAAAGTATTGAGATGAAATTTTGTTTCTGACCAAATACTTATTTTCCACCATAATATGCAAATAAAATGAAAAAAAAACAGACAATGTGATTTTCTGGATTTTTTTTTCTCAGTTTGTCTCCCATAGTTGAGGTCTACCTATGATGTAAATTACAGACGCCTCTCATCTTTTTAAGTGGTGGAACTTGCACTATTGCTGACTGACTAAATACTTTTTTGCCCCACTGTACCTATCTATTTAAGGACTGTTTTGTCCACTCTTCACCACATACCCCGAGAAAAAAAGCCATAAAGCGAAATGTATGATGGGGACCTTTGTCCTGTGCACCATTCCCACTAAGGTATTATTTGCCATATTTTTGACTGTGTCTTTCATTACATCTTTGATTCCTATTGGCATATTCTTATGAAGTAGCAACCATCTTTAAAATTTTCATACATGTTTTGGAAGTGCCTGTATTGCATTATGGGTCTCATATAGGTTTTGATCAAAAAGATGATGTTGCATCAGCTCCAACAAATCACAAACTAGATGACTGAGCGCACCAACAAATAAATTGGGATCAACTAAGCACATACTTAAAATGTAGAAAATATGGTGAAGGAGAAGTATGCAGACACTATGTGATCACCAAATTAGACAACTGTATTATAAATAACAAAAGGGAAACATGAAAAACAAACTAAATTAAAAACAGTGAAAAAACACAATATCTTCACTCTCATCTTATTTTATCCTGACTTCACAGGTTTCATTTCACCATTTATCATTTATTTCTTTCATTTTCACTTCTTGTACTTAAAGGGGTATTCCCATCTTCAAGATCATATCCCCATATGTAGTAGATCTAATTATAATAATATAAGCAAATATCATCAATCAGAAATGTAATATAGTTTTTCTGTTTTGCTATGTCTCTTTCCTCATGTGCAGGCATTGTAGGACCTTAAGCATCACTGGTTATGACCTCTGATATAGTGACAGTTAGAGTTGAGCGACTTTTGGTTTTTTAGGGTCGAGTTTCGTTTCGTGAAACCCGACTTTTCCAAAAGTCGGGTCGAGCAAGATCGGCCGAATATAGGGAAAAGTCGGGGTCGTCCCGAAACACGAAACCCAATGTAAGTCAATGGGGAATAAAAGTCGGCAGTGAGAGGAGGACAGGAAACACACCTACAGTGCCCATTTGAATGCCAAAAGCATCAATTCTTCTTACTTAAGCTTGTCAACCTTAATTAACTTCATAATACAAGTTACGCACTGAAAAATGGGGGTTATTTGGCTACAGACTGTGGGGGGGAGGGCTGGCTCCAGGTTTTCATGTGCCCTTGGCGAAAGAGCGCCCCTTTAACACATAATACCACAACTCATCATGCTCCGATACGGCAGAGAAATAGCGGTATAGTACAATGAAAAATACTTCACTTTTTACATCTCATGACGAGGCCCATCTATTTCTCCATACAGAATCATTGGTCCCATATAATGTTTGAAACAGTATATGATGAGCTCCACATAATGCTACAGTATATGTTGGTCCCCATGGATGAAGCTCCACTGTCTTATGGGCCCAAATAATGCTCCAAACATAATGGGCCCCATTTCTAATGCTCTAGTGTATAATGGGCCCTGTAAATGCTGCTCCAGTGTCTGATGTCCACCTTTGGAATGATCCAGTGTATGGTGGGCCCCATCTATCATTCTCCAGAGTATAGTGCTCCCCAAAAATTGCTGTCCCAACATTGAAAACAATCAAATAAGTCTCCTCGCTAGGGAATCCCTGTACTAGTCTGGACTCCTCGTCGTCCCCATCTTCCATCTCACTGCACAGTATTTCAACCTTGCAAGTGCTGTGATCCTGAGCAAGCAGGGGGGGCCCACTCATTGGCGACGGCACTGGCACAGGGCCCCTGATAGTACGGTGGTGTGTCTGATGGCGGGTGGGCCGAACCTGCACTTTCATCTGCAGCTTCCTCTTTGTCACCGTGTAAGATGGAACTGTATATGGGAAGGGTAACCTGAGTTTCATCAGGGTCAGATTCAGGCCGTGAAGCGTGCGAGGGGAATGTAGTGGTCTGGGTCAATGTACCAGCAGATTCATCGAGCAGTGGCTGGGCATCAGTGCACTTGTGTCGCACCCAGGAGTACGGTCGCCACAGTGGCATTACCTTCCTCCTAGGGAGTGTGATGTCATGCTTGGGAGCAACGAAGGATCTCTCTAGCAGGTTAACTGATTGGGCGGCGTTATTCCCACGAGTCATGACCCTCCAAACAGTGTTCATGAAGGCAAAGTGTTTGTTTTACGTGGGCAGTATGGTTGCAAAGCTGAACCTTAAAGGAATATCCAGAAGGGCACCACCAGGAGTGGAGCCTACGGTTAAATTCGACTCCACCTGGGAAACCTCAACCATGCCAGCTACAGAACAGATGCACACATTGCAAGCTTAATTCCGTTAACGAACGAGACTCCGTCATGCCCCGCGGTCCGAGTCCGGCTTACTAGAGGGACACGTGAGGCTCTGGCACATGAGATTGGCCAATAACTGGTGTGTCATGCCCTTACATGTCCGTGGCTGCATGTGCGCTACACTGAAAAGGCCAGCGTTTGTCGCTTACAGGTGCAGATAACCCGCTGAACAACATTAGTGATGGGGATCACTGATTACAATTATTACCCATGAACGATGATTTCCCAGTAAGTGCAGGTCAACCGCAGTTCCGGAATTAGGCCTAACCGTCATTCCTGAAAAAATGAAAAACTTACGTGTGCAAACCACAGGTGCTGTAGCTTGCTTAACAGCTCGCCAGCCGTTCTCACGCCCAGTATGGATTACATGTGATTGCACAAAGGTGAGAAAGGGTACCGTATCCCAGGATAACATGTATGGATAGCGTACACATTCAAAATATATGTCTATACATCAGGAGGCAGGCTCAGACGGTGTTAGGCCCAGTATGGCTTGCACGTGATTGCACAAAGGTGAGAAAGGGTACCATATCCCAGGATAACATGTATGGATAGTGTACACATTCAAAATATATGTCTATACATCAGGAGGCAGGCTCAGACGGTGTTAGGCCCAGTATGGCTTGCACGTGATTGCACAAAGGTGAGAAAGTGTACCGTATCCCCAGATAACATGTATGGATAGCGTACACATTCAAAATATATGTCTATACATCAGGAGGCAGGCTCAGACGGTGTTAGGCCCAGTATGGCTTGCACGTGATTGCACAAAGGTGAGAAAGGGTACCGTATCCCCGGATAACCTGTATGGATAGCGTACACATTCAAAATATATATCTATACATCAGGAGGCAGGCTCAGACGGTGTCAGGCACAGTATGGATTTGACGGCCCAGATTACACAGCGGAGGAGCAGGGAGAGGTAAAGATTGCAAATGCTGGGGCCCTGCCCAAGCAAGGGGGGCCCACTCGTGGGCGTCGGTACTGGCACTGGGCCCCTCATAGTACGGCGGTGTGTCTGATGGCAGGTGTGCACCACCACCATCAGAGACACTTGATTGCACTATGAGGGACCCTGTGCCAGTGCCCGCTCCCAAGAGTCGGCCTACCCACCTGTCCAGGGCAACGGCACTCGCACGGTGTCGTGCGCTAGGTGGTGACCCCGGCCATGGGGGGGTAGGCAGCACAGTTAGGGAGTTGGCATATGTTGATGTTGGACATTCAGCTGATGCAAAAGGCGAAATAGGTCAAGTCCCAGGAAGAGGTGGACCAAAGCAAGCCATTTTTCTGTCACCCTATGTGTCATCAGGGGAAGGTTGGACAAAATCCATGGAAACCCATGCATGGTTCATTTTAATGAAGGTTAGATCATCCACATTTTGGGTTGACAGATGGGTCCTTTTTTCTGTCAGGATTGATCCAGCTGCACTGAAGACTCTTTCCGATAGCACACTTGCAGCTGGGCAAGCGAGCTCCTGTAAGGCATATTGGGCCAATTCAGGCCAGGTGTCCAGTTTAGCGGCCCAATAGTCAAAGGGGAATGACCTGTGTGGGAGAACATCGATATGGGAGGAAAAGTAGTTTGTAACCATAGTTGACAACTGCTGTCTCCTGTCACTTTCCATCGATGCAGTATTACCAGTTGTGTGAGCGGTACTTGAAAAATCAGTCCACAACATTGTCATGAAACCCCTGTCTCCAACGCCACTTCTGCTGTGTGCACCATGAACACCTCTGCCAAGCTGCCCCCGGCCCGTACGGCTCGTGTGATAACCATCACCGCTGCTGTGTGCTGGGAATGCCTCAAGCAACCGATTTACCAGAGTTGCTTGTTTATTAGCCAATATTAGGTCAAGGTTCTCCTGTGGCATGATGTTTTGTAATTTGCCTTTATAGCGTGGATCCAGGATGCTGGCCAACCAGTAGTCGTCATCGTTCATCATTTTGGCAATGCGGGGGTCCCTTTTTAGGATCTCAAGGCATAATCTGACATGTGGGCCAATGTTCCCGGTGTCAATGATGCACTGCGAGTGCTGGGTGGAGGAGCACTTTCTGGCAAATCCACATCCCTCCAGTCACACACAAACCCTGTACCAGACCTTGCCACGCCAACATTTTCACTTGCCCCACAAGATGCATCCTCCTCCCCTAAGTAATCATCCCCATCATCATCCTCCTCCTCCTCTTCTTCCTCCACCTCGTCCAGGAGAGGTCCCTGAGGAGACAATGGCTGAATGTCATCAAGGATTCCCTCCTCCTCTTCCTCCTCATCAACATTGGCTGCAGACGCCTGCTCCTTAAGGTGCGTCAAAGTTTGCATGAGCAGACGCATAAGTGGGATGCTCATGCTTAGGATGGCGTCGTCTGCGCTTACCAGCGGTGTGCATTCCTCAAACCACTGAAGGACTTTACAGAGGTCTTTCAGCTTCGACCACTGCACACCTGTAAACTCCATGTCTGCTCTCAAAGTGCCTGGCCGTGTATCCTCCCACAAATGCATTATGGCCTGCCTCTGCTCGCACAGCCGCTCCACCATGTGCAGGGTGGAGTTCCACCTTGTTGCAATGTCAATAATGAGGCGGTGGTTGGGAAGGTGGAGCAATCGCTGCAGCTTCTGCATACGAACGGAGTGTACAGGCGACTGGCGGATGTGCGCGCACAGTCTTCGCACCTTCTGGAGCAGGGCTGTTAACTCCGGATAATTTTTGAGGAAGCACTGCACCACCAGGTTCAAGGTGTGAGCCAAGCAAGGTATGTGGCTGAGTTTTGAAAGGGCTATGGCTGCCACAAAATTACGGCCGTTATCACTAACTACCTTGCCTGCCTCAAGATGTACACTGCCCAGCCATGACTCAGTTTGTCGCTTCAAGCACTCGGCCAGCACCTCGGTGGTGTGTCTGTCGCCCAAACACATCATCTGCAACACAGCCTGCTGACGCTTTCCACTAGCTGCTCGATAGGGGGACACCTCGTGTGCAACAGTGGCAGCTGCAGATGGAGTGCTCGTACGACTGCGCTCTGTGGACGAGCTTTCGCTTCTGGAGGAGGAGGAGGAGGAGGGTGGAACGCCTACAGCCAACTGTTTCCTATACCGTGGGCTAGGCAGCACTGTCCCACCATCGCTGTCCCCTGTGGACCCTGCATCCACCACATTAACCCAGTGCGCAGTGATGGACACGTAACGGCCCTGGCCATGCCGACTGGACCATGCATCAGTTGTGAGGTGTACCTTTCCACTCACTGACTGCTTGAGTGCTTGGACAATGCGGTCTTTTACATGATGGTGGAGGGCTGGGATGGCTTTGCGAGAGAAGAAGTGGCGACTGGGTAGGTCATAGCGTGGTACTGCATAGGCCATGAGTTCGCGGAAAGCTGCGCTTTCCACCAACCGATAGGGCATCATCTCAAACGAGATTAGTTTGGCAATGTGGGCGTTCAAACCCAGTGTACGCGGATGAGAGACTGAGTACTTTCTTGACCTACTCATAGTGTCTGGGAGGGTGAGCTGGACTTGAGAGCTGCATATGGTGGAAGTAGCGGTGGACAGGGCGGACTGAGAGAGGGTTGATGATGGTGATGGAGTTGGTGTTCTTTCTGATGGCCTAGATTCAGTATTTCGTTGATATAACAGTGGGATTCCCTGACTGCTGTGGCCTTGCAATGACACCTCAACATTTGCTGCTGTGCTAACCGGTGGGCTTACAGTGGGGGAAACAATGTAGCGTTGTTGACTACCTTCTTTGTGATCAGTTGCACATGTGGCACTTGAGGTTTGGTGTTGTGTCCACGCTTGCAAATGCATGCTGGTTAAATGTCTAAGCATGCAACTGTTATTCAAATTTTTCAGATTTTTCCCTCGGCTAAAGGTTTTTGCGCACTTCTTACAGATAACCTTGGTCTGATCATGAGGATTTTGTTCAAAAAAGTGCCACACTGCACTCTTCCTACTTTGGCAGAAATTTTGCGGCCTAGCACGCTGTGATCTTTTGACCGTCTGGACAAGCTGTCCAGCAACTCTTTTGATTTTTGGAACCTGTCTTTGGAGTGCTCCGGGCCTGCCAGATAACAGCTGTTGTGATGTCGATGTCTGCTGTGGATGCTTCTCCTCATCTGAGCTATTGGAAGCAGCACCCTCTTCCCCCAATGGATGCCAATCTGGGTCAACAACTGGGTCATCCATCACCTCCTCTTCAATGTCATGTGCACCTTCCTCTGTGTCACCGTGTATGGTGGTATAGTGTGCGGGAAGGGGCACCTGAGTCTCATCAGGGTCAGAATCTGGCTCTGTACACTGCGAGGACAATGTAGTGCTCTGAGTGAATGTACCAGCAGAATCATCTATCAGCGGCTGTGCATCAGTGTACTCCATGTCAGATTCATCTTGGCCTGGGTAATTCACCATTTGACTTGATAATCCAGGCATGGTATGTGAAAACAGCTCCATGGAGTAATCAGTAGTATGGCCTGCGTCATCCTTCAATCTTGGTTGGGGTGAAGAACACAAGGAAAGGTGTGGTTCATGAACATGAGCCTCCAATGACGACTCAGTGCTTTTATTTTTTACAACTTCAGAAGAGGAGGCGATAGAGCTGGAGGCTTAGTCAGCAATGTAAGACAAAACTTTTTCCTGAAGCTCTGGCTTTAAAAGCGGTTTGCCAACTCCTAGAAAACTAAGCCTTCGACGCATTGTGGAGCCAGACGATGACACAGGCTCAACACCTCCTGCATTCGGTCCTATTTTGCTTTTGCCACTACCATCAGATCCACCACCAACACCATCATTACCAGCTGCCAACCCCCGCCCAATTCCACGGCCTCTTCCACCAGCCTTCCTCATTTTTGGTAGAAATGTAGACAAAATCCAACAAACTATATAGTAATGTAAAACAAGGTACAAGGTGTCTATAGGAAAGGGGAGATTTTGAATTTCTGCAGACACTTGTGGACACTGGACACTTTTGAATTGTGTGAGGCCCACTGAATATCACAGCGCTATGTCACTGGCTCGATGTCGCAGGTGTGAAAAATGTCACTAGAGGATAAGGGAGATTTTGAATTTCTGCAGACACTAGTGGACACTGGACACTTTTGGATTGTGTGAGGCCCACTGAATATCAGAGCGCTATGTCACAGGCTCGATGGCACAGGTGTGAAAAAAGTGACTACAGGATAAGGGAGATTTTGAATTTCTGCAGACACTAGTGGACACTGGACACTTTTGGATTGTGTGAGGCCCACTGAATATCAGAGCGCTATGTCACAGGCTCGATGGCACAGGTGTGAAAAAAGTGACTACAGGATAAGGGAGATTTTGAATTTCTGCAGACACTAGTGGACACTGGACACTTTTGGATTGTGTGAGGCCCACTGAAAATCAGAGCGCTGTGTCACAGGCTCGATGGCACAGGTGTGAAAAAAGTGACAACAGGATAAGGGAGATTTTGAATTTCTGCAGACACTAGTGGACACTGGACACTTTTGGATTGTGTGAGGCCCACTGAATATCAGAGCGCTATGTCACAGGCTCGATGGCACAGGTGTGAAAAAAGTGACTACAGGATAAGGGAGATTTTGAATTTCTGCAGACACTAGTGGACACTGGACACTTTTGGATTGTGTGAGGCCCACTGAATATCAGAGCGCTATGTCCAGGCTCGATGGCACAGGTGTGAAAAAAGTGACTACAGGATAAGGGAGATTTTGAATTTCTGCAGACACTAGTGGACACTGGACACTTTTGGATTGTGTGAGGTCCACTGAATATCAGAGCGCTATGTCACAGGCTTGATGGCACAGGTGTGAAAAAAGTGACTACAGGATAAGGGAGATTTTGAATTTCTGCAGACACTAGTGGACACTGGACACTTTTGGATTGTGTGAGGCCCACTGACGCTGTATGGTGTGAAAAAATGCACGCTCAGTACCTCAGCAGGACAAAAAAAAAATTGAGATTGCTTTTAAAAAAGCAGTTTGCAGAGCAGTGGGTAAACAGCAATGCAGCTGTCAGGAAGCCTTAGAAGGCAGCCTAACAACCAACGCCGCTGATCCACCACAATATAGCCTCCCCTTGCACTGCACACACAGTGACTGGTGTATTGTACAGGCAAAATCGCTAGCAGCAGAAGCAGTTTTTTTTTCTTCTTCCCTGCCTAACGCTCTCCCTACAGAATCAGAAACCTCTCCCTATGCTAAGATCGGCAGAAGTAAGATGGCGGTCGGCGTGCACGCCCTTTTATAACCCCTGTGACGACCACCAAAGCAAGCCAATCACTTGCATGCCCTTCTGAAAGATGGTGGTGACCCCTGTCTATGTCATCACGTTGCCCACAGTGTCCGTGGATCCTGATTGGCTGAAAAAGAGCGCAAAACAAACTTTTGAAACGCGACTTTGGCGCGTAAGTCGCTGACCTCGTGGCCGGCCTCATCCTAGGGTCGGGTTTCGTTTCATGAAACCCGACTTTGCCAAAAGTCGGTGACTTTTGAAATTTTTCGACCCGTTTCGCTCAACTCTAGTGACAGTTAGTTAGCTAGTTGGTATTGGTAGTAACCATGGATGTTATGAATGGGTCACCGAGGAGGCTAGCAGGCCAGGCTAAGCAACAGAAAACCAGAGAGGTTGGTAACTAAGTGGATGCAGACCCCCCTGTCCACACAACTAGCAGTAGCCGTGGAGCATACCTATGATGATCATAAATGCCTCGGCACAGCCGGAGAGCTAACTAAGCCTAAAGCAAGAAAGGGGAAATCTAAACTGCCCCAGAGCAGACCCCAAAGGAATAGATAGCCCCCAAACATATATTGTTGGTGAGACAAGATGAAAACACAAACGCAGGCAGAAAAATAGACTGAGCAAACGATGGGGCCCACACTGACTAGACAGGACAGGAATGGAAAGACACTGTCTGCAATCACGCAAAAAACCCTGCAAAAAGTCCAACACGTCTGATGCACAAAAACACTCAAGTCGCACGACTTCTCCCCCACTATATCAGCACTCTGGTATATTCTGAAAGCAAAGCAAAAAGAGACCAATATAAAAGGGGACAAAACAAACTGGCACATGCAGTAACATATTGCCGGTGATTCAGCATAGCCCAAGCCGGAGTTAGTTGACCCGCACAAAGCAGAGATAAGCAAAACCAGATCAAAAGCAAACAGAGTAGCAAATGAACCACTTAGCTGAACATGCAGGGAAAAAGCAGGAGACATCAGACCTCAGGAGGCACAGGAGGAAAATCACCAGCAGGGATAGAGGGAGTCAGCTGTCTTAAATCCCAATCAGAAACCCCAGATCTCCAATCATCTTCCTCATTATCAGGTGGCAAGCCTCTGTCAATCAGATCAGCTCCACTACCTCCAGTAACCACCAGAGGGAGCCCAGAAAGAGAACTCTCTATCTGACCCGCTCTACTATCTTCAATAATCACCAGAGGGAAGCCAGAGAGAGAATTCACAACACATGGATACTTTAAGTCTTGCAATGCCTGCACATGAGGAAAGAGACATAGCTAATCAGAAAAATTATACTACATTTTATTTTTAATATTATTATTATTATTATTATTATTATTATTATTATTACACCTACTACATATTGGGATTTGATCTTGGAGATCGGGATACCCCTTTAATTCATGTGATACCTTCATGATTATTACTTATTATCATTCTTTCCGCACTATTTGGGCAACACATTTACATTATCCTTGCATAGCCACAATGAGCTCATTTTATTAAGCTCAAGACAATTTTGAGGTATCCAGAATAGTTAGCAAGACTGAAAAAAGACATTTGTCCATGCAGTTTAACCTATATTCCGTCAGAATAAATCCCCAGATCTACGTTCTTGTAAAGAATCTAATAACTGTAAGATACATTATTACTATGCTCCCGGAAGACATCCAGGCCTCTCTTGAACCCCTTGACTGAGTTCACCATCACCAACTCCTCAGGCAAGGAATTCCAGATTCTTGCTGCCCTAACAGTAAAGAATCCTCTTTAGAGTTGAGCGACTTTTGGTTTTTTAGGGTCGCGTTTCGTTTCGTGAAACCCGACTTTTCCAAAAGTCGGGTCGAGCAAGATCGTCCGATTATAGGGAAAAGTCGGGGTCGACCCGAAACACGAAACCCAATGTAAGTCAATGGGGAATAAAAGTCGGCAGTGAGAGGAGGACAGGAAACACACCAACAGTGCCCATTTGAATGCCAAAAGCATCAATTCTTCTTACTTAAGCTTGTCAACCTTAATTAACTTCATAATACAAGTTACGCACTGAAAAATGGGGGTTATTTGGCTACAGACTGTGGGGGGGAGGGCTGGCTCCAGGTTTTCATGTGCCCTTGGCGAAAGAGAGCCCCTTTAACACATACCACAACTCATCATGCTCCGATACGGCAGAGAAATAGCGGTATAGTACAATGAAAAATACCTCACTTTTTACATCTCATGACGAGGCCCATCTATTTCTCCATACAGAATCATTGGTCCCATATAATGTTTGAAACAGTATATGATGAGCTCCACATAATGCTACAGTATATGTTGGTCCCCATGGATGAAGCTCTACTGTCTTATGGGCCAAATAATGCTCCAAACATAATGGGCCCCATTTCTAATGCTCTAGTGTATAATGGGCCCTGTAAATTCTGCTCCAGTGTCTGATGTCCACCTTTGGAATGTTCCAGTGTATGGTGGGCCCCATCTATCATTCTCAGACGGTGTTAGGCCCAGTATGGATTGCACGTGATTGCACAAAGGTTAGAAAGGGTACCGTATCCCCAGATAACATGTATGGATAGCGTACACATTCAAAATATATGTCTCAGGAGGCAGGCTCAGACGGTGTTAGGCCCAGTATGGATTGCACGTGATTGCACAAAGGTTAGAAAGGGTACCGTTTCCCCAGATAACATGTATAGATAGCGTACACATTCAAAATATATGTCTCAGGAGGCAGGCTCAGACGGTGTCAGGCCCAGTATGGATTGCACGTGATTGCACAAAGGTTAGAAAGGGTACCGTTTCCCAAGATAACATGTATGGATAGCGTACACATTCAAAATATATGTCTCAGGAGGCAGGCTCAGACGGTGTTAGGCCCAGTATGGATTGCACGTGATTGCACAAAGGTTAGAAAGGGTACCGTATCCCCAGATAACATGTATGGATAGCGTACACATTCAAAATATATGTCTCAGGAGGCAGGCTCAGATGGTGTTAGGCCCAGTATGGATTGCACGTGATTGCACAAAGGTTAGAAAGGGTACCGTTTCCCCAGATAACATGTATGGATAGCGTACACATTCAAAATATATGTCTCAGGAGGCAGGCTCAGACGGTGTTAGGCCCAGTATGGATTGCACGTGATTGCACAAAGGTTAGAAAGGGTACCGTTTCCCCAGATAACATGTATGGATAGCGTACACATTCAAAATATATGTCTCAGGAGGCAGGCTCAGACGGTGTTAGGCCCAGTATGGATTGCACGTGATTGCACAAAGGTTAGAAAGGGTACCGTTTCCCCGGATAACATGTATGGATAGCGTACACATTCAAAATATATGTCTCAGGAGGCAGGCTCAGACGGTGTCAGGCCCAGTATGGATTGCACATGATTGCACAAAGGTTAGAAAGGGTACCGTATCCCCGGATAACATGTATGGATAGCGTACACATTCAAAATATATGTCTCAGGAGGCAGGCTCAGACGGTGTTAGGCCCAGTATGGATTGCACGTGATTGCACAAAGGTTAGAAAGGGTACCGTTTCCCCAGATAACATGTATGGATAGCGTACACATTCAAAATATATGTCTCAGGAGGCAGGCTCAGACGGTGTTAGGCCCAGTATGGATTGCACGTGATTGCACAAAGGTTAGAAAGGGTACCGTATCCCCAGATAACATGTATGGATAGCGTACACATTCAAAATATATGTCTCAGGAGGCAGGCTCAGACGGTGTTAGGCCCAGTATGGATTGCACGTGATTGCACAAAGGTTAGAAAGGGTACCGTTTCCCCAGATAACATGTATGGATAGCGTACACATTCAAAATATATGTCTCAGGAGGCAGGCTCAGACGGTGTTAGGCCCAGTATGGATTGCACGTGATTGCACAAAGGTTAGAAAGGGTACCGTATCCCCAGATAACATGTATGGATAGCGTACACATTCAAAATATATGTCTCAGGAGGCAGGCTCAGACGGTGTCAGGCCCAGTATGGATTGCACGTGATTGCACAAAGGTTAGAAAGGGTACCGTTTCCCCAGATAACATGTATGGATAGCGTACACATTCAAAATATATGTCTCAGTAGGCAGGCTCAGACGGTGTCAGGCCCAGTATGGATTGCATGTGATTGCACAAAGGTTAGAAAGGGTACCGTATCCCCAGATAACATGTATGGATAGCGTACACATTCAAAATATATGTCTCAGGAGGCAGGCTCAGACGGTGTCAGGCCCAGTATGGATTGCACGTGATTGCACAAAGGTTAGAAAGGGTACCGTATCCCCAGATAACATGTATGGATAGCGTACACATTCAAAATATATGTCTCAGGAGGCAGGCTCATACGGTGTCAGGCCCAGTATGGATTGCACGTGATTGCACAAAGGTTAGAAAGGGTACCGTTTCCCCAGATAACATGTATGGATAGCGTACACATTCAAAATATATGTCTCAGGAGGCAGGCTCAGACGGTGTTAGGCCCAGTATGGATTGCACGTGATTGCACAAAGGTTAGAAAGGGTACCGTTTCCCCGGATAACATGTATGGATTGCGTACACATTCAAAATATATGTCTCAGGAGGCAGGCTCAGACGGTGTCAGGCCCAGTATGGATTGCACGTGATTGCACAAAGGTTAGAAAGGGTACCGTATCCCCAGATAACATGTATAGATAGCGTACACATTCAAAATATATGTCTCAGGAGGCAGACTCAGACTGTGTCAGGCCCAGTATGGATTGCACGTGATTGCACAAAGGTTAGAAAGGGTAACGTATCCCCAGATAACATGTATGGATAGCGTACACATTCAAAATATATGTCTCAGGAGGCAGGCTCAGACGGTGTCAGGCACAGTATGGATTTGACGGCCCAGATTACACAGCGGAGGAGCAGAGAGAGGTAAAGATTGCAAATGCTGGGGCCCTGCCCAAGCAAGGGGGGCCCACTCGTGGGCGTCGGTACTGGCACTGGGCCCCTCATAGTACAGCGGTGTGTCTGACGGCGGGTGTGCACCACCACCGTCAGAGACACTTGATTGCACTATGAGGGACCCTGTGCCAGTGCCTGCGCCCAAGAGTCGGCCTACCCACCTGTCCAGGGCAACGGCACTCGCACGGTGTCGTGCGCTAGGTGGTGACCCCGGCCATGGGGGGGGGGGGCAGCACAGTTAGGGAGTTTTAGAAAGTGGCATATGTTGATGTTGGACATTCAGCTGATGCAAAAGGCGAAATAGGTGAAGTCCCAGGAAGAGGTGGACCATCAGGGGAAGGTGGGACAAAATCCTTGGAAACCCATGCGTGGTTCATTTTAATGAAGGTTAGATCATCCACATTTTGGGTTGACAGACGGGTCCTTTTTTCTGTCAGGATTGATCCAGCTGCACTGAAGACTCTTTCCGATAGCACACTTGCAGCTGGGCAAGCGAGCTCCTGTAAGGCATATTGGGCCAATTCAAGCCAGGTGTCCAGTTTAGCGGCCCAATAGTCAAAGGGGAATGACCTATGTGGGAGAACATCGATATGGGAGGAAAAGTAGTTTGTAACCATAGTTGACAACTGCTGTCTCCTGTCACTTTCCATCGATGCAGTATTACCAGTTGTGTGAGCGGTATTTGAAAAATCAGTCCACAACATTGTCATGAAACCCCTGTCTCCAACGCCACTTCTGCTGTGTGCACCACGAACACCTCTGCCAAGCTGTCCCCGGCCCGTACGGCTCGTGTGAGAACCATCACCGCTAGAGTTGAGCGAAACGGGTCGAAAAAATTCAAAAGTCGCCGACTTTTGGCAAAGTCGGGTTTCATGAAACGAAACCCGACCCTAGGATGAGGTCGGCCACGAGGTCGGCGACTTACGCGCCAAAGTCGCGTTTCAAAAGTTTGTTTTGCGCTCTTTTTCAGCCAATCAGGATCCACGGACACTGTGGGCAACGTGATGACATAGGCACGGGTCACCACCATCTTTCAGAAGGGCATGCAAGTGATTGGCTTGCTTTGGTGGGCGTCACAGGGGGTATAAAAGGGCGTGCACGCCGACCGCCATCTTACTTCTGCCGATCTTAGTATAGGGAGAGGTTGCTGCTGATTCTGTAGGGAGAGCGTTAGGCAGGGAAGAAGACAAAAAAACTGCTTCTGCTGCTAGCGATTTGGCCTGCACAACACACCAGTCACTGTGTGTGCAGTGCAAGGGGAGGCTATATTGTGGTGTATCAGTGGTGTTGGTTGTTGGGCTGCCTTCTAAGGCTTCCTGACACACTGGCATTGCTGTTTACCCACTGCTCCGCAAACTGCTTTTTTAAAAGCAATCCAATCTCCCTTGTCCTCTCGTCACTTTGGTCACAGGCAGCTGTGCCATCGAGCGTGTCACATAGCGCTCAGATATCAGTGGGCCGCACACAATCCAAAAGTGTCCACTGTCCAAAAGTGTACGCAGAGATTCAAAATCTCCATTATCCTCTCGTCACTTTGGTCACAGGCAGCTGTGCCATCGAGCGTGTCACATAGCGCTCAGATATCAGTGGGCCGCACACAATCCACAAGTGTCCACTGTCCACAAGTGTACGCAGAGATTCAAAATCTCCATTATCCTCTCGTCACTTTGGTCACAGGCAGCTGTGCCATCGAGCGTGTCACATAGCGCTCAGATATCAGTGGGCCGCACACAATCCACAAGTGTCCAGAGTCCAAAAGTGTACGCATAGATTCAAAATCTCCATTATCCTCTCGTCACTTTGGTCACAGGCAGCTGTGCCATCGAGCGTGTCACATAGCGCTCAGATATCAGTGGGCCGCACACAATCGACAAGTGTCCAGTGTCCAAAAGTGTACGCAGAGATTCAAAATCTCCATTATCCTCTCGTCACTTTGGTCACAGGCAGCTGTGCCATCGAGCGTGTCACATAGCGCTCAGATATCAGTGGGCCGCACACAATCCACAAGTGTCCAGTGTCCAAAAGTGTACGCAGAGATTCAAAATCTCCATTATCCTCTCGTCACTTTGGTCACAGGCAGCTGTGCCATCGAGCGTGTCACATAGCGCTCAGATATCAGTGGGCCGCACACAATCCACAAGTGTCCAGTGTCCAAAAGTGTACGCAGAGATTCAAAATCTCCATTATCCTCTCGTCACTTTGGTCACAGGCAGCTGTGCCATCGAGCGTGTCACATAGCGCTCAGATATCAGTGGGCCGCACACAATCCACAAGTGTCCAGTGTCCAAAAGTGTACACAGAGATGCAAAATCTCCATTATCCCCTCGTCACTTTGGTCACAGGCAGCTGTGCCATCGAGCGTGTCACATAGCGCTCAGATATCAGTGGGCCGCACACAATCCACAAGTGTCCAGTGTCCAAAAGTGTACGCAGAGATTCAAAATCTCCATTATCCTCTCGTCACTTTGGTCACAGGCAGCTGTGCCATCGAGCGTGTCACATAGCGCTCAGATATCAGTGGGCCGCACACAATCCACAAGTGTCCAGTGTTCAAAAGTGTACGCAGAGATTCAAAATCTCCATTATCCTCTCGTCACTTTGGTCACAGGCAGCTGTGCCATCGAGCGTGTCACATAGCGCTCAGATATCAGTGGGCCGCACACAATCCACAAGTGTCCAGTGTCCAAAAGTGTACGCAGAGATTCAAAATCTCCATTATCCTCTCGTCACTTTGGTCACAGGCAGCTGTGCCATCGAGCGTGTCACATAGCGCTCAGATATCAGTGGGCCGCACACAATCCACAAGTGTCCACTGTCCACAAGTGTACGCAGAGATTCAAAATCTCCATTATCCTCTCGTCACTTTGGTCACAGGCAGCTGTGCCATCGAGCGTGTCACATAGCGCTCAGATATCAGTGGGCCGCACACAATCCACAAGTGTCCACTGTCCACAAGTGTACGCAGAGATTCAAAATCTCCATTATCCTCTCGTCACTTTGGTCACAGGCAGCTGTGCCATCGAGCGTGTCACATAGCGCTCAGATATCAGTGGGCCGCACACAATCCACAAGTGTCCAGTGTCCAAAAGTGTACGCAGAGATTCAAAATCTCCATTATCCTCTCGTCACTTTAGTCACAGGCAGCTGTGCCATCGAGCGTGTCACATAGCGCTCAGATATCAGTGGGCCGCACACAATCGACAAGTGTCCACTTTCCACAAGTGTATGCAGAGAATCAAAATCTCCATTATCCTCTCGTCACTTTGGTCACAGGCAGCTGTGCCATCGAGCGTGTCACATAGCGCTCAGATATCAGTGGGCCGCACACAATCCACAAGTGTCCACTGTCCACAAGTGTATGCAGAGATTCAAAATCTCCATTATCCTCTCGTCACTTTGGTCACAGGCAGCTGTGCCATCGAGCGTGTCACATAGCGCTCAGATATCAGTGGGCCGCACACAATCCACAAGTGTCCAGTGTCCAAAAGTGTACGCAGAGATTCAAAATCTCCATTATCCTCTCGTCACTTTGGTCACAGGCAGCTGTGCCATCGAGCGTGTCACATAGCGCTCAGATATCAGTGGGCCGCACACAATCCACAAGTGTCCACTGTCCACAAGTGTACGCAGAGATTCAAAATCTCCATTATCCTCTCGTCACTTTGGTCACAGGCAGCTGTGCCATCGAGCGTGTCACATAGCGCTCAGATATCAGTGGGCCGCACACAATCCACAAGTGTCCACTGTCCACAAGTGTACGCAGAGATTCAAAATCTCCATTATCCTCTCGTCACTTTGGTCACAGGCAGCTGTGCCATCGAGCGTGTCACATAGCGCTCAGATATCAGTGGGCCGCACACAATCCACAAGTGTCCAGTGTCCAAAAGTGTACGCAGAGATTCAAAATCTCCATTATCCTCTCGTCACTTTAGTCACAGGCAGCTGTGCCATCGAGCGTGTCACATAGCGCTCAGATATCAGTGGGCCGCACACAATCGACAAGTGTCCACTGTCCACAAGTGTATGCAGAGATTCAAAATCTCCATTATCCTCTCGTCACTTTGGTCACAGGCAGCTGTGCCATCGAGCGTGTCACATAGCGCTCAGATATCAGTGGGCCGCACACAATCCACAAGTGTCCACTGTCCACAAGTGTACGCAGAGATTCAAAATCTCCATTATCCTCTCGTCACTTTGGTCACAGGCAGCTGTGCCATCGAGCGTGTCACATAGCGCTCAGATATCAGTGGGCCGCACACAATCCACAAGTGTCCAGTGTCCTAAAGTGTACGCAGAGATTCAAAATCTCCATTATCCTCTCGTCACTTTGGTCACAGGCAGCTGTGCCATCGAGCGTGTCACATAGCGCTCAGATATCAGTGGGCCGCACACAATCCACAAGTGTCCACTGTCCACAAGTGTACGCAGAGATTCAAAATCTCCATTATCCTCTCGTCACTTTGGTCACAGGCAGCTGTGCCATCGAGCGTGTCACATAGCGCTCAGATATCAGTGGGCCACACACAATCCACAAGTGTCCAGTGTCCAAAAGTGTACGCAGAGATTCAAAATCTCCATTATCCTCTCGTCACTTTGGTCATAGGCAGCTGTGCCATCGAGCGTGTCACATAGCGCTCAGATATCAGTGGGCCGCACACAATCCACAAGTGTCCAGTGTCCAAAAGTGTACGCAGAGATTCAAAATCTCCATTATCCTCTCGTCACTTTGGTCACAGGCAGCTGTGCCATCGAGCGTGTCACATAGCGCTCAGATATCAGTGGGCCGCACACAATCCACAAGTGTCCAGTGTCCAAAAGTGTACGCAGAGATTCAAAATCTCCATTATCCTCTCGTCACTTTGGTCACAGGCAGCTGTGCCATCGAGCGTGTCACATAGCGCTCAGATATCAGTGGGCCGCACACAATCCACAAGTGTCCAGTGTCCAAAAGTGTACGCAGAGATTCAAAATCTCCATTATCCTCTCGTCACTTTGGTCACAGGCAGCTGTGCCATCGAGCGTGTCACATAGCGCTCAGATATCAGTGGGCCGCACACAATCCACAAGTGTCCAGTGTCCAAAAGTGTACGCAGAGATTCAAAATCTCCATTATCCTCTCGTCACTTTGGTCACAGGCAGCTGTGCCATCGAGCGTGTCACATAGCGCTCAGATATCAGTGGGCCGCACACAATCCACAAGTGTCCAGTGTCCAAAAGTGTACGCAGAGATGCAAAATCTCCATTATCCTCTCGTCACTTTGGTCACAGGCAGCTGTGCCATCGAGCGTGTCACATAGCGCTCAGATATCAGTGGGCCGCACACAATCCACAAGTGTCCAGTGTCCAAAAGTGTACGCAGAGATTCAAAATCTCCATTATCCTCTCGTCACTTTGGTCACAGACAGCTGTGCCATCGAGTGTGTCACATAGCGCTCAGATATCAGTGGGCCGCACACAATCCACAAGTGTCCAGTGTTCAAAAGTGTACGCAGAGATTCAAAATCTCCATTATCCTCTCGTCACTTTGGTCACAGGCAGCTGTGCCATCGAGCGTGTCACATAGCGCTCAGATATCAGTGGGCCGCACACAATCCACAAGTGTCCAGTGTCCAAAAGTGTACGCAGAGATTCAAAATCTCCATTATCCTCTCGTCACTTTGGTCACAGGCAGCTGTGCCATCGAGCGTGTCACATAGCGCTCAGATATCAGTGGGCCGCACACAATCCACAAGTGTCCACTGTCCACAAGTGTACGCAGAGATTCAAAATCTCCATTATCCTCTCGTCACTTTGGTCACAGGCAGCTGTGCCATCGAGCGTGTCACATAGCGCTCAGATATCAGTGGGCCGCACACAATCCACAAGTGTCCACTGTCCACAAGTGTGCGCAGAGATTCAAAATCTCCATTATCCTCTCGTCACTTTGGTCACAGGCAGCTGTGCCATCGAGCGTGTCACATAGCGCTCAGATATCAGTGGGCCGCACACAATCCACAAGTGTCCAGTGTCCAAAAGTGTACGCAGAGATTCAAAATCTCCATTATCCTCTCGTCACTTTGGTCATAGGCAGCTGTGCCATCGAGCGTGTCACATAGCGCTCAGATATCAGTGGGCCGCACACAATCCACAAGTGTCCAGTGTCCAAAAGTGTACGCAGAGATTCAAAATCTCCATTATCCTCTCGTCACTTTGGTCACAGGCAGCTGTGCCATCGAGCGTGTCACATAGCGCTCAGATATCAGTGGGCCGCACACAATCCACAAGTGTCCAGTGTCCAAAAGTGTACGCAGAGATTCAAAATCTCCATTATCCTCTCATCACTTTGGTCACAGGCAGCTGTGCCATCGAGCGTGTCACATAGCGCTCAGATGTCAGTGGGCCGCACACAATCCACAAGTGTCCAGTGTTCAAAAGTGTACGCAGAGATTCAAAATCTCCATTATCCTCTCGTCACTTTGGTCACAGGCAGCTGTGCCATCGAGCGTGTCACATAGCGCTCAGATATCAGTGGGCCGCACACAATCCACAAGTGTCCAGTGTCCAAAAGTGTACGCAGAGATTCAAAATCTCCATTATCCTCTCGTCACTTTGGTCACAGGCAGCTGTGCCATCGAGCGTGTCACATAGCGCTCAGATATCAGTGGGCCGCACACAATCCACAAGTGTCCACTGTCCACAATTGTACGCAGAGATTCAAAATCTCCATTATCCTCTCGTCACTTTGGTCACAGGCAGCTGTGCCATCGAGCGTGTCACATAGCGCTCAGATGTCAGTGGGCCGCACACAATCCACAAGTGTCCAGTGTTCAAAAGTGTACGCAGAGATTCAAAATCTCCATTATCCTCTCGTCACTTTGGTCACAGGCAGCTGTGCCATCGAGCGTGTCACATAGCGCTCAGATATCAGTGGGCCGCACACAATCCACAAGTGTCCAGTGTCCAAAAGTGTACGCAGAGATTCAAAATCTCCATTATCCTCTCGTCACTTTGGTCACAGGCAGCTGTGCCATCGAGCGTGTCACATAGCGCTCAGATATCAGTGGGCCGCACACAATCCACAAGTGTCCACTGTCCACAAGTGTACGCAGAGATTCAAAATCTCCATTATCCTCTCGTCACTTTGGTCACAGGCAGCTGTGCCATCGAGCGTGTCACATAGCGCTCAGATATCAGTGGGCCGCACACAATCCACAAGTGTCCACTGTCCACAAGTGTGCGCAGAGATTCAAAATCTCCATTATCCTCTCGTCACTTTGGTCACAGGCAGCTGTGCCATCGAGCGTGTCACATAGCGCTCAGATATCAGTGGGCCGCACACAATCCACAAGTGTCCAGTGTCCAAAAGTGTACGCAGAGATTCAAAATCTCCATTATCCTCTCGTCACTTTGGTCATAGGCAGCTGTGCCATCGAGCGTGTCACATAGCGCTCAGATATCAGTGGGCCGCACACAATCCACAAGTGTCCAGTGTCCAAAAGTGTACGCAGAGATTCAAAATCTCCATTATCCTCTCGTCACTTTGGTCACAGGCAGCTGTGCCATCGAGCGTGTCACATAGCGCTCAGATATCAGTGGGCCGCACACAATCCACAAGTGTCCAGTGTCCAAAAGTGTACGCAGAGATTCAAAATCTCCATTATCCTCTCGTCACTTTGGTCACAGGCAGCTGTGCCATCGAGCGTGTCACATAGCGCTCAGATGTCAGTGGGCCGCACACAATCCACAAGTGTCCACTGTCCACAAGTGTGTGCAGAAATTCTAAAACTCCCCTGTCCTATAGACACCTTGTACCTTGTTTTACATTACTATATAGTTTGTTGGATTTTGTCTACATTTCTACCAAAAATGAGGAAGGCTGGTGGAAGAGGCCGTGGAATTGGGCGGGGGTTGGCAGCTGGTAATGATGGTGTTGGTGGTGGATCTGATGGTAGTGGCAAGAGCAAAATAGGACCAAATGCAGGAGGTGCTGACCCTGCGTCATCGTCTGTCTACATAATGCCTCGAACGCTTAGTTTTCTAGGAGTTGGCAAACCGCTTTTAAAGGCAGAGCATCAGGAAAAAGTTTTGTCTTACATTGCTGACTCAGCCTCCAGCTCTATCGCCTCCTCTTCTTCAGTTGTAAAAAGTAAAAGCACTGAGTCGTCATTGGAGACTCATGTTCATGAACCACACCTTTCCTTGTGTCCTTCACCCCAACCAAGATTGAAGGATGACGCAGGCCATACTACTGATTACTCCATGGAGCTGTTTTCACATACCATGCCTGGATTATCAAGTCAAATGGTGAATTACCCAGGCCAATGTGAATCTGATATGGAGTGCACTGATGCACAGCCGCTGATGGATGATTCTGCTGGTACATTCACTCAGAGCACTACATTGTCCTCGCAGTGTACAGAGCCAGATTTTGACCCTGATGAGACTCAGGTGCCAGTTCCCGCACACTATACCACCATACACGGTGACACAGAGAAAGGTGCACATGACATAGAAGAGGAGGTGATGGATGACCCAGTTGTTGACCCAGATTGGCATCCATTGGGGGAAGAGGGTGCTGCTTCCAATAGCTCAGATGAGGAGCATCCACAGCAGACATCGACATCGCAACAGCTGTTATCTGGCAGGCCCGAAGCACTCCAAATACAGGTTCCAAACATCAAAAGAGTTGCTGGACAGCTTGTCCAGAGGGTCAAAAGATCACAGCGTGCTAGGCCGCAAAATGTCTGCCAAAGTAGGAAGAGTGCAGTGTGGCAGTTTTTTGAACAAAATCCTCATGATCAGGCCAAGGTTATCTGTAAGAAGTGCGCAAAGACCTTTAGCCGAGGGAAAAATCTGAAAAATTTGAATACCAGTTGCATGCTTAGACATTTAACCAGCATGCACTTGCAAGCGTGGACACAACACCAAACCTCAAGTGCCACATGTGCAACTGATCACAACGAAGGTAGTCAGCAATGCTACATTGTTTCCCCCACTGTAAGCACACCGGTTAGCACAGCAGCAAATGTTGAGGTGTCGTTGCAAGGCCACAGCAGTCAGGGAATCCCACTGTTATATCAACGAAAGACTGATTCTAGGCCATCAGAAAGAACACCAACTCCATCACCATCATCAACCCTCTCTCAGTCCGCCCTGTCCACCGCTACTTCCACCATATGCAGCTCTCAAGTCCAGCTCACCCTCCCAGACACTATGAGTAGGTCAAGAAAGTACTCAGTCTCTCATCCGCGTACACTGGGTTTGAACGCCCACATTGCCAAACTAATCTCGTTTGAGATGATGCCCTTTCGGTTGGTGGAAAGCACAGCTTTCCGCGAACTCATGGCCTATGCAGTACCACGCTATGACCTACCCAGTCGCCACTTCTTCTCTCGCAAAGCCATCCCAGCCCTCCACCATCATGTGAAAGACCGCATTGTCCATGCACTCAAGCAGTCAGTGAGCGGAAAGGTGCACCTCACAACTGATGCATGGTCCAGTCGGCATGGCCAGGGCCGTTACGTGTCCATCACTGCGCACTGGGTTATTATGGTGGATGCAGGGTCCACAGGGGACAGCGGTGGTGGGACAGTGCTGCCTAGCCCATGGTCTAGGAAACAGTTGGCTGTAGGCGTTCGACCCTCCTCCTCCTACTCCTCCTCCAGAAGCGACAGCTCGTCCACAGAGAGCAGTCGTACGAGCACTCCATCTGCAGCTGCCACTGTTGCACACGATGTGTCCCCCTATCGAGCAGCTAGTGGAAAGCGTCAGCAGGCTGTGTTGCAGATGATGTGTTTGGGCGACAGACACACCGCCGAGGTGCTGGCCGAGTACTTGAAGCGACAAACTGAGTCATGGCTGGGCAGTGTACATCTTGAGGCAGGCAAGGTAGTTAGTGATAATGGCCGTAATTTTGTGGCAGCCATAGCCCTTTCAAAACTCAGCCACATACCTTGCTTGGCTCACACCTTGAACCTGGTGGTGCAGTGCTTCCTCAAAAATTATCCGGAGTTAACAGCCCTGCTCCAGAAGGTGCGAAGACTGTGCGCGCACATCCGCCGGTCGCCTGTACACTCCGTTCGTATGCAGAAGCTGCAGCGATTGCTCCACCTTCCCAACCACCGCCTCATTATCGACATTGCAACAAGGTGGAACTCCACCCTGCACATGGTGGAGCGGCTGTGCGAGCAGAGGCAGGCCATAATGCATTTGTGGGAGGATACACGGCCAGGCACTTTGAGAGCAGACATGGAGTTGACAGGCGTGCAGTGGTCGAAGCTGAAAGACCTTTGTAAAGTCCTTCAGTGTTTTGAGGAATGCACACGGCTGGTAAGTGCAGACGACGCCATCCTAAGCATGAGCATCCCACTTATGCGTCTGCTCATGCAAACTTTGACGCACCTTAAGGAGCAGGCGTCTGCAGCCAATGTTGATGAGGAGGAAGAGGAGGAGGGAATCCTTGATGACATTCAGCCATTGTCTGCTCAGGGACCTCTCCTGGACGAGGTGGAGGAAGAAGAGGAGGAGGAGGAGGAGGATGATGGGGAATATTACTTAGGGGAGGAGGATGCATCTCGTGGGGCAAGTGAAAATGTTGGCGTGGCAAGGTCTGGTACAGGGTTTGTGCGTGACTGGAGGGATGTGGATTTCCCAGAAAGTGCTCCTCCACCCAGCACTCGCAGTGCATCATTGACACCGGGAACATTGGCCCACATGTCAGATTATGCCTTGCGGATCCTAAAAAGGGACCCCCGCATTGCCAAAATGATGAACGATGACGACTACTGGTTGGCCAGCATCCTGGATCCACGCTATAAAGGCAAATTACAAAACATCATGCCACAGGAGAACCTTGACCTAATATTGGCTAATAAACAAGCAACTCTGGTAAATCGGTTGCTTGAGGCATTCCCAGCACACAGCAGCGGTGATGTTTCTCACACGAGCCGTACGGGCCGGGGGCAGCTTGGCAGAGGTGTTCGTGGTGCACACAGCAGAAGTGGCGTTGGAGACAGGGGTTTCATGACAATGTTGTGGACTGATTTTTCAAATACCGCTCACACAACTGGTAATACTGCATCGATGGAAAGTGACAGGAGACAGCAGTTGTCAACTATGGTTACAAACTACTTTTCCTCCCATATCGATGTTCTCCCACACAGGTCATTCCCCTTTGACTATTGGGCCACTAAACTGGACACCTGGCCTGAATTGGCCCAACATGCCTTACAGGAGCTCGCTTGCCCAGCTGCAAGTGTGCTATCGGAAAGAGTCTTCAGTGCAGCTGGATCAATCCTGACAGAAAAAAGGACCCGTCTGTCAACCCAAAATGTGGATGATCTAACCTTCATTAAAATGAACCACGCATGGGTTTCCAAGGATTTTGTCCCACCTTCCCCTGATGACACATAGGGTGACAGAAAAATGGCTTGCTTTGGTCCACCTCTTCCTGGGACTTCACATATTTCGCCTTTTGCATCAGTTGAATGTCCAACATCAACATATGCCACTTTCTAAAACTCCCTAACTGTGCTGCCTCCCCCCCCATGGCCGGGGTCACCACCTAGCGCACGACACCGTGCGAGTGCCGTTGCCCTGGACAGGTGGGTAGGCCGACTCTTGGGCGCGGGCACTGGCACAGGGTCCCTCATAGTGCAATCAAGTGTCTCTGACAGTGGTGGTGCACACCCGCCGTCAGACACACCGCTGTACTATGAGGGGCCCAGTGCCAGTACCGACGCCCACGAGTGTGCCCCCCTTGCTTGGCCAGGGCCCCAGCATTTGCAATCTTTACCTCTCCCTGCTCCTCCGCTGTGTAATCTGGGCCGTCAAATCCATACTGTGCCTGACACCGTCTGAGCCTGCCTCCTGATGTATAGACATATATTTTGAATGTGTACGCTATCCATACATGTTATCCGGGGATACGGTACCCCTTCTAACCTTTGTGCAATGACGTGCAATCCATACTGGGCATAACACCGTCTGAGCCTGCCTCATGCTGTATAGACATATATTTTGAATGTGTACGCTATCCATACATGTTATCCAGGGATACGGTACCCTTTCTAACCTTTGTGCAATGACGTGCAATCCATACTGGGCCTAACACCGTCTGAGCCTGCCTCATGCTGTATAGACATATATTTTGAATGTGTACGCTATCCATACATGTTATCCAGGGATACGGTACCCTTTCTAACCTTTGTGCAATGACGTGCAATCCATACTGGGCCTAACACCGTCTGAGCCTGCCTCATGCTGTATAGACATATATTTTGAATGTGTACGCTATCCATACATGTTATCCGGGGATACGGTACCCTTTCTAACCTTTGTGCAATGACGTGCAATCCATACTGGGCCTAACACCGTCTGAGCCTGCCTCATGCTGTATAGACATATATTTTGAATGTGTACGCTATCCATACATGTTATCCGGGGATACGGTACCCCTTCTAACCTTTGTGCAATGACGTGCAACCAATACTGGGCCTAACACCGTCTGAGCCTGCCTCATGCTGTATAGACATATATTTTGAATGTGTACGCTATCCATACATGTTATCCGGGGATACGGTACCCCTTCTAACCTTTGTGCAATGACGTGCAATCCATACTGGGCCTAACACTGTCTGAGCCTGCCTCATGCTGTATAGACATATATTTTGAATGTGTACGCTATCCATACATGTTATCCAGGGATACGGTACCCTTTCTAACCTTTGTGCAATGACGTGCAATCCATACTGGGCCTAACACCGTCTGAGCCTGCCTCATGCTGTATAGACATATATTTTGAATGTGTACGCTATCCATACATGTTATCCGGGGATACGGTACCCTTTCTAACCTTTGTGCAATGACATGCAATCCATACTGGGCCTAACACCGTCTGAGCCTGCCTCATGCTGTGTAGACATATATTTTGAATGTGTACGCTATCCATACATGTTATCCGGGGATACGGTACCCCTTCTAACCTTTGTGCAATGACATGCAATCCATACTGGGCCTAACACCATCTGAGCCTGCCTCATGCTGTATAGACATATATTTTGAATGTGTACACTATCCATACATGTTATCCGGGGATACGGTACCCCTTCTAACCTTTGTGCAATGACGTGCAATCCATACTGGGCCTAACACCGTCTGAGCCTGCCTCATGCTGTATAGACATATATTTTGAATGTGTACGCTATCCATACATGTTATCCGGGGATACGGTACCCCTTCTAACCTTTGTGCAATGACGTGCAATCCATACTGGGCCTAACACCGTCTGAGCCTGCCTCATGCTGTATAGACATATATTTTGAATGTGTATGCTATCCATACATGTTATCCGGGGATACGGTACCCCTTCTAACCTTTGTGCAATGACGTGCAATCCATACTGGGCCTAACACCGTCTGAGCCTGCCTCATGCTGTATAGACATATATTTTGAATGTGTACGCTATCCATACATGTTATCCGGGGATACGGTACCCCTTCTACCCTTTGTGCAATGACGTGCAATCCATACTGGGCCTAACACCATCTGAGCCTGCCTCATGCTGTATAGACATATATTTTGAATGTGTACGCTATCCATACATGTTATCCAGGGATACGGTACCCTTTCTAACCTTTGTGCAATCACGTGCAATCCATACTGGGCCTAACACCGTCTGAGCCTGCCTCATGCTGTATAGACATATATTTTGAATGTGTACGCTATCCATACATGTTATCCAGGGATACGGTACCCTTTCTAACCTTTGTGCAATCACGTGCAATCCATACTGGGCGTGAGAACGGCTGGCGAGCTGTTAAGCAAGCTACAGCACCTGTCCAGACAAGTACAGGGATTCCCTAGCGAGGAGACTTATTTGATTGTTTTCTATGTTGGGACAGCAATTTTTGGGGAGCACTATACTCTGGAGAATGATAGATGGGGCCCACCATACACTGGAACATTCCAAAGGTGGACATCAGACACTGGAGCAGCATTTACAGGGCCCATTATACACTAGAGCATTAGAAATGGGTCCCATTATGTTTGGAGCATTATTTGGGCCCATAAGACAGTGGAGCTTCATCCATGGGGACCAACATATACTGTAGCATTATGTGGAGCTCATCATATACTGTTTCAAACATTATATGGGACCAATGATTTTGTATGGAGAAATAGATGGGCCTCGTCATGAGATGTAAAAAGTGAGGTATTTTTCATTGTACTATACCGCTATTTCTCTGCCGTATCGGAGCATGATGAGTTGTGGTATGTGTTAAAGGGGCGCTCTTTCACCCAGGGCACATGTAAACCTGCAGCCAGCCCTCCCCACCCACAAATTTAGCCAAATAACCCCCATTTTTCAGTGCGTAACTTGTATTATGAAGTTAATTAAGGTTGACAAGCTTAAGTAAGAAGAATTGATGCTTTTGGCATTCAAATGGGCACTGTAGGTGTGTTTCCTGTCCTCCTCTCACTGCCGACTTTTATTCCCCATTGACTTACATTGGGTTTCGTGTTTCGGGACGACCCCGACTTTTCCCTATAATAGGACGATCTTGCTAGACCCGACTTTTGGAAAAGTCGGGTTTCACGAAACGAAACGCGACCCTAAAAAAGCAAAAGTCGCTCAACTCCAATCACCGCTGCTGTGTGCTGGGAATGCCTCAAGCAACCGATTTACCAGAGTTGCTTGTTTATTAGCCAATATTAGGTCAAGGTTCTCCTGTGGCATGATGTTTTGTAATTTGCCTTTATAGCGTGGATCCAGGATGCTGGCCAACCAGTAGTCGTCATCGTTCATCATTTTGGCAATGCGGGGGTCCCTTTTTAGGATCCGCAAGGCATAATCTGACATGTGGGCCAATGTTCCCGGTGTCAATGATGCACTGCGAGTGCTGGGTGGAGGAGCACTTTCTGGCAAATCCACATCCCTCCAGTCACGCACAAACCCTGTACCAGACCTTGCCACGCCAACATTTTCACTTGCCCCACGAGATGCATCCTCCCCTAAGTAATCATCCCCATCATCATCCTCCTCCTCCTCTTCTTCCTCGACCTCGTCCAGGAGAGGTCCCTGAGCAGACAATGGCTGAATGTCATCAAGGATTCCCTCCTCCTCTTCCTCCTCATCAACATTGGCTGCAGACGCCTGCTCCTTAAGGTGCGTCAAAGTTTGCATGAGCAGACGCATAAGTGGGATGCTCATGCTTAGGATGGCGTCGTCTGCGCTTACCAGCCGTGTGCATTCCTCAAAACACTGAAGGACTTTACAGAGGTCTTTCAGCTTCGACCACTGCACACCTGTCAACTCCATGTCTGCTCTCAAAGTGCCTGGCCGTGTATCCTCCCACAAATGCATTATGGCCTGCCTCTGCTCGCACAGCCGCTCCACCATGTGCAGGGTGGAGTTCCACCTTGTTGCAATGTCGATAATGAGGCGGTGGTTGGGAAGGTGGAGCAATCGCTGCAGCTTCTGCATACGAACGGAGTGTACAGGCGACCGGCGGATGTGCGCGCACAGTCTTCGCACCTTCTGGAGCAGGGCTGTTAACTCCGGATAATTTTTGAGGAAGCACTGCACCACCAGGTTCAAGGTGTGAGCCAAGCAAGGTATGTGGCTGAGTTTTGAAAGGGCTATGGCTGCCACAAAATTACGGCCGTTATCACTAACTACCTTGCCTGCCTCAAGATGTACACTGCCCAGCCATGACTCAGTTTGTCGCTTCAAGTACTCGGCCAGCACCTCGGCGGTGTGTCTGTCGCCCAAACACATCATCTGCAACACAGCCTGCTGACGCTTTCCACTAGCTGCTCGATAGGGGGACACATCTTGTGCAACAGTGACAGCTGCAGATGGAGTGCTCGTAAGACTGCGCTCTGTGGGCGAGCTTTCGCTTCTGGAGGAGGAGGAGGAAGAGGAGGAGGAGGGTCGAACGCCTACAGCCAACTGTTTCCTATACCGTGCGCTAGGCAGCACTGTCCCACCACCGCTGTCCCCTGTGGACCCTGCATCCACCACATTAACCCAGTGCGCAGTGATGGACACGTAACGGCCCTGGCCATGCCGACTGGACCATGCATCAGTTGTGAGGTGCACCTTTCCGCTCACTGACTGCTTGAGTGCATGGACAATGCGGTCTTTCACATGATGGTGGAGGGCTGGGATGGCTTTGCGAGAGAAGAAGTGGCGACTGGGTAGGTCATAGCGTGGTACTGCATAGGCCATGAGTTCGCGGAAAGCTGTGCTTTCCACCAACCGAAAGGGCATCATCTCAAACGAGATTAGTTTGGCAATGTGGGCGTTCAAACCCAGTGTACGCGGATGAGAGACTGAGTACTTTCTTGACCTACTCATAGTGTCTGGGAGGGTGAGCTGGACTTGAGAGCTGCATATGGTGGAAGTAGCGGTGGACAGGGCGGACTGAGAGAGGGTTGATGATGGTGATGGAGTTGGTGTTCTTTCTGATGGCCTAGAATCAGTCTTTCGTTGATATAACAGTGGGATTCCCTGACTGCTGTGGCCTTGCAACGACACCTCAACATTTGCTGCTGTGCTAACCGGTGGGCTTACAGTGGGGGAAACAATGTAGCGTTGCTGACTACCTTCGTTGTGATCAGTTGCACATGTGGCACTTGAGGTTTGGTGTTGTGTCCACGCTTGCAAGTGCATGCTGGTTAAATGTCTAAGCATGCAACTGGTATTCAAATTTTTCAGATTTTTCCCTCGGCTAAAGGTCTTTGCGCACTTCTTACAGATAACCTTGGCCTGATCATGAGGATTTTGTTCAAAAAAGTGCCACACTGCACTCTTCCTACTTTGGCAGACATTTTGCGGCCTAGCACGCTGTGATCTTTTGACCCTCTGGACAAGCTGTCCAGCAACTCTTTTGATTTTTGGAACCTGTCTTTGGAGTGCTCCGGGCCTGCCAGATAACAGCTGTTGCGATGTCGATGTCTGCTGTGGATGCTCCTCATCTGAGCTATTGGAAGCAGCACCCTCTTCCCCCAATGGATGCCAATCTGGGTCAACAACTGGGTCATCCATCACCTCCTCTTCTATGTCATGTGCACCTTCCTCTGTGTCACCGTGTATGGTGGTCTAGTGTGCGGGAAGGGGCACCTGAGTCTCATCAGGGTCAGAATCTGGCTCTGTACACTGCAAAAACAATGTAGTGCTCTGAGTGAATGTACCAGCAGAATCATCCATTAGCGGCTGTGCATCAGTGCACTCCATGTCAGATTCATCTTGGCCTGGGTAATTCACCATTTGACTTGATAATCCAGGCATGGTATGTGAAAACAGCTCCATGGAGTAATCAGTAGTATGGCCTGCGTCATCCTTCAATCTTGGTTGGGGTGAAGGACACAAGGAAAGGTGTGGTTCATGAACTTGAGCCTCCAATGACGACTCAGTGCTTTTACTTTTTACAACTGAAGAAGAGGAGGCGATAGAGCTGGAGGCTGAGTCAGCAATGTAAGACAAAACTTTTTCCTGATGCTCTGGCTTTAAAAGCGGTTTGCCAACTCCTAGAAAACTAAGCGTTCGAGGCCTTACGTAGCCAGACGATGACGCAGGCTCAACACCTCCTGCATTCGGTCCTATTTTGCTCTTGCCACTACCATCAGATCCACCAGCAACACCATCATTACCAGCTGCCAACCCCCGCCCAATTCCACGGCCTCTTCCACCAGCCTTCCTCATTTTTGGTAGAAATGTAGACAAAATCCAACAAACTATATAGTAATGTAAAACAAGGTACAAGGTGTCTATAGGACAGGGGAGATTTTGAATTTCTGCAGACACTTGTGGACAGTTTTGGATTGTGTGAGGCCCACTGATATCTGAGCGCTATGTGACAGGCTCGATGGCACAGCTGTGACAAAAGTGACGAGAGGATAAGGGAGATTTTGAATTTCTGCAGACACTTGTGGACAGTTTTGGATTGTGTGAGGCCCACTGATATCTGAGCGCTATGTGACAGGCTCGATGGCACAGCTGTGACAAAAGTGACGAGAGGATAAGGGAGATTTTGAATTTCTGCAGACACTTGTGGACAGTTTTGGATTGTGTGAGGCCCACTGATATCTGAGCGCTATGTGACAGGCTCGATGGCACAGCTGTGACAAAAGTGACGAGAGGATAAGGGAGATTTTGAATTTCTGCAGACACTTGTGGACAGTTTTGGATTGTGTGAGGCCCACTGATATCTGAGCGCTATGTCACAGGCTCGATGGCACAGCTGTGACAAAAGTGATGAGAGGATAAGGGAGATTTTGAATTTCTGCAGACACTTGTGGACAGTTTTGGATTGTGTGAGGCCCACTGATATCTGAGCGCTATGTCACAGGCTCAATGGCACAGCTGTGACAATAGTGATGAGAGGATAAGGGAGATTTTGAATTTCTGCAGACACTTGTGGACAGTTTTGGATTGTGTGAGGCCCACTGATATCTGAGCGCTATGTGACAAGCTCGATGGCACAGCTGTGACAAAAGTGACGAGAGGATAAGGGAGATTTTGAATTTCTGCTTACACTTGTGGACAGTTTTGGATTGTGTGAGGCCCACTGATATCTGAGCGCTATGTGACAGGCTCGATGGCACAGCTGTGACAAAAGTGACGAGAGGATAAGGGAGATTTTGAATTTCTGCAGACACTTGTGGTCAGTTTTGGATTGTGTGAGGCCCACTGATATCTGAGCGCTATGTCACAGGCTCGATGGCACAGCTGTGACAAAAGTGACGAGAGGATAAGGGAGATTTTGAATTTCTGCAGACACTTGTGGACAGTTTTGGATTGTGTGAGGCCCACTGATATCTGAGCGCTATGTGACAGGCTCGATGGCACAGCTGTGACAAAAGTGACGAGAGGATAAGGGAGATTTTGAATTTCTGCAGACACTTGTGGACAGTTTTGGATTGTGTGAGGCCCACTGATATCTGAGCGCTATGTGACAGGCTCGATGGCACAGCTGTGACAAAAGTGACGAGAGGATAAGGGAGATTTTGAATTTCTGCAGACACTTGTGGACAGTTTTGGATTGTGTGAGGCCCACTGATATCTGAGCGCTATGTGACAGGCTCGATGGCACAGCTGTGACAAAAGTGACGAGAGGATAAGGGAGATTTTGAATTTCTGCAGACACTTGTGGACAGTTTTGGATTGTGTGAGGCCCACTGATATCTGAGCGCTATGTCACAGGCTCGATGGCACAGCTGTGACAAAAGTGACGAGAGGATAAGGGAGATTTTGAATTTCTGCAGACACTTGTGGACAGTTTTGGATTGTGTGAGGCCCACTGATATCTGAGCGCTATGTGACAGGCTCGATGGCACAGCTGTGACAAAAGTGACGAGAGGATAAGGGAGATTTTGAATTTCTGCAGACACTTGTGGACAGTTTTGGATTGTGTGAGGCCCACTGATATCTGAGCGCTATGTGACAGGCTCGATGGCACAGCTGTGACAAAAGTGACGAGAGGATAAGGGAGATTTTGAATTTCTGCAGACACTTGTGGACAGTTTTGGATTGTGTGAGGCCCACTGATATCTGAGCGCTATGTGACAGGCTCGATGGCACAGCTGTGACAAAAGTGACGAGAGGATAAGGGAGATTTTGAATTTCTGCAGACACTTTTGGACAGTTTTGGATTGTGTGAGGCCCACTGATATCTGAGCGCTATGTGACAGGCTCGATGGCACAGCTGTGACAAAAGTGACGAGAGGATAAGGGAGATTTTGAATTTCTGCAGACACTTGTGGACAGTTTTGGATTGTGTGAGGCCCACTGATATCTGAGCGCTATGTGACAGGCTCGATGGCACAGCTGTGACAAAAGTGACCAGAGGATAAGGGAGATTTTGAATTTCTGCAGACACTTGTGGTCAGTTTTGGATTGTGTGAGGCCCACTGATATCTGAGCGCTATGTCACAGGCTCGATGGCACAGCTGTGACAAAAGTGACGAGAGGATAAGGGAGATTTTGAATTTCTGCAGACACTTGTGGTCAGTTTTGGATTGTGTGAGGCCCACTGATATCTGAGCGCTATGTGACAGGCTCGATGGCACAGCTGTGACAAAAGTGACGAGAGGATAAGGGAGATTTTGAATTTCTGCAGAAACTTGTGGACAGTTTTGGATTGTGTGAGGCCCACTGATATCTGAGCGCTATGTGACAGGCTCGATGGCACAGCTGTGACAAAAGTGACGAGAGGATAAGGGAGATTTTGAATTTCTGCAGACACTTGTGGACAGTTTTGGATTGTGTGAGGCCCACTGATATCTGAGCACTATGTGACATGCTCGATGGCACAGCTGTGACAAAAGTGACGAGAGGATAAGGGAGATTTTGAATTTCTGCAGACACTTGTGGACAGTTTTGGATTGTGTGAGGCCCACTGATATCTGAGCGCTATGTGACAGGCTCGATGGCACAGCTGTGACAAAAGTGACGAGAGGATAAGGGAGATTTTGAATTTCTGCAGACACTTGTGGACAGTTTTGGATTGTGTGAGGCCCACTGATATCTGAGCGCTATGTGACAGGCTCGAAGGCACAGCTGTGACAAAAGTGACGAGAGGATAAGGGAGATTTTGAATTTCTGCAGACACTTGTGGTCAGTTTTGGATTGTGTGAGGCCCACTGATATCTGAGCGCTATGTCACAGGCTCGATGGCACAGCTGTGACAAAAGTGACGAGAGGATAAGGGAGATTTTGAATTTCTGCAGACACTTGTGGACAGTTTTGGATTGTGTGAGGCCCACTGATATCTGAGCGCTATGTCACAGGCTCGATGGCACAGCTGTGACAAAAGTGACCAGAGGATAAGGGAGATTTTGAATTTCTGCAGACACTTGTGGACAGTTTTGGATTGTGTGAGGCCCACTGATATCTGAGCGCTATGTCACAGGCTCGATGGCACAGCTGTGACAAAAGTGACGAGAGGATAATGGAGATTTTGAATTTCTGCAGACACTTGTGGACAGTTTTGGATTGTGTGAGGCCCACTGATATCTGAGCGCTATGTGACAGGCTCGATGGCACAGCTGTGACAAAAGTGACAAGAGGATAAGGGAGATTTTGAATTTCTGCAGACACTTGTGGACAGTTTTGGATTGTGTGAGGCCCACTGATATCTGAGCGCTATGTGACAGGCTCGATGGCACAGCTGTGACAAAAGTGACGAGAGGATAAGGGAGATTTTGAATTTCTGCAGACACTTGTGGACAGTTTTGGATTGTGTGAGGCCCACTGATATCTGAGCGCTATGTGACAGGCTCGATGGCACAGCTGTGACAAAAGTGACGAGAGGATAAGGGAGATTTTGAATTTCTGCAGACACTTGTGGTCAGTTTTGGATTGTGTGAGGCCCACTGATATCTGAGCGCTATGTCACAGGCTCGATGGCACAGCTGTGACAAAAGTGACGAGAGGATAAGGGAGATTTTGAATTTCTGCAGACACTTGTGGTCAGTTTTGGATTGTGTGAGGCCCACTGATATCTGAGCGCTATGTGACAGGCTCGATGGCACAGCTGTGACAAAAGTGACGAGAGGATAAGGGAGATTTTGAATTTCTGCAGACACTTGTGGACAGTTTTGGATTGTGTGAGGCCCACTGATATCTGAGCGCTATGTGACAGGCTCGATGGCACAGCTGTGACAAAAGTGACGAGAGGATAAGGGAGATTTTGAATTTCTGCAGACACTTGTGGACAGTTTTGGATTGTGTGAGGCCCACTGATATCTGAGCGCTATGTCACAGGCTCGATGGCACAGCTGTGACAAAAGGGACTAGAGGATAAGGGAGATTGGATTGCTTTTAAAAAAGCAGTTTGCGGAGCAGTGGGTAAACAGCAATGCCAGCCTGTCAGGAAGCCTTAAAAGGCAGCCCAACAACCAACACCACTGATACACCACAATATAGCCTCCCCTTGCACTGCACACACAGTGACTGGTGTGTTGTGCAGGCCAAATTTCTAGCAGCAGAAGCAGTTTTTTTTTCTTCTCAGGACAAAAAAAAAAAATTGGGATTGCTTTTAAAAAAGCAGTTTGCGGAGCAGTGGGTAAACAGCAATGCAGGAATGTCAGGAAGCCTTAGAAGGCAGCCCAACAACCAACACCACTGATACACCACTATATAGCCTCCCCTTGCACTGCACACACAGTGACTGGTGTGTTGTGCAGGCCAAATCGCTAGCAGCAGAAGCAATTTTTTTTGTCTTCTTCCCTGCCTAACGCTCTCCCTACAGAATCAGCAGCAACCTCTCCCTATACTGAGATCGGCAGAAGTAAGATGGCGGTCGGCGTGCACGCCCTTTTATACCCCCTGTGACGCCCACCAAAGCAAGCCAATCACTTGCATGCCCTTCTGAAAGATGGTGGTGACCCCTGCCTATGTCATCACGTTGCCCACAGTGTCCGTGGATCCTGATTGGCTGAAAAAGAGCGCAAAACAAACTTTTGAAACGCGACTTTGGCGCATAAGTCGCCGACCTCGTGGCCGACCTCATCCTAGGGTCGGGTTTCGTTTCATGAAACCCGACTTTGCCAAAAGTCGGCGACTTTTTAAATTTTTCGACCCGTTTCACTCAACTCTAATCCTCTTCTATGTTGGTGGAAAAACTTTCTCTCCTCCAGACTCAGAGAATGCCCCCTTGTGACCGTCGCCTTCCTTAGTATAAACTGATCCTCAGAGAGATATTTGTATTGACTCCTTATATACTTAAACATGGTTATTAGATCGCCTCTCAGTTGTCTTTTTCCTAGACTAAATAATCCTAATTTTGCTAATCTCTCTGGGTATTGCAGTTCCCTCATCCCCTTTATTAATTTATAATCACCCTCTGCTTTCTATCACTAAGCCAGTTACTTACCCATTTACACACATTTTCCCTCAGACCCAGCATTCTCATTTTGTGTACCAACCTCTTCTGTGGCACGGTATCAAACGGTTTGGAAAAATCAAGATATACCACTTCCAATGATTAATCTTGGTCCAGTCTATAGCTTACCTCTTCCTAAAAGCTGATTAGATTGGTTTGACAGGAGCGATTCCTCATAAACCCATGCTGATTTGGAATTAAACAGTTATTCTCATTGAGATAATCCAAAATAACATCCCTCAGAAACCCTTCAAATCTGCCCTCACCTCCGCTAAACAGGCCTACTTCACAACCCTCGTATCTTCCCTATCCTACAACCCCAAACAGTTATTCAAAACTTTTAACTCCCTCCACCGACCACCACTCCCCCCTCCAATCTCCCTCATCTCTGCTGAGGACTTTGCCACACACTTCAAAAATAAGATCAACCAAACAAGGCAAGTTTTCATTGTTCAACCACCACAACCCCCTTTGTATACCAGACCAATGCTCAAACCCCATAACCTCCCTATCTAACATCACTGAAGGGGAGCTTAATTGTCTCCTCTCCAGATCACACCTCACCACCTGTGCACTCGACCCTATCCCATCCCACCTGCTCTCCAACCTCACCACCACCCTTATCCCATCCCTAACCCACCTCTTCAACCTATCACTAACTTCTGGTACCTTCCCTTCTGCTTTCAAACATGCCACAATCACACCTATCCTTAAAAAGCCAACCCTCAACCCAACCGCTATGTCCAGCTATCGCCCAATATCGCTTCTCCCATTCACTTCCAAACTCCTGGAGCAGCACGTCCATGCTGAACTTTCCTCCCACTTCTCATCTAACTTGATCTTTGACAATCTACAATCTGGATTCCGCCCCCATCACTCTACTGATATGGCCCTGACCAAAATTGCTAAGGACCTACTTACAGCCAAAGCTAATGGAAACATTCTATACTCCTCTTTCTAGATAAACACACCAAGTATGACATGGACACATGGTTTTTTAATTATTCCTCAACATCACATATTTTCCATGTGTCCATTGGGATTACCACGACTATCATCACTATCTCGTAGAACCAAAACCAAAAGAAAAGATGATCAGAAGGCTATGTTTTTTTATCAAAACCCCATACAAGTTTTATTTATACAAAATTACTTATTTTTTTAAAATTACATAATATTAATAGGGGAGATAGGAAGATAGAACAATACACCTGTAAAGTGCATATAACAACGCATTGATCCAAATGCACAGCTTACATGTACAATTTCATAGAGATATTTAAGCACACATTTCATCTTTTCTCTCTACTTATATCCGCATGGATGGCTAACATTTTAGCACATGTACCTTATTATACCTCTATCACCCGTTAAACACTACCCATAATTCCATAGTACAAGCGGCCCATGCATATAGGTCTATTCACTATCAGCCACTCTAACCAGCTATAATAGACATCAAAATTACAGGGAGACATAGCTCCAAAGAAATCATCGGACTCTACCTGTAGTGGCTGATGCATAGGAAGATTGTGCTGCTGCTGGATGAGCACGTCTGCCCCGACGCACATTTTGGACCTCTCCTTTTTCAAGGGGCCTGATCCGGCTGGTAATCACCTGTCTTATATACTCTGTGGACACCGAGGGTGAACCGCGCTACCGGAAGTTACGCTCCTAGACCGGAAATGACGCGCCTGGTTGTGAGGACGACCGCGATGCCGGCCACGGCGTCACATAGTGGGAGGAGCCAGGGTGGACTCCACCACCATGTAAAGACGCCTCCTCTTTCTAGACCTGTGATATGCTTTCAGCACAGTTTACCACTGCCTCCTACTACAGATCCTCTCCTCCTTTGGCATCAAAGACCTCGCACTATCCTAGATCTCCTCATACCTTTCCAACCACACATTCAGTGTCTCCCACTCCCAAACTACCTCTTTATCCCACCCTCTCTCTGTTGAAGTCCCCCTAGGAACCCTACTCTTCTCAATCTATACACTTGGCCTGGGACAACTCATAAAGTCTCATGGATTCCAGTACCACCTTTATGCTGATGACACTCAGATCTACCTCTCTGACCCAGGTGTCACCTCTCTGCTCTCCAGAATTCCAGAGTGTCTATCAGCCATATCCTCCTTTTTATCCTCTCACTTCCTCAATCACAATTAATGACATCATGCTTTCCCCCGTACCGGAAGTCCGCTTCCTCGGAGTAACCTTTGACTCTGCCTTGTCCTTCAAACCAAACATCCAAGCTCTTTCCACCTCCTGTCGCCTCCAGCTCAAAAACATTTTCAGAATCCATCCTTTCCTCAACCTGCTAAAATGCTTGTGCATGCCCTCATCATCTCCCGCCTTGACTACTGCAACATCCTTTTCTGTGGCCTTCCTGCTAACATCCTCACATCTCTCCAGTCCATCCTTAACTCTGCTGCCTGACTAATTCCTCTCTCTCCTTGCTTACAGCTTGCAATGACCCCAAAGCCACCTCACCACTACCGGAGCTACCACCTCAACCAATGCCGGAGCTACTGCAATCCACCGACCTACTGTCTCCTTTCCCACCATCCTGTACAATGTAAGCCCGCAAGGGCAGGGTCCTCTCCCCTCTGCAACAGTATCTGATTGTTAGTTTGTTTACTGTAAGTGATATCTGCAATTTGTATGTAACCCCTTCTCATGTACAGCACCATGGAATCAATGGTGCTATATAAATAAATAATACTAATCTTAGAAAAAAGCAACACAAATCATTGTTTGTACAAATTCTGAACTTTTTTCATTATTATAATGAAAGAAAAATTGTTAGAAGATTGGTTTCGGCATAATCTCACTGACTAGGAGAATCTTGTTAGCAGGCTTTTTTCTTACCATGATATAAATGTCGTAAAAGCAAAACCCTCCAAAAACCTGGCAGAGGTGGGGGATGCCACTTTAATTTGTGCTTCATGCAGCAGGAAAGCTATTTTAGGTTAAACTGTACATGTAGTAAGGCAGTTGCCTTAAACCCTTAAACTACAGCTGTAAACTGTTGCCTAAATGTTTACTTTTTTTATTAGTGATGTGTCATTAATGTTAATGACATTTGGTAAAGAGACACCTATCATTTAAAAGAAGGATTAGTGCATTATTCAGCTTATTGCTTAGAAAACAAAGAATCTGTCATGTGTGTGAACAATCTTCTTTATTGTAGACAGTTATATTAGCATACTCACTCATGGAAATAGCATAATGTGACTTTTCCTCCTGACATCCTTCATTAAACATGTACCATTTCAATCTGTCTTAATACTGCTGATGCACAGATATTTTAGGATGAAGGACTAGCTCATCGTGACCAATCAAGTTTTCAAATGCACTCTGAACTCTGTATTCTGATTGGTTGCTGTGAACAATTTTTTACTTTTATTTTGCATTAGTTTGAATAAATGAATTTTTGATGGAACTTTTATTCTAAAGATGAAACACTTTGCTATTCCATCTTGGTTAGTAGCAGACTTTCCAACACTGTTTTGTCTTTCTTTTCATATTTGAATATTGATTGGGTGTGACTGGTGTAGTTGTCTAGTCTAGTCAGGTTTGGACAAGTCCTGTGGGATCCATGCCTGATTCATTTTAAGGAGTGTTAGCTTCCCCACATTGCATGTGGACAGGCAGATACCTGATCACACCCCTTGCCATGCTAAACACTAGTTCCAACAGTACATTTGCCGCAGGGCAGGCCAGCACCTCAAAGACATAAAGAGCAAGCTCAGGCTGTATGTCAAATTTAAAATCACATGTGACATGCACAAAAGTGAACAGGTCGGTTGGTCCGTGTTCACACGACCCAAAGACTGAAACACAAAGAAAAAACACAGCATGACAAACGTGCAAAAATACTCTATTGTAAAAAATATAACAGTAGACAGCGAGTGCTAGTAAAAAGTGATAACAAAAATGGGGTATTTAGTTGACACCTTTTTTGAAAAAAATGTATACTAAGCCACTCCACCAACGTCACAGTATACCCATCTCAGAGCAGTCCTATCTAATGTATGTAAAACCTGATCATGTGGACAGTACCTATATGAGCAGGATTCAGAAAGTGGCTTCCCGATGTGGGCACACTGTGTAAGACGGCTCCTTATGTGCATGTCACACGTTTGTCATACTGTGTTTTTTCTTTGTGTTTCAGTCTTTGTGTGGTTTGAACACGGTCCAACCAACCTGTTCACTTTTGTGCATGTCACATGTGTTTTTAATTTATTAGCTTCTTGCTTATGCAAGGTTTGGGAGATCCCCGCCCCTCTCTTGTGTGATATGCACATAAGGAGCTGTCTTACACAGCGAGCCCACATCAGGAAGCAACTTTATGAATCCTGCTCATATAGGTACTATCCACATGATCAGGTTTTAAATACATTAGATAGGACTGCTCTGAGATGGGTATACCGTGATGTTGGTGGTGTGGCTTAGTATACATTTTTTGCAAAAAAAGTATCAACTAAATACCCTGTTTTTGTTATTTTTTACTAGCACTCGCTGTCTGTTATATTTTTTACAACAGAGTATTTTTGCACATTTGTCATACTGTGTTTTTTCTTTGTGTTTTATAAGTCAAATTTGTAAACCCAGAAGTGAAACGGGGCAGAGGGCAGACCCATCACTCAGTACATAGAAACATGTGGACACTTATTCTTCCACCATGATGTTTAAATGCTGCCTCCTGCTAATACTGACCCTATTACATAGGTGTTGTAGAATCATAGAATCGTAGATTTGGAAGGGACCTCCTGGGCCATCTGGTCCAACCCCCTGCTCAAAGCAGGATTCGCTAAATCATCCAATTCTCATAATGGGCATTCTCATAAAATTTTACCACATTTTGGAAATACTAACCTTGCCTTCCAAGGTGCTGGCGGTGCCCAAACTGTATTGCCGACTTCCTCCTCTGCCTTGTTCATCCTCTGAGCCCCAGCTGTCAGGCTGAAGAGCCATTAATAGTGTTGAGCGATACCTTCCGATATCGGGAAATATCGGATCAGATTGGATCGGACCGATACCCCAAAAATATCGGATATCGCCGATTCCGATACCGGAAACCAATGCAGGTCAATGGGACAGAAATATCGGAATTAAAATAAACCCTTTCTTTCCTTGTAGGTTAATTCTACATGAAGAAAAACAACTAAAAATAATGTAGAATGTATTGGGGGAGGTGGAGGAGACATTAAAGGCATAGAGGTTTAGCCCAATCAAATGGAATAGCAGGAATTCATTTTTTTTTAAGACGTTCGGAGTTACAAAGATATTGACTATGTTAAAGAGGTTGTGTAGCAATAGAGGGAGACGTTCAGAAAAGGCACATGTTGGCGAAGTGTTGGAACGGAGAGCTTCATCTAGCTTGGAGGTTGACTGAGCCCCTGACCCGGAGGACACGGCATGGATGCGGGCACCTGTATGCACAACAGACTGTGAGTAAAGCTTTGGAACTACATGCCCTGGTGTCCTCCAGTTATTCCTGCGACAACACACTGCTACATCTCTGTGCCTGGCACTGCACCATCTACGTCTCTTCACTACCTCTCCATCTACACTGCCCTGGGACTACAGCCCTACCTGTGGAGGGCCGCAACATCAAAGCTGCACCACACCATCTGTCCCAGAGGATCTGTCTGCAGAGTTGGCTTAACATCTTCATTGCCGAACACCACAGGTGGCGTCACGAATCATTCACTCATAAACTTTAATCATCATCCACACGTTCAACATTTCCCTTTTACAATGGACGCCAGGGCCACGGACCGGGTCACAGCTACCGTGACATCTACCATTGAAACCAACGGGCCTGGTACCGAGTAGCCCACCAGCCCTGGTGGGCGATCCAACTTGGTGGAAATACATAACAGAACAGGTTGTCCAGGCTTTTCACATAATCTCAGTGCATATCTAGGCTGTAGAATGCTGACAATAAGTAATTTACCTTCTGTGGCTAGTCTGCACGGTTTCCAAGATATCATCTCTTGCTTCTAAGACAAAAGTCCGGGGGTGGTTGTTCTGGCATTGAAATGAGAACTGGTCGTTTCCTCCTCCCTCACTAGTTTGACTTTCCATAGATCACTGTTCAGCGTGTGTCTGGGGGAGGAGCAGCTGGGTCGTTTGCTCGCAGCCAATCACAGCCATGCCATTAGTTAACATGCCTAACATGCATAACAGGATGTGCCCACACTTCTTAGGATTCCTCATTGGCTGAATAAAATCAAACTGGCTCACTGCATTATGGGAACTTCAGATTCCGGTATTCGATATGCAAAAAGTATCGGAACTCAGTATCGGAATTCTGATACCACGAATATCGGCCGATACCCGATATTTGCAGTATCGGAATGCTCAACACTAGCCATTAATAATTTCTATACCAGCGTGTATTTGTATTCACACATTTTGCGCTCCTGCTAAAGTGACTGAACTAATGATTGATCCAGCAGGGTAGCGACCAAGTAATCTGCACTGGTGACAATACAGGCAACTCATCGGTCTTTGAGAAGGCCCAGCAGTATGTAATGACTTGTGTGTGCCAGGCTGTCCAGAGGCTACAACAAGCTGTCTTCTGTTGGATGTGTATCATCTGAGTTCTTTATATCCACCCCAGCTATGATCCAGTGTTACATATGAGCTGAGCTCTGTGTCAACCTGTTGTGAACACTGTTGTACCTCCTTCTCCTTATTATCATCCTCCAAAACTGTCCTTAGGCTGCATAGTTGGGTACCTGGCAGCTGTTGGAACAGTAACCCACCAACCGAGCCATGTGTGGTTGGCAGGCCTGATAACGGTGTGAATTGGCCCTACTCCTCCTGCTCCTCTTTTGTGCCACCACCTCATCGATCATGGAAAAAATAGTTTTTTCCAGCAGGCATACAAGTGTTATAATAACGTTGATGATGGGGTCATCAGCGCTGGCCATATTGGTAAAGTATTCAATGCAGAGCAACACGTCACACACGTCACGCATAGATCCCCACTATTTACGGGGAGGGAGGTAGGCCTGTTAATTTTGAGTGTGAGGAAGAGGCTGAGACTGAGGCCGAACAGAAGAGGGGCAGGAAGAGGCTCAGATCTGTCAAGCTTTTTAAAGTGTGTACTCCACTGCATTGAGATGCCTCGTCATGCACATAGTGCTCAGGTTCTGAAGATATATGCCTCACTTCCGGGACTGAAAACACAGATTGCAAACCTCCTGTTGCCTGTCATTAGCACATACCCTGAAGAAATGCCAGGCAAGAGAGCTTTTTGGAGCTGTCTTTGGTGTGCTGATTTCAGCTGTGTTGCAGGTAGTAGCAGGCAATATACTGGCTAGGGGTCACCCGCTGTGCTTTTGCATCCTGCTCCCTTTTTTGCTGTGCTGCTGGGGAAGCTTTACCAACTACTCTTCTTCCATACTGCCTCCATTCTGTTTGGTGTCTAGTACCTCATGATCCCCCGCATCATCTTCCACTGACTCCTCAACCCTGCTCTCCATGCCGATCTGCACACTGCAGAAAGACACTGCAGTGGGCATCTGAGTTGTGTCATCATCTGATGTGCTGTGGTGGTCCACTGATTGTGTTCACTAGCCCTCCCACATATTCTTCCTCCACCACAAGAAGTGGTTGGGCATCAGTGCACTCATGCTCTTCCATTTTTGGGCAGGACCAAGTGGATGGGCCACAGAACCCGAGACTGTGGAATCATCAAAAAGCAGAATAGACTGCTGCATGACTTGGGGCTTAGACTGCTTGGCTAATTTGCAATGGAGTGAGGTGAAAGCTGAATGACCATGGTTCTCTGGGGCAAATTCTGCACTTTCTGCATTGGACCAGGAGAAAGATAATTCAAAGGAACTGGATCCACTATCAGCCATAATAAATAGTAATCTTTTTTTTATATAGCGCAGCGCTTTACAGTTTGCACACATTATCATGTGTGCAAATGGTAACAAGATGTCTGTTTCTAATTATTTATTTGCAACACTATTAGAAAACACATAGCGATCCAGAAAAATTATTTGTTTGGCCTACACATGGCAAGGAGATGGCTTCTGTGATTTATTTATTTGCAACACTATTAGAAAACACATAGTGGTCCAGAAAAATTATTGTTTTAGTGTACAAATGGCAACGTGATGGCAATTATTTATTTACAACACTAATACAAAACACACAGTGTTCCAGAAAAATTATTTGCTTGGCCTATAAATGGCAAAGAAAAGGCTGATGCCATTTTTTTATGTACTCTATGCAAACAATAGGGACAAGCTTATATCAACAGCACTTCCAAAGAATTTACAAAGCAAACAAAAGAGAAAGGAAGTATACAGCTGTATATTAAAAAGGTATAATTTTATTATAACAAGTCAGTCAATACAAACTACATATAAAATAAAAAAAAGGGAGAGAGTGGCAAAGAAACCTCACATGACCAGGCTGCAGAAGTGAATATGACCCAACACATATAAAAATTATAACATCTGGTACACTGAAGCTAATAAAATGTACTAGTTATTGGTTTCTAGAAAAAAAAAATCCTATTTTAATCAAAATAATTATATTCCCATATATAGTCAGAAACCAAAGAAAATTTAAGATAAGCTGCAGGTAGTGTGCATGGCTGGCATATAACACATATAAGTAAAGTGTACATGGCTGGCATATATCACATATGACCCATTAAAAGTTCAAAACATATATCTATTGCTTGACAATGGAAGATCAACAGTAACTTTAATCAAAAACATAATTCTCAATATAGTTATATAAGGAGATAAAGGTAGTATCCAATAAAATGAAATTGAAATGAAACTGGATCACATGTGAAACATCAATTTAATGCACATAATATCTTTTGGCACAGTACTCCCACAGGCTGAGTTGCAGAATACACACAGCGCTTAAAGGAACAGTACTTCCACAGGTGAGGTTGCACAGTACACACAGTGTATTAAAAGCACAATATTTTCACAGGTGGTGTTACAGATTACAAACAGAGGCTTAAAGGCACAGTACTTTCACAGGCAAGGTTGGAGAGTACACACATCAGTTTAAAGGCACAGTACTCCCACAGAGTTGCTGAGTACACACAGTGGGTTAAAGACAGAGTACTCCCACTGGCAGAGTTGCACAGTGTACACACAGTGGCTCAAAGACACAGTACTCCCACAGGCAGGGTTGCATAGTACACACAGCAGATTAAAAGAACAGTACTCCTCTTAGAAAGAAGACCTGCTTGCCGGGACTGGACCTGTTGAGGCTGCCTTCCTTGTTTCCTGGGGGAGGGAATAGGGGACCATTACAGGCCCCATGACCAAGGAAGGGGGGCGTGTTTGGTGAGAGAACCTGCGTGGAAGCTAAGGGAAAAAGTGAGCGAAGCTGCAGAGAGACCCCCCCCATCAGGGTGCAAGCAGCAGGGCAGGCAGCATGCTCTGCACCTGAACCGCTGATGCTGCGACTGACTGCAGCAGACAGACCAGGTGGCCTAGAAATAGTTTTGGCATGGGCACGCGGCATGCAGCAGGCTGAGAGGAGTGCTCTGTCACTGAGCACCAATGCTGCGCAGGCCTGTGTCCATTAACCCCCGCCGCCAACCGTGGGGACTTGAGAGAGACAGAGAGATGCAGAGTGCCCGGTGACTACCAGAGAGCAAAGTGCAGTGTTTTCCGTGTCCATGAATACAGCGCATGTGCCACATAAGAGAAACCGGGTACGGGACAGACACTTGCACCCTGATTTGCCAGTTGATACAGTGGGGAAAAAAGTATTTACTCAGCCACCAATCATGCAAGTTCTCCCACTTAAAAAGATGAGAGAGACCTGCAATTGACAACATAGGTAGACCACAACTGTGAGAGTCAAAATGAGAAAACAAAGCCAGAAAATCACCTTGTCTGATTTGGCAAGATTTATTTTTTGAATTATGGTGGAAAATAAGTATTTGGTCACCTAAAATATTCAAGATTTCTGGCTCTCACAGACCTGTAACTTCTTCTTTAAAAGGAATCTCTGTTCTCCACTCATTATCTGTAGTAAAGCACCTGTTTGAACTTGTTATCAGTATAAAAGACACCTGTCCACAACCTCAAACGGTCACACGCCAAACTCCACTATGGTGAAAACCAAAGAGCTGTTGAAGGACACCAGAAACAAAATTGTAGCCCTGCACGAGGCTGGGAAGACTGAATCTGCAATAGGCATGCAGCTTGGTGTGATGAAATCAACTGTGGGAACAATAATAAGAAAATGGAAGACTTACAAACCACTGATAGTCTCCCTTGATCTGAGGCTCCACGCAAGATCTCACCCCGTGGGGTCAAAATGATCACAAGAACGGTGATTAAAAATCCCAGAACCACACATGGGGACCTAGTAAATGACCTGCATAGAGCTGGGACCACTATAACAAAGGCTACCATCAATTACACACTAAACCGCCAGGGACTCAGATTCTGCAGTGCCAGATGTGTCCTCCTGTTAAGCCAGTACAAGTCCGGGCCTGTCTGAAGTTTGCTAGAGAGCATTTGGATTATCCAGAAGAGTATTGGAGAATGTCATATGGTCTGATAAAACCAAAGTAGAACTGTTTGGAAGAAACAAAACTTGTCGTATTTGGAGGAGACAGAATGCTGAGTTGCATCCAAAGAACACCATACCTACTGTGAATCATGGGGGTGGCAACATCATGCTTTGAGGCTATTTCTCTGCAAAAGGACCAGGACGACTGATCCTGTACATGAAAGAATGAATGGGGCCATGGATCGTGAGATTTTGAGTGCAAACCTACTTCCATCAGCAAGGGCATTGAAGATGAAATGTGGATAGGTATTTCAGCATGATAATGATTCCAAGCACACCACCATGGCAATGAAGGAGTGGCTTTGTAAGAAGCATATGAAGGTCCTGGAGTAGCCTAGCCAGTCTCCAGATCTCAACCCCATAGAAAATCTTTGGAGGGATTTGAAAGTCCGTGTTGCCCAGCGACTGGCCCAAAACATCCTTGCTCTAGAAAAGATCTGCATGGAGAAAAGGGCCAAAATATCACCAACAGTGTGTGCCAACCTTGTGAAGTCTTAGAGAAAACATTTGACCTCTGTCATTGCCAACAAAGGATATATAACAAAATATTGAGATGAACTTTTGTTAATGACCAAATACTTATTTTCTACCATAATTTGCAAAATAAATCTTGCCAAGTCAGACAAGGTGATTTCCTGGATTTGTTTTCTCATTTTGACTCTCATATTTATGGTCTACCTATCATGTCAATTGCAGGTCTCTCTCATCTTTTAAAGAGGGAAAACTTGCACAATTGGTGGCTGACTAAATACTTTTTTCCCCACTGTACTTGCTGGTCTACATTGGACCCGGACAGCGCTGCGGTCTTAATTGACTCGGCCGCATCAGCTTATGGACTAGGGGCTCAGCGGAAGGTACCGGAGACCAATCATTGCAGCTAGAAGACAGATCCTCTTTGCCTATAGGAAGTTCCTGGATAAGCACCGTGCCAGCCATTGTTGGCACTATTGACTTCCCAGCAGGAGTCACAGTCTGAGGAACTTCTGACATGTTAAGTGTTTCACAAGCACTGTCATTACCTGATTCATTGTTCCAGAACTCTGCATATCCTTTGCAAATTGAACTGTTTATTCCCTCATTTAACTGTTCACCTCCCTGAGTGGAGTTTCCCCCTGTTAAAGTTATTAACTCTTGCTCTGCCTTCTATCTGTCACTGCATCCCACAACCTGCTTACACTCCTGAAGATACAGTTGCAGAGTATGCACGGCTTAATGACACAATATTCTCACAGGTTGGGTTGTAGATTGCACACAGCAACAGCGACTTAAAGGTACTGTACTCCTACAGGCGGAATTGCAGAGTAAACAGAGCGGCTTAATATAACAGTACTCCCACAGGTAGGGTTGCAGAGTGCAAACAGCAGCTTAAAGGCATAGTAACCCCAAAAGCGGTGCTGCAGAGTATACACACTGGTTTAAAGGCACAGTTCTCCCACAGGCAGTGTTCAAGAGTACATACAGCGGCTTAAAAGCACAGTACACCGTGCAGCTTGAAGACAGAGTACTTCCATAGGTGGGGTTCTAGAGTACACACAGTGGTATAAAGGAACAGTATTTCCACATGGGGATTTCAGAGAGCACACAGAGGCTTATGGGCACAGTACTTTCACAGGCAGGATTGCAGAGTACATATAGCGGTTTAAAGACACTGTACTCCTACAGGCTGAGTTGCTGAGTACACACAGTGGCTTACAGGCATAGTACTCTCAGAGGTGGGGTTGTAGAATACACACAGCAGCTTAAAGGAAAAGTACTCCCACAGGTGGAGTTGCATAATGCACACATCAGCTTAAAGGAGCAGTACTTCCACAGGCATAATTGTGAAATAGCACAGAAAGAGGACTTAAAAATCCTCCAATAACAGAAAATAGCAAAAGAGCAAAAAGGTTTACCCATCCAGGCCTCCAGACAAATGCACTATCAGGATGCAGTGGACCCATATAATTAAGATGGCAACACAGGTGCAAGAATACTGATGAAACAACTGCTCACAGTCTACCAATACATGGAGGGGGTGGTTGCCTGGTATGTTAATGCACAATAAAAAACTTGTATGCGGTGCTGTTCACACTATGGCCATGCACAGCATCCTGGCCAACCTAGTAGTAACACCATTCTATTAGCTCAGGCGGGCTGCCCAGCGCTATCAAAAAGCATGCGATGTGAACAGACACCGCAGTTTACAAGACCTAATAGGCGAAACTGCACCCTGAATGAAAAGTGCAAAAACACATTAAAAATTGTGGAGTAATAGCTGATATTTTGGCAAAAATACGTGAGCCTGCATTTTGATAGCGCTGGGCAGCCCGCCTGAGCTAATAGAAGGGTGTCACTACTAGGCTGGTCTGGATGCTGTGCATGGCCATAGTGTGAACACCGCCGCATGCAAGTTTTTTTTATTGTGCATTAACATACCAGGCAACCACCCCCTCCATGTATTGGTAGGCTGTGAGCGGTTGTTTCATCGGTATTCTTGCACCTGTGTTGCCATCTTAATTATATGGGTCCACTGCATTTTGATAGTGCATTTGTCTGGATGCCTGGACGGGTAAACCTTTTTGCTCTTTTGCTGTTATCTATCACAGGCATAATTGCAAAGTACACATAACGGATTAAAGTAACAGTATTCCCACATGCGGGGTTGTTGAGTACACACAAAAGTTTAAAGGCACAGTACTCTCACAGGCAGGGTCGCAGAGAACATACAACAGATTAAAGGTACTTTACTCTGCAACCACGTCAGTGAGAGTACTCAGTGGCTTAGAATTACAGTACTCCCACAGACAAGGTTGGAGAGTACACAAAGCAGCTTAAAATAACAGTACTCCCACAGGCGGGTTTGCAGAGTACACCCATCGGCTTTTGGCACAGTGCTTCCACATACGGGTTGCAGACTGCTCATAGCAGCTTTTTTGCACAGTTCTCCCACTGAATCAGGTGCATAGTACACACTTTTTTTTGCAAAACTCGTAGTCAGACAACAAGCTAAGTCTCAGAAAACCAGAGTAGTTGGTAACTATGCAGATTGCAGATTCCTGAACTTAACCGCACAACTAGCAGCAGTCGTGGAGCTTTCCTACGTTGGTCCTAGACGCCTTCTCACTGAATCACCAGCACCCGGATAGGGCGTCGGCTGTCTTATATCCAGTCTGATACTCCAGAGATCCAATCGCTATCTTCCTCATCAGGTGGCAGATCACTACCACTTAAACCAACAGCACTACCTCCTGTCACCACCAGAAGGAGAACGGAAGGGGAACTCTCAACTGGTGGAGCAGAAAATGAGTTCATGACAGTACCCCCCCTTGAGGAGGGGTCACCGAACCCTCATCCATGCCACCAGGCTGATCAGGATGGGCCCGGTGAAAAGCACGAACCAATTTATTGGCATGAATATCAGAGGCAGAGACCCAATAATTATCCTCCTGGCCATAACCCTTCCATTTGACCAAATACTGGAGTCTCCATCTAACCAAACAAGAAGCCAATATTTTCTCTACCTCATATTCCACATTGCCTTTAACCAATACAGGATCAGGAGGTGCCGCCACAGGAACTACTGGCTCAACAAACCTCTTCAACAGTGACTTGTGAAATACGTTATGGATTTTGAACGTAACTGGAAGAGCCAATCGAAAAGAAACAGGATTAAGAATCTCCAAAATCTTATAAGGTCCAATAAATCTTGGCTTAAATTTTGGAGATGCAACCTTCATAGGAATATTCTTAGATGACAACCAAACCATATCACCCACTTTAAATTGGGGACCAATGGTCCTACGCCGGTTGGAAAAATGCTGGGCCTTTTCCTGAGAGAGTGACAACTTATCCACCACTTGGTCCCATATCTGCTGCATTCTCACAACCACAGTGTCCGCACCTAGGCAGTACGAAGATTCCACTTGCCCTGAAGGGAATCGAGGATGAAACCCAAAATTACAGAAAAAGGGTGACATCAGAGTGGCAGAACTAGCTCTATTGTTCAGCGCAAATTTGGCCAAGGGCAAAAATGAGACCCAATCATCTTGATCAGCAGATATAAAACATCTTAAATAAGACTCCAGGGTCTGGTTTGTTCTCTCAGTCAGCCCATAGGTCTGGGGATGAAACGCGGAGGAGAAGGATAACTGAATTCCCAAATTGGAACAAAAGGCTTTCCAGAATCTGGAAACAAACTGGACCCCTCTATCGGACACAATGTTCTCAGGAATCCCGTGTAACCGAACCACCTGTTGTAAAAACAAGGTTACCAACTCTGAGGAAGATGGCAACTTTGGGAGTGGTACAAGATGGACCATCTTCGAAAATCTATCAGAAATCACCCAGATAACAGTCATTCTCTGAGAGACAGGAAGATCAGAAATAAAATCAATTGAGATATGGGTCCATGGCCTCTTGGGCACCGGCAGGGGCATCTGCAACCCACTAGAACGAGAACAGGGTTTAGACCGAGAACAAGTCCCACAGGACTGTACAAAATTCCTGACATCACGAGACAAGGCAGGCCACCAAAACGACCGACTCACCAAATCTCTGGTACCAAAAATACCCGGATGACCAGCCAATGCGGAGCAATGGACTTCAGACATCACTCTTTCTCCACTGGTCAGGAACATACAATCTTCCCATAGGGCAACGCTCAGGTTTATCCTCCTGAAATTCCTCCAGGGCGCGTCACAAACCGGGCGAAATGGCAGAAAGAACTACACCCTCACCTAGGATAGTAGTAGGCTCGGTCACATTAAGAGAATCAGCAAAGAAACTCCTAGAAAGGGTGTCTGCCTTAACATTCTTAGTGCCCGGAAGAAAAGAGACCACAAAATTAAAACGCATGAAAAACAAGGCCCATCTAGCCTGTCTAGGATTCAAGCGTTTGGCCGACTCCAGATAAATCAGATTCTTGCGATCGGTGAGTACCACAAATTGATATCTAGCTCCCTCCAGCCAATGTCTCCACTCCTCAAATGCCCATTTCATGGCCAACAATTCCTGATTCCCCACATCATAGTTGCGTTCAGATGGGGAAAACTTTCGAGAAAAGAAGGCACAGGGATTCATCTTAGAAGTCACAGGGTCTTTTTGTGACAACACAGCTCCTGCACCAATCTCAGAAGCGTCCACCTCCACTTGAAATGGAAGTGAGACATCAGGTTGCCGTAAAACTGGAGCTGAAGTAAATCTCCGCTTAAGCTCCTGAAATGCTGAGACAGCCTCAGGAGATCAATTCAGAACATCAGCTCCCTTCTTGGTCAGATCAGTCAGTGGTTTGACAATACTAGAAAAATTACCTATAAATTTACAATAGAAATTAGAAAAACCCAAAAACTTCTGGAGAGCCTTCAAAGAAGTAGGCTGAACCCAATCATAAATGGCCTGCACCTTGGCCGGGTCCATTTCAATAGTCGATGGAGACAAGATAAATCCCAAAAATGAAATTCTCTGTACACCAAAGAGGCACTTCGATCCCTTAACAAACAGGGAATTCTCCCTCAAAATCCGGAACACAGTCCGGACATGTTCCACATGGGAATCCCAATCACTAGAAAAGACCAAAATATCATCCAGATAGATGATCAAAAACTTATCCACAAAGTCTCGGAAAATATCATTCATAAAGGAATGGAAGACAGAAGGGGCATTAGAGAGCCCAAAAGGCATCACCAGGTACTCAAAATGTCCCTCCGGAGTATTAAACACCGTCTTCCATTCATCCCCGTGCTTGATGCGAATTAGATTATACATCCCCCTGAGGTCAAGCTTAGTAAACCAGCAGGCACTCTTAACTCTGGAGAATAAATCAGACATCAGAGGTAACGGGTACTGATATTTAACCGTCATCTTGTTAAGGGAACGATAATCAATACACGGTCTTAATGAACCTTCTTTCTTGGCCACAAAAAAAACAGCGCCTAAAGGTGACGAGGATGGTCTAATTTGACCCTTCTCCAATAACTCCTTAATATAGGATCGCATAGCATCATGTTCGGGTACCGATAAGTTGAAAAGCCGACCCTTGGGAAATTTACACCCAGGCATCAACTCAATTGCACAGTCATAACTCCTATGAGGAGGCAAAGACACAGACTTACTCTCACTAAAAACATCAGAGAAATCAGCCAGATAATCAGGAATATCATGAGACTGAGGAGAGGTGGAGAAAACAGGAGCGTCCCTAAGAACAAGGAAAAAGAAAAAAGGTCCAGCTTTGCAAATTCAAGTCCAATTTATTGTTAAAAACAAGTCCAAAACAGAGCAAAAAATGGTGTGTTCACATGAGTAACAAGTAGTAGATTACGCGTTTCGAACAATAACTTGTTCTTTCTCAAAACTACTTCCCTTGGGTGTTACTGCAATATATACTCTTTACACCCAGTAAATTACAAACACATGGTGTGAAGGGAGAAAAAAAAAAAAAAGGGGAGAGGGAAACATGTGTGAGATATAAAAAAAATAACATTACAAAGTAAAACACATTTTTTGTGAAAAGAGGGGGGAGCCAAAAAAGAAAACAAAAAAGAATAAAAACAAACAATTTTTTAAAAAGTTTTTTTGTGCATATATATATATAAATACAATTATAATAACATCAATAATGAAACATAATTTCTCTTCTGGCATTCAATCCATTTGGAAAGCATGTATTTAGATAGAAAATCCAATATGCTTCGCGTGTTAGAAGACTTTTTTCAGATCTCCACCTCTTATATGTGGTGTTATTCTCTCAATGCCCATGACACGAAAAAATTCAGTACTTCTTTGGTGTTCATTAATGAAGTGTCTGGATGCAGATGAGATGGAGCGATTAATACTGGAAGGAGATAAGATGTCAGTTATATGTTCAGATATGCGAGTCTTGAGCATGCGAGATGTGCAGCACACATATCTCAAGTTGCATTTGGAGCAAACAATCACATATACTACATTTTTACTATTGCAATTAATATATTGTTTTATTTTATGTTCATTACACTTAGTACCATCAAAAAAGGAATGAACATTATTAGAATGTGCACATGTTCTGCATCTGGATGTACCGCAGCGGTAAAAACCGCAGCAGTGTAGCCATGTCCGAGATCCAGTTTTAGAGCTAAAAAAGCTAGGAGACACTATGTCTGATAAGGTGTTGGCTTTTTTAGCAACCACTCTGCAGCCGTTAGATAAAATGCTAGACAAAACCTCATCTTCAAACAGAATAGGTAGATGTTTCAAGAAGAGTGCTTTAATGGTGTTAAACTGAGAACTATATTGGATAGAGCAAACCATCTTATCTGGATTTTTATCATTATTATATACCTTTGGCAATAACAAATCATGTCTTTTTTTCTTTTGTACAATTTTCTTTGCTCTATCAAGACACCAATTAGAGTAACCCCTCTTGCTCAGCTTGTTGCAGCATGACTCAATTTCTCCTTTCAGGGCATTATCACTGCAATTTCTAGTGATTCTAGTGAGCTCCCCCACTGGTATAGATTTAATAGTGTGCCCGGGATGGCTACTAGATGCATGTAAAATGGTGTTACCAGAAAGTGGCTTGCAGAATGTAGCAGTGCTGATAACAGCACCTGCAATACCTTTTAGTTTAAGATCCAGAAACGAAATTACATGTGGATCCGTCATAAATGTAAATTTGAGATTGAAATCATTAAAGTTGAAATATTCTATTAGTTCTGGTATGGCAGATACATCACCACTCCAAATAAGGAGTGTATCATCAATGAATCTGCCATACCAAAAAATACTATACAAAAATGGATTATTGTCAGAATACAAAATTACCTCCTCCCAGTGCGACATAACAAGATTAGCCACCGATGGCGAATGTTTGCCGCCCATTGATACTCCTCTGCATTGTAGAAAAAAATCTCCATCAAAAAAGAAATAATTGTGAAGCATTAGGAAATAAATAACCTGCATGATATAATCACACAATTCATTAGTATAGTTACTATATTTATGCAGGTGAAATTCCAATGCTCTGATTGCAACATCTTGAGGAATAGAGGTGTAAAGAGCAGTAACGTCACAGCTAATCCACTGAAAATCACTATTCCAAACTACATTAGAAAATTGATGCAATATGGCTTTTGAGTCCCTCAGGAACCCCGGCACTCGTGTAACCAGAGGCTGTAGAAAAGAATCTACCCACTGGCTGAGGTGTTCCGTGAGAGACCCAATGCCTGAAACAATTGGGCGCATAGGGGGTGGTGATATATTTTTATGAACCTTAGGAAGCCCATAGATTGTAGGAATAGTTGGAGAATCAATTTTTAAAAAATCTACCTGAGCCTTTGTCATAACACCCAATGCTGCCCCCTCTTCAATTAGTTTGAAAATTTTTCTTTGAAAATCCTTTGTAGGATCATGAGGCAATTTTCTATATGTAGAACTGTCACTCAGTAGAACATTCATTTGGTCTCTATATTGCGCAGTGTCCATGATCACAATCAAGCCGCCCTTGTCTGCACTTTTGACTGTTATTTCAGTAGTTTTCTTAATTTCATCAATAGCTTTTCGTTGTTTGTAGCTCAAGTTGTTATTTTGTTGTTGAATTTTAATTGAAGCATCCAATTTTCTAAGTTCACGCTCCATAACGCTCTGAAACTTATCCATGCATTCTGCTCTGGATTGGATGGGATAAAAACTCGGATTTTTTATGCATAAATTTTCTGCTTGAAAAACATCCTTAGACACAATGTTAGTAGAGTCTAGTTCATTCAAATTTTTCAATGCCATTTGCTCAGAAAAATTAAGACCATTGTATTCATTTTGTGCAGGGATTTTCATAGCAATAGAGTCAGATTCATGTGCAAAAAAATGCTTTTTAACGGTTAGATTTCGTACAAATTTATTTATGTCCAAAAGTGTATTAAAAAGGTTGAAATGTTGATCTGGTGCAAAACTTAATCCCAATGTCAATACCTGAAGTTGTTCCGTTGTAAGATTGTAGCCAGAGATGTTTAAAATATTAGAAAAATCATTTTGAGAGGTTGAAGCTATTTTTTGTTGTTGCGGGTTGTCATCCGTGTATTTATTGCGGTGCTTCCGGCCCCCCCGCCTTTTGCGTTTTTTGAAAAATACCTTTTAGGTTTTCTATAGTAAGAATTGTTGTTACTCATGCCATTCATGCTGGTGTCACTCTGAATATCATTTGAGCTAATATCAGTGGATTCCACATCTGAGGAGCTAAAGGAAACCCGTCGTTCAGGTGTGTTAGAAAAAACATAGCTGCGTTTTAAAATTGACCTGGGAGTTTTTTGAGGTTTCTGCCATCTTCCCCATTCATAAACTTGATTCATCTGATAATCATCCAAGTCACGCTGGAACTTATTCCGTTTACGTTTTATAATAATTTCTTCCAACTTGGAGATAGATTTTTTTATGTTGGCAAGTTCTTCCTCAAACTTAGCATTATTATTCAACTCCAACTTTGACTTAATTTGGTCAATTTCAGTTTGAAAATCCTTTAGCTTGGTGGACTCATATTTCATGATTAATTGCATGAGCTGTATAGAGCAATTGCTGAGAATCAGATTCCATTCTTTGACAAAGTCTTGGGAGCACACAGTAGTTGGAACCTTTTTTATGCGTAAACCCCTTGGAATCATATTTTTATGGACATAGTTCTCAAGGGTTGTATAGTCCCACCATACTTTGGTTTCATTAATCATTGTTTTCTCTAAATTGCTAATATCTGTCACAAATGGATCAGATTCCAAGCAACCTGCAAATGTGGATCCATCTGAAATAAATAATTGAGCCGCTTTGCGCACTCTTTCTGGACTTGTATTCATTATGATTTATTCAAAAAATAGGACTTTAACACATACACAATGCCTTGTAGCTATTAATTATTATAGAGCATTCCTTAAAAATATAGCTATTGGTGTGCACGGCCAAAAAACTGTAAACATTCAAAAAGAGAAAAAAAAGCCAGCTCACCTGAAGGCATGTGTAGTGGATAGCCCGGACCACGTGCAGTCTTCACGCAGTAACCAAGGAAAAAGAAAAAAGGTCCAGCTTTGCAAATTCAAGTCCAATTTATTGTTAAAAACAAGTCCAAAACAGAGCAAAAAATGGTGTGTTCACATGAGTAACAAGTAGTAGATTACGCGTTTCGAACAATAACTTGTTCTTTCTCAAAACTACTTCCCTTGGGTGTTACTGCAATATATACTCTTTACACCCAGTAAATTACAAACACATGGTGTGAAAGGAGAAAAAAAAAAAAAAAAAAAGGGGAGAGGGAAACATGTGTGAGATATAAAAAATAACATTACAAAGTAAAACACATTTTTTGTGAAAAGAGGGGGGAGCCAAAAAAGAAAACAAAAAAGAATAAAAACAAACAATTTTTTTAAAAGTTTTTTTGTGCATATATATATATAAATACAATTATAATATTTTTTGGTATGGCAGATTCATTGATGATACACTCCTTATTTGGAGTGGTGATGTATCTGCCATACCAGAACTAATAGAATATTTCAACTTTAATGATTTCAATCTCAAATTTACATTTATGACGGATCCACATGTAATTTCGTTTCTGGATCTTAAACTAAAAGGTATTGCAGGTGCTGTCATCAGCACTGCTACATTCTGCAAGCCACTTTCTGGTAACACCATTTTACATGCATCTAGTAGCCATCCCGGGCACACTATTAAATCTATACCAGTGGGGGAGCTCACTAGAATCACTAGAAATTGCAGTGATGACAATGCCCTGAAAGGAGAAATTGAGTCATGCTGCAACAAGCTGAGCAAGAGGGGTTACTCTAATTGGTGTCTTGATAGAGCAAAGAAAATTGTACAAAAGAAAAAAAGACATGATTTGTTATTGCCAAAGGTATATAATAATGATAAAAATCCAGATAAGATGGTTTGCTCTATCCAATATAGTTCTCAGTTTAACACCATTAAAGCACTTTTCTTGAAACATCTACCTATTCTGTTTGAAGATGAGGTTTTGTCTAGCATTTTATCTAACGGCTGCAGAGTGGTTGCTAAAAAAGCCAACACCTTATCAGACATAGTGTCTCCTAGCTTTTTTAGCTCTAAAACTGGATCTCGGACATGGCTACACTGCTGCGGTTTTTACCGCTGCGGTACATCCAGATGCAGAACATGTGCACATTCTAATAATGTTCATTCCTTTTTTGATGGTACTAAGTGTAATGAACATAAAATAAAACAATATATTAATTGCAATAGTAAAAATGTAGTATACAGTATGTGATTGTTTGCTCCAAATGCAACTTGAGATATGTGGGCTGCACATCTCGCATGCTCAAGACTCGCATATCTGAACATATAACTGACATCTTATCTCCTTCCAGTATTAATCGCTCCATCTCATCTGCATCCAGACACTTCATTAATGAACACCAAAGAAGTACTGAATTTTTTCGTGTCATGGGCATTGAGAGAATAACACCACATATAAGAGGTGGAGATCTGAAAAAACGTCTTCTAACACGCGAAGCATATTGGATTTTCTATCTAAATACATGCTTTCCAAATGGATTGAATGCCAGAAGAGAAATTATGTTTCATTATTGATGTTATTATAATTGTATTTATATATATATATGCACAAAAAAACTTTTAAAAAAATTGTTTGTTTTTATTCTTTTTTGTTTTCTTTTTTGGCTCCCCCCTCTTTTCACAAAAAATGTGTTTTACTTTGTAATGTTATTTTTTTATATCTCACACATGTTTCCCTCTCCCCTTTTTTTTTTTTTTTTTTTTTTTTCTCCCTTCACACCATGTGTTTGTAATTTACTGGGTGTAAAGAGTATATATTGCAGTAACACCCAAGGGAAGTAGTTTTGAGAAAGAACAAGTTATTGTTCGAAACGCATAATCTACTACTTGTTACTCATGTGAACACACCATTTTTTGCTCTGTTTTGGACTTGTTTTTAACAATAAATTGGACTTGAATTTGCAAAGCTGGACCTTTTTTCTTTTTCCTTGGTTACTGCGTGAAGACTGCACGTGGTCCGGGCTATCCACTACACATGCCTTCAGGTGAGCTGGCTTTTTTTTCTCTTTTTGAATGTCCCTAAGAACACACAGACAACCCCAACTCACCACAGACACAGATTTTCAATCCAAAACTGGGTTATGAGTTTGCAACCAGGGGAACCCCAGAATAATAGTATTATGCAAATTATGCAGCACTAAAAATTTACACTTTTCTTGGTGGTCTGGGGCAACTCACATTATCACCTGGGTCCAAAACTGAGGTTTATTCTCCGCCAAAGGAGAGGCATCAATACCCCTCAAAGGAATAGGTGTCTGCAGAGGCGTCATGGACAGACCACAACATTTAGCAAAGTCCAAATCCATCAGATTCAGAGCTGTTCCTGAATCCACAAAAGCCTTAGTGGAAAATGTGGACAAGGAGCAGATCAGAGTAATTGCCAAAAGGAACTTAGGCTGCATACTGCCCACAGCAAATGTGTGTGCAAAACATTTCTCTCATTTAGGGCAGACAGAAATAGTATGAGAGGCGTCTCTACAAAAAAAACACAGCTTATTACGCCTTCTAAACTCCCGACGCTGCGCCCTAGACAAAAGCCCATCACAATGCATAGGTTCAGACATTTGTTCAAAAGGTGGCAGCGCCTCCCGTGTAGTTTTACGTTCACGTAAACGCCAATCAACATTAATGGCTAATGACATAGAGCCATCCAGACCAGAGGGAACAGGAAATCCCACCATAACATCTTTTAAGGTCTCTGACAAACCTTTCCGAAAGAGAGCTGCCAATGCACTATCATTCCATGTAGTAAGGACCGCCCACTTTTGGAATTTTTGACAGTACAACTCTGCAGGATCCTTACGCTGGTTTAATGCCAACAGGGTTCTCTCAGTTTGATCAACGGCATTAGGTTCATCATACAACAACCCCAAGGCCTGAAAAAATGCATCCACATTAGTCAGAATAGGATTTTCAGGTGTCAGAGAAAAAGCCCAGTCTTGGGGATCGCTGCGCAGCAAGGAGATGACAATTTTAACCTGCTGCACAGAGCTCCACAATGAGTTAGGCTTCAAAGCAAGAAATAAGTTATAATTATTCTTAAAATTCAGAAATTTAGACCGATCCCCAGAAAACACATTAGGAGTAGGAATCTAGGGTTCAGCAGCCTGTGACTGATTAAGGTAGGTGGAAATTCCCTGTACTTCAGCAGCAAGCTGCTCCACACAATCAGACAGTTGCTTAATCTCCATTAGAAAAAAAATCCTCCGAAGGCCCCAGAGAAAAAAATACATAATAATAAAAAAAAATTCTGACACTTTTTTTTTTTCTTTCTCTAACAATTCTTTCCTGCTTTTGAGTACCCTAGAATCTGCGGTATGGCTGGTGATTCTGTTATGAATGGGTCACCGAGGAGGAAAAAATAAACAACAAGCTAAGTCTCAGAAAACCAGAGAAGTTGGTAACTATGCAGATTGCAGATTCCTGAACTTAACCGCACAACTAGCAGCAGTCGTGGAGCCTTCCTACGTTGGTCCTAGATGCCTCGTCACAACCGGAGAACTACATAAGCCTAAAGCAGGAAAAGAGGAAAACTAACTGCCCCAGAGCAGACCCCAAAAGAAAGACAGCCCCCCACATGTATTGACGGTGAAACAAGATGAAATTACAAACAAAGGCAGGAAAATAGGCTGAGCAAACGATGGGGCCTGGCTAACTAAAAAGGACAGAAAAGGAAAGACACTGTCTGTAATCTGCCAAAAAAACCCTACAAAAATATTGTCCAACACTTCTGATAGCAAAATTAACCGTGAAGTCACTAGACTTCTAAACCTATATCAGCACTCTGAAATATTCTGAGACAGAGCAAAAAAGAGGCCAATCTAATAAGGAACAAAAAGCAGATTGGCAAATACTGATTAATAGGAGTGGAAATTCAGCATAGCCCCAGCAGGGGCAAGCTGATTACACAAAAAACTGAATTGACCAACAAGCGCAAGTATGAACATTAGCAAAAAACAAACTTAACTTGAGAAGACTGGAAGAGAGCTGAAGTCCAGGACTTGAGAAGCAGACTGAATCACCAGCACCCGGATAGAGCATCGGCTGTCTTATATCCAGTCTGATACTCCAGAGATCCAATCGTTATCTTCCTCATCAGGTGGCAGATCACTACCACTTAAACCAACAGCACTACCTCCTGTCACCACCAGAGGGAGAACGGAAGGGGAACTCTCAACTGGTGGAGCAGAAAATGAGTTCATGACACTTAAGCCAATTGCATCATGTTCCTAAACTAATAAGAGCAGAATGATGGTGGCACTCATGATCCGGCCTTTATACAGGCCTGGTCATGTGGTGCATTGACCAATCACAGTCATGCCAATAGTTGGCATTGTTGTGATGGCTCCGGAAGTGCCCACAGTATAAAAGTTGTTGATTGGTTGCACTGCAACCTTTTAACAAACTTTATTAGTTTGGCGAAGCTGAACAGGAACCCACACGTACATTAAAAAGTCTGTGTTTGGGGTTCGGTACTGTATTCTAGGGGTTCGTTACTGACCTCGAACTTTACTGTACCAAATTGCTCATCTCTATTTGGATTAAAAATGGATGATCTTTTCAATTCTAGTTGCTTCTTCACTTTCAAAACACTCCTGTTTCTACTTCCTAAATAGAGGGGTAATTTTTGATCAGCTTGTGAGTTCTTCATTCATCAGAAAACCAAGCTCTTGATAGTCTCCAAACTGTGACCATATTAGCACTACCCCTTTTACAAAAGCTATGGATTCTTTTATTTGTAACACCTGTGTATAAACACCAGGAAGGCAGGCATCCAACCCACAAAATTGATAATTTTTAGACCGTTTGGGAAAAATTCATTGAAGCTGACAAATTTAAAATTCAAAACATTTGATCATCGCTTATATACACTTTTTAATAAATTTATTATGCATTCTCCTATTTACCAATTCATTAATACATTTGTATGCACAGTACACTATATCGCTCTAAGTAAGCCATCTTTGTTAATTATAAAACTCTTGCCAATCGTTGTGATGTGATTTTCCTAAGTAGTAGAGCATTCTATTCCCTTGTTGCATGCTTCTTTTTTCAGTTTTCCTTCTTTGTCTTCTATATTCTTTTTCCCCTTCTATTCATTTACAGGTGTTAATGACTTTTGAATATAATAGAAGACAATGATTAATGTTTTCAATTTAAAATGTACTGTCAAGTACTTTTTTGTGGTCGATGTTATTACCTGCGTTACTCTTTCTATGAGGAAATACCCCATGTTTTAGTCAGTTGTTTTCTTCAAGCCTATGCAATATTCATAAAGAAGGATTTATACCGTGTTTGTATACTGTACTCACAGTCCCCTTGAGGGGCTCATGATCTAGTGTGCAAGGAAACCTATGCAATCAAAGAGAGAGCACACCAACTTCTGAAGTTCTTGGTCAGGTTCAAACTCATGACCTCAATGCTGCAAGAAAACCAATAAGCCATGATACTGTTTATGACTATGATTTGAAGGTACAAAGTGGACCTAGAAATTAAAGATTTTTGATTCACTGATAATGTTTAACATGATAAATCTGATGTAAAGTTAATTTAGTATCATTTATCACTATTTTTTTTCACAATTTTTCTAGTCAGGTGAGGTACACTAGTAATATGTAAATTTTTCCATTTCATGAACAATATATCATCTTGTTACAACTTGTTAATAATTCTGCATATCCCTTTATGCATAATTAAAGAATATGATGATCAAATACAGTAAAGTACTAATAAATAATTAGCACAGTGAAATATTTAACACATGGAATAGTATTATTGAACATACATTACCATTTGGTCTCATGCAAATTAGATTTTCATCAGCGCTTTGAAGAAATATACAATTAGACATAAATAACTCTGTCTGGAGAGCACTATGCAATTTCTTTTTGGGCAAATTAGGACTTAAGTTAATCTCAACATAATAGTGGCATTAATTATACTACTAACACATTGAATGTTCCACTATCAGGCTGAACCTTCTCCTGCCTCTAATGAACCTTCCTATGTGATAGTGCCCTGCCTGTCAGAATTTATTTTTAATTAATAACATTTCATTAGCACAGACTACTGCTTCCTTTGTCTAATCCCAAAAGTCAAAGCTTCAAATTCATTTAGATAATTTCTATATAATATAGACTTCCCTTTACTGGCGCTAGTCACAAAATCCACAGTAGAAGGAATATTTACTAATTAGTACCCTTTTCAATTTCTCACGTTTGTGAATAAATTTACTGATATATAAATACGGTATATACAGCTCTGGCAAAAATGAAGAGACCATTTTCAAATGTTCAGTTTGTCTGAGTTTTCTCTTTATAGGTATATTTTTGAGTAGAATGTAAATTGTTCTTTTAGTCTATAAACTACTGACAACATGTTTCCGAATTTCCAAGCAATAAATTTTGTATTTTTTTTCTGACAAAGAAAAATGGTCAAAATTAATAAACAAACAGTGCTTTCTGACCGCAAGTAAAGCAAAGAAAACAAGTTCATAATCATTTAGAAACAACAATAGTAATGTTTTAACTCAGGAAGAGTTCAGAAATCAATTATGTGTGGAATAACCATGATTTTTAATCACAGCTTTCATGCGTCTTGGCATGCTTGCCACCAACCTTTCACACTGCGTCTGGAGCAAAAATGTAAGCAGTCCTTCTTTGTTTGATGGCTTGTGACTATCCATCATCCTCTTGATTACATTCCAGAGGTTTTCAATGGGGTTCAGGTCTGGAGAAGGAGCTGGCCATGACAGGATGACAGGTTTTTGATGTAGTGGTCTCTTAATTTTTATTATTTATTATTATATATTATTATTTGGAACCAAAGATCTCCAATTTGGACTCATCTGACCAAAGCACGGATTTCCACTGGTCTAATGTCCATTCCTTGTGTTCTTTAGCCCAAACAAGTCTCTTTTGCTTATTGCCTGCCCTTAGCAGTGGTTTCTTAGCAGCTATTTTACCATGAAAGCCTAGTGCACAAAGTCTCCTCTTAACAGCTGTTGTAGAGATGTGTCTACTGCTAGAACTCTGTGTGGCATTGACCTAGTCTCTAACCTGAGCTGCTGTTAACCTGCGATTTCTGAGGCTGGTGACTCGGATGAACTTATCCTCCATAGCAGAGGTGACTCTTGGTCTTCCTTTACTGGGACGGTCCTCATGTGAGCCAGTTTCTTTGTAGCACTTGATGGTTTTTGCCACTGCACTTGGAGACACTTTCACAGTTTTCCCAATTTTTCGGACTGACTAACCTTAATTTCTTAAAGTAATGATGGCCACTAGTTTTTCTTTATTTAGCTGTTTTTTTCTTGCCATAATACAAATTCTTACAGTCTATTCAGTAGGACTATCAGCTGTGTATCCACCAGACTTCTGCACAACACAACTAATCGTCCCAATCCCATTTATAAGCCAAGAAATCCCACTTATTAAACCTGACAGGGCACACCTGTGAAGTAAAAACCATTTCCGGTGACTACCTCTTGATGCTCCTCAAGAGAATGCCAAGAGTGTGCAAAGCAGTAATCAAAGCAAAAGGTGGCTACTTTGAAGAACCTAGAATATAAGACATACAGTATTTTCAGTTGTTTCACACTTTTTTGTTAATTATATAATTCCACATGTGTTAATTCATAGTTTTGTTGCCTTTAGAGTGAATCTACAATTTTCATAGTCATGAAAATAAAGAAAACTCTTTGAATGAGAAGGTGTGTTATGATTGAGTCACGGTAGGAGGCAAAAACAGAAATGCTAGCTAAGTCCAGAAAACCACAGAGGTTGGCAGCTATCGGATTGCAGACCCCTGATCCTATCACAACAGCTAACAGTAGCCATGGGGGGTTCCTACGATGCCCTAGACCCCTCGATCACAGCCGGAGAATTAAATAGGCCTGAAGAAAGAAAGGGGAAATCTAAACTGCCCCAGAGCAGACCCCAAAGCAATAGGCAGCCCCCAACATATAATGACGGTGAAGCAAGATGAAAACACTAACACAGGCAGAAAGATAGACTGAGCAAAGACGGGCCCAAACTACCTAGATAGGAAAGGACAGGAAGGCTGCTGTCTGCAATCCGTGAAAAACCCTATGAAAATAAGAGCCAACAGACTGACAGTGAAAAAGGCCCTGAAGACGCTAGGCTTCAAAAAAGCTATGTCAGTACTCAGGAATATTCTGAAGACAGAGCAACCGGCAAAAGGAGATTCAGCTCATCCCAGCAGGGAATGGCAGAATCCAGAAAAGCAAGGAAAACAAAAACAAAACACAAATGCTAACAGGCAAAGCAGAAAACTTAGCTTTAGGGAAGCAGGAATCAGACTGGTGTCCTAGAAGTCCACAGAGAAATCACCCGCAGGGCAGAAGGGCGTCGGCAGCCTTATATCCAGTCAGTGACTCCACTCAGCCAGTCATCCTCATTAGGCTCAGGTGCCTGATAATCAGGCTCATTACCTTCCTTTACCAGAATAGGGAGTTCACCAGACCTCAGTGACGAAGGGGAAAATGAACTCACAACAGTACCTCCCCCTTGAGGAGGGGTCACCGAACCCTCAACCACGCCACCAGGGCGATCAGGGTGAGCCCGATGAAAGGCAGGCACCAATCTTTTGGCATGAATATCAGAGGCAGAGACCCAGGAATTATCCTCCTGACCATAACCCTTCCACTTAACCAAATACTGGAGTCTCCATCTAGCCAGACGGGAATCCAGTATTTTCTCTACCTCATATTCCATGTTACCTTCAACCAATACAGGGTCTGGAGGTGCCACCCCAGGAACAACTGGTTCAACAAACCTCTTCAACAAGGACTTATGGAACACATTATGGATTTTAAATGTGACAGGAAGAGCCAAAGGAAAAGAGACCGGATTAATAATCTCAAAAATCTTGTAAGGTCCAATAAATCTAGGCTTAAACTTAGGAGAAGCCACCTTCATAGCAATATTTTTTGATGATAACCACACCATATCACCAATCTTAAACTGGGGACCAATGGTCCTATGTCGATTGGAAAACCGCTGGGCCTTTTCCTGGGAGAGAGATAACTTATCCACCACTTGGTCCCAGATCTGGTGCATTCTCTCCACCACAGTGTCAACACCTGGGCAGGCAGAAGGCTCCACCTGCCCTGAAGAAAATCGAGGATGAAACCCAAAGTTACAAAAAAAAGTGACATCAAAGTGGCAGAACTAGCTCTATTATTTAAAGCAAATTCCGCCAAGGGCAAAAATGAAACCCAATCATCCTGATCAGCGGAAATAAAACATCTCAAATACGACTCCAAGGTCTGGTTTGTTCTCTCTGTCTGCCCATTGGTCTGAGGGTGAAAAGCAGAGGAGAAGGACAACTGAATTCCCAGCTTGGAACAGAAAGTCCTCCAAAATCTAGACACAAACTGAACTCCTCTGTCAGATACAATGTTCTCAGGAATTCCGTGCAAGCGAACCACCTGTTGCAAAAACAGGGGCACCAACTCAGAGGAAGATGGCAACTTAGGGAGTGGTACAAGATGAACCATCTTAGAGAACCTATCACAAATCACCCAAATAACAGTCATTCTTTGAGAGACCGGCATATCAGAGATGAAATCCATTGAAATATGGGTCCATGGCCTCCTGGGGACCGGCAAAGGCATGAACAACCCACTAGAGCGAGAACAAGATTTAGACCGGGAGCAAGTCCCACAGGACTGCACAAAATTCCTGACATCATGAGACAAGGTGGGCCACCAAAAAGAGCGACTCACCAGATCTCTAGTACCAAAAATACCTGGATGACCAGCCAATGCAGAGCAATGAACTTCAGACATCACTCTCTTCTTCCACTGGTCAGGAACATACAACTTTCCACTGGGACAACGCTCAGGTTTGTCCTCCTGGAACTCTTGCAGAGCAAGTCTCAAATCGGGCGAGATGGCAGAAAGAACTACCCCTTCGCCTAAGATGGTAGCAGGCTTGGTCACCACAGGAGAATCAGCAAAGAAACTCCTAGAGAGGGCGTCTGCCTTGACATTCTTAGTTCCAGGAAGAAAAGAGACCACAAAATCAAAACGTGTAAAAAACAAGGCCCACCTAGCCTGTCTAGGGTTCAAGCGTTTAGCCGACTCTAGGTAAATGAAATTCTTGTGGTCAGTGAGGACCACAACTTGATGTTTAGCTCCCTCCAACCAATGTCTCCACTCCTCAAATGCCCATTTCATGGCCAACAGTTCCCGATTCCCCACATCATAGTTATGTTCAGATGGAGAGAACTTTCTGGAAAAGAAAGCACAGGGATTCATTTTAGATGTTACAGGATCCTTTTGGGACAAAACAGCTCCTGCACCAATCTCAGAAGCATCCACCTCTACCTGGAACGGGAGTGAGACATCAGGTTGCCGCAAAACCGGGGCAGAGGTAAATCTTCACTTCAGCTCCTGAAAGGAAGCAACAGCCTCCGGAGACCAATTCAACACATCAGCACCCTTCTTTAGTCAGATCAGTCAATGGCTTGGCAATACTAGAAAATTTTGCTATAAATTTCCGATAAAAATTAGCAAAACCCAAAAACTTCTGGAGGGCCTTCAAAGAAGTGGGCTGAACCCAATCATAAATGGCCTGTACCTTGGCCGGGTCCATTTCAATAGTTGACGGAGACAAAATAAATCCCAAAAATGAAATCCTCTGTACTCCAAAAAGGCAATTCGATCCTTTGACATACAGGGAATTCTCCCTCAAGATCCGGAACACAGTCCGAATATGTTCCACATGAGAATCCCAATCCTTGGAGAAGATCAAAATATCATCCAGATAGATAATCAAAAATTTATCGACAAAGTCTCGGAAAATATCGTTCATGAAGCACTGAAAGACAGAAGGGGCATTAGTGAGCCCAAACGGCATCACCAGGTACTCAAAATGTCCCTCCGGAGTATTAAACACCGTCTTCCATTCATCCCCCTGCTTAATGCGGATAAGATTATACGCCCCCTTGAGGTCAAGCTTGGTAAACCAGCAAGCACCTCTAACTCTAGAGAATAGATCCGAAATCAGGGGTAACAGATACTGATATTTAATAGTAATTTTATTGAGGGCACGATAATCAATACAAGGCCTTAAAGAACCATCCTTTTAGGCCACAAAAAAAAAACGGCACCTAAGGGTGAAGAGGATGGTCTAATATGACCCTTCTCCAACGCCTCCTTAATATAGGACCGCATAGCCTCGTGCTCGGGTACAGATAAATTGAAGAGCCGACCCTTGGGAAATTTACACCCCGGGCTTAGTTCAATTGCACAGTCATAACTCCTATGAGGAGGCAAGGACGCAGACTCATTCTCACTAAATACATCATAAAAGTCCGCCAAATAGTCAGGAACATCATGCGACTGAGGAGAGGTGGAAAAAACCGGAGCCTCACTAAAGGCACACCGACAACCCCAACTCACCACAGACACAGACTTCCAATCCAAAACTGGATTATGAATTTGCAACCAGGGAAACCCCAGAACAACGGCATTATGCAGACCATGCAACACCAAAAATCTCCAATTTTCTTGATGGTCTGGGGCGACCCGCATGACCACCTGGGTCCAAAACTGAGGTTTATTTTTAGCCAAAGGAGTAGCATCAATCCCCCTCAAAGGGATAGGCGTCTGCAGAGGTGTCATCGGAAATCCACAACGTTTAGCAAAATCCAAGTCCATTAGGTTTAGAGCTGCTCCCGAATCCACAAAAGCCTTGGCGGAAAATGTGGACAGGGAGCAGATCAGAGTAATTGCCAGAAGAAACTTAGGTTGAACACCACCAACAGAAAACGTGTGTGCAAAGCGTTTCTCTCGTTTAGGACAAACAGAAATAATATGCGAGGCATCTCCACAGAAAAAACACAGCTTATTACGCCTTCTGAACTCCTGACGTTGCGCCTTAGACAAAACTCTATCACATTGCATAGGTTCAGACGTCTTTTCAAACGGTGGCAACACCTCTCGTGCAATCCTGCGTTCACGTAAACGCCAATCAACCTGAATGGCTAATGACATAGAATCGTCCAGACCAGAGGGAACAGGAAATCCCACCATAGTATCTTTTACGGCTTCTGACAAACTCTTCCGAAAGAGAGCAGCCAAGGCATTATCATTCCAGGTAGTAAGGACCGCCCACTTTCGGAACTTTTGACAGTACAACTCTGCAGAATCTCGACCCTGGTTTAATGCCAACAGGGTCTTTTCAGCCTGATCAATAGCATTAGGTTCGTCATACAACAACCCCAAAGCTTGAAAGAATGCGTTCACATTAGTCAGAATAGGATCATCTGGTTTCAAAGAAAACGCCCAATCCTGGGGATCACCACGCAGCAAAGAGATGACAATTTTAACCTGCTGCGCGGAGCTCCCTGACGAGTTAGGCTTCAAGGCAAAAAATAATTTACAATTATTTTTGAAACTCAAAAATTTAGATCGATCCCCAAAAAATACATCAGGAGTAGGGATCTTTGGTTCAACAGCATGCGAACGAGCAAGGTAGGCGGAAATTCCCAGCACTTCCGCAACAAGCTGCTCCACACGATCAGACAATTGCTTTATCTCCATTGAGAGAAAAAAAATTCCCCCTACGGCCTCAGAGATATAGAGGAAGAAATACACACTTTTTTTTTTTTTAAACACAATTCTTTCCTGCTATTGAGTACCCTAGGATCTGCGGTATGGCGGGTGATTCTGTTATGATTGAGTCACCGTAGGAGGCAAAAACAGAAATGCTAGCTAAGTCCAGAAAACCAGAGAGGTTGGCAGCTATCGGATTGCAGACGCATGATCCTATCACAACAACTAACTGTAGCCGTGGGGGGTTCCTACCATGCCCTAGACCCCTCGATCACAGCCGAAGAATTAAATAGGCCTAAAGAAAGAAAGGGGAAATCTAAACTGCCCCAGCGCAGACCCCAAAGCAATAGGCAGCCCCCAACATATAATGACGGTGAAGCAAGATGAAAACACTAACACAGACAGAAAGATAGACTGAGCAAAGACGGGGCCCAAACTACCTAGATAGGAAAGGACAGGAAGGCTGCTGTCTGCAATCCGTGAAAAACCCTATGAAAATAAGAGCCAACAGACTGACAGTGAAAAAGGCCCTGAAGACGCTAGGCTTCAAAAAAGCTATGTCAGTACTCAGGAATATTCTGAAGACAGAGCAACCGGCAAAAGGAGATTCAGCTCATCCCAGCAGGGAATGGCAGAATCCAGAAAAGCAAGGAAAACAAAAACAAAACACAAATGCTAACAGGCAAAGCAGAAAACTTAGCTTTAGGGAAGCAGGAATCAGACTGGTGTCCTAGAAGTCCACAGAGAAATCACCCGCAGGGCAGAAGGGCATCGGCAGCCATATATCCAGTCAGTGACTCCACTCAGCCAGTCATACTCATTAGGCTCAGGTGCCTGATAATCAGGCTCATTACCTTCCTTTACCAGAATAGGGAGTTCACCAGACCTCAGTGACGAAGGGGAAAATGAACTCACAACAAAGGTGTGTCCAAACTTTTGGTCTGTACATATATACAGTATATATATATATATACAGTATATATATATATATATATATATATATATGCACTTTAACCACTGCGCTATAATAGCCACCTAGGCTTGGTATTCTAGTGTTAGAAGACTTAGAATATAATATGTTTAATTTATTTTTCAACAGGGCAGAGCCAGGATTTCAACCCCAGCCTCCCATGTCATAGGCTGTGCAATTAACCATTACACTATACCATTGATATACAGTATCTGCCCTGTTGGAAATAATATACCAGTAGTGGTCCTTGGACAAGACTACAGACACTGTAGTGCCTACCTCAATAAACATGAGAGTGTGACAAAGAGTTATGCCGGCTCGGACGTCGCCCGGATTAATAAGGTCTGCATCAGATGTCGAGGAATCAGGACAATGTTGACTAGGCAAGAGAACCTGGATCTGATGAAATGATACTATAACAGCAGACCAAATGAGAGAGGATATATGAAGCGTTTGAGGAAAGTCTGAGAGGATACAAGACCTGAATGGCCACTGACTGAGAAACAACTAGTCACCCAATGTTTCAATATCATAAAGAGAATGCTACTATCACAACTTGAGATGGATGAACTGCATTGCAGATACACCCCACATGAAGATCTGGAAGAACAACATGTGCAACCCCCTGAAAATCGTGATCTATAGAGTAGAGCGACTTTTGTTTTTTTAGGGTCGAGTTTCGTTTCGTGAAACCCGACTTTTCCAAAAGTCGGGTCGAGCAAGATCGGCCGATTATAGGGAAAAGTCGGGGTCGTCCCAAAACACAAAACCCAATGTAAGTCAATGGGGAATAAAATTCGGCAGTGAGAGGAGGACAGGAAACACACCTACAGTGCCCATTTGAATGCCAAAAGCATCAATTCTTCTTACTTAAGCTTGTCAACCTTAATTAACTTCATAATACAAGTTACGCACTGAAAAATGGGGGTTATTTGGCTAAAGTTGTGGGGGGGTAGGGCTGGCTACAGGTTTTCATGTGCCCTGGGCGAAAGAGCGCCCCTTTAACACATACCACAACTCATCATGCTCCAATACGGCAGAGAAATAGCGGTATAGTACAATGAAAAATACTTCACTTTTTACATCTCATGACGAGGCCCATCTATTTCTCCATACAGAATCATTGGTCCCATATAATGTTTGAAACAGTATATGATGAGCTCCACATAATGCTACAGTATATGTTGGTCCCCATGGATGAAGCTCCACTGTCTTATGGGCCCAAATAATGCTTCAAACATAATGGGCCCCATTTCTAATGCTCTAGTGTATAATGGGCCCGGTAAATGCTGCTCCAGTGTCTGATGAACACCTTTGGAATGTTCCAGTGTATGGTGGGCCCCATCTATCATTCTCCAGAGTATAGTGCTCCCCAAAAATTGCTGTCCCAACATTGAAAACAATCAAATAAGTCTCCTCGCTAGGGAATCCCTGTACTAGTCTGGACTCCTCGTCGTCCCCATCTTCCATCTCACTGCACAGTATTTCAACCTTGCAAGTGCTGTGATCCTGAGCAAGCAGGGGGGGCCCACTCGTTGGCGACGGCACTGGCACAGGGCCCCTGATAGTACGGTGGTGTGTCTGATGGTGGGTGGGCCGAACCTGCACTTTCATCTGCAGCTTCCTCTTTGTCACCGTGTAAGATGGAACTGTATATGGGAAGGGTAACCTGAGTTTCATCAGGTCAGATTCAGGCCGTGTAGCGTGCGAGGGGAATCTAGTGGTCTGGGTCAATGTACCAGCAGATTCATCGAGCAGTGGCTGGGCATCAGTGCACTTGTGTCGCCCCCAGGAGTACGGTCGCCACAGTGGCATTACCTTCCACCTAGGGAGTGTGATGTCATGCTTGGGAGCAACGAAGGATCTCTCTAGCAGGTTAACTGATTGGGCGGCGTTATTCCCACGAGTCATGACCCTCCAAACAGCGTTCATGAAGGCAAAGTGTTTGTTTTACGTGGGCAGTATGGTTGCAAAGCTGAACCTTAAAGGAATGTCCAGAAGGGCATCACCAGGAGTGGAGCCTACGGTTAAATTCGACTCCACCTGGGAAACCTCAACCATGCCAGCTACAGAACAGATGCACACATTGCAAGCTTAATTCCGTTAACGAACGAGACTCCGTCATGCCCCACGGTCCGAGTCCGGCTTACTAGAGGGACACGTGAGGCTCTGGCACATGAGATTGGCCAATAACTGGTGTGTCATGCCCTTACATGTCCGTGGCTGCATGTGCGCTACACTGAAAAGGCCAGCGTTTGTCGCTTACAGGTGCAGATAACCCGCTGAACAACGTTAGTGATGGGGATCACTGATTACAATTATTACCCGCGAACGATGATTTCCCAGTAAGTGCAGGTCAACCGCAGTTCCGGAATTAGGCCTAACCGTCATTCCTGAAAAAATGAAAAACTTATGTGTGCAAACCACAGGTGCTGTAGCTTGCTTAACAGCTCGCCATCCGTTCTCACGCCCAGTATGCATTACACGTGATTGCAAAAAGGTGAGAAAGGGTACCGTATCCCAGGATAACATGTATGGATAGCGTACACATTCAAAATATATGTCTATACATCAGGAGGCAGGCTCAGACGATGTTAGGCCCAGTATGGCTTGCACGTGATTGCACAAAGGTGAGAAAGGGTACCGTATCCCAGGATAACATGTATGGATAGCGTACACATTCAAAATATATGTCTATACATCAGGAGGCAGGCTCAGACGGTGTTAGGCCCAGTATGGCTTGCACGTGATTGCACAAAGGTGAGAAAGGGTACCGTATCCCCGGATAACATGTATGGATAGCGTACACATTCAAAATATATGTCTATACATCAGGAGGCAGGCTCAGACGGTGTTAGGTCCAGTATGGCTTGCACGTGATTGCACAAAGGTGAGATAGGGTACCGTATCCCCGGATAACATGTATGGATAGCGTACACATTCAAAATATATGTCTATACATCAGAAGGCAGGCTCAGACGGTGTTAGGCCCAGTATGGCTTGCACGTGATTGCACAAAGGTGAGATAGGGTACCGTATCCCAGGATAACATGTATGGATAGCGTACTCATTCAAAATATATGTCTATACATCAGGAGGCAGGCTCAGACGGTGTTAGGCCCAGTATGGCTTGCACGTGATTGCACAAAGGTGAGAAAGGGTACCGTATCCCAGGATAACATGTATGGATAGCGTACACATTCAAAATATATGTCTATACATCAGGAGGCAGGCTCAGACGGTGTTAGGCCCAGTATGGCTTGCATGTGATTGCACAAAGGTGAGAAAGGGTACCGTATCCCCGGATAACATGTATGGATAGCGTACTCATTCAAAATATATGTCTATACATCAGGAGGCAGGCTCAGATGGTGTTAGGCCCAGTATGGCTTGCACGTGATTGCACAAAGGTGAGAAAGGGTACCGTATCCCCGGATAACATGTATGGATAGCGTACACATTCAAAATATATGTCTATACATCAGGAGGCAGGCTCAGACGGTGTCAGGCACAGTATGGGTTTGACGGCCCAGACTACACAGCGGAGGAGCAGGGAGAGGTAAAGATTGCAAATGCTGGGGCCCTGCCCAAGCCAGGGGGGCCCACTCGTGGGCGTCGGTATTGGCACTGGGCCCCTCATAGTATGGCGGTGTGTCTGACGGCGGGTGTGCACCACCACCGTAAGAGACACTTGATTGCACTATGAGGGACCCTGTGCCAGTGCCCGCGCCCAAGAGTCGGCCTACCCACCTGTCCAGGGCAACGGCACTCGCACGGTGTCGTGCGCTAGGTGGTGACCCTGGCCATGTGGGGGGAGGCAGCACAGTTAGGGAGTTTTAGAAAATGGCATATGTTGATGTTGGACATTCAGCTGATGCAAAAGGCGAAATAGGTCAAGTCCCAGGAAGAGGTGGCCCAAAGCAAGCCATTTTTCTGTCACCCTATGTGTCATCAGGGGAAGGTGGGACAAAATCCTTGGAAACCCATGCATGGTTCATTTTAATGAAGGTTAGATCATCCACATTTTGGGTGGACAGACGGGTCCTTTTTTCTGTCAGGATTGATCCAGCTGCACTGAAGACTCTTTCCGATAGCACACTTGCAGCTGGGCAATCGAGCTCCTGTAAGGCATATTGTGCCAATTCAGGCCAGGTGTCCAGTTTAGCGGCCCAATAGTCAAAGGGGAATGACCTGTGTGGGAGAACATCGATATGGGAGGAAAAGTAGTTTGTAACCATAGTTGACAACTGCTGTCTCCTGTCACTTTCCATCGATGCAGTATTACCAGTTGTGTGAGCGGTCCGTGAAAAATTAGTCCACAACATTGTCATGAAACCCCTGTCTCCAACACCACTTCTGCTGTGTGCACCATGAACACCTCTGCCAAGCTGCCCACGGCCCGTAAGGCTCGTGTGAGAACCATCACCGCTGCTGTGTGCTGGGAATGCCTCAAGCAACCGATTTACCAGAGTTACTTGTTTATTAGCCAATATTAGGTCAAGGTTCTCCTGTGGCATGATGTTTTGTAATTTGCCTTTATAGCGTGGATCCAGGATGCTGGCCAACCAGTAGTCGTCATCGTTCATCATTTTGGCAATGCGGGGGTCCCTTTTTAGGATCTGCAAGTCATAATCTGACATGTGGGCCAATGTTCCCGGTGTCAATGATGCACTGCGAGTGCTGGGTGGAGGAGCACTTTCTGGCAAATCCACATCCCTCCAGTCACACACAAACCCTGTACCAGACCTTGCCAAGCCAACATTTTCACTTGCCCCACGAGATGCATCCTCCTCCCCTAAGTAATCATCCCCATCATCATCCTCCTCCTCTTCTTCCTCCACCTCGTCCAGGAGAGGTCCCTGAGCAGACAATGGCTGAATGTCATCAAGGATTCCCTCCTCCTCTTCCTCCTCATCAACATTGGCTGCAGATGCCTGCTCCTTAAGGTGCGTCAAAGTTTGCATGAGCAGACGCATAAGTGGGATGCTCATGCTTAGGATGGCGTCGTCTGCGCTTACCAGCCGTGTGCATTCCTCAAAACACTGAAGGACTTTACAGAGGTCTTTCAGCTTCGACCACTGCACACCTGTCAACTCCATGTCTGCTCTCAAAGTGCCTGGCCGTGTATCCTCCCACAAATGCATTATGGCCTGCCTCTGCTCGCACAGCCGCTCCACCATGTGCAGGGTGGAGTTCCACCTTGTTGCAATGTCGATAATGAGGCGGTGGTTGGGAAGGTGGAGCAATCGCTGCAGCTTCTGCATACGAACGGAGTGTACAGGCGACCGGCGGATGTGCGCGCACAGTCTTCGCACCTTCTGGAGCAGGGCTGTTAACTCCGGATAATTTTTGAGGAAGCACTGCACCACCAGGTTCAAGGTGTGAGCCAAGCAAGGTATGTGGCTGAGTTTTGAAAAGGCTATGGCTGCCACAAAATTACGGCCGTTATCACTAACTACCTTGCCTGCCTCAAGATGTACACTGCCCAGCCATGACTCAGTTTGTCGCTTCAAGTACTCGGCCAGCACCTCGGCGGTGTGTCTGTCGCCCAAACACATCATCTGCAACACATCCTGCTGACGCTTTCCGCTAGCTGCTCGATAGGGGGACACCTCGTGTGCAACAGTGGCAGCTGCAGATGGAGTGCTCGTACGACTGCGCTCTGTGGACGAGCTTTCGCTTCTGGAGGAGGAGGAGGAGGGTCGAACGCCTACAGCCAACTGTTTCCTATACCGTGGGCTAGGCAGCACTGTCCCACCACCGCTGTCCCCTGTGGACCCTGCATCCACCACATTAACCCAGTGCGCAGTGATGGACACGTAACGGCCCTGGCCATGCCGACTGGACCATGCATCAGTTGTGAGGTGCACCTTTCCACTCACTGACTGCTTGAGTGCATGGACAATGCAGTCTTTTACATGATGGTGGAGGGCTGGGATGGCTTTGCGAGAGAAGAAGTGGCGACTGGGTAGGTCATAGCGTGGTATTGCATAGGCCATGAGTTCGCGGAAAGCTGCGCTTTCCACCAACCGATAGGGCATCATCTCAAACGAGATTAGTTTGGCAATGTGGGCGTTCATACCCAGTGTATGCAGATGAGAGACTGAGTACTTTCTTGATCTACTCATAGTGTCTGGGAGGGTGAGCTGGACTTGAGGGCTGCATATGGTGGAAGTAGCGGTGGACAGGGCGGACTGAGAGAGGGTTGATGATGGTGATGGAGTTGGTGTTCTTTCTGATGGCCTAGATTCAGTATTTCATTGATATAACAGTGGGATTCCCTGACTGCTGTGGCCTTGCAACGACACCTCAACATTTGCTGCTGTGCTAACCAGTGGGCTTACAGTGGGGGAAACAATGTAGCGTTGTTGACTACCTTCTTTGTGATCAGTTGCACATGTGGCACTTGAGGTTTGGTGTTGTGTCCACGCTTGCAAGTGCATGCTGGTTAAATGTCTAAGCATGCAACTGGTATTCAAATTTTTCAGATTTTTCCCTCGGCTAAAGGTCTTTGCGCACTTCTTACAGATAACCTTGGCCTGATCATGAGGATTTTGTTCAAAAAAGTGCCACACTGCACTCTTCCTACTTTGGCAGACATTTTGCGGCCTAGCACGCTGTGATCTTTTGACCCTCTGGACAAGCTGTCCAGCAACTCTTTTGATTTTTGGAACCTGTCTTTGGAGTGCTCCGGGTCTGCCAGATAACAGCTGTTGCGATGTTGATGTCTGCTATGGATGCTCCTCATCTGAGCTATTGGAAGCAGCACCCTCTTCCCCTAATGGATGCCAATCTGGGTCAACAACTGGGTCATCCATCACCTCCTCTTCAATGTCATGTGCACCTTCCTCTGTGTCACCGTGTATGGTGGTATAGTGTGCGGGAAGGGGCACCTGAGTCTCATCAGGGTCAGAATCTGGCTCTGTACACTGCGAGGACAATGTAGTGCTCTGAGTGAATGTACCAGCAGAATCATCTATCAGCGGCTGTGCATCAGTGTACTCCATGTCAGATTCATCTTGGCCTGGGTAATTCACCATTTCACTTGATAATCCAGGCATGGTATGTGAAAACAGCTCCATGGAGTAATCAGTAGTATGGCCTGCGTCATCCTTCAATCTTGGTTGGGGTGAAGGACACAAGGAAAGGTGTGGTTCATGAACATGAGCCTCCAATGACGACTCAGTGCTTTTACTTTTTACAACTTCAGAAGAGGAGGCGATAGAGCTGGAGGCTGAGTCAGCAATGTAAGACAAAACTTTTTCCTGATGCTCTGGCTTTAAAAGCGGTTTGCCAACTCCTAGAAAACTAAGCCTTCGAAGCCTTATGGAGCCAGACGATGACGCAGGCTCAACACCTCCTGCATTCGGTCCTATTTTGCTCTTGCCACTACCATCAGATCCACCACCAACACCATCATTACCAGCTGCCAATCCCCGCCCAATTCCACGGCCTCTTCCATCAGCCTTCCTCATTTTTGGTAGAAATGTAGACAAAATCCAACAAACTATATAGTAATGTAAAACAAGGTACAAGGTGTCTATAGGACAGGGGAGATTTTGAATTTCTGCACACACTTGTGGACACTGGACACTTTTGGATTGTGTGAGGCCCACTGAATATCAGAGCGCTATGTCACAGGCTCGATGGCACAGGTGTGAAAAAAGTGACTACAGGATAAGGGAGATTTTGAATTTCTGCAGACACTAGTGGACACTGGACACTTTTGGATTGTGTGCGGCCCACTGAATATCAGAGCGCTATGTCACAGGCTCGATGGCACAGGTGTGAAAAAAGTGACTACAGGATAAGGGAGATTTTGAATTTCTGCAGACACTAGTGGACACTGGACACTTTTGGATTGTGTGAGGCCCACTGAATATCAGAGCGCTATGTCACAGGCTCGATGGCACAGGTGTGAAAAAAGTGACTACAGGATAAGGGAGATTTTGAATTTCTGCAGACACTAGTGGACACTGGACACTTTTGGATTGTGTGAGGCCCACTGAATATCAGAGCGCTATGTCACAGGCTCGATGGCACAGGTGTGAAAAAAGTGACTACAGGATAAGGGAGATTTTGAATTTCTGCAGACACTAGTGGACACTGGACACTTTTGGATTGTGTGAGGCCCACTGAATATCAGAGCGCTATGTCACAGGCTCGATGGCACAGGTGTGAAAAAAGTGACTACAGGATAAGGGAGATTTTGAATTTCTCCAGACACTAGTGGTCTCTGGACACTTTTGGATTGTGTGAGGACCACTGAATATCAGAGCACTATGTCACAGGCTCGATGGCACAGGTGTGAAAAAAGTGACTACAGGATAAGGGAGATTTTGAATTTCTGCAGACACTAGTGGACACTGGACACTTTTGGATTGTGTGAGGCCCACTGAATATCAGAGCGCTATGTCACAGGCTCGATGGCACAGGTGTGAAAAAAGTGACTACAGGATAAGGGAGATTTTGAATTTCTGCGGACACTAGTGGACACTGGACACTTTTGGATTGTGTGAGGCCCACTGAATATCAGAGCGCTATGTCACAGGCTCGATTGCACAGGTGTGAAAAAAGTGACTACAGGATAAGGGAGATTTTGAATTTCTGCAGACACTAGTGGACACTGGACACTTTTGGATTGTGTGAGGCCCACTGACGCTGTATGGTGTGAAAAAATGCACGCTCAGTACCTCAGCAGGACAAAAGAAAAAATTGGGATTGCTTTTAAAAGAGCAGTTTGCAGAGCAGTGGGTAAACAGCAATGCAGCTGTCAGGAAGCCTTAGAAGGCAGCCTTATAACCAACACCGCTGATCCACCACAATATAGCCTCCCCTTGCACTGCACACACAGTGACTGGTGTTGTACAGGCAAAATCGCTAGCAGCAGAAGCAGTTTTTTTTTTCTTCTTCCCTGCCTAACGCTCTCCTTACAGAATCAGCAACCTCTCCCTATGCTAAGATCGGCAGAAGTAAGATGGCGGTCGGCATGCACGCCCTTTTATAACCCCTGTGACGCCCACCAAAGCAAGCCAATCACTTGCATGCCCTTCTGAAAGATGGTGGTGACCCCTTTCTATGTCATCACGTTGCCCACAGTGTCCGTGGATCCAGATTGGCTGAAAAAGAGCGCAAAACAAACTTTTGAAACGCGACTTTGGCGCGTAAGTCGCCGACCTCGTGGCCGACCTCATCCTAGGGTCGGGTTTCGTTTCATGAAACCCGACTTTTGAAATTTTTCGACCCGTTTCACTCAACTCTAGTGATCTAATCTTGAAATTAGAGCACTGCAGCTGTTCTGAAACAGAAGATCTTAGATAAACTAAATACCATCAATATCAGAGGTTGACTGCCAAGGCTCAGCAAAGAAACACCACCAGACAGTATGCTAGAAGATGCCAATAGAGCACTTGCAAACTCAAAACTAATAAACTGATCTATGCTACTGCCTCAGCAATCATGGGAATTCTTGGACATACAACCAGCAAGAACAACAGAAGTACATGCCCCTTGGAAAAGAAGACTGGAGACAAAGATCAAGGTGACATGAAGGGAAGTCAGCCAACTATCAGAAATACAGATAGGTGTAAAGATCAAGAATAAGACCAAGCTGGACAAGTAAAAAGACCTGACCCTAACTGAAGCCCTAGAGACTGCTAAACAAAGGCTCACAGCACTCAATAGATATACTAGAGAAGCTGAGGCCAAGAAGATAAATGCCCTGTTCTCCAAAGCACCATCTAAGGTGTACTCCCAACTAGAGAGTAACAGCACAAAGGCAGCAACTCCACCAATAGCAGAGACTGAACAATACTGGAGGAATATATGGGAGAAGGAAAAAACACACAACACCATTGCAATGTGGCTGCAAGATCTGAGAATGAAAGACAGCAACCACTTAGAGCAAGAACCAGTCACCATTACAGAAGCAGACATCCAACAGCGGGTCAAGAACATGAAGAGCTGTACGGCACCTGGCCCAGACATGACCCACACCTACTGGCTAAAGAAGTTAACATAGGTACCTGAACGCATGGCCAAGCAGATGAAGCAACTGCTAGAAGCAGGCCTCAACCCAGGTAGGCTAATACAAGGAAGAACAGTTCAGATTATGAAGGATCCTCACAAAGGAACAGTTCCATCCAACTACTGCCCAATAACCTACCTTGGAAGTCAACTCAAGACAACTAGCACAAGTGACCATCAAATGTGGCATATACCAAGGTGATGCACTGTCCCCATTGCTGTTCTGCATAGGTTTGAGCCCCCTCAGTCACATAATTACAGAGTCTGGCTATGGATGCAAGTTCAAGAATGGTAGCACCATCAGCCACCTCCTCTACATGGATGACATCAAGCTGTATGCAAAAAAATGAGCGAGATATCAATTCGTTAATCCACCTGACAAGGATCTATAGTGAAGACATTGGGATGTCCTTGGAGAAGTGCAGCCGGTTGGTAATAAAGAGACGCAAGGTGGTCAAGACTGATGGAGTGGAATTCCCAGTAAGGCACATAGCAGATGTACATATATGCTACAAGTACCACAGCATCTCAGAGGGATACAGTAACCATGGCAAGGAAAGCAACAACATCCAAATACCATCAAAGGGTAAGACAGGTCCTGAAGAGCCTGCTCAATGGCAAGAATAAAATCCATGCCATCAATACATATGCCCTGCCAGTTATCAGATACCCAGCTAGCATAGTGTGTTGGCCAAAAGAAGAGATGGAAGCTGCAGATGTGAAGACAAGAAAGTTCCTCACAAAGCATAGAGATCTCCACCCTAAGTCTAGCACCCAAAGATTGTATATCAACAGAAAGGAGGTTGGTCGTGGTTGATAAGCATCCAAGACACCATCATGGATGAAACAAGGAGTATCCAGGAATACATCAGAAAAAAGGCACCAAAAGATGAGATGCTGAGAGAAAGCCTAAGGCAGGAACAACAACAGATCTGGAAGGAAGAACAGGAACATGAAGCACCATGGCAAGACAAGCTGCTGCATGGGATGTACCATAGATAGATAATGGAGGTGGCTCACAGGGAGAAATCCTACCAATGGCTGGAGAAAGCTGGACTCCGAGACAGCACAGAGGCACTAATCATAGCGGCACAAGAGCAAGCACTAAGTACCAGATCCATAGAAGCCAGAATCTACCACACATAACAGGACCCAAGGTGCAGACTATGCAAAGAAACCTCAGAAACCATCCAACACATAGTGGAAGGATGCAAAATGCAAGCAGGAACAGTGCATACCGAACGTCACAACCAAGTAGCAGGAATTGTATACAGGAACATCTGCACAGCATATGGGCTAAATCCCCCTAAGTCCAAGTGGGAGATCACAGAAAAAGTGGTGGAGAATGAAAGGGCAAAAATCCTGTGGGACTTCAAGATCCAGATGGATAAGCAGGTGTTGGCTAACCAACCTGCCATTGTGATAGTAGACAAGGTTCAGAAGACAGCAATGATAATAGATGTGGAGTTCCAAGTGACAGCAACATCAGAAAGAAGGAATATGAGAAGCTGGAGAAATACCAGGGCCTCAAATGAGAACTGGAGAAGATGTGGAAGGTGAAGGTAACAGTAATTCCAGTGGTGATAGGAGCACTTGGAGCAGTGACTGCCAAATTGGGAGAATGGCTACAAAAGATCACAGGAGCAACATCTGAGCTCTCTGTCCAGAAATGCGCAAAACTGGTAACAACTATGATCCTGCTCAAAACTCTCAAGCTCCCAGGCCTCTGGTAGAGGACGCAAGAATGAGAAATGGAAGCAAAGACCTCCCCCGATGGGGGGTGAGAAGGAAGTTTTTTTGTATATACGACACCAGTAAAATTCAGACTGACGTTTTCAGGAAGTCTACTTCTGTTACTACATGTATGGTATTATTTTTTTGCAAAAAATGTATCAACTAAATACCCTGTCACCTTTTTATTAGCACTTGCTGTTTATCGTTAGATATTTTTTACGCAGAGTATTTTTTCACATTTGTTTCACTGTGTTTGTCTGTATTTCAGTCTCTTGGTGGTGTGAACACTGTCCTACCGACTTGTTCACTGTATGTGCATGGCCCATGCCTTTTGTATTGAATTGGTTTCTTGCTTTTGCCAGTTTTTGGGAGGTCTCCACCCCTCTCTTGTGGGCCATGCACATATAAAGCCGTCTTAGGCTACTTTCACACATCAGGTTTTCGGCGTCAGGCGCGATCCGGCGTCGTGCCGGAATGCCGGATCCGGCAAATGTTTTGTAAAACCTGAAGTGCCAGATCCGGTTTTCTGCCGGATCCGTCTTGTTCTTGACAGACAAAACCGGATCCGTCTCATCCGGTTCATCCGTTTTTCTATCCGTTTTTCTATCCGTTTTTCGACGGATTACGCCGGATCCGGTTTTTAAAATTGACCCTTGTGGCCTTCCGAACGGGATTGGCTACTGGAAAACTAGATATAGCATGTTCCTACAGCCCTTCTTTGACAGGTTGTAGAGAAGAAAGTGCAGGTTGGAGAGAAGAGCAAGTTACTGGCGAAGATGGATGTTGTCATTGGAAATATTACCACTAGAAGTTCTGTGACGGTTTCAGGGACAATTTTCCACTATACTTTATGTCACCTCAAGGCAGAGTACACTGGGATGACAGAGTGTGAGAGATTTTTGCCCTAAACTTGTGTACCTTCTGGACCAACAGTATATACCTTTGCCAACCAAAGTTGGCTATCTTGTCATGGTCTTACTATTTTTACCTTTAGGCCACAGGTGTGTACCTGGTTGTGTTTTATGCAAAGTATTTCACCTTTTAACAAAAGTTGTGTACATTGGTAGGAAATCACCAACAATAAACACAACTTTTTCGGTGAAATACTTTGCTTCAAACACAACCAGGAACACAACTGTGGCAAAAAGCTAAAATTTACCCACAGTTATACCTGGTTTTGAATACCTTTTTACCTTTGAAATACCCTGTATTTAACCTTTTTCTAAAACATAGTTCGCCGCAGAAAGAAATGACAGACAACCATTGTGAAACGATAATTTAACTTTTATTTAAATTTTTTTTTTTTTGTAAAATGTTTTTAAAGTGCAAAAAACTTTTTTAATAAAGGTTTTAAACCCAATGGGCATTTTAATTACAAAAAACACACATTACAATTCTGTGTACTGTGGGGTGGAAATACTGCTGGAGGGGCTGCGGGACACTTCGACACTGGGTGTGTGGAGAGAGGACTGGGATCGTGGTGGGGAAGGAACAGTTAGAGGTGAAGGTGTGGAAAAAACTACAGAATGGGTGGACATGTGGGAAGCAGAAGAGGTGGTGGGTGGTGGAGTGGAGGGTTGGGCAGGGACTGTAGGAGCAGATGATGTTGATGGAAAGTTGTATGGGGAAGGAGTTTGGTACGGGGAAGGAGTTTGGTACGGGGAAGGAGTTTGGTACGGGGCAGGTTGCTGGAAGTGGGGAGATGACTGGTACTGGGGAGGTTGCTGGTACTGGGCAGGTTGCTGGTATGTAGTAGGAGGGGGAGGATGGAAAGTGGCTGGAGGGGGTGCAGATGTAATAGGAGGGGGAGGATGGAAAGTGGCTGGAGGGGGTGCAGGTGGAGGAACTACAGTGGTGGGAGGTGGAGGTTGGGAGGTAACCTGCTGTAGAGCACCGTGGCACGAATGCATTACATGCATCTGCTGGGTAGGAGATAGTGTTGCCATGCGCTCCACAACAGACCTGAAAAAGGTGTGGTTTGGCGAAGATCTTGCTTCTGAATGCATGGTTTGCAGAAGTGTCTTCACCTCCAGAATGCTGGAGTTGATCTGCTGAAAGCCTGCGGAGATTTGCTCTGACAAGACTTTGAGACAGTTCTGGAAAGATGCATTCAGATGCAATAACTCTTGCGCATAACTCTTTTCCTGACCCCTCTGCCGCTGCCGCCCAGTACCCGCAGGTGTACTAGAGGCGGCAGGGGCAGAAGGGTGGGGTAAAGGGAAAGCGATCTCCTCACCAGCAGCTTCATGTAATGTAGGCGGCCACGATGCTCCTGTGCTGGTGGATGGGACAGATGGGTCGAATGTGTGGGAAGGCTGGGAAGGTGCAGATGTACCGGGGCGGTCGAAGTGTCCCTCGGTGCCGGTCTCCTCAGGGATCGCCTCAGAAGGGTCCAATCGTGCAGGCTCCCGAGTGCTGCTCACCGTGCTGTGGAATAAAGAGAAAAAAAAACAATTAAAATACTGACATGGTATGGCCCTGGCTGAAAAAAAAAAGTTACATCTAACATTTTTTTTCACATGTGGTGTGTAATATTTACCTTCTGGTGAGCATTGTTTCCCGGAGGAACGACAGGGCTTGTGCGTACTTGTACTTGCTCCTGCGTCCTCCAGATCCACTCGGGGCCCGCATCTCTTTATTGAACTCCTTCTTGAAACGATCCCTCACAGACCGCCACCGATTCACAATTCTGTTCCCTGAAACGAGAAAGGAGTGGTTAGTATACAACATCAGTGTTTCACAAACTCCAGTCCTCATGGTCCCCAGGGGTCATGTTTTCAGGATTTCCATAGTAAATAGAAATCCTGAACACATGATCCGTGGGGACCACGAGGACTGGAGTTCGGGAAACACTGGTTTACATCAAGCAACCGTTACTGTATATACTTACGCTCTTTAATCTGGGCCCGAGCTTCGAGGTCCTCCCAGCGGCCCACAAGGAGAGAACAGATTTCCTCCCAGAGTCGTCGGGTAATGATCAGGTCAGCGTGGCGGCGGTCAGCCATATTCCAGAGCGGCTCCCTTTCTCTGACGAGATCGATGAGGCGGTCCACATCAATCCCTCCATCCTCACCGTCAGAGTCGGGAGCACGCTGTGAAGGCTGTTAAAGAAAAAGACAAAAATAACATAATTAGCCTCCACAAAAGAAATGAAATAAAAAGTGCAAAAAAACAAAGCAAAAATATTTATACTTACACGCTGGTGACCGCCGCGTTGCTGTCGCCGACGACCCTGGGAGGCACTGCGAGGACCTCTTGGCCGAGCACCAGATTGGGAAGACTAGAGAAGAAAACAAAAAATGTTATGTCTTTGGATGTAGGCATTTGTTTGCTGTGTGTGGTCTGCAGAACATTGTTTTCTATGTGTTGTGTGTAGTGTGATGTTGTGTTTCTGCGTTTGATGCAAAAAACTTACGAATTGTGAGCCCACTCCAGGTGTCTGTCCACCCCTTCCTTCTTCTTCTGGGAGCTCCTCTTCATCTTGTGATTCCTGTTTTGAAATAAAAGGCAATGAATAGACATATATTACAGAGATGATGGATTTTGGAAATAAAAACTTACCGTCAAACGCTGACGATGCGAGGGAGGGCTCCCAGAAGAAGATGTGCTGTCCTGTTGATGGCCAAACTCCATGGCTGTGGGTATTGCTGCTGCCAGTGATGCCATTTCTGCTGCTGCAACTCTTTGGCGGCTGTTGAATAAAGAGAAACAAAGGGCCAATGAATATCTTGATATTCCATGGCCCTAGTTTGGAGGAATGGGGGATTTGATAATTACCGTCTCTCATCTGCTTCTGGACTCCCCTCCCGTTCAGCATGCTGCTCCATTTGGGGTGGTGCTGATGGTGCTGCTGCTGCAGATGTCTGCTGCCTTCTCCTGCTCCTGGTTCTTGGCTTGGGTGGCATGTTGGGTGTGGCTGAGGGTCCCATTGTCTTGCTTTTATATATCTCCTGTGGGCAGAGCTACTGAGCATGCTCAGACCAAAAAAACCGGATCCGGCTTTCGCCGGATCCGGCGCATTGCGGCGCTCATAGGCTTTCATTGTGTGAAAAAGCCGGACGCGCCGGATCCGGCGGGTACGGCTTTTTCGCCGGAGACAAAAAACGTTACAGTAGACGTTTTTTCCAGACGCCGGATCGCGACACATTGCGACACATTGCCGGATCCGGCGAAAACCGGATGAAACGCATGGCCATCCGGCGCAAATGCAAGTCAATGGGGGGGAAACCGGATCCGGCATTGCATTTCGCCGGATCCGGTTTCTGTCAAAAGCGCCGGATCGCGCCTGACGGCGAAAACCTGATGTGTGAAAGAGGCCTTACACAGCGTGTCCACATCAGACATTGCCTTTCTGAATCCTGCTCATAAAGGTACTGTTCACATGGTCAGGTTTTCAATACATTGGCTAGGACTGCTCTGATATGGGTATACCTTGACGTTTGGTAGAGCGGCTTAGTATACATTTTTTGCAAAAAATGTATCAACTAAATAACCTGTTTTGTTGTCATCTTTTTACTAGCACTTGCTGTTTATTTTTTCACAGCAGAGTATTTTTTCACGTTTGCTGCACTGTGTTTCCCTGTGTTTCAGTCTCTTGGTGGTGTGAACACTGTCCTACCTACTTATTTACTGTATGTGCATGGCCCATGCGTTTGTATAGCAGAGCCTAGTGCAGACAGCCCTAGCATTGTCTAGTGCAGAGTGCCCTCAGAGTGTTTTGTGAGTATGGTGACGAAACACAGGTCCCAACTGCTGTTGGTTTTATGCTGTGTGTAGACAGGCAAAGAGGACAGGGGTGAAGAGTGGGTGGAAGATGATGTGGGGGATGATGAGGTCCTTGACCCCGTATGGAGTGAAGGCCATCTGAGTGATGGTGCAGTTCAGAGGAAAAGAAGGTGGTCATGCTGCCACAGCTGTAGAGCAAAAGTGGCAACAGGGTGCAAAAGCACAACGGCCAGCCCCTAGTCAGTACATCAGCTGCTACTGCCCACTGTGTCAACAAATCAAGCACACCAAAGTCATCTCAAAGAAGCTCTCTGGCATAGCATTTTTTCAGGATATGCTGACGACAAAAAGACGGGTGATTTGCACTCTGTGCCATCAAAGCCTGAAGCAAGGCAAAAGCATTCTGAACCTGAGCAACACCTGCATGATGAGGCATCTGAATTCAAGGAACGAGCTCTCCAGTCTCACCAACCTACACTCTGGATCACTTAATACTCACCCTGATCCTCCTTCCTCCCACCATGTTGAATCCCAGGAGACTAGTGATCCTACACTAGGACACTCTGAGGAGCTGTTTACAACAACATTTCTTGATTGTTACCTCTCAACCTGCATACTCTAAAAGAGACAGGAGAACATGTTGTTTAGAGATGCACAAAACTTAGAGCAGCCATGGCCACAAGAAGATGATGCTGGGGAAAGGCAAATTTTGGCTAAGGAGGAAGATGATGATGAGACACAATTGTCGCTAAGTCTTGTTGCTAATTCACAAAGTCAGGAGGACCAGGGTGCCAGGGTGGAAGATGAGGTGGTGTATGACGAAGTCACAGACTCAACCTGGGAAGGTGGAATGCTTAGTGAGGAAAGCAGTGCTGAGGGGGAGAGCAGCAACACCAAAACAGACAGGAAGAGGCAGGGGTGACCAGAGTGAGAACACAGACAACTGTTCTGCAGAGCACCGATAGTCCTGAATTTCAAAGAGTTAGGTGTTTCCCAGTCTGAGACTTTTTAAAGAAAGTTCTGAGACAAACAAAATGTACATTTATAACCTATGCCATGCAAAGATCAGCAGGAGACTGACCACTAAGAACCTCGGTGGGCTGAACACCTACGTCCACCATTCATGTCATGGGGTGACATCACTGCCTCTTACCATGTGTGAGGTGGTTCCCAATCACCTATCCAAAACATTGGTGCAGATGCCTCCTGTCCTGCACCTATCCTTGCACATTCTGACTTACCATCATCAGGCAATTCCAAATCTTGGTCCCAGCACAGCATTCAGCTGTCCCTACCTCAGGCCTTGAAATGAAAGAGAAAGTTTCCAGTCAATCACTCACTGGCCCAAAGGCTAAATGAACACATTTCCAGACTGCTTCCAGTAAAAAAGCTGTGGTTTCTGATTGTTGACAAAAAGAATTTCCTCTGACTCATGGCAGCAGCTCTCCCTCGGTACTCAGTCCCTAGCCACCAATTTTTTTTCCTTTTGTGGCATCCCCGCCTTGTACCAGCACATGTCCAGGAACATCACCAGTATCCTTACCAATATACTTACTGGGATTGTCCACTTAATGACTGACATGTTGTCAAGTGCTTGTGGCCAGGGATGCTACATTTCCTGGACAGCATACTGGGTGAACATTGTGGAGTATGGGGTCGAGTTACACCCTCACAGAGCACATGCCCTCCCGACACCGAGTATTGCTGGCCCTACTTCGATCAGGGTTCTTCCACCTCCAACAGCAGTTCCTGCACCCCCCTCCAGCTCCTCATGATCCTCCATCTACAATATACTATCTCAGAGTGCAATGTCTACATCAGCCGGAAGTTGGAAGTTCTTTCTGTAGCACTACTTCAGTGAAGCGGCAACAGGCTCTGCTGAAGCTAAGTTGTCTAGGAGACAAACCGCACACTGTAGCAGAGTTATTTTATTGAATATCAGAAAAGACAGATCTGTGGTTTTTGCATCTGAATCTCAAACCAGTCATGGTCGTGTGTGATAATGGACATTACCTGGTGGCGGATATGAAGCTTGGCAAGCTCTCATACATGCCACACTTGGCACATGTGCTCAACGTGGCAGATCAGAGGTTTCTGAAAACCTACCCACATTTACCAGAGTTTCAGCACCTATTTCCGCAAGTCGATTACAGCTGCCGCCACTCTGTCAGCACCAAAGCAATGCATGCATGTGCCAGTTCACCTATTGATGTGCAACGTCACCATTCACTGGAACTCCACACTGCACATGGTGGCAAGGCTTTGAGAGCAGCAGAGGCCAGTGGTTGAGTGCCAGCTCCAAGACGCCCAACAGTATTCTGGTCAGCCTTTGCCCAAAACAACTGAAGAGTGAACATGGATGTTTGACATTTGTGCGGTTCTCCAAGACTGTGAAAACTCCACAAAGATGATGAGCAGCAATGATGTCAGTGCAACGATCCTGCTTCAGTCACTGCTCACTATTAAACATGGAGGTTTGCATGTGGACCAGGTGGAGATAAAGGAAGATATAACACAGAGAGATTCTATCCAGGTCAGCCTCAACTCATCTGCTCAGCAAGGATTGGTTAACAATGAAGAGGTGGATGCTGAGGATGAAGAGAAGATATAGGAACTAGTGGCTAGCAGAACAGAGACTAGCAGCCACACAACTTTGTCCCATCTCTCCTACGTTGATGGGCCTAGAATGGGAATGAGGAGGAAGAGAGGGAGGAGGAGATAAAGAGTCATCATCATGGTGGAGACAAGGAAATATTGGCTCTGTGGAGATTGGCACAAATGACCGACTTTATGTACCACTGCCTTTCCCTTGAAGCTCGCACTCCATTCATCTTGGCCAAAAAGGAGTACTGGTTGTTCACCCTGTTAGACCCATGCTACAAAGAGAACTTTGCATCTCTTCTTCTTGAGGAAAAGAGGTCTTCCAAAATAGTGCTATACTTGAAGTCCATTATGGAAAATATGTTGAAAAAATTTCCATCAGACACTAGTGGCAGGGGGCAAGCTTCCTTGCCAAACCAAGGAAGAGAAGCCGTTAGACACACAGCAGAAGCAGTACACTGTCAAAGACATGGGTCAATTTTGTGAGAAAAGCCCAGCATCTACGGCCTGATGACTGGGCATTTTTGACAAGGAGGGAAAAGTTTTTAAAGATGGTCAAGGAATACCTGGCTGACCAATCTAGTGTACTCCCTGTTTGGTGCATGGAATCTCCCGCTGCAAGGGATAGATCCCAAGCCTTGTCTGGAGCTGTGGTCTCCCATTCAGACTCAGCCACTGGGATGACTGCTCAGCACTGACTACAGACCCAGCACCTTGCTGCATGTGTAGTTGCTGCTGGCTCTCCAGATAGATATGCCTATGGTGACTACTGGTATACATGTGCAGCATTGTACTCTGGAGCCGAAGTCCAGGTTTCACCCTACTGAGCATGTCCATGATCTGGCGCCTTCTTATTGGTGCTCGGATGTCAGCTGCTCTGGTGATATAAAAGCTTCAGATTGTTCCACAGGCAAGGTCCCGTCTGGATTTGAGTTTAAAGTATAAAAGGCTTTCAATGGCACACACACCTGTGCGCTGGTATCATTTATGGTTGGTGTGTGTGAGTGGATATACTACCATTGTGTGTGTGTGAGTGTTTAGTTTTTGCCTTAGTTTTAGCCAGTTAGGGCTTTAGCATCTATTTTCCACATGTGTGCAGTTAGCACAGAGGATGTACAGGGCAAGTTCCAACCATAGAGCTGTGCTCCCCTGTGAAGTCTACAGGGTTTTTAGCTAGCGTCAGTTTTTGCATTTTTCTTGTGACTCAGCATTTCTTTCGGCCATGTGTGCGATTGGCACGGGTCAGTTACAGAGTGAACGCAACCCATTAGTTCTACCACTCTGTGAAGCTAACAGAGCTGAGTGTTGTGTGTTCTGTTCATACTGCGTGGAGTTAAGGCAGTCCTATTTAGGAATTTACTCACCGTCATTAGTTCGCCATTGTTCACATTAGTTGCAGTTTTACATCTCTGCACTGTGGACCCCGGGTTGTGAACAGACTTTATTATTATATTTTATTCAGTGTGTTCGGCCAACCCTATCTTATATGGAATAAAATTCTTGGACTTATGTGCGCTGCTGAACAAAGTATCAAATCCAGGTCATGTAGAAAGATTAACCATTTATTTCCCAACGCGTTTCAAAGTATATAACACTTCTTCCTCAGGGGATGACATGTACGAACAAATAGAGCTGTCTCCAGTTTTATACATCCACCTTTTATTAAGAAGAACTAATTAGGATAAAAAAGATATGAAATTAATTATAATACACATTGAACCCACATACTAGAAGATATAAACATTCAAGATACATAAGATTCACTATCGAAATTGATATATGGTATATAAAATCGCATATGACAAAATACAATAAAAATTAAAATATGCTAAAAATAAAAATATGATCAATATGGATATATATTAAAAAATTGTTATTAGAGTTGAGCGAAACGGGTCGAAAAATTTCAAAAGTCGCCGACTTTTGGCAAAGTCGGGTTTCATGAAACGAAACCCGACCCTAGGATGAGGTCGGCCACGAGGTCGGCGACTTACGCGCCAAAGTCGCGTTTCAAAAGTTTGTTTTGCGCTCTTTTTCAGCCGATCAGGATCCACGGACACTGTGGGCAACGTGATGACATAGGCACGGGTCACCACCATCTTTCAGAAGGGCATGCAAGTGATTGGCTTGCTTTGGTGGGCGTCACAGGGGGTATAAAAGGGCGTGCACGCCGACCGCCATCTTACTTCTGCCGATCTTAGTATAGGGAGAGGTTGCTGCTGATTCTGTAGGGAGAGCATTAGGCAGGGAAGAAGACAAAAAAACTGCTTCTGCTGCTAGCGATTTGGCCTGCACAACACACCAGTCACTGTGGGTGCAGTGCAAGGGGAGGCTACATAGTGGTGTATCAGTGGTGTTGGTTGTTGGGCTGCCTTCTAAGGCTTCCTGACATTCCTGCATTGCTGTTTACCCACTGCTCCGCAAAGTGCTTTTTTAAAAGCAATCCCAATTTTTTTTTTTTGTCCTGCTGAGAAGACAAAAAAACTGCTTCTGCTGCTAGCAATTTGGCCTGCACAACACACCAGTCACTGTGTGTGCAGTGCAAGGGGAGGCTATATAGTGGTGTATCAGTGGTGTTGGTTGTTGGGCTGCCTTCTAAGGCTTCCTGACATTCCTGCATTGCTGTTTACCCACTGCTCCACAAACTGCTTTTTTAAAAGCAATCCAATCTCCCTTATCCTCTAGTCACTTTTGTCACAGCTGTGCCATCGAGCCTGTCACATAGCGCTCAGATATTCATTGGGCCTCACACAATCCAAAAGTGTCCAGTGTCCAAAAGTGTGTGCAGAGATTCAAAATCTCCCTTATCCTCTAGTCACTTTGGTCACAGCTGTGCCATCGAGCCTGTCACATAGCGCTCAGATATCAGTGGGCCTCACACAATCCAAAAGTGTCCATCCAGTGTCCAAAAGTGTGTGCAGAGATTCAAAATCTCCCTTATCCTCTAGTCACTTTGGTCACAGCTGTGCCATCGAGCCTGTCACATAGCGCTCAGATATCAGTGGGCCTCACACAATCCAAAAGTGTACATCCAGTGTCCAAAAGTGTGTGCAGAGATTCAAAATCTCCCTTATCCTCTAGTCACTTTGGTCACAGCTGTGCCATCGAGCCTGTCACATAGCGCTCAGATATCAGTGGGCCTCACACAATCCAAAAGTGTCCAGTGTCCAAAAGTGTGTGCAGAAATTCAAAATCTCCCTTATCCTCTAGTCACTTTGGTCACAGCTGTGCCATCGAGCCTGTCACATAGCGCTCAGATATCAGTGGGCCTCACACAATCCAAATGTGTCCATCCAGTGTCCAAAAGTGTGTGCAGAGATTCAAAATCTCCCTTATCCTCTAGTCACTTTGGTCACAGCTGTTCCATCGAGCCTGTCACATAGCGCTCAGATATCAGTGGGCCTCACACAATCCAAAAGTGTCCATCCAGTGTCCAAAAGTGTGTGCAGAGATTCAAAATCTCCTTTATCCTCTAGTCACTTTTGTCACAGCTGTGCCATCGAGCCTGTCACATAGCGCTCAGATATTCATTGGGCCTCACACAATCCAAAAGTGTCCAGTGTCCAAAAGTGTGTGCAGAGATTCAAAATCTCCCTTATCCTCTAGTCGCTTTGGTCACAGCTGTGCCATCGAGCCTGTCACATAGCGCTCAGATATCAGTGGGCCTCACACAATCCAAAAGTGTCCATCCAGTGTCCAAAAGTGTGTGCAGAGATTCAAAATCTCCCTTATCCTCTAGTCACTTTGGTCACAGCTGTGCCATCGAGCCTGTCACATAGCGCTCAGATATTCATTGGGCCTCACACAATCCAAAAGTGTCCATCCAGTGTCCAAAAGTGTGTGCAGAGATTCAAAATCTCCCTTATCCTCTAGTCACTTTGGTCACAGCTGTGCCATCGAGCCTGTCACATAGCGCTCAGATATCAGTGGGCCTCACACAATCCAAAAGTGTCCATCCAGTGTCCAAAATGTGTGCAGAGATTCAAAATCTCCCTTATCCTCTAGTCACTTTGGTCACAGCTGTGCCATCGAGCCTGTCACATAGCGCTCAGATATTCATTGGGCCTCACACAATCCAAAAGTGTCCATCCAGTGTCCAAAAGTGTGTGCAGAGATTCAAAATCTCCCTTATCCTCTAGTCACTTTGGTCACAGCTGTGCCATCGAGCCTGTCACATAGCGCTCAGATATCAGTGGGCCTCACACAATCCAAAAGTGTCCAGTGTCCAAAAGTGTGTGCAGAGATTCAAAATCTCCCTTATCCTCTAGTCACTTTGGTCACAGCTGTGCCATCGAGCCTGTCACATAGCGCTCAGATATCAGTGGGCCTCACACAATCCAAAAGTGTCCATCCAGTGTCCAAAAGTGTGTGCAGAGATTCAAAATCTCCCTTATCCTCTAGTCACTTTGGTCACAGCTGTGCCATCGAGCCTGTCACATAGCGCTCAGATATCAGTGGGCCTCACACAATCCAAAAGTGTCTAGTGTCCACAAGTGTCTGCAGAAATTCAAAATCTCCCCTGTCCTATAGACACCTTGTTCCTTGTTTTACATTACTATATAGTATGTTGGATTTTGTCTACATTTCTACCAAACATGAGGAAGGCTGGTGGAAGAGGCCGTGGAATTGGGCGGGGGTTGGCAGCTGGTAATGATGGTGTTGGTGGTGGATCTGATGGTAGTGGCAAGAGCAAAATAGGACCGAATGCAGGAGGTGCTGACCCTGCGTCATCATCTGGCTACATAAGGCCTCGAACGCTTAGTTTTCTAGGAGTTGGCAAACCGCTTTTAAAGCCAGAGCATCAGGAAAAAGTTTTGTCTTACATTGCTGACTCAGCCTCCAGCTCTATCGCCTCCTCTTCTTCAGTTGTAAAAAGTAAAAGCACTGAGTCGTCATTGGAGGCTCATGTTCATGAACCACACCTTTCCTTGTGTCCTTCACCCCAACCAAGATTGAAGGATGACGCAGGCCATACTACTGATTACTCCATGGAGCTGTTTTCACATACCATGCCTGGATTATCAAGTCAAATGGTGAATTACCCAGGCCAAGATGAATCTGACATGGAGTGCACTGATGCACAGCTGCTGATGGATGATTCTGCTGGTACATTCACTCAGAGCACTACATTGTCCTCGCAGTGTACAGAGCCAGATTCTGACCCTGATGAGACTCAGGTGCCCCTTCCCGCACACTATACCACCATACACGGTGACACAGAGGAAGGTGCACATGACATAGAAGAGGAGGTGATGGATGACCCAGTTGTTGACCCAGATTGGCATCCATTGGGGGAAGAGGGTGCTGCTTCCAAAAGCTCAGATGAGGAGCATCCACAGCAGACATCGACATCGCAACAGCTGTTATCTGGCAGGCCCGGAGCACTCCAAAGACAGGTTCCAAACATCAAAAGAGTTGCTGGACAGCTTGTCCAGAGGGTCAAAAGATCACAGCGTGCTAGGCCGCAAAATGTCTGCCAAAGTAGGAAGAGTGCAGTGTGGCACTTTTTTGAACAAAATCCTCATGATCAGGCCAAGGTTATCTGTAAGAAGTGCGCAAAGACCTTTAGCCGAGGGAAAAATCTGAAAAATTTGAATACCAGTTGCATGCTTAGACATTTAACCAGCATGCACTTGCAAGTGTGGACACAACACCAAACCTCAAGTGCCACATGTGCAACTGATCACAACGAAGGTAGTCAGCAACGCTACATTATTTCCCCCACTGTAAGCCCACCGGTTTGCACAGCAGCAAATGTTGAGGTGTCGTTGCAAGACCACAGCAGTCAGGGAATCCCACTGTTATATAAACGAAAGACTGATTCTAGGCCATCAGAAAGAACACCAACTCCATCACCATCATCAACCCTCTCTCAGTCCGCCCTGTCCACTGCTACTTCCACCATATGCAGCTCTCAAGTCCAGCTCACCCTCCCAGACACTATGAGTAGGTCAAGAAAGTACTCAGTCTCTCATCCGCGTACACTGGGTTTGAACGCCCACATTGCCAAACTAATCTCGTTTGAGATGATGCCCTTTCGGTTGGTGGAAAGCACAGCTTTCCACGAACTCATGGCCTATGCAGTACCACGCTATGACCTACCCAGTCGCCACTTCTTCTCTCGCAAAGCCATCCCAGCCCTCCACCATCATGTGAAAGACCGCATTGTCCATGCACTCAAGCAGTCAGTGAGCGGAAAGGTGCACCTCACAACCGATGCATGGTCCAGTTGGCATGGCCAGGGCCGTTACGTGTCCATCACTGCGCACTGGGTTAATGTGGTGGATGCACGACCACGGTATAGGAAACAGTTGGCTGTAGGCGTTCGACCCTCCTCCTCCTCCTCCAGAAGCGAAAGCTCGTCCACAGAGCGCAGTCGTACGAGCACTCCATCTGCAGCTGCCACTGTTGCACACGATGTGTCCCCCTATCGAGCAGCTAGTGGAAAGCGTCAGCAGGCTGTGTTGCAGATGATGTGTTTGGGCGACAGACACACCGCCGAGGTGCTGGCCGAGTACTTGAAGCGACAAACTGAGTCATGGCTGGGCAGTGTACATCTTGAGGCAGGCAAGGTAGTTAGTGATAACGGCCGTAATTTTGTGGCAGCCATAGCCCTTTCAAAACTCAGCCACATACCTTGCTTGGCTCACACCTTGAACCTGGTGGTGCAGTGCTTCCTCAAAAATTATCCGGAGTTAACAGCCCTGCTCCAGAAGGTGCGAAGACTGTGCGCGCACATCCACCGGTCGCCTGTACACTCCGTTCGTATGCAGAAGCTGCAGCGATTGCTCCACCTTCCCAACCACCGCCTCATTATCGACATTGCAACAAGGTGGAACTCCACCCTGCACATGGTGGAGCGGCTGTGCGAGCAGAGGCAGGCCATAATGCATTTGTGGGAGGATACACGGCCAGGCACTTTGAGAGCAGACATGGAGTTGACAGGTGTGCAGTGGTCGAAGCTGATGTCTCTGAGGAAGAACCTGGTGTAAGGTTCGAAACACGTCAGGCGTGGGGGTCTGTTTTCCCCTTTATGGTTTTATCATGAAATTATGTGAATAAAACTTATCGTGGATTTTATCAAGTCTCCAGGACTGGATCTTCCTTCTCTCTTCATGAAGCTGAAAGACCTTTGTAAAGTCCTTCAGTGTTTTGAGGAATGCACACGGCTGGTAAGCGCAGACGACGCCATCCTAAGCATGAGCATCCCACTTATGCGTCTGCTCATGCAAACTTTGACGCACCTTAAGGAGCAGGCGTCTGCAGCCAATGTTGATGAGGAGGAAGAGGAGGAGGGAATCCTTGATGACATTCAGCCATTGTCTGCTCAGGGACCTCTCCTGGACGAGGTGGAGGAAGAAGAGGTGGAGGAGGATGATGATGGGGATGATTACTTAGGGGAGGAGGATGCATCTCGTGGGGCAAGTGAAAATGTTGGCGTGGCAAGGTCTGGTACAGGGTTTTTGATGTGGATTTGCCAGAAAGTGCTCCTCCACCCAGCACTCGCAGTGCATCATTGACACCGGGAACATTAGCCCACATGTCAGATTATGCCTTGCGGATCCTAAAAAGGGACCCCCGCATTGCCAAAATGATGAACGATGACGACTACTGGTTGGCCAGCATCCTGGATCCACGCTATAAAGGCAAATTACAAAACATCATGCCACAGGAGAACCTTGACCTAATATTGGCTAATAAACAAGCAACTCTGGTAAATCGGTTGCTTGAGGCATTACCAGCACACAGCAGCGGTGATGGTTCTCACACAAGCCGTACGGGCCGGGGGCAGCTTGGCAGAGGTGTTCGTGGTGCACACAGCAGAAGTGGCGTTGGAGACAGGGGTTTCATGACAATGTTGTGGACTGATTTTTCAAATACCGCTCACACAACTGGTAATACTGCATCGATGGAAAGTGACAGGAGACAGCAGTTGTCAACTATGGTTACAAACTACTTTTCCTCCCATATCGATGTTCTCCCACACAGGTCATTCCCCTTTGACTATTGGGCCGCTAAACTGGACACCTGGCCTGAATTGGCCCAATATGCCTTACAGGAGCTCGCTTGCCCAGCTGCAAGTGTGCTATCGGAAAGAGTCTTCAGTACAGCTGGATCAATCCTGACAGAAAAAAGGACCCGTCTGTCAACCCAAAATGTGGATGATCTAACCTTCATTAAAATGAACCACGCATGGGTTTCCAAGGATTTTGTCCCACCTTCCCCTGATGACACATAGGGTGACAGAAAAATGGCTTGCTTTGGTCCACCTCTTCCTGGTACTTCACCTATTTCGCCTTTTGCATCAGCTGAATGTCCAACATCAACATATGCCACTTTCTAAAACTCCCTAACTGTGCTGTCCCCCCCCCCATGGCCGGGGTCACCACCTAGCGCACGACACCGTGCGAGTGCCGTTGCCCTGGACAGGTGGGTAGGCCGACTCTTGGGCGCGGGCACTGGCACAGGGTCCCTCATAGTGCAATCAAGTGTCTCTGATGGTGGTGGTGCACACCCGCCGTCAGACACACCGCTGTACTATGAGGGGCCCAGTGCCAGTACCGACGCCCACGAGTGGGCGCCACTTGCTTGGGCAGGGCCCCAGCATTTGCAATCTTTACCTCTCCCTGCTCCTCCGCTGTGTAATCTGGGCGGTCAAATCCATACTGTGCCTGACACCGTCTGAGCCTGCCTCCTGATGTATAGACATATATTTTGAATGTGTACGCTATCCATACATGTTATCCGGGGATACGGTACCCTTTCTAATCTTTGTGCAATCACGTGCAATCCATACTGGGCCTAACACCGTCTGAGCCTGCCTCCTGAGACATATATTTTGAATGTGTACGCTATCCATACATATTATCCGGGGATACGGTACCCTTTCTAACCATTGTGCAATCAAGTGCAATCCATACTGGGCCTAACACCGTCTGAGCCTGCCTCCTGAGTCATATATTTTGAATGTGTGCGCTATCCATACATGTTATCCGGGGATACGGTACCCTTTCTAACCTTTGTGCAATCACGTGCCATCCATACTTTGCCTAACACTGTCTGAGCCTGCCTCCTGAGACATATATTTTGAATGTGTACGCTATCCATACATGTTATCCGGGGATACGGTACCCTTTCTAACCTTTGTGCAATCACGTGCAATCCATACTGGGCCTAACACCGTCTGAGCCTGCCTCCTGAGACATATATTTTGAATGTGTACGCTATCCATACATGTTATCCGGGGATACGGTACCCTTTCTAACCTTTGTGCAATCACGTGCTATCCATACTGGGCCTAACACCGTCTGAGCCTGCCTCCTGATGCATAGACATATATTTTGAATGTGTACGCTATCCATACATGTTATCTGGGGATACGGTACCCTTTCTAACCTTTGTGCAATCACGTGCAATCCATACTGGGCCTAACACCGTCTGAGCCTGCCTCCTGAGACATATATTTTGAATGTGTACGCTATCCATACATGTTATCTGGGGATACGGTACCCTTTCTAACCTTTGTGCAATCACGTGCAATCCATACTGGGCCTAACACCATCTGAGCCTGCCTCCTGAGACATATATTTTGAATGTGTACCCTATCCATACATGTTATCTGGGGATACGGTACCCTTTCTAACCTTTATGCAATCACGTGCAATCCATACTGGGCCTAACACCGTCTGAGCCTGCCTCCTGAGACATATATTTTGAATGTGTACGGTATCCATACATGTTATCCGTGGATACGGTACCCTTTCTAAACTTTGTGCAATCACGTGCAATCCATACAGGGCCTAACACCGTCTGAGCCTGCCTCCTGAGACATATATTTTGAATGTGTACGCTATCCATACATGTTATCCGGGGATACGGTACCCTTTCTAACCTTTGTGCAATCACGTGCAATCCATACTGGGCCTAACACCGTTTGAGCCTGCCTCCTGAGACATATATTTTGAATGTGTACGCTATCCATACATGTTATCCGGGGATACGGTACCCTTTCTAACCTTTGTGCAATCACGTGCAATCCATACTGGGCCTAACACCATCTGAGCCTGCCTCCTGAGACATATATTTTGAATGTGTACGCTCTCCATACATGTTATCCGGGGATACGGTACCCTTTCTAACCTTTGTGCAATCACGTGCAATCCATACTGGGCCTAACATCGTCTGAGCCTGCCTCCTGAGACATATATTTTGAATGTGTACGCTATCCATACATGTTATCCGGGGATACGGTACCCTTTCTAACCTTTGTGCAATCACATGCTATCCATACTGGGCCTAACACCGTCTGAGCCTGCCTCCTGAGACATATATTTTGAATGTGTACGCTATCCATACATGTTATCCGGGGATACGGTACCCTTTCTAACCTTTGTGCAATCACGTGCAATCCATACTGGTCCTAACACCGTCTGAGCCTGCCTCCTGAGACATATATTTTGAATGTGTACGCTATCCATACATGTTATCCGGGGATAAGGTACCCTTTCTAACCTTTATGCAATCACGTGCAATCCATACTGGGCCTAACACCGTCTGAGCCTGCCTCCTGAGACATATATTTTGAATGTGCACGCTATCCATACATGTTATCCGGGGGATACGGTACCCTTTCTAACCTTTGTGCAATCACGTGCAATCCATACTGGGCCTAACACCGTCTGAGCCTGCCTCCTGAGACATATATTTTGAATGTGTACGCTATCCATACATGTTATCCGGGGATACGGTACCCTTTCTAACCTTTGTGCAATCACGTGCAATCCATACTGGGCCTAACACCATCTGAGCCTGCCTCCTGATGTATAGACATATATTTTGAATGTGTACGCTATCCATACATGTTATCTGGGGATACGGTACCCTTTCTAACCTTTGTGCAATCACGTGCAATCCATACTGGGCCTAACACCGTCTGAGCCTGCCTCCTGAGACATATATTTTGAATGTGTACGCTATCCATACATGTTATCTGGGGATACGGTACCCTTTCTAACCTTTGTGCAATCACGTGCAATCCATACTGGGCCTAACACCATCTGAGCCTGCCTCCTGAGACATATATTTTGGATGTGTACGCTATCCATACATGTTATCTGCGGATACGGTACCCTTTCTAACCTTTGTGCAATCACGTGCAATCCATACTGGGCCTAACACCGTCTGAGCCTGCCTCCTGAGACATATATTTTGAATGTGTACGCTATCCATACATGTTATCCGGGGATACGGTACCCTTTCGAACCTTTGTGCAATCACGTGCAATCCATACTGGGCCTAACACCGTCTGAGCCTGCCTCCTGAGACATATATTTTGAATGTGTACGCTATCCATACATGTTATCCGGGGATACGGTACCCTTTCTAACCTTTGTGCAATCACGTGCAATCCATACTGGGCCTAACATCGTCTGAGCCTGCCTCCTGAGACATATATTTTGAATGTGTACGCTATCCATACATGTTATCCGGGGATACGGTACCCTTTCTAACCTTTGTGCAATCATGTGCAATCCATACTGGGCCTAACACCGTCTGAGCCTGCCTCCTGATGTATAGACATATATTTTGAATGTGTACGCTATCCATACATGTTATCTGGGGATACGGTACCCTTTCTAACCTTTGTGCAATCACGTGCAATCCATACTGGGCCTAACACCGTCTGAGCCTGCCTCCTGAGACATATATTTTGAATGTGTACGCTATCCATACATGTTATCTGGGGATACGGTACCCTTTCTAACCTTTGTGCAATCACGTGCAATCCATACTGGGCCTAACACCGTCTGAGCCTGCCTCCTGAGACATATATTTTGAATATGTACGCTAACCATACATGTTATCCGGGGATACGGTACCCTTTCTAACCTTTGTGCAATCACGTGCAATCCATACTGGGCCTAACACCGTCTGAGCCTGCCTCCTGAGACATATATTTTGAATTTGTACGCTATCCATACATGTTATCCAGGGATACGGTACCCTTTCTAACCTTTGTGCAATCACGTGCAATCCATACTGGGCCTAACACCGTCTGAGCCTGCCTCCTGAGACATATATTTTGAATGTGTACGCTATCCATACATGTTATCTGGGGATATGGTACCCTTTCTAACCTTTGTGCAATCACGTGCAATCCATACTGGGCCTAACACCGTCTGAGAATGATAGATGGGGCCCACCATACACTGGAACATTCCAAAGGTGGACATCAGACACTGGAGCAGCATTTACAGGGCCCATTATACACTAGAGCATTAGAAATGGGGCCCATTATGTTTGGAGCATTATTTGGGCCCATAAGACAGTAGAGCTTCATCCATGGGGACCAACATATACTGTAGCATTATGTGGAGCTCATCATATACTGTTTCAAACATTATATGGGACCAATGATTCTGTATGGAGAAATAGATGGGCCTCGTCATGAGATGTAAAAAGTGAAGCATTTTTCATTGCACTATACCGCTATTTCTCTGCCGTATCGGAGCATGATGAGTTGTGGTATGTGTTAAAAGGGCGCTCTTTCGCCCAGGGCACATGAAAACCTGGAGCCAGCCCTCCCCCCCACAGTCTGTAGCCAAATAACCCCCATTTTTCAGTGCGTAACTTGTTTTATGAAGTTAATTAAGGTTGACAAGCTTAAGTAAGAAGAATTGATGCTTTTGGCATTCAAATGGGCACTGTAGGTGTGTTTCCTGTCCTCCTCTCACTGCCGACTTTTATTCCCCATTGACTTACATTGGGTTTCGTGTTTCGGGACGACCCCGACTTTTCCCTATAATCAGACGATCTTGCTCGACCCGACTTTTGGAAAAGTCGGGTTTCACGAAACGAAACGCGACCCTAAAAAACCAAAAGTCGCTCAACTCTAATTGTTATCAATGAAATATGATGATTTTATATCATTTTAAGGAAAACCCTAACCCTAACACTCCCTACTTCCTCTGTGACTTTCAACTATTGGGTCTCAAAGCTGAACATTCTCTCTATGAGCTGCTCTTCTATATAGCACTCCCAAAAAGTATTAAATTTTTTGCTGGGTTACATTTCTCACCAAAACATTATTTCATGCTATGGGGTACATTGTTTATTATAAATAACACTACAGAAAAAGGTTAAACATTTTTGCTGTGTTAAATTTCTCACCCATGCACTATTCTGTCATATATATATATGTATATATATATATATATATATATATATATATACTGTATATATATATATTTTACAACCCTCAAAAAACTTGTTAACAAATTTATCAGTATTATATTGCACATCCATACAGTATTACGTTTTCTTGGGTACATTTTGTTGGTATATGACGCTCAAAAAACTTGTACAAAAATTTATCAGTATTTGTTATATTGCTCACCAATATACTTTGACAAATTCTTAAGGAAAATTTTGGTGGTATATAACCCTCAGAAAACTTGTTCAATATTTTACTGGTATTATATTGCTCATCCATAGAATATTCTGTTGTGTGGAGTACATTTCGTTGATATATAAGCATCAAAAAAGTTGTTAAAAAATGAATCGGTATTATATTGCTCACCCATAGACTATTCTGCGGTCCGGAGCATATTTTCTTAGTATATAACCCTCAAATAACTTGTTTGAAAATTTATCAGTATTATACTGTATTACTCATCCTTAGAGTGTTACATCTTCTTGTATAACTTTCATTGCTATATAAGCCTCAAAAAAATATATATGTATTATATTGCTCACCAATAAACTATTCTATGGTCTGGAGTATATTTAATTGGTCTATAACCCTTTAAAAAACTTGTCTAAAAATGTATCAGTGTTATGTTGCTCATCCATAGGGTATTACATCTTCCTGCGTACATTTTGTTGCTCTATAAGCCTCAAAAAACTTGTTGAAAAATTTATCAGTATTATATTGCTCATCCATAGACTATTCTGTGGTTTGGAGTATATCTTGTTGGTATATAACCCTCAAAAAGCTTGTTCAAAATGTTATTGTTATTATACAGTATTGCTTTATATTGCTAATCCACTATTCTGTGGTCTGGGGTACATTTCATTCTTATATAACCCTCAAAAGTGCATAATCTTTATGAAACTAGGAGTATCAGTACATGACAATTTGAGCACATTGTGTATGAGGTCCTGGTTTATGTTTAATATACTGTAGGGTGTTACCACCCTATGAGTCCCTACTTTTTGGCAGTTCTTACTTCCTTCATAAATGAAACTGAAACTGAATAATAAAAACAATTTTGGCTTACATAAACTATAATTTTTGAAAAATCCTTTGTAAATTTGGCCTTAAGCACAAGTCATTATACAGGAAAAAAAATATTCTTAATATTAACATTAATGATTCTCTATGGGGCAGCTCCCAACAGCCGTATATTTCTCGTCCGTATTCTACCGTCCGTGCCAATCGGACCTTAGACACATATATATATATATATATATTTATATTTCACAGAGTTCTTCATAGCAGAATAGCCGCTAATTCAATTTCCGGATTCTGTCAAATCATTTCCCAACCCGACATGAAATGACACATAGTTTACATACAGTAAATCACTTCATTTTTTTTTTTTTTTATATGTCCCTGACTAATAGTTAGATGAGGGTTTGTGTGCAAAATTTGGGAGGTGTAGGTGTTATTTTAAGGGGTTAATTTGTTGTAAAAAAATGCATGGGCTTCAGCTGTAATTTGTCTTACCAGAGAGGTTAAGCAGGTGAGTGAGGGCAGATTTTCATAGCCATGAGAGGGACCATTGTTTTTGGCCCCCTCCTGGCTACAAAAATCTGCCCCCAGACACCCCAGAAATGGCGCATCTATAAGATGCGCCAATTCTGGCACTTATCCTCTCTATTCCCATTGCTCTGTAGCTGTGGTGAATGGGTTAATATAACACAGGGTTAATGTCACCATTCGATTGTAAGGTGACATTAAGCCGATTAATAATGGAGAGGTGTCAATAAGACACCGATCCATTATTAACCCTATACTAAGAAAGGGTTAAAAACCACACACAGACATTAATTAAAAAGTCATTTAATGAAATAAATGCAACAAGTTTTTGACAAATTTTTATCAGTCTGGTAATCCCAAAAAAACAATGACATGCAAAAAAAATAACATAAAAAATCACCAATATCCTTACCTCTCCGCCGTTCAGTCATGTCCCATGCTGCAATCCATCAGAAGGGGTTAAATAGTTTACAATGAGGACCGATGCTAATGTGACCAGCCCCACTGTAATCTACTACAAAATGAATTGATTCAGCTCTGCGCAGCCTCAATGACTGCCTGTAGATGATCTAATTACCGTGGGAAAGTTTCTGACTTTTTCCCACGGTCATTAGTTCATTCACAGATCAACCGGGGGACTCCCGCTGATGTCACTGAGGCTGCGGGTCCCCGGCCTTAAGCAACAAATTTAATCAGTCTACTCTCAATTCCTTCATCTAAATCTTTGATGAAGATGTTGAACAACACAGAGCCTAGGACAGAGCCCTAGGGTACCTTACTTGAGACTTTCTTCCAACTGGCTGTTTTATCACCACTCTTTGGGTTTCATTGCTATGTCAGTTATTAACATCTAGCTAGAAAAAAAAATTGCCTCCACTAAGAAGGCACTGACCACTACACCTGCGCAGAAAACTGAAAATAAAGATTAAACAACAGTCACAAGATGGATTTCATCAACAAAGGTATAATTTTACTCAGTATAATAGCGCCAATCTGACAGTGTCTGTAGGTTACTCGGCACAATCCTGCTGACAGGTTACCTTTAATCACTTCATTCTCATCCAAGTACTTGCATACACATTGTTTAATAAATTGTTCAAAGATTTTTCCTGGTATAGAAGTCAGGCTCACAGGTGTAGTTGCTCTTCTCCAGTCTTCTAGGACATCTGTTCTATGAAAACAAAAAATATTGTTTTGTTATTACCTTAGCACTGCAGTTGTTAGCAAAAAAATCTGAAGTTGAATAATTTCTTTAAGGTCATGCAATTGTGGCTTTTATATCCACTCTCATCATGCAAAAGACACATATGTGAAAACAACAGGATAGCAAGGAAGAGTTATTTATCAGGTATCTTGATAGTAGAGATGAAGATGTGGACCAGTGCCATAACTATAAACTTCGGGGCCCCGGGGCAAAACTTCATATTGAGTCCCCTCAACATTTCAATTACAAGAGGCTATGCGGAACGTGGTGAAGCCTGCTATGCATTGTTGTATACAACACACAGGCTTTACCACTCTCCTCAAGACCTTTAATAGATTTTGTTTATGATGCAAGTTTTAGAAGTTAAATATTCAGTCAATATGTTTGGAAAATTAATAAGGTGAATAATAATTCCAAATATTGCACAATTTTCAAATAACTGTATATATTTATTAAATATTAAGTGGTTTTAAACAGTATATATTTAAACTTTGTTCACTTAAACATAACATTACTTAAACTTTACGAATTTGTTCAGTTTTAAACAGCTACTTAAACATTTGTTTCCTAACTTTCAGAGAAGCGAATTCATCACTTTGTCAAAGTTGATCTGTTGAGCTCGATCATTCTCAGTTGAAAGTAAAGCCAAGTCTTTCTTGAGCCATAGTACTTCTCAAGTAGTTTTTTATGAGTTTAAGCTTAGAGAAGGATCGTTCAGCCTTAAGGCCCTTTTACATTTAGCGATGCACCAGCGATCCGACCAGCGATCCGACCCGGTCAGGATCGCTGGTGCATCGCTAAATGATCGCTAGTGAGCTTTCATACAGAAAGATCTCACAGCGATGCAGCAGCGACGCAGCGGACGATACTCACCTTTCACACACAGCGATCCTGCGTCCTCCCGCCCGCGTCCAGCGTCGCTCGTCGTCACAGCAGGAAGTCTCAGCAGGAAGCGCCCGACGAGAAATGGAGCCGGACATTCTCGCGCGATCAGCGATGGACAGCGGGGGAGCAGGTCGCTGGTAAGTATCACACATAGCGATATCGCTAGCAATATCGCTATAACGTCACAAAACCGGTGACGTTTTAGCGATATTGCTAGCGATATTGCTTAGTGTAAAACCCCCTTTAGACACAGTCACAGGAACAGTCAAATACATGCTGCACGCTGTGCAAACGTCTGGATAGCTTGATGAAAGTGAAGAATGCTCGACTATTAGGAAATCAGCAAATTCCTTAACACTTTTCATTTTTTCCAGTTGCTTTTGAAACAAATTTTTTACTGAACATAACTGTGAAGGAAAGGCTGGAAGTTACATCATCTGCAAACTTGTTAACAAAATCAACAGCATTTTTGTGAATATCTGTTTCACTTGCACTGGCCAAAATATTAGGTTGTATTACTTCATAAGAGTGAAGAACAGCTTTCATCCCTTCAAAGCGGCGATGAAGTTGAGTACAAAGTGTGTCTACCATTGGATAGAACACAGTAACTCGGAAACAAGTTTTTGGGTCTGCTAATCTCTCGTCTTCACACAACTCATCAAAGTGTTTCTTCACTTTCCTTACTCTGTTCTGGTGAGATTCATTTTTTATTCCCCATCGACTACACACATCTGATGCTTCAGAAACAAGTGCTTCGAACCTTTCACGCTTTTCAGTTATCTTTAACAATGCATTACCCAATAACTCATATGCAGACAAGAGGTCCATGGTTTCAGATTGTAAGGATTTCGATACGTGGTTGAGAGTCTCTAAGACTTCACACTGCACAACCAAAAGTAACACAAAATCAAAACTTTCAAGTTTGTTCTTTAGCTGCTGTGCTTCATTTCTTTCCTTGCCTTTTTTGGAAGTCAAAGTTATGCGACTAAGACTTTTCATCACGTCACAAAACCTGTGTTCCAGTGCATACACTGCATCATGTCCGCCAGACCAAGGAGTTGGATTAAGAGTTTTCAGTGTTAGTTTCGATTTCGAATTCAGTGAATCGGGCTGAGCTTCAATGCAGTACACTGATATCAAATCTTGCCAGCGAACAATACTATTACCAAAAAGCAATATACACTTTGAATTGTTTCAAAAAATTGGCTTACCACTCGGTTCTCTTCCACAGCATCCTTCAACACTAAATTAAGGTTATGAGCAGCGCAGTGCACAAAGTATGCGTGTGGAGCTTTTTCTTTAGTACGCTGCTGCACTCCATTGTATACCCCACTCATGACTGCAGCACCATCATAGCCTTGTCCCTGACATTTGGGCAAATCCAAGTTTTTCTCTTTCAATGAAGTTATTATTTCTTCTGCAAGACCTTGCGCAGACTGATCTTTTATCTCTCTAAAGGATACAAAAGTTTCACATATTTTGATTTCAACAGGTTTCCCCTCTTCATCATTAACTATTTTGACATACCGGTAAACTTCACTCACCTGATCAATTTTAGCTATGTCCTGGGTGGTATCTAGGATCAATGAAAAAAGCAAGGAATTTTGAAGCTCAACTTCAATTTCATCTTTGATTTGTAAGGCTAATAGATTAATAAGCTCATTCTGAATTTTAGGACTGAGGTATTTCACAGTCCCTTGCGGACGCTGAAGCAATTCTTGTAGTACTGGGTCATATTTTGACAAAAGCTCGGCTATCAAGAGAAAGTTTCCTTTGTTACTATATTCTAACTTTTCAATAGATCCACGAAATGCAAGATTACATGTTGCAAGTGTTAATGTCACATTCAGGATTCTTTCAAGAACTTTACGCCAAAAGCTTCTTTCACTCTCCACATTTTTGTCGAAAACGTCTTCTAAAGTACCACGTTTCCACCATTGCTCATAAACTACACAAGCATGTGTATGGCTTTTGGATGCTTCATGAACTGAAATATGTTCTGAAACATGCTTCCAGTCTCGAACTCCGGTTGTTGAAAACGGTACTACACGATTTCTGTATTCAAGTGCTTCCGACTGTGACTGAGGGAATAGCCAACATGGCAAGCAGTAAACACAATCTAATTTTGTTGAGTAACATAGCCAACTTCTTTTAAGCTTCAACCCTGACTTTGTGTTGATAAAATGATAGTTACTTGAAAAAGATCGACCTTGTTGATTGATATCCTTGGGAAATGGTCCATCAGGCTGTATTGGACCAGACGCTATCAGCCTACGTTTCTTATCTTGATTTTCAATCCCAGTAGGAAAGGCGTTGTAGTAGGCAGAATCTTCATCTTCCAAAAAATTTGGTGTATCATTGGTTGGGTCTGTTATATCTTCTTTGCCTATAAATTTTTGGTTTTTCGAGTCATTATCATTATTAAGGTTGTCTTGTTCCGACGTATCTGAATTTAATTTTTGTGAGATTTCAATATCATTCCCTGTTGAGTGGTTTTCAACATCCAGCCATGCTGCTAAATTCTTTGAACTTTTTTCAGCCTCCAAGTTTCTTCTTTTCGCAGTCTGTCTTTTTTTTATTTCATATTGGCTGGTGCCAAATTCGTTTCATAATAGACGGTTATTAACACACACAATCACAGTACCGTATTTTCCTTTTCCGGCATATAAGACTACTTTTTAACCCCTGAAAATCTTCTCAGAAGTCAGGGGTCGTCTTATACGCCAGGTGCAGGGCGCCACCTACTGGCAAAGAGACAGTGCGGCTGCCCAGGATATGTGCACTGTGTCCAGCCGCTCTCTCCAGGATGAGAGAGACTGGAGCTGACCTTTCTGCCTCCCCCAGCAGGTGCCAGACATCAAATACTACAACCCCCGACCACAGATACAGCAGTCACTATTGCTCCCTCCCGGTTGTGAGGAGAGACTGAGTGGGGGTTGTACACAGCTCTGATTATTGAAAACAAGAGGCAGATGATTCACTGAGAAGATAGATACTGCATGACCCAGAGCCGGGAGCAATGTGTGATTATGGAGACTTTCTTCTGACCTCCTCCCCTCCCCCTCGCAGCAGTATAGACCTGCAGACTGAAGAGGGGCAGGGCTTCTCACAATTTGTCACAGAGATATTTGTGTCTGCTGAGACTGTCTCCTCTCAATGCTGAGAGTTTGTTACAGTGTGCACTGTGCCTGCCTTGCCAACGCTCTGTGATCTCCAGACTAACATAGTGTTACAAATCCAGACTAACATAGTGTTACAAATCTTGTGCTATGAGACTCACCAGGCCAGTGCAGGTTTCCATTCATTGACAGCTGGCAGAGCTCCTGGAATTTATTGAAATGAGAGTCTCCTGTCCTCCAGGTGACATTGTCTGACAGGAAAGTTTGCCCCCTGTACTCCCCCAACCCCCCCCCATCTTGACACAGGCACAAATCTCTATCCATGTCACCTACCCCCTCACGGTGCTGGCACCTCCCAATCCCCATATTCCACCCCCCCTCCACACGATGCTGGTACATCACCCCTCTCCGTGTTTATAGTATATGGAGGACTATGGGGGTGCAGTATACTATATTGAGCACTATGATGGTGCATTATAATGGGTGACTATGGAAGATGCACTATAATATATGGAGGCAATTATACAATGTGGAAGCCATATCATTTTATAATACTGGAAGGGCTCTGTGGGGGGCATGATAATACTTGAAGGACTATGAGGAAGCCTTTATACTTTATGGAGGGCGATTTAAAGGGACACTGTTACCAGTGTCACTTACTGGGCTGCTCAGTGTAGTTTTCATAAAATCACTGTTCAATCAGTTTGAGATTAACATTGTAGGACTAATCAAATAGTCCAGCACATTCATTTACTGCTAAATATGAAGCAGGGAAAACAGTAATTATATTAAAATTACAGCAAGCAGCTCAGTAAGTGACACATCGCTGGAATCCGGGTCTCTATCTCTACATTATGCTGCTATCAGATGGGATGGCAAAATCCTGGTGACAGTGCCCCTTTAAGGCTGTGTGGGGGCCATAATACAGTGTGAAGAGATGTAGGGGCCATTATACTGTATGAAGGGCTGTGTGGGGTTCATAATGGGAATCATACCGTAGAAGAGGGGTAGTCTTATACGGCAAGTATATTCTAAACTCTATATTTTAACTGGAAAAGTTGGGGGTCGTCTTATACGCTCAGTCATCTTATACGCCTGAAAATACGGTAATACTAAATACTATCTACCTACACACGCGCTAAAACTACTATATGCGACACAGACTGCACTGATGATCCGACACTGGCCGCTAACCGATGAGCAATGGCCAATGAGCAGTTCAGCAGTTGGGGTAAACATGACCTCAGTGTCAGTGCACGTCGTGTCGCGGCCGCTGCCTGAACTATTGGCTGAGTCACCGCCTGGCGCGACACCACACGATCAGCTAACAGTCTACTGTCTGCCATAGAGCTCCTGTTACTAAGCGAAATAGCGTTTCCCCGTTTAAAGTATAAACGAACAAAAAACATTTATGATTGCACTTTCATGGATCTTTTCGTTATTTTTATTAACTTTAAACTCGAATAATATATGAGAAATTAAAGTATTAAAATACAATTTTTTACCATCAGTTTGGGGCCCCTTGGGTGGTTGGGGCCCCAGGGCAGTGCCCCGGCTGCCCCGGTTGTAGTTACAGCCCTGATGTGGACTACACAAAGAATAGTTGGACTGAAATTTTTGAATAGTAACAATTTTCAGGATAAAAATTTAATAGACACTTGATTTAAAGAAGCTTTGATATTTCTTAACAACTCTGTGTTTATGGGCATGTGGTGTATTTTGAATATGTTAATATATACTCACCTACCGCCATCTTCTCTGGGATCCAGCACTGTTCTGCTCATTTTCTGAGTGACGTCACCACTCTTAAGAATCTCTGGAACACACTGCACTCAGTGTGATCCAGAAGTGGCTTTTAGGGCTCATACTCACTTGCGAGAAATACGGACAAGTGCAATCCGATAAAAAATTGGATTGCACTCTGACCAATGTTATTCAATGGGTGACATCTCATTTGCGTTTTTTTCTTTGCTGTGTATCTCGGATGAGACTCACCAATGCAAGTCAATGGGTGCAAGAGAAAAATCTCACAGCACTCGCACCATGTGTCCTTTGAAAAGCCTGCAATTCATGTCCGGCGTACAGTAAAATCATACTGACATGTTAAGAATAGAAAAGGCAGATTAGATATACACACGTAGAATACATATATATATATGTATTCTATCAGTGACATGCACATATATATATATACAGTATATATGTATTTATATTGCACAGAAAGATAGATAGAAGAAAAGCCGGTAATTCATTTGTCGACTTCTGTAAAATCATTGCAGAAGCCGACAGGATACATACAGTAAACCCATGCAGAACAGTTATATTTATAGATTTCAATGACTAATACTTTTAGTAGTTTATGTGTGTGTAAAATTTAGGACCTGTATGTATTTAATAAAAGAATGTTTTCACAGAAAAAAATGGCGTGGGCTCCTGCGCAATTTTCTGCACCAGAGAGTGAAAGTCAGTGACCAGTGGCAGATATTAATAGTGTAGAAAGGGGCCATGTTTATTGCCCCCCCCGGCTAAAAACATCTGCCCCCAGCCACCCCAGAAAAGCCACCCCAATTCCAGCACTTAGCCTCTCTCTTCCAACTGCCCTGTAGAGGTAGTATATGGGGTAATAAGGGGTTAATGTCACCTTTGGAGGCAAGCGCGGCTGTTAGCTGCGCAATAATACACACCCACTATACAGGCTGTTCTTGAATCAGAAGAGCACATTCAACAGCCGTCTAATCCTACTAAAGTGCAAGAAGGAGAAATTCAGGAAATTGTTTGTGCCTACTGCTATGGGATGTATAATAATTCACTAAGGGTGAAAGATGGTTATGACCTAGGGCTGGCACACTAATGGAAATGATCAGAGGTTTGTGTACCTTTGTTTGTTACGTATTGTGGTTAGTCATGTGCAAGATCTGTGTCTGGTAATTACTCTATGTAATGCTGTTTGTAATGTAGTAATGCTGCTCTTAATGTTTTGTTTGTAATGCTGTTGTAACGCTACTGTGATACCATAATTTCCCTCGGGATCAATAAAGTGTATCATATTGTATCGTTGTATTGTAAGGTGACATTAAGCCTGGCTTAGTAATGGAGACGTGTCAAATATATACTTATCCATTACTAATCCTAAAGTTTGTAAAGGGTTAAATAAACACACACAGGTAGAAAAAAGAATTTTAACGAAATAAAAAAATAAACACAGTTTTCCATCTTTATTGTTCTCCTAATCCAGGCAATGCCCTCGATCTCCTGTAAAAAAATAAAAAAACAACAATATACCATACCTGTCCGGCATTTTGTGTCCATATCTGGGGGAGAATCAGTTTACAACCGGAAGCGGTGATAATGCTACCGCCCCGGCTGTAAACCACTGATGAATGAATGAGGAGATTCCGGCGGCAGCATCAGTGACGTCAGCGCAGCCTCCCAGCCTGACCCGCGGTGAACTTTTGATTGAGGGAAAATTACAGTTCATTTTCCCACACTGCCCGCTCATCGCAGGTCAGGCTGTGAGTCTGCGCAGCATCAGTGACTAGCTGTCTCCTATCCTGTCTGCTTCAGCAATGATTTTATAGAAGCCGACAAATGAATTATTGGCTATTCTGCTTTCTATCTCTCTATGAAATGTAAAGATATATATAGATATATGTGTGTCAATGACATATATATATATATTTATATATATATATATATATAAATAGTATTTGTATATGTATATATACTGCTCAAAAAAATAAAGGGAACACAAACAGCCTGTTGCAAATGGAATAGTGTTCCTTTATTTTTTTGAGCAGAATATATACATATACACCTATTCTATGTATATCTATTCTATTCTATACTGTATGTGGCATTTACCGACTTTTAATTTATCTATCTATCTAGCTATCTAGCTATGTTTTGAAGATTATTTAGTTTTAAAACTATGTGTACAGTTGTATTTTACAATGAAATTTTAACATGAGCTTTTAGATACAGAGAACTGCTGTATGTACTGTAAAAGCTCATGTTAAAATCGCATTGCATACGGATTGCATACGCTTGTCATATGGATGTTCCGTGTAAAAATCGCACTGAAATCGCATGACACTTGCATGACACTCGTCCGTTTTTTCAGCCTGGAAATGGGACCATTTTTTTTCTCACTCATCAGTATGAGCCCTTACAATGTAGAACTATAAAGCATCAGAAAGAGTTTCCATAGACTTACTTTGTAAAAGAGACAGACTTCTGGCTCATGTATAGAGCATAGATTGAGGTGAATAATTTGCTAGTGACGTTATTCATGAACATATTAACACATTCAGTCTAAATTACATACACATATACATAGATGTATAAAAAAAATCTTTTTGGGATTGGCTCTTTAAGCAGAACAAAGTGGAAGATGGGTCTGAATTCCATGAAAGCATGTGATAGAAAAGTGTAATATTACCTTAAAATTCAGGAGCCAAGAAGCCAACAGAATCAGCCTTAAAAGGCCTTGGATAATGATGTTAGAGGTGACATTAGTAACCTGAAAAAACTATCACAGAGTGAGTGGGCCATGGTGGAAGAAAGCAAAGATCGGCACTGGAGCCAAGACAGTTGAAAAACAAGACAAGAATATGTGTGGCGCCCCTGAGGCTCAGTCGCCAAAGAGGTACTGCACCTTCTCCTAAGGTGTAGTGCCCCACCACCTAGGTAAGTTGGGAACTCCTTTCCACACTCCAACACCTGCACCCCACACACAGGATAGTTCAGCACTGACCAGATTGTGGCTCATGCTTAGAGGATAGCAGAGCACCTTTCGTGGGTCCTTGCTTCGTACCGCGAGATGTGCTGGGAGGTGGGTGGAGTTAGATATAAAAGGTTGGGAAGGTTTAGAATGAGAGTTCAGTCTGACGAGAGTCTGACAGAAGGTCGGCGGAGTAGTAGGACACTCCAAGAGGAGTCGGGATCCCTGGAAGAAAGGATGGAGGAAGAAGTGCTGCAGCTGCCTCAGTGACCTGAGCCAGCTGGCACGGGAAAGGAGAGTAAGGAGAAAGACGTAGAACTGCAACCTAAAGCTTCCATAAGAGAGAGGAGGAACAGTGCGGAACGAAGGAGTAGGAGAACAGAGAGGAGTTGTGAGTTGGAAGAGGAACCCTGCCTATAGGCTTTCAGCGCAAGGCTGGGGCCCGGTCCCCGAGATTGTATGGACACTTATGGTTCTGCAGCAGACACCGGTGGAGTAGTTGGCTGTAAATGCATTACTCCCATCTAAGACTTGGGGCACAACAGCAGCTTGGATAGAGAGCCGGGACTCAGGATAAAGGGAGTCCCCAAAGTAGGCTACTGCTGTCTGCCGTAGAAGGAGAGTTGTTAGGAACATCTGACAGGAGGAACTTCAGAGTACCACGGTACTGGAGCTCTTCACACTAAAAGGCGCAATAGAGGAGTCGTTCAGGAAAGGTACATGTTGGCGGAGTGTTGGAGAGGAGAACCCTGACCTGCCCGCGAGGTTGATTGAGTCTCCACCTCGGAGGACACGGCATGGAGGCAGGCACCAGTGTGTACCACGAACTGTGAGTAAAGCTTTGGAACTACAAGCCCTGGTGTCTTCCATTCATTTGTGCGCTAACACCGTCAGCACCGCTACATCTGAGTACCAGCATTCCTCACACCGCCTGCACCTATACACTGCCGTGGGGTTACAGCTTCACCTGTGGGGAGCTACACCATCTGTGCTGCAACACACCATCAGCCCCAGAGGATCTGCATGCAGCGTTGGCTTAACATCTTGCTTGCCAAACACCACAGGTGGCGTCACGAACTATTCCATTCCATTTAAACTACTTTACAAACAACACCACCATTGACTTGAGTGCCCAGGGCCACGGACCGGGTCACCACTGCTGTGACACATTCCCCTGACACTTGCCCAGTACCGAGTACCCCACAGCCCTGGGTGAGGAGGGCGACCCATATGCAACAACTACAAAATCTGGAATCATGTGCAATGATGATATAGTCCTAAAGAATATTGTCAATCCAGGGTTTTAATTTTTTTACATTCAGATAAGACTCTTTCCTACTTTGGAAACCTTCACAAGGAACCTGAAGACCTACAGTGACTTATAAACATATTCACCCCCTTGGCATTTTTGTGTTTTGATACTTCACAACTTGGAATTTCACTGTTTTTTTGAGGGTTTGCATCAGTTCATCTAAACAACATCACTACAACTGTGAACATTTTGTTTTCTTTTTATTATGAAGAAAACAACAACTGGGACAAAATAACTGAAAAATTCAGTGTGCATAACTATTTACTCCCCTAAAGTTATTACTTTGAAGAGACTCCTTTTGCGGCAATTACACCTGCAATTCACATTGGATGAATCTCTATGATTTTCCACATCTTGCCATTGTGATTTTTGCCTATTTCTGAAAGCAAAACTGCTCCTTCGAGTTAGACAATTTCCTCTAGTGAACAGCAAATTTCAAGTCTGGCCACAGATTCTCAATTGGATTAAGGTCTGGGGTTTGACTAGAATACTCCAAAACATTTGCAGGTTTCCCCTTAAACCACTGCAGTGCTGTATTAGCAGTATGCTTTGGGGAATTGTCTTGTTGGATTGTGAACCTTCATCCCAGTCTTAAATCACTGACAGACTCAAACAAGTTTTGCTCAAGAGTGTTCCAGAATTTTTCACCATCCATCTTCCCCTTGACTCTGACCAATTTCCTTGTCACTGCTGCTGAAAACTATGTCCACAGCGTGATGCTACCAACCCCATGTTTCACTGTGGGGATGGTGTTCTTGGGGTGAGGAGCTGTGTTGTTTTGGCACCAGAAATAGTGTTTACCTTAGTGCCCAAAAAGTTAAATTTTGGCTCATCTGACCACAGCACCTTCTTCAAACATTTGGGTAGTCTCCCACATGTCTTCTGGCTAATTCAAAATCAGTCTTACAATTTTTGTGTGAAGGTAAAGGCTTTTTTCTGCCCACTCTTCCATAAAGGCCACTTTTATGGAGTATACAGCTTATTGTGGTTGTATGGACAGACACTACTTGGGAACTCTGCAGCTCCTTCAAGGTTATTTAGGTCTCTGTGCTGCCTCTCTGATTAATTTTCTCCTTGCCTGAGCTGAGAGTTTTGGTGGATGGCCCTCTCTTGGCAAGTTTGATTTAGTACCATGTTCTTTCCATTTGATCATAATTGAGTTGGTGGTTCTTTAGGGGATCATCAGAGATTGGGGTTTTTTTTTATAACCCAACCCTGACTTTTACATCTCAACAAATTTGTCCCTGACTTGTTTGGAGATCTCCTTGGTCTTCATGGTGTTATTTGGTTAGTGGTGCCTCTTAATGATGTTGCAGCTTCTGTGGCTTTTCAGAAAAGGTGTGTATATACTGACAGACCATCTGACACTTAAATTGCACAGATGGATTTCCTTTCACTAAGCGTGTGACTTATGAAGGTAAATCCTTTCAACAGAAGATTTTAGGGGTTTCATAGCAAAGGGGTGAATATATATGCGCAAGACAATTTTTTGTTATTTCATCCCATAAATTTAATTTATGCCTATATTTTTCTCACATCACGTCAAAAACTTAGACTATTTAGTGCTGATGCATCATACACAAATCGGATTACAAAAATATTTAAACACAGGTTGTAATGTAACAAAATAGGTGAAAAGCCATGGAGTTAATACTTTTTCAAGCCTCTGTACCTCTTTCAACATCCTACAACCTGCAGTAATAATAATAATAATAATAAATTTTATTTCTATAGCGCGACATATTCCGCAGCACTTTACATTTCGGAGGGGATTTGTACAGACAATAGACATTACAGCATAAAAATAATCACATAGATTATAACAAATACCAAGAGGAATGAGGGCCTTGCTCGCAAGCTTACAGTCTATGAGGAAAGAGGTAGACACGAAAGGTGGGTGGTAACAGTTGCCCTGATTGTTTGGACCAGCCATAATGTTAAGTGTGTAACAGTACAGACACAGAGGGCTAATGGATGCATAAAGCATGTGGGAACATCATGCGGGGAACCTGGTTATGGTAAAACTTTTGGCTGTGCCACACAGGGATAGATTAGGTTAATGTGTTGAGGCGATAGGCCAGTCTGAATGCGTTTTCAGGGCACGCTTAAAATTGTGGGGATTGGGGACTAATCGTATTGACCTGGGAAGTGCATTCCAAAGAATTGGCGTAGCACGTGTAAAGTCTTGGAGATGGGAGTGGGAGGTTCTGATTATTGAGGATGCTAACCTCAGGTCATCAGCAGAATGGAGGGCGCAGGCAGGGTGGTATACTGAAACAAGGGAGGAGATGTAGGGTGGTGCTGAGCCATGGAGGGCTTTGTGGGTGAAGGTAATAAGTTTATACTGAATTCTGGAGTGGATGGGTAGCCAGTGTAATGACTGGCACAAGGTAGAGGCATCGGTGTAACGATTGGTGAGGAATATGATCCTGGCTGCAGCATTCAAGACAGATTGGAGAGGGGACAGTTTGGTAAGAGGGAGACTGATTAGAAGAGAGTTACAATAGTCGAGATGAGAATGAATAAGAGAAACAGTAAGAGTTTTTGCAGAGTCAAAAGTAAGAAAAGGTCGAATTCTAGAAATGTTTTTGAGGTGCAGATGACAAGAGCGAGGCAGTGATCGAATGTGGGGGGCAAAGGAAAGCTCGGAGTCAAGTATGACCCCAAGACAGCGGACATGTTGCTGGGGAGTAATAGTGGAGCCACACACAGAAATGGCAATGTCGGGTATAGGTACATTAGTAGAGGGAGGAAACACAAGGAGTTCAGTCTTTGACAGGTTCAGTTTCAGATATAGTGAGGACATGATGTTAGACACAGTGTTTAGACAATCGCCGGTGTTTTCTAGAAAGGCTGGTGTGATGTCAGGAGAAGAAGCGTATAATTGGGTGTCATCAGCATAGAGATGGTACTGGAAGCCAAATCTACTGATGGTTTGTCCAATAGGGGAAGTGTACAAGGAGAAGAGGAGGGGGCCTAGAACCGATCCTTGGGGGACCCCAACAGTAAGGGGAAGGTGAGAGGAGGAGGAACCGGCAAAAGATACAGTAAAGGAGCGGTCAGAGAGATAGGAGGAGAACCAGGAGAGAACGGTGTCCTTGAGGCCAATGGAACGGAGCATAGTGAGGAGTAGCTGATGATCCACAGTGTCGAATGCTGCTGACAGATCCAAGAGAATTAGCATGGAGTAATGACCATTTGATTTAGCTGTTAGTAGATCATTAGAGACTTTAGTGAGGGCAGTTTCAGTAGAGTGTAAAGAGCGGAAACCAGATTGGAGAGGGTCGAGAAGAGAGTTATCAGAGAGATAGCGGATAAGACAGGAGTGGACCAGGCGTTCCAGGAGTTTAGAGATGAAGGGAAGATTAGAGACAGGTCTATAGTTAGCGGCACAGTTTTGGTCGAGGGATGTTTTTTTAAGTAGTGGATGTGTGATGGCATGCTTAAATGAGGAGAAAAAGATACCAGAAGAGAGAGAGAGGTTAAATATTTTATTTAGGTGAGGGGTGACAGCAGGGGAAAGGGACTGGAGGAGATATGACAGAAATGGGTCACTGATGCAAGTGGTTGGACGAGAAGATGCAAGGAGCCTGCTTACTTCTTCTGTGACAGTAACCCTCTACCCCCACTTTATTAATCTTCACCCATCCCTTGTAAGCTGTGATTCCTTGCAGGCAGGGTCCTCTCTGCTCCTATACCAGTTGGTCACTTGCATTGTTCATGATTATTGTACTTGTTTTTAATATGCATGCCCCTTTTCATATGTAAAGGGTCAAGGAATAAATATATCTATAATAATAAATAATAATACTTCAGCTCTAATTTTAAACTATAAAAAAGTTTTTGTGATCCTCAAAAAATATTTTTTTTAAATCATTAGGTAGACTAAGAAATAAAAATGAAGGCTGCAATATTTCAAGAAGTGACATTTTTTGCTCTAGCCATCAAGGAGCAAAACATTTGTCAGAAAATGGTTAACACTTAACACATATCTTCTTTAGGTCAGGTTTACAGTTATCAAATCAATAAGAAAACTTGGATGTTTATTGGAAAAGCTTAGCTGTAGAGGGCTATCTTGTAACAAATGCTGTTTTAAATGGGTTCTTTGAAGGTCACTGACAACTTTAAGAGTTTCTGAAATTATGATTCCAAAATGGTGAAATAAAAAAACTGGGATCTGTACTCACCTTGCCCTTTAATCTAAACTGTATAGATGGTCAGCGGAATATAGTTTTTACGGCTACAGTAAATTTAACCCAAAAGAATTTAAACAATTAAAACACCAAGTTTTCATATATTGAATCAATATGTAAAACAATTTGCAACATAGAGCAAATTCTAAATGAATAGAAGCAGTTTACAAAAGTTTTCCGCAATAACTTTGATATCAAATAATCTGGTGAATATTTAGTGTTTGCTGTATATTTACTTTTATCGAAGTAATTGTATGTACCATAGGCTATTGCCTTATTCATATTAAGTAGTTCCTCTACAAAAAAACAATGAATACCTGATAGAGATGAATTTGGAAGGGAATTATGACCCTTGCACCAACTATGCCTTTATGTTTTATGATTCAGTCTACCACTGGTTTATTCTCCTACTTCTCCTTATTTGTATTGTGGAACATTTATTTGTTGTGATGGAAAGCACAAAGGGCTTTAAAGCTATTGTTTTACTACTGATAAGCTGGAGTGGCTAAATTAAATCACACACAACTTTTCGGTTTTGTTCACACAATGCATTTCTAGTGTTCTTTGTGCCTCAATTTTAAGAAACCATGTGTTCAGAAGATACCAGAAATAAAATGCATTGCAAATGCTATAGGTGTAGATGAAAATTTCACCTTTTGCAACATGTAAGATATTCAAACGAGAGCAAGCTTCGGCCCCCACTCGCTTTGGCATCCTACAGATAATTGTGGGGTCCTGGTTAGGTGTTAGTGTTAAGAGGGCCTTGTGCTCGTGCAGGGTGCCGGTAGCCGATGGTATTGGGTGGCCAGGACCATGAGTTCCACAGATTAGCAAAGGAGACTACTGTCATGGGAACTTTACTGAACTTGATGAGGGTTATATACAAGGGATAGCGAGTACATAGTCTTAAGTACTTTTCATTCCCATTAAGAAGCCTTTTCACTGACATCATCCTTCCACTGTAGTCTGCTCCAGGGCTAGTGTAGCACAATGCTTTGCCCTACTTTGCCAGCCTAGCTTGTCACCACAGTACAGTTCAGCGAGGTTCTATACACCTGTTCATCGGCTCCGCGTCTTATCACTATGGACACCATGGATCTACTGCTCGTGACCCTCACTGGTCCCACAGTCTCTGTCCTCTTTAGGTCCGCACCTTCAATGTTTATCAAGTTCAGGGTTTCTCGTGATGTGATGGTTCATCCTATCCAAGGATCCCTTTAAGGTAGAAAGCCACTCTGCCACTTCTGTCAGTTTCTAGTCACGCTGCCTCATCGTCTTGTCTCCTTTACTGTATTTCACCCACATGGCAGCTCTGCACCCAGTCACTTCAGATTCTAACTCTCCTCGCTAACTTCAGGAAGCAGGTACCTTGTTCTAGCACTAAGACCTCCCCCTGGGTCTGTTGCTTGGGAAACCCCTCCCCCTACAACCTCCTTACAAACATAAAGGGTAGAATGTGTGGCTCCCTCTCTCTGTCACTGCTGCAGTATAGCTGCTGTGGGATTCCCATGGAGGATATGATTTTTGGTAGCCTTAGGAGACTGTATTATGAAATATTTATATACCTTTACTATACCTCTGTACACCCCTGATTTTATAATTAATCTGAGAGAAATGTATATTGGTTGATAACAGTTTTCTCTACCAGCAGAATCACTATGAAGAACAAATACTTTTATAATGCTGTGCCATTAAATGAAACTACGGAATGAGCGGTTACTTATTTTTCCATAATATAAAAACCATGTTACTTACCAATGAACTTAGCTGAGTACAAACCTGTGCTATGTGATAGATACCTTCAAAATGTATATGTTTTCCTGGGTTTCCATGTTTTCAGTTGCCGTAGATAGTGACAGTAAATGATTTGTCAGACAATGTGAATAAGATTGACTATTTATATTAATGCAGAAAAAAGCAATTAAGACATATAAATGGGCAGAGTAGAGATCAAAAACACAGAAAAAAATGAACTTGAAATATTATGACAAAAATGTGATTATTTTAGATTTTTATATTCCTTTACTCCTATACCATGAGGCTTGATTTCTAACTTTAGAAAAATTCTCTGGTTCAGCAGTGTCAGCACTTATGTTGTTAAGCTTATTGTTAATTTTTTAATACATAATTTATTTTTTATTTTTTTATTCCTTAGTTTTCATTGTAGTGTAATTATTAAATTTTTCCTACCAACAATATAATGCTATGACTATGTGACAAAAGTCATCACTGCCACTAACTGATATAATAAAAATGTAAGACTTGTGATGTTAAAAAGTATATAGATTAGATTGCTCCTAGGCTTGTCAGTTACACAAAGCTCAGATTACTGACTTTTTTTGGTGCCAGCATTCTTTGAATTCAACAGTTTAATTCTGAAGAATAGAACTTCAAGCTGCCGTCTTTGTTGAACTGAAGGTGAATTTTACATAGTGGAAATCAGTTCTTTACAAGAAAAGTGGCAAGCACAGTTGTATGGAAAGAGTTTAATAATGAGCAAGGAATTGTCTCAACCTAGTTTTGCAGCCTTGGGGAAGACAGTTCTACCTCCAAGAGAATGCACAAGATATTTTAAGATAAGAGTTTCTACTTTTAAAAGTATCGTAGTTGTAAAATACAGCAAAAATAATATGCACTGCAAAAAAAAGCATAACAATTTCATTTTTCCTTTTCTATTGCCACCACTAAACTAAGTTAAAGAGGTACAGTGGCATGTAAAAATTTGGGCACCCCTGGTCAAAATGACTGTTATTGTGGACAATTAATTTCATCTTCAACTTGATTACGGTATCTCTAAAAGGTCTAAAGTTAAAGATGACACATTTCCTTTACATTTTAGGCAAAATATATATATAAGAAAAAGAAAAATGGGCCTATGCAAAAATTTGGGAACCGTGCATGCTAATACCTGGTATCACTCCCTTTTGAAAGTATTACAGCTTGTAAACACTTTTGAGGTCAGCCAAGAGTCTTTCAGTTCTTGTTTGATGGATTTTCACCCATTCCACCTTGGAAAATGTATCCAGTTCTGAGAGATTCCTGGGTCGTCTTGCATGCACTGTTATTTTGAGGTCTAGCCACAGATTTGCAGTGATATTCAGATGAATGAACTGTGAGGGCCATTGTAAAACCTTCAGGTTGAGCCTTTTGAGGTAGTCTAATGTGTATTTTGTCATGTGTTCAGGAGCATTGTCCATTTGTAGAAACATCATCTTTTCAACTTCAGCATTTTTACAGATGGTGTTTGTCACAATGTGACTGTCTGAAGTAAGGGTGAGAGGCCTAAAACTGTCCCTAGAACTGGAACCCTAACTATCTCTGTCCCAGGGGTACTCTTGAAAGTAGAGAGGTCTGGGTCTCTGACCTTACTATGCTCCTGTTAGATCCTAATCTGTCCCTTCCCCCACCCCATGAGGCATGGGACAGAAATGTAAGGGAATCAAGACACACAAAGAGACGGGGTAACTTAAAACCACTATCATAAAAAACCCTCACCAAAAATAGGGAGGAAGGTAGTGAAAGGGAAGAATAAACAGACCAAATAGGACTAAGATTAAGGGGATAAATTCTCATGAACCTACTGCACACAGAACTCTCCAATAACTAAAAGCAACTCCAGGAAGAGATTATTTTACCGGCAAGGAAGAAACATCTTGAGCTAGTATATATACGGAGATGAGATTATGTCAGCTGCTGCAGCTGGGAGAATCCATCTGTATGTTCCTAGCCTGCATCGAAAGAGACCTCAACCCTTTCAGTACTGATGGAAAGGAAATCCATTTAAAATAGGACACAAATCATACTGTCTCCAAAGAGGACTTGCAATTCATTACCCTTTGTGACCTTCTAACTCCAGGTCTCCCAGGGGATGTGACACCCCTCGTGACAGTACCCCCACTTCTATTAAAGGCCTCTGGACCCTCAGGACCGGGTTTATTCTGGTGGGCTGCATTAAAACACCAAATTACTTTGCTGTCATTAGCCTCTGATGCTGGCACCCACAACCTCTCCTTAGGACCATAGCACTTCCAGTGCACAAGGTATTGTAAAGAGCAGCGAACCATATGGGAATTCACAATTCTTGCCACCTGTAACTCCAAATTACCATCAACAATAGCCACTAGCCAGTGACCATTGCAAGTGTGATGGCTCCACAGATGCTACTTTTTTGTGCAATGACCTGTTGAAAATGTGGATTTTGAGATTTAGAAAAAGCTCAAAATGAAAAGCCACAGGGTTACCGTATTTTTCGGACTATAAGACACACTTTTTCCCCAAAAAAATAGTGAGGAAAATGGGGGGTGCGTCTTATAGTGCGAACACAGGCTTACCGGGGGTTGCGGTAGTGGTGTGGTGTGGCTGCGGCAGAGGTGCGGCGATGCTGAGGCACCCTGGGTGGTACGGCGTGCACCTGAGCAGGGTCCCTTCCTCAGGTGAGGTGACGCCACAGCCCGGTGTCCACGGAGAGCAGAGCTGGGTAAATCACGGATTTCTGGTCTATCCTGAGGAAGGGACCATGCCTCCTGTGACCCTGCTGTACCACCTCCAGCCCTCAGGTAAGATACCTTAAATTCGGACAATAAGACGGACCCCCACCTTATAAAAATCTTTTCTTCTGCTATTTTCACCCCAAAATTTGGGGTGCATCTTATGGTCCAGTGAGTCATATAGTCCGAAAAATACGGTAATTACAGCAACCAGCTTGTAAGGACCTAGGACCTAATTTCCACAAAGGAATTTTCAGTATAATATTTCTGGTAAGCAGCCATAATAAAACTTTCACAGGTCCGGACCTTAAAACTGTTTCTTATCCGCCATTATGTTTATATCAGTATATATATCAGCCTTACAGATGAGAATGATAAGGAAAATCGTTCCTCCCGAGGAAACCTTGAAGACTCTTCTTTACTGAAGATACAGAACAGCGAATAGACGTCATATGCACCAAAACATGGTGACTTACCAGTGGATTCACTGCAATGATTGTTTAAAGCAAACTCAGCTAATGGTAGAAAAGATAACCATTCCTCCTGATTATCTGACAAAAAATTCCTGAGGTATGTCTCCAAAACTTGGTTTAGCTGTTCAGTCTGACCATTAGTTGAGGATGGAACAAAGAAGAAAAGGAAAGATGAATCTCTAGACAAGAGACAAAATGTCCTCCAGAACTTAGATACAAACTGGGTCCCCGATCTTACACCACATCGAAGGGAACCCTATGAAGCTCCATGATCTCGGTGTCAAACACCTGAGCCAGGGTCTTAGCGTTAGAGAGAGCAGGTAAAGCAATTAAATGTGCCATTTTGCTAAATCTATCCACCACAAATAAGATAACAGTTTTACCAGAAGAAGAAGGAAGATCTGTAATAAAAATCCATGAATAAATGACTCCATGGCAGGTCAGGTATGGTTAATGGTAAAAGTGTCCCAGATGGACGAGAATGTGGGGTCTTTTAACACGCACATACATTACAAGAAGACACAGTCAACTACATCCCGATGCAACCTTGGCTACCAAAAAAGACAAGAAAGGAGGTCGAAGCTTGCTTTACTACCTGGATGACAGCGAAAGCCAAGCTATGGTGCGTCCGTAAAACTTTGAGAGGCAAATGTGATGGTATAAATAATTTCCGTGATGGACAAGCAAGGGCATCCCCCTAAGCCTTCAATACCTCTCCCTGCAGCTCAAAAGACATGGTAGAAATGACCACCCCTTCTTGAAAAATAGGGACATAGTCATCTGAACTACCACTCCCAAGGAAACTCAGAGATAAAGCATTGGATTTGAAATTCTTAATCCCAGGATGGTGAGTGACAAAAGTAAACCTGGTAGAAAACATAAAACATCTAGCTTGTCTAGGATTAAGATGTTTAGCGGATTCGAGGTATGATTTTTATGACCAGTAATGACAATGATAGGGTGAACTACCCCCTCCAAAATGTGACGCCACTCCTTAAAAGCCAACTTGATGGCCAAATGTACTCTATTGCCCACATCATAATTCCTCTTGATCAATGATAATTTTTAGAGAAAAAGGCACATGGATGCCACTTACCAGGAAACAACCCTTGAGGCAACACAGCCCTGACCCCCACCTCAGATGCATCAACCTCAACAATAAATGCCTGAATTTTGTTAAGCATAAGTGTGGTAGAAGAGCAATATGAGATATATATAACAATGTGCTTCAATTGTTGCATCTTATGTATGATATGTAATGTATTGTCAGTACTGTTATCTTTTCATAGTACATGGAATTAAGTATGTTGAGTCACATATATTATCCAAATTTTGCACTAACTCACTTTCTCTCATGCATTTATTGATTAATGCAATATTCACAATGTATGCGAGTGCACGCTTCATAGCACTGTCACGTCCAATGCGTCCTCCTGTCTCTCCCATCTGGTGCTGCTGCATTGTTTCGGCCAGGCGCAGGCCACCCCATGTGATCAAAAACAGATTGACGGGTGGATGCATGATTACAGGACCTCCCTGGCGCTGGTGCTCATGCGATATGTCCTACATCGTGAATGATTCCTGCCCATTACGAGATCGGAAGAACCGGACATAAATAGAGGAACACTAGAAATACTAAGACACACCCCCTGAGGAAGCAAACAAAAGCGAAATGTATGTAGGTAACAGTGAGCCAGGGTGCTGCCCTAACCACACCAATGGGTAATTGGCGCTGCACTGGATGTGTGCCTTTTTTTCTATTTTCATCCTTTACTTAAGACTTTATTCAATGTGACTACGTGTCATGGGTGGTATTACACATCTTATTATGTTTGGTCTTCAGTGCGGTGTTTAAAATGCATGTGCTGCTATACTTTATTTAGCTACATAGACTACCACATATCCACAATCCATATAATGATGTACTGAATGCTAATAGATAGATGTGCACTTATTTACCACATGTGTTGGTATCCTGACTTTTAGTTTTCATGTACATTTCTTATTGATTGCCTTACTTGCATTAACCCTTGGTTAGTATAATACACACAGCACCTCTGGCTCCATACTCTGGTTCTAATGTTACTGTTTCACCCCCTTTTTTCCCATTTTCTATATGTTTATATGTATATTTTTATGAATTGTTTCAATAAACATTCAAGAGGAAGATTCTTTCGCTGGCAAGGAAAAAACTCCCACAGCTAGTATATAAAGGGAGATAAGATGATGTCAGCTGCTGCAGATGGGAGCAGCAACCTGTATTTTCCAAGCCAGCCAGCGTGTTCCCTTCAGCACTAATATAAATGAAATCAATTTACAATAGGACATGAATCAAACCATCTCTAAAGAGGACCTGCAATTGATTACCCATTGTGACCTTCTAACTCCAGGTCTCCCAGAAGGATGTGACATACTCATGACAGTGTTGCTTGCACCAATAATTTGTTGAACTTTCATTGAATCTGTCCTCTACTCATGAAATGTTCCCCGTGCCATTGGCTACAACACAACGCCAAAGCAGGATTGATCAACCCCCATTCTTAATGGTTGGCAAGATGTTCTTTTCCTGAAATTCTGTGCCCTTTTATCTCCACACATAACTTTGATCATTATGGCCAAAGATTTCTGTTTTAACCTCATCGGTCCACAGGGCTTGTTTCCAAAATGCATCAGGCTTGCTTAGATGTTCTTTTCCATACTACTGACTTTGAATTTTATGGTGTGGACTCAGGAGAAGTTTTCTTCTGATGACTCTTCCATGAAGGCCATATTAGTGCAGGTGTATCTGAAAGGTAGAACAATGTACCACAACTCCAGAGATTGCTCAATCTTTCTGAAGGTGTTATGCAGGAAAGCAGGAGATCCGATTTACCTCTCTAGCATTCCTACGAGCAGCTCTCACTAAAATATTGTTTGGTCTTCCATACCTTATCTTGACCTCCACTGTTTCTGTTAATTGCCATTTCTTAATTACATTTTGAACTGAGGAAAGGGCAACTTGAAAAAGCTTTGCTATCTTGTTATAGCCTTCGGCTGCTTTGTGTCACATTGGACCTAGTTATTAAGCCCCACAAGATGTTACGTTGTGCATAACACCAAGACATGTCATAGGGGCCTAGTAATAGCAAGAGGTATCTATGATGATGAGAGAAAATGCTCACACTAAAGAGGTACAGCTGCCAAAGAGTTCAAAGACAGTGGGAGTGCAATTTTTTTTCACTACCTCAAACTTATAATCATTTTTATAGATAGTGAAGCATATTCCATGAATTGGAACTGATTTCTCCTAATGCTTTTGCCCTATCAATGATTTGCTATCAATTGTAACATTCATTAGACCATTAATGATACACACATGTAAAAAAAATTGTTTGTACCCTACTGTTAGGCTAGTGTCACGAGTAGTGCTGAGCATTCCGATACTGCAAATATCGGGTATCGGCCGATATTCGGGGTATCGGAATTCCAATACTGAGTTCCGATACTTTTTGCATATCGAATATCGGAATCGGAAGTTCCCATAATGCTATGAGCCAGTTTGATTTGATTCAGCCAACGAGGAATCCTAAGAAGTGTGGGCACATCCTGTTAGGCATGTAGGCATGTTAACTAATGGCATGGCTGTGATTGGCTGCTGAAATGATGTCATGATGCACTATAAAAGCCGCCGCCGCCATTTTGGGTTCGCTCTGCTGTGAGTTCAGTTAGGGACAGGGCGCTGCTGTTCTGACTCAAAGGGACAGTTTGAGATAGCGATTTGCTATATTGTGCTTTACCCAGGCTACTTTAGCAACCGCTGTGTGAAGCTTTCTTTTGCCTTGCAGCGCTGTTCACAGCTGTCTGCAAGGTCTGTGTGTGTGAATGCAGCTCACGCTGTAGTGTGTTCTGCAGCTACCTCTGGTTGTAGTCTGCTCAGCGTGCGTCACTGTCTCACACATAGTCCTTTTTTTGTTTTATTGCTGCTCATTTTTCCTGATTTCTCCTATTAGTGTGCTTCCATCTGTATCCATCTACATTGGTTGCAAACACTATGTAAGTAGATAGCGGAGCCTTTCTGCAGCCTTTCAGTGCTAGTGCACAGTTCTCTGCACTGTTCACGGCTGTCTGTCAGGTCTCTGTGTGTGAGTGCAGCTCACGCTGTAGTGTGTTCTACAGCCACCTCTGGTTGTAGTCCGCTCAGCGTGCGTCACTGCCTCATACATTGTCCTTTTTTTCTGAAGTGTTGCTTATTTTTCCTGAATTTCTCCTATTAGTGTGCTTCCATCCATATCCAGCTAGATTGGTTGCAAACACTATATAGGAGTAGATAGAGAAGCCTTTCTGCTGGCTTGTGCCCTGCAGCCCAAGCCAGATTAGTATTAGCCTATTTTTTGGAGCCTCATCTATTGCATTGTAGGTTACCTTCCTGCATTGTAATAGCTACAAAAAGTTTGTGATACTAACGCTTTTACATCTTTGGTCACATCCTTTTTTTTGTGAAAAAAACACATAAATAAAGTTCACCAAACACTCCACTTTACAGTTGTGTTGGCCACATTAGCTCATATTAAAGTGTAGTCCACACTTTATAAAATTAGTGTTTCTTATACCTGTTAGGAGCTGTTCAGGAATAAGCACACTAAGCCCTTAGTATTTTTCTGCCTATCTTTATCAGTCTACCAAGATGAAGAAGGCAGGGAGTAAGGCACGTGGTCGTGGGTGTGGAGTTTCAGCAGGGAGAGGACGTGGGGATTCTGTACCTGCTGCGGGCACCAGTGACTCAGCATCCCCCAGTTTTACCAGGGAACAGTCCTTTATGCGCAGCTTTGTAGGAGCTCGCCGTACCCCACTGCTGCGGGACGAACAAATTGAAGCCGTTGTCAGATGGAAAGCAACTAATGCATCGACTTCAATTACTTCCACATCCTCTCAGGTCCAGAGCACTGAAGAGCAACCATCTGTCTCTTCACCACCTGCCAAATTGCCCAGGCAGAGAGCCCTGGACAGGAGCCATCTCTACTTCTGTTCTCTGAATCTCCTGGCTTGGAAAGAGGGGGCCAGCCAAGCAGCATTCTAGAATGTGAAGAAGAGGGAGTATGCAGTGATGCGCAACTGCTTTGTCTCTCTGAATCTGAAGAGGCGGATGGGCCAGTGCCTATGGTCAGCACACCTCAGTACGCATCTGATGATTAAACTCAGGTGCCACTTTCTGGTGTGTACTGTGCTGGCAAGACTACTCAGGAGAAGCAGGTGTTTGAAGAGGGTAGTGTAGATGAGGTCCTTGACCCATCATGGCGTGAGGAACATGAAGGTGGTGGGAGCAGCTCTGAGGAAGAGATTCCCCGAACGGCCAAAACAGGAGGGAGAGGGAGGAGCAGACTTGGTTGCATGTAGCCTCCACTTCGGCATCCATTAGGAGCATTCCTCTTCCAAAACCCAAAATGGGCGCTCCCAGGACTTGCAGTGCGTGGTCCTTTTTTGACACAGTTGCAGATGACATTTGCTTTGTCAAATGCAAGCTTTGTATTCAGAAAGTCAAAAGAGGGAAAAGTGTCAGCAACCTCAATACTATAAATATGTGGAAACATGTGCGGACCAAGCACGTGGTGGAGTTACAAAGACACACTGAAGACGTAGGCCAACTTACAGCACCATCTACCACCTCTTCAGCTCATGTTGTAGCCTCTTCCTCCAGCTCACACACAGCTGGTTCGGCTTCCTCACAGGATTGCCATGGAAGAACCTCTGGCACTGTTGTACAGAGACCCAGTGTAATTCCACCCACAGCACCACGTTCCCTGTCATCCTCACACTCCCAGGCCACTCTACAGCCATTGGTAGCACAGGCATTGGAGAAAAGGCGGCCATACTCGGCAAACCATCCCTGAGCACAGGCTCTGAATGCTGGCATTGCAAAACTACTGTCCCTTGAAATGCTCTCATTCAGGCTGGTGGAGACTGACACCTTCCGTAGCTTCATGGCATTGGCAGTCCCACAATACAACGTGCCCAGCCACTTTTATTTCAGCAGGCAAGCCGTCCCTGCCCTGCAAAAGCATGTGGAGGGAAAAATTAACAAAATGCGCTACTAAACACCGTCAGTAGCAAGGTCCACCTGACCACCGATGCGTGGACCTGTAACCATGGACAGGGACGATACCTTTCCCTCACCGCCCATTGGGTAAATGTTGTGGAGCCGGGTACAGATCTTGAGAGTGGCGCTGTACGTGTTCTGCCAACTCCAAGGATTGCAGGAATCCAGTATGTACACATTGACTCCTTCTCATACTCCAGTTCCACTGAATCAGCGCTGCAGGAGCCGTCATGGTCTTCCTCCACATGGACCCGTGAACGCTTACCTGTTACGACCAATATGAGCACAGCCGTGGCCAAACGTCAACAGGCCGTACTGAAATTAATTTCTTTGGGGAATCGAAGCCACACAGTGCAGGAACTCTGGAATGCCATCAAGCAGGAGTGTGGTTTGTACCAGCGAATCTCCAGCCAGGCTTGGTAGTGTGTGACAATGGCCGAAATCTGGTGGCAGCTCTGGGCCTATGCAACCTCACTCACATCCCATGTCTGGCACATGTGCTCAACTTGGTCGTGCAGAGTTTTTTGAGGGACTATCCGGATCTTGATGCACTGCTGCACAAGGTCCGCATAGAGTGCGCTCACTTGCGGCGTTCCAGCATGGCAAGATCGCGCATTGCACCTCTGCAGCGCCGATTCCGCCTTCCGGAACATCGCATCATATGTGACCTACCCACCAGGTGGAAGTCAACATTACATATGTAGGAGCGGTTGTGTGAGCAGCAGGCAGCAGTAATGGAGTACCAGCTGCATCAGGCGCAAGCAAGTCACACTGTGCGCCGTTCACACTTCACCACCACTGAGTGGGCCTCTATGAAGGACATCTGCTACGTTTTGCGTGCCTTCGATGATTCCACGTGGATGGCGAGTGCAAATGATGCACTAGTGAGCATGACTGTCCCCCTTATCTGCCTGCTTCAAAAAACACTGCAAGCACTAAGGGATGAGGTTTTGGAGGAGGTGAAGGATGAGGAGTCACAAATGCCATCTGCTTCTGGACAGTCTGCGCAACATGGTTCCTCACAAAGGCCTAGGCAGGGGACACTTTGTGAGGAGGATGAGGAGTCAATGGAGGAGGAAGACATCTGTCCAGAGGAGGGAGGTACACAATTCTCTAGTAGTCAGTATGTAGAGGGAGGGTGGGGTGATGCAGAGCAGGCAGAGATGACGCCTCAAGCAGGGGACAGCGTTTATGGGGCAGTTGGGAGTCTGCAGCACATGGCTGATTTCATGCTGCAGTGCCTGAGAAACGACCGCCGCATCGCCCACATTCTCAACACGGCTGATTATTGGGTGTACACTCTCCTAGATCCTTACTACCGGGACAACTTACAAAACCTCATAACACCGTTGAACTGGGAGCGTAAAATGCAGGAGTACCAAGACACACTGGTGCATTCCATCATGTTCTCCATTCCACCAGTCTGAGAGCAGTGCTGCTAGTGCTTTACAAAGCAGCTCTGTGCGTCGAGGCAATGGAGGAAGCTCTGCACAAAGAGGGAGCAGAAGCAGCGCCTCAGCACAAGGCAAGACCAGTATGGCACAAATGTGGCAAAGTTTTGTGTCCCCGCCACAAATGTCTACACCATCACAGACGGCTCCAGTCAGCAGGAGGCAACGCTTCCGTCAGATGGTGACAGACTACATGTCTTCCCTCTGTACTCCCAGACGGCTCTTCCCCCTTCAAGTTTTGGGCCTCTAAGCTGGATACATGGCCAGAGCTTAGCCAGTATGCATTGGAGGTGCTGGCTTGCCCTGCTGCTAGTGTATTATCGGAAAACGTCTTTAGTGCCGCAGGTGGTGTACTAACAGACCGTCGCATGCGACTATCTTCCGATAACGTTGACTGGCTTACTTTTCTGAAAATGAACAAGGCCTGGATCTCACCAGAATTTGCCAGTCCTCTTCCAGATTAAATAATTGGTTGGCAACAGTATCCAGGTCTCCTGTTGTGTTCATGTTTCTACCACCTGAACTGTAATCCCTGGGCTACAACACCGCCAGTTGCTGTTCAGAAGTGCTGTCTGCACAGAAAAACACTAGCTCCTGTGTTATTGGGGTTCAGTAACGCCAGCTGCTCCCCTGCTGTGTGTCCGGCAATGTCTCCTGCTCCCTCCACATTCACACAAAATCAGATATTAAACTTGCTCCAATTAGGCCTCAGCCTGCATCCTGATTGATCCTGCGCTCCAACACCACCAGTTGCTGCTCATAAGTGCCGTCTGCACAGAGAAAAACACTAGCTCCTGTGTTAGTGGGGTTCAGTAACGCCAGCTGCTCCCCTGCTGTGTGTCCGGCAATGTCTCCTGCTCCCTCTACATTCACACAAAATCAGATATTAAACTTGCTCCAATTAGGCCTCAGCCTGCATCCTGATTGATCCTGCGCTCCAACACCACCAGTTGCTGCTCATAAGTGCCGTCTGCACAGAGAAAAACACTAGCTCCTGTGTTAGTGGGGTTCAGTAACGCCAACTGCTCCCCTGCTGTGTGTCCGGCAGTGTCTCCTGCTCCCTCCACATTCACACTACATCATATATTAAACATGCTCCAATTAGGCCTCAGCCTACACCCTGATTGACCCTGGGCTCCAACACTGCCAGTTGCTGCTCATAAGTGCTGTCTGCACAGAGAAAAACACTATTTCCTGTATTAGTGGGGTTCAGTAACGCCAGCTGCACCCCTGCTGTGTGTCCGGCAATGTCTCCTGCTTCCTCCACATTCACACAACATCAGATACTAAACTTGCTCCAATTAGGCCTCAGCCTACATCCTGATTGACCCTGGGCTCCAACACTGCCAGTTGCTGCTCAGTAGCTCCTGTGTTAGTGGGGTTCAGTAACGTCAGCTGCTCCCCTGCTGTGTGTACGGCAATGTCTCCTGCTCTGTCCACATTCACACTACTACTGATTTTAAACTTTCTCCAATTAGGCCTCTGCCTCCACTCTGTTTGTACTATTGACCCTGGGCACCACCACTGCCAGTTGCTGCTCAGAAGTGCCGTTTGCACAGTCAACATATGCTCCAGTGTTATTGGGGTTCAGTAATGTCAGCTGATCCCCAGCTGTGTGTCCGGCAATTTCTCCTGCTCTGTCCACACTCACACAACTACAGATTTTAAACTTGCTCTAATCAGGCCTCTGCCTCCACTCTGTTTGTACTATTGACCCTGGGCTCCAACACCGCCAGCTGGTTCCCGGCAGTGTCTTTGGCATGGGTACTCCCTCCTGCCCAGCCTGATTCCAGCACGCCAGCTGTTTCCGGGTAGTGTCAACGTCACTTTGCCACCAATACATTGTCCTGTCGTGTTACGGTCGGGTTAGCCGATTCTATGGTGCCTGCAGTTTAGGTGCTTCCTATGTGGGCTGCGGGATCTGACAATAAAGGCTGGTTCCGTAGTGACAAGCACCCCCTGTAGGACTGTGGGTTTTGGTAACTGCGGCCGGCTCGCGACCTTGCAACTTTGTTTTTCAGGGGTACCTTCTGCCACCCATCCGGTTCCAGTACCATCAGCTGGTTCTCGGCAGTGCCTTTGGCTTAGGTGCCTCCTTCTCGGTATCCGAGTTCCAGCAACGTCTGCTGGTCCTTGGTAGTGCTTTCTAGCACAGGTACCTCCTGCTTAGTAACCGGGTTCCAGTACCATCAGCTGCTCCTCGGTAGTGCCATTGGCTCTTGTTCCTTCTGCTACCCCTCCGGGTTCCAGCACCATCAGCTGGTCCTCGGTAGTTCCATTGGCTCTTGTTCCTTCTGCTACCCATCCGGGATCCAGTACCATCAGCTGGTTCTCGGCAGTTCCTCAGCCTTCTTGTACCTTCTGCTACATTTCCAAGTTCAAGCTTTTTGAAATGGTTTTTGGTAATCTCTCTCGATCTCCCTGACGACGACCCTGAAGACGATGACCCTGAAGACCACCCCGAAGAAGACGACGACCCCAAAGACGACGACCCTGAAGATGACGACCCTGAAGACCACCCAAAGAAGACCAAAAAGATGACCCTGAAGAAGGTGACCAAGAGGACAAAGAACATGAAGACAACCACCAAGATACAGAACAACAAGAGACAGAAGACCAAGAAGCAGAAGAAAAAAAGCTGAAGAACATTAAGCATAAGACTAAAAATCAGAGCAAAAGATATTATCTAAATTATAAGCAGAAGAAGTCTAAGCAGTGTATGGGGGGTGAGTCCGTTCCTCCTCTTGGTGCCCCTGGAAAATGCCTGCTGCTGCAGGCCAAACTGAACGTGGACAAATCCTGTTGTAAATCTTTTGTGACAGGCAGAGCGGAAGGTGTAATCTTCAAACTTTTATAGATAACAACTACAGGAATGCCTGTCACAAATAATAATATGATGAAGAAGAAGAATAGGAAGAAGATGAAGAAGTAGAATATGAAGAAGAATAATAGTTGAATAAGAAGAATATGAAGAATGTAAAAAAAAAGAATAATAGGAAGAAGGTGAAGAAGAAGAAGATGACTAAGGTGAAGAAGAAGTTGATGAAAAAGATGCTGCTGCTGAGGATCATGAAGGAGAAAGTGTGGGAGAAGTAAAAAAGAAGGTGAAGAGCATGGAAGTAGTGAGACTTACATATCTGACAAAATATAACAAAGGTTAACATAGTCAATATCTTTGTAATTCCGAACGTCTTAAAAAAATAATTAATTCCTGCTATTCCATTTGATTGGACTAAACCTCTATGCCTTTAATGTCTCCTCCACCTCCCCCAATACATTCTACATTATTCTTAGTTGTTTTCCTTCATGTAGAATTAACCCACAAGGAAAGAAAGGGTTTATTTTAATTCCAATATTTCTGTCCCATTGACTTGCATTGGTTTCCGGTATCGGAATCCGCGATATCCGCTACTTTTTGGGTATCGGTCCGATCCAATCCGATCCGATATTTCCCGATATCGGAAGGTATCGCTCAACACTAGTCACGAGTGTATTTTCTCTTATCTGAGAAAATCATCTTGGTTACGCTAATCACACCCTGATCACACTTAGATCACAGTTTGACCAGAGTGTAATCAGAGTGTGATCATTTTTTTGGGTTGAGGGAAAAATGGAGAAAAAAATTCTTCATTCTGTCAGTCCGTGAAAATTTTTTTTCCCACAGATTCGCTAACTTGCATGACTGAGTGCGAATATCGGATGCAAATCATGCATGTGTATGGCCCCATAGAATTAAAAAACATTGGGTCACATTTGGACCAAAAATATAGTCATCTATCAAAGTAGGTAAAACAAACAAAAACTCATTGAAATGAGCCAGCAAGAATTGTGATTTCCTAGCTGTGCATATTTTACATGGAAGATTTAGTATGTTAGAAAATTTGCACAGTGCAGCAAATTGCAGGCGTGTTTGTCTTCGAGTGTACCTCCATGTACTCATCTGAACATTGGACAAGTGCAAGTGGAACCAAAGTAGCACATGCTGCTATTTTTTTCACACCTTTGACCCCTAATTGGATATGGATATAATGTGTCTTCTTCATTGGATTGGATAAATTGGAAACACATAGCAACTTAGTCATCGTTCTGTTTTTCTTCAGTGGCAATATATTAAAATAGAGCAAATGTTGCTTTTTAATGGAATTCATCATCTTTAGAGTTCTTGGTATTTTACGACCAATACACCAATATATAGTACCGATGATGGAATTATCAATCAAGTTGTGTGTCAGATCTCAATTTTATCACTATCCCCTTGTGTATCATTAAGAAGACTTATCATTATGCCATGTTTTGCCTTCTGGCTAGAATTACCGATAAAACTGTCTTTACTGTAGCATTTAATTCTTTGTCAATTAACACCAATTAAATGGTTTATTACCACACATGAATGTTTCAAAATAAGTTTAAAAAGAGTCTCGATAAACCAATACGATGGTAATTCTGTGGATCTGAAATATGTGTACTATTATTAGATATAACTTTGTGGTAATGTTGATAAAATGAATTGTGATTACACATGGGCATTTATGACTTCCATCCATGAAGTACTATATTTCCAAATACTCCTAAAAGCAGTGACAGTGAAGTGTTTATATACATGTTTGGGCAAGATGTTACCTAGCTTTATAGCAGCTGTAATTTGGATTCTATTGTACTAAACCTGACTTTAGCAGTAAGACTGCTATATTAAATGTTCTAATCATCCTAAATTTCCATCTACAGTATAACAGTGGTACTCATGGTTCAAAGCCTATCCCTTTGTAATGAATGTGATCTCAGTTGTACTATTATATGGAGCTGTGCTGTTCCGTATTTGTAAACTGTGAACTTTCTGCAATATAATCTGAGCTGTGAGTGTGCCTGGGGTACTAAAGATATGGTACAAATATATTATTTCCATAAAACTCTTTTAAGGAAAACATAGTAGTAAGTACAGGTACAAAAGTACAGGGCCAAAAAAAAAAAAACATACAAAGTATATGCCACACTTACACTTATAATACCTTTCTTACAATTATATGGTACACTGTATTTGCTGCACATACCCATATACAGCTCTGGCGAAAATAAAGAGACCACTGCAAAATTTTCAGTTTGTCTGATTTTTCTCTTTATAGGTATATTTTAGAGTAAAATGTAAATTGCTCTTTTATTCTATAAACTACTGACAACATTTCTTCAAATTTCCAAGCACTAAATTTTGTATTTATTTTCAGAAAATGAGAAATGGTCAAAATAACAAAAAATGCATAGTGCTTGCAGACCTCAAATAATGCTGAGAAAACAAGTTCATAATCATTTAGAAACAATAATACTAATGTTTTAACTCCAGAAGAGTTCTGAAATCAATATTTTGTGGAATAACCATGATTTTTAATCACAGCTTTCATACGTCTTGGCATGGTTTCCACCAGTCTTTCACACTGCTTTTGGGGGGACCTTATGCCACTCCTGGTACAAAAATGTAAGCCGTTCTTCTTTGTTTGATGGCTTATGACTATCCATCTTCCTCTTGATTACATTCCAGGGGTTTTCAATGGGGTTCAGGTCTGGAGATTGGGCTGGCCATGACAGGGATTTGATGTGGTGGTCCTTCATCCACACATTGATTGACCTAGCTGTGTGGCATGATGCATTGTCCTGCTGGAAAAAAGAAAAACAGTACTCAAAGTTGAGGAACATTGCCTGAGCAGAAGGAATTAACTTTTTTCCAGGATAACCTTGTATGAAGCTTGATTAATTCGTCCTTTGCAAAGATTAACCTGCCTAATTCCAGCCTTGCTGAAGCATCCTCAGATCATCACTGATCCTCCACCAAATTTCACAGTGGGTGCAAGACACTGTGGCTTGTACGCCTCTCCAGATCTCCATCTAACCAATAGATGACCAGGTGTTGGGCAAAGCTGAAAATTAGACTCATCAGAGAAGAATACCTCCACTATGGTGCAATCCTTATGGTATTTCGCAAGATTCAGCCTGGCTATCCTTTGCTTCTCATTGATGAAAGACTTTTTTTCTAGCTTTACATGACTTGAGCCCCGCCTCTAGGACTCTGTTACGAACTATTCTTGCCATGCACTTCACCACAGCTGCCATTTGCCATTCCTTTTGTAGGTCACTTGATGTCATCCTGTGGTTGCTGAGTGACATTCAAATAAGATGACGGTCATCCCGGTCAGTGGAAAGTTGTTTTCACCCTCTGCCGGTCTCTAGCTTTGTTGTCCCCAATATCTGCTGCTTGACCTTGTTGTAATGGACAGCCATCTTAGAAATTTTAAGGATGGAGGCAACATGACGTTCATTGTATCTCTCTGCTAGTAAAGCCAGAATTGAGCCATTCTTTTCCTCACTCTTTTTCTCACACTTTTCTTTTCAACTCCTTTGGCATGGTTAAAAGTTATCTTTTTATTCCTATTACTTTTGGGATATTATTAGCACTTGTTTTGCCATCCAGCTTGTCCTATTGCAAGAGGATTGTGAACACCACATCAGTTTTTTTTTATACTTTCCTTCATTAAATATGATTTGGTTCAGGTGATCACACAATTGGAAGCACATTAAGTAGAATGAGGTGTACTCTGGTTGGAATTCAATTGACATTGGAGTAGAATGGCTGTCAGAAGAAATTTTTGAACCCCTCTCCATAATCTTTGAAAATTCTTGGAGAACAGAAGTGCCAGAAGACTGGAGAAGAGCAAATGTTGTTCCTATCTTCAAAAAGGGGAAGAAGGTGGACCCAGGCAACTATAGGCCGGTGAGTCTGACTTCTATACCAGGAAAGATCTTTGAACAAATTATTAAACAACATGTATGTCAGTACCTGGATAAGAATGAAGCGATTAACCCCTTAGCGACAGAGCCAGTTTGCAGCTTAATGACCAGGCCAATTTTTACAATTCTGACCGCTGTCTATTTATGAGGTTATAACTCTGGAACGCTTTAATAGATCCTGCTGATTCTGAGACTGTTTTTCGTGACATATTGTACTTCATGTTAGTGGTAAAATTTCTTCGATAAGTCTTGTGTTTATTTATGAAAAAAACGGAAATATGGCGAAAATTTAGAAAATTTTGCAATTTTAAAACATTAAATTTTTATGCCCTTAAATCAGAGAGATGTGTCACACAAATTTCTTAATAAATAACATTTCCCACATGTCTACTTTACATCAGCACAATTTTGGAAGCAAAATTTTTTTTTGTTAGGAAGTTATAAGGGTTAAAAGTTGACCAGCAATTTCTCATTTTTACAACAAAATTTACAAAACCATTTTTTTTAGGGACCACATCATATTTAAAGTTATTTTGAGGGGTGTACATGACAGAAAATACCCCAAAGTGGCACCATTCTAAACACTAGACCCCTCAAGGTGCTCAAAACCACATCCAAGAAGTTTATTAACCCTTTAAGTGCTTCACAGGAATTAAAGCAATGTGGAAGGAAAAAATTAACATTTAACTTTTTTTTGCAAAAAATTTAATTCAGAACCAATTTTTTTTATTTTCACAAGAGTTAAAAGAGAAAATCAACCACAAAATTTGTTGTACAATTTCTCCTGAATACGCCGATACCCCATATGTGGGGGTAAACCACTTTTTCAGCACACGGCAGAGCTCGCAAGGGATGGAGCGCCGTTTGACTTTTTCAACGCAGAATTGGCTGGAATTGAGATCGGATGCCATGTTGTGTTCGGAGAGCCCTTAATGTGCCTAAACAGTGGAAACCTCCAACAAGTGACCCCATTTTGGAAACTAGATGTGTGGTGAGCACTTTGAACCTTCAAGTGCTTCACAGAAGTTTATAACGTAGAGCCGTGAAAATAAAAAATCCATTTTTTTTCCACAAAAATGATCTTTTCGCCCCAAAATTTTTATTTTTACAAGGGTAACAATAGAAATCATACCCGCACAGTTGTTATGCGATTTGTCCTGAGTACGCCGATACCCCATATGTGGGGGGGAACCACTGTTTGGGCGCATGGGAGAGCTCGGAAGGGAAGGAGTGCCATTTTGGAATGCAGACTTTGATGGAATGGTCTGCGGGCATCATGTTGCGCTTGCAGAGCCCCTGATGGGCCTAAACAGTGGAAACCCCCCACAAGTGACCCCATTTTGGAAATTAAACCCCCTTAGGAACTTATCTAGATGTGTGGTGAGCACTTTGAACCCCCAAGCGCTTCACAAAAGTTTATAAACGCAGAGCCGTGAAAATAAAAAGTCTTTATTTCCACAAAAGTGATTTTTTAGACCCCAATTTTTAGACCCCCAAAGTTGGTAAATAGTGGAAACCCCTCAATTCTTGCTCTAACCCTAACCCCAACACACCCCTAACCCTAATCCCAACCCTAATCCTAATTCTAACCCTAATCCTAGTTCGCCCTAACCCTAATTCTAACCCTAGCCGTGACCCGAGCCCTAACCTTAGCCCAACCCTAGCCCTAGCACAACCCTAATCCTAGCCCAACCCTAACCCTAGCCTAACCCTAACCCTAGCCCTAACCCTAACCCTAGCCCAACCCTAACCCTAGCCCAACCCTAACCCTAGCCCAACCCTAACCCTAACCCAACCCTTACCCTAGCCCTAACCCTACCCCAACTCTAATCCTAGCCCTAAACCTAGCCCAACCCTAACCCTAATGGAAAACTGAAAAAAAAATATTTTCTTTATTTCATTATATTTGCCTATATAAGGGAGTGATAAACGGGGGGGGGTTATGTACTATTTTTTTATTTTGATCACTATGATTGTTTATCATAGTGATCAAAATAATGAATGGAATCTGCCAGCCGGAGCCGGCAGATTCCCGGTGGGCGCACTACGCATGCGCCCGCCATTTTCAAGATGGCGGCGCCCATCGGAGGATGCCGGCGGGACGTGGGACCACCGGGAGGGGACGGAGGGCCACGGAGAGGTACCGGGGGGGGGATCGGGGACCCTATTTCTCTCTCCTCTGATGTGCGATCACATCAGAGGAGAGAGAAATTAAATGTAAAATCGCAGCTTTTTTTTTGCGGTCGCCGTTATAAGGTTAATAACGGCGATCGCAAAAGCGGGCGTCGGTAAAAACTGACCGATTCATGTTCTCTGGGGTCTCGGCTACCCCTGGCAGCCGAGACCCCGGAGAAAATCCGACACTGGGGGGCGCTATTCACTTAAATCACAGCGCCGTGAATTAACGGCGCTGTGGCTTTAGTACCCTTAACTACCGCCGTTAAAAGGCGTATCGGCAGTCGTTAAGGGGTTAAACAGAGTCAGCATGGGTTTGTAACTAATAAGTCATGTCAGACTAACTTAATTTCCTTCTATGATGGAATCACTGATTGGGTGGATCAAGGAAATGCTGTAGATATAGTATATCTTGACTTCAGCAAAGCATTTGACAAAGTCTCTCATACAATCCTTATTGAAAAAATGACTAAGTATGGAATGGACAAGGCAACTGTTAGGTGGATTCATAACTGGCTTAGTGATCGGACCCAAAGAGTGTTCGTAAATGGCTGCACATCCAGTTGGAAGAATGTCTCAAGTGGGGTACCACAGGGCTCTGTCCTGGGCCCTGTATTGTTCAACATCTTTATCAATGATTTAGATGAAGGAATTGAGAGTAAACTGATTAAATTTGATGATGACACAAAGCTAGGAGGGATAGCTAATACTAGAGAAGAGAGAGAGAGAGGATTCAAAAAGATATAAATAAACTGGAGAAGTGGGCAGCAACTAACAGAATGGTTTTTAACAGGGAGAAATGCAAAGTACTACATCTGGGCATTAAAAATGAAAAAAGCATATACAGAATGGGAGGAATAGGGCTAAGTGACAGCACATGTGAAAAAGACTTGGGTATACTAATAGATCACAGACTGAATATGAGTCAACAGTGTGATGCAGCAGCAAAAAAGGAAAATGCAATTCTAGGATGTATTAACAGAAGCATACAGTCTAGATCACGTGAAGTCATTATTTCCCTCTACTCCTCTTTGGTCAGACCTCATCTGGAATATTGTGTCCAGTTTTGGGCACCACATTTTAAAAAAGACATCAACAAACTGGAGCAAGTTCAGAAAAGAGCGACCAGAATGGCGACCGGTCTGCAAACCCTGTCTTATGAGGAAAGGTTGCAGGATTTGGGAATGTTTAGTTTGCAAAAGAGAAGACTGAGAGGAGACTTAATAGCTGTCTACAAATATCTAAAGGGCTGTCACATTGTAGAAGGATCAACTTTATTCTCATTTGCACAAGGAAAGACTAGAAGCAATGGGATGAAACTGAATGGGAGGAGACACAGATTAGATATTAGAAAAAACTTTTTGACAGAGTGATCAATGAATGGAACAGGCTGCCACGAGAAGTGGTGAGTTCTCCTTCAATGGAAGTATTCAAACAGAGGCTGGACAGACATCTGACTGGGATGATTTAGCGAATCCTGCTTTGAGCAGGGGGTTGGACCAGATGGCCCAGGAGGTCCCTTCCAACTCTACGATTCTATGATTCTATGATACTATGTGTAGTTACTTTGTCACACTATGAGACTTGAACACTGAATTAGCTGATAGCTAGTCTAAAGCACTGCATATATATATACTGCTCAAAAAATTAAAGGGAACACTATTCCATTTGCAACAGTCTTTATTTTATTGAGCAGTATATATAAAAATGAGTGTATGGGTGTGTGTATTTGTGTCTGTATCGACGATGATGTCATAATGCTTGCCATGGCGATGATGATGTCATAATAGTTTGCCATGGTGACGTGGTGACTAAGATGTCATAATAGGTTGCCATAGCAATGATGATGTCATAAAGGTTGCCAAGGTGAAGATGATGTCATAATAGTTTGCCATTGTGACGATAATGTCATATTGGTTGCCATGGCGATGATGATTTCATAATGGTTGCCATGGTGATGATGTCATAATAGGTTGCCATGGCAAAGATGATGCCAGAATTGTTGCAAACTATTATGACATCACATTCACCATGGCACAGGACTATGGGATGGAGGATATGTATTATTGTATATGGGCATGGGACTATGAGACGGCAGATATGTATGATGGGTATATGGGTATGGGACTATGGGATGGAGGATAATCATTATAATTTGTTATAACTAACCACAGTTAGTTACTATGCCCGGGCAACACCGGGCTCTTCAGCTAGTACCTAAATATTACAGTGAATTACACCTCTCCTTTGTAAACTGACAAGAGGCTAATTAAAATCTGTCTGTGGCAGAGTTTAACAGGACATTCTTTACTCCTCCACACTGATTTGTTACTCACCCAATGCACTTCAAAACTTCTCCTCAGTATCACCCATCTTCTGGAATTCTGTGCCTCATCCAGAACATTCGGAAATTTTGGACAGAACTTGAAAATGCATCTCTTTAAGAACGCTTACAACTTGCAATAACCCACCTCACCACCACCATAGCTGCCGCAGCCCCCTTAACCTACTGTGTCCTTCTCCATTATCCTGTAGATTGTTAGACTGCAAGTGCAGGGTCTGCTCCTTTCTGTACCAGCATTGTTAGTTTCAAACTCGAATCCCCACTTTTCATGTTTGCCTTCTGTTATGCAGCCAATAAGCATTGGGATTGCCTGCAAGTTATTGTAATGCTGTAACTGTCTGTGATTGGCAAGCCATGAGCTATCATCAGGGGTTATAAAAGAAAAGGCACTTACAGGCTCTAATGCCATTGCAAAGCTCTATGACAGTTACTATTGGAGGGAGAGCATTTGTCCAGGCATGTGTGGGCACAGTTTAAAGAATCAGAGTCCTGTAACGTTGATACTGGTGCTGAAACTGAACCATCATACTAAATATCTTTGTAATGGCTAATTTTGTCCTTTGCTGTTTGTATCAAATACAATCTGCATTTAGCCTAGAGAGGGAGAGAGTGGCCTGAGCTGGAAAAGTGGCTGAATATAGTCTCCAGGCAGGGATTAGGACTTTGCAGTACATTGATAAATATATAGCGGCAATTGAGCACATTTTTCTTTTTTGGTGAAAAAATTCACTATATTGTCAACCATAGAGTAAGGTGATTTGTTGCACATTTATGTGTTATATAACACTACAAAAAAGAGTTAAAACATTTTTCTTCATTCAATTACTAATCTACATACTATTAAGTCATCTGTAGTACATTTTGGTGGCATGTAACACTGCAAAAAAGAGTTGAAAACATTTCTGTACTTAATTACTCATCCATAGAGTGACCAGATAAATATCAGAGCCAGAGGAAGTTGGTGCAACTAATGAGCAGACTGAGGTGTCTAGGCTGTTCGGAAGAGAGAAGGAGTTGAGCCAGGACAAGGGCTGGAGAGATGCTAGCGGGCCTGCTAGATGGAAGGTATCAATAGTTGGCATCCCTGGGTGATGTCTTTGCCTATGACTGGCAGCAGGGATGAGGGTACATAGCTCATTCACACAGCAGGCAGTAGACATGGAACATTTGCCTTGAAGGTTGCAAGAGCTGATGGCTGGAATCAGGGTCACATTTCACAAAATGGAGGGGTATCATCGCTTGGGTAATTAACAGACCTGGGAGAGGCTCCTCGAGGCAGCTCAAGGTGGGGCTACTACCAACTCTGAGAGATCAGATTGTCTTTGGGGTTACCCACCACCTATGCTGGAGCAGGCAATAGTGCAGGTAACAAAGGGGGCTCTCGCCCATATCAACTTGTGGGGGGTTCTGTCACTACCCAAAGATGGGTCACTTACAGCTCAGGCACCAGGGAATCAGGCCCCAAAAAGCAGGTGAAGGCAGTCCCAAGGCCTCCCGAGGATGGAGAAGAAGAGGATTACTATATTACCCTCCTTAAATTTTTTTCCTTTGTACATAGCCTTTATGAGTGTAGGGGTACTGTGCCTACACTTTAAAAATATGTGAAAAAGGCATGTCAGTTGTTGCCTTTAAGGGGTATATAGATGACTGGATGATGCTCCTTATCATTTTTTTCCTGGCTTTGCACTTTCTGCAAAACCTTTGTGAGTGTAGGAGTACAGCAACTACACTTTAAAAATATTTGAATGAGGCACGTCAGTTGTTGCCTTTTAGGGGTCAATGGATGCCCTTCCTTATAATTTTTCCTGCCTTTGCCCTTTCTGCAAAGCCTTTCTAAGTGTACGATTACATCAACTAAAACATAAAAATATTTGCATTCAAACATTTTTTATGGTTTCTATTAGTTATCCATGCTGTATTAGGTGCTTTCTATAACATTTAAGGAAGTAGAAGATGAGGAGGAACAGTAGCTGGCCGAGGCTAGTACCCACATAATCTTTGTGCCGTCTCTCCTACGTAGATGGGCTGGAGGAGATGGAGAGTAATAATAATGTTGGAGACAAGGAAATGATTACTGATGGGAGCTTAGCACATATGGCAGTTTATGTACCATTGCCTTTCCCTGTGACCTTGTCATTACATTCATCTTGGCCAAAACGAGTACTGTTTGTTCACCTTGCTAGACCCATGCTACAAGGAGAACCTTGCATTCCTTCTTAGTGAGGCGGAGAGGTCTACTAAAATGATGCTATTGTAAAGTGCCATTGTAGAAAATATGTTCAAAAAATTTCCAACAGACATTGCTGGCTGCAAGGGGCAAGCTGCCTGGCCCAACCAAGGAGGAGAGGCAAGGAAGACACACACCAGATACAGCAGAGTCTGGGGTACACAGTCAAAGTTCTGGGCCAATTTCATGACTCCTGATGACAGGGTATTTTTGACGAGGAGGGAAACGTTTTTGAAGATGGTCATGCAATGCCTGGCCAACAAAACCAGCATGCTCCCTAATTCCTCTGCGACCTTCAGCTATTGGTTCTCAAAACTGGACACCTGGCATGAGGGGCTTCTCTATGTCTTAGAGGTGTTCTTGTTTCCCTGTCGCTAGCGTCTTGTCTGAGTAGGCATGTAGTGACACCCGCAGAGTCAAAACAGACACTTTCACCTGTCAACAGAAAGGGCTGACAGGCTCACTCTGATACAAATGAACAAAGATTGGATTATCGCCAACTTTTCCACACCACCTGATGACACAAGCAATAAGGTGTTTTTAATCTTCAATCTTTGAATGAGGCAGTACAGTTGTTGCCTTCAAGTTTCTATGGATGAATGGATGACCATACTTATAATTTTTTCCTGGCTTTGCACTATGTGTAAACCATTTGTGAGTGTAGGAGTACATCAAGTACACTTTCAAAATATTTTAATGAGGTCCTGCAATTGCTACTTTCAAGTGTCTATGGATGGCTGTATCAACGCCCATATCAATTTTTCATGGCTTTGCACTTTGTTCAGAGTTTTTATGAAAGAAGGAGCATATAAATTACACTTTCTTAATTTTTCAATGAAGCCTTCCAGTTGTTGCCTTTATGGATGAGCCTGCTAATAAATGTTTCCTGGCTTTGCACTGTGTGCAGAGCCTTTTTGAGTATGCCAAAATTGCTAGAGCAATGGACACAAATTATGGGCCATAGTCCAAAATGTGGGAAACTCCCATTGCAATTAGAACAATACGAAAAAAGGAGCATGTATAGCTCAAGAGAGTTGAAAAAATGTAAATATTAGTAGGTGGTCAAACTGGCGAAGACAAAAAATGTATGACAACTCAACAAGCAATTAGCAGATGTTAGTATGAGAGCAGCTCAATATATATATCATGTACAACCTGTTAGTCATAACATTAGTATTGATAAATAATTATGAACTAACCCAGAAAAGGGAAGATAAAAAAGCATTGTACAGAGTGATACAATGGTGCCATATGTGAGCCAGATGGAGCTCCTGTGTCCTGAACGCAAGCACACATTAATGATAATGGAAGGTCTTGTATAATAAAGTTATTTTGCGTGCATCGCAGGGACGCCATGTGATGTAAGTCATATTGCATAAGAAATAACAACACTGTGGAACAGGTTTTAAAGTTATTGCTCCTTCATAAAGTGCAATGTGCATGGTTGTGTCAAAAATCCCCGACAAGCCTTTATGAGTGTAGGACTATCACAGCTACACTTTGTTCAGAATATTTGAATGAGTTACCACAGTTAATGCCTTCAAGGGTGTATGTATGCTTGCAATTTTTGGCAAGCTTTGCACATTGTGCATAGCCTTTATGAATCTACGAGTGCCACTACATGACAATTTCAACAGCATATGTATGAGACCCTCCTTTATGTCTGCAGGAAGTATCTGAGTCCCTCTTCCATCACATTTTGCTTCCTTCATAAATTAACAAATATTTCAATTTTGGTTTACTTAAATTATAATTTTTTAAATCCTTTTTAAATTTGTCCTTATATTCAAGTCATTATACAGGAAAGAACGTTTCTTAACATGTTTTCCGATAAACTGCAATTTCTCATTTATTTTGAATGTTTTATTGTCAGTCCCTTAAAGTGGAGTAAAAGTATGCCACCATTATTCTTATCCATGATCTGGAAGTCAGAGATTCATCCAGGGTTCTTCCCCATGCTGTTCTCCTTCCATTAAGCACTTTTTCCATACATATCAACATTTTCACTGCCCCCAGACCACCTTCTATGGTCTGCTGGAAAAATGCTTGGATTTCCCATTGACTCCAATTATGCTTGTTACTCAAAATGAGCATCCAAGCATTAGGAATTGCTCGGTTTCAGTAACGAGCATTAGAGCATTTTATTGCTCTCTCATCACTATTTGATTTTTTGCTGAAATTTTAAAAGTTTCTATATAACCCTTGCTGTACGCATCATGGAATCAATCATGCTCTAAAAAAATGAATAATGATAAAATGCATCCATTTTCAGGAACACTATCCTGAATAAAAGGAATTTCACCTTTCAGCATGACCACCTAACCTTAAGCATACTTCTACATTAACAAATTAATGGCTTTGCAGGAGGAAAATCAAGTTTTTTTTGAGTAACCTAGCTAGAGTCCAGAGCTGAATCCAACTGAAAATCTGTGGAGATATAAGAGAAACCCTTGCAAATCTGACAGATTTGTATAGAGATTTAAGAAAAAGAGTTTGCAAAGATTGTCAATTCTTAATGTGCTATTCTCATAGACTCCTACCCAAAAAGACTTAGTTCTGTCAAAAATTTCAAGAGTACTTCAACAAAGTATCAGTTTACAGGTGTGTATATTAATGTAACCACATTATTTTAGTTATTTATTTTTCTTTTTACACCAGAAAAGATTTCAGTTTATTTTGTAACTGACTTGTAGAGATAATGGTTACCATTAAGGGTGGAAAAGGTTCTAAAATTTTTTCTCTTGGTATGATTATGACAAAAACCTGGAGCAATGATTAAGAGCTGCTAAGCTCTAAACGTGTCTGTTCTGTCCCACCTTCGGTGGTGACAAAAGTTGGATTTTTTATACTTTGTCCAATAAAGGAAATTTCTCCAGGAACGGGAAGCTGGATTTCTTCTATTCAAAAACCTGGTATTATACCAGAAGTGTGAAGAATTTTTACATCCATTGAATGGAAGCAGCCTAGTTGCTATGATGTCTTCCATACACTGCATACCTGTATGAGGGATATTTGATCTTCATTATTTTCTGTACCTCACATACAGAAGCATGAAGTAAAAAACATAGCAGTGTGAAGAACATTATACAGTTCTGGGAAGTACAGTTGTAAATCCAGCACTGAAGTTAGATAAACTCTTACTGGAAAACCAAAGAAGGATCTGTCTCTCTGTGCCTCTCCTTCCTCCTCCTCCATCAATAGGTTTCTAGACAACTCTAGTCAGAATCCTCAATGACTTGGCAGTCCTTCTTGTTTGGATGAAAACACATTTTAGCAGTTTTTCAGGGTGAATGATAAGTTCAAAAGGCAGGGTAGGAGAAGAAATTGCTTATTAGTAGAGAACGAGGCAGATTCTCAGAAGAGATGTATTACAAATTGTATTAGAATTGCTCGTACAATTGATTTAAAGAAATGTTTGCTGAAACAACAAAGCTCTTTTAAAATAAAATATGTCCCTGATAATAATTCATAAATGACTTTAGGGGGACATTTTCCCTTCACATTTTCTTTAGATTTTTCTTTTTATTATGCAGTTTTCCTCTGTAACTGGGGCACCCAGCACCCTGTGGTGACATCAGTCACTGGCAGAGCTGATCTACGTCTAAGATTCTTATTTAATGCTCTGTAAACAGAAACAGAAGTGGTAATTATCAGCATCTGAGTTGACTTTAGGGTGTTTGGTTGTCTCTGAAGATATACTTCAAGGTCCTATAAATTGACCATAAATTCATAATGCTGCGAGTTGAAAACAGAGGACTATGTCACACAACTATCCTCTGTGGTATTTCACTAGTTAAATTCAATATGCCAAACACATTGATGCTTTAGAACAGTTAGGCGTTCTAATGTAACAAAAGCAATACAAATATTGCCAAATTATTTTTCAAAAGAAATACTGGATCATCTCTATAATATACTGACTATTGAGCTTCTAAAGGGCTTCAGTTTATAGAAAAAATGCACATTTTGATAAATAGGACAATGGAAAGATTCTGTCCGGGGACAGTTAATCCCAGCACCAGGAGGAAAACTTTACCTCTGTTCAAAAAATATCAGAGAAGCTGCATATTCATGACAGTAGCTGTTGCGAAAAAATCAGATCATAACAGAAAACAGATGTTCCACCGGCTCTGTTTGTCCTCACGCTGTGCTGGCAGCTGCATTGTGCTTTGCAGAGGACAGATCATTTTTATTGTGATAGCTATTTCTTAACGTTAGTTTCTATTATGTCATTTCATTTTAAGAAATTAAGAATGGAAAGATCACTAATCAGGAACTGTCAAATATGCCCTGGTACTGGTAACTTCTATAGAAGGCTCACTTACAGTATGTGTGATATTACTGTTTAGACTTTTAGCTGCTGTATGTTGAAGATTGCTGTGTTTTGTATGAATGAAGTAATATTCAGATTTGTAAAAGACATTCAGCAAAGCTACATCATGTGAAGTTTTCTTCAAAAATTAGAAGGATAGGCTACAAATTCATTTGAAACAGAGGACATAGAGGAATTGGGGTATCAAAAGAGAGTTTATTGTTCATGTAATAATTTGAGACATAATGAACAGCATATCACTTTTGCATTGCTTTAAGAAAACCCTTGTTTTTCACTTTTAAATCTGATGATTTGTTATCAAGTTTATTTAGATGTGCCAGTTATTTTTTCAAAGAAATAACCCTTTCAATGTTTAAAGGGAACCTGTCAGCAGGATTGTGCTCAGTAAACTACAGACACTGTCAGGGGGCATCATTATGATGTACAAAAAAGTGCAGACACTATGACAATGGAAGCCAGACCCTGACGGTAAAGTGCAAAATCAATAAAAAAATTACCTATAAAGCGAGCATCTCATAAAGTGCATGATAACATGCACTACACTTGTTTATTATTCTTGTATATATTACACTTGTCTATAATTCCCCTTTTGACATGTAAAGCACCATGGAATATATGGCGCTATATAAATGCATAATAATAATAATAATAACATATGTAAAATAAGAACATTGGGCGTGAGAGGGGTTAAATAGGACCTCCTATTATGTGCCCAAATTAAAAAAAAACTATGAAGTTGTATATAAGTTATGTGTCATGAAAGCAAATAACATTAGTACAAAATGCATAAAATTAGCCACAAAATGATGGCAGGCAAGTAAATTAGTGAAAAATTGGTGCTAAAGGTGCATATAGTGAATTGCAATGGTTATAAGTTTATCTGCAAGTGCAGGACAGAAAGTATGCCAAAGATGCGGGCAGGAGATAACAATATCTCATAAAAGGAATATATCGCTCATTGCATGGAAAGGCAGGTGGATAGGCAGGAGCACATTACCTTGGGGGTGGTGGCTGAAGACGCGTGTTTCGTGGTAGCTCTCGCGAGGGGCGTTTCACTTTGCCCCTGCAAGAGCCATAAAAATAAAAAATCATATTTTATTCCACAAAAATGATCTTTCTGTCCCCAATTTTTTATTTTCACAAGGGTAATAGGAGAAATTGGACATTAAACGTTGTTGTGCAATTAGTCCTGAGTAGGCTGATACCCCATATGTGGGGGTAAACCACTGTTTGGGTGCATGGCAGAGCTTGGAAGGGAAGGAGTACCGTTTGACTTTTTCAACGCAGAGTTGGCTGGAATTGAGATCAGAAGCCATGTCGCTGTTTGGAGAACCCCTGATGTACCTGAACAGTGGAAACCCCCCAACCCTAACCCCAACACACCCCTAACTCTAATCCCAACCCTAACCCTAGCCCTAACCCTAATCCTAGCCCTAACCCTAGCCCTAACCCTAATGGGAAAATGGAAATGAATATATTTTTTACATTTTATTATTTTTTCCCTAACTAATGGGGTGATAAAGGGGGGTTTGATTTACTATTTATAGCAGGTTTTTATGTTTGGCAGCTATCATACGGCAAAAGATGATTTTTATTGCAAAAAATAGTTTTTGCATTACCACATTTTGAGAGCTATAATTTTTCCATATTTTGACCAACAGGGTCATGTGAGGTGTTATGCTTTGAGGGACTAGTCGACGTTTTTTATTGGTACCATTTTCGGGCACATGACATTTTTTGATCGCTTTTTATTCCGATTTTTGGGATGCAGAATGAACAAAAAACAGGAATTCATGAATTTCTATTGGGGGTGCGTTTACACCGTTCCGCATTTGGTAAAATTGATAAAGCAGTTTTATTCTTCGAGTTAGTATGATGACAGCGATACCTCATTTATATCATGTTTTTATGTTTTGGCGCTTTTATACAATAAAAACAATTTTATATAAAAATAATTATTTTTGCATCAATTTATTCTGCGAGCTATAACTTTTTTATTTTTTTGCTAATGATGCTGTATGGTGGCTCATTTTTTGTGGGACAAGATCACGTTTTCAGCGGTACCAGATTTATTTATATCCGTCTTTATGATCGCGCGTTTTTGCAATTTTTGTACAGCAGTATGATGATAACGCATTGTTTTTTTGCCTTGCTTTTTTTTCTTTTTTTTGAAGGGGTTCACTAAAGGGGTTAAATAGTGGGACAGTTTTATAGGGTGGGTCGTTACGGACACAGCGATACTAAATATGTGTACTTTTATTGCTTTTTTATTTACAAAAAAAAGAATTCATTAGGGAATGTTTTTTTATATAATTTATTTAGGAATGTTTTAAAATTATTTTTACATAATGTATTTTTTTTTTACTTTTTTACATTTTCCCTGGGGGGGACATTACTATATAAAGTCAGATCGCTGATCTGACAGTTTGCAGAGCACTGTGTCAGATCAGCGATCTGACAGGCAATACAGGAGACTTGCTGATGCCTGCTCTCAGCAGGCACTGAGAAGCCATCTCCATGCAGGACCCGGAAGGCCCCCGCGGCTATCTTGGATCCAGGGGCCTGCAGGGAGGAGGCCCTCAGAACAATTCAAGCACATCACATTGTTCTGTTGGTCTCAGGGAAGCACACAGGAAGCCCCCTCCCTGCGTGATTCTTCCCTATGCCCCCGGTACACTGCGATCATGCTTGATCGCAGTGTGCCATGGGTTAATATGCCTGGAGCGGTCTGTGACCGCTCCTAGCACATAGTGCCAGGTGTCAGCTGTGATAATCAGCTGACACCCGGCTGTGATCAGCTGTGCTCCCCCGTGAGCGCAGCTGATTTCTATGACGTACTATCCCATCCATGGTCATTAAGGCCCAGGGCACATGGACGGGATAGTACGTCATATGACAGAAAGGGGTTAAACTGAAGCTCCTGCTGGGAACTCAATGGTGCCGGCAATGGCCGACGCTGTGTCCTTATTAATGGGATTCAGAAAGCCAACAATAACCCTTCTTCTGGTAACAGTGGCCGGTCTCCGGTACCTTCCACTGACCCTAGTGCATATACTGTAGATGCCTACAAGGCTACGGGCCACGGTACTGTCTAAGCCCAACATGACTCCTGCATAACTTTTCTCACAGTCTCATTCAAGCAAGCCCAAATTGGCTGATGGTAGCACAGGTCACGGCCTTGGAAGAGCCCAACTTGGCTCAGCAGGTGTTTACTGACCCAGTCATTGTGCAATTGTCTGTCCTGTGCCCAGTCACTCTTAAGGGGCACGTGTGTAGTACTCACGGACACGGAGCGTTCGGCGTCTTGCTTACTGGTAGTCGCCGGCACACCCTGCACGTTCTTCTCCTCCTCTGGTCCCTGCTGCTGACGTCAGGGAATGGCGGATGTTGGCCTGCACAATGTTGGTTATCCCCGGATGGAGCACTTCCTTCCCTGTCTACAGGACACACCAGACTCTGCACTCTCTACAGCAGTCCCTGTCACCAGATTGCTGCTGGACACTCTTGGCTCTGCTCTGTGTGCATGATTCTGCTCTGTGTGCACGGCTCTACAGGCAACAGGGGCCCTCTCTATGCAGTCCATCTCAGCGCTGGTACTCTGTGCAGGGGACAGGGAAGCAGAGTGCACCGCTCACTGTGCTCCTGCGTGCTGCCCTGGATGGCGCCAATCTCCTTCGTGCGCTTTTCCTTTTTATATGCCGACTGCTGGGCGTGCTTTCTACCTGTCTCTCCCCACCTCTCTAGGTCAGCAGGAAGGTCCCTCTCTCTCACGCTTCCCTCAGGCTGCAGGAGAAGGTCCACCTCCTCCAAGCTGTCCCCGGGAACAGAGAGTGAAGTCTTTCTAGTTCCGGACCCAGCATGCAGGTACCCATGGTCTGGTCAACCTCCTTACAATTATACCGCACAATAATCAGTGTAAAAAATATATTAAACCAATTCTTCACCTGCTATTGATTTGTACAATCTGCCTCACAAAGATCACAGTAAGGCTCGGCTCACATTTATTCTGCACTCCACACTGAGCACTTACACTGGTGTTTCCATGTAAATTTCTTAAATACGTGATTCATACGGAATCCATGGTGGAAGATTTCCTATAATGAAGCAGATGGAGATGGATGACGTCTAGCCTATGAGCTGGTGGTGTCAGACTGTAACACCGATGTGTTTGTACCTTGTTTCCCTGGCGTTACTCTGCATGTCTCTGCTTTAACCCTTTGCTCCTTTCCCCCTAATTAGCTGGGATACTGTTGTCTGTTACCTGTATGGATGCTGTTCAGTTCCCTGCTTTGCTGTGTAGCCTTACATGTGTTGTAGAATCTTTGCTCCGCTGCATGACCATCTGCATGTGCAGTACCTGGCTGCCGCTGTGGAAGCTAACTGCAGTTTGTGAGGTCCTCTGCAGCTGGTGCATTACTTTCAATGTGTGTCCAGGCTTGCAGCCACTGACAGGTGCCTTAAGCCTCAGTTCCTGTGCTGGCCATGCTGTACAGAAGGGGGCTGGAGGTGAGCACAGCTTAGTGGAGGCCCCCATGACTGCGCTGGGACATGGAGGGTTTTTGGACAGGGTGGGCTTGGTTTGGATCAGTGGAGGCAGGATAGGGGAGGAGTGGGGGAGGAGTGGTTACGGGGAAAAGAGAAAAAGTGCGGGGAAAAACCGCACTCTGGCGCAGGAAGACACCGGAAGCAGACGGGAGCAGACCCCATACCTGAGCTTGATGGAGTCGGTGGATGCGCTGATCGGCAGGCTGCGGGACACTGCAAGGTCCAGGCGAGGAGGGTGGTTGGAGGAGCAGCTGTCCTCTCTGCTTGAAGGCACCGGGACCCGAAATAATGCAGGCGGGAGGAGGAGGATGCGGCCCCCGGAGAGACTGTCACCGGAGGTATCCACGCGCAGCAGGCGCAGGCTCCGGAGCCCCTCCGGGGACCCTGTGGAGGCCGGGTGCAGCGGCATGGCTCACCCCCGCTGCGCCACCTCCGGCAGGAATCCAGCAAGCCGGCCGGTGGGTGCAGGAAGCTGGCGGGTAGCCGCGGTGCAGGCCACACAGGAAGTGAGGGCTGCACCGGAAGTGCGGCATGCACCAGCACCGCGGGCGGCAGCACGGGCCTGCGGCACACCCGGGAAAGGCGTGGCCTCTCGGGGGCATCAGGCGGCAGCGGGACGCGGGAGGAGGCCGGCGACGGCCAGCCATGATGATGCTGGGGACAACGGAAGCAGCAGCGCAATGGGCACCCTGGGTTGTCGCCTGATTGAGGGACCAGGGAGGAAGAAGATGCAGCAGAGGGCTCCGGCGGGCAGGCAGCAGCATGGGGTCGACCTGCTGCCGGGCCCTGGCAATCAGCAGATGTCCAGAGGAGCGGCGGGCAGCAAGGACGAGCTGCCTGGCAGGGGCGGCAATCAGCGGCTGTCCAGAGGACCGGCGGGCAGTGAGGGCGAGCTGCCTGGCAGGGGCGGCAATCAGCGGCTGTCCAGAGGAGCGGCAGGCAGCGAGGATGAGCTGCCTGGCAGGGGCCTGGGGACGTACCGGTCTGATCGACCGGAGTCTCATGGACGGTCGAGGTCAAGATCACGGCTGAGGTCGGTGGTTCGGCGCGCTACGGGAGCTCCGGTCCCCCCTGGTGACGAGGAGGCCAGGGGCGCGGGCCTGGAGCAGCTGAGCGGCACTGAAGATTCCGACTACAATGGAGAGCGACAGTGGGCTGGAGAGCGGCAGGATTCGGGATGTCCGGCTGGTGGGGACGCAGCACCCGTGCAGCTTGGTGAGAATGAGTCTATGTATTGTTTGTTGCCCATAGGGGCTGTAGCTAATGAAGTGGAAGGGAGTCGGGGGTTAGGATTGGCCGAACGGATGGGGGGAACCAGTGGGTCAGAGGCGCCGTGGCTGCGTGATATTTTGCTTAGCATGTCGCACATTTTAAGGAGGATGGAAGGGGGGGTGACAAGCGGGTCAGGGGTGTCACCAGCGGGGGGCAAGGACCTCGGGGATGGGGTCTGGGCCAGCCAGGGCGAGCGAGGCATTGAGGTCGGTTGGGGGGAACAGGTAACGGTGGCAGTGGGACCCGTGTCCGGGGTGTCAGCGGCGAGCACATGGATCTCGGGGTTGGGGTCTGGCCCATGCCTGGTGGGCGAGGCTTTGAGGCTGGTCGGAGAGGAGCAGGTACCAGGGGCAGGAGTATCCGTGTCGGTTCAGACGGAAAAGGGGAAGGCGGATTCGGTGAAATTGGATGACCGAGCAAAAGGGGAGGTGTATGTGTGCTTTGAGGGGCCGTTGGGAGCACACTTCAAGAAAGAGGTGAAAGAGAAGATTTGGCAGGATGAGTACATGGAGATTTTCTCCCTCCTTCCGTTGGAAAAGTTTAACTTGGATAGGGGAAAGAAGGATGATAGTAAGAAGGAGGAAGTGGAAAAGCAGAGGTGGCGGCTGATCCCCAGACATTCGTTAATTGGCTGCAAGCGTTTGTAATATTGGCAAGTGTGATTGGGGAAAAGTATCCTGACAATTGTTCCGGCCTGTTTTGTTATTTGGATGCGATTGGGGAGGTGCATCGTACATACGGAGGTCAGGCATGGCTGCGCTACGATGAACAATTCAGGCAGAGGAAGGCGGTGCAGCCGGAGATTCGGTGGGACCAGAAAGACATCGGGCTTTGGTTAAAGGTGATGGCGCCAGTTAGGTACGGGCAGTCCTTTCTTGGCGGTGGAGGTAGTGGCAACCAGCAGGGAGGACACGGAAGTGGTAGTCAAGGGGTGTCGGGGGCGAGAGAAAAGTCAGGAACATGCTGGCAGTTCAACGAGGGTCAGTGCAAGTACAGCAGTACCTGGAAGTTCAAGCATGTTTGCTCCCATTGTAACGGTAGCTCGCATGGAGCATCAAAATGTTTTAGGAAAGCAAAGGGTAAGCCAGCAGTGGCGGCCGGTCAAGGGGGAGACGCCGGTGAGGCTTCAAAGGATGGTCCCCTTTCTAAGTAGGTACCCTGATCAAGGGAAGGCTGAGGTGATACGGAATGGTTTTGCAGAGGGTTTTAGAATCCCTCCTCCCAGCCACACGGTCCCCTTTTCGATTAAGAATTTGAGGTCGGCTGACCTGTATTCAGAGGTGGTGAGTGCAAAAATAATGAAAGAGGTGGAATTGGGTAGAATGGCAGGTCCATTTACGTCGTTCCCAGTAGAAGGGATGATTGTTTCCCCGTTGTGGGTGGTTCCAAAGAAGGAACCAAATAAATTCAGGTTGATCCAACATCTATCTTATCCAAAGGGGTTGTCGGTCAATGACGGCATTGATCAAGAGTTGTGTTCGGTAGTTTATACTTCTTTTGATACGGCTGTGCAATGGGTTTGCAGGTATGGCGAGGGGGCCTTGTTGGCAAAAACCGACATTGAATCGGCCTTCAGGTTACTACCGGTACACCTGGATAGCATTCGCTTGTTGGGATGTTTTTGGAGCTGCGGTTACTATTTGGACAGATGTTTGCCGATGGGTTGTGCAATTTCGTGTTCACTGTTGGAGACGTTCAGTACTTTTTTGGAATGGGTGGTTAGGGATGTTTCCAGTGTTCCGTCCGTGATTCATTATTTGGAAGATTTTTTGTTTATAGGCCCATCAGATTCACCCCTATGTCGAAATATGCTGGCCGCGATGGAATGGGTGGCAGAGCTTTTTGGAGTACCGAGAGATAAGACCGAGGGCCCTTGCACGGTCTTAAGTTTTTTGGGTATACTGATTGGCTCAGAGAAAATGGAGTGTTGGTTACCGGAGGACAAATTGTTGTAGCTAAGGCTGGAAGTACAGAGAGTTGAGAGACTGCGAAAGGTGACATTGAAAGAATTGCAGTCGCTGCTAGGAAGGTTGAATTTTGCCTGTAGGATCATGCCCATGGGCCAAATTTTCTGCTGTAGGTTATCTGGCGCGACTTCGGGAGCATGGTTGGCGCACCACTTTATTCGTTTGAATAAGGAACACCGGGAAGATCTGGCGGTTTGGCAGCGTTTTTTGGAGACTTACAATGGTAAATCTCTGATACAGCAGGAGATATTGAATGATTTCGATTGCGAAATTTATACTAATGCAGCAGGAGGTGTTGGTTATGGAGCTTATTGATAGGGGCGTTGGAGTGTTGGGAGCTGGCCGGAGTGGTGGCGTCACAAAGGTCTCACAAAAAATTTGTCTTTGTTGGAATTGTTCCCCATTGTGGTGGCGGTTTTGATTTGGGGTGACATGTTTGAGAACTGCAGGGTTAGGTTTCATTGCGGCAATATGAGTGTGGTGTCAGTGATCAACACTTTGTCTGCTTCATCCCCCCCGGTGATTAAGCTAGTGAGGGAACTTGTCTTATGGTGCCTTGAATTGAATGCGTGGATTTCGGCGGTGCATGTCCCAGGTGTACAAAACTCTATAGCGGATGCTTTGTCTCGTTTGCAGTGGGAGCGTTTCTGGGAGCTGGCACCAGGCGCAGAGACCTCCGGAGCGGAATGCCCTTCTCACTTGTGGTGGATCGTTATGGAAGAGCAGGAAGGTTGATTCGTGAGTCGGTGTCGAATCAGACTTGGTCGTCATATGAGGCATCATGGCGAATATGGCAGAGTTGGATGTCCCATTGGGGACGGCTGTCGTCTATGGAGGAGAAGATGTCAGGGGGTTTGTTTTTGGTCGGTAGGGCAGCGGAAATGGGTTGGTCTATTTCGAAGGTTAACAAATTTGTTGCTGGTCTGGCGTTCGGTTTTAAGATGGAGGGTTCGGTTGATGTGATGAAAGATTTCCTCGTAAAGCAAGCTCTAAAAGCTTTTCTTGAGGGGTAACCAAAGTGTTGACAGGCGTAGACCGATAACTTTTAGTGTATTGGAACGGTTGGGGAGAGTCCTAGAGACGATTTGCACTTCTAATTTTGAGGCAACATTGTTCAAGTTAGCTTTTTCGTTAGCGTTCTTTGGGGCTCTGCGTATAGGCGAATTAGTGTCTCACAGTAGGGGCAGGGCTGGCGGTCTGTTGGCAGAGGACGTGGAATTTGGGGCGGGAGGTGTTGTGTTTTGGATTCGGCGTTCGAAAACCGATCAGTTAGGAAGAGGTAGGCGGGTGGTGTTGGGGAGCGTTGAGGGGGCTTTGATGTGCCCCAAAAGGTGTTTGCAGTTGTATTGGCATTTGTGGCTGGGTTGGGTAGGCCCATTGTTGTGCCATGAGTGCGGGGCATTTTTGTCCCATTTCCAGTTCATTGCATTGCTGAAAAGGGGTTTGGGGGAGTTGGGCCTTCCACCAGACGCGTATGGGTCCCATTCTTTTAGGATTGGGGCAGCACCTGAGGCTGACAGACGTGGCATGGGGGAGACGTGATCAAACATATAGGCCGCTGGAATTCGAGCCGATATCGAACTTATGTGCGTCATTGATTGAAGTGGTATGTCCTGTATGGTGGGAATTAACAATTCTTGTTGATGTTATGTATTTCAGGTCGCCATCCTTACTTGGCTTGGATTTTCGGACACTCGTTTGTTTATTGGGGGGCGCTTCGGGCGGACGCGAGGCCGGATGGTAGGCAACTGGGTTTTAACAGGGACCTGGTCGTTGTTCGATGGTTGGGTTTCTGAGGGATGGTATTGAGCAGGGCGTTTTCTGAGTTTTCCAGATTTGCCCATCTGGATACAGCTCCTGACATTTTGGTGGTGAATTTGGGAGGGAACGATTTGGGCATTAAACCTGTCAGGGAGTTGATCAGGGATATTCGATTCGACTTCCTTAGGTTGTGGACGTCTTTTCCCGGGGTCATGATTGTATGGTCGGATATTGTTCCCAGGCTCAAATGGAGAGTGGCTCGGTCCGTGAAAAGGATTAGTAGGGCTAGGGTGAAGTTGAATAGGGCCGTGTCGAGTTTTGTTTCAAGGAATGGGGGTATCAGTGTGCGGCATTTCAAATTGGAAGCTGGGGTGGGTAATTTTTGGAGAGATGATGGGGTTCATTTGAATGAGGTAGGGATTGATTTGTGGGCACTTGCGATGCAAGAAGGAATTGAGAGAGCGGTTGCATTGTTGGGGCACTCACGAGCCTGAGGTGGTCAGGGCTGTTCGTGTGTGGTGGGGTTCTTGGAGTTGACGCTGATTCAGCATAAAAAGGAATTGCAGGTAAAATTCCGGACAGTTAAATTGTGTGGGTGATCTGGCATTTGGTTACGGGCTCTGGACGGGGTTTTACCCCGGGAGCTGTTTGGTGGTTGGCCTTCCCGGAAGGGGATTTATGGTGCCCTCAAGCTGGTGGTGTACGGCTGAGGGTAACGTGGCGGTTGAAGTTCTCGTTGGACATTTTGCCAAATATTAAGCCAGATCTTTTATGGGCTCCAAGAACCCTCCCCTTCATGTAATTTAATATGGCATATTTAATATTTATTGTTAAACAATGTTTATGTTTTGCTTGTTAATAAACTGGCCGCTGTGGCCATAATTATCCAAAGAAGATAATGTGTGGTGTTGTTAATTTTATAGAAGGGGTTTGCTTGGCTACCAGCACGGGTGGGGCGTAATGGCAGTTTCAGGTAAGAAAAACCCATATTGGCCGTACGCTGTCGCTGTCATGTTTCTGTCTGTGCTTAGGGTGTGCACGGCCACACCTTCCCTGCTTTTGATAGGGGCAGTGTGTGCTCTTGAATTGCTGTCCCCAGCCAAATGCTGAGGGGCAGCTCCTATATAAAGTCCCTCTTTTCTTTTGAGCATTGTCAGAGCTTCACATTAGGTTCCTGAACCTAGCCATGTGGGTTTGGTCCCCCATGTTACTCCTGGTCTGCCTTGTGTTCAGTTCCTGTTCTGCCTGCGATTAGTTCTAGGAATAGTGATGTCTTTTGTCCCAGGACCTGTCCTGTCTATGTGATGGTGCCAAAGTCCTTGCCTTGAATATGGATTCCTGCTGTGTGAAAATCCTGAAGTCCTTCTGTGTCTTGAACCATGTCTTGAACCATGTACCTAGTGACTGTGAGTTTCCTGTAACCTGTGTCCTGTGAATAAACCTGTGTTCGTCTGCTGAAGATGGAGTCTGTTGTTCCTGCTGAGTGTCTACTAGGCTGTGCTCAGCCTACTATGCGGTGCTAGCTCCGTCCAGCCCCAGTCCAATCCTGCGGTGCTTGCACCATCCCGCTTGAGTTCCTTCCTATGTCCTATGTCCAGAGCCTGACAACCGCTGCCTGGTGCCTGGAGCCCAATGACCACTGTCTGGTGCCTAGATGTCGTGTCCGATGTCCAGAGTTTGGTGATTGCCATCTGGTGCTTGGAGCCTGATTACCACTGTCTGGTACCTGGAGGTCGTGTCAGATATCCGGATTCTGGTGATTGCCGCCTGGTGCCTGGAGCTTGATGACCGCTGTCTGGTGCCTGGAGGTCGTGTCCGATGTCTGGAGTCTGGTGATCGCTGCCAGATGTCCTGCCTGTGTCCCAATGTCTTGCCTGTGTCCCGATGTCCTACCTGTGGCTTGATGTCCTGCCTGTGTCTCGATGTCCTGCCTGTGTCCAGATGTCCAGTCCGTGGTTCTGGTGGTCCAGCCTGTGTTCCAGAGTCGGCCCCGCTTGTGTTCCTGGATGGGCTCCTCCTCCGTGTTCCTGGGGAGTCTCCAGTCTTGTTTTCCAGTAACTCTTCTGCCTGTGTCTCCTGGATCTGACCAGGCAATGTCCTGAGCTGCCATGCTGATGTTCCTTGACCTGTGCTGTCCATGTCTTGCCTGTGTTCTGGCATTCCCTGCCTGGAGCCGTGTCTGTAGTCCACAGTCAAGATGTCCTGCCTTTGTCCTAGATGTCCAGCTTGTGTCCAGATGTCCAGTCCATGACTCTGGTGGTTCAGCCTGTGTTCCATAGTTGGTTCCGCTCGTGTTCCTGGACGTGCTCCTCCTTCATGTTCCTGTGGAGTCTCCAGCCTTGTTTCTTGGGGATGGCTCTGCCTGTGAGTCTTGGATCTGACCAGCTGATGTTCTGTGCTGCCATGCTGATGTGCCTGGACCTGTGCTGTCCGGGTCTTGCCTGTGTCCTGATGTCCTGCAGGTTCCCTGGGGTCCTCCTTGTGATGACGTCTGACTGAGGTTGGTGTCTGATGTTCTCCTGCTGTGCCTGCACTGCACCTGAGGCCTGAGAGAGAGATTCTCCTGATATGCCTGTGCCAGATGACCCTGGACTGCATCAACCTGTGATCACCTCCTGCCATCGTCTGACCGAGGTCGGTGTCTGATGTTCTCCTGCTGTGCCTGCGTTATGCCAGAGGCCTTAGAGAGAGATTCTCCAGGTAAGCCCGTGCCAGGTGACCCTGGACTGCATCAACCCATGGTGACCTCCTGCCATCGTCTGCAAACCTGGGATATTTGCACTTCCTTGATGTGAGGAATCAGGAGCTAGGCATTGTGATGTCTTGTTTTTGTACTGTGACTTTGTTTAAGTAAACTTTATGTTTCTTCATACCTGAAGTTGTGTGGTGTGATCTAGTCCTGCATGTTGTCACCTTGCCCACATGCTCAGCTGCCACAGACCCCGATTGCTGCCCTTCCCTAGTCCGGGTAGGCCCGGGTCCCTCTATGTGGTCCAGTGGGTCCACATTCCATTACCACCTGGGATGCACGCCCCATGTCATCATGGCCTGGTGGTGTGGGAGCGTAAGTAAGCTAAGCTAACCAAGCTAAGCCGCGTCCCAACCCATCCTCCCGTCCCGATCGTCACACAGACTTATTAAGTCTGCATAAAAGTACGGTCGGTCACAGTTTTGTGCATTTCTGAAAAGAAGATCAACAGAGAACTGAGGCAAGACAGAGTCCAGAGTAACTCTGCTGCCTAATTAAAGTGAATATATGCCTCAGGGTTCTCATCTGAATTACGTTATTTGGTGATTTAGTTGGAAACCCCAATATAAGTGCTCAGCATAGAGTACATGATAAATGTGATCAAAATGTTATGCAAAATGTTCACAATAAAAGCTTCAAATCAATCCACAAAAGAAAGCAAGTCCCCACTCAGGTCCATCATCTGTCACTGGAAATGTAGCGGGCTTCTACATTACTGGCTGTACAAAGCTTCTGCAAAGGCAAAATTGCTCCTGACTAATGATGGGTGAACCTGAACAGTAAAATTCGGTTTCCGTACTGACCACCTACTGTTCGGGCACGGACCCCTTAAACTGACTTCACCAGGAAGTCTATGTTACTGTTTGGGTTCGGCATCCCAAACATCATGTGCTTCCTAAGCTGTCATCGGTGTGACGGCGCAAGAAACACCTGCGACTATGATCATTACCGCTGTCCAGAGAGCTGCAGGGACCAATCAAAAGGACTGTCCAATATCAGATGACACGATTCCAGGTGCCGAATAATGAGAAACGTGCACACTATATATTCCTAGGTAATTCTTACATTGGAATAGTAAACAGACAGAGCAAAAAATAAAATAAAGCACACAATATTATAAATTAAAACCAATGACTAAAAAACATAGCTGTTGCTTTAATAGTGAAACATGATTTCGTTACTCTTAGTTAGACCATTTTGTGATCTAGTATTCAGGTTGTAAATGCAAAAGGCTTCACGCGTGACGAGATGCCGTCTAACATCTCCCCCGTGTTCAGGCCTGCTAACCTGCTCTATGCCACTGACTTGAAAGGATGCGGTATCATGCATGCATGATATGTTATGAAGTGCTTGGCTGCTGCAGAGATGTTACAGTTAACAATCTTGTTATTTATAATATCCCCCCCAAATGTTCTGCAATGCGTGTTTTAAGTTTGCGTGATGTGCAGCCCACATATGACATTTGGCAAATAGAGCAATTGAGCATTTAATTTTATATACTACATTCATAGAATTACAATTGGTATACTGATTAGTATTAAACTGCTGTGAATTATCTTGATTACCAAATGCTTTTCTGATAAGTGCATGTCCACAAGTTCTACATTTATTGGTGCAACATTTGAAAAATCCATTAACTTCTATCCATGTTTTTTTCTTGGTCTTAGAGCTGAACATACTGGGTGAAACTGAATTACCAATTGTTTTTGCACATCTAGCTACTACATTGACTCCACTTTCCAAATTTGTTGCTACTATTTGGTCCTCATATAGGATGGGAAGAAATTTATGAATGATATTTAGAATTCTACCAAATTGTGGACTTTATTGTAAAGACACATATAATTGTTTTTACTTATTATCAATCACTGTATTTTTTTCTTTTGTAGTTGTTACTAAATCCAAGCTTTGATAAAGATCTAGTTGCAAATTGAAACACACTGCTTTAACCACTCATATTCACACTTCAAAGACTCTGCCAATGTGATGTGGCACCCTCAAAACATTCCAGCAGAATCTGAACCCCAATATGGCGCGTCTTCCTTTCTGAGTTTTGCACTGTTCTTCAAAACTCATTTTTTACCACATATGGGTTATCAGTGCACTCAGGAGAAATTGTACTACAGATTTGTGTTGCAATTTCTCTTTTCACCCCTTATAAAAACAAAACTTTGTGGCCAGAGCAGCATTTTTTTTGTGGGAAAATGTGATTATTTATGTTTATGGCTCAACATTTAAAAGTTTTTTCAAGTCTCTGGAGGGTTTAGGTGCTCACCACACATTTAGATATATTCCCTGAGGGGCCTAATTTCAAAAATGGTGTCACTTGTGGGCAGTTTTCACTGTATACACACATAAACACATGTTTTTTCAGATCCTCTGACTAACTTTCTTTTCTGAATATATTGTTGTACATCTATGATCCATTTATTTTGCATAAGTATTTCTTTGTGTCTATCTCACATTCTTTTGTTTTTATTAATTGTAAACTTATTACTGAAGAAGTCCATATAATTGTCGGAAACATCAAATATTATATACAGTGCATAATCTACGCATCTATTTTGGAGTGTCAAATATATTTTTACACTATCCCAATTTTGCACTCCAAACTTCAAATAGCACTCCCTCCCTTCCGAGCCCTGCTGTGTGCCTAAACAGTAGTTTTCCACCATACTACATATGAGTAACGGCATACTCAGGAGAAATTGCACAATAAATTTTATGGTGCATTTTTTCTTGTTATCCTTGTGATAATGTAAAATTTGGGGTAAAAACAACATTTTTGTGGGAAAAATATTTTTGTTTTCTCAGCTCAACGTTATAAAATTATGCGAAGAATTTGCGGCTTCAAGGAGCATACCACATATCTAGATAATTTCTTTGAGGGGGTCTAGTTTCCAAAATGGGATTCACATTTGGGGGTTTCCACTGTTTAGGCACATCTGGGGCTTTGCAAACACAACATGGCAACCGATATCTATTCCAGCTAACTTTTCGCTCAAAAAATTCAAATGGCACTCCTTCCCTTCCCAGCCATGCGCCCACACAGTCCCAACCGTAAAGTATGGTGGGGGAAACATCATACTTTGGGGATGCTTTTCTGCAAAGGGGACAGAACGATTGCACCTTATTGAAGGAAGGATGGGATAATGTATAGTGAAATTTTGGCCAACAACCTCCTTCCCTCAGTAAGAGCGTTGAAGATGGGTCATCATGGCTGGGTCTTCGAGCATGACAATGAACCGAAATACACAGCCAGTGCAACTAAGGAGTGGCTCTGTTAGAAGAATTTTAATGTCCTAGAGTGGCCTAGCCAGTTAACCATGTCTGTGGATAACCAATTTTCAACTTGTACGGTGCCAAGATGTGACTGTCCAGGCTGATAAACACTGAGGAATGAGCTTCTTCAAGCACAACCTCAGTGACCAGCGGTGACATCATCACATTTACCGCCTGTCACTGAGGCTACATTCCCGGCCAGGCCCCTGAACTACGGTGACCTCAGCACTGTGAGAAAAAGTGAGTTCACCACAGTTCATCTCAGTGAGTTCACCACAGTGAGCTGCAGTGAACTGCAGTGAACTCACTGACTTTTCTCACGGTGCTGATGTCACCGCTGTTCATGAGTCCAGCTGGGAACACATGATTGTGTCTACAGACAAATTTACAGAAAACATCTTTAGTGGATAGATAGTTGGCACTTTCTACAACACCTTGAGCTTGTCTCAGAACATTATATAAAGGAGTACATCCAAGTACTGGAACAGTAATAATCAAAAATACATTAGTTTTAGATGTTCTTTGTGTCATTTCTGATGGATTCCTTTCTTCATCAGCAGAAGAATCAATGGATGAGGAGACACAACTATTTGCTGGTAGCAGGTATTCTTCATCAGACAAAGAAAGTTGATTTTCAACATCACTTTCAAAAATGATTGCTTCAATCTCGTGATCAGTCAAACCATTTGACGAAGACTGCACCATTGTTATTGACTTAGATGTCATTCAACACAACGTCCATTACATTAGTGTAATGTTCCTAAATCAATAGGTACAAACACCCTAATTCAAATACAGTTTTCCAAAAACCTAGGTATGAGTTAAATCAGAGGGTGAGGGAGCAGATAAAAAATAATAATAGATATAAACATAAAAAATGCTTTCATTTAATTGAAAACATGGTAAAAGACAGGATTAAAATAATAAGAAAGGTGCAGGAAATGAAAGGAGGGACATAGGACTCAAAACTGGGAATTACAGTTTTCTTGCGTATGGGGTCTTGCATTGAAATCTGCTGCAATGACCCGGGTACTGCATTCACCAGACATCAACACAATTTCTGTCTGCTCCTCACGTGTTAACCTCTGCAACATGTCAATGGCTGTAATCAAAGAGAAGCTTGTAAATAACTCATGAAAGAATAAAGCTATGTTAAAACAAAGCACACCATTGTTTTTTCTGTGAAATTCTCAATAAGTTTGATGTGTCGCATGACCCTCTTCCCATTGGAAAAAATAAAGTTGGATCCAAAATGGCCGACTTTAAAATGGCCACCATGGTCACCACCCATCTTGAAAAGTTTTCCCCCTCCCATATACTAATGTGCCACAAACAGGAAGTTGATATCACCAACCATTCCCATTTTATTTAGGTGTATCCATATACATGGCCCACCATGTATATTGTACACTTCTGTCCACTCATTGTTGGTGGAACTATCACTATATTTTCAGGCATTTGTCTCATTTTTATTTTTTTATTGTATTTTCTTACTTATTTTTTCCATTTCTGTGTATTTTTCTTTTCTTTAATACAGGTATTGTAAGAATTCTGTATGGTCGAAAGTATTAGATCCAGTATGTCCTCATGCTGGTTCTGCAATATTTTGCTGTATTCATAATGAGTTTACATGTCTGATTTGATACTGCTTTAGGGACTAGGTATTATGGCTTTTGGGTTCCTTTAGTCTTCAACAAGATGGCTGCTGATAGCGCGCATGCTCACTGGGACTTGCCTGACACTTTGTCACTCCGGCGACCGTCTACTAAGCACACATTGTGCATGTCTATTCACATCATCGTGTGCTACGACACCCACATGCGCACTGCATGTTGACGGCGGCGGAGTAGGCGGTACTATGTGTGTGGAGTCAAGAGCACATGCTCCACTTATATCTGTGTGATTGCTCCCTATAAAAAGCACTATAGAGACAGGACATCTTTACCACTCCCCTTTGAGAAAGCAAGCACGTGAAACGCACGTCAGGGGTCGTGGGAAGGTTGCCTTGAGGTCCTGACTTATTATGAGTAAGTGTCCATCTCATTGTAGCCTCACAGGTGTAGACAGCACATAGATAAAATCTATTACTTTGCGAGACATGGTTATACTATTTGAATGATATCTTGCATCTGGATGTGACTGTCTATTTCTTATGCTTTCCCAGGTCATACTTTGGACCTGCAACCTTCCCTTAGTGTACCTGTTTTGTTTCCTCCTTTTTTTCTTACTTTGTATTGTGAATCATGCTTTATGTGATTGTGGATGTTTGTCTGACTGTTTAATAAACGTGATAATTTTTTAATTACTTGGTGGTGTTTTTTCTACTCCATTTTCTTGTGTTAAATGTGTTATTATTGGAGTATTTCACCCATCAATATTTCTCATTAATTTATTGGGAGAGTTGAAATTGTATCATGCTTTCAGCTTTTGAATATAAAACGTGCATTTTTCATTACTGTATCCGAGTGTTTTGTTAAATATGTTGTTGGCTACCTCTGGTTAATATCTGTTCTACCTTGGCCAAATGGGTGGAAGTCATTTCAACATTTTAAAGGATGTTTTTGCAATATGGAACTCAAAATATAAATTTATTTGCTGCAAATTTTTGTGGGCTTTTGGCTAAAGTTGGTGAATTTGAATTTCAAAAGATCCACTCATCTCTAATTAAAATATTTTTGTATAAATGTCAAACAGCATTTCTAATCTTAAAGTGCTTTCAGAGAATATGTACATGATCATTTAACCTCTTATGATATGCTATACAGTTGTGGCCAAAAGTATTGACACCCCTGCAATTCTGTCAGATAATACTCAGTTTCTTCCTGAAAATGATTGCAAGCACAAATTCTTTGGTATTATTATCTTCATTTAATTTGTCTTAAATGAAAAAACACAAAAAGTATTGTCCTAAAGCCAAATTGGATATAATTCCACACCAAACATAAAAAAGATGGTGGACAAAAGTATTGGCACTATTCGAAAAATCATGTGATGCTTGTCTAATTTGTGTAATTAACAGCACCTGTAACTTACCTGTGGCACCTAACAGGTGTTGGCAATAACTAAATCACACTTGCAGCCAGTTGACATGGATTAAAGTTGACTCAACCTCTGTCCTGTGTCCTTGTGTGTACCACATTGAGCATGGAGAAAAGAAAGAAGACCAAAGAACTGTCTGAGGACTTGAGAAACCAAATTGTGAGGAAGCATGAGCAATCTCAAGGCTACAAGTCCATCTCCAAAGACCTGAATGTTCCTGTGTCTACCGTGCGCAGTGTCATCAAGAAGTTTAAAGCCCATGGCACTGTGGCTAACCTCCCTAGATGTGGACGGAAAAGAAAAATTGACAAGAGATTTCAACGCAAGATTGTGCGGATGTTGGATAAAGAACCTCGACTAACATCCAAACAAGTTCAAGCTGCCCTGCAGTCCGAGGGTACAACAGTGTCAACCAGTACTATTCGTTGGCGTCTGAATGAAAAGGGACTGTATGGTAGGAGACCCAGGAAGACCCCACTTCTTACCCCGAGACATAAAAAAGCCAGGCTGGAGTTTGCCAAAGCTTACCTGAAAAAGCCAAAAGTAGAGCTTTTTGGGCAAAGGCATCAACATAGAGTTTACAAGAGAAAAAAAGAGGCATTCAAAGAAAAGAACACGGTCCCTACAGTCAAACATGGCGAAGGTTCCCTGATGTTTTGGGGTTGTTTTGCTGCCTCTGGCACTGGACTGCTTGACCATGTGCATGGCATTATGAAGTCTGAAGGCTACCAACAAATTTTGCAGCATAATGTAGGGCCCAGTGTGAGAAAGCTGGGTCTCCCTTAGATGTCATGGGTCTTCCAGCAGGACAATGACCCAAAACACAATTCAAAAAGCACTAGAAAATGGTTTGAGAGAAAGCACTGGAGACTTCTAAGGTGTCCAGCAATGAGTCCAGACCTGAATCCCATAGAACACCTGTGGAGAGATCTAAAAATGGCAGTTTGGAGATGGCACCCTTCAAATAACAGGGACCTGGAGCAGTTTGCCAAAGAAGAATGGTATAAAATTCCAGCAGAGCATTGTAAGAAACTCATTGATGGTTACCGGAAGCGGTTGGTCGTAGTTATTTTGGCTAAAGGTTGTGAAACCAAGTATTAGGCTGAGGGTGCCAATACTTTTGTCTGGCCCATTTTTGGAGTTTTGTGTGAAATGATCAATGTTTTGCTTTTTGCTTCATTCTCTTTTGTGTTTTTTCATTTAAGACAAATTAAATGAAGATAATAATACCAAAGAATTTGTGTTTGCAATCATTTTCAGGAAGAAACTGAGTATTATCTGACAGAATTGCAGGGGCTTCAATACTTTTGGCCACAACTGTACGTGCGAGTGAAGTTGCAGCATGCTGCGATTTGCACCGTTTATCAGCCGAGTCTCGCCAATGCAAGTCGATGGATGCAATAAAAACTCGCACAACACACAGACCATCAATCTGACTTAAGAGAAATACGCAGCGATGTCCTTTGAAAAGCCGGCAATTCAGTACGGTGTACAGTAAAATCACACTGACAGCTTACAATAGAATAGATAGAATAGAAATATAAACATAATATAGGTGTGTATATATATATATATATATATATATATATATATATACAGTATATATTATATATATATGTCAGTTACACACATATTTATTGTAGGGATTTGCTCTGGTAGGCAATGGCAGGGTCGCCATAACGAGGCAACACACAGGCTTAAAGTCCAACTTCAGTGATTTAATGTCACTTTGAAAAACAGCAGGTTAACAGGAGAGGCAGCGCCCATGATGGCAGTTCTATGTTAAAGAAGCATTCATTTACATCATATCAACTCCCCTTATGATCTGGCTAACAGGGAAATGCGTCGGGAGATGGGAGATGCACTTTATGGAGAAACCCAATACTTTTTGAACATGGGTGAGATCCTTCCTTTTTCAAATGCTATGAGTGCAAATTTCCATTTATGAAGAGGTACTAACTCATCCTATTAAATCCCTGAATGGGAAGGTGGTATATATGGATGAAATGTACCCTAGTGTGCTGGTTGTGCCACTTATGTACTGCTGCTAGAATGTCTATGGAATATTGTGTCCTTTTTGGATAAGGAATTGTATGATGTCTGGTGCTCTGATTGAGCCTGAGTTTTATCATAGACATTGAAACATTCACTCCTATGACTACGAGGGTGGATATATACAGCTCCAATGGCTTGTTGAAGTGTGGCAAACTATCATAAAGGGACGATTATGTGTTATTCCCTAAGATTTGATAGACACTCTAACATATTAAGGTTATGCGAGTAAATAGCCTTTTGGGGTCTATATTTGACTATCTGGGAAGTGTATTTTGATAGTCTATGTTTGTTTGTCTTTCTGTTATGTGCACTTTTATTAGGATATGTTTCCTTTTTAAAGATTTGAAATAAAGTAGATTAGTTTTATCTCTAATTATCATTTTGATACTAGCTTGCTGCTCATCTAATCTATGGGGCAGCTCACCGTATCTTTTTTCGGTCGTATTATACGTGCGCGTGAAGTTGCAGCATGCTGCGATTTGCACCGTTTATCAGCCGAGACTCGCCAATGCAAGTCGATGGATGCAATGAAAACTCGCACAACACACGGACCAGCAAAGTGACTTGAGAGAAATACGCAGCGATGTCCTTTGAAAAGCCAGGAATTCAGTACGGTGTACAGTAAAATCACACAGACAGCTTACAATAGAATAGATAGAATAGAAATATAAACATAATATAGGTGTGTGTATATATATATATATATATTATATATGTCAGTTACACACATATATATTGTAGGGATTTGCTCTAGTAGGCAAAGGCAGGGTCGCAGTAACGAGGCAACACACAGGCTTAAAGTCCAACTTTAGTGGTTTAATGTCACTTTGAAAACAGCAAGTTAACAGAAAGTAACAGAAAACAAACATGCTCCAGCTTGGAGAACCACTGGTCCCAGACTCACCCTTGCATGGGACGGCCTTAACTAAGCAGCTGCCAGGTCAGCGGCATTCGCCAGGTGCCATTCCTAGGGTTGTTTGGAGTCTTGCTGGTATAGCTCTGCAGCACAGGTAATCCTGCTAACAAATTCAGGTTAACTCCAGCCAAGTTCCTGTATCTTCCACACACACTCACCATGTGCGAAATACCAACCTCCATTATTTAGCCCATAGCCCCATCCACAGGTGAGGTCGATATCACATGGGCTGATCACGTGACCGTGACATCATCGCAGGTCCTTGTCTTTAGGGAAAATCCCATCCAAACTTTAGCCTGCTGGGAGAAATGTATCTCCCATCCAGCAAAACACCTTTTGCTGTACCACATACCTCCCTCCTTTGTTCAACCCTAGGGGGGTGGACATATGACATACAGTGAACTCTGGACAGGGCATCTGCGTTCCCCTGCAGTCTGCCTGCCAGATGTTCTACTGAAAAGCTAAAATTTTGCAGGGACAGAAACAACCTGGTGACTCATGCATTCCTCTCTTTAGCTTGACTCACCCATATAAAAGGGGAATGATCTGTCACCAAATGAAATGATCTCCCCAGCAAATAATAGCGCAATGACTCAAGTGCCCACTTAATGGCCAGGCACTCTCTTTCCACAATACTGTACCTGGTTTCAGCTGGGGTAAGCTTTCGGCTTAGGAAACTAACGGGATGCTCTTCCCCGTTAACCTCCTGAGACAGCACGGCACTGAGCCCTATCGCAGAGGCATCAGTCTGCACAATGAACTCTCTTTTGAAATCAGTTGTAATCAGAACTGGTGTACCACACAGTACCAATTTTAGCTTTACAAAGGCCTCCTCTATCTGATCATTCCAGCAGACCATCACAGACTTCCTCCCTTTCAAGCAGTCTGTTAAAGGCACGGACAGGGTTGCAAAGTTGGGAATAAACCATCTGTAATAACCCACTAAACCTAAAAAGGCTTTCACCTGTTTTGTTGTGAAGGGACGGGGCCAGTCCTGGATTGCCTCCACTTTGTTTACTTGGGGTTTGAGGACTCCTCTCCCAATGACATAACTCAAGTACCGAGCTTCCTCCAACCCTATGGAACACTTCTTTGGGTTGGCAGTTAGCCCTGCTTGTCGCAAGGAATCTATCACAGCCTGTACTTTTGGTAAGTGACTTTCCCAGTCTGTACTGTACACAACAATATCGTCTAGATAGGCGGAGGCATAACGGCACATGAGGACGAAGAGCAATATCCATTAACCCCTGGAAAGTCGCTGGCGCACCATGTAATCCGAAGGGTAATACTTTATATTGGAACAGCCCCTCGGGTGTTACAAACGCTGTTTTTTCCCTCGCCGCCTCTTTTAGGGGTACCTGCCAATAACCTTTTGTGAGGTCAAGGGTTAAAAAATACCATGCTTGCCCAAACCGCCCTATCAACCCATCGACCCGGGGCATGGGGTAGGCGTCAAATTTTGAAATTTCATTAAGCTTTTTAAAGTCATTACAGAACCTTAACGTCCCATCAGGCTTGGGTATTAGGACTATTGGGCTGGCCCACTCACTTTGGGACTCTCCAATGACCCCTAACTGCAGCATAGTTTTTACCTCCTCCATGATGGCTTGTCGCCGGGCCTCAGGCACCCGATGTGACTTTAGTCGGACTTTGGCTCTGTGACAATGTCATGTTGGATTAAGGAGATGGGTCCAGGGAGCTCCGAAAAAACATCTGTATTTCGGCTAACAAACTCCCAGACCTCCTGAACCTGTCTAGGAGACAAAGTATCTGCTATTTTGACTACAGAGAGGGCTTCTCCTGACTCCCCCAGAGGTAATTGAGCCTTCTCCATCTGAAATGCAGGCAGCGGACTATCCCTACCAAGGTGGTCTCTATCTTTCCATGGTTTAAGCAAATTAACATGGTAAACCTATTTTGCCTTCCTCCGATCTGGTTGGTGTACCTTGTAGCCTACTGGCCCCACTTTCTCCATAATCTCGTAGGGCCCCTGCCACCTTGCAAAAAATTTGCTATCCACTGTAGGCAAAAGTACCAACACACGATCCCCAGGACTAAAGGTTCTTACCCGAGCCTCCCGGTTATAGACCCAATTCTGCGACCGTTGTGCTGCCTCCATATGTTCCCGGACTAACGGTAGGACTGTCTCCATTCTTTCTTGCATTTTTGCAACATGTTCTATCACACTTTTATGGGGGGGTGGGTTGATTCTCCCATGCTTCTTTGGCTATATCGAGTAAGCCCCGTGGATGTCTGCCATGCAATAGTTCAAAGGACGAGAACCCGGTAGATGCCTGTGGCACCTCCCACACTGCAAACAACAAATATGGCAGTAAGAGATGCCAATCCTTCCCATCTTTGGAAACAGCTTTTTTTGAACATGCTCTTCAGCATCTTATTGAATCTTTCTACCAGACCATCCGTTTGGGGATGATAGACCGACGTGCACAATTGTTTAACATTTAACAAGCGGCAGAGTTCCTTCATGATTTTTGACATAAAGGGGGTTCCCTGGTCTGTTAAAATCTCTTGAGGAATTCCCACCAGCAAAAACATACCAATGAGTTCTTTTGCTATCAGCTTAGCTGACGTGTGGCGCAGTGGAATGGCCTCAGGATACCGGGTAGCATAATCTAAAACTACAAGGATGTGTTGGTGTCCCCTTGCTGACTTATTGACAGACCTTACCAGATCCATTGCCAATCTTTTGAAAGGTACCTCTAAAATTGGTAAAGGCACCAAAGGACTCTGGACGTGAGGCTGGGGACTGATTACCTGGCATATTGGACAGGAATTACAGTACCGTTTAACTTCTTCATGGACACCTGGCCAATAAAACCGCTGCAGAATTCGGTCTAGGGTTTTCTTTTGGCCCAAATGCCCACCGAGTACATGCGCATGTGCTAAGTCCATTACCAGCCTACAATATGATTGAGGTACAAGTAATTGTTGTACCATTTCCCCACATATTTTCTCGACTCTATACAACAAGTCTCGGTTCAGCTCAAAGTGTGGCAACACTGTAGCCGACTCAGGGTTTTGGGGTACCCCATTGACAAACATTCTCCCTGGCTCTAGCCAAAGTAGGGCCTCTGAGTTGCGCCATACCAAAATTGTCACCTGAAACATTTAAGTCTGACAATTCAGGTCCCGGCGGCAAATCTTCCACCTCTCCAGCCAACACTTCTATGGGAGGATTCTTCCCCTCCTCCACCGAAGGGAAGGTTAGCCCTACCACCAGCACTTCTTCCTCTGGGCCACCAGTTTCATCCCCATACTTCTGGAGAATGTAACCTGGTTGCCACTGGTGCTGGCATCTGTTCAGGGAGTGGGACAACAGTTGGCCACAGCACAGAAAACAAAGGAAAGTCTCTTCCAATTATCACTTCATAATGCAAATTAATCACAACCCCCACCTCGTGGCAATGCCTCCCCGCTGGCGTGTTTATCACCACTAGTGCGGTGGGATAGTCTTTCAGGTCCCCATGTATACACAACATCCCAATTTTCCGACCAGTATACTCGCTGGTTTGTACCAGGGTAGCTCATACCAGGGTTGCGAGACTTCCTGAGTCCAGTAAGGCCACAGCCGGGATGCCCTCCACTTCAACCTTACACAAATGTACAATATTGGGACCCTTCGGGGTGCCCATTGCACACATCGGTTCGGCATAGTGAGACTGGCGTCACCCAAAGTTGGTGTCCATGGGCTCAGTCAGGTGGGGGCAATCAGCTCTCATATGACCTGGTTCCTGGCACCGCCAGCAGATTTTGGGGCTCCTTTCTTCCCCAGATAAGTACTAAGCAGCCTTCCTGGGCTCTGCTCGCCTAGCCAGGGGTGGAGACTTAGGGAACCTTCCTGTTACCTTCTGGGAAGTCCCTCCCTGTAGTTCTTTGGTAGCCCCATATCTCTCTATGAGGTCTATCATCTGAAGGGCATTAGTAGGGGAGGCCTGTCCGACCCATGTTTGGAGGGAGTGGGGCAAAGCCCTCCAAAATTTATCAGTCACTATGCGGTCCAGCATGGTCATTTGAGACAATACCTCAGGCTGCAACCACTTTTGTAACAGGTGCACCAGGTCAGTCAATACTGGGATCGAGCCGGCTTGGAGGGGTTAAACTCCCACTGGTGTACCCATTGGGCCCGGACTAACGCATTTACCCCAAGACGTCCCAGTATCTCACCCTTGACAATCGTGTAGTCCGCCCTTTGGTCAGTGGGTAAGTCCATATAGGCTTTCTGCAGTCCTGGGGCCAGAAACGGAGAGATGATTTCTGCCCACTGGTCCCTGGGTAATTTCTCCATCTCAGCCACTTCTTCAAACATCTCCAGGTATGTCTCAACATCATCAGACTTCTCCATTTTGGGAACCGCTGTACGAACCGCTTTCCGGACATCATAGATTCCCCGGGTAGTTCCTGTTGTCTGTGCCATCGTGATGTGCTGTATCAACAGCCAGCTTGTTTCCTGCTGCTGCTGTGTAGCCTGCTGCTGCTGTAGCATGGCCTCCATAAGCATTTTTACTGTTGTCTCCATTTCTGGAAAGTTCCCCATCTGGGTCTGCGGCACTCTTTTCACCCAGGACATAAGCTGGAGTGCAGAGCAAAATATCAGCAAAAACAGCCCGGCCTCACTGCATATGCTCGCATTCAAGCCACCAATTGTAGGGTTTTTCTCTGGTAGGCAATGGCAGGGCCGCAGTAACGATGCAACACACAGGCTTAAAGTCCAACTTCAGTGGTTTAATGTCACTTTGAAAAACATCAGGTTAACAGAAAGTAACAGAAAACATAAACATGCTCCAGCTTGGAGAACCACTGGTCCCAGACTCACCCTTGCATGGCACGGGCTTAACTAAGTGGCTGCCCAGTCAGCGGCATCCGCCAGGTGCCATTCCTAGGGTTGTTTGGAGTCTTGCTGCTATAGCTCTGCAGCATGCGTAATCCTGCTAACAAGTTCAGGCTAACTCCAGCCAAGTTCCTGTATCTTCCACACACTCACCATTTGCCAAATAACAACCTCCATTATATAGCCCATAGCCCCATCCACAGGTGAGGTCAACATCACATGGGCTGATCACGTGACCGTGACATCATCGCAGGTCCTTGTCTTTAGGGAAAATCCCGTCCAAACTTTAACCTGCTGGGAGAAATGTTTCTCCCTTCCAGCAAAACACCCTTTGCTGTACCACAATATATACTGTATCTTTATATTTCATTGACAGATAGATAGCAGAAGAGCCGATAACTCATTTGTCGGCTTCTGTAAAATCATTGCAGAACCCAACAGGAGACATGGTTTACAAACAGTAAACCAATGCAGAACATTTAGATTTATATACTGTATGTCAGTGTCTAATACTGTTAGTACTATGTGTGTGTAAAATTTGGGACCTGTATGTATTTAATAAAAGAATGTTATCACTGAAAAACTGTTGTGGGCTACCGTGCAATTTTCTGCGCCAGAGAGGGAAAGCCAGTAACTGAGACCAGATATTAATAGCCTAAAGAGGGACCATGTTTAATGGCCCCCTCTAGCTAAAAAAATTTGCCCCCAGGCACCACAGAAAAGGCACATCTGTAAGATGCACCATTTCCAGCACTTAGCCTTTCTCTTCCCATTGCCCTGTAGCGTCAGCATATGGGGTTAATGTCACCTTTGTAATGTAAAGTGACATTAAACCTGGCTTAGTAACAGAGAGTTGTCTGTTAGGTGTCAAGATTCCCCCACTGCCAGGGGGAATCTCAGGCCATGCCCTCTGCAGTCACCCATTCTTCTGCAGCCGCAGAGGTTCCTGCTCAGCAGAGACGTCGGTCCCAGCATCTTGCCCAGGCTAATGCTAGGCGTCTGATTGCTCCTCCAGTCTCAGCTATTGTACCATACATGAGTCAGAGGCGAGCAGACTCTCCTGGGACTAAGTCCTGCTTTTCTCCTACTGAGCATGCCAGTGGGATGACCTCTCATTGGAGGTCAGAGGTCACATGCTCAGGTCCTGTTGCTGTTTAGATTGGACCACCAAGAAGGTCCCTGAAGGCTGCAGCTATAAAAGGTTTGCATGGCCCCCAGCGCGCTTATATAGAGAAAGATTATAGACCATGTGGAGTGAGTGTTATATGCATGTATGAATGTCTCTGGTGAATGACTCATTAGGAAACCCCTTCCCTTGGCAAGCATGTATTGTGTAGCCTAGCCTGTTAAGTGCCCAGGCTGAGGTGCAGGTTGGAGGCAGAGTCAGATACTGGCATCAGTATCCACTGGTGGCTTTGTCTGTACACCACGGTGCACGTGGTCGGCACTCCACGGTAGCCAGCGTCCATTAGTGGCATCCGCAGATGCGACGCCTCATGCTTAGTAGATCTAGAGGGACTCTGAGCGCTCCCTTGCCGAGCTCTGTGAGCTTAAATAGGCTCCAACATTTATGTTCCACGGTAGTGCATCTCTGTGAGGTAACAGAGTCCACTTCTGTACACACCGGGTGACATTAACCCTCATGGGGTATTCTTTATACCTTCATACAGCGCCCGCCATTACCAAGCAGCAGTTTACCATCTCTGCACGGTGGACCCTGGGTTGAAAACACACCTTATTATCATCTTTTATTATTTGGTGCGTTCCGCCAGCCCTAACAGTGTCAATAAGACACATATCCTTTACTAATCCTAAAGTTTGCAAAGGGTTAAATAAACACACATGCAGAATAAAGTATTTTAATGAAATAAAAGAGCATAATTTTGCCATCTTTATTCTTCTGGTAATCCAAACGATGGCCATGATCTTCTGTAATAAATAGGAAAAAAAAACAACAATATACCATACCTGTCTGGAGCTTAGTCCCTTGGCGTAATCCATATCTGGGGGTTAAATACACTGCTCAAAAAAATAAAGGGATCACTTAAACAACAGAATATAACTCCAAGTAAATCAAACTTCTGTGAAATCAAACTGTCCACTTAGGAAGCAACACTGATTGACAATCAATTTCACATGCTATTGTGCAAATGGAATGCACAACAGATGGAAATCATTGGCCATTATCAAGACACCCTCAATAAAGGAGTGGTTCTGCAGGTGGGGACCACAGACCACATCTCAGTACCAATGCTTTCTGGCTGATGTTTTGGTCACTTTTGAATGTTGGTTTTGCTTTCACACTTGTGGTAGCATGAGACGGACTCTACAACCCACACAAGGCTCAGGTATTCCAGCTAATCCAGGATGGCATATCAATGCGAGCTGTGGCAAGAAGGTTTGCTTTGTCTGTCAGCGTAGGGTCCAGAGGCTGGAGGCGCTACCAGGAGACATGCCAGTACACCAGGAGACATGGAGGTGGCCGTAGGAGGGCAACAACCCAGCAGCAGGACCGCTAACTCAGCCTTTGTGCAAGGAGGAACAGAAGCAGCACTGCCAGAGCCCTGCAAAATGACCTCCAGCAGGCCACAAATGTGCATGTGTCTGCACAAATGGTTAGAAACCGACTCCATGAGGATGATCTGAGTGCCCGACGTCAACAGATGAATGCTGTGCTCACAGCCCAACACCGTGCGGCCCTCCAAAGAAATGCCACCCCACACAATTACTGACCCACTACCAAACCGGTCATGCTGAAGGATGTTGCAGACAGCAGATCGCTCTCCATGGCATCTCCAGACTGTCTTGTCACATGTGACATATGCTCAGTGTGAACCTGTTTTCATCTGTGAAGAGAACAGGGCGCCAGTGGTGAATTTGCCAATCCTGGTGTTCTGTGGCAAATGCCAAGCATCCTGCATGGTGTTGGGCCAGTTTTCTCAGTGAATACATTCTTTTAGGAAATACAGTACATACAGGTCCCAAATTTTACACACACATGCTGCTAACAGTATTAGACACTGACATATATAAATCTAACTGTTCTGCAATGGTTTACGTATGTAAACCATGTCTCCTATCCTGCCGGGTTCTGAAATGATTTTACAGAAACCAACAAATGAATTATTGGCTATTCTGCTATCTATCGCTCTATGAAATATAAAGATGTATATATATGTGTGTGTGACACTGACATATAGATATATATATAGTGGTGTGGCTAAGGGTCGTATAGTCGATGGGAGATATGTGTCACAGAGATGGCTTGTCTCTGTGTTGTAACCCAGAGTGTTTTCTTTAGTACACGTAAGCACTAAGGGACATCACTGTACCACTATATGTGTTTCAAGACCTGCGATGATGTCACAGTCACGTGACTAGTCAGGTGAAGGGTTCCTGGGTGTGGTTATACCTATACAGTATAATGTGGGCTGCTGCTTAACACAGGGATGTATGTGGGGAGGGGGAAGCCTCCTGTGTGTGTGTTGAGGCTCCAGGACCGAGCCTGAAGTACTGGACACTTGTACTTTGTTTTTCCTGAGCTAAAGGCTATTTTTTTGGTTCTGTTCTACTTTGTGGGTTTGTGAAGCAATAAACGCCGTGAACTTTAAAAGGAATGTGCCTCCTGATTGCCACCCATTGCACCTGAGCGAGTACAATCCCTACTATATATATATATATATATATATATATATATATACACACACCTATTCTACGTGTATATATCTATACTATACTGTACGCGGCAGATCATTTGCTGTCTTTTAATCTATCTAACTATATATGTGTGTGTTTTGAAGATATTTTGGTACTAAAACGATGTTTACAGTAGTATTTTACAATGCGATTTTTAACATGAGCTTTTACATAGAGAGAACTGCTGTATGTAAAAGCTCATGTTAAAACCGCATTGCATACAGATGCCATACGGATGTTACACTGTTACTTGATGTGAGGAAATCGCATCCTCGCATTGCAAATGGATTACATAATTATTTCTGTTCAGGGAACATTTGTGAGATTCTCAGCGGTCAAAATCGGACCAATTTTTTTGTATGGTAAGTGTGCCTCCAGCCTTACATCAGACAAAGTAAAAATCCAGCTTGTTTAAACAATGTAGATTAGGGGCCCAGATTTGCCAGTCCATTCAGGTCTGATATTGCCAAGAAACATACCTCAGCTTTTTCCCAAAAAATACATCCACTGAGGAGTTATGGCTGCCTATTTATACTGTCCTAAATCATTCAGCTGTGCAATTCGGACGTTACCCCAAAAACGCCGAACAGCAGAGAAAGTCAAGGTCAGAGTTTGATCTTCTTCCCTGCTGTTCAACAGTGTGAGAGACACTTGCTAGACGGAATACATTTCCCAACCAGCACCATTCCCCTCCATGCATCACAGTAGATGAGATCTAACATTTTAGAAAACAGTTATTTGTTATTATGGATGAACTATTCTTTACTAAAGTAGCTTAGCATTCACAGAATAGGATATTGATTTCTTACATTGATTTTCCACTTGGGTATAATTAAAGTATTGTGACATTATCCAGACAAGAGAGTAAAATATCATGTTCTGAAAGAATTTCTCTCTTCAAAATGTATGGGAGATTTTGGTTTCAGTATGTTTTACCACCTAGTCATGTCTGAATGTATTTATTTTTACATCCTTACCTCATGGTGTAGCAAACATCTTATCCTTGAACAAAATTTGTCTTGGTTTAAAAAATATGAACTGTTTTTTTTACTTTGCTTTTGTGAATAACATAGTTGAAAACAATCTTAACTGCAACAGAATACATTATAATGAATCAGATGGAGTCACTATATACTCCTGTGCTCCTTTTGTCCTCTGTCATAATGGTATTTGTCATTTTAGAGGTGCCCAAAAGTGTGGGCATCGGCTCTTTACTGCATGCCTTAAAAGATGTGAGAGAAACCGGTCGTGTTTTTGGCGCAACACAGGCACCTCTAGTCATCCCTACGTTTTTAATGGCTTTTGAATAAACCGAGGTTTTATCATTCAATGGTTGTGTCAGATTCCTTTCTCACTTTCAGGCCCAATGACTTCGCCACAATAGCAGGTTTGGCACCCTCCACCTGGATCCTCACAGTGGATGTTGGAATTTTGCAATATCAGATTTGTATAGGATTTCTATTGTTTCCTACTTTTGCACACTAAAACCATATTTTACAAAAAATAATTAATTTGCTTTTGGATTGCCATATCCTAATAAATATAACAGCAGTATATGTTGTTTTACCGTATTTGTTTTGCCACATCCACTTTAGGGGTTAAGTAATGTGAAAGCATGAAAATGTAAAGCACTTTTTTTCCTTCTTTTTGGTTGAACATGAAAAATGTTTTTTAATTGGTTAAAATATTTCATGATTTTTTTCTCTCTTTATTTTGTATTTTGTTACTTGCTAAATATTTTTACCTAGTCCCACTCTGTGACTTATGCTTAGTTATTTTTACACACTCAAACCTTATTTTACAAAAATGTATTTCCTTTTGCAACGCCATATCCTGAAAGGTGTATCAGTTTTATTTTTCCACCGACCGAGTCATTTTTGCAAGACAAGATTATATTTTTTGTGGTATTTCAATTTACTTACAAGTTTTTTATTGCACTTAGTTCCAATTTTTTTGTGTGGCATTATGATGGAAAAATAGTGTTCCAAATGTGTTGATATTAAATAATTTTACTTGTTTCTGTTATTACTTTAATAAGTTTAATTGACTAAAATGTTTCCATGATTTTTTCTGTGTTTATTCTGTGCTTTTTATTTACAATGTTTTGTAACTTTTTAAACTTTTTTTTCTTAATCCCTGTGTGCGACTTATGTTTTGATACTTTTATACCCTAAAACAATATTTTGCAAAAAATAATTTGCTTTTGCATATTTGCATCATCATATTCTGAGACGTATGTCATTTTTATTTTTCCACTGATGGAGCCAAGTGAGGATTTCATTTTTGTGGGACTTGATGATGTTTTTAGAGGGATTTTTTATTTACTTATGAGTGTTTTATTTTATTACATTTTATTCAACTTTTTGTGTGGCATTGCGATGAAAACAATAGTATTTTTGTTGATGTTGCCATGTGGACCCGTCCTGTGTGACGCGACCAGCAGGCCGGTAACTACAACAGCAGGACGCGGCACGTGATACTGTCCTGTGTGACACGGCTCGCAGGCCGGTAACTAAAACAACAAGACATGGGGAAAAGGGAAACAGTTACAATGGTGGGCCCTGCGATAGGGACAGGGGATGTCGAGACCTCCTGCACTCCCCTGAGTCAGTGTCCCTAACGCTTCTAACGTTCCCTATGCCAGTTCCGAACCGGGCGCCGATCCAGAACCTGTCGCCCTAGCACACCCTACACCTATCCCTTGCTAGGGAGCTGGGTGGTGCAGGCACTGGCCCCACCACTGTACTAATACACACTAAGGAAAAACACAAACGGGGAAACACCACTTAGCTTTACTCTGTTGTACTTGCTCCTGGCAACAGAGTCCACCACCAGCATGCAGCTCTCCTCCTGAATCGCTGCCACCAAGCTCTGTCAGAGCTACAAGGAAATCCCCTATGACTCCTTCCACACCAGGGCTAAGACAGTGCTGCAAGGAACGCTTTCCAGCTCCTTTCTCCACCAAGGATGGCTGAAATGAACGCTGTCACCAACACTGATTGCAACACCTGTGACTCTTTTATAGCAGAGCCAGCAATCACACCTGCATTATAATCATGTGCACTTAACTAAAGAAACTAGAGTGAATTTATGATGCTGTGTTTTGTGCATCATGAATTCACTAATACTCCTGAGTAGGTAACTATGCATTCACTCACAAGTTGTATTACCTTTATAATCTCTACAGTGTGTGTTCAATTAACAGCGACCGTGGAGATAATACAACTAATATTTGTGTCACATGGGGCGATTTTACAAATAGTGATTTTTGGATTCACTGGCATATTTCACTTTTTATGACACCGAAACATGTGACTATAAATATAATGTGTAGGATCAGCACTGTGGCTGGGATTTTGAAAGCACACTGGTAAAATACCCAGGCCTGGTGTCATGCTGAAGTGACGAATACTTATTTATCACAAATGGGCAGGAGAATACATAATAATCTGCAGCATCACTACACTGTTCTTCAAATATATGGAGAGTTAAGCAACGCTGCAGGTTCAAACTCATGTGTATTCACCTGCCCAGGTGTGATAGTGATGATGATACAAGGTCAGAGTATTTGTGAAGTATATATAACATTTATTTTCACCATCATTAATCAGTTTCTTCAACACACATGTAATAGAGTATATGGTTATTTACAAGGTACATCTACAGTTCCTTGCCTTATTTCTAATAGTTAAATGATGATGTTACAAAATAGGCAAGGTAACAATAGATATGCCTTGCACATCATCCTCTATGCCAGGGTTTCCAAAATCTAGTCCTAAATGTCCACCAACAGATCATGTTTTAAGGATTTATTTTTTTTTCCTCAGGTGATGCAGTTATCACCAGAGTAATGGAATTACTTAAAACGTGATTTGTTTGTTTGCCTTGAAGACTGGAGTTGGGGAACCCTGCTCGATTCAGTCTGTGCAATACACCAGATATCTCCATTACTGATGTTTCTTGTGTCAGTCTAGAACTAAATTGTTGTAAAAATAAAAAAAAGCAATCTACATGACTTGTCTTTTCCACAGCAGTCTATACATTCTTGGAGTATTGCACAGACTGGATCTAGCAGGGTTCCCCAACTCCAGTCCTCAAGGTCCACCAACAGATCATGTTGTAAGGAAATCCATATCTCCGTTGATAACTGCTTCACAAGAGCAAAAAAAAAGGAATTCCATACAACATGATCTGTTGGTGGCCCTTGAGGACAGGAGTTGGTGAACCCTGCTGGATCCAGTCTGTGCAATATTACAAGAATGTAGAGACTGCTGTGGAAAAGACAAGTCATATAGATTAGTTGTTTTGACAACACATATCTCCAAGACTCACACAAGAATCTCCAAGACTGACACAAGAAACATGTCTCAGTAATGGTGATATCTGGTGTACGGCGCAGTGTGTGTACGGCGCAGTGTGTGTAGTCGGCGATTGACACAGTAACCAATCCAAATATTTTGAAAGCAGAATTGCACATTTATTTTTACAACAACAAAAAAAAAGAAAGATTTTATTAGGAATGACGTTTGGGGGAAGATTGGGATTCTTTGGGGGTGTGGAGAGATGAGGAACGGCTGGAGGTTGAGGAATGGGTTCTAGGAGAAGGGGCGACGAAAGTACTGGGGGAAGAGAGCTCTGTTATGGACATGGAGGCAGGTTGAGACACATTAGGAGGAGAAGGTGGATGGATGAACAAAGTTTTTTTTTTCTTTTCTTTGGCGCAGGAGTATCTTGCCTGGACCGACTTCCACCGTGTGACTGCTTTACTTTGTTCGACCGCTTGGAGATGGTGGACCGTGGCGTTGACCTGTAAAATATCGAATGTGGGTCACCACTCTGCTGCTCTGTGGTGGCGGTGCTCCTAGAAGTGGCACTGGTGGTGCTCCTAGGAGGGGACAAAGTTGTGTCGGTGCTCATAGAAGTGGTGGATGTCATACGAGGAGACGAAATCATGTCAGTGCTCAAAGAAGTGGCGGTGATCCTTGGAGATGTAGTCGTGTCGGTGCTCCTAGAAGGAGGCTGCATGTCAGTGATCTGAGCAGAAGTTCTGGCGGGACTCCGAGGAGGAGAATTGGTGGCAATGCTCTTTGGATGAGGAGTGCTGGTGGTGCTTCTTTGATGAAGAGTGCTGGAGGTGCTCCTTTGATGAGGAGTGCTGGCAGTGCTCCTTTGATGAGTGCTGGTGGTGCTCCTTTGATGAGGAGTGCTGGCGGTGCTCCTTTGATGAGTAGTGCTGGCGGTGCTCCTTTGATGAGGAGAGCTGGCTGTGCTCTTTTGATGATTCCTGGCTGTGCTCTTTTGCTGAGGAGTGCTGGCAGTGCTCCTTTGATGTTGGCTGGTGGTTGTCGGTGGCCCAAGCAGATTCTGTGGTGGTTTTGCTCCAAGCAGGTGGTGCTGTGGTGGTGATGGTGCTCCATACAGGAGCAGCGCTTGCCATAGTGGTGGTGGCGGAGGAGTGTCCAGCAGCACTCAGACTTGGGGTGGTGTAGTGGTGTCCAGCTTCACTGGGAATGCAGGTGGTCATGCAGTGGTATGCAGCAGAAGTCGGTAGGGAGGTGTAGCGAGTCAGCGGTGGCACTGTTGGAAATGGCACCACTGACTGCTGCACATACCGATTCTGCAGCATAGCCTGCAAGTAAGCAGTGTTGCAGGCCTGTAACACACTCAGCTGTTGCTCAGGACTAAGGTGTTCCGCCATGCCCTGTTCAATTTTACTGAAAAAATGGTGAGCTGGTCTGTTGAGGTCAGCCTCCAGACGGTCAAGGCGACAGAGTGTAAGCGGTGTTCCATGTGGTTAAAACCATGCTCCATCAGGGAAAAACTGCTTTCCATTCTGGCAGACAGCGCCTTGAGGCTGGCCTGAAAGGCCTCGCTCAAGTACATGAACTCGGGCATGACAGGCCAGTCCGAGGCCCTCTGCCGCTGGTGGGTAGTGCCTGCATAACCAGTGACAGAGACCTGGGACAGGGGAACACCTGACGGACCAGCTTCCTGGTCACCAGCTGTCTGTGTTGCTGACCTTCAAGATGCTTGCTTGCTCTCGGAGGGCTGGGATGGGTCCGAGGTCGATCGATGAAGAACTGCTCCCGGCACAGGTTGCAGGGTGCTGCTCCAGGTGCTGTGGAAAGAAAGGGAAAACATTAGTATCATGCATTAACAAGAAGCATCAGCTGTGGAATAGAAAAGCACATAGTAATAAAAAAAATAAATAAAAATACTTACGCTCTGCTGGCAAGGACCGGTCTCAGGAAAGCCAACTCGCGATGATAACGTTACTTTCTTCTGCGCCTTGCCACTGAACCTCTGCGAACCTGTCCCTCAGCACGAACATCAGTGTTGAAGCGGTCCTTCATCGAGCGCCAACGTGTGTGGATTTTGTTCACTGTTGGGAAAAAAAAAGAAAAAACGTTGGACAATGCACTGAAGGCAACATAATTATCAGCACACACACACCTGATAGAACTTTGCAAACTGTCAATGCTGCAGCACAAAAAAATTCTATACACAATGCATTCACTGTTGATCCTGAGGACACTGTTATGTTTCCTGCTAGAATATATGTAGCAGCCAAAACAACAGTATCATCAGGAGCAAGAGTGAAAACAGAATCAAGACAGCAGTTCAATACACAAAGCAATCACTGTTTTCCAGAAGGCATTGGTGTGTTTGATGCAAGAATATGTCTTGCAACAAACACACCAGCACCATCAGTACCATAAATCAATGCAGCTTCAAGACAGCAGCTCAATACAAAAAGCAATCACTGTTTTCCAGAAGGCATTGGTGTGTTTGATGCAAGAATGTATCTTGCCACAAGCACACCTATACCATCTGGAGCAAAAATCAATGCAGCTTCAAGACAGCAGTTCAATACACAAAGCAATCACTGTTTTCCAGAAGGCATTGGTGTTTGATGCAAGAATATATCTTGCCACAAACACACCAGCACCATCAGGACCATAAATCAATGCAGCTTCAAGACAGCAGCTCAATACAAAAAGCAATCACTGTTTTCCAGAAGGCATTGGTGTGTTTAATGCAAGAATATATCTTGCCACAAACACACCAGCACCATCTGGACCAAAAATCAATGCAGTGTCACAGATCATCTTTATACTTACTGAAAGCCCTTTTTGAAGTTGGAGAGGCGCTGTCCCAGCCATCCATCATCGCTGTGGCCACCTCATTCCAGAGCTGCCGGGTCACCACTGTGTCTTTGTACTGCTGGTCACGACTGTCCCACAATGGGATACGCTCCTCAACAAGGTGGATCAGGTGCTCGTTGTCGATGTACACTTCCTCGTCATCCCGTTGTGGAACCTAGAAAAAAAAAATTAGAATCTTTGTAATTTTGGAGAATGAAAAAGATAGAAGAAGAAACAGAGAAGAAGCAAGATAAAAGATGAAAATAAAGACAGAAAAAAAGTAGAGATTATATACTAACATTGCATCTGCTCGCCACGACTTGGCTACGCTGCTCCCGCTCAGACTGCTCCCGCTCAGACTGCTCCAGCTCAGACGGCTCCCGCACTTCACCTTCACTGGCCGTGTCCGATGTCTTTAAAAGAGAGAAAAAAAATTATAACACATTTCTAGAGGCAGCTAAACTTACCCAAAGGCAGCAACATCCTCACCTCACGATCAGCTTGGGCCAGTTCTTGCCGATATGGCGAATAGACCGATCCAGAAGAAGACATGCTGAAATTTAAACAAAAAATATATTAGTACATTATAAAATTGTACAGGACACACAGACATTATGTTGAAGAATACTCACATTTTGGCTTCTGAAGCTTGAATCCACAGTTGGAAGGCTCTTCTATGCTCTTGTCTGGTTTCTGCAAGGCTGTCTGTAGAGTATTGGTCTGGCCCTGAAGACACCTTCTTTTATCAACACTCCTCCCAAACAATGTTGCTTGTTTAGGGGGAGGTTTAGATAAGTGTCTAGACATTGTTTACTGAAATCGCGTGCGCGCACAAAGCGCTGACGTGCGCACATCCAAGCGCACGTCAGCAACCCCATAGATTGTAATGCTATTTTTGGGCGCACACCATGCGCACACGTGCGAGCGCAAGTTTTTTAACGATGTAGGCAGAACAAAAAATGCAACATGTAGCGTACGGCTCGTCTGGGCGCACACCTGTAAAATGAGCAGCGCACACTAAACGCTGATGAGCACGTGCAATCGCAAGACCCTGCGACCATCATGTTAGAGATAGGGGAACATTGTGCGTGCGCCCGATAGCGCACGATGTGCTGCGTGATAAAATGCTAGTGTGAAACCAGCCTAAAAGATGCAAAAAATTGCAATCATCTCAAATCATGAAATAATGATGTGATGATACTCCCACAGCAGAAAAAGCCCACATTGCAATAGTGACATTGGGTAAATATCAAACACGCCACCTCAACATATTGAATATCACAAACAATGTATGTAAAATAGTGTAGTCATACATAGACCAAAAGGTCTGTGTATGTGAGGTGTTAAAAGCCGCTATTCACAGCACCATATGAGCCAAAAAAGAGTTAACAGGGCAAAAAAAAAAGCCCACACAATTGTTCAATTCCTGACCCAAAAAAGGAAAGCTTACATACCCTGTAGATGCATAGGGACCAGACGACGATATTCAGCATAAAGATATATAATGCCAGAAAATGCTGGAAGCAGCTAGTGGGGTAAGGGAGTGGGGGGAGCAAGGCCCCAGGCGTATCGCCACACGCTGTGTGGCTTCTTCAGTGGCTTTTTACACCTCACATACACAGACCTTTTGATCTATGTATGACAACACTATTTTACATACATTGTTTGTGATATTCAATATGTTGAGGTGGCTTGTTTGATATTTACCCAATGTCACTATTGTTATGTGGGTTTTTTCTGCTGTGGGAGTATCATCACATCATTATTTTATGATTTGAGATGATTGCAATTTTTTGCATCTTTTTATCTGCTTTTAATGTTTTTTGCTGTTTTGTGTATGTGTCAGGTATTGATGTATAAATAAAATTTACCTTTTGTACAATTTGTGGAGTTCCCATATGTGGATATATTGCTTTTCTCTTTTGTTCTTTGTATAGTGGATATAAACTGAATAACCAGGCACCTCCCCATAGAGGAGGTGTCCAGAAATAGGTCCTGACTAACCTGGATTGGCTACCAAGTTTCACAGGGCTGAGGCATCCGAAGACATAACAATGCTTGAGAAAGGTGCTGGTGCCCTTTAAGGGACCCGGCACATGCGCAGATGCCATAAGCCGAGGGGAGACGCGGCAGGACCATGCAGGAACAGTGCGCCGAGACCCGGGGGAGAAGCAAGAGGGATCGTTACCCGCGGCGGACCAGGTACGTGACTGAACGGCAGGGGCGGCAGCGGCAGGCACAGCAGCAGTGGAGGCAGGAACAGTAGCGGTGACAGTACTGCCCTCTTTACAACCCCTCCTACCACGACTGGAGAGAAACCTATTAAGGATACAAGGGGCATTGATGTTCTATAACAGCTCCCACTGTTATGATTGAGTCACTGAGGAGGAAAAACACAAGCTCAGCCCAGAAAATCAGAGAGGTTGGAAACTAGCGGATTGCAGACCCCTAATCCTATCACACAACTAGCAGTAGCCGTGGAGTGTTCCTACGGTGATCCTAGACACCTCTTCACAGCCGGAGATCTACATAAGCCTAAAGAGAGAAAAGGGAAAATCTGACTGCCCCAGAGCATACCCCAAAGCAATAGGCAGCCCCCAACATATAATGACGGCGAAGCAAGATGAAAACACTAACACAGATAGAAAGATAGGTTGAGCAAACAATGGGGCCCAAGCTAACTAAAAAGGACAGGACAGAAAAGCTGCTGTCTGCAATCTGAGAAAACCCTGCTAAAAATATTACCAACACAACTGATAAGCTGGGCAGTAAAAATGAAAAAAGCATATACAGAATGGGAGGAATAGACCTAAGCAACAGCACATGTGAAAAAGACTTTGGTATACTAATACATAATAAACTGAATATGAGTCAACAGTGTGATGCAGCAGCAAAAAAAGGAAAATAAAATTCTGGGCTGTATTAACAGATGCATACAGTCTAGATCAAGTGAAGTAATTATTGCCCTCTACTCCTCTTTGGTCAGACCTCAACTGGAATACTGTGTCCAGTTTTGGGCACCACATTTTAAAAAACACATCAACAAAATGGAGCAAGTTCAGAGAAGAGAGACCAGAATGGTGACCATTCTGCAAACCATGTCATATGAGGAACGGTTGCAGGATTTGGGAATTATTAGCTTGCAAAAAAGAATACTGAGATGAGACTTAATAGCTGTCTACAAATATATTAAGGGCTGTCACATTGTAGAAGGATCATCTTTATTCTCACTTGCACAAGGAAAAAGTAAAAGCAATGGGATGAAACTGAATGGGAGGAGACACAGATTAGATATTAGAAAAAACTTTTTGACAGTGAGGGTGATCAATGAGTGGAACAGGCTGCCACAAGAGGTGGTGAGTTCTCCTTCAAAGGAAGTCTTCAAACAGAGGCTGAACAGACATCTGTCTGTGATGATTTTGTGATTCCTGCTTTGAGCATGTGGTTGGACCAGATGACCCAGGAGGTCCCTTCCAACTCTACCATTCTATGATGGGAAAACTGTGGGTGACAGTTGACCCATTCAGCAAACAAGCTCATTTTGTTCCTTTGTCAGGATTACCTAATGCAGAGACAATCTCCAGGATGGATGAACAAATAACTTTATCATTTGATAAAAAGGAAAAAAGATACATATATCAAATGGAAAAAGGGGTGTTAATATCTAAAGAAGAATATAATGCTCTTTGCAGGAAATGCATGGCAAGAGTTAGAAGAGCTAAAACCAGTTATGAAGTAAGACTTGCAAGGGAGACCAAAAGTAGTAAAAAAAGGTTCTGGGGGAGTGTGTCAAAAGCTAAAGAAAAGTCAAATATGCTATAGGATTTTTACACCATGAAAGGGGTGAAGCGGACAAAAATGATATTGCGAAGGCTGAATTTTTAAATTGCTATTTTGAATTTGTGTTCTCTAAGAAGGCAAATGTAACATCAACTAATCTTCAAGGTGCCATTGAAGGAATATAATAATCCACATTATCCATGAACAGAGAGATGGTGTGGGAGCACTTAGCTAATTTAAATGAATTTAAATCTCCTGGTCCATATGAATTACATCCTAGGGTACTGAAAGAGTTAGCAGAAGAAATTGCAGAAGCACTAGCCAGAATCTTTGAAAAATCCTGGAAAACAGGAGAAGTCCCAGAGGATTGGAGAAAGGCAAATGTTGTCCCTATCTTCAAAAAAGGAAAGAACAATGAGCCAGGAAATTACAGGCCAGAGAGCCTTACTTCTATAACAGGAAAGATATTTGAACAAATTATTAAACAGCATGTATGCAAGTACTAAGATAAGAATACAGTAATTAGCCAGAACCAGCATGAGTTTGTAGCAAATAAGTCATGCCAGACTAATTTATTTTCCTTTTATGATGGAAACACTGACTGGATAGATCAGGGAGATGTGGTAGGTATAGTATATTTTGACTTCAGCAAAGCATTTGATAAAATGTCTCATACTATACTTATTGAAAAAAATGACCATGTAAGGGATTGACAAGGCTATGGTTAGTTGGATTCATAACTAGCTCAGAAATTGTACTCAAAGAGTGGTAATAAATGGTTGCACATTCATTTTGGAAAAGTGTTTCAAGTGGGGTACCACAAGGCTTGGTCCTTGCCCCAGTGCTGTTCAACATTTTTTATAAATGATCTAGATAAGGGAACTGAAGGTAAATTAATCATATTTGCAGACGATGCAAAGCTAGAGGGGATAGCTAAATGCCCGTTACACACAGCAATCTCGCTGGCGAGATCGCTGATTTTGTGACACATCAGCGCTCTCTCCAGCGAGTTCGCTGTGTGTGACATCCAGCAGCGATCGGCCCCCCCGCGGGGTATTGCTGATCGTGCTGGATCGTCCTGGCCCGTGTTGTCATCGCTGGTCTCCCGCTGGCCAGCGCGCATCACTGCGTGTGGCAGGGGGAGCCAGCGATGAGTGACGCTGCACGCTGGTTACCAATGTAAACATCGGGTTTCTAAGGGCCGCGGGGCCCTTAGAAACCCGATGTTTACCCTAGATACCAGCATGCATAGTGTTTGTTCAGAATTACAAAATAAATGTGAATTTAGGAGTATTGTTTTTAATGAATTGTAAGATACTCAGAAAAAGAAGGAGAAGGTGTAGTATGTAAACAGAAATATAGTATGTCTATGCATTTTTACGGTGAGCAATAATTATCAAGTCATTTTTGGTGCTTTTCTTATTTGTTCAGTGATAAATATGCATTAGGTCTAAACATATCCAATATTGTTAATTACCACAATCTCATGAACAAGGTAATTCAAAAACGTCAAAAAACTAAATATAAATATACACAACCTCAGAACATAACTGAGGAAAAAGACGGTCTATTGCAAAAATGACTTAATTTAATTTAAGAAAAAAATCTTTTTTGTAAATACATAAAAACAAGTGAAAAAATCCAAGCAATGGAACACAAATTGGAGCATACACAAAACAGAGACAAAATTGCACCAAAGATGACAATAAAAGTATGCACAAAATTTTTGATGACAAAAAAGACCATCTATAATCATTCAAAATATGAAACCATATATTATATAGTAAGTAGTTCTGTAATGAAAAACCACCAAAACATATTATGCAAAGAGCAGTATATAGTGGATCATAGAACCAAAATAAATACTACATGGTCATAGATGAGAACATGTGCAAGTTGTCCTGAAAATGCATTATTACACCTGAAAAAATATATGCAAAGAAAGCACAAAGGATACTGTGCAAAAAACGCAAAAAGGGTAAATGTGCAAATACTTACAAAGTGACATGTGCATGAGTCTCTGGCAGTGTGCTCGTGCACATGTCACTTTATAAGGACTGCTATTCCTCTCTTTATAATTTTCGCTCTTGCAAAAATATGGAGCAGCTTGAAAAAACGAGAGCTGATATAGGGGAATTTGTGCAATCTATTAATCTGCCAAAACTTTCTGAAAACCAGCAACTCGACTTGGTCAGTCCCTTCACAATGAAAAAACTTCAGTCTGCCCTGTCGTGGTACCCAATGGGCAAAAGTCCGTGTATGGATGGTCTTCCTTCCTCCTACTATAAAGCCTTTCATGAGTTTTTGAGCCCTTGTCTTTTGAGATTATGCAATGAAGTGTTAGCTGGAGCAGCCTTCCCGTAACAAACGCTGGAAGCGCACATCTAATTGATTCATAATGAGGGCAAAGACACAGAATTATGCAGCAATTATAGGCCAATCTCACTGCTAAACAATGATCACAAATTTTTTGCAAAAATGATTGCCAAAATAGTAAGTCTGATCTTAGGCACACTGATCTCACCAGAACAAGTAGGCATTGTAGGTGGAAGGAAAGGCAAAGACAACTCACTAAGAGTCCTGTATTTGATGCAACATGTACATCTCCATCAGAGACCCTTAGGGCCCCGTCACACATAGCAACTCATTAGCAATTCCGACAACAATATCAACGTGTCAGGATCGCTGGTGAGTCACTACATGATTGCTGGTGAGCTCTCAGACAGACAGCTTCACCAGCGATCAGGACAAGCGACGCCGAGCGCGTGGCGTCGCTGTGTACTTTAGTTACCAGCACGCTGATGCAAGGAGCAGGTAACTAAGGTACACATTGGGATTCTAAGGGAAACGGATGCGGCTGGAAGGACACCTTGGGGTCCTTCCAGCCACATCCTGAGGTAACATGCACTTATCACCTTCATATCTTGTTTGAATACTTTTTTAGCGTTTGCTGCCATCCTATTTTGCACAGGCATATACTGACTGTATGGCTCCCTATCCATTTACATCTGCCTATGCTAAGTGATTGTGTTTACTATAACACACTTTTGTGTTTTGCTTAAGGGGATTTGATTGTTTCCATACCAATTGCATTATTTTATATGCGCATTTGTGCTCTTGTTGTTTACTAATTAAGGAATACACTGGTATTTCTAAATATATAACCCTCTTTTTCTATGCACCCATATTTGCTCCTTAGCATTGGTTTTAGTATTCTTTGTATACACATTTTTGTACCTTTTTTGTGCCTATTACCCATGATGTGTATCTTTGTAGTGCCCTCACTTTTTAATTATTGTGAATTTCTTATTCATGGTTTTAAACATGTTCTAATAAAAATTATCATTTTTTTAAGCTCAGCCTTTTTCTCTTTTTGGATGATTTATCGTTGAAGCTGTTTGCTTTCTAGGCTAATATTTTTCTGAATAATTATTCTGGGTTAGTAATGATCCAAAGACAGTTAGTTTCCTTTTTTGGGACACCAGGCTGCAGGTATGACCCTATAGCTTTTTTGAGTCTGTTGTAGTGGAGAAAGTTAATGTGATGTCTTGGGAATTAATTTTTTAAGTTTGGTACTAGAAGTAATGTACCCTCTCTAAGAAGAGTTTCTATTCCATCCCTAAACAAGAGCAAGAAGTCAGTGGACTTAGTTTTGATCTGGTCTAGGCATAGTCCTGGCAGGTCCATAACTCTGGCTAAATGTGATGGGAGTGACACTAATGAAATAGAATGATTTGCCCAAGTTTGTACTATGTTCCTAGTTATCGCAATAGGTGTTTCCAATTTATATATGAACTCCTTGGATACGTGAAGTATGGTGGTAATCGGTATTGGTATCTATTTCGCCGTGATTTTTGTTCATAGTTTATGTTTGTGACTCCTCGCCCAATGTACTATCAAAGACAGTATCGCTGCTGTGTGATATTTCTGTGGGTCAGGAGCTCCCATACCTTCCCTTGTTCTAGGAAGCGGAAGTATCCTAAAACTAAGTCTAGACTTTGTGCCTTTCCAAATGTACCTCCCAAAAATGGAATACACCCTTTGGAAGAAGGTGACAGGTATTTTGATGGCAAGCTTTCTTGATATGTAGCTGAATTTGGGCAGTATGAAGCTTTTTAACAGATTTTTACGTCCCATCCAGGAGACAAAGGGCGCTCTCCATGACTTACTTGATTCTAATGTAGAGTTAAGCAGTGGTGCATAGTTGAGTGTAAATAACGAGGGAAAGCCAACTCTCAAAAGGGTCTCTTTAATAAAAGTCCACCCACCCTGTTGAACTTTTTCTGCATCCGTTCCCATTAATGCTAAGGGCCCCGTCACACATAGCGATCTCGCTAGCGAGATCGCTGCTGAGTCACAAGTTTTGTGACATAACAGCGATCTGTTAGTGTTTTGCTTAAGGGGATTCGATTGTTTCCATACCAATTGCATTATTTTATATGCGTATTTGTGCTCTTGTTGTTTACTAATTAAGGAATACACTGGTATTTATAAATATATAACCCCCTTTTTCTATGCACCCATATTTGCTCCTTAGCATTGGTTTTAGTATTCTTTGTATACACATTTTCGTACCTTTTTTTGTGCCTGTTACCCATGATGTGTATCTTTGTAGTGCCCTCACTTTTTAATTATTGTGAATTTCTTACTCATGGTTTTAAACATGTTCTAATAAAAATTATCATTTTTTAAGCTCAGCCTTTTTCTCTTTTTGGATGAACTAACCCAGAATAAGCAGCCAAGAGGAGTAGTGGCAAAGCTGTATCAGATACTTTTGACTGTATCAGTCTCAGTTAAATAAGCTTATATATTAGCATGGGAGAAAGAACTGGGTATCAAACTGCAATATTGGGAAGTTGAACATATATATAGAAATTCATATGGCCCATCCAGATGTGTGAGAGTCCAAGAAAATTCATATAAGATTATTAGAGAAAACAGAAAGCAAAAAACACAAATATCCTGAACTAAAAGTAAAAAATATACTGCAAATAATGCATAAAGGTAATACTAATAATAAGGGTATTTAGTAAACATAATTTTGATCAAAATAATGTACAAGCCATCCCGCCACGTCACGGCAACCCTTGTGGGACAGTCCCTACTCTAGTACACATTAACTTACTTGTCTCAGTTCAGATTTGTTTTTTATTCATTTCATTGTGCATTCAGTGCATATAGGGGTGTGACCGCCCTTTTTCTGAGCTGGGAAAGCCATCCAGTCTGGCCTAAGCTGTTACAAGTGGTTCAGCCGCTCGACCCTTATTCACATTCACGCCACTTGGCAAGTGATAAGGTTTTAAATACTAGAGTAGGGACTGTCCCACAAGGGTTGCCGTGACGTGGCGGGATGGCTTGTACATTATTTTGATCAAAGTTATGTTTACTAAATACCCTTATTATTATTATTACCTTTATGCATTATTTGCAGTATATTTTTTACTTTTAGTTCAGGATATTTGTGTTTTTTGCTTTCTGTTTTCTCTGGTTAATGGTCATGTGTTAAAATGCACTTACATTGTGCATACACATTAACTTACTTGTCTCAGTTCAGATTTGTTTTTTATTTGTTTTTTATTTTTTTTATATAAGATTATTACAAGATGGTACACCACTCCAGTGGCAACACTTGTATGGTACCCTATTATTCCCCCGACCTACTGGAGATGTGGTGGTCTTGTGAAATGATAAAGCCGTTCTGGGGGAACGTTCTGAAAATTATTTAGGCCCCGTCACACACAGCGATATCACCAGCGAGATCGCTGATTTTGTGACGCCACAGCGATCTCGCCAGCGATATCGTTGTGTGTGACATGGATCAGCGACCGGCCCTCCTGTCGGGTATTGCTGATCGTGCTCGAACGTCCTGGGCCATTTTTTGATCGTTGGTCTCCCGCTGGCCAGCGCGCATCGCTGCGTGTGGCAGCAAGAGACCAGCGATCAGCGACACTGGAGGCTGGTTTCCAATGTAAACAGCGGGTATCTAAGAACCGTGCAGCTCTTGGTTACCCGCTGTTTACCTTGGAAACCAGTGTGCATGCTGGTTTCCAGGGTATGCAGCGGGTATCTAATGATGTCCCAGCAATCCCATCCATGTCGGATCGTTGGTGGGATCGCTTGGACATCGTTATGTGTAACGGGGCCCTTACTAAAATGTGCAGGCTTCTGAAACCCCCGCAGCTGAACCTTATTTTCCTGAATTGGTCTGAAGACTTTCTGCAAACAAAGTACAAATCTCTATTGCTAATTTTAGTAGCGGCAGCCAAATAACTTATACCCCCAAAATGGTGCTCACAGAGCTGCCCGGGCATCTCAGAGTGGATACAAAAAGTTGACCAGCTCTATTATATAGAAGAAATAGTAGCTCACGCACATCTCTCGAAAGGCTAAATTTAGGGAGATCTGGGCTCCATGGGTATTATATAGAGAAACTGATGAATATTTGAAGTTGAAAGGATCACAGACTTCGACATAGACAAATAGTCGATGCTTTCAAGCAAAAGACCTATAAATTTTATTTAAGGATTATGCTATGTTACAAGATTAGGATAATGCCATACCTGAAGGCCTACCGAAGCAGTTGGAAATTAACCGCCAATTCCGCTATCCCTCCTTGAATCAGAGGATTCTTCTTTCACCCTGTTTCTCTCTCTCTTTTTAACTCCAATTACTTACACTTTATATTGCAAAGTCCACAGGAATATATATTGAGGAACAATTCTTCTAGAGGATGATTGCACGGAAGAAGGCGACATGTGGCTTTACAGTTGGAGAGTGTGATTTTTACTGCGGTGTGGCCTACCACGAAATGTGATGTGATTTAGGCCTTATGTCTCTAATATATATAGGATGATCTGAAGAACAATTTTCTAATACTTAAATGTAATAATACATACATTTCATACTGTTATTCTGTTTGTGTGTACCATAAACTCAATAAAATGATGTTTAAAAAGAAAAGACAGAAATAATAGGCAGAATTCTCATGACGTTCAAAAATGCGTTTTTTATGCGCGTTTGCACCGCGCACGCAGCACCGCGCAAAAAAACGCAAGTGTGAAAGTAGCCATAGTCAAGATAATCAACAGAGATCTACAATATGAAACACTTATTAAACATGCCATTATGGATTCAATCTGTATGGATATCTTTGTCTGATACATTCCAATTAAACTGTGTGATAAAGAAGTAAAAATCTGCTAATCATGTTCCATTGCTGAGTGGGTTGAGCAGGCTGATTTTTTTTTTTTTTACACAAAGGGTTTATTTTGAGGAATTAATGAAAATCAAATCTAAAGAAATAATGGCTCATCTGTTTTTAATTGAACATGAAAAAATTGCAGTACTATGTTATTTGTTTTCATCATTCACACAAGTATTTTTATGATCTCCGTTTTATTTTCTCCAAATGATTTTGTCACAGATCATGGAATTGGCAAATTGAACCAAGAGCCTCTTACTTCTGAGAGGACCGAGATAGTAATTTTATGCTTCGGTTCCATTCTATTCTCTTTCAGTCTGTGTATATGTGTCCTGCCCATGTCAACATATCTTTGCTGTCATGAAGAAGGTGCATCCTGGCAGTGAATTTTGTAATAAATGCCACAATAAATTCAGGAATGCAGTCATATTCTGAACCTGGCTCAGTCCATTTGACAGCTTCCTGGACGTGATTCTTTTATGTTACTGGGCTGGAATACTTTCAGGGACAACAGGTTTCAGACACAATGAGAAATTTTTTAGCATATTAATTTTCATATTAATGAAATAATGCATAGCCGCATTACAACTAGACCCTCATTCACAATTTTGTCTAAACAGCAAATAAATCCCCAATCAATAATATAACCTTGCTCGACAGAAAACTGTAAGCATTGAAAGGTGACACGTATAAAAAATAACTTCACATGTTCAATACATATGTAAAGGAAAAACTGACAAAGTGCCAATATGTGCTGTGTTACTACTACTAGTGCATGATATATGAGCAACAAAAAAAAGTCCATTGATCTGTGATAGCTCAATGGAGAAGAGGTTTTCTGCTTTTCAAAAATACTCATGGAAGGTAAATTAAAGTTGTTTTTTTTGATAAGTGTCTTTATGTTCTCAAGTTATTATTACTATTTATATAGCATCATTAATTCCATGCTGCTGTATATGAGACTCAGTTACATCGAAATATAAATATCACTTGCAGTAAACAAACTAACAATGACAGACTGGTACAGAGGGAAGAGGACCCTTCCCTTGGGGGCTTACATTATACAGGATTATGGGGAAGGAGACAGTAAGTCGGGCGTTGCAGCTGCTCCAATGGTGTTTAGGTGGCCGCGTGGTCATTACAGGTTGTAAGTGCAACACCGGCTAGGACCGTGGGGTACTCGGGAACCGGGCCAGTCAGTTCTTAAAAGGGATGTCACAGCAGCAGTGACCCGGTCCATGGCCCAGGGCGTGCAATGAAAATGCTGAATAAAGGGTATGATTAAGTTTATGTAAAGATTTGTGACACCACCTGTGGTATTCGGCAAGTAAAGGTGTTAGCCGACGATGCATATTCAGCTACTGGGATAGATGTTAATGCAGCAGAGTTGTTTCAGCTCTCTACAGGCAGAGCTATTACCCAGGGCAGATTATGATGTAGGATGATGGTGATGATTGTGGTTGTAGTGCAGGGCAAGTGATGCAGCAATAAATTGGAAGACACAGCAGAGTGCAGTCTTCACAAGTTTACTCACAGTTTAGATTGTAAAAACTCCAGCTGGGGTGCTGTTTCCTCAGGGATAGTGGTCCAGACAGCTCTCAGGTAGCTTGGGGTGCACATGGCCAGGGCTCCCATAGATGTTCCTTTCCTGGCCATCTCACTACGCTGGCTAGCGCCTCTCCTGCCCTGCATCTTCACAAACAGTGTCCTGAGCCAACAGACTCAGATCTGTCTGGCGACATTGGTCAGACCCCTGGATCCTATATGTCTGCCTTTTCAGCGAATGTGTTGGATATGGCTACAGCACCTGCAAATACTGCAGCCTCCGGTTTCCTAGCTGAGTGCTTAGTTTCTCCACTAGTTTTGGGGCCGGTCCCCTTACTGCCACCTGGTCGTTCCACCTGGTGAGGACAGGTGTATATGGGCCCCATGGATGGATTCTCACTATCTGTGCCCCTGAGACCTTTTCTTTCTCTCCACTAATGGAGCCTTTCCTTCTCTCTTGCTTCTTTTCCTGTTGTCTGTGGACAAGCTGTAGTCAGTTTCAGCTCCCCTTCTAGACTGTCCCTCTAGTCGTTTGGCTCTCTGCTTAAAACACTCTGACTCCTCCCCCTCTAACTTCCTCCACCCACACCCCCTACACAGCTCTCCTCGTGCACTGAGAGGTCTGGTTTTGGATGTAAGTGTGTGAGTCCTGGCAATGCCCCTTCCTTACCTGACAGCAGAGTACTACACCTCTGGATGAAGTGCAGTACCCTGTGGTGACTGAGACCGCAGGGGCACCACATGAGCTTTTATGAAAAGATAGGTTTTCAGGTTCCATCTGAAGGATCCAAATGTGGTGGATAGCAAGATGTGTTGGGGCACAGAATTCTAGAGAATGGGGATATTCAGGAGAAATCTTGGAGGCGATTGGGTGAGGCGCGAATAAGCATGGAGGAGAGAAGGAGGTCTTGGGACTAAGTTGTTCTTAGTTTCTGCTATGCTTCAGATCATTGCTATATGACACAAGGAAAAATACACACAACACTCCAAAGCTCAGAATTACCATATATACTCGTGTATAAGCCGACCCGTGTATAAGCCGACCCCCCTAATTTTGCCACAAAAAATTGGGAAAACTTATTGACTTGTGTATAAGCCGAGGGTGGAATCCATAGACTATGCCCCATATGCTGCTTCATAGTTTATGCCCCCATATGCTGCTCCATAGAATATGCCCCCATATGCTGCTCCATAGATTATGCCCCCATATGCTTCTCCATAGTTTATGCCCCCATATGCTGCCCCATAGCCTGTGCCCCATATACTGCTCCATAGACTATGCCCTCATATACTGCTCCATAGACTATGCCCCCATATGCTGCCACATAGAATATGCCCCCATATGCTGCACCATAGAATATGCCCCATATGCTGCTCCATAGAATATGCCCCCATATACTGCTCCATAGAATATGCCCCCATATGCTGCCCTATAGACTATGCCCTCATATACTGCTCCATAGATTATGCCCCCATATGCTGCCCCACAGAATATGCCCCTTTTGCTGCTCCATAGAATATGCCCCCCATATGCTTCCCCATAGACTATGCCCCATATACTGCTCAATAGACTATGCCCCCATATGCTGCCCCATAGACTATGCCCCCATATGCTGCCCCATAGAATATGCCCCATATGCTGCTCCATAGACTATGCCCCATATGCTGCTCCATAGAATATGCCCCCCATATGCTGCCCTATAGAAAATGCCCCCATATACTGCTCCATAGATTATGCCCCCAAATACTGCCCCATAGAATATGCCCCATATGCTGTTCCATAGATTTTGCCCCATATGCTGCTCCATAGATTTTGCCCCCATATGCTGCCCCATAGAATATGCCCCATATGCTGCTCCATAGAATATGCCCCCCATATGCTGTCCCATAGACTATGCCCCCATATACTACTCCATAGACTATGCCCCCATATGCTGCCCCATAGACTATGCCCCCATATGCTGCCCCATAGAATATGCCCCATATGCTGCTCCATAGACTATGCCCCCATATGCTGCTCCATAGATTATGTCCCCATATGCTGCAAAAAAAAAGCCATACTCACCTCTCCTGGGTCCATCACTGCTGTCTGCCACTTCTTGTGTCAGTGACTGTTCAGCCAGCAGAGGGGCCGCATGCACTAATCACATCACCGCACTCCCTGCTGCCTTAACGTCACTGACACAGGATGCAGCAGAGACAGCGGTGAGCAGCGATGGACCGGGGGACAGGTGAATATCGCTATACTCACCCATCTTGCCGCTGTCTCTGCAGCCTCGCTTGCTTCTCCACTGTCTCCCTTCCCTTCCTGTCTTCAGCGGTCACGTGGTACCGCTCATTACCACTCATGAATATGCGCATATTCAAAAGTGGTAATGAGCTGCACCATGAGACTGCTGAAGACAGGAAGGGAGACAGTGGAGAAGCGAGCGAGGCTGCAGAGACCGCGGCAGGACAGGTATGATCTCTGACACCCCCGCTCCCCCTCCCCCGCCGACCCCCAGGTATATGACCTGTGTATAAGCTGAGAGGGGGACTTTCAGCCCCAAAAAATGAGCTGAAAATCTCAGCTTATTCTCGAGTATATACGGTAACAGAAAAAATACTTATTTTGTATTGGAGGAGGCAAACCGACAGGTCTAGTCACTTGCTCCTCAACCAGAAGCCTTTTTATGGACAGAAGTGCTGGTCTGTTTGTGAGAAAAGCTGCACTAACAATAGAAATTAGCCAACCTCTTTACTTGAGTAAAGCATCAATGAGCTCGTTTTGAGCGACCATATTAGATAAAATGAATAAGTTCATCAAGTACTTAGCAGGAGAAAGAGGGAAAGGCTAAAATGAACAAGTGTGATTAAAGTGGGAATAAATGAGTAGGTAGGGCAAATAGACAGAGTGGCAAAAGAAGTAAGGGAGATAGAGTTGAGTAAGGTATAAGGTTATATCAGTCAGATGTTAGTGTCATATTTTGTACTCAAAGGTGAACCAAGTTTTCTGAAATGTTGCATCAGTGTGTTTCCCAACTAGAGAGTTCTTCCAATTGATAATTTATTTTGTCTCACTATTCTGAGTGGTTTGGGAAAGTGTATTGCTTCCAATGGATTGGGATTAAATGCTTTGCAGCCCTTATCAATAGAGTCAAAAGGTCTTGTGTTTTTGCTTTGAAGTTTGGAGGAGCATGACAATAATACTTCAGCAGGCTATAGGTACCTTGTTATTAAGTCTACAATATATAATGTCCAATTAATATCTGTTCAGAATGGTTGTAAGCTGGAGCAATGCCAACATATGTTCAATAGATTGCCTTTATAGGTATTACATCTCCAACACAAGTTTTAATCAGTTAGCCCCAGATGATGAGGAATTTGGGGTCCTGTATAAGCAGGATAATATTTTATAGGAGTTTTCTTGTAAGATCGTACATCTGGAGAAGCCATGTGAATTAAAAATAATGTTCTTGACTTCAGTATCACTTATATTAAGAGTATTGTGGGGGAAATTAGGTAGTTATATATTTTAGAAATCATATTGGGGATGGTGGATTTTGAGAGTAATTCATGCCAGGACAAATTTCTCACTGTCTGGAATTTTATTTTAAATTGTTTAAGAATGTGGAGAACATGGATCGCATACACGACATCATCAAACATCACCAGGCGGCACGGTGGCTCAGTGGTTAGCGGAGTCCTGGGTTCGAATCCCACCAAGGACAACATCTGCAAGGAGTTTGTATGTTCTCCCCGTGTTTGCGTGGGTTTCCTCTGGGCACTCTGATTTCCTCCCACATTCTAAAGACATACTAATAGGAAATTTAGATTGTGAGCCCCATTGAGGACAGTGATGATAATGTGTGCAAACTGTAAAGCGCTGTGGAATATGTTAGCGCTATATAAAAATAAAGATTATTTATTTATTAAACGTGACTAAAAGCTACTAAAATACATCAAATGAGGGGCAGACACAAGGAAAGTGGCCTTACTTCACCCACAGTACACATTTTAGAATGGCATGGCAGCAATCAGCCTTGAATGAGGTAACAGGGTCTGGGCCAGCATTTACAGCTTTGAGTTGAATGTCAATTTAAGACGAGATGGGTAAGGGATCAGTGTAGGCCTGCTGTGCTGGGAGCCCTGATACCACATGCAACAGCTCAACCTGATTTCATGCTCAACCACAATCAGGTGGCACATCTATGACTTTCATAGACTACTATTGTCAGAAAAATCTAAGGATAGTAACACTAATGGTTGACTCAAAGGAAGTGGAGTCCTTAAGGTATTGGACGCCTACAGATGCAGGCAACACAAATGAAGGCAAACAAACCAGGAGTCTACCCTTTTTCCAAAAAATAGTGTCAGACACCAGCAAAGTGGCATCAATTTCACCACAGTAGAAAGAGTATATTAGGGAGCAATTTCTATTCCACTAGATCCAACCCAGCAGAATGACACCCAACCAAGAGTGCTCACATTTCCCGAAATTAGGGCCTCACACCACCAAATTGGCACCAATTTCACCAGAGTAGAAATAGTATAATGAGGAGCAACATCTCTTCCACTACAGCCAATCCAGCAGATGGACACCCAGCCAGGATTGTACACATTTCAAAGAATTAGTGGCAGACACCACCAAAGTGGCATCAATTTCATGAGAGTAGAAATAGTTTAATAGGGACCAACACATCTTCCACTACAGCCAACCCAGCAGATAGACACCCAACCAGGAGTGTACACATTCCCAAAAATTAGTGGCAGACACCAATAAAGTGGCATCAATTTCACCACAATAGAAATGGTATAATGGGGAGAGACATCTCTTCCACTACAGCCAACTGATCAAATGGACATCTAACCAGGAGTGTTCACATTTCCAAAAATTAGTGGCAGACACCAATAAAGTGAGATAAATTTCACAAAAATAGATATAGTGTTACAAGGACTGACACATCTTTTACTACAGCCAACCAGCAGATGCGCACCCAACCAGGAGTCTACACATTTCCAAAAGTTACTGGCAGACACCACAAAAGTGGCATCAGTTTCACCAGTACTCATAGTATAATAGGGACCAACATGTCTTATACTACAGCCAACCCAGCAGATGGAAATCAACCATGACTGTTCACATTTCCACAAATTTGTATTAACATCTGTTGCAGCAGCAGCAAGAGGAGGCACAGAAGCCACACTAAAGATATCTCAGAATGCAATTACGTGAGATCAATGCAGCACACTAAAAACGTCAATGTCACCTAGTCTGTTCAATCTGCGACTGGGGTGCAAAAGTCCTTGAAGATCCATGACTTGTTCATCTTGATGAAAGTTAGGCGGTCTCCATGGTCAACGGACAGCCAGCTGCGTTTATCCATCAGGACACTGAGACACATTCTGAGAGAACGCTGCCTGCTGGGCATGATAAAACCTCCAAGGCTTGTGAGGAGAGCTCATCCATTTTTGAATACCAAAATATGAAAGGGTCTAAACCCTCCCTGATCATATTTATATTCAGGTCTAGATACTCCTACACCATCCTCTCCATTCATGTCAGACTTGGACTCTGTTACGCTTGTGCATGAGCTGGTCTAAACAATTTGTCAAAAGACTCACAGAAATTACTTCTGCCACTTACACTATGGCTGCTGCTGCTAATGTTTTGTGTTGACAAATTGACATGCCAGAGGTTGGAAGTCTAGAGCTGTGATGCACATGGTGTGCCTTACTGTTGTCTTGGGGAAAACCTCTCTTAAGGTTGTGTAAAAGCATGTTTTGATACTCCAACAGGGCGGGAAGCATCTGGCAAAATTTTAATGTGAATCTAATAGAGTGGCTGCTCCTTAGTTGTATCTTGGCACTATCCAGGTTGAAAACTATTTCTCCCCCAGACATGGATTACAGCGTGGGACAGAACAACAGACAAGTAAGGTATATTGTTGTTTTTTTAGTTTTATTACAGGAGATCAAGGGCTTCAGTGGAATTAGGCGAGGTCGTAAGTATGTTTTAATTAAGATTATTAAAAGAGTCTGTGTCATTCTTTCAATTAAAGGACTTTTTTCTGGGTTTCTTTGTTTTCCTACAATGTGACTATGTGGTTAGTAAAGGGGTGTCTTATTGACTCCACTCCATAACTAACCTTGGGGCTTGATGTCACCTGACAATACAAAGGTGACATCAACCCCCCAACTATCACCCCACTTGCCACCACTACAGTGCAAGTGGGAAGAGCCAGGCAAAACGCCAGAATTGGTGCATCTAATAGATATGCCATTTCAGGGCAGCTGAAGGCTGCTATTTTTAGGTGGGGGGACCAATATCCATGGCCCCTTACCAGCCTGAGAATTCCCACCCACAGCTGTTGGCTTTAGCAAGGTTGGTTGTCAAAAATGGGGGGCCTCACGCTGTTTTTTTAAATTATTTATTTAAATAATTAAAAAAACAGCGTGGGGACCCCTCTATTCTTGATAACTAGCCTTGCTGAAACTGACAGCGGAGGGCTGCAGCCCCTGGCTAGTTAGCAATAACACAGGGGATCCCATGTCATTTTTTTAATTAGTTATTTACAGCGCAACAGCGACTGGTGAATACTCCCATCTGCTGCTCCTGCTTTCACTGTAATTAGTGGCAGCAGGTGTCGGATGATGGGATCAGTAATCCCATCAGCTGACACTAGTGACAGAAGGTAAGCTTTATACTTCCAATCACAACTGAGCGTCATGCTGTCTTTTGACAATGTGGGAACCACGGCTCTCTGATTTCCCACCAATCAGAAGTGGTGTTTGCTGCCTTGTCATGCACATGACAGCATGGCAAACACTGGATGTTTGGGTCCCCCAGATTAGGGGCCGGGATTCTCCCGCTGCACAGGGTAAATCCCAAGCCTTATCTGCCTCTGTGGTCTCCCATTCTGCTTCAGCTGCTCTGGAGGCTGCTCAGGAAAGACGTCGGTCTCAGTGTCTTGCCCAGACTCATGCTGTGTGCTTGGTTCCTGCTGGCTCTCCAGCCAAACTAACTAAAAGCAGCGGCAAAGAGACGTATGTCATGTTCGCCATGTTTGTCATGTCTGCCATGTCTGTTTTGTCTCAAGAACTCCTGGAGCGATGTGCATGTGCATATCTTGTCTGCTGTCCTGCATGTTCGCTAGAGCAGTGTGCACACTCACCTCATGTCTGAGCTGCAGGATGCCTGCGTTTCTGCTCTGCCTTTTGTGATCTTCTCGTTTTGTCTAGAGTCCCTGATCATGTGTCCCTGCCTGGATCCTGAACTGTCTGGTTCTGCAGTCATCTCGTCATGTCTAGAACTATGATCATGTGACCTGTCTAGGCTTCAGCACTGGATCTGCAGTCGTCTCGTCATGTCTGGAACTCTGATCATGTGACTGTGCTCTGTTATCCTGTGGATCTGAACCCGGAAGTGCTCCCCTGGTCCTGACCTGGAAGAGGAGGTGCTATGCCTATATCAGGCCGCCCCTTCCTATGCTCTGGGCCTGAGTATTGTGTTGTGTCTCTGCATGGCTGCTTGGTCTGTGGGGCGCTCCCTCTATTCTGTGCCCTTGCACTCTGCTCTGTCGTGCATCTATGCACACGCTCCGTGCTCGTATTCCGTCTCTTGTCTTGTGCCATGTCTTGTGTTGTCCTTCGTGCCATGTTCTGTCCCTGCTCTGCTTTGCCTTGTAGTCTTTGTCTGCTTCTGTTCCGTGTCTCTGTCCCTGGCATGCCTCTCTACACGCGCAGGACTCTGCCTCGCCTGTCCCTGGCGTGCCTCTCTGCACGCGCAGGACTCTGCCTCGCCTGTCCCTGGCGTGCCTCTCTGCACGCGCAGGACTCCGCCTCGCCTGTGTACCTTGTCTAGTCCCAAGGTCCTTCCTTGGCCCGGCTCTGGGCTTCAGCCTACGCTCCACTGCTAGACTGTCCCTGTCCCTGGCATGCTCTTTGCATGCGCAGGTCTCTGCCTTGTTCTTTGTATTGTCCCTGACGTTTCGTGCACCCTTGCACTTTTCGCACTAGGCTTTGCCATACTGCCTGTACGTGTCTCTGTCCTGTGTCTTTGCCTAGCCCTGCCTTGTGGCTCCGTGCCTCCTTGCACGTGCCTGGTCGTCTGTGCCTGCCTGGTGTGCCTCAGCCGTGCCGCCTCTAGCCGTGCTCACCTGTGTGCCTCAGCCGTGCCCCGTCCTGTGCTATAGTGGTCTGGCTGCGTGGCCCCGCGGCGGTGCCGCCTCTAGTCGTGCCTGCCTGCAACTGCCATCGTCAGTACCACCTGCCGGCGCTCCCAGCCATGGTCTCCGCGCTCCCTTGCACTCACGCTGGTTCTCGCACTGTGCCTTTTCGTGCTACTCTTGCACAACTCTTTGTTAACTTTGCTCTGCTCTGATTCCTGTCTTGCCTGGTCCTTGAACCCTGTTCCTGGCGTGCCTCTCTGCACGCGCAGGACTCTGCCTCGCCTGACCCTGGCGTGCCCTTTGCACGCTCAGGACTCTGTCTCGTACCTTGTGCCTTGGCGTGTCTCTACACACGCACTCTGTCTCGTGCCTTGGCATGTCTCTACACACGCACTCTGTCTCGTACCTTGTGCCTTGGCGTGTCTCCACACACGCACCCTGTCTCGTCTGTGAACCCTGGCGTGTCCCCTACACGCGCACCTAGCCTTGAACCCTGGCGTGTCCCCTACACACGCACCTAACCTTGCACCTAGCTTTGAACCCTGGCGTGTCCCCTACACACGCACCTTGCCTTGCACCTAGCCTTGGACCTCGGCGTGTTCCCTATCACGCACCATGCCCGGATATCTGTCGTGCCTCCTTGCCTGGAACCTGGTTTGCCTGCCGGATGCCCGGAACCTGCCGATCGCTGCCAGAGATCATGAGCTGGATGACTGCGGCCTGACGTCCGGAGCTGATGTCCGCAGCCTGATGCCTTGATGATGTCGATCGTTGCCAGCAGTTCGGAGTCCAATGCCATCGTGCCGTTACCTGTACCTAGGCGTGCCACCTGGCATGTACCATGCTATGGACCTTGGCGTGCCCACGCGTGCACCTTGCACGTTTTGCTTGTTTACACTGTATGTGATCCTGAGTTATTCTAATGAAGTTACCTTGCACCTACGTCTTGTCTTGCTTCCTGCTCGTCCTTGTCGTCAGACACTCGTCTAGTGTCCCCTGAGCCGGCCGACTGGTCCCAGCAGTCGTGGTGGCTCACCCCCTTGGTCTTGCCCCTGACACTCCCTGTATAGGGGGTGGATTCTCACAAGGTAAGCTCGCCCTCGGTGGGTGGGTGCCATGACCCAGAGGGTCCACTCAAAAAATGGGCTCAGCTGGAGCTGAGTCCGTCACAACGTACCAGAGACTAAGTCCAGATTTCTCCCTACTGAGCATGCTTGTGAGGTGGCGACTTCGCATTGGTGGTCAGTTGTCACCTGCTCAGGTGACGTGGCAGGTCCAGATTGGTACATGAGCAAGGTCCTTTCTGACTGGACTTAAACAGAACATATGAAAGGTTATCAGAAGCGGGCGTCGGTGCGCTAAGGTCATTTTGTGTTTGGTGTGTTGGTGGATTTGTCACCACCCTGTGATCATGTGTGCCACTACTAGCACTGCAAGTGTATATTCAGGCAGGCAGTGTAGGGTGGGAACTCCCGCTTGGCTCAGCATCTGAACCGGGCATCCTAAGTCGCAAGTGCAGATTGCACACCATGTAAATGAACAAGTGCAACCACCAGGTTAGACTCTCCTGGGGAGTTGCTATAATGACCGCAATTAGCGTCACTATCACTATATCCCTGTGAAACCTAACAGGGTATAGGCTTGAGTGCTCTCTCTTGCTGTACCGCTCTGTTGAGCAACCGAGCAGGTAATTTCCACTCTTTCCACACGGAGTGACATTTATCTCCGTGTGTCTACGGTGCTTGCACGCAGCATCGCTCCGACATTGGTTACTAGCTGCAGTTCCTCCATCACCGCATGGTGGACCCTGGGTTGCGATTGCACCTTTTCATAATTTATATTTGGTGCGATCCGCGAACCCTAACATTCAAGTGAATGGGGTCCAGGTTCAGGTTCGGGTCCAGGTACTGCTCTGGTTCCCAAACCCAAACGTTTTGTAACTGTTCAGCCAAACCCGCTGGATCCGAACATCCAGGTGTCTGCCCATCTCTAGAGATAACACTAGATGACAAAAATAAATTTAAGTAGTAAAAGATATATGAGAAAGTACATAGAACACAGTGTGTCTGCCTACAGCACACAGCTATTGCTGAGTCAAATGGTATGTCTAAAACAGCAAAACAGGAAATTAGGAAGCAGGCATAGTACTTACATCATTGCAGTCAGTTAACAGTCTAGTGTTGAATCCCCAACCCCAACGCGCAGTTCACCAAAGCTTCGTCATGGAGTGTGAATTGTCCTGTAGTAGGAGTGGACATGTCATAATCCCAGGACCCCTAGTGATTTTGGGTGGGTTAGGAACTTGTATAGTAGTGTAGCTTTCTTTTATTTCCATAAATAAAGGGAGATAACTTGCTTAACAGATGAAAAAAAGGTTTTAGGTGGATTAATAGGTAGCATTTTCATTGTTTATACTATCTTAGGAAGGCCAGATCACAGGATTTTAGAAGAGTTTTGATAGTATTGATAAGGGGTATAAAGTTGCTTTGATACAGGTCTCTTGGCTCTTTGGTACTTTGACTTACTAAGTATTTACTGTAATATGTTTTGATAGGGTATTTTTCTGGAAGATAGCGATATGCTTTTTGAGATACAGTAAAAACTATCTAATATTTCCTGTGGGTTGATTTGGGTTGTTAGTACTTCAAATTCACTTGGTTTGAGTGTTGGAAGGGACAGGGAATTTATAAAGTTGTTTATCTTATTAGAAGCTTCTGGAGGATCATTCATTGTGATTTTCTACTATAGAACACATACATTTATGACCCAAGTGGTAACTAAATGCATGGCACAGTATGAGAAAGGGTTAAGGGAAAATAAAAAGTGTAACATTTTTGCTAAAACATTTTCCTGCAAATATGCCTTGCAGATAAAGTTATATTCTTCTCATTTCAGTGTGCCAGAAAATAATTTCCTATTTAAGAAAAAACAAAAACATTGTGTTTTCAATTTATCTCTCCTATTCATATTGTCCTGCTGCTCCTTCATCTTTTTAATGAGTGTGATTGTAAATAACATGAAAAATACGCATAAACAATTTAGTATGAAAAGATAAAGGAAAATGAAGGAAATTGAGGTTTTGTAAATGGCCCAACCCACGGCTGTACATGATTTCATTAGCTGCTTAGTTATTAAAAGAGTAACAGTATGCACATTGCCACTGTGGCAATACATGAGTTATTTACAAGCAGCTAATTAGAGTAAATTAGCATTTTCTATTGACTGTGGAATTCTTTTCTCTCTACTCTGCCATTTTTGTCTCCAGCAGGTTTGCCTCTGATCATTTTAAATTCCCTCCCCAGCCATATCCATATTCCAGTGCAGAATTACTTATTAACAGCCCTGCTTTGCTAGTGTCTTGACTCCCGAACATGCCAGGAACCTGAAAACATGTTGGTATATCAGTGTAAAGATAAATAGTGCCAATTATTATATTTGACTTCCACAAAGATATACTGCTTCAGCTGGTGCACCTGTCTTAATTCATAAAATGTAATTGTCACACATTGAAGGACTGACATTTTTGAAGGATTTCTTACTTATTAAACCCTTTACTCCCAAGGGTGGTTTGCACGTTCATGACCAGGCCAATTTTTATTGTTTTCTCGTGACATATTGTACATTATGATAGTGATAAAAGTTATTTGATATGACTGAACTTTATTTGTGAGAAAAAAGGAAATTTGGCAAAAAATTAAGAAAATTTAGCAATTTTCCAACTTTGATTTTTCATGCCCTTAAATCACAGAGATATTTCACATAAAATACTTAAAAAGTAACATTTCCCACATGATTACTTTACATCAGCACAATTTTGGAACCGAATGTTTTTTGTTAAGAACTTTGAAAGGGTTAAAAGTTAAACAACGATTTCTCATTTTTACAACACCATTTTTTCTTTAGAGACCAAATCACGTTTGAAGTCACTTTGAGGGGTCTATATGATAGAAAATACTCAAAAGTGACACCATTCTTAAAACTGCACCCCTGAAGGTGCTCAGAACCACATTAAAGAAGTTTTCTAACCCTTCAGGTGCTTCACAGGAATTTTTGGAATAATTAAAAAAATGAACATTTAACTTTTTTTTGCAAACAATTTACTTCAGATCCAATTTTTTTTATTTTCCCAAGGCTAACAGGAAAAATTGGACAGCAAATATTGTTGTACAATTTGTCCTGAGTACGCATATACCCCATATATGCAGTTAAACCATTGTTTGGGCACATGGCAGAGCTCGGGAGGGAAGGAGCGCTGTTTTACTTTTTCAACGTAAAATTGGCTGGAATTAAGATCGGACGCCATGTTGCATTTGGAGAGCCCCTGATGTGCCTAAACAGTGGAAACCCCCCACAAGTGACCCCAATTTGGAAACTAGACCCCCCAAGGAACTTATCTAGATGTATGGTGAGCACTTTGAACCCCAAAGTGTTTCACAGAAGTTTATAACGTTGTTTTGTAAGGGGTTCCAATGGATTGTAATGAATAAGAAAATGCTCACACAAGAATTGAATTTACTTAAAATGATTTACTTAATAATAGAGTTGAGCGAAACTGGTCGAAAAAATTCAAAAGTCGCCGACTTTTGGCAAAGTCGGGTTTCATGAAACGAAACCCGACCCCAGGATGAGGTCGGCCACGAGGTCGGCGATTTACGCGCCAAAGTCGCGTTTCAAAAGTTTGTTTTGCGCTCTTTTTCAGCCAATCAGGATCCACGGACACTGTGGGCAACGTGATGACCTAGGCACGGGTCACCACCATCTTTCAGAAGGGCATGCAAGTGATTGGCTTGCTTTGGTGGGCGTCACAGGGGGTATAAAAGGGCGTGCACGCTGACCGCCATCTTACTTCTGCCGATCTTAGTATAGGGAGAGGTTGCTGCTGATTCTGTAGGGAGAGCGTTAGGCAGGGAAGAAGACAAAAAAACTGCTTCTGCTGCTAGCGATTTGGCCTGCACAACACACAAGTCACTGTGTGTGCAATGCAAGGGGAGGCTATATTGTGGTGTATCAGTGGTGTTGGTTGTTGGGCTGCCTTTTAAGGCTTCCTGACACGCTGGCATTGCTGTTTACCCACTGCTCCGCAAACTGCTTTTTTAAAAGCAATCCAATCTCCCTTATCCTCTAGTCACTTTTGTCACAGCTGTGCCATCGAGCCTGTCACATAGTGCTCAGATATCAGTGGGCCTCACACAATCCACAAGTGTCCAGTGTCCAAAAGTGTGCGCAGAGATTCAAAATCTCCATTATCCTCTCGTCACTTTGGTCACAGGCAGCTGTGCCATCGAGCGTGTCACATAGCGCTCAGATATCAGTGGGCCTCACACAATCCACAAGTGTCCAGTGTCCAAAAGTGTGCGCAGAGATTCAAAATCTCCATTATCCTCTCGTCACTTTGGTCACAGGCAGCTGTGCCATCGAGCGTGTCACATAGCGCTCAGATATCAGTGGGCCTCACACAATCCACAAGTGTCCAGTGTCCAAAAGTGTGCGCAAAGATTCAAAATCTCCATTATCCTCTCGTCACTTTGGTCACAGGCAGCTGTGCCATCGAGCCTGTCACATAGCGCTCAGATATCAGTGGGCCTCACACAATCCACAAGTGTCCAGTGTCCAAAAGTGTGCGCAGAGATTCACAATCTCCATTATCCTCTCGTCACTTTGGTCACAGGCAGCTGTGTCATTGAGCCTGTCACATAGCGCTCAGATATCAGTGGGCCTCACACAATCCACAAGTGTCCAGTGTCCAAAAGTGTGCGCAGAGATTAAAAATCTCCATTATCCTCTCGTCACTTTGGTCACAGGCAGCTGTGCCATCGAGCGTGTCACATAGCGCTCAGATATCAGTGGGCCTCACACAATCCACAAGTGTCCAGTGTCCAAAAGTGTGCGCAGAGATTCAAAATCTCCATTATCCTCTCGTCACTTTGGTCACAGGCAGCTGTGCCATTGAGCCTGTCACATAGCGCTCAGATATCAGTGGGCCTCACACAATCCACAAGTGTCCAGTGTCCAAAAGTGGGCGCAGAGATTCAAAATCTCCATTATCCTCTCGTCACTTTTGTCACAGGCAGCTGTGCCATCGAGCCTGTCACATAGCGCTCAGATATCAGTGGGCCTCACACAATCCACAAGTGTCCAGTGTCCAAAAGTGTGCGCAGAGATTCAAAATCTCCATTATCCTCTCGTCACTTTGGTCACAGGCAGCTGTGCCATCGAGCCTGTCACATAGCGCTCAGATATCAGTGGGCCTCACACAATCCACAAGTGTCCAGTGTCCAAAAGTGTGCGCAGAGATTCAAAATCTCCATTATCCTCTCGTCACTTTGGTCACAGGCAGCTGTGCCATCGAGCCTGTCACATAGCGCTCAGATATCAGTGGGCCGCACACAATCCACAAGTGTCCAGTGTCCAAAAGTGTGCGCAGAGATTCAAAATCTCCATTATCCTCTTGTCACTTTGGTCACAGGCAGCTGTGCCATCGAGCGTGTCACATAGCGCCCAGATATCAGTGGGCCTCACACAATCCACAAGTGTTCAGTGTCCAAAAGTGTGCGCAGAGATTCAAAATCTCCATTATCCTCTCGTCACTTTGGTCACAGGCAGCTGTGCCATCGAGCCTGTCACATAGCGCTCAGATATCAGTGGGCCTCACACAATCCACAAGTGTCCAGTGTCCAAAAGTGTGCGCAGAGATTCAAAATCTCCATTATCCTCTCGTCACTTTGGTCACAGGCAGCTGTGCCATCGAGCCTGTCACATAGCGCTCAGATATCAGTGGGCCTCACACAATCCACAAGTGTCCAGTGTCCAAAAGTGTGCGCAGAGATTCAAAATCTCCATTATCCTCTCGTCACTTTGGTCACAGGCAGCTGTGCCATCGAGCCTGTCACATAGCGCTCAGATATCAGTGGGCCTCACACAATCCACAAGTGTCCAGTGTCCAAAAGTGTGCGCAGAGATTCAAAATCTCCATTATCCTCTCGTCACTTTGGTCACAGGCAGCTGTGCCATCGAGCGTGTCACATAGCGCTCAGATATCAGTGGGCCTCACACAATCCACAAGTGTCCAGTGTCCAAAAGTGTGCGCAGAGATTCAAAATCTCCATTATCCTCTCGTCACTTTGGTCACAGGCAGCTGTGCCATCGAGCGTGTCACATAGCGCTCAGATATCAGTGGGCCTCACACAATCCACAAGTGTCCAGTGTCCAAAAGTGTGCGCAGAGATTCAAAATCTCCATTATCCTCTCGTCACTTTGGTCACAGGCAGCTGTGCCATCGAGCCTGTCACATAGCACTCAGATATCAGTGGGCCTCACACAATCCACAAGTGTCCAGTGTCCAAAAGTGTGCGCAGAGATTCAAAATCTCCATTATCCTCTCGTCACTTTGGTCACAGGCAGCTGTGCCATCGAGCGTGTCACATAGCGCTCAGATATCAGTGGGCCTCACACAATCCACAAGTGTCCAGTGTCCAAAAGTGTGCGCAGAGATTAAAAATCTCCATTATCCTCTCGTCACTTTGGTCACAGGCAGCTGTGCCATCGAGCGTGTCACATAGCGCTCAGATATCAGTGGGCCTCACACAATCCACAAGTGTCCAGTGTCCAAAAGTGTGCGCAGAGATTCAAAATCTCCATTATCCTCTCGTCACTTTGGTCACAGGCAGCTGTGCCATCGAGCCTGTCACATAGCGCTCAGATATCAGTGGGCCTCACACAATCCACAAGTGTCCAGTGTCCAAAAGTGTGCGCAGAGATTCAAAATCTCCATTATCCTCTCGTCACTTTGGTCACAGGCAGCTGTGCCATCGAGCCTGTCACATAGCACTCAGATATCAGTGGGCCTCACACAATCCACAAGTGTCCAGTGTCCAAAAGTGTGCGCAGAGATTCAAAATCTCCATTATCCTCTCGTCACTTTGGTCACAGGCAGCTGTGCCATCGAGCGTGTCACATAGCGCTCAGATATCAGTGGGCCTCACACAATCCACAAGTGTCCAGTGTCCAAAAGTGTGCGCAGAGATTAAAAATCTCCATTATCCTCTCGTCACTTTGGTCACAGGCAGCTGTGCCATCGAGCCTGTCACATAGCGCTCAGATATCAGTGGGCCTCACACAATCCACAAGTGTCCAGTGTCCAAAAGTGTGCGCAGAGATTCAAAATCTCCATTATCCTCTCGTCACTTTGGTCACAGGCAGCTGTGCCATCGAGCCTGTCACATAGCGCTCAGATATCAGTGGGCCTCACACAATCCACAAGTGTCCACTGTCCACAAGTGTGTGCAGAAATTCTAAATCTCCCCTGTCCTATAGACACCTTGTACCTTGTTTTACATTACTATATAGTTTGTTGGATTTTGTCTACATTTCTACCAAAAATGAGGAAGGCTGGTGGAAGAGGCCGTGGAATTGGGTGGGTGTTGGCAGCTGGTAATGATGGTGTTGGTGGTGGATCTGATGGTAGTGGCAAGAGCAAAATAGGACCGAATGCAGGAGGTGCTGACCCTGCGTCATCGTCTGGCTACATAAGGACTCGAACGCTTAGTTTTCTAGGAGTTGGCAAACCGCTTTTAAAGGCAGAGCATCAGGAAAAAGTTTTGTCTTACATTGCTGACTCAGCCTCCAGCTCTATCGCCTCCTCTTCTTCAGTTGTAAAAAGTAAAAGCACTGAGTCGTCATTGGAGGCTCATGTTCATGAACCACACCTTTCCTTGTGTCCTTCACCCCAACCAAGATTGAAGGATGACGCAGGCCATACTACTGATTACTCCATGGAGCTGTTTTCACATACCATGCCTGGATTATCAAGTGAAATGGTGAATTACCCAGGCCAAGATGAATCTGACATGGAGTGCACTGATGCACAGCCGCTGATGGATGATTCTGCTGGTACATTCACTCAGAGCACTACATTGTCCTCGCAGTGTACAGAGCCAGATTTTGACCCTGATGAGACTCAGGTGCCCCTTCCCGCACACTATACCACCATACACGGTGACACAGAGAAAGGTGCACATGACATAGAAGAGGAGGTGATGGATGACCCAGTTGTTGACCCAGATTGGCATCCATTGGGGGAAGAGGGTGCTGCTTCCAATAGCTCATATGAGGAGCATCCACAGCAGACATCGACATCGCAACAGCTGTTATCTGGCAGGCCCGGAGCACTCCAAAGACAGGTTCCAAACATCAAAAGAGTTGCTGGACAGCTTGTCCAGAGGGTCAAAAGATCACAGCGTGCTAGGCCGCAAAATGTCTGCCAAAGTAGGAAGAGTGCAGTGTGGCACTTTTTTGAACAAAATCCTCATGATCAGGCCAAGGTTATCTGTAAGAAGTGCGCAAAGACCTTTAGCCGAGGGAAAAATCTGAAAAATTTGAATACCAGTTGCATGCTTAGACATTTAACCAGCATGCACTTGCAAGCGTGGACACAACACCAAACCTCAAGTGCCACATGTGCAACTGATCACAACGAAGGTAGTCAGCAACGCTACATTGTTTCCCCCACTGTAAGCCCACCGGTTAGCACAGCAGCAAATGTTGAGGTGTCGTTGCAAGACCACAGCAGTCAGGGAATCCCACTGTTATATCAACGAAAGACTGATTCTAGGCCATCAGAAAGAACACCAACTCCATCACCATCATCAACCCTCTCTCAGTCCGCCCTGTCCACCGCTACTTCCACCATATGCAGCTCTCAAGTCCAGCTCACCCTCCCAGACACTATGAGTAGGTCAAGAAAGTACTCAGTCTCTCATCCGCGTACACTGGGTTTGAACGCCCACATTGCCAAACTAATCTCGTTTGAGATGATGCCCTTTCGGTTGGTGGAAAGCACAGCTTTCCGCGAACTCATGGCCTATGCAGTACCACGCTATGACCTACCCAGTCGCCACTTCTTCTCTCGCAAAGCCATCCCAGCCCTCCACCATCATGTGAAAGGCCGCATTGTCCATGCACTCAAGCAGTCAGTGAGCGGAAAGGTGCACCTCACAACTGATGCATGGTCCAGTCGGCATGGCCAGGGCCGTTACATGTCCATCACTGCGCACTGGGTTAATGTGGTGGATGCAGGGTCCACAGGGGACAGTGGTGGTGGGACAGTGCTGCCTAGCTAACGGTATAGGAAACAGTTGGCTGTAGGCGTTCGACCCTCCTCCTCCTCCAGAAGCGAAAGCTCGTCCACAGAGCGCAGTCGTACGAGCACTCCATCTGCAGCTGCCACTGTTGCACACGATGTGTCCCCCTATCGAGCAGCTAGTGGAAAGCGTCAGCAGGCTGTGTTGCAGATGATGTGTTTGGGCGACAGACACACCGCCGAGGTGCTGGCCGAGTACTTGAAGCGACAAACTGAGTCATGGCTGGGCAGTGTACATCTTGAGGCAGGCAAGGTAGTTAGTGATAACGGCCGTAATTTTGTGGCAGCCATAGCCCTTTCAAAACTCAGCCACATACCTTGCTTGGCTCACACCTTGAACCTGGTGGTGCAGTGCTTCCTCAAAAATTATCCGGAGTTAACAGCCCTGCTCCAGAAGGTGCGAAGACTGTGCGCGCACATCCGCCGGTCGCCTGTACACTCCGTTCGTATGCAGAAGCTGCAGCGATTGCTCCACCTTCCCAACCACCGCCTCATTATCGACATTGCAACAAGGTGGAACTCCACCCTGCACATGGTGGAGCGGCTGTGCGAGCAGAGGCAGGCTATAATGCATTTGTGGGAGGATACACGGCCAGGCACTTTGAGAGCAGACATGGAGTTGACAGGCGTGCAGTGGTCGAAGCTGAAAGACCTTTGTAAAGTCCTTCAGTGTTTTGAGGAATGCACACGGCTGGTAAGTGCAGACGACGCCATCCTAAGCATGAGCATCCCACTTATGCGTCTGCTCATGCAAACTTTGACGCACCTTAAGGAGCAGGCGTCTGCAGCCAATGTTGATGAGGAGGAAGAGGAGGAGGGAATCCTTGATGACATTCAGCCATTGTCTGCTCAGGGACCTCTCCTGGACGAGGTGGAGGAAGAAGAGGAGGAGGAGGAGGAGGATGATGGGGATGATTACTTAGGGGAGGAGGATGCATCTCGTGGGGCAAGTGAAAATGTTGGCGTGGCAAGGTCTGGTACAGGGTTTGTGCGTGACTGGAGGGATGTGGATTTGCCAGAAAGTGCTCCTCCAACCAGCACTCGCAGTGCATCATTGACACCGGGAACATTGGCCCACATGTCAGATTATGCCTTGCGGATCCTAAAAAGGGACCCCCGCATTGCCAAAATGATGAACGATGACGACTACTGGTTGGCCAGCATCCTGGATCCACGCTATAAAGGCAAATTACAAAACATCATGCCACAGGAGAACCTTGACCTAATATTGGCTAATAAACAAGCAACTCTGGTAAATCGGTTGCTTGAGGCATTCCCAGCACACAGCAGCGGTGATGGTTCTCACACGAGCCGTACGGGCCGGGGGCAGCTTGGCAGAGGTGTTCGTGGTGCACACAGCAGAAGTGGCGTTGGAGACAGGGGTTTCATGACAATGTTGTGGACTGATTTTTCAAATACCGCTCACACAACTGGTAATACTGCATCGATGGAAAGTGACAGGAGACAGCAGTTGTCAACTATGGTTACAAACTACTTTTCCTCCCATATCGATGTTCTCCCACACAGGTCATTCCCCTTTGACTATTGGGCCGCTAAACTGGACACCTGGCCTGAATTGGCCCAATATGCCTTACAGGAGCTCGCTTGCCCAGCTGCAAGTGTGCTATCGGAAAGAGTCTTCAGTGCAGCTGGATCAATCCTGACAGAAAAAAGGACCCGTCTGTCAACCCAAAATGTGGATGATCTAACCTTCATTAAAATGAACCACGCATGGGTTTCCAAGGATTTTGTCCCACCTTCCCCTGATGACACATAGGGTGACAGAAAAATGGCTTGCTTTGGTCCACCTCTTCCTGGTACTTCACCTATTTCGCCTTTTGCATCAGCTGAATGTCCAACATCAACATATGCCACTTTCTAAAACTCCCTAACTGTGCTGCCTCCCCCCCATGGCCGGGGTCACCACCTACCGCACGACACCGTGCGAGTGCCGTTGCCCTGGACAGGTGGGTAGGCCGACTCTTTGGCGCGGGCACTGACACAGGGTCCCTCATAGTGCAATCAAGTGTCTCTGACGGCGGTGGTGCACACCCGCCATCAGACACACCGCTGTACTATGAGGGGCCCAGTGCCAGTACCGACGCCCACGAGTGGGCCCCCCTTGCTTGGGCAGGGCCCCAGCATTTGCAATCTTTACCTCTCCCTGCTCCTCCGCTGTGTAATCTGGGCCGTCAAATCCATACTGTGCCTGACACCGTCGGAGCCTGCCTCCTGAGACATATATTTTGAATGTGTACGCTATCCATACATGTTATCCGGGGATACGGTACCCTTTCTAACCTTTGTGCAATCACGTGCAATCCATACTGGGCCTAACACCGTCTGAGCCTGCCTCCTGAGACATATATTTTGAATGTGTACGCTATCCATACATGTTATCCAGGGATACGGTACCCTTTCTAACCTTTGTGCAATCACGTGCAATCCATACTGTGCCTGACACCGTCTGAGCCTGCCTCCTGAGACATATATTTTGAATGTGTACGCTATCCATACATGTTATCCAGGGATACGGTACCCTTTCTAACCTTTGTGCAATCACGTGCAATCCATACTGGGCCTAACACCGTCTGAGCCTGCCTCCTGAGACATATAATTTGAATGTGTACGCTATCCATACATGTTATCCGGGGATATGGTACCCTTTCTAACCTTTGTGCAATCACGTGCAATCCATACTGGGCCTAACACCGTCTGAGCCAGCCTCCTGAGAAATATATTTTGAATGTGTACGCTATCCATACATGTTATCCAGGGATACGGTACCCTTTCTAACCTTTGTGCAATCACGTGCAATCCATACTGGGCCTAACACCGTCTGAGCCTGCCTCCTGAGACATATATTTTGAATGTGTACGCTATCCACACATGTTATCCAGGGATACGGTACCCTTTCTAACCTTTGTGCAATCACGTGCAATCCATACTGGGCCTGACACCGTCTGAGCCAGCCTCCTGAGAAATATATTTTGAATGTGTACGCTATCCATACATGTTATCCAGGGATACGGTACCCTTTCTAACCTTTGTGCAATCACGTGCAATCCATACTGGGCCTAACACCGTCTGAGCCTGCCTCCTGAGACATATATTTTGAATGTGTACGCTATCCACACATGTTATCCGGGGATACGGTACCCTTTCTAACCTTTGTGCAATCACGTGCAATCCATACTGTGCCTGACACCGTCTGAGCCTGCCTCCTGAGACATATATTTTGAATGTGTACGCTATCCATACATGTTATCCAGGGATACGGTACCCTTTCTAACCTTTGTGCAATCACGTGCAATCCATACTGGGCCTGACACCGTCTGAGCCTGCCTCCTGAGACATATATTTTGAATGTGTACGCTATCCATACATGTTATCCAGGGATACAGTACCCTTTCTAACCTTTGTGCAATCACGTGCAATCCATACTGGGCCTGACACCGTCTGAGCCTGCCTCCTGAGACATATATTTTGAATGTGTACGCTATCCATACATGTTATCCAGGGATACGGTACCCTTTCTAACCTTTGTGCAATCACGTGCAATCCATACTGGGCCTAACACCGTCTGAGCCTGCCTCCTGAGACATATATTTTGAATGTGTACGCTATCCATACATGTTATCCAGGGATACGGTACCCTTTCTAACCTTTGTGCAATCACGTGCAATCCATACTGGGCCTAACACCGTCTGAGCCTGCCTCCTGAGACATATAATTTGAATGTGTACGCTATCCATACATGTTATCCGGGGATATGGTACCCTTTCTAACCTTTGTGCAATCACGTGCAATCCATACTGGGCCTAACACCGTCTGAGCCTGCCTCCTGAGAAATATATTTTGAATGTGTGCGCTATCCATACATGTTATCCAGGGATACGGTACCCTTTCTAACCTTTGTGCAATCACGTGCAATCCATACTGGGCCTAACACCGTCTGAGCCTGCCTCCTGAGACATATATTTTGAATGTGTACGCTATCCACACATGTTATCCGGGGATACGGTACCCTTTCTAACCTTTGTGCAATCACGTGCAATCCATACTGTGCCTGACACCGTCTGAGCCTGCCTACTGAGACATATATTTTGAATGTGTACGCTATCCATACATGTTATCCAGGGATACGGTACCCTTTCTAACCTTTGTGCAATCACGTGCAATCCATACTGGGCCTGACACCGTCTGAGCCTGCCTCCTGAGACATATATTTTGAATGTGTACGCTATCCATACATGTTATCCAGGGATACAGTACCCTTTCTAACCTTTGTGCAATCACGTGCAATCCATACTGGGCCTAACACCGTCTGAGCCTGCCTCCTGAGACATATATTTTGAATGTGTACGCTATCCATACATGTTATCCGGGTTACGGTACCCTTTCTAACCTTTGTGCAATCACGTGCAATCCATACTGTGCCTGACACCGTCTGAGCCTGCCTCCTGAGACATTTATTTTGAATGTGTACGCTATCCATACATGTTATCCAGGGATACGGTACCCTTTCTAACCTTTGTGCAATCACGTGCAATCCATACTGGGTCTGACACCGTCTGAGCTTGCCTCCTGAGACATATATTTTGAATGTGTACGCTATCCATACATGTTATCCAGGGATACGGTACCCTTTCTAACCTTTGTGCAATCACGTGCAATCCATACTGGGCGTGAGAACGGCTGGCAAGCTGTTAAGCAAGCTAGAGCACCTGTCCAGACAAGTACAGGGATTCCCTAGCAAGGAGACTTATTTGATTGTTTTCAATGTTGGAACAGCAATTTTTGGGGAGCACTATACTCTGGAGAATGATAGATGGGGCCCACCATACACTGGAACATTCCAAAGGTGGACATCAGACACTGGAGCAGCATTTACAGGGCCCATTATACACTAGAGCATTAGAAATGGGGCCCATTATGTTTGGAGCATTATTTGGGCCCATAAGACAGTGTCGCTTCATCCATGGGGACCAACATATACTGTAGTATTATGTGGAGCTCTTCATATACTGTTTCAAACATTATATGGGACCAATGATTCTGTATGGAGAAATAGATGGGCCTCGTCATGAGATGTAAAAAGTGAGGTATTTTTCATTGTACTATACCGCTATTTATCTGCCGTATCGGAGCATGATGAGTTGTGGTATGTGTTAAAGGGGCGCTCTTTCGCCCAGGGCACATGAAAACCTGCAGCCAGCCCTCCCCCCCCACAACTTTAGCCAAATAACCCCCATTTTTCAGTGCGTAACTTGTATTATGAAGTTAATTAAGGTTGACAAGCTTAAGTAAGAAGAATTGATGCTTTTGGCATTCAAATGGGCACTGTAGGTGTGTTTCCTGTCCTCCTCTCACTGCCAACTTTTATTCCCCATTGACTTACATTGGGTTTCGTGTTTCGGGACGACCCCGACTTTTCCCTATAATCGGACGATCTTGCTCGACCCGACTTTTGGAAAAGTCGGGTTTCACGAAACGAAACGCGACCCTAAAAAACCAAAAGTCGCTCAACTCTACTTAATAAATGATAAGATTAAATAATAAACAATATAAAACTATAAATACATATGCATCAATCAGAAACAAACATTCTTCATATGTTAGATTATTCATTTAGACGTCAACCACTCATCCTCCAGGAGACAAAAGAGACCGAGCACATGTGTCCTGGTTCTTTTAATGTCCAGCTAAAAGGTGTGTCCAGCCCCACCATGTGGGGAATGATGTCACAAGTCTATTGTCCATTGGCTATAAATACATCCCCTCAATACCTGTTTTACCAGTACATAATACAGGAAGCTAGAGGAGGGGGCCTCATGTGTGCCACACGGCAGAAATACAGCAAGCTGAAGGAGGGGCTTCAGAGCACATGTGGGGGAATTATATATATATACAGTTGTGGCCAAAAATATTGACACCCCTGCAATTCTGTCAGATAATGCTCATTTTCTTCCTGAAAATGATTGCAAACCACAAATTCTTTGTTATTATCTTCATTTAATTTGTCTTAAATGAAAAAACACAAAAAGAATTGTCCTAAAGCCAAATTGGATATAATTCCACACCAAATATAAAAAAGAGGGTGGACAAAAGTATTGGCACTGTTCGAAAAATCATGTGATGCTTCTCTAATTTGTGTAATTAACAGCACCTGTAACATACCTGTGGCACCTAACAGGTGTTGGCAATAACTAAATCACACTTGCAGCCAGTTGCATGGATTAAAGTTGACTCAACCTCTGTCCTGTGTCCTTGTGTGTACCACATTGAGCATGGAGAAAAGAAAGAAGACCAAAGAACTGTCTGAGGACTTGAGAAACCAAATTGTGAGGAAGCATGAGCAATCTCAAGGCTACAAGTCCATCTCCAAAGACCTGAATGTTCCTGTGTCTACTGTGCGCAGTGTCATCAAGAAGTTTAAAGCCCATGGCACTGTGGCTAACCTCCCTAGATGTGGACGGAAAAGAAACATTGACAAGAGGTTTCAACGCAAGATTATGCGGATGTTGGATAAAGAACCTCGACTAACATCCAAACAACTTCAAACTGCCCTGCAGTCCGAGGGTACAACAGTGTCAACCCGTACTATCCGTCGGCATCTGAATGAAAAGAGACTGTATGGTAGGAGACCCAGGAAGACCCCACTTCTTACCCCGAGACATAAAAAAGCCAGGCTGGAGTTTGCCAAAACTTACCTGAAAAAGCTTAAAACGTTTTGGAAGAATGTTCTCTGGTCAGATGAGACAAAGGTAGAGCTTTTTGGGCAAAGGCATCAAAATAGAGTTTACAGGAGAAAAAAAGAGGCATTCAAAGAAAAGAACATGGTCCCTACAGTCAAACATGGCGGAGGTTCCCTGATGTTTTGGGGTTGCTTTGATGCCTCTGGCACTGGATTGCTTGACCGTGTGCATGGCATTATGAAGTCTGAAGACTACCAACAAATTTTGCAGCATATGGTAGAGCCCAGTGTGAGAAAGCTGGGTCTCCCTCAGAGGTCATGAGTCTTGCAGCAGGACAATGACCCAAAACACACTTCAAAAAGCACTAGAAAATGGTTTGAGAGAAAGCACTGGAGACTTCTAAGGTGGCCAGCAATGAGTCCAGACCTGAATTCCATAGAACACCTGTGGAGAGATCTAAAAATGGCAGTTTGGAGAAGGCACCCTTCAAATATCAGGGACCTGGAGCAGTTTGCCAAAGAAGAATGGTCTAAAATTCCAGCAGAGCATTGTAAGAAACTCATTGATGGTTAGGCCTCTTTCACACTTCAGTTTTTTGCATCAGTCAAAATCCGCCAAAAGGACGGATGGCGGATCCGTTGTAGTACTGATGACAACGGATGCCGCCCGTCCGTTTTTTTTTTGAGGGATCCGACAAATTAAGAATTTTAAAGGAATAGCAGCCTGGAAAAGGGGAGGGAGAGAGAGAGAGAATTTTTTTTGTTGTCCGGCACCCAGAAAGAATTTCGGGTTAAATGAGTGTCTGGAGGATCCGCCAGAGAAAAAAACGTTGCAAGCTCCGTTTTGAAATCTTTGAGGATGGTGACGGACAGCAACTTTTGGCGGATCCGCAAAAAAACCGGATGCAACGGACGGCAAACCGTCACAATCCGCCAATAATGGAAGTCAATGGGGGAAAAAAACGGATCCTCAAAAGAAAATTGAGGATCCGTTTTTTTCAAAACCTGGCGGATTGTGACTGATTGTAAAAAACTGAAGTGTGAAAGAGGCCTTACCGGAAGCGGTTGGTAGCAGTTATTTTGGCTAAAGGTTGTGCAACTAAGTGTTAGGCTGAGGGTGCCAATACTTTTGTCTCTGCCCATTTTTGGAGTTGTGTGTGAAAAGATCAATGTTTTGCTTTTTGCTTCATTCTCTTTTGTGTTTTTTCATTTAAGACAAATTAAATGAAGATAATAATACCAAAGAATTTGCGATTGCAATCATTTTCAGGAAGAAACTGAGTATTATCTGACAGAATTGCAGGGGTGTCAATACTTTTGGCCACAACTGTATATATATATATATATATATATATATATATATATATGTAAAATAATTAGTTGGAGTGTTGAAACAGTTAAAAATAACTTGTACTATACAAACATAGAGCCGGAAAATGAAAAATCATATTTTTTTTTCACAAAAATGATCTTTTCGCCCCAGTTATTTATTGTCCCAAAAGTAACAAGCGAAATTGGACCCCAAATGTTGTTGTGCAATTTGTCCTGAGTATGCTGATACCCCATATGTGGGAGTAAACCACTGTTTGGGAAGGGAAGGAGCACCGTTTGACTTTTTCAATGCAGAATTGGCTGGAATTGAGATCAGACGCCATGTCGCATTTGGAGAGCCCCTGATATGCCTAAACAGTGGAAACCCCCCAATTCTAACTCCAATCATAACCCTAACACACCCCTAGTCCTATTCCTAAACATAGCCATAACCCTAACAACAACCCTAATCCTAACACACCCCTAACCCTAATCCCAACCCTAACCCTAATTTCAATCATAACCGGAATACAAATCCTAACCCCAACTCTAGCCCAAACCCTAATCCTAACTTTAGCCCCATCCTTAACCCTTACTGTAGCACCAACCTTAGCCTTAACTTTAGCCCAACTCTAACTCTAATGGGAAATGGAAATAAATACATTTTTTTATTTTATTATTTTTCCCTAGCTAAGGGGGTGATAAAGAGGGGTTTGATTTACTATTTTTTTATTTCGATCACTGTGATAATGTCTATCACAGTTATCAAAATGATCCAATAGGAGAAAATCTCCTATTGCTGCTGGGTGCCGATCTCGGCGGGTGCACTGCACATGTGTCCGCTATTTTCTCCTGGAGGAAGAAGCCGGCGGCCCGGGGGACTTTAGGGGGGTCTGCAGGGCCAACTGAGGTACCGAAAGGGTGATAAGGGGAACAAGGTACTCTATTTCTCTTTCCTTTGATGTGCAATCTCGTCAGAGGAGAAATTAACCCTCCGTCAGGAACAATGGATCTGACAGGCGCAGCTCTTCTACTTTCATTTCTCCCTTCTCACCAGATTTTCAGGAAACCCCCTCCCTCTAGATAGTCTCCTGGCTCTAGCTGCTGTGTGAAAACCACAGTTGGTCTGCAGAGCTTCAGGAAGGAAGATATAGCTGTGCTGGCTTCTCAGGCTCATTGGTCCCGAACACATCACACTTTAAAAGGTTGGTATGTAATGTTTTTAGTCATTACTATTGTTTATTTAGCTTGTTTTATGAATGGATAGAGAAAGGTTTGTGGATATTTCATATAAATAAGGCAGATTTTCTTACAAATGAAAGTGTACTTCTAAGGAGCTTTGAAATTTGTGTATATCAAAGTTATTACTTTTATGTTGAGTAAATGGGTTTGTTTTGCAGCTGATAATGTGTAGTCTCTTTTATTACATCCCTATGAAGGTCTCTGATCACTTTTAGATCACTGAAATTGAGAAAATTAGATATTCTAGGCACTTTTCTAGCCTGCGCTTGACAGGCACATTGTTCCATTACGAGTTAGTGCGAATATTGTTCCTGACGGAGGGTTAAATGGAAAATCTGACTTTTTTTGCTGTCGCCATTATACCATTAATGTGGCACAAACATGCCACATATGTGCTACAAGTTTTAAACGCACGGACACTGACATGTCCGATACTGGAAATATCAGGATGTGTGAAAGAGATGTTACAACGGGTTTTTATGCTTGGCAGCTGTCCCACGCTAAAAGACGCATCACCACATTTTTGCATCGCCACATTTTGAGAGCTATAATTTTTCCATATTTTGGCCCACAGAATTATGTGAGGTCTTGTGTTTTGCGGGACGATTTGACGTTTTTATTGGTACCATTTTCGGGCACATGACATTTTTTGATCGCTTTCTATTCTCAATTTTGAGAGAAAAAAATGAACACAAACCAGCAATTCATGAATTTCATTTGAGGGGTCCTTTACACCGTTCGACGTGTGGTATAATTGGTAAGGCAGTTTTAGTCTTCGGGTCAGTGCAATTACAGTGATACCTCATTTATATTTTTTTATGTTTTGGCGCTTTTATATAACAAAATCTATTTTATAGAAAAAATAATTGTTTTTGCATCACTTTATTCTGACAGCTATAACTTTTTTATTTTTCACTGATGATGCTGTATGTCAGCTCGTTTTTTGCGGGACAAGATTATGTTTTCAGCAGTGCCATGTTTATTTATATCTGTCTTTTTGATTGCGCGTTATTCCACTTTTTGTTCGGCTTGGCGGTTTGATGATAAATCATTGTTTTTTTGCCCTGTTTTTTATGGTCTTCACTAAAGGGGTTAACTAGTGGGACAGCTTTATTGTTTGGTTCGTTACTGACGTGGTGATACCAAAAATGTGCACTTTTATTGTTCAGATTTTTGTCATGGTTTGAACAGGATTCTTGCTCTGCACTCACAGAGTTAAGCGTACGTGGCCTCTTTCTGGATCAGGGAGGGGTATTTATATTCACTCTTTACCAGGGTTCTCTGTCAGCTATACTGTTATTCTGGCTGTGTGTCTGACCCCCCTGGTGTACTTGTGTATTGCATTGCTTGTTTGTTTCCCGTGTATGTCCCGGTCTGTTCCCTCACTCTGTACTCCGTCTCTCGTTTTGGTACTATTATCTTTTCCGGTTCTGACCTCCTGGCTTGGCTATCGTTACTCCATTACAGTTTGTCCCTATTGTACCGTCTATTGCCCGTTCTGGTTTTCTGATCTATTGCTACGTCCTGACTATCCATTCTGTCTAACCCTTTGGTACTGTCGTGCGATCTCGTGCTTTGACCTCAGCTTGATCTGGTTTCTGTCTCTGTCTATGCCCCTTGGTAACATTGTCCAGTAGTTACCTTTCTAGGCGTTTCCCTGCAGCTCCTAGCTCTGTGGAGCTTAGGCCACGCCCCCAGCAGTCACGTGCTTCAGGTCCTGTGAGCCTGGAGCATGCATCGTCACCACTGCTGCCCCACTCCTCAGGTATCTTTGTGCACAGTTTTTGTATTCAGGACATGCGCACTGGCTCAGTGAGCAAGTGCAATGCGGTGTTCCTGACATTTTTTTTTTCCATTCAAATATTTATTTAGTGATGGAATAAATATTGATTTTTTTATTTTTTTTTTTTAAATATTTTTAAAATTTTTTAAAAAACATTTTTCAATTAACTCTAATTGTTACATTTAGTCCCACTATGGGACACTCACTTTTTGCAGGCTGATCACTTCTAAAGCACGCAGTTGAAGCAGCATCTGCATGCTACAGAAGCTGTCAGCGCTGCACTCTTTGCACACTGACCTGAGAGACTTCCTGACATGCAGTGCATATGACAGGAAGTTTCTCACCTCTGGTAACCCGGATATCATCATGACGACATCGGGTTACCATAGCAGGGATCAGGACCCCGCGTCATGCCGCGGGGTCTCCAATCCAACAGCAGAGGGGCTGTCAGCCCCCTGCCTGCTCCCGGAATGTTGCGATCATTTTCAATCACAGTGTTCTGGGGGTTAAAGTGCCAGGAGTGGTCTGTGAATCAGCTGACACCCGGCCATGATCGGCCACGCACCCCCCGTTTGTGCGGCCGATCACTGAGACGTACTATCCCATCCATGGTCATAGGGGTTCAGGGCACATGGACGGGATAGTACATCTCATGTCAGAAAGGGGTTAAACCATGAACGTTGAAGCTTGATACATTGAAAATTCATTGAATAATTCTAAATTATCTTTGAAGAATTCTATGTGTTAAAATTCCAATGAGAGATGAGTAGAATATTAAAATCTGCATCCTCAACATCTACAGTTAGTCAAAGTCAGAAGATCTTTCACATCCGTGAAAATTCAAAATTCAAACATCATCTTATTACTCAGATTAAAAAAGTTTTCTTTTCCCCACTGGAAAGCCTGTTTGCGACCTTCAGTAAACAAGTTGAGGATGTGGTAGCATGCATTTGGGATTATGCAGAGTCACAAACGGATATAACATTCTTGTATGGGAGGTGCAAAAGAGTGGCAAGAAGATCCCGGTCCTCTTCTTAAACCTGCAATAAATAAATAACACATTACTATTAATTACTGGAGAAAGCACTTCTTTTTTTTGTCATTGTTGCATTACCTTAGTGATGCTGATGCTTCGACAGCAGCTTTTGTCTGTACATTTTCCTATTGCATAGAGCAGGCTTTGAGTTGGATCGCCACAGATAATATATAATCCAATATTGCCTTTTTTGCTTTAGAATACAATATACAAACAAAACTATTCAGTCAATAAACTATACTCTAACTGCATCCTGGTTAGCTGAATAGATTCCATGCACAACCGAATCTATTTCATACCCGGCTCCTATACAATATAAGTTTCCACTCCCCATACTTCCACTCCCCATTTCATGACATGATATCCTTTGCTGGCTTGCGTATGTCTATTATGTCCTTGATAAAGTTGATAAAGACCATTGTTGGGGGAAACTTATTAACTTATTGCATCAAGAGCTTCATTCTCCATCATCATTTAACACCATCATGCTGGATGTGCTGACATTTGATACATTAGATAAATTAATTTAATTAATTTAATTTACTTTATTTAGAAATGTACAACATTAGAAAAATCTCTTTTAATTTGTTTTATATTCTCTTCAACTTTAGGCTCAATTCACCACAGTATTTTCAAAGGTTTACAGTGTTTTTTTAGATTCTTTAAGTTTTTGTAAGTCGTTTTTTAAGCACTATGCCCTTGAAATGATGTTTTTCTATAGATTTTCTTTTGTGGCATCTATAGGAATCAAAAACACTAATACGTACACTACCATTCAAAAGTTTAGGGTCACCCAGACAATTTTGTGTTTTCCATGAAAACTCATACTTTTATTAATCAAATGAGTTGCCAAATGAATTTAAAATCTAGTCCAGACATTAACAAGGTTCAAAAAAAAGATTTTTATTTGAAATAATTTTCTCCTTCAAACTTTGCTTTCGTCAAAGAATGCTCCCTTTGCAGCAACTGCAGCATTGCAGACCTTTGACATTCTAGCAGTTAATTTGCTGAGGTAATCTGGAGAAATTTCACCCCATGCTTCCAGAAGCCACTCCCACAAGTTGGTTTAGCTTGATGGGCACTTTTTACGTCCCATACGGTCAAGCTGCTCCCACAACAGCTCAATGGGGATGAGATCTGGTGACTGCACTGGTCACTCCATTACAGATAGATTACCAGCTGCCTGCTTCTTCCCTAAATAGTTCTTGCATAACTTGGAGGTATGCTTTGGGTCATTGTCCTGTTGTAGGATGAAATTGGCTCCAATCAAGTGCTGTCCACAGGGTATGGCATGGCATTGCAAAATGGAGTGATAGCCTTCCTTATTCAAAATCCCTTTTACAAATCTCCCACTTTACCAGCACGAAAGCAACCCCCAGACCATCACATTACCTCCACCATGCTCGACAGATGGCGTCTGGTACCCTTCCAGCATCTTTTCAGTTGTTCTGCATCTCACAAATGTTCTTCTGTGTAATCCAAACACCTCAAACTTGGATTCGTCTGTCCATAACACTTTTTTCCAATCTTCCTCTGTCCAATGTCTGTGTTCTTTTGCCCTTATTAATCTTTTCCTTTTATTAACCAGTCTCAGATATGGCTTTTTCTTTGACACTTTGCCCTGTGCTTTTCTTTCAAAAATAAGGAGATTTTGAACGGTAGTGTTCGTATAAAATTTTACAACTTTTTTTAAAAAAATGTATTCAAGAAAAGTGTTTATGTAAGTGGCTTTCACCAACTATTGAACAGTTGGTCCAGTAAAGTTTAAGAAGCAACTGGACAGTTAAATCTGTCAAACCAATCTCAAGAATAGCAGATTGCAAATGTGTATGTGTTTTCTTGCCAGTAATTAAAAAAATACCTGTGTTGATGCAATACATGTTTTCTTGTTTCTTTGGGATTCCAGGAAAATTGCAATTGGTTTGATATTTTATGTCAATCCCAAATGCATTAGATCATTTTATAACATATATAGGCAACTGAAGTCATTTTCATTTTCTATTAGTATTGCCTTAGCATCCAGCCCTTTTAAATGAGCTATTGAAAGGTTTTAAAGCCCCATCTGGAAGATTTTCAAATAAATAGTTTACTCATTACGTGCTTTAGATAAGGTTGCCACCTCAACAGCTGGAATCCCACCTTCTGTTGATAAGAGAAGGGAATAAAAGCAACAACAGTTTATATTTGCCAGTGTTTGGGGAACAATCATGGGAAAATATAATTTTAACCTATAATTAAATAAGCTGCTATATCAATTTTACAGCATTTAAATAACATTGACTATTGAAGAGAGTGCTGGTGGAAAACACTGCATATTGATATTCTACTCCATTATATGCATTTTATTCTCAATAAAAATATAAAATGTAAAAAGTACAATATACTAGCAAATTAATGTTAGAGGAATTGCCATGATTTGGTAATTTTAAGAGAGGAGTGAAAACATTTGAGTTGAGTCTACTCGAATTTTACAAAAATCTGCATTTGCCAAAGTGTGTATTTTTTCATAATTCACTTCCATTTTTCTGAACCATGATAGGCCATCATAAGGTTAAATAAATTAAAAAATCATTATATTGACCTCATTACTCACATCTCCAGCCCCTCCACTCCTCTCTTTCACCTGTCCAGTCCTCACTGCATCTTGTGATTCCCCACTGATCGCGATGCAATCTTTGGGACTCTCACATTGTGCTATATTTCTGAGGGTCATCATGGCACCTTGGAAGTTTCTGCGTAAGCAAGCTAGAGGTCATGATACACTTCTTTATGTTATGATACCGTAAATCTCCCTCCTGCGTAGATCCCTCCTTTGCGCCATGGCTGCAGAAGTCTGGCACAGTGTGAAATGATCAAAGAAACCAATGTGAGCAGCGTGGATCAGAGAATGTGGTAAAGACTGGATGGGTGTCGGTGAGTATCGGAGGGGATGGAGAGGTGAGTGGAGTGTGAGTATGATTTTTTTATATATTATCTTTATTATTCTCTAGGGTCTAGAGGGACCCTGAACATAGTAGGGGGCATTCAATTTGGGGAAAATAATATTTTTGTGAATAAAATTTCATGGGAAAAAGTCACAAAAGAGGCAAATTTGAATTTTGCCTGATCCACTTATCTTTAGTAGTTATGTCTAATTTACATAGATATAGTAATATAGAAAACTGCCAATAAGAACAATTTTGACACCAGGAAGAGTAACCAAATCAATTTTTAACTTTAAAAGGTATTTTCCACTGGTAGTTAACACCTTTTAAACAACTAAATTGGTTTAATAAAATAAACCAATATTTAATATCCCCCTGAACTACCAATATTCCTCCTATATTGATGCAGTGTCTCCCATCAGTTATGTGACATTATGTCTTGTGACCACTGCAGTCTTTCAGTATTCCATCAGCTGCAGCTGATCAGTGGTTGGGGAATGGCTGCAACTGTCGCGTGATGATATTTGAGAAATTGTGCTGGTCCGAGAGATAAGTACTGTATATGCTTTTCATTTTAGTATGGTGACTTTAATTATTCAGAAGGGAATGTAATTGACAACCCTTCTATACAGTATGGGTGAGTCACTTTATCTTTATTGAATGCATTGTGGACTTGATTTTGTGTCACTGAGGCTGGATTCACACTTGCGTTGTGTAGCGCTGCGGATGGCAGCCTGCTTCCTTCTTTCTACCTCTGTTAAGCCCCGCCCACTGCTGCACCTCTTTCTTCAGCTCCGCCTTCATCTGCATGCGTCCTGTGTACCCTATCTTTAACATTGGGAACACAGTGTTAGGCTGTGTGCACACGATGCAGATTTGCAGCGGATCCGCAGCGGATTTTACCGCGCAGAAACGTTGCATATCCGCATTGTGATGTACAGTAGCCTTAAAATCAATGGAAAAAAAAACGCTGTGCAGACGCTGCAGATTTTTCCTTGCGGTTTTCCTGCGGTACAAAATCCGCAGCATGTTACTTCTTTTGTGCGGTTTTCCATCTCCCCTGTCACCAAATCCACAGGGAGAAAACCGCAGTGGAAAACCGCACAAAAAACGCAGGAAAAATGAAAGAAATCCGCAGGAAAAATGCAGGTCATTTGACCTGCGGATTTCTTCCATTCTGCGCGGAAAAATCCGCAGGGCTAAAAAGTCCGTCTGCACTCAGCCTTAGGCGTCAGGTTTCTTCCCCTGCACAGGAGGAATCCCTAGTCTTGCATTCTGAGGTCTCCCATTCTTTCCCAACAGCAGAGGAGGCTGCTTAGCAGAGACATCGATCCCAGCATCTTGCCCAGGCTAGTACTGTCGGTTTGGCTGCTGCTGCCATGCCTGGTCCAGCTATAGCAATCCACACTAGAAGGCAGTAAGCAGCTCCTGGGACTGTCCCTCTTTAGATCCACTGAGCATGCCCGTGGGATGACCTCTCATTGGAGGTCAGAGGTCATATGCTGAGGTCCTGTTGCTGCTCTGATTGGACCACTAGGAAGGTCCCGGAAGGCTGCAACTATAAAAGCCTCACATGGCCGCCTGGCCATGCGCTAGTATAGAATTATGTTCTTGTGTGTATGATGATGGATGCATGTTTCTGGTGACTGACTCCTTATGATTCCCTCCCTTTGGTTGTGAATGTTATAGGGTTAACGGAGTTAGAGTCAGCGCCTAGTAGTGGCATTGCCTATGTGCCACAGTGCATCCAGTTCCCTGCACAAAGTGTTAGCGCCAGATTGTGCCATCCAGCACAAGGCACGACTGTACTGCATGCACAGCAGCATTCGTCAGAGCGGCGCCGTGCGCAATTAGTGCGCTTTCCAGTCCCCAGCTTGGGCTGGTTAATGGCGTCTGCCAGAGCGGCCCTGCATGCAGTTCCAGCGGTTTAACCTTTAATTGCTCTTCCTGGCACTGCGGTTGCAGAGCCAAATGCTAGTGGGTCTAGAGGGACTCTAACCCATGTCCTTGGGGCAGGGTCCTGTGACCTATACACTAGCGCTTTCCCTGCAGTACTGTGGCCCTGTGAAGCAACAGGGTTCGCCTTTTACACACCGGGTGAGGTTAACCCGCGTGTGCCTGTTATACCGCCATCTTGCATTTGCCATTACATGGCAGCGGGTGACATCTCTGCACGGTGGACCCCGGGCTGCGAACACACTCTGTCTTTACTATAATTTTATTTGGTGCGTTCTGCAAGCCCATAACACACAGGCCATGTGGATGTATGCTGACGCATCCGCAAGTTGCATTTTGTTGCAATTGTCGGACACGTCAAAACTACGCATGTGGATGTTTCAGGATACATCCGCATGGCCTGCGCATCCAATGTTAAAGATAGGGTATGCAGGACATATTCAAACATAGGCAGAGCTGAAGGAAGAGGTGTGGCAGTGGGCAGGGCTTAATGTAGGAAGAAAGAAGGAAGTAGACTGCCGTCTACAGCCCTGCTGAAAGCTAGTGTGAAGCTAGCCTTTCTAATATTTATTTGTAATTACAGGTTCACCTCCAGCATTTAATATTGAAACTTTTCTCACAAATTGCACAGTTCTCTGTTCTCAAAATGACTGCTGATGTATAAGATGAGTATGTCTCCAAACCTGTCCATCAGACTTCTCAAATTGAAAAACATCTTTAACACTGGAGGTGTCTTACTATTGGAGGAGGCTTGTTCCTCTGCCAAAAGTTATTTTTTTGGATGGAAGAGCTGTGTAGTCTGTGAGGTAGATTGTACTAACAAATACAGGATGAGCACCTGTAATATTTATATATTAGTATGTGCTGCAAAATCACATGCTTGGAAGTGATTATTTAGCTTCCACAGAGCCCTGATCTCAATATCATTGAATCTGTCCAGGATTATGATAAGACACAGTAGGATTTGCACAAGCCTACATCCACAGAAGATCTGTGGTCACTGGTCAAAGATGTTTGCAACAACTTCCCTGCTGTAACTTCAAAAATTATTTTGAAGTTCATCTAGAAAAATATTCTTTGATGATGTTTTAAAGTAAAACTTGGGCAAACTAAAACACCAAATATTGATTTGATTTTGATTTCTCTTTTGTTCATTTACTTTGCATTTTCTTACCACAAGATGCACCCACACTTTTCTCCCAAATTTGGAGGAAAAAAGTGTGTCTTATAGTCCGAAAAATACGGTATTTTTTCAGATAGACTTCTGCATTGTAGTGCATCAGTCGCCATTGCTTAAAAAATGGATTTTCATGGACAGCTATCTTTAAAAGCAAATCCAAAGAAAGGACAATGTGTGCATATACCCTAATGAAAACAAATGTGTAAAAAAGCAATTACATGAAATAATTAACATAGGGTATTTAGTAAATACTGTTTTGTGATAAAAAAAATAAAGCTGTCCCAGCACGACAAAGCATACCCAATTGAGACAGTAACTACACTCTCTAATGTTAAAAGCTACCTAGTGTGAACAGTGGCAGAGAGTCACCAGGTCCCAACAGGACCCCCAGCTTTGGAAGGACTATATATGGACTGCCCAGCTCAGTGAAAAGGGGGCCACACACTGTTTGTACTGAATACAAAAAATACTGAAGAAAAAAACAGAAAAAAAAAACAGCTGGGTGTCCTGTTGGGACCTGGTGACTCTCTCACAGTTCACACTAGGTAGGTTTTAACATTAGAGAGTGTAGTTACTGTCCCAATTGGGTATACCTTGTTGCGGTGGGACAGCTTTATACTTTTTTGATCAAAAAACAGCGTCTAATAAATACCCTATGTTAATTATTTAATGCACTTGCTTTTACTTATTTATTTTCATTAGGGTATATGCACACATTGTCTTTTCTTTGGAATTGCTTGCTCCTATGGCCAGTGTGAACATGCCTTTACATCATGCATGTTTTCAAGTTATACTCCAGGTCAGTTTTCTGTTTTTAAATTTACACGAAGCTGAATAACTCAGTGTCAGATGTCATGATGAAGAAGATGAAAAGACACTTATGCTACTTGTTTGAGGAACTGTTTGCTCTGTCGTTGTTTGATGATGCTATGGTCTCTGTTTTCTTTGGGATGGATATTACATTTATATAACTCCCTACTGCTGGGTGTCCATTAGTCAGGGCCTCAGTTGTTCTCGGCCTTTATTCACATTTGCGTCATTAGACACATTGTAAGGTTTTAATACCACGGGTTAGGACCATCCCTAATAGAGTCACTGTGACGTGGTGGGATGGCTTTGACATTTTTTGATTAATTTTTTTAACCAAGTACCCTATATTATTTGCATGCACTATTGCTATTTATTTATTTATTGCAGTGTGTTTGCTTATTTTGTTTTTATTTTAGGTTGCGTATGGCCAGTGGCCAGTGTGAAAATGCACCTACTGTACATGTTACATACACACCAACTTATATTCCAGTCCATTGCTTTTGTTTTGGGGAAAAAAGTGTGCCTTATAATTCGAAAAATACGGTAATTCTAGCTCCTCTTATGTGAATGGGGTTGATCCACTTGTTGCCAAATCCCCTCTCAGTATGGAGCCTACAGCCAGTTCACACAATGGTATTAGTAACAACCGACACATCACCAAAAAACACAGCAGAATGAGGGAATCTTTTAAATTAATGTGATCATTATTTCATTAAATCCTCTAATACCAAAATTGGTTCTCACAGTACAAATTGTGATTTTTAATTCTAATATCAAGAGATCACCTACAGTTGAAACTAGAAGTTTACATACACTGTATAAAATATCTGACACGAAATCAGAATAAACCTTTCCAGTTTTAGGTCAACTAGGATTACCATAATTATTAATACAGTATTTGACAAATGCCAAAATCATGAAAGAAAAAGAATGTTTGAAGGCATTTTTATTACTTACTGCAAAGTCAAAAGTTTACATACATTTCATTAATATTTCATTCCATTGCCCTTAAATTGAATGACTTGGGTCATACATTTGGGATATCCTTTCACAAGCTTCTCACAATAGTTGGTTAGAATTTGGGCCCATTCCTCCTGACAAAGCTGGTGTAACTGATCCAGGTTTGCAGGTCGCCATGCTCACATCTGCCTTGTTAGATCTGCCCATAAATTTTCAATATGATTGAGATCAGGGCTTTGTGATGGCCACTCCTAAACATTGACTTTGTTATACTTAAGCCACTTTCTTACCTTTTTGGCATTATGTTTCAGATCATTGTCCATTTGGAAGACCCATTTCTGCCCAAGCTTTAACTTACTGGCTGATGTCTTGAGATGTTGCTTCAGTATTGCCACATAATCTTCTTTTCTCCTGATGCCATCTATTTTGTGAAGTGGACCAGTCCCTCCTGCAGCATAACAACCCCACAACATGATGCTGCCACCCCCATATTCACAGTTGGGATGGTGTTTTTAGGCTTCCAAGCTTCTCCCTTTTTCCTCCAAACAAAACGATGCTCATCATGCTCAATAAGTTAAATTTTAATTTCATAACACAGGACATGTCTCCAAAAATTAAGGTCTGTGTTCTTGTGTGCATTTGAAAGCATTAATCTGGCATTTTTATGTTTCTTTTGGATCAATGCTTTCTTCCTGGCAGAGTGGCCATTCAGCCCATGTTCATACAGTACTTGTTTCACTGTGGATATTGACACAATCTTACCAGCTTTCACCATCATCTTCACAAGGTCTTTTGCTTTTTTCTTTGGGTTGATATGCACATGTCAGACCAAAGCACGTTCATCTCCGGGACACAGAACCCATCTTCTTCCTGAGCGGTAAGAAGGCTGAACGTTTCCATCTTGTTTGTACTTGCATATAATTGTTTGTACAGATGAACAAGGCACCTTCAGGTATCTTGAAATTGTACCCAAGGATGAGTCACACTTGCGCAAGTCCAAAATTCTCTTTGTTATATGTTGGCTGATTTCTTGAGACTTTTCCATGATGTTACACATAGAAGCAGTGTGTTTCAGGTGTGCATTAAAATACATCCACAGGCGTTTCTCTAATTAACTCAGATGTTGACAAAAAACAAAAGCTTCCAAACATATTACATCATCATATAGGTAGTCCAGAATTGTTTAAAGGCATAGTAATCTTAGTGTATGTAAACTTTTTACTTTGCAGTAAGTAATAAAAATTACTTAAAACATTCTCTCTTTTTCATCACTCTGGCAATTGGAAAATATTAATAATTATGTTAATCCTAATTGACCTAAAACTGGAAAGGGTTATTCTGATTTCATGTCAGATATTGAGAAAAACATGCATGTGTCTTTTTATATAGTGTATGTAAAGTTCTAGTTTCAACTGTAGAGGGAAAGTGGGAAATATGGAAAACACCAAAAATTTAAAACAAGTACCTGATACTCCAGTGAAAGCACAGGAGTCAGTAATCCTACAAGGGCACGCCACTACTATCCATCATGCATCAGAAAAATTCATGATTTTCCTTTTTCACTACAGCAAGTGAGGAACTTACTGATCTATATATTAAAATCATTGATGGTGGTGGCAAGTTGGACTCCGGTAGCAAACTTGATACGTTACCAAGTGTTCTAAATAAAATATAATGTGATTCCATCCTGAATATTTCCAGAAGAGACTTATATACTCAGTAGAGGAGTTTGTTTTTGCCCCACTGCAGATGTTGATGCTTTTGATTTGTTTTTGTAGTTCAATGACTATAATCGCAAACTGACCCTTGCTAGACACTTTATAATCAATGATAAGAAGAATAGCATGCTTGTTCCTAGCGATGTATACAAATCGTTCCACTAAAGGAGGATAGTCTATCCAACCTTAACACTCAAAACATGCTGATACACAGGATAAATCATTCTTTTCTCTACTTCATCTTAAAATTAGCTTCATTGAAACCTTTCATAATCTTGCTTTAAAGGAGATTAGATCGATCTAGCGCGAATCCAAAAAGGATCATTTGACCATCAATGAGAGAAGAGCTCTAATTTCTCTACAAAATGACTTGTATTTGAGTTTCCTTTGCATCCACAGGATTCAACACATTTTATTGATGAACTTAACAAATTATCTCTCCCTTCTGATTTTACATTTCTCAGATTTGATATTAGTGCTCTAGATTTCAATATTAGGGACAAAGGATTTGGACTAACTTAAAAACATGTTGTCAATGAAGTCAAGTGGTTTTCATCCCTAGATATGTTATTTTCTTAGCTTGGCAGTGCTCATAAAATACCGCAATACAGCTTTTGTCTTGCACCTTAAGCGGGAGTCACACATAGCAATCTCGCTAGCGAGATCGCTGCTGAGTCACAACTTTTGTGACACAACAGCGATCTCACCAGCGAGATCGCTGTGTGTGACAGCGATCAGCGACCGGCCCCCCTGCCGGTATCGCTGATCGCTGCAAGAAACCTCTGGACATATTTTTCGTCGCTGGTCTCCCGCTGGCCAGCACTCATCGCTGCGTGTGACAGGCGGGAGACCAGCGATCAGCTGTAAAAAATAATAAAAAAAATATATATACTGTTATTCTCACCTTCCGACATTCCGCGCAACCATCCTGCTCTCTCCAAGCTCCCGGTCCCAGTGATCCTTTGCACGAATGACCGCGAGACGTCGCGCTGCCGCAAGACCGTGACATTCTCGCGGTCATTCTTGCAAAGGATTACTGGGACCGGAGCGTGGAGAGAGGCAGGATGGCTGCGTGGGACGTCGGAAGGTGAGAATAACAATATTTTTTATCTTAATTCTATTTTTTTACAGGGATATGGCATCAGCGCTAACGAACACAGCGATGCCGGGCGCTCGGCATCGCTGTGCTGATCGCTGGTGAAGCTGTCTGTTTGACAGCTCACCAGCGATCACATAGCGACTTACCAGCGATCCTGACATGTTGATATCGTTGTCGGGATCGTTGGTAAGTCGCTATGTGTGACTCCAGCTTTACATTCATTAGGTTTAGCGGATGGCACAGTTCAGTGGCTCAATAATGCTCTAATTCTTATCTCACTGATCTACATGTGGAGTGCCCCTGCTTTTGTTCTACACTAGTGAATAAATATTGGAACAGTGAGAGTCACCACAGGACCAGGAGAGGGTGAGTGATTAATGTATTTACTTTAGAGACAAAGAAGTTTTTCCGAGGATTAAAGTTAATCATGGAAAGTGTATTTGTTTTAATTTTTTTATCCCCATATTATGAAGGGAATTACTCTGTACCTTTTGATTACTATATTATTAACATCTTCTTCAGTCTTAAGTACATACTTATATTTTTTGTTTCTGTGGTTCAAGCATATTTGTTTTAAATGCTCTAACTGGTACACTGCTATTTTCATTGCATTTAGATACTTATATATAACCCAAGATTCACGAGAATCTGTGTGGCACACTACAGCAATAGCGAAGTGCATCTACGTTTATTTATTTTTTATTGTGAGAACTAAAGTATCTAAGTGTATGGAGCAACAAGAGAAAGTTAATTTTAGAATTGGTACAGTATATCTGTGCTGTTGTACTTGTGCACTTCTCTATGTTTTATTTGTGTATATTATGCATTCCAATCATTCCTTAACTGAGTGCAATTAAATTTTATTTTTGCTCTGCTCCAAAATTAAATATAATGAGTATAGAATCTGTTATTAGAGATGATCAGATCTTTTGAAATTCAAATTTACCGTTTTACCCGAACTTCCCCCAAAAAGTCCTATTTGCGCCCAAAGATTTTATACTAATCACATATTTAGAAAGCATCTAACTGCTTGGAAAATATGTGCAAAACACTGAGTTCCCCTTGGAGTCAACTGAACATGTGTTGTGCTCTGAAATGCAAACACAGCATTTTTAATGCCAAATGTCTTCCACCTATCTGGATAGGATGAAAAGACAAGGTAACCAGAGGTAACCAATAGTGTTTTTAACAGCAAACTTCTTTGGCTAAGGCCTCTTTCACACATCAGGTTTTCGCCGTCAGGCGCGATCCGGCGCTTTTGACAAAAACCGGATCCGGCGAAATGCAATGCCGGATCCGGTTTCCCCCCCATTGACTTGCATTAGAGCCGGATCGAGCCGGATGGCCATGCGTTTCATCCGGTTTTCGCCGGATCCGGCAATGTGTCGCGATCCGGCGTCTGGAAAGAACGGCTACTGTAACGTTTTTTGTCTCCGGCGAAAAAGCCGGACACGCCGGATCCGGCGTGTCCGGCTTTTTCACACAATGAAAGCCTATGAGCGCCGCAATGCGCCTGATCCGGCGACAGCCGGATCCGTTTTTTTTGGTCTGAGCATGCTCAGTAGCTCTGCCCACAAGACATATATAAAAGCAAGACAGTGGGACCCTCAGCCACACCCAACATGCCACCCAAGACAAGAACCAGGTGCAGGAGAAGGCAGGAGACATCTGCAGCAGCACCATCAGCACCACCACCACCCCAATTGGAGCAGCATGCTGAACAACGGGAGGGGAGTCCAGCAGCAGATGAGAGATGGTAATTATCAAATCCCCCATTCCTCCAAACTAGGGCCATGGAATATCAAGATATTCATTGGCCCTTTGTTTCTCTTTATTCAACAGCCACCCAAGAGATGCAGCAGCAGCAGCAGCAATGGCAGCAGCAGTAACACCACCCACAGCCATGGAGTCTGGCCAGCAGGAAGACAGCACATCTTCTTCTGGGAGCCCTCCCTCGCATCGTCAGCATTTGACGGTAAGTTTTTATTTCCAAAATCCATCATCTCTGTAATATATGTCTATTCATTGCCTTTTATTTCAAAACAGGAATCACAAGATGAAGAGGAGCTCCCAGAAGAAGAAGGAAGGGGTGGACAGACACCTGGAGTGGGCTCATAAATGGTAAGATTTTTGCATCAAACGCAGAAACACAACATCACACTACACACAACACATAGAAAACAATGCTCTGCAGACCACACACAGCAAACAAATGCCTACATCCAAAGACATAACATTTTTCGTTTTCTTCTCTAGTCTTCCCAATCTGGTGCTCGGCCAAGAGGTCCTCGCAGTGCCTCCCAGGGTCGTCGGCGACAGCAACGCGGCGGTCACCAGCGTGTAAGTATAAATATTTTTGCTTTGTTTTTTTGCACTTTTTATTTCATTTCTTTTGTGGAGGCTAATTATGTTATTTTTGTCTTTTTCTTTAACAGCCTTCACAGCGTGCTCCCGACTCTGACGGTGAGGATGGAGGTATTGATGTGGACCACCTCATCGATCTCGTCAGAGAAAGGGAGCCGCTATGGAATATGGCTGACCGCCGCCATGCTGACCTTATCGTTACCTGACGACTCTGGGAGGAAATCTGTTTGCTCCTTGTGGACCGCTGGGAGGACCTCGATGCTCGGGCCCAGATTAAAGAGCCCATACAACAATTTTTACAAATTACAAAAATAATTAATAGTCTTTTAGCATGCATACTTGGACTGGCTACTATATATTATCTTGGGATAATAAATAATTATATTTATTAAGGGTTTGATACTATGAATTATATCCCTTGTCCATTACCTATGGTGTACCCTTGGGTTTTTTCACTTATGTGCTAATTATGGTCAGAATTGACTTCTTTACCACCTTTTTCCTATATTCCTGTTATACTTCAACAATAAAATTATTTTTGTAATTTGTAAAAATTGTTGTATGGGATCTTTTTTCGTGTGTTTTCTTCTTGTATATTATCTGTATTTGCGATTGTCCTATGATGTCCACAATAATACCCATTCATGTAATGATATATTTATATACTCTTATTGAATTATATTAATGGGGTGTTTTTTCATGAAACTATTATGCCAGATTAAAGAGCGTAAGTATATACAGTACTGGTTGCTTGATTTAAACCAGTGTTTCCCGAACTCCAGTCCTCGTGGTCCCCACGGATCATGTGTTCAGGATTTCTATTTACTTTGGAAATCCTGAAAACATGACCCCTGGGGACCATGAGGACTGGAGTTTGGGAAACACTGATGTTGTATACTAACCACTTTGTCCTTTCTCGTTTCAGGGGAGAGAATTGTGAAGCGGTGGCGGTCTGTGAGGGATCGTTTCAAGAAGGAGTTCAATAAAGAGATGCGGGCCCCGAGTGGATCTGGAGGACGCAGGAGCAAGTACAAGTACGCACGAGCCCTGTCGTTACTCCGGGATACAATGGTCACCAGAAGGTAAATATTACACACCACATGTGACAAAAAAAATGTTTAGATGTAACTTTTTTTTTCAGCCAGGGCCATACCATGTCACTATTTTAATTGTTTTTTTCTCTCTTTATTCCACAGCACGGTGAGCAGCACTCAGGAGCCTGCACGATTGGACCCTTCTGAGGCGATCCCTGAGGAGACCGTCACCGAGGGACACTTCGACCGCCCAGGTACATTTGCACCTTCCCAGCCTTCCCACACATTCGACCCATCTGTCCCATCCACCAGCACAGGAGCATCGTGGCCGCCTACATTACATGAAGCTGCTGGTGAAGAGATTGCTTTCCCTTTACCCCACCCTTCTGCCCCTGCCACCTCTAGTACACCTGCGGGTACTGGGCGGCAGCGGCAGAGGGGTCAGGAAAAGACTTATGCGCCAGAGTTCTTGCATCTGAATGCATCTTTCCAGAACTGTCTAAAAGTCTTGTCAGAGCAAATCTCCGCAGGCTTTCAGCAGATCAACTCCAGTATTCTGGAGGTGAAGACACTTCTGCAAACCATGCATTCAGAAGCAAGATCTTCGCCAAACCACACCTTTTTCAGGTCTGTTGTGGAGCGCATGGAAACGCTCTCTCCTACCCAGCAGATGCATGTAATGCATTCATGCCACAGTGCTCTCCAGGACGTTACCTCCCAACCTCCTCCTCCCACCACAGTAGTTCCTCCACCTGCACCCCCTCCAGCCACTTTCCATCCTCCCCCTCCTATTACATACCATCCACCTCCCCAGCACCAGCCACCTCCCCAGTACCAGCAACCTCCCAAGTACCAGCAAACTCCCCAGTACCAGCAAACTCCCCAGTACCAGCAACCTCCCCAGTACCAGACATCTCCCCACTTCCAGCAACCTGCCCCGTACCAAACTCCTTCCCCGTACCAAACTCCTTCCCCATACAACTTGCCATCAACATCATCTGCTCCTACAGTCCCTGCCCAACCCTCCACTCCACCGCCCACCACCTCTTCTGCCTCCCACATGTCCACCCATTCTGTAGCTTTTTCCACACCTTCACCTCTAACTGTTCCTTCCCCACCACGATCCCAGTCCTCTCTCCACACTCCCAGTGTCGAAGTGTCCCGCAGCCCCTCCAGCAGTATTTCCACCCCACACTACACCGAGTTGTAATGTTTTTTTTTAATAAAAATGCCCATTTGTTTGTTTTCAAACATTTATTCAAAAAGTTTTTTTAACTTTAAAAACATTTTACAAAAAAAAAAAATTTAAATAAAAGTTAAATTACTTTTACAATGGTTGTCTGTCATTTCTTTCTGCGGCGAAATATGTTTACAAAAAAAGGTTAAATAATTTCAAAGGTCAAAAGGTATTCAAAACCAGGTATATAACTGTGGGTAAATTTGACCTTTTTGCCACAGTTGTGTTCCTGGTTGTGTTTGAAGCAAAGTATTTCACCTAAAAAGTTGTGTTTATTGTTGGTGATTTCCTAACAATGTACACAACTTTTGTTAAAAGGTGAAATACTTTGCATAAAACACAACCAGGTACACACCTGTGGCCTAAAGGTAAAAATAGTAAGACCATGACAAGATAGCCAACTTTGGATGGCAAAGGTATATACTGTTGGTACACAAGTTTGGTTAAGGGCACAAATCTTTCACACTCTGTCATCCTGCCAGTGTACTCTGCCTTGAGGTGACATAAAGTATAGTGCAAAATTGTCCCTCATTACTGAAACAGTCACAGAACTTCTAGTGGTAATGTCATGGTAATCTTGCAAGGTGGTTTCTTCAGAGGTGTCCTCAATGGAAATGGGTTCCTTGCAGATAACAAAATTGTGGAGTACCACGCAAGCTTTGATCACCTCGTCCACAGTTTCTGTCTTCAGGTTGATCGCAGTCAATAGGACCCGCCATTTGGCTGTCAGAATACCAAAGGTACATTCAACCATTCTTCTTGCTCTTGCGAGACGGTAATTAAAAATGCGTTTTGTTCTTGACAATCCTCTGCTAGAGTACGGTTTCAAAATGTGTTCTGACAGCTGGAAGGCTTCATCCCCTACACAGACAAATGGCATAGGTGGACCAGATGTTTCCGGCAGCGGTCTAGGGGGTGGGAACTGGAAGGTATTTCCATACAGTTTATGCCCCATGGCAGACAGTTTGAAAACTTGAGAGTCATTGGAGCGGCCATAGGCCCCAATATCAACAGCAATAAATTTGTATTCCGCGTCAGCGATGGCCATGAGGACAATGGAAAAATATTTCTTGTAATTGAAATATTCCGATCCCGATCCGGCTGGCTTTACAATGTGGATATGTTTCCCGTCCACAGCGCCCAAGCAGTTGGGAAACTGACATATTTGTTGAAACTTTTCTGAAATTTCAATCCACCTCTCTGTTGTGGGCTCTGGTAAAAACTCTTCAGCTAAGGAGTCCCACAGTGCACGGCATGTGTACTTCACTATTCCAGATATGGTGGAAATCCCGAGTCTGTACTGGAAATGCAGTGACGAAAGGGATTCTCCAGTTGCAAGAAATCTGTGGGGAATTAAAAAACAATCAATTAGTTTAAAATCACAGCATTACATACCAAAACTCACCTATAACACTTGGAGATACAAACTACCACCAACAAGATTGCAGTGAAAGTGTGCTCTGATGCGAGCACATCCAATAAATGTGGCTTACCTTAAAGTCACCATCAGACGCTCTGCGGGTGAAATGGAGAAGCGGCAATAGGTGTCCGCTTTTCTTATGAGGTGTGCAATGCGCTCCACCAAGTAATCAAAATTCTCCATTTTCATCCTAACTAGAGTTGAGCGATACCATCCGATACTTCAAAGTATCGTATCGGATGGTATCGGCCGATCTTTAAAAAAAGTATCGGTATCGCCGATTCCGATACCGGAAGTCCCATTCAAGTCTATGGGACTTCCGGTATCGGAATAAGAAAAACCCTTTCCTGCCCTTGTACAGCCTCTCTGGGGTCTGTACGGGCCTTTCGGGGGGCTGTGCCGGCCTGCCAGGGGGTCTGTGCAGGCTCCGGTGGTCTGTGCCGGCCTGCCGGGGGGCTGTGCAGGCTCCGGGGGGCTGTGCCGGCCTGCCGGGGGGCTGTGCCGGCCTGCCGGGGGGCTGTGCCGGCCTGCCAGGGGGTCTGTGCAGGCTCCGGTGGTCTGTGCCGGCCTGCCGGTGGTCTGTGCAGGCTCCGGGGGGCTGTGCCGGCCTGCCGGGGGGCTGTGCCGGCCTGCCGGTGGTCTGTGCAGGCTCCGGGGGTCTGTGCAGGCATCGTCCGATGGGACTACAAGTCCCATCGGGCGATGCCTGCTACCATGACAGTGATTGACACATTAGCCAATGATGGGACAGTAGTAGTCCCATCATCCGGTTAATGTGTTAAATGTAAAAAAAAAAAAAAAATTACATGCTACATTCATACTACATACTACATACATGCTACATTCATACTACATGCAACATACATACTACATATATACTACATGCATGCTACATACATACTACATATATACTACATGCATGCTACATACATACTACATGCTACATGCATGCTACATACATACTACATACATGCTACATATATACTACATACATACTACATATATACTACATGCATGCTACATATATACTACATGCATGCTACATACATACTACATATATACTACATGCATGCTACATACATACTACATGATACATGCATGCTACATACATACTACATACATGCTACATATATACTACATACATGCTACATATATACTACATGCATGCTACATATATACTACATGCATGCTACATACATACTACATATATACTACATGCATGCTACATACATACTACATGCTACATGCATGCTACATACATACTACATACATGCTACATATATACTACATACATACTACATATATACTACATACATACCACATACATACTACATGCATGCTACATATATACTACATGCATGCTACATACATACTACATATATACTACATGCATGCTGCATACATACTACATGCTACATGCATGCTACATACATACTACATACATGCTACATATATACTACATACATACTACATATATACTACATGCATGCTACATATATACTACATACATACTACATATATACTACATGCATGCTACATATATACTACATACATACTACATATATACTACATACATGCTACATACATACTACATATATACTACATGCATGCTACATATATACTACATGCTACATACATACCACATACATACTACATACATGCTACATATATACTACATGCATGCTACATACATACTACATATATACTACATGCATGCTACATACATACTACATGCTACATGCATGCTACATACATACTACATACATACTACATACTACATACATACCACATATATACTACATACATACAATACATTCATACAATACATACATAGACATACAGTACATATAACATAGAGTAACATACTTACCAATACTTGTCACATTGTTCCCCGAAGCCATTGTCGTCTACGGAATAAATATTAACATAACAAACCACAAAAATACTCACCCACGATCCGAAGCAGTCCACGAGTGTGTCCCACGACGATCTTGGGTAGAGAACTGCAGCATCAGCTGATGCTGCCGTTCTCTACGGGCTGCAGGAATCCAATGACGGAAGGTAGGTATCCTTCCGCACTGTATTCCTCCGCCACTTAAAAAAAAAAAGTCCCTAGTCTCACTTTATGCCATTGCTGTGTGGGAAATTCCCACGCAGCAATGGCATAAAGTGAGACTAGGGACTTTTTTTTTTTAAGTGGCGGAGGAATACAGTGCGGAAGGATACCTACCTTCCGTCATTGGATTCCTGCAGCCCGTAGAGAACGGCAGCATCATCTGATGCTGCAGTTCTCTACCCAAGATCGTCGTGGGACACACTCGTGGACTGCTTCGGATCGTGGGTGAGTATTTTTGTGGTTTGTTATGTTAATATTTATTCCGGAAAGACAATGGCTTCGGGGAACAATGTGACAAGTATTGGTAAGTATGTTACTCTATGTTATATGTACTGTATGTCTATGTATGTATTGTATGAATGTATTGTATGTATGTAGTATATATGTGGTATGTATGTAGCATGTAGTATGTATGTAGTATGTATGTAGCATGCATGTAGCATGTAGTATGTATGTAGCATGCATGTAGTATATATGTAGTATGTATGTAGCATGCATGTAGTATATATGTAGCATGTATGTAGTATGTATGTGGTATGTATGTAGCATGTAGTATATATGTAGCATGCATGTAGTATATATGTAGTATGTATGTAGTATGTATGTAGCATGTATGTAGTATATATGTAGTATGTATGTAGTATATATGTAGCATGCATGTAGTATATATGTAGCATGCATGTAGTATATATGTAGCATGCATGTAGTATATATGTAGTATGTATGTAGTATATATGTAGCATGCATGTGGTATGTATGTAGCATGTAGTATATATGTAGCATGCATGTAGTATGTATGTAGTATGTATGTAGTATGTATGTAGCATGCAGTATGTATGTAGTATGTATGTAGTATATATGTAGCATGCATGTAGTATATATGTAGTATGTATGTAGTATGTATGTAGCATGTATGTAGTATATATGTAGTATGTATGTAGTATATATGTAGCATGCATGTAGTATATATGTAGCATGCATGTAGTATATATGTAGCATGCATGTAGTATATATGTAGTATGTATGTAGTATATATGTAGCATGCATGTGGTATGTATGTAGCATGTAGTATATATGTAGCATGCATGTAGTATGTATGTAGTATGTATGTAGTATGTATGTAGCATGCAGTATGTATGTAGTATGTATGTAGTATATATGTAGTATGTATGTAGCATGCATGTAGTATGTATGTAGCATGCATGTAGTATGTATGTAGCATGTATGTAGTATGTATGTAGTATATATGTAGTATGTATGTAGCATGTAGTATGTATGTAGTATTTTTTTTTTTTTTTTTTTTTTTTAACATTTAACACATTAGCCGGATGATGGGACTACTACTGTCCCATCATTGGCTAATGTGTCAATCACTGTCATGGTAGCAGGCATCGCCCGATGGGACTTGTAGTCCCATCGGACGATGCTTGCACAGACCCCCGGACATCAGCACAGCCCCCCGGCAGGCCGGCACAGCCCCCCGGCAGGCCGGTACAGACCCCCACAGGGTGCACAGCCCCCCGGCAGGCCGGCACAGCCCCCCGGCAGGCCGGCAGAGACCCCGGGCAGTCCACACAGCCCCCCGGCAGGCCGGCACAGCCCCCCGGCAGGCCGGCAGAGACCCCCGGAAGGCCCGAAATGACGGCGCATCATGATGCGCACACACCGCGCATCATGATGACGTCAGGCCGTCAATCAACTGAACTTCCGATTCCGATGCCGAATTCCGATATTGAAAAAATATCGGAAGTCGGTATCGGAATTCCGATACAGCAAGTATCGGCCGATACCCGATACTTGCGGTATCGGAATGCTCAACACTAATCCTAACATATCCAAAAAATTTCTCCGGGTTTCGTCTAAGGTCCATGCAGAGTGTAGAATAGACCCCACGCGTTATTCTCTTGGCTGTGATGGGGTGGATCCACAAACGTCGTCTACGATGCCTGATGCGCTGCTGTCTCGCTCTCTCCTTCTCCAGAACAATCACCCTCAAACGATTCGCCTCCGCTGTAAAATCCGCCAAATTCTTCAAAATATTTCCAATCACAACATCCATCTTCGCCAGTAACGTGCTCTTCTCTCCATCCTGCACTTTCTCCTCTCCAACCTGTCAAAGAAGGGCTGTAGGAACATGCTATATATAGTTTTTCAGTAGCCAATCCCGTTCGGAAGGCCACAAGGGGCGATTTTAAAAACCGGATCCGGCGTAATCCGTCGAAAAACGGAACAAAAACCGGATGAACCGGATGAGATGGATCCGGTTTTGTCTGTGAAGAACAAGATGGATCCGGCAGAAAAACGGATCCGTCACATCCGGTTTTACGAAATATTTGCCGGATCCGGCGCTCCGGCACGACGCCGGATCGCGCCTGACGCCGAAAACCTGATGTGTGAAAGTAGCCTAACTAAACTATATAAGCAATCTAAAAATTATATATTTTAGAGGAGCAGAGGCATACATTTCTATTGCTTATAGACAGGTGGTGCAAACAGAAGAAGTCGTGGCATTTTCATATGGCTGGGTGCAATAATTTTCTCTGTTTGGGAAGAATCAAGAGCTTTGCACTTTGTTATATCAAGAAGTAAAAACATTTTTTAAGCCATTTTAAAATTATCCCTTTAAGGGAAAGACAAAAGAGGTGTTCTGTACCATTTTAAATGTTAAGAAATAATGGACTCTCATACAAAAGTGAAAAAAAAATCCATTTTTTAAGGAAACTGGTTTGCTTGTCACAAAATCATTAGACAATTACAGAAACTTTTTATCAAACCATCCAAAAATAATCCCTTTTTGTGATGATATAACAGTGACAGTCTTTTGAATATGAAGAAGTTAAGTTGTTGCTTGCATACTGTCATCAAGCCTTTTTGTAAAAATTATCTGTATTTTTACAGCTGCTTATTGATGGTACAAAAACATGAAAGTATATTTTCCAGCAACTGTAGTACTGCTTAGTACAGTAGGCATCTGAGTGGTGTGTATCTGGCATGACTGCAGTGGCTGTGGCAGGAGCACTGTGCAGATGCTAAACAGATTGATTAAGAAACACAGATTTGCCTGCGAATATGCCTGTTAGGCGCCAGAATTCCCCTGCTGCACAGGGTAGATCCCAAGCCTTGTCTGCCGCTGCAATCTCCCATTCTGCTCCTGCCACAGTGGAGGCTGCTCAGGAAAGACGTCGGTCACAGCATCTTGTTCAGACTCGTGCTGTTCACTTGGCTACTGCTGACCTTCCAGCCAAGTCTATGGTAATAAGCTATAGGTAGTGGCAAACAGACGCTCTGGAGGTTAAGTCCAGAAATCACCCTACTGAGCATGCTCGTGTGGTGACCTCTCATTGGTGGTTGGTCGTCAGCTGCTCTGGTGATGCTGTAGCTCTGGATTGGTCCACGGGCAGGGTCCTGTATGACTGGACTAGAGAGTAACATATGAAAGGTTGTCTTGGGAACACTAGTATCATGTGTGTCGTGTGTGAGAGTGGATACGCTACCAAACCGTGTGCCCCTACTATAACAGCGATTGTGTGTTTAGGCAGGCAGTGTAGGGTGGGAACTCCCTCTTGGCTTAGCATCTGACGCCGAGTTGTGTGTGTGCGGTTAGCACAGCTGAGTGTCAGAGCAAGCACAATCACCAGCCTAGACTTCCCTGGAGGGTTAAGCTATAGGGACCCCAACTAGCATCTTAATTGCTCTTCTCCTGTGTCGTTTAACAGGGTACAGCTCTTAGAGCTCTGTTGTGCACTACCGCTCTGTGAAATAACAGAGCTAGTTACTCTGCACTCTGTTCACACTGGGTGACGTTTAACTCAGTGTGATTAAAATGCTTTCTCCCAGCTTCGCTCCACCATTGTTCACTAGCTGCAGCTTAACATCACTGTACAGTGGACCGTGGGTTGCGATCGCACTTCATCATAATTTATATTTAGTGTGATCTGCAAACCTTAGCAACGCCAATTCTGTTGACCCACAAACTGCTGAACATTTTTGAATATTTTTAATTTTATTTTTTTTATTTCACTCAGTAAGTTTAAAGAATTTTTGCTTAACAATTTTACCCTTTCTGACAATTTTTCTTTTATGACCTGCCTTACGCAGGTGTCACAAACAAGTGAGAGTGTTGACTTTGCAGGGAGTGGAAAGAGTTCTCCTGATCAGAAATATGATTGGCAAGCTTTTACTGGAAAAAAGGTACAGCAATTACTAAACACAGATTTTCCTGCTAACATGCCAATCCCACTGCCCAAAAAAATTTCAAAACAATTTAAAATAAAATTCACTTATAAAATTCAAAGAAATTCAAAGAATTTTGGTTGGGTAATTTTCATCTGTTTTGTAATTTCTCCTAATCCTGATTAGGGTGCTACCAGGAAAATTCAACCAAGACAGCAGTCCCAATTAATTTTTATTTCAACCAAAATTATATAGAAAGTAAGTTTGTTGTAGCAAAAAATGCAAGTAATTCAACAAATTTTGGTTAAAAAGTTAACACTTTTTGCTTAAACCTGGTAGAGATGGCTTTTTTATACAACCATGTCAGTTAGTTTCTTCCACTGATCATGAGCGCACACAGTTCTTTCACAAATGGCAATACCATAAAATTGATCTGGAATCAATTATGTTGAACCTATATGCATGGGAGTACAATTTGAGACGTTATAAAGCCATGGAGGTAGAGTAGGAAGTACATTGAAAGCAGTAGGTGAGGATGATGACAATGACAAGATACTACTTGCAGGTGCAGACTTGGTACCAGAACGATAATCTTGAGCAGAAGGAAGGAAGGCAGCTTGAGCATTGCTCATCTTCCTAGCCAGTTTGCTGTCATTGATGTATTGGAAAATTTGCTCTGAAGTACATTAACTGTTATGTTGGTGAAGGAGGTAGACTTAGCACAATGCTGACTCCAGCTGATGGTGTCACTGTCAGAGGCTACATTATCCATATCGTGATTGAGGTGAGCAACGGGACATTTACTCTATTATGCTTTCGACTTCCTCCTCGCTATTGCACTTGCCAGAGTTTTAAAAGAAGGCCAATTTTTGGCTGAAAAATCTCCCACCCTTGTAAAAAAAAGCTTAACCTCAAATTAAGAGGTTGCTACTTTAATTCATGAATGAAAAGTAATTTTCAGCAACAGCTGTTGTGCCAACAATTGCTAAATTCCTCTATTCAAACAGTTTAAATCTTAAATTTTAGTGGACTTGTTGTTTGTTTAATTTTATTTGTTTAAAATAATGACATGCGATTAATTTGAAAATTAAGTTAATAAAACCTAAAATTCTAGATTGTGAAGTAGGTACACATAGCTTCATGACCAGTGACAAATATGCAGTCAAAATGGAAGAACAGCTGTGAGATGTATGGTATCTAGAGTAGACAAATAAAATTGGTATTCCAATAATAAAGTGACCTTTTATATTGAAGTTGAAAAAGAAAAGGAAGCCTTGTGCTTTTATAAATTCGGATAGGACCAGAAAATTTAACTAGAATCACTTGCTACAAGTCGCACATGCAACTGGTTGTCTAATGCCTTTATGTAGCATGTTGATATGTCTAATATTAGATTTATTGTTGCTATGAAGAGGGCTCAGCAAATTATTTTAAATAACACATACACTTAATTAACACTTGTGTTTAACATTCAGGATCATATTTTTTTCTCTTAAAAAAATCCATGTGTTTTTATCAAATAGGAATGAACCATAAAATCTAGATAGTATCACGTCCCACATCCTCCTCCACCCATACTTCACTGATCATGCTTCTGACATCACCTTGACCCGGCAGTCACTTCTACAATTGTTCACATGCCCAAAAGACACAAGTACAATTGACTACTAGGAGCTGGTCTTTTACACCTTTTCTGAGACAGCTAAGAACTTCACAACTGTCTTGAAGAACTGCCAAATTCCACCACACTGGATGGCACAATTCAGGCACCTGTAAAACACCTCAGACCGCAGTATTAGGTGGCACTACTGTGCCCATCTGCTTGCTGCGTCATGGACAAATGTCCCACTTGCCTCCCTAGATATACTTTTGACTTAATTCCAACATATATAAAAAAACATCCCCAAGTATATTTGTAATTTCAGATTGAACCTTTGTCCTTATTACCTTGTTAAATCCCTCATTTATCATCAATGAGGACAAAGGTTTAGTCAGATATGAGTAAGAAAATGCAAAAATACTTGTATGTACAGGGATGTTTTATTTTTTCACTAGTAGTGTTGTTCTGTCTCCGACATAATTCATAATCCCTGACTGTCTATTTGTTTATATATATATATACAATGATTTGCTGTAAATATCCAGAATATTCAGTTTCAGCCATTGAGTTAGTGTTTTCATTGTTTTTGGCTCCATCTAGTGACCAAAGTCATAACTCCATGTTATTATGTGTTGTACTTCCTAAATTCTCTTTCCCTCCAATTCACAATGCATTCTGGGTAAGTTTGCAAAGCATTATGGTTCAGTCCAGCCCCATTTTTTCCTCCAGTTTGCCATTTTCCCTCAAGCCTGCTTCCTGTGAACATCTTATTCCTCTACTCCCCTTGTGTCAGCATCTGTGGTAGGTAATCACGCTTCCCACATCTAATTCCTGTCTTAGATCCCCCTGCTTAGTTAGCTCTCCCTTGGTTAGCTATTATGTATATTATGTATTCCTATGAACCCAGTACTGATTCTGTGTATATGTTTTGTACTGTAGTTTCACCGCGCCAAAATACCCAACGTTCAATAAAATGCAGATTCAACTACAGTCTCCCTTATTGGACCCCCGGTATAGCGGTTTATGTTGTGAGTTCATTTTCCCCTTCATTACTGAGGCCCGAGGAACTCCCTCTTCTGGTAAAGAAAGGTAGTGAGCCTGATTATCAAACACCTGAGGCTGATGATGATGTCTGGCTGAGTGGAGTTACGGACTGGATATAAGGCTGCCGACACCCTTCTGCCCTGCGGGTAATTTCTCTGTGGGATCCTTGGAGACCAGTCTGAATTCCTGCTCCTCTATAGCTAAGTTTGCTGCTCGGCCTTTTGCTTTTGTGCTTTGACTTTGTTTTTCTGGATTTCTGCCATTCCCTGCTGGGGTTTGCTGAATTCATTTAGCTCTGTCTTCTGAAAATACCTGAGTGCTGATTTAGTCTTTGAAGCCTAGCTGCTTCAGGGCCTTTTTCATATTAGCTTGTTGGCTTATGTCTTTGATAGGGTTTTGGCAGATTGCAGACAGCAGCCTTCCTGTCCTTTCCTATCTAGATAGTTGCGGGCCCTGTCTTTGCTCAGTCTATCTTTCTGTCTGTTAGTATTTTCATCTTGCTTCACCGTCATATGTTGGGGGCTGCCTATTGCTTTGGGGTCGGCTCTGGGGTAGTTTAGATTTCCCCTTTCTTTCTTTAGGCCTATGTAATTCTCCGGCTGTGATCGAGGGGTCTAGGGCTTCGTAGGAACCCCCCACGGCTACTGCTAGTTGTGTTGATAGGTTCAGGGGTCTGCAATCTGATAGTTGCCAACTTCTCTGGTTTTCTGGACTTAGCTTGTATTTCTGCTTTTGCCTCCTACGGTGACTCATTCATAACAGAATCACCCGCCATACCGCAGATTCTAGGGTACTCAATAGCAAGAAAGAATTGTAAAAAAAAAAAAAAGTGTGTATATTTTTTCCTCTATATCTCTGAGGCCGTAGGGCGAATTTTTTTCTCTCAATGGAGATAAAGCAATTGTCTGATCGTGTGGAGCAGCTCGCTGCGGAAGTGCGGGGAATTTCAGCCTACCTTGCTCATTCACATGCTGCTGAACCAAAGATTCCTACACCTGATGTATTTTTTGGGGATCGGTCTAAATTTTTGAATTTCAAAAATAATTGTAAATTATTTTTTGCCTTGAAGCCTAACTCGTCAGGGAGCTCCGCGCAGCAGGTTAAAATTGTCATCTCTTTGCTGCGTGGCGATCCCCAGGATTGGGCGTTTTCTTTGAAACCAGATGATCCTATTCTGACTAATGTGAACGCATTCTTTCAAGCTTTGGGGTTGTTGTATGACAAACCTAATGCCATTGATCAGGCTGAAAAGACCCTGCTGGCATTGAGCCAGGGTCGTGATTCTGCTGAATTGTACTGTCAAAAATTCCGAAAGTGGGCAGTACTTACTACCTGGAATGATAATTCCTTGGCTGCTCTCTTTCGGAAGGGGATGTCAGAAGCCGTAAAAGATACTATGGTGGGATTTCCTGTTCCCTCTGGTCTTGACGATTCTATGTCACTAGCCATTCAGGTTGATCGGCGTTTGCGCGAACGCAAAGCTGCACGAAAGGTGTTGCCACCTGTTGAACAAATGTCTGAACCTATGCAATGTGATAGAGTTTTTTCCAGAGAGCAGCATCAGGAGTTCAGAAGGCGTAATAAGTTGTGTTTTTTCTGTGGAGATGCCTTGCATATTATTTCTGTCTGTCCTAAACGAGAGAAACGCTTTGCACACACGTTTTCTGTTGGGGGTGTTCAACCTAAGTTTCTTCTGGCTATTACTCTGATCTGCTCCCTGTCCACATTTTCCGCCAAGGCTTTTGTGGATTCGGGAGCAGCCCTAAACCTAATGGACTTGGATTTTGCTAAACGTTGTGGATTTCCGATGACACCTCTGCAGACGCCTATCCCTTTGAGGGGGATTGATGCTACTCCTTTGGCTAAAAATAAACCCCAGTTTTGGACCCAGGTGGTAATGCGGGTCGCCCCAGACCATCAAGAAAATTGCAGATTTTTGGTGTTGCATAATCTGCATGATACTATTGTTCTGGGGTTTCCGTGGTTACAGATTCATAATCCAGTTTTGGATTGGAAATCTGTGTCTGTGGTGAGTTGGGGTTGTCGGTGTGCCTTTAGTGAGGCTCCGATGTTTTCCACCTCTCCTCAGTCGCATGATGTTCCTGATTATTTGACGGACTTTTATGATGTATTTAGTGAGAATGAGTCTGCGTCTCTGCCTCCTCATAGGAGTTATGACTGTGCAATTGAACTGAGCTCGGGGTGTAAATTTCCCAAGGGTCGGCTCTTCAATTTATCTGTACCCGAGCACGAGGCTATGCGATCCTATATTAAGGAGGCGTTGGAGAAGGGTCATATTAGACCATCCTCATCACCCTTAGGTGCCGTTTTTTTTTTTTTAGCCAAAAAGGATGGATCATTAAGACCTTGTATTGATTATCGTGCCCTCAACAAAATTACTGTTAAATATCAGTATCCGTTACCCCTGATTTCTGATCTATTCTCCAGAGTTAAAGGTGCTTGCTGGTTTACCAAGCTTGACCTCAGGGGGGCATGTAATCTTATTCGCATTAAGCATGGGGATGAATGGAAGACGGCGTTTAATACTCCGGAGGGACATTTTGAGTACCTGGTGATGCCTTTTGGGCTCACTAATGCCCCTTCTGTCTTCCAGTGCTTCATGAATGATATTTTCCGAGATTTTGTCGATAAATTTTTGATTATCTATCTGGATGATATTTTGATCTTCTCCAAGGATTGGGATTCTCATGTGGAACATATTCGGACTGTGTTCCGGATCTTGAGGGAGAATTCCCTGTATGTCAAAGGATCTAAATGCCTTTTTGGAGTACAGAGGATTTCTTTTTTGGGATTTATTTTGTCCCCGTCAACTATTGAAATGGACCCGGCCAAGGTACAGGCCATTCACGATTGGGTTCAGCCCACTTCTTTGAAGGCCCTCCAGAAGTTTTTGGGTTTTGCTAATTTTTATCGGAAATTTATAGCAAAATTTTCTAGTATTGCCAAGCCATTGACTGAATTGACTAAAAAGGGTGCTGATGTGTTAAATTGGTCTCCGGAGGCTGTTTCTTCCTTTCAGGAGCTGAAGCGAAGATTCACCTCCACCCCGGTTTTGCGGCAACCTGATGTCTTACTTCCATTCCAGGTAGAGGTGGATGCTTCTGAGATTGGTGCAGGAGCTGTTTTGTCCCAAAAGGATCCTGTAACATCTAAAATGAATTCCTGTGTTTTCTTTTCCCGAAAGTTCTCTCCATCTGAACGTAACTATGATGTGGGGAATAGGGAACTGTTGGCCATGAAATGGGCATTTGAGGAGTGGAGACATTGGTTGGAGTGAGCTAAGCATCAAGTCGTGGTCCTCACTGACCACAAGAATTTGATTTACCTAGAGTCGGCTAAGCACTTGAACCCTAGACAGGCTAGGTGGGCCTTGTTTTTTACACGTTTTGATTTTGTGGTTTCTTTTCTTCCTGGAACAAAGAATGTCAAGGCAGACGCCCTCTCTAGGAGCTCCTTTGCTGATTCTCCTGTAGTGACCAAGCCTGCTACCATCTTAGGCGAAGGGATAGTTCTTTCTGCCATCTCGCCCGATTTGAGACGTGCTCTGGAAAAGTTCCAGGAGGACAAACCTGAGCGTTGTCCCAGTGGAAAGTTGTATGTTCCTGATCAGTGGAAGAAGAGAGTGATGTCTGAAGTTCATTGCTCTGCTTTGGCTGGTCATCCAGGTATTTTTGGTACTAGAGAGCTGGTGAGTCGGTTTTTTTGGTGGCCCTCCTTGTCTCGTGATGTCAGGAATTTTGTGCAGTCCTGTGGGACGTGCTCCCGGTCTAAATCGTGTTCTCGCTCTAGTGGGTTGTTGATGCCTTTGCCTGTCCCCAAGAGGCCATGGACCCATATTTCAATGGATTTCATCTCTGATATGCCTGTCTCTCAGAGGATGACTGTTATTTGGGTGCTTTGTGATAGGTTCTCTAAGATGGTTCATCTTGTACCACTCCCTAAGTTGCCGTCTTCCTCTGAGTTGGTGCCCCTGTTTTTATAACAGGTGGTTCGTTTGCACGGGATTCCTGAGAACATTGTATCTGACAGAGGAGTCCAGTTTGTGCCTAGATTTTGGAGAACTTTCTGTTCAAGGCTGGGAATTCAGTTGTCCTTCTCTTCTGCTTTTCACCCTCAGACCAATGGGCAGACAGAGAGAACAAACCAGACCTTGGAGTCATATTTGAGATGTTTTATTTCTGCTGATCAGGATGATTGGGTTTCATTTTTGCCCTTGGCCGAATTTGCTTTAAATAATAGAGCTAGTTCTGCAACCTTGATGTCACCTTTGCTTTGTAACTTTGGGTTTCATCCTCGATTTTCTTCAGGGCAGGTGGAGCCCTCTGCCTGCCCAGGTGTTGACACTGTGGTGGAGAGAATGCACCAGATCTGGGACCAAGTGGTGGATAAGTTATCTCTCTCCCAGGAAAAGGCCCAGCGGTTTTCCAACCGACATAGGACCATTGGTCCCCAGTTTAAGGTTGGTGATATGGTGTGGTTATCATCAAAAAATATTGCTATGAAGGTGGCTTCTCCTAAGTTTAAGCCTAGATTTATTGGACCTTACAAGATTGTGGAGATTATTAATCCGGTCTCTTTTCGTTTGGCTCTTCCTGTCACATTTAAAATCCATAATGTGTTCCATAAATCTTTGTTGAAGAGGTTTGTTGAACCTGTTGTTCCGGGAGTGGCACCTCCAGACCCTGTATTGGTTGAAGGTAACATGGAATATGAGGTAGAGAAAGTACTGGATTCCCGTCTGGCTAGACGGAGACTCCAGTATTTGGTTAAGTGGAAGGGTTATGGTCAGGAGGATAATTCCTGGGTCTCTGCCTCTGATATTCATGCCAAAAGATTGGTGCGTGCCTTTCATCGGGCTCACCCTGATCGCCCTGGTGGCGTAGTTGAGGGTTCGGTGACCCCTCCTCAAGGGGGAGGTAATGTTGTGAGTTCATTTTCCCCTTCATTACTGAGGCCCGAGGAACTCCCTCTTCTGGTAAAGAAAGGTAGTGAGCCTGATTATCAAACACCTGAGGCTGATGATGATGACTGGCTGAGTGGAGTTACGGACTGGATATAAGGCTGCCGACGCCCTTCTGCCCTGCGGGTGATTTCTCTGTGGGATCCTTGGAGACCAGTCTGAATTCCTGCTCCTCTAAAGCTAAGTTTGCTGCTCGGCCTTTTGCTTTTGTGCTTTGACTTTGTTTTGCTTTGTTTTTCTGGATTTCTGCCATTCCCTGCTGGGGTTTGCTGAATTCATTTAGCTCTGTCTTCTGAAAATACCTGAGTGCTGATTTAGTTTTTGAAGCCTAGCTGCTTCAGGGCCTTTTTCATATCAGCTTGTTGGCTTATGTCTTTGATAGGGTTTTGGCAGATTGCAGACAGCAGCCTTCCTGTCCTTTCCTATCTAGATAGTTGCGGGCCCCGTCTTTGCTCAGTCTATCTTTCTGTCTGTGTTAGTATTTTCATCTTGCTTCACCGTCATTATATGTTGGGGGCTGCCTATTGCTTTGGGGTCTGCTCTGGGGCAGTTTAGATTTCCCCTTTCTTTCTTTAGGCCTATGTAATTCTCCGGCTGTGATCGAGGGGTCTAGGGCTTCGTAGGAACCCCCCACGGCTACTGCTAGTTGTGTTGATAGGTTCAGGGGTCTGCAATCTGATAGTTGCCAACTTCTCTGGTTTTCTGGACTTAGCTTGTATTTCTGCTTTTGCCTCCTACGGTGACTCATTCATAACAGGTTTAGCTGCTTGTATAAGCTATATGAATCCCGGTTCATTATTGAGGACAGAACAATTGTGTTGACATGACGTGTTCATTGCAGCCAATTATTGGCTGCACTGACCACCGTGTTGTCGACATTTCACTATTCTTAAAGCCAGTTATCACTGGAATCAGAAAGACAAGAGTAAGCTCCTGTACAAAGTATGCATATTGCTCAAGGAATACTATGATTGTGACAAACCTCAACCTGACCACCCTTTGTTTCATTTTTTGAGAGGCACATTGCATTTTTTATAATTTTTATGGTGAATAAACTGCGGAATAATTATTGAAATAATTTTTTACTACAGGTTGTTATAGAATCATAGAATCGTAGAGTTGGAAGGGACCTCCTGGGCCATCTGGTCCATCCCCCTGCTCAAAGCAGGATTCGCTAAATCATCCCAGTCAGATGTCTGTCCAGAGATGTCACAAAATTTCAGCCCTCTACGGCTTTTCGAAAAAAAGTTATTGCAATTTTAAAACGGAATAGGTGCAGTTGTACCTACTCAGCTGGACGAAGGTTAAAAACCTTTCTGTTATTTGCTGCCCACTTCTCCAGTTTATTTATATCTTTTTGAATCCTCTCTCTCTCTTCTCTAGTATTAGCTATCCCTCCTAGCTTTGCGTCATCAGCAAATTTAATCAGTTTACCCTCAATTCCTCCATCTAAATCGTTGATAAAGATGTTGAACAATACAGGGCCCAGGACAGAGCCCTGTGGTACCCCACTTGAGACATTCTTCCAACTGGATGTGCAGCCATTTATGACCACGCCCATTTTAAGGGTCAGAGTGGCCTTCCAGATTCAATACTCCCTGTCACTGCCACTCACTGCCCCAAGGAGGGATGCATAGTTCTGTACCTTACTATTGACAACCCTTCAGAGTATGAGCAAGGGTTATATGTAGTAGGCTCAAGTACTAAACTTGGGAGGGAAAATGGTGACACAAAAGGTAAATTTTGGCTAAGAAGCATAGATACCAGTGGGGGCACACAGGGAGCACCTGACAAATTCAAAGTCGAGAACGAGACAATAGTTGTGTTTAAACCCACCATCCCCGTAAATAAGAATGCAAAGCGGATAAACTATTTATACAATAATCAACAACGGTTTATAAAATATACTGGGGATGTCATAAAGGCAATTATTGACCTATTAAGTTTGCAAAAGTTATTTTATGTCCTTTGATCATATTTTCCTTAATTCTATGCTGCATAGTTCCATGCCTTAAGAAAATGATGATGAAAACTATGGAAACCACAGTGATGACCATGCATGCCAATTTCGAAGATCCCCTGTATGAAAGATGTCCCAATGAAAACATGCAAGCACCACCTCCGGAATATGCCTGCTTGAAGCAAACCAACGAGGGAAAGTCCAGGATCTGACTTCCTCCTGTGCAAAGTCCGTTAGGAGGGGGTCCATCTACTAGAGATGGGTCGTCTCGTATATACGGTGAAGATTAGTTAGCTAGGTTCCATCATTGTTGAGATAGGTAGGCCGGGAGGACAGATCGATAGGTTCGACGAGATTAGGATTTTGATTTTGCATATCTCCAAAGGAGGGACTGTTAAGGGGAGAATATATGGCATATGAATATATACAAGAATCAAAACTGTACCACTATATAGACGCTTTGCTGAATATTAGGATCATGTTGCTTTAAGATACTTCTGATTCTCTGCTGAATTATTTCTGTGTATGACCCACCTAGGCTTCATGTAAAACTGCAATACTGGGTGGACTAGGGTGGATCGGGCTAAAGAACAATACTTATATACACGGTGATTGTGTAACACATGGGAACAATAAACGGTAACTTAGAGATGTACATAGTGATTGTGTACCGATATGGGAACAGTAAACAGTACCTTGGAAATGCACTGTTGATGTAACACAATGAGATAGCATAATTTCTGTTATAAAAGCTGCGCACTCTGAATTAAAGACAGAGAAGAATCATATTGACATGATACACCTTGTCTTGTGTATTCTTTTCTCCGTGCACGTAAAATCTCTACCAAAGATCCAATTTGGCCACAGGCAATTAAGACGGGCCACACCATAGTGTGGCAGAATCCATAGGAATCAACAGTTGGCGCTCAAACAGTGGGGCTCAGGACGATACCAGATGATCACAGCCGCAACAAAATCTCCCCCAGGACGGACGTCTTTCCAGCAGGATGAGGCTGCAGCTCGAGACCTGGTGAGAAAATATCATCTCACCTACCCTTCTGTATTCACGTCCGGCTAGGAGGAGATAGTTGGCTGTTTTCTCTGAACCCTTAAACTGACCACGTTTGAAAGTCCTGAGCCTACGGACCCGGTCAGGTATATAATTCCTTAATTGTCTGTGTGTATGGTCCGGTCTAACCAATTCAGAGGGTGTATCTAGAATCTGTCAAGTATCTGTTAAAAACTATTTCAAACTGCACTAGGGCTACTAGAAGCATACAGAGCAGAGTACAAAGGGGCTGTTTCCACTAGATTATCACCCTGGTTCCGACCTTAGATGGTCGAAGAAGTTATATATATATTATATATATACACATATAGGTGCTCACGTCCGGCCATACGCCCACGGTATAAACTGGGCTCGGTGACGTGAATAACACGGCATATATATATATTTTTAAGGAAAGAGGTGATTACTATTTTTCCCCCTCTGCTGAAATATCAACCACCTATCTAGAGGTGATTACTACTATTTACTACAAGTCCTAGCACCAAAAACCCACCCTGGTCACGATTTCCTTAATTGTCTGCCTTATCTGCTTTGCCTCTCTGCTTTGCTGTTTTGGTTGTTTGCATACGCGATTGTTACCTCAGCCAGCCTGAAAAGGAAAAAAAATATAGATAGGGAGATGTACTGAGCACATTCACTGTCACTCTGGTTCCGGTCCTGCTCTCGGCTTGACCGATGATCGCAGAAGTCTGAACTGTGTCTCTCCCAGTGGGCAAGTGGGAGTAGGGGCTGAATTACTCTGAGTGATTTTCCAACCTCTAAGTGGTTGATGACTTCTTGCGGGGTTCCCACCGGACATCACCTGGCTAAGGTGATGGTGTTTTAGCTGCAGCATATTTTCATAAGTTATATGGGTGGAAGGGTAATTTCAATTACCGTGTTGATGTGACTGAGTGATTGCTCTCTCCCTGAAAAGTATGGTTTGCCCAGGTGTAGATTTTTCACCTCTACAAATCAGGCTGGCATATGGATAGGTAAATTGTGAATTGTTTTGGTGTCAAGGATTCGCAGTATTTGATGTCAGTACCAGTTTTAAATTTATTGTCTTTTGTCTTTTGCAGTGTGTATGATTTGTCGGCAGGAGGCGTACTAGCATGTGGTTAAAATTTTTGAATGCATTCTATGTGTGTATACATATATATATATGTATATATATGTTGTGAAATTAGAGAATTGGTTAAACTAGTTTTGTTCTGCATACTATAATTATAAGGTTAGTTGTTTCAGGTAGAAAGAGAACTACTTGAATGGTAATTGCTTGATTTGTACAGATATCTCTGTGAGATACGAGGTCTATTGTTACTTTTTAGTTATTGTTTTACTAATGTCACTACATTTCTCTATGAGATGGTTTTCTTTGAAATGTTTTAGAGCGAAAGTTTTGAGGAAACAGAAATTTTAACAATTTATAAGGTATTTTTATACTACGCAGTTTCTGGATACACAATATTTGTGAAATACTCTGGTGTTAGTTGTTGGTTAATTCCCTATATTACTGTGTTCAAGATAGCTAGACATCACTATGTTCACTGAAGACCCCTTTACTCGGACATAAGGAGTACATACAGCTTTTAAAGTCACATATCCCACTGTTCATAACCCCGTGAGAATTTGTTTCAAGACACACACATACATATGTTTTTCAGATATACTCAGAATTCAGATGATAGAATGGGTGGGAGCGGTCAGTCGATATCTATAAGACAGATATGACCCATAGTGGAGTGAGGAAGAAAATGTACGTTAAGAAACCCTCCGATCCCGAGGGGAGGAGCATTAGATAAGAAGGGATGGAAGAATGTGTTAATGAGTAGAGAGCAGCGTCCCAGCCTCAGGTGTTGTGAGGTGTTACAGGACCCTGAAGCATTTTATAAGATGGCAGAGGAAGTTAGGAAAAAAGGGATGAGGAGAGGAATATAACAAGATTGCTGAATTGTGTGCAAAACAAATATTTACACAGGAAGATGTCAGTTGCAATATCTGCATTACATTCATTTATACTTCTAAATACATTCCCGATGACTGGACGTGTGCCAGCCGTCAAACACAGAATGCAGAATATCGTGAGACTTGTTCTGACTGTTAGATGAGCAACCCAAAGAGCCGTACCTTCTTTCCAACTATTTATATAGATGGCACGCCTTATGCTACATCCTGTCCAGCATCCATTATAGGTTTATTAATTAATGTAGTTTATGAAAAGAATAATGAAGAAAAAGATGAATATGACATGGAGGTATATAATTAAGCAGAACAGGAGGAGACAGGAAATAAATAGCTCAGACTGATAATCTACAGTATTTATCATTATATGGTGAGGGGACATAATTATCATCATCATCTTTTAAGCCTCAAAGCTCATACTTTTGTACACAATCTACTACATGCAAGGACTCCTGGAAATACCAGGAGACAGATACCCTAGTAAGCAGCTTGCCAGACCCCCCATTCTCCAGGATGTCATGCAGGGAAAAGGAGAACCTGTGGATAGTTTCTTCCACCGATGTAACAAAAAGTTTCTGGATCTCAGATTTGAAATGCAAATTAGTTCCAAGTTGGAAGAAGCTTGACACCCACCAATACCGAGCTCCAGATTTTAATAGGGTATTGGCATACTGATTCCACAACCCATGAAAGTATGTATACTCTGGCAGACCCCCCACAAAAATACAATAGAGAAACAACATCTCTCACCCAGACAGAGGTTGAGGATACTCCTCTCAAATTCCTGGTGGGTGCGATGCAATCAGAAGAGTAATCAGGGATATTGATCTACTTGCTGAAGAAGTATGTAGTCTTTTCTTTTTTACAAGACACATCTGTAGATCATGTGGGCGTTGAACTAATGGCACTGATCCCAGACTCAATATTGGCAGGCTGAAAATCCAGTTTGTAAAGGTAGGGCCGAAGCCAGTAGCCCTGCTGTCAAGGAAATTGCAATATTCACCCTCGATTTCATAATTTGTAATTATTTCTATGAAGTTATGGATGATACATGATTTGTGTGCTGTCAATGAAGTTATAGTACTGAACACATCTATGGTACCAAACCCACACACTATGTTTTTTTTTAATCAATTCTATTTATTTTCTATGGTTTAAGGTGATTGACCTAGCCAATGCTTTCTTCAGTTTATTTCTACATGCTGCAAGCCAGTACCTGTTTGTTTTCACACGAGGGCCAGCAATATATTTGGACTATGATGCCTCAAGGGGCACAGTATAGCCTCTCTATGTTCACCCGAGCCATGACCACGGTCCTGGAGCCCTGGAAGAGGATACATCCCACAGCCACTTCGTTTTACAATACATATGGATGACCTCTGACCCTGACTGAAGACAGCCAAGACAATACTGCTCTTCTACACATGCAACCTTTTTATAACTATTTTAAGGTTAACCAAAGAAGGCATCAATGCGTTTTATATGCTAAATTGCAATCACATTTTCACAGCACTAGGACTGCCAGGCTATACCGAACTGTTTTGTCTGTTTGTCATGAAGAAGCCTGACCATGTAAATGGAGTCCTAACACAGCTTCACGGAGGAAGACAATGCCCTCCTGGCTTCTCCTCTCCAAGACTTGACCAAGTGACTCATGAAGTCCAAACCTGCATGAGAACCGTGTTTGCAACCCACCTGTGCTGGACAAAGCTTCTGATATTTTTATGGGTCACCAGTTGAAGATCCTGGCCCAAAGCACCTGTCTGCAATGCCCTACTCTGCTCCCGGACAACGTCACCATCTCCAGATGTGCTGTCCATAATCCAGCTACTCTTCTACCTCGGCCAAAGGGGGGAGGAAGATGGAGGATGAAAACCACATCTCTGACACAGTAGTGGAAGAGGTAGTCGACACTGAAATGGCTGAACGAGATTGTCTTGCTGTCATGAGGCAAGAGAACACCTGGAAGATCCTGACCTGATGCTCTTTGTGGATAGACCAAGGTATGCAGACCAAGAAGGCCGTTCGCACACTGGTATAGCAGTAACCACAGAAGTAACTTGCTGCCAGCAAAACCACTGCCTACATCCAAAGGCAGGACTGCGGGCCTTGACAGAAGCATATGAGAGGTCCACTCAACATGAAGCTATCAAGATCAATCTGGAGGGAAAGAGACTTCATCACAGCTAACAGAATGCCGGTCAGACACCACAAAGCCATACAAGAATTAATGGAGTCCTTGTTGATGCCAGGAAGAGTTGCGGTGGTAAAAGTAAAAGCACACACACTGGAGACACTTCAAGGGAAGCAGTGGGCAACAGGCTAGCTGAAGTAACAGCAAAAGAAGCAGCAGTAATACCGGTTGACACGGAAACAGAGGAAAAGGAATAACACTCCAGAAACAAGTATCCAAGGAAGAAAAGAAGAAATGGACCTAAGATGAAGTTATACAGGATGAAATACGCCTAAGGATGAACAAGGAAAATTTAAGGCCTCGAACAAAACTCTACATACTTGATGCTATACAGGAAACAGGGAAGTCATAGCATAAGAGTTTAGTCTTTCCCTTGGGTCACATACACGCACAAGTATAATTGCCTATATGTAGACTAAGTTTAAAAACATGTGACTAAAATGCATTTTCGAGTCTTTTCATCCATCCCAGATCCTGAGGACATAGGAGCCCACCAGATCCTGCCCGGTGACTGAGTCCTCATCACCAAGAGGTTCAACAGACGTACCCTTGAACCTAGAGATGACAGCCTGTTCCAAGTCCTGTCAACTATCGCAGCAGTCCATGGGTCCTCGCTTCCCACTGCAAGGAGATACCGGATCCAGAGTCCTCATCACCAAGAGGTTCAACAGACGTACCCTTGAACCTAGAGATGACAGCCTGTTCCAAGTCCTGTCAACTATCGCAGCAGTCCATGGGTCCTCGCTTCCCACTGCAAGGAGATGCCGGATCCAGAGTCCAGTAGCGGCTGCCACTCTTCATCCATCTGGCACTTATCCTTTTCCTAGCTCAAGGGGTAGTCAGTCACCAAGGGGTAGTCACTCATGAGAAGGGCATACTGACTTTCTGGTATAATGTCTCCACCCCAAGAGTAACATATCAATTTGACTACTGTCTCACAATAAGAATGTCCAGGCCCCATGGCACAGTTTCATATCGGGTTTAATACACAATTCATCTGTGTCACTACTGCTGAAATAGGGGAAGGTTCAAACTGGGAGGATTAGTCTCTTGTTGGGTGGCACACTGGTGAAAGTGACTAGAGACATCAACCAGCCCAGGCCCTACAGCGAAGGGACAAATGGGGAATAAGCCTATTAAGTCGCATGACCCTGTCCAAAGCCCATTTTAAGGGTCAGAGTGGCCTTCCAGATTCAATACTCCCTGTCACTGCCACTCACTGCCCCAAGGAGGGATGCATAGTTCTGTACCTTACTATTGACAACCCTTCAGAGTATGAGCAAGGGTTTTATGTACTAGGCTCAAGTACTAAACTTGGGAGGGAAAATGGTGACACAAAAGGTAAATTTTGGCTAAGAAGCATAGATACCAGTGGGGGCACACAGGGAGCACCTGACAAATTCAAAGTCGAGAACGAGACAATACTTGTGTTTAAACCCACCATCCCCATAAATAAGAATGCAAAGCGGATAAACTATTTATACAATAATCAACAACGGTTTATAAAATATACTGGGGATGTCATAAAGGCAATTATTGACCTATTAAGTTTGCAAAAGTTATTTTATGTCCTTTGATCATATTTTCCTTAATTCTATGCTGCATAGTTCCATGCCTTAAGAAAATGATGATGAAAACTATGGAAACCACAGTGATGACCATGCATGCCGATTTCGAAGATCCCCTGTATGAAAGATGTCCCAATGAAAACATGCAAGCACCACCTCCGGAATATGCCTGCTTGAAGCAAACCAACGAGGGAAAGTCCAGGATCTGACTTCCTCCTGTGCAAAGTCTGTTAGGAGGGGGTCCATCTACTAGAGATGGGTCGTCTCGTATATACGGTGAAGTTTAGTTAGCTAGGTTCCAGCATTGTTGAGATAGGTAGGCCGGGAGGACAGATCGATAGGTTCGACGAGATTAGGATTTTGATTTTGCATATCTCCAAAGGAGGGACTGTTAAGGGGAGAATATATGGCATATGAATATATACAAGAATCAAAACTGTACCACTATATAGACGCTTTGCTGAATATTAGGATCATGTTGCTTTAAGATACTTCTGATTCTCTGCTGAATTATTTCTGTGTATGACCCACCTAGGCTTCATGTAAAACCGCAATACTGGGTGGACTAGGGTGGATCAGGCTAAAGAACAATACTTATATACACGGTGATTGTGTAACACATGGGAACAGTAAACGGTAACTTAGAGATGTACATAGTGATTGTGTACCGATATGGGAACAGTAAACAGTACCTTGGAAATGCACTGTTGATGTAACACAATGAGATAGCATAATTTCTGTTATAAAAGCTGCACACTCTGAATTAAAGACAGAGAAGAATCATATTGACATGATACACCTTGTCTTGTGTATTCTTTTCTCCGTGCACGTAAAATCTCTACCAAAGATCCAATTTGGCCACAGACAATTAAGACGGGCCACACCATAGTGTGGCAGAATCCATAGGAATCAACAGGGTCCGATCACTAAGCCAGTTATGAATCCACCTAACAGTTGCCTTGTCCATTCCATACTTATTCATTTTTTCAATAAGGATTGTATGAGATACTTTGTCAAATGCTTTGCTGAAGTCAAGATATACTATATCTACAGCATTTCCTTGATCCACCCAATCAGTGATTCCGTCATAGAAGGAAATTAAGTTAGTCTTACATGACTTATTAGTTACAAACCCATGCTGACTCTGTTTAATCACTTCATTCTTATCCAGGTACTCACATACAGTGGGGAAAAAAAGTATTTAGTCAGTCAGCAATAGTGCAAGTTCCACCACTTAAAAAGATGAGAGGCGTCTGTAATTTACATCATAGGTAGACCTCAACTATGGGAGACAAACTGAGAAAAAAAAATCCAGAAAATCACATTGTCTGTTTTTTTTTCATTTTATTTGCATATTATGGTGGAAAATAAGTATTTGGTCAGAAACAAGCAATCAAGATTTCTGGCTCTCACAGACCTGTAACTTCTTCTTTAAGAGTCTCCTCTTTCCTCCACTCATTACCTGTAGTAATGGCACCTGTTTAAACTTGTAATCAGTATAAAAAGACACCTGTGCACACCCTCAAACAGTCTGACTCCAAACTCCACTATGGTGAAGACCAAAGAGCTGTCAAAGGACACCAGAAACAAAAGTGTAGCCCTGCACCAGGCTTGGAAGACTGAATCTGCAATAGCCAACAAGCTTGGAGTGAAGAAATCAACTGTGGGAGCAATAATTAGAAAATGGAAGACATACAAGACCACTGATAATCTCCCTCGATCTGGTGCTCCACGCAAAATCCCACCCCGTGGGGTCAGAATGATCACAAGAACGGTGAGCAAAAATCCCAGAACCACGCGGGGGGACCTAGTGAATGAACTGCAGAGAGCTGGGACCAATGTAACAAGGCCTACCATAAGGAACACACTACGCCACCATGGACTCAGATCCTGCAGTGCCAGACGTGTCCCACTGCTTAAGCCTGTACATGTCCGGGCCCGTCTGAAGTTTGCTAGAGAGCATTTGGATGATCCAGAGGAGTTTTGGGAGAATGTCCTATGGTCTGATGAAACCAAACTGGAACTGTTTGGTAGAAACACAACTTGTCGTGTTTGGAGGAAAAAGAATACTGAGTTGCATCCATCAAACACCATACCTACTGTAAAGCATGGTGGTGGAAACATCATGCTTTGGGCCTGTTTCTCTGCAAAGGGGCCAGGACGACTGATCCGGGTACATGAAAGAATGAATGGGGCCATGTATCGTGAGATTTTGAGTGCAAACCTCCTTCCATCAGCAAGGGCATTGAAGATGAAACGTTGCTGGGTCTTTCAACATGACAATGATCCAAAGCACACCACCAGGGCAATGAAGGAGTGGCTTCGTAAGAAGCATTTCAAGGTCCTGGAGTGGCCTAGCCAGTCTCCAGATCTCAACCCTATAGAAAACCTTTGGAGGGAGTTGAAAGTCCGTGTTGCCAAGCGAAAAGCCAAAAACATCACTGCTCTAGAGGAGATCTGCATGGAGGAATGGGCCAACATACCAACAACAGTGTGTGGCAACCTTGTGAAGACTTACAGAAAACGTTTGACCTCTGTCATTGCCAACAAAGGATATATCACAAAGTATTGAGATGAAATTTTGTTTCTGACCAAATACTTATTTTCCACCATAATATGCAAATAAAATGAAAAAAAAACAGACAATGTGATTTTCTGGATTTTTTTTTCTCAGTTTGTCTCCCATAGTTGAGGTCTACCTATGATGTAAATTACAGACGCCTCTCATCTTTTTAAGTGGTGGAACTTGCACTATTGCTGACTGACTAAATACTTTTTTTCCCCACTGTACATGTTGTTTAATAATTTGTTCAAAGATCTTTCCTGGTATAGAAGTCAGACTCACTGGCCTATAGTTGCCTGGGTCCACCTTCTTCCCCTTTTTGAAGATAGGAACAACATTTGCTCTTCTCCAGTCTTCTGGGACTTCTCCTGTTCCCCAAGAATTTTCAAAGATTATGGAGAGGGGTTCAAAAATTTCTTCTGCTATCTCCTTCAGTACTCTGGGGTGTAATTCATCTGGACCTGGAGACTTGAATTCATTTAGGTTAGCTAAGTGTTTCCTCACTATCTTTCTGTTTATAGATATCCTGGATTCTTCTATTCCCTTAATAGGACAGTGAAGAACAGTTGATGTTACATTTCCTTTCTGAGAGAAAACAGATGCAAAATAGGAATTTAAAAGTTCGGCGTTCTCAACATCCTGTCTTACCATTTCATCATTTTCATCCTGTAAAAATCCTATAGCATCTTTGACTTTTCTTTTACTTTTGACATATCCCCAAAATCCTTTGTTATTGCTTTTGACATCTCTTGCAAGCCTCAATTCATTGTCAGCTTTAGTAATCTGATTTGTGCCCTGCAGATTCTGCAGACAGCATTATATTCTTCTTTAGATATGCCTCCCTCTTTCCATTTTATAAACATTTTTTTCTTCCTTTTTAGCATGTGCTTAAGTTCTGTGTTCATCCATCCAGGTTTCCTTAAATATATGTTATTTTTAGAATTTTTGTTTTCAAATTAAAAAAATGTTATGGGGAAGATCATTCCGTGTAAGCCCATGTTCACAGGTTCAGTATTTGGTCAGTATTTTACCTCAGTATTTGTAAGACAAAACCAGGAGAGGAACAATCAGAGGAAAAGTATAATAGAAACCCGGCACCACTTCTGTATTTATCACCCACTCCTGGTTTTGGTATACAGATACTGATGTAAAATACTGACCTATACTGATTGTGTGAATGTGGCCTTAGGGATCATGCAGACAAACATATTTTTGGTCCGAGTGCTGACCTCTGAAAAAAACAGATTGCAATAGGACCAATATTATTTAATGAGGCATTGAAGATTAATACAATTTAGGCTGACAAAGTATCTATGTAAAAAAAAGAATCACAGCGTGCACGATTTTCCTGACTAAATCCGATGAGACTTACCCATTCAAGGCTAAGAAATAAATTGGATGACATACAAAGCCATAGTAAAGCATTGAATTTTTACAGATACCATGCAATTCTATAACATGGAAAATTGTAAATGGTTCTGTAAATGATTAAAACTACTGAGTAAAAAAACAGATTGAAAATGGACAGCACACATGTGACAAGTGAGAAAAAAAGTCCAACTTTCCAGGATGCCATTCTGAAGAATTTTTTATACTTTCGTGTTAACCTACTCTAAGCGGTTACCTTTCATGGAGAGGTTTTCTCACTGATCCCAAAGTATTTCAGTAGTAGCGTTGTTATGTCTGTCTGCTGGGTTCTTGCAACTGATCACACTGGTAATGAGGTAGTACCTCTGGAATGAGAATCATGTACAGAAGATATGTATCCATCATAGATCACAATTTACCAAGTGCTCATGTAGCACATGCACTAAGGAGTTAAAGGGAATCTATCAGCAGGATTTTGCTACCTCATCTGAGAACAGCCTGATGTAGGCAAAAAAAAAGCTGAATCCAGCAATGTATCACTTAGATTACTGGGTGCAACCATTCTGACACAAAGTTTTCAGATTTAGCAATACAGCAGAGCTGAGAAAGCTAACCCCACCCCCACCAGCCTCTGCATATACAAAGTCCTTAGACAGTGAGGTACCTATCACAGGAAGGGGTGAGTTGGACTAGCATGCGTAGCGGTGTTGTGTCCCAACAATCATTGCAAGCAAACAAAACCACAAAGCTTGATAAGAGAGGCATTGCTGAAATCTGTGTATTAACCCCTAACTCATGCTGTCTGCAGATGACATGGCAAAAACCTGCTGACAGATTTTTTGTCTGTGTTATTTATTTGAATATACTTTGTGCTTTATGTTGCAAAAACAGAACTATGCTTGTAGACTTTTAAATCAAGAGAGAGTAGAGTGTTTTTCTAGCGGATATATTAACACTTCATTAAATTTTACTTTTTTAATAATTTAAATTCAGTTATGCAAATTTGTATTCAAATACTGAAATTATTACATTGTTCTTGAATAGCATAGCTTAGCTGCACAATAAGATAATGTCCACTGAGCTCTTTTGATTATATGAGTGGATCTAGACAAATAGTCCTGTCTTTTATCTAGCCACTATTCATTTATAGAGATTATTTGATTTTAGAAGCTCATAAATTAATTAATAATGCATGAAATATGTGCTTCTCTCATATATGTATCATAGGCTATTTAGAAATTCATAACTAAATTTCAGTTTTATTTTTGTTAGCATCATAGTATTTTACAACCAGTATTATATCATGTGGAATTCAGATTCCTGAGTTTTACTAATTTTTACAAGAAATTTGGCTTGCTGCAAACCAATACACTGAAAAGCCTCTAATATCGGGAAAATACATGCATAACACTCATCTTCTAGATGTGTTCTGAACCCGTTTTAAACTATGTAATGCAAACACAGCCATATTAGGTTGAGATCTTTTGGAAACTAGCTAGGGGAAAACAGATGGTAACCTTGGGTAAACAGCAAACTACCTACGCGCTATAGCTACAGACTTTGTAGGCTAATTACAGGGGACTCTGTCGCGCAGAATGACTGTTCAAACTAAGTACTGTTGCAAAGGTTTGGCCAATTATTTAATACACCTTCCTACCTGTTTGTTTTCCCTCAATCTCCATCACCCCTCTTCTTTGATTGACAGTTCTGGCTTCATACAGCCAGAGAAGGGAGGAGATAGAAAACAAGCAAGTGAAAAGTTATATTTAAATATGCCTTGCTATGATGCATCATGGCTTTTTTTGGTTTGAACAGCCAATCTATGCTGACAGAGTCCCTTTAACCCCTTCACGACCCATAACGCCTACGTAGGCGTCATGAAAAGTCGTGCCCAAATGACCCATGACTCCCCCGTAGGTGCCATGCTATAAATAGCGTTCCTGTGGGTCGGGTGACCAGGGTCACTGAAATGTCACCCGACCCGCAGATACAGGACAACATGCAGTTAAGCCCAGGGGGGGTGGCTTTGCACCCACATGGTTAGGATCGCTCTGATTGACTGTTAAAAGTGAAACAGCCAATCAGAGCGATAGTAATATTTCATCAATGAAAATTGATGAAATATTACAATCCATCCATGGCTGATGCTGCACTAGCATCGGACATGGCTGGAGACACTAACATGACCCCCCCCACACGGCTGGCAGGGGCCATCGGCCCCCGTCATGAACTGATGGCAGCAATGGGCCACTGTTGTCACGATCTACTCCCCCTCCCCTTCCCTCCTGTCCCCCCTGCTGTCTGATCCCCCCTCACCCTCCCCGGTACCTCCTATGTCCCGCTCTGCCTCCCAGTGTCCCGCCGTCCCTCCTGCATGGGCGCCGCCATCTTGGAAAATGGCGGTCGCATGTGCAGTGCGCCCGCCGGAATTTCCTGGCTGCAGATTCTTTTTTTTATTTTGATCACTGTGATAAACTCTCACAGTGATCCAAATAAAAAAAAGTAAATCACTGCCCCCTTATCACCCCCATAGGCAGGCACATGTAATAAAATAAAGAAAATATTTTTATTTTTCAATTAGGGCTAGGGTTAGGGTAAGGGCTAGGGTTAGGGTTAGGGCTAGGATTAGGGTTAGGGCTAGGGTTGGAATTAGGGTTAGGGTTGGAATTAGGGTTAGGGTTAGAAATAGGGTTAGGGTTGGTATTAGGGTTAGGGTTGGAAATAGGGTTAGGGTTGGAATTAAGGTTAGGGTGAAATTAGGTTTGGGATTAGGGTTAGATTTGGAATTAGGGTTAGGAATAGGTTTAGGTGTGGGTTGGGGTTGGGATTAGGGAAAGGCTTGTTGTTAGGGTTAGGGGTGTATTGGGGTTAGGGTTGTGGTTAGGGTAATGATTAGGGTTGGGATTAGGGTTAGGGGTGTGTTGGGGTTAGGATTGGAGCTAGAATTGAGGGGTTTCCACTGTTTAGGCACATCAGGGGGTCTCCAAACACGACATGGAGCCACCATTTATTCCAGCCAATTTTGCATTCAAAAAGTCAAAGTGTTCCCTCCATTCCGAGCCCCGACGTGTACCCAAACAGTGGTTTACCCCCACATATGGGGTATCAGCGTAAATTGTGGTCCAATTTATCCTGTTTCCCTTGGGAAAATAAAAATTAGCTTGCTAAAATATAATTTTTGAGGAAAAAAATGATTTTTTATTTTCTCTGCTTTGTGTTATAATCTTCTGTGAAGCACTTGTGGGTTTAAAGTGCTCACCACACATCTAGATAAGTTCCTTTGGGGGTTTAGTTTCCAAAATGGGGTCACTTGTGGAGGAGCTCCAATGTTTAGGCACACAGGGACTCTCCAAACGCGACATGGTAACCTCTAGATATTCCAGCATATTTTCCATTCAAAAAGTCAAATGGTGCTCCTTCCATTCTGAGCCCTGCCGTGCGCCCAAACAGTGGTTTATGACCACATATGAGGTATTGATGTACTCAGGAGAGATTTCCCAACAAACTTTAGGTTCCATTTTACCCTGTGGCCCACGTGAAAATGAAAAAACTGAGGCTAAAAGAAAATTTTGGTGAATAAAAGTACTTTTTTTACGGATCAATTTGTGAAGCACCTGGGGGTTCAAAGTGTTCACTGTGCATCTAGATAAGTTCCTTGGAGGGTCTACTTTCCAAAATGGGGTCACTTGTGGGGGAGCTCCAATGTTTAGGCACATAGGGATTCTCCAAACGCGACATGGCAACCGCTAAATATTCCAGCATATTTTCCATTCAAAAAGTCAAATGGTGCTCCTTCCATTCTGATCTCTGTCGTGCGCCCAAGCAGTGGTTTATGACCACATATGAGGTATCAGTGTACTCAGGAGAAATTGCCCAACAAATTTTAGGATTGATTTTATCCTGTTACCCATGTGAAAATGAAAAAATTGATGCTAAAATAAAATTTTTGTTGGAAAAATTAAAATGTCCATTTTTTCCTTCCATGTTGCTTTAGTCCCTGTGAAGCACCTGAAGGGTTAATAATCTTCTTGAATGTAGTTTTGAGTAGCTTGAGGGGTGTAGTTTTTAGAAAGGTGTCACTTTTGGGTATTTTCTGCCATATAGACCCCTCAAAGTGACTTCAAATGTGAGGTGGTCCCTAAAAAAAATGGTTTTGTAAATTTTGTTGTAAAAATGAGAAATCGCTGGTCAAATTTTAACCCTTATAACGTCCTAACAAAAAAAAATTTGTTTCCAAAATTGTGCTGATGTAAAGTAGACATGTGGGAAATGTTATTTATTAAGAAATTTGTGTGACACAGCTCTCTGATTTAAGGGCATAAAAATTTAAAGTTTTAAAATTGCAAAATTTTCAAAATTTTTGCCATATTTCCATTTTTTCATAAATAAACACAAGACTTATCGAAGAAATTTTACCACTAACATGAAGTACAATATGTTACAAAAAAATAATCTCAGAATCAGCGGGATCCATTAAAGCGTTCCAGAGCTATAACCTCATAAAGGGACAGTGGTCAGAATTGTAAAAATTGGCCTGGTCATTAAGCTGCAAATTGGCTCTGTCGCTAAGGGGTTAAATGGAATGGGCGTTAGGTGAGTTTAACTGTTTAGTATTTTTAAATAAAAATGGAAAAGTGTGTTTTGTTTTTATTTCAAATAAAAGACATTAGACTTGCTGTGTGTTTATTTGCAATACAACTATATGATTAGTAATGGATAGGCGTCTTATAGACCCCTCTCCATTATTAATCCATGGGCTTAATGTCACCAGACAATACAAAGGGGATATCAACCCCGCAAATATTATCCAACTTGCCACCACCAAAGGGCAAGTGGGAAGAGCTGGGCAAAGTGCCAGAATTGGTGCATCTAATAGATGTGCCTTTTCTGGGCAGCTGCATCCTGCTATTTTTAGGCTGGGGGGTCAATATACATGGCCTCTTACCAGCCTGAGAATGCCAGCTCCCAACTGTCTGCTTTAGCAAGGCTGATTGTCAAAAATGGGGGAGACACCATGCCATTTTTTAATTATTTATTTAAATAATGCTCTCACTGTAATTAGCGGCAGCAGGTGCAGGCTGATGGGAGTAGTAGTCCCACCAGCTGCCACCTGCTCTTGCTGTTATCAGTTGAGTGTAACTCAACATTCTTCCCTGCTTGCAATGATTAATGGCGGAGCAGGGGAGAATGATGAGAGTGGTCTTCAGCACCTAGCCCTGGTACATGTGGTACTGATAGGTGTTTTTATGCTACCAAGACCATTGCCTGTGCCATGTTATTAATGTAATGCTTATTTAATGTCCAAATCTATGTTGCAACACTTAGTTAACCCAGGAAAAATATTAAATCATCCAGAAAGTTAAGAATGGTTCATAGTTCAGATTAACCCCTTAATGTCTATAGATGTGCAGAGTCCGTCATGGCAGGAGGTAACTTCCCGCACCATGATGGACTCTGCATGTCCTGCCTTTGAACTGTCTCTGCGTGTAAACACGCAGCTTCAGTTCAATGCCGACAGCTGTCTATGACAGCTGAGAGGCACAGCAAGGGGGGCAGGGACCCTTGCACTCAGTCCCTGCACCCACAGCGCTGTGATTGGTCAGTCAACACAGCAGTGATGAGCAGAAGAGGCTAAAATTTGAGCTTCTCCTTGCCCCATCTCAGTGAAGGAGCTCAGCACTGCAGTGGCTGAGCGTCCTGCACTGACAGCTAGGAGTGGAGCCCCCACCGCCCCTGGCTGTTAACCCCCTCACTGCTGCAATCGCAGCGTTCAGAGGGGGAGGCAGAGGGTAGGGGGCTCCCTCTGCCTCAGGTCGGCATCCCCGCGATGTAATCGTGAGGCCCGACCTGTGCCATGATGACTCGGAGGTGTCATGACAACCTCCGGGTCATTTACATACAGAGAGCTGCAGAGATCATGCTCACAGCTGGAGCATTGTAATGTATTATACCTGAAAGTGAAAGTGAAAGTAAAAGTCCCATGAAGGGACAAGGTAAAAAAACATTTTTTTTAAATATGTAATAAAAGAGTATTAAAAAATAATTAAAAAATTCCCTAAAAAATCCCCTAAAAATTACACATTTTTATGTAAAAAAAATAAAATAAACAAAAAAATACACATGTTTGGTATCGCCACGTCCGTAAAAAATACAATCTATAAAAGTGTCACCCTAGTTAACCCCTTCAGTGAACGCCATGAAAAAACCCTCAAAAAAGTAGCAAATTATTATTTTCCCAAGCGGTATCATCATACCACTTGGAAAAAGTGCAATAACATGCGATCAAAAAGATGGATATAAATAACCATGGTACCGCTGAAACTGTCATCTTGTACCGCAAAAAATGAGCAACCATACAGCATCATTAGCAAAAAAATAAAAAAGTTATAGCTCGCAGAATAAAGTGATGCAAAAATAATTATTTTTTCTATAAAAGTTTTTATTGTGTAAAAAACACCAAAACATAAAAAAAGATATAAATGAGGTATTGCTGTAATCGTAGGGACCTAAAGAATAAAGCTGCCATACTAATTTTACCACACGTGTAACGGAGGGAAAAAAAAAGCATTCCTAAATTGCTGGTTTTTGTTCATTCAAAAAATGAACAGAAAAATCAGAATAGAAAGCGATCAAAAAACGTTATGTGCCCGAAAATGGTACCAATAAAAATGGCAGCTCTTCCCGCAAAAATCAAGCCTGCACATGACTCTGTCGGCTGAAATATGGAAAAACTATAGCTCATTAAAGATCATTTATGTGAAAAAAAATTTAATTTTTTATTTTCACGCCCGGACATTATAAACTTCTGTGAAGCACTTGGGGGTTCAAAGTTCTCACCACACATCTAGATAAGCTCCATGGGGGATCTAGTTTCCAAAACGGTGTCATTTGTGGGGGTTCCACTGTTTTGGCACATCAGGGGCTCTGCAAATGCAACATGACGCCCGCGGAACATTCCATCAAAGTCTGCATTCCAAAACGGCGCTCATCCCTTCTGAGCTCTGCCATGCACCCAAACAGTGGATCCACCCCACTTATGGGTTATCAGCGTACTCAGGACAAATTACACCACAACTATTGGGGTACTATTTCTCCTGTTACCCTTGTGAAAATAAAAATTGGGGGCAAAAAGATCATTTTTTATTTTCACAGCTCTATGTTATAAATTTCTGTGAAGCACTTGGGAGTTCAAAGTGCTCACCACACATCTAGATAAGATCCTTGGGGGATCTAGTTTCCAAAATGGGGTCAATTGCTGGGGGTTTCCACTGTTTAGGCACATCAGGGGCTCTCCAAATGCGACATGGCGTCTGATCTCAATTCCAGCCAAAAAAGTCAAATGGCGCTCGTTCCCTTCCAAGATCTGCCATGCACCCAAATAGTAATTTACTCCCACATATGGGATATCAGCGTACTCAGGACAAATTGCACAATAACTTTTGGGGTCCTGTTACCCTTGGGAAAATAAAAATTGGGGGTGAAAAGATCATTTTTGTGGAAAAAATATGATTTTTTAATTTTACGGCTCTACGTTATAACCTTCTGTGAAGCCCTTGGGGGTTCAAAGTGCTCAACACACATTTAGATAAGTTCTTTGGGAGCTCTCCAAATGCGACATGGCGTCCACTCTTGATTCCAGCCAATTTGACATTAAAAATCTCAAATGAAGCTCCTTCCCTTCTGAGCACTGCCTTGCACCTAAAGATTGGTCTTCCTCCACACATGGGGTATCAGTGTACTCAGGAGAAATTACAGAACAAATATTGTGGTTCATTTTCTCCTGATACCCTTGACAAAAATTTTTGGGAAAAAAGTTAAATGTTCATTTTTTTCCTTCCATATTGCTTAAATTCTTGTGAAGTACCTAAACGGTTAATAAACTTCTTGAGCGTGGTTTTGAACACCATGAGGGGTGCAGTTTTTAGAATGGTGTCACTTTGGGGTATTTTCTGCTATATTGATCCCCCAAACTCTCTTCAAATGTGAGGTGGTCCCTAAAAAAAATGGTTTTGTAAATTTTGTTGGAAAAATGAGAAATCGTTGGTCGACTTCTAACCCTTATAACTTCCTAAGAAAAAAACCGTTGGTTCCAAAATTGTGCTGATGTAAAGTAGACATGTGGGAAATGTTATTTATTAACTACTTTTTGTGACATATCTCTCTGATTTAAGGGCATAAAAATTAAAATTTTGAAAATTGCAAAATTTTAAAATTTTTGCCATATTTCCATTTTTTTATAAATAAACGCAAGTCATATCAAAGAAATTTTACCACTACCATGAAGTACAGTATGTCATGAAAAAACAATGTCAGAATCAGCGGGATCCGTTGAAGTGTTCCAGAGTTATAACAACATAAAATTACAGTGGACCGATTTCAAAATTAAGGCTTGGTCTTAAGCCTACAAAATGGCTTGGTCGCTAAGGGGTTAAAAGGATAATTCTACAACAGCCTGCTGATAATATTGGAATGGTGTTTTTGTGTCTCCACTTTGTCAATTTAAGAAGGTGTCGCAAAAATGATGTACACTGTTTAATTTCTCAATTTATTGTAATTGTTTGCAAATTTTGGGTTAACGCACTTTAATTCCCACTGACCAAGGAGGACCATAGAAAGACAAACACCAATATTTAGCAACACCACCTAAAATGCAATAACAGAACACAGAACAGTTGTGATGTGTAGTGATTCTGATTTTCAAATAGAAGTATAAAGTAAAATGTGTGTAACTGTGAACAATTATTTTCACATTTTTTTTAGGGGATATATATATTTTTGTTAAAAATTTCCCGACACGCCTAACAAAACTTGCAATAAGTTGGATGTGTCACATGACCCTCTTCCGATTGGAAAAAATAAAGTTGGATCCAAAATGTCCAACTTTAAAATGGCCACCATGGTCACCACCCATTTTGAAAAGTTTCCCCCTCCCATATACTAATGTGCACAAACAGGAAGTTGATGTCACCAACCATTCCTATTTTATTTAGGTGCATCCATATAAATGGCCCAAACTGTAGTTAGATCATACTGTACCTGCTAATTTAGTCATAGGGATGTGATTCATTTCATTCAGTCATGGTTGTCGCCACCAGCGCAATTTGAATGATGTCTCCGGGGTTGCATTGCATCACTAACAACCCACTGGGGTACAGTTTATATACTAAAAAGGATACGACAGGTTCCCTTTAAAAAAGAGGTTGCTACACAGGTATAAGCACAGAGAATAATTTGCAGCAACAGCCAGCAGTATTTTTGCGTTGTCTACAATTGCTAAATATAACTAGTAAAACATCTGTAAAAGATTTACCTTTTTTGTATTCCTATATTTAAACTTTTTTGTTTTAGAAAAAATGTAAAAAAAATACAAAATACAAAACAATAAATGTTTTAGAGCTATTTTTCTAGTTACATTTAGCAATTGCAAGCTCCGAAGAAGCTTTACATAAGTTCACAGCCAGAAAGGAAATTGTAACAACAGCATGCAGTGTGGTCATGATTTGTACATTGTACGGTTGATAAATTGGGCAATTAAAATAGGTATTCAAAGGCTAAAATGTGTCCTTTCTGTAAGAAAACAAACAAAACGAAACGATCATGTTTACAAAATAAAACAGGACAAGAAAAGCTAGAAAGATTCACATCCCAAAAGCAAGCACATGAAACAGGCAAGTATTGCCTGGTGGCAAGTGTATGGGTTTAATATTAGACTGTTAAAACTATTAAAAGTAAAAAAAAATATGTATTTTCTGTGGAAACGCATTATATGGCAGGACAGTTATTACCTACAGGGCTATAACAAACCCAAGTTTACATTTCATTTTTATCTTCATTTTTCTGCATATCCAGCCTCTTTATTTTTACTAGTCCTTTTACAGTAATGCAAATCATTTTAAAATATAATTATAAAAGTGTAAATGACAACATTTCTAGATTATGAAAAGCCTATCATCTAGAAAAGGTAATCAAATTTCTCATCTAGGACAAAATTGTACTACATTTTATCCCAAGGTATTAAAATCAATAAAATATTAAGCCTTACGTTAGTACGTGTTTGATCATTTAAAATAAGTACTTTTACTTGGTTAGTCTGTTACAAACTAACAATAATGCTGTAAGTAATGAAGGTTATAGAGAAGCAAAAACCAACAATGCAGGAAAAGAAAAACCTTTCCCCACAGTTGGCGATTCTCAGATGAATTATTTGTTTTCTAAGGAATAGAGCTGCGGGAACCTGTTCCTCAGGCTCTCATTATATATACAGTAATCAATATGGCAATTGCACTTCATCAAATGTTTACTTTTATGGGCTATAAAACATTTTCCACGGCAAATGCATTTCTCTTCATTTCCAGATTATTTTACTTTTGTCAGTTTTGCACTGACAGAGAATAATGTGGGATTTATTCTACTGTACAAGGTAGGTGTGATTTTTACTTAAATCCTGGAATATTCGTGTTTTAGTCAAGTGAAAAATATAAAAAGGAAGTGAACAATCCCATAGATTGGGACCAGTCTAGCAAAGTGGAGCAAATTATTATAGCCTTTTAAACTAGTAATTGAAAATTAAATGGCATGCTTCATACAAAACAAATGTGAAAAGTGTCTTATTATTACAGAAGGTACTGTATTCTTGTAGTTATATGATCCCTTTTGTTTTCATAGAAAGGGTAATTAACCGTTGATTTGCAGTGACTGCACTTTCTGGATGTTGTCAAAATTGCTGCCAGTTCTTTAACACAGCTGATGGTGCAAACATATGAAATACATACATACTACCCTCCCAAACCCTATCTGCACCAATCACTGTCTCTGGGCATTCTCTTATGGTGGAGTTTGTTACAGTCACGATTTCAACTATTGGTGTGTCTAGAAGCAGTGAGTGACAGTTCAGCCGCCCAATCAAGGACAGGGACTTGTTGAATTGTCTGTTTGGTGATAGACAGCTCAGGCTGGGCTGTGCTGAGCTGTCAGTATGTTGAGTGACAGTTCAGCTATCTAATCAATGCTGGGGCATGCTTGGGCTTAGTTAGTGTGTCTCGTATTCGAGTGATTACCTGGCTATTTAGCTGGCTCTCTGCCTCCAATTAGTGTCAGTTGTAGCTTAACACAAGTAATGTGCACATGCACTTTACTTTGTGTTCCTGTGTTTGATCTTTTTTGCCCAACCTTCGACATTGCCTTTGACCATCCATTTGTTTGGCACTTTTGTTTTAATCTGCTACCTTCTCGGAATTCTAACCTCAGACTGTGACCGGATTACGCCTTTGCCTTAACCTTTTGTATGTAATGAGCTTTATTGGTATCTGACCCTGGACCTCTTGACTATCTAGCCTCATGGCTTGTCCATGAATATTGTCTAGTATCACATTACAACTGGACTGTCTTGTGGTTAACTGTTTAGCTGATTCAATATAATCTACATTTTTATGATCTGTTTGTCTTGCCATTTTGTCTTGATCCTCTACCTAACTGGAATTCTGATCATGGACTAGGACCTGACTATGCCTTTGTCTTACTTCTTTGTTTATATCAAGGCCTCTTGGTATCTGACCCCGGACCTCTTGACTGCTCAGCCTCACGACTTGTCAAAGCGTAGTGAAGAGTGTCACAGTCAGCTAACTGAATCCACAAAGTTTTTCATGCAGTCCTTCCTTTATAGTTTTAATTTCTTTAACCCCTTTGTGACAGAGCCATTTTGCAGCTTAATGACCAGGCCAATTTCTACAATTCTGACCACTGTCACTTTATGAGGTTATAACTCTGGAACGCTTTAATGGATCCTGTTGATTCTGAGAATGTTTTTTGTGACATATTGCACTTCATGCTAGTGGTAAAATTTCTTCCATATGACTTGTGCTTAGTTATGAAAAAAACTGAAATTTTGCAAAAATTTTGAAAATTTTGCAATTTTCAAATTTTAAATTTGTATGCCCTTAAATCAGAGAGATATGTCACACACATATCTTATTAAATAACATTTCCCACATGTCTACTTTACATCAGCACAATTCTGGAAACCAAATTTTTTTTTCTTAGGTTATAAGGGTTAAAAGTTGACTAGTGATTTCTCATTTTTACAACAAAATGTACAAAACCATTTTTTTAGGGACCACATCATATTTAAAGTCATTTTGAGGGGTGTACATGAGAGAAAATACCCAAAAATGACACCATTCTAAAAACTGGACCCCTCAAGGTGCTCAAAACCACATTCAAGAAGTTTATTAACCCTTTACATGTTTCACAGGAACTGAAACAATGTAGAAGGAAAAAACTAACATTTAACTTTTTTTGCAAAAAATTAACTTCAGAACCAATTGTTTTATTTTCACAAGTGTTAAAAGAGAAAATGAACCACTAAATTTGCTGTGCGATTTCTTCTGAATATGCTGATACCCCATATGTGGGGGTAAACCACTGTTTGGGCGCACGGCAGAGCTCGCATTTGATTTTTTCACCGCAGAATTTGCTGGAAGTGAGATCAGATGCCAAGTTGCATTTGGAGAGCCCCTGATGTGCCTAAACAGTGGAAACCCCCACAAGTGACCCCATTTTGGAAACTAGACCCCTTAAGGAACTTATCTAGATGTGTGGTGAGCACTTTGAACCTCCAAGTGCTTCACAGAAGTTTATAACGTAGAGCCATGAAAATAAAAAATCTTTTTTTTCCACAAAAATGAACTTTTCGCCCCCAAATTTTTATTTTTACAAGGGTAACAGAAGAAATTAGACCCCCAAAGTTGTTATGCAATTTGTCCTGAGTATGCCCATTCCTCATCTGTGGGGGTAAACCACTGTTTGGGCACACGGCAGAGCTCACAAGGGAATGAGCACCGTTTGACTTTTCAAAGCAGAACTGGCTGGAATTGAGATTGGATGCCATGTCATGTTTGGAGAGCCCCTGATGTGCCTAAACAGTGAAAAAACCCACAAGTGACACCATTTTGGAAATTAGACCCCTCATGGAACTTAGCTAGAAGTTTATAATGCAAAGCAGTGAAAATAAAAAATCATTTTTTTTCCTCAAAAATGATTTTTTTAGCCCGCTTTTTTATATTCACATGGCTAACAGGAGAAATTGTACCACAAAAGTTGTTGTGCAATTTGTTCTGAGTACAACAATACCACATATGTGGGGGGTAACCACTGTTTGGGTGCATGGAAGTGCTCGGAAGGGAAGGAGAGCCATTTTGGAATGCAGACTTTGATGGAACGTTCTGAGGGCATCATGTTGCGCTTGAAGAGCCCCTGATTTGCCTAAACAGAAGAAACCCCCCAAAAGTGACCCCATTTTGGAAACTAGACCCCCTTAAGGAGCTTATGTAGATGTGTGGTGAGCACTTTGAACCACCAAGTGCTTCACAGAAGTTTATAGCGCAGAGCGGTGAAAATAAAAAATCATTTTTTTTCCTCAAAAATGATATTTTAGCCCACTATTTTTTATTTTCCCAAGGGTAACAGGAGAAATTGGACCACAAAAGTTGTTGTGCAATTTGTCCTGAGTATGCTGATGCCCCATATGTGGGGGGAACCACTGTTTGTGCATATGGGAGAGCTCGGAAGGGAATGAGCGTCATTTTGGAATGCAGACTCAGATGGAATGTTCTGTGGGTGTCAAGTTGCATTTGGAGAGCCCCTGAAGTGCCTAAACAGTGGAAACCCCCCACAAGTGACCCCAGAGCCGTGAAAATAAAAAATCTTTTTTTTCCACAAAAGTGATTTTAGGCTAGTTTCACACTTGCTTTTTTTTGCAGCGCGTTTTTCCCGCAAAAAAACGCATTGAAAAAACGCATACATAAGCATACAACTGCTGCGTTTTTTTCAAGCATTTTTATGAGCATGCATGAAAAAAACGCAGCGTTTTTATGCGTTTGTATGCGTTTTTAGCGCGTTTTTACCGCGTTTGCGTTTTTTTACAACATTTTTAGGTGGCCCCTCACACTACCCAAACCCTGACTTTACTAACCCTAACCCTGACCCTAACCCTAACCCTAACCCTGACCCTAACCCTAACCCTAACCCTGACCCTAACCCTTAACCAAATCATACTTAACCCTAACCCAAACCCTAAACCCTAACTAACCCTAACCCTAACCCTGACCCTAACCCTAACCCTAACCCTAACCCTGACCCTAACCCTGACCCTAACCCTAACCCTAACCCTAACCCTAACCCTGACCCTAACCCTTAACCAAACCATACTTAACCCTAATCCTGACCCTAACCCTGACCCTAATCCTTAACAAAACCATACTTAACCCTAACCCTGACCCTAACCCTAACCCTGACCCTAACCCTAACCCTAACCCTGACCCTAACCCTAACCCTAACCCTAACCCTGACCCTAACCCTTAACAAAACCATACTTAACCCTAATCCTGACCCTAACCCTGACCCTAACCCTTAACCAAACCATACTAAACCCTAACCCTGACCCAAAACCCAACCCTAACCCTAACCCTGACCCTAACCCTAACCCTAAACCCCCTTAACTAACCCTAACTCTAACTCAAACCCCTAAATTCCATGGTTAAAAAAAAAAAAGCATATGCAAAAAAACGCTTACATGAGCATGCCAGTGCGCACATATGCGCATGCATAGGCTATAATGGCCATTTTTAGCGCAAAACGTGCGCATATGTGCGCATGCGCTTTTTGCAGGGCCAAAAAATGCAACATGATGCGTCTGGAAAATCCAATCGCACACCCCAAAAAAACGCAGCGCATGAAAATCGCATACATGCGCTTACAAGCGCGCAGGTATGCGCACCCATGTTAAATATAGGGGAAAAAACGCATGCGCAGGTTAGCGTTTTTTTCCAGCGCTAAAAAACGCAAATGTGAAACCAGCCTTAGCCCCCAATTTTTTTATTTTCCCAATGGTAACAGGAGATATTAGAACCCAAAAGTTGGTAAATAGTGGAAACCCCTCAATTCTAGCTCCAACCCTAACTCCAACACACCCCTAACCCTAATCCCAGCCATAATCCCAACCCTAACCCTAAGGCTAGTCCCTAACCCTAATCCTAACCCTAATCCCATCCCTAACCCTAATCCTAACCCTAATTCCAACCCTAACCCTAATTCAAACCCTAATCCTTATGGAAAAATTAACATAAATTTATTTTCTTTATTTCATTATATTTACCTAACTAAGGAGGTGATAAGCGGGGGGGGTTATTTCCTATTTTTTATCACTGTGATAGCGTTTATCACAGTGATCAAAATGTACTTGTAATGAATGAATTGAATCTGCTGGCCGGCAGATTCGGCAGGGGCATGCACAGTGCGCCATTTTCTTCCCTGACCAAGATGGCAGTGCTCACCGGAGGAGGCAGGAGGGCCCGGGGACTACGAGGACCACTGGGAGGTATCGGGGGCATCTGGGACCCTATTTCTCTCTCCTCTGATGTGCGATCATATCAGAGGAGAGAGAAATCAAATGCAAAATCAAAATTATGATTTTTTGTGGTCGCCATTATATGGTTAATAACGGTGATCGCAAAAGCAGGGTCGGTAAAAAACGACCTGATTCATGTTCTCTGGGGTCTCGGCTACCCCCGGAAGCCGAGACCCCGGAGAAAATCTGACTCTGGGGAGCGCAATTTACTTTCTCCACAGCGCTGTGAATTAACGGCGCTGTGGTTTAAGTACCCTTAACTACCACCGTTAAAAGGCATATAGGCAGTAGTTAAGAGGTTAATATTCCTTCTGGGATTTGGCTTTTACATTTATATGACAACTTCCTTTCTGCCCCCCCATCCATTCCCCACAATGGGATTAGGCATGGAAGTACTGTATATATTTTATGTTAGCAATTTTTATGTCCTTTCTATAATATTCTGAATGTGCAATCAGTGCCCAAATATATATTGCATGAATATTTGCGTCCAAAATTTGACTTGTGCTATATACACAGTACTGTGCAAATGTTTTAGTAAGGTGTAAAACAATGTTAAAAAAAATAATGTTTTAAAAAATAGAAGTGATGATAATAGTTTATTTTTATCTATTAACAACAAGCAATGTAAATGAACAAAATCTAGTCAGTTTGGTGTGACCATCCTTTGCCTTCAAGATAACATAAAATTTCTTCCAGGTTCACTTGCACCTTTTTTCAAGGAACTCGGGGAAGCAACTGATTGAATTATGAATAATTGTGTACAATTAGATTGTGCCATTTTTAAGAACTTGTTAAATGGACACTGTTAGCACAAAATGACCGTTCAAACAAAGTATAATGCTCTATGCATTAATTTGAATACACTTTCACACCTGCTTGTTTTCCATCTATCTCTACCTTTCTCGTGCTCTATGAAGTCAGAGCAGTCAATCAAAGATGAGGGGTTGTGCATGCGCAGTGCATGATCAGCAAATTTCTCTGTCAGTGCAGAGCTGACAGTTTATACAGCATGGGGATGCTCATGCATCCACATGCTGTACAAGCGATCAACCTGCAAAAAATGATAGTCACATAGTGCGACAAAGTAAAAAAGTTAAAAAAAGGAAAAAAAACTTTTTTTAAAATAATTAAAAAAAAAAAAAAAATAATCATTAATAAAACAAAATATATTGTGTCTATAAATAAATATTTGTATGAAAAAAATGAAAACAATAAAATCACACATATTTGGTATCTCTGTGTCTGCAATAATCCGACCTGTAACACTGTTCGACTTTAGTGAACACAAAAATAAATAAAAAACAAGGTAGAAAACAATGCTTTATCATCATACCGCCAAACAAAATATTGAGTGAAGTGCGATCAAAAAGATGGATATAAATAAACATGGTACCGCTGAAAATGTCATTGTGCCCTGCAAAAAACAAGCTGCCATACAGCTACATTGGCGGAAAAATTAAAAAGTTATAGCACACAGAATTTAGCGATGCAAAAATAATTATTTTTTCTATAAAATAGTGTAAAAGTGGCAAAATATAAAAAGATATAAATGAGGCATCACTGTAATCGTACTGAACCCCCAAAAAGAAACTGCACTATCAATTTTACCACACACAGAATAGCATAAACCCCCCACCAAAAAATATTCCTGAATTGCTATTTTTTGTTCATTCTGCCTCGCAAAAAAAGAATAGAAAGTGATCCAAAAATGTTAAGTACTCGAAAATGGTACCAATAAAAACGTTATCTTGTCCCACACAAAACAAGCCCTCACATGACTCTGTGGCCCAAAATATGAAAAAAATTAGAGCTCTCAAAATATTCTGATGTAGAAGCTATTTTTTGCAATAAAAAGTGTCTTTTAGTATGTGACAGCAGCCAAACATAAAAACAATATAAATCTCGTATCGTTGTAATCAAATCGACCAGAAGAATAAAGTCACCTAATCACTTAAAAGTGAGAAATGGCATAAAAAATAAATAAAACTAATTGTTCACCTGCTGTTGCTTTTATTCATTCTGCCTCCCAAAGATTTCAGTAAGGCTTGGCGCACACTCATCCTGCACCCTGCGCTGAGCACTTGCCCATGTGTTTCCATGTAAATCTCTGAAATACATGATTCAGACTGAACCTGTGGCAGAAAATTCCCTATAATGAGGCAGATTGAGGCACTGTGATTGCCGTGTGACCTGTGATCTGACAGTGTCCTTTTTAGGATTGCATAAAAGTGCCGTCGGCCACAGTTTTGTGCTCTTCTGAAAAGAAGGCCACCACTGAAAAGAGGCCAGACAGAGTCCAGAGTCACACTGCTGCTTTGTTATAGTAATTGGAACCCTTTGGGGTTTCATCTGAATCAAGTCACTCAGATTTAGATGAAAACCCTAAAGTAAGTGATCAGCGTAGAGCGCCAGATAAATGTGATCCCAATCATTATGTAAAATGTTCCCAATAAAAGCTTCAACTCAATGCACAAAAATGTCCCCACTCAGGTCTGTCATCTTTTAATGTAAATATAGGGTGTATCTATGTTACTGGTAGTACAAAGGCCTTGGAAAAGCAAAATGGCTCCTCACCTGAAAAAAGAAATTCAGCAAGTTCTCCTATCTCATCTAAAAGCCCCCTCCCTTCTGAGCGCCAATGTGCCTAAACCACATGTAGCATCCACAAGTTTGACATTTCAGAAGTAATGAGAACCCACCTAATGGCGGATCCATAAAAAAACGGGTGGGACGGATGACCGTCAGTCAAGATCCGCCAATAATGTAAGTCTATGGGGGGAAAAAACGGATCCGCCCCTTTTTGGCGGACCCGTTTTTTAAAAAAATTTGGTGGATTTTGACTGAAGGGAAAAAACAGATGTGTGAAACAGGCCTTAGCTAAACGCGCATCTGGGTCCTCCTCTCCTCGCCACTATCATACCAGGTATTGTTTACACTTTGGCAGCGCTTTGTTCAGGCTATTAATATTGTCCCTTGTTTGCACTCTGCAGCAATTTGGCATTCTGGCTTTTTATTTTGGAGATTCATTTCAGGGTTCATAGGCTTGCTACATTATGGCATTTAATACTTTATCACAGTGCACTATTACATAGCATTTTATGTACCTCTTATTGCTGCTTATTTATTTTACGTTCCAGTCTTGTCCCACTGTCTTACACCCACATGGGTATTACATTTTGTTTATGATTAGTGGGTTTTTTGTTTCTCATTTCCATATTGGTTGTTAATATTTAGCTGGTTCACTTGATTTTATCCAATAGTCGCTTGGAGTACACTCTGCCTTGTTCTGCACATTCATGTCTCTTTGGTGTACTTTTAACAATTTTGATAATAAACTATTTATATTTTACTTTTGTCTGGTACTTCCCTTTTCTTTGGGCATACGAATGATTTTTAAGTGGGAATCTAGCTTTCTGATTTGCCACTGAAACACCATTTTATCACAAACGATTTGGAGTAGCTAATTGTCCCTTGTAGCCGCACCCTATTATTAGGCCTAACAAGTGGAAATTTGGCCTTCTGATTTGCCACTGAAGCACAGTTTTATCACAAATAACTTGGAGTAAGCTAATTGGGACTCGTGGCTGTACCCGACTATTAGGTCTAATGATTTTTAAGTGGAAATCTGGCCTTCTGATTTGCCACTGAAACACAGTTTTATCACAAATGATTTGGAGTACCTAATTGGTCCTCATGTCTGCACCGCAATATTAGGCCTAATGAATTTTAAGTGGAAATCTGTTCTTCTAATTGTTAGGCGTTGGGTTTCTCCCTCTGCTCAGAAGGAATCCTGAGCCTTGCCTTCTGCGGTCTCCCATTTAGTCCTGGCTGCAGAGGAGCCTGCTCAACAAAGATGTCGCTCCCGGCACCTTGCTCAAGCTAGTGCTGTCGGGTTGGTTGCTGCTGCCATCCCTGCCATTAAGACTCCCTCTCTCTTGTTGTGCTTGTGTAAAGGGTTACGTTGTAGAGTCAGCACCGAGTAGTGGCACTGCCTAGAGCCGCAGTGCTCCCTGCTCCTCTCACATGTTAGCGCCAGTGTGTGTCAATCTGCATAAGGCACCACTGTACCGCTTATACAGTAGTGTCCGTCAGTGCGGCTCCATGCGCAGACAGTGCACTTTCCAGCTCTAGCTTAGGCTGGTTAGTGGCATCTGCCAGGGCGGCGCTGCTTGCTGTTGGAACAGTTACCCTAGTCATTTTGTCCAGGCATCGCAGTTGTGGTGCTGATCGCTAGTGGGGTTAGAGGGACTCAAACTTTATGTCCTTGGGGCAGAGTCCTGTGTCTCAACACTAGCGCTCTCCTTGCCGGGCTCTGTGAGTTATCAAGCTCTAGCATTTGTTTCAACTGCTCTGTGAAGTAACAGAGTTTGCCCCTGTACACAGTGGTTAACCCGCCGGTGTTCAGTTGGTACTCCACCATTATCGAGCAGCAGTTTGCCATCTCTGTACGGTGGACCCCAGGTTGTGATTGCACTTTCTTATATTTTATATTTATTGCAATCCGCAATCCTAACACTAATTGTCTCTGAAGCACAATTTTATCACAAACAATTTGTAGTAGCTAACTGACCCTCCAGGCTGCATCCCAATACTAGGCCTAATGATTTTTAAGTGGAAATCTGGCCTTCTGATTTGCCACTGAAAAAAAGTTTTATCACAAACAATTTGGAGTAGCAAATGGGGCTTCCTGAGACTGCTACACAGTATTTGCACAATTCAGGTTGATCTTGGAAGATCGATTTCACACAGGACAGGATACTATCTATTTAACTGACAAACTCACTTTCAGCAGCAGAACTAGCGCAGGAGCGACCTCTCTGCACTGTGACACTGAGACAATGGCGCCAGCAAAACAAGATGTCTGCTTTTTATATGGCCAGTGACATGTGACTTCGGCAGCCAATCACAGAAGACCTTGTGGATGGTTTCTGCATCCTGATTGGCTGCCGAAATCAACACACATAATGTTAATGAGGGAAAAAAGGGTGCCACTCCTCTAACCTCTCCACATGTTCTTCAAACCTCCCCACACCCCCTTCTAACCTCTCCACACCCCTCCCCTCATCAAACGTGTCTCCCCATCCCCACTGCTCATCATACAGCACCACTATCCTAGTCAAACTAATTACAAAAGCATGAGTGGAAGCTCAATGATTTACCGAACTATGATTGAATTTTGCCGACTTTAAGTAAAAATGTTCGTGAAAGCGAGCACGAATCTAAATGTGCTACATTCGTGCCGAATTGGCAAATGTTTTCTAAACAAGTTCTCTCATTTCTACTTAGGAGGCATCAGAGTCTTATACATATCTTTTCCAGGCATTCAAAGTCTTTGCAGTATAGAGAGCATAAATAAATCCATTTTTGGGGAAAAATTCAGATAAACTGGTAAATTGGAATTTCAAGATTCGCTATAGTTTTATTAATACAAACTGCTGCTTTATCTGACATTTTGCTAACAAGCCATGCTATCCTGTTAGTCCGCCTTTCTGGAATTCTGTGTCAAATTTTCCTTTTTGAACAGAGATTACCAACATAGGAAATTCTTCTTTTAACCCCTTACCTACAATGGACGTAATATTCCGTCCATGTGACCCTGGACCTAACTACCATGGACGGAATATTACGTCCCAGCGATTAGCGGCGCCCACATGGTGAGCGCCGCTGATCGCGGCTGGGTGTCAGCTAATTATCATATCTGACACCCGGCACAATGTGTCAGGGGCAGTCACGGACCGCCCCCGACATGTTAACCCCTTGTACACCGCAATCAAACGCGATCGCGGTGTACCGGGGGTTAAAGGGAAGCATCGGCAGGGAGGGGGCTCCCTCCGTGCTTCCCTGAGCCCCCCACGGCAGCGCAATGTGCAGCGCTGCTGCGGGGGTCTCTTTCCCTACAGGCCCCCAGATCCAAAATGGCGACGGTGGCCTTCGGGGGCCTGCAGGGAGCTGACTTCCTCACTGCCTGCAAAGCGCAGGCATGAGGAAGTCTGCAGCAGTGCCTGTGACAGATCGCTGATCTGTCACAGTGATCTGTGATGTGACAGATCAGCGATCTGTCACAGGACAGTGATGTCCCACCTGGGACAAGGTAATAAAGTAAAAAAAAAAAAAAAGTGTTAAAAATAATTTAAAAAAATCGCTAAATAAATTAGTAAAAAAAAAAAATATTCCCCAATAAATCCATTTTTTCAAAATAAAAAAAACAAAAACAATAAAAGTACACATATTTGGTATCGCCACGTCCGTAGCGACCCGCCCTATAAAACTGTCCCATTAGTTAACCCCTTTAGCGAACCCCTTAAAAAATAAAAATAAAAAACGAAGAAAAAAATAATGATTTATTATCATACCACCGAACAAAAAGTGCAATAACGCGCGATCAAAAAGACGCATATAAATATCCATGGTACCGCTGAAAACATCATCTTGTCCCGCAAAAAACGAGCCACCATACAGCATCATCCGCAAAAAAATAAAAAAGTTATAGCTCGCAGAATAAAGCGATACAAAAATAATTATTTTTATATAAAATTGTTTTCATTGCAAAAAACCGACAAAACATAAAAAAAGACCTAAATGAGGTATTGCTGTAACCGCACTGACCCGAAGAATAAAAACGCTTTATCAATTTTACCGCACGCGGAACGGTGTAAATGCACCCCCCAAAAGAAATTCATGAAACGCTGGTTTTTGTTCATTCTGCGTCCCAAAAATCGGTATAAAAAGCGATCAAAACATGTCACGTGCCCGAAAATGGTGCCAATGAAAACGTCAACTCGTCCCGCAAAAAATAAGACCTCACATGACTCAGTGGGTCAAAATACGGAAAAATTATAGCTCACAATATGTGGTGATGCAAAAACTATTTTTACAATAAAAAGCGTCTTTTAGCGTCTGACAGCTGCCAAATATAAAAACCGTCATAAATAGTAAATCAAACCCCCCGTTATCACCCCCTTAGTTAGGGAAAAATAATAAAACTAAAAGAAAATGTATTTATTTCCATTTTCCCGCTAGGGTTAGGGTTAGGGTATGGTTAGGATTAGGGTTAGGGTTAGGGATAGGGTTAGGGATAGGGTTAGGGATAGGGTTAGGGCTAGGGCTCAGATTAGGCTTAGGGGTGTGTTGGGGTTAGGGTTGGAGTTATAATTGGGGGGTTTCCACTGTTTGGGCACATCAGGTGCTCTCCAAAGGCAACATGGCGTCTGATCTCAATTCCAGCCAATTCTGCGTTGAAAAAGTCAAATGGTGCTCCTTCCCTTCCAAGCTCTGCCATGCGCCCAAACAGTGTTTTACCCCCACATGTAGGGTATCAGCCTACTCAGGACAAATTACAAAACAACTTTTGGGGTCTAATTTCTCCTGTTACCCTTAGGAAAATAAAAAATTGGGGGCAAAAATATAATTTTGCGGAAAAAAATGTTTTTTTTATTTTCACGCCCAGGCGTTATAAACTTCTGTGAAGCACTTGGGGGTTCAAAGTGCTCTCCACACATCTAGATAAGTTCTGAGGGGGGTCTAGTTTCCAAAATGGGGTCACTTGTGTGGAGTTTCAATAGTTTAGGTACATCAGGGGCTCTCCAAACGCACATGACACCCGCAGACCAATCCATCAAAGTCTGCATTCCAAAACGTCACTACTTCCCCTCTGAGCCCCGACGTGTGCCCATACAGTAGTTTTCTCCCACATATAAGGTATCAGCGTACTCAGGACAAATTGGACAACAACTTTTGGGGTCCAATTTCTCCTGTTACCCATGGGAAAATAAAAAAATGGGGACTAAAAGATGATGTTTGTGGAAAAAATACGATTTTTTTATTTTCACGCCCGGACGTTATAAACTTCAGTGAAGCACTGGGGGGTTCAAAGTGCTCACCACACATCTAGATAAGTTCCTTTGGGGTCTAGTTTCCAAAACGGTGTCATTTGTGGGGGGTTTCTACTGTTTTGGTACATCAGGGGCTTTCCTAACGCGACATGGTGTCCGATCTCAATTCCAGCCAAAAACGTCAAATGGCGCTGCTTCCCTTCCGAGCTCTGCCATGCGCCCAAATAGTGGTTTACACCCACATGTGGGGTATCAGCGCACTCAGGATAAATTGCACAATATCTTTTAGGGTCCTGTTACTTTTGGAAAAATAAGAATTGAGGGTGAAAAGATCATTTTTGTGGAAAAAATATGATTTTTTAATTGTACCGCTGTACGTTATAAACTTCTGTGAAGCCCTTGGGGGTTCAAAGTTCTCACCACACATCTAGATAAGTTCCTTGGGGGGTCTAGATTCCAAAATGGTGTCATTTGTGGGGGGTTTCCACTGTTTTGGTACATCAGGGGTATTCCAATCGCGACATGGTGTCCGATCTCAATTCTAGCCAAAAACGTCAAATGGCGCTGCTTCCCTTCCGAGCTCTGCCATGCACCCAAATAGTCATTTACACCCACATATGGGGTATCAGCGTACTCAGGACAAATTGCACAATAACTTTTAGGGTCCTGTTACCCTTGGAAAAATAAAAATTGGGGGTGAAAAGATCATTTTTGTGGAAAAAATATGATTTTTGAATTGTACCGCTGTACGTTATAAACTTCTGTGAAGCCCTTGTGGGTTCAAAGTTCTCACCACATATCTAGATAAGTTCCTCAGGGGGTCTAGTTTCCAAAATGGGGTCATTTGTGGGGGGTTTCCACTGTTTAGGTACATTAGGGGCTCTCCAAAGGCAACATGACACCCGCAGACCATTCCATCAAAGTCATCATTCCAAAACGTCACTACTTCCCTTCCGAGCCCCGACGTGTCCCCATACAGTAGTTTTCTCCCACGTATGGGGTGTCAGCGTACTCAGGACAAATTGGACAACAACTTTTTGGGTCCAATTTCTCCTGTTACCCTTGGGAAAATAAAAAATGGGGACTAAAAGATGATGTTTGTGGAAAAAATACGATTTTTTTATTTTCACGCCCGGACGTTATAAACTTCAGTGAAGCACTGGGGGGTTCAAAGTGCTCACCACACATCTAGATAAGTTCCTTGGGGGGTCTAGTTTCCAAAATGGGGTCACTTGGGGGGTTTCCACTGTTTAGGTACATCAGGGGCTCTCCAAACGCGACATGGCGTCCGATCTGAATTCCAGCCAATTTTGCATAGAAAAAGTCAAACGGCGCTCCTTCTCTACTGAGGTCTGCCATGCGCCGAAACAATGGTTCCCCCCAAAATATCAGGTATCAGCGTACTCAGAACAAATTGCACAATAACTTTTGCAGTCCAATTTCTCCTGTTACCCTTGGTAAAATAAAGAAAATTGAACCTGAAGTATTTTTTTTGTGAAAAAAAGTTAAATGTTCATTTTTTTAATATTCAAAAAATTCCTGTGACGCACCTAAAGGGTTAATAAACTTCTTGAATGTGGTTTTAAGCACCTTAAGGGGTGCAGTTTTTAGAATGGTGTCACTTTTGGGTATTTTCTATCATATAGACCCCTCAAAGTGGCTTCAAATGTGATGTGGTCCCTAAAAATAAAATGGTGTTGCAAAAATGAGAAATCGCTGATCAATTTTTAACCCTTATAACTTCCTAACAAAAAAAAATTTTGGTTCCAAAATTGTGCTGATGTAAAGTAAACATGTGGGAAATGTTATGTATTAAGTTTTTTGTGTGCCGTATCGCTGTGATTTAAGGGCATAAAAATTCAAAGTTGGAAAATTGCGAAATTTTCGCCAAATTTCCGTTTTTTTCTCAAATAAACGCAAGTTATTTGAATGCAATTTTACCACTAACATGAAGTACAATATGTCACGAGAAAACAGTGTCAGAAACACCGGGATCCATGGAAGCGTTCCAGAGTTATGACCTCATAAAGGTACAGTGGTTAGAATTGTAAAAATTGGCCCGGGAGTTAACGTGCAAACCACCCTTGGTAGTGAAGGGGTTAAGGTTCATATAATCATATTCGACACAGCGCTCTTTGAACAAGAGAACAAGAATAGGGAAGCATTTATTTTTAGTTTAAAATAGGCACAGCCATTTTCTCCAGTGTTATTCCTGTTTTGTACCTCTTGATTAGTGTCTGAATCGCATGGAGAGTTATTAGGAACCTTTGTTGCAAGCAAGGCCCTCATTTCTCTTGGTATTTGTTACAATCCATGTGATTATTGTTATGCTGTAATGTGTATTGTCTGTACAAGTCCCCTCTGAAATTTAAAGTGCTGTGGAATATGTCGGCGCTATAGAAATAAAATTTATTATTTATTATTATTATTTGTTCTTGTTTGCTTTCCACATTTTTTTTTTCAAGAGTTCTTTCATCCACTATACTAGTATCTAAAATGTTCACAAATAGTTGTTCTTCAAGCATTTAAATGTCCAATTAACACCATGTTAACGCCTTCTTTATTGATCGCATTAGGTGATACAACAGTAGTTTTAGGTTCTGAAAATTAATTGATCCACTACTTCAGGGAAGCCGTCTCCTGGCATTGCTTCACTATGCTCATCTTTCAATTTCCAAGGCTCTTCAGGTCAGATGTGCTGCCACCTACTGGGGAGGAAAGGGGGAAGTTTTGCCTCTGGCTTATGCACATGGAAGGTCACTCCCGAAGTAACTGCCATTTAAAAATATATAAATCTATTTAATCACCTACATTTTAAACACTTGATATATAAATTTGAAAGCCACATGGCTGTATATAAATGAGCATATGGATGGCACAAGATTAACAATATGTATGAAAATTGTCTGATTTTTCTGGATGAAAATCAAATGATGTTTCATACACTCATCCAATCCCAGCCTAAGGGCTTGTTTAGACGAGAATGTTAGCACTCATTCAGATGAACATATTAAATGTCCATGTGCTTTCCATATGCAAAACAGATAGCATATATACAGCACACTGACCAATGAAAGATAATCTCGTTGTTCACATGAACGTTTTTTATACATAGAACAATGGTCTGCATGTAAAAGAATGCAGCATGCATTACTTTGATCCATATTATGAATAAGACTGGACAATTATAAGCCTATGCATGCATAAAAAAGGTTTACATACAGGTTGCCATCTGTATGTCATGTGTTTAACATTGTCACTTTATAATTATATGAATAGGAAGCTGCAATCCCTTTATTCTAGTTGGAAGAAGATATGGAATCCTGGGCGGGGGTCATTGTTTTTTGGATTAGGCTTTCAAAAACTGATCAGTTGGGTAGAGGTAGATGCGTGGAATTAGGGAGAGTTGATGGGTCATTGATGTGCCCGCAAAGGTGTTTGGAGTCGTATTGGCATTTGTGGTCAGACATAGTGGGCCCACTGTTGTGTCACGCGGAGAAGTCATTTTTGTCTCGTTTCCAGTTTATTGCGTTCTTAAAGAGGGGATTGCAAGAGTTGGGCCTTACCCCGGGTATGTACGGTGTTAAGAGTGGCGGAAGGCACTAAAAAAATAAATAATTAAAGTGCCTTCGCCACTCGGGGTCCACAGTGCGGTGGATGACAAAACTGCTGCAGAGGCAGAGCACTAAAGCGGTAATATGCACAGGGTTCTAACTCACTCAGGTGCAGAAAGGCAAGCTCTGTTAAATGACACAGAGCTGTAGGGAAAAATAATACCAAAAGTATCGCTGAGCCTGTTAACAGCACAGGATCTCAGCGGCACACGTGCGGTAGTCGGAAACCGGAGTAGTTAAATACAGTCACTACAACCGAGCGGACTTACCGTGTACACGTGTGCTCGGCGTCGCAAGTGCGCACGCCTGGGCAGGCTGCAACTGCAAATATTGCAAGCGCGATGCAGGACGCTAAGCTGCTGGAAAGATGGAGCTTGTGCGCGCTGGCGCTAGCGCAGATGCTGACAGAATACCACTCACTCACACAGACGTAATAACCGAGGAAAGGGGTTTCTTAATGAGTCAGTCACCAGCCCAAGCATCCATCACCATACACACAGCAGCAGTATAAAAATACTAGCGCATGGCATAATGGCCATGCGCACTTTTTATAGCGTACGGGACCTGCCGGAAATCTCTAGAGCCCTGAGCCAAGCCAATGGAATCAGGAGCAGGACCTGAGCTCCTGACTCCTGGACTCCAATGGGAGCTCGTCCCATGGGCATGCTCAGAAGCTGGGAAAAAGGACTTGGCCTTTGGAGACAAATGTGTGAATCTGGATTCCCGCATAGGCATTATAGAACCCAGATTCCTAACATACGGGTCACATTCTTTGAGTATCGGTGCTGCTTCAGAGGCTGATAGTCTTGGTTTACGTGCTGATGTGATAAGGCGAATTGACAGGTGGAGTTTGGACCGTTACTTAACGTATGTGTGTCATTAATTACAGCAGTAGAATGTTAGGGAATTGGTTTGAAATTGCTTGTTGTTATGTATTTTCAGGTGGTGACTCCTTTTTAGCCTGGATCTTTGGACATTCGGTCGTGCTGCGGGCCAACGTAAGGCCGAACGGTAGGCAACTGGGTTTTAGTAGGGAGCAAGTGGTGATTTGGTGGTTAGGATTTAGAGGGATGGTTTGGAGTAGGGTCATATCTGAGTTTTCCAGAGCCGCTCATTTGAATTGATCACCTGATATTCTGGTTATGTATATGGGCGGGAATGATTTGGGGGTTTGGCCTCTTAGGGAATTAATTATTGACATACGTTTTGACTTCCTGAGGTTGTGGATATCTTTCCTGGGTGTGTTGACCATGTGGTTGGATATTGTATCTAGAAAAAAGTGGAGGGCGGTTATATCTTTGAAAGGGATTAATAGGGCTAAAGTAAAATTAAGTAGATCAGTATCGAGTTTTGTATCCAGAAATGGGGGTATAAGTGGCAGGCATTTTGAATTGGAATCAGGGGTTGGAAATTATTGGTTGAAGGATGGGGTTCATTTGAATCGATTTGTGGGCATTGGCGATACAGGAGAGGGTTGAGAGGTAATTGGTGGCATTGGGACATTCACAAGCCTGAGGTTGTCAGGGCTGTTCGTGGTTGGCGGGGTTCTTGGAGTTGATGCTGATTGGTCCGCGGAAGGAATTGTAAGTAAATTCCAGGCAGCTGGAAATTGTGTGTGGTTGAACTGGCATTTGTTTATGCACTCTGGATGGGGTTTTACCACGGAAGCTTTTGGCGGTAGTCTTCGTGGAATGGGATGTTTGGTGCCCTCGAGCTGGTGATGAACAGCTGAGGGTAACATGGTGGTCGAGGTTCGATTATGTTTTGCCAGATATTGAGCCAGATCTTTTAGCTCCAAGAACCCTCCCCTCATATTTACATACAGATTGTATTAACCCCTTACCCCCCAAGGGTGGTTTGCACGTTCCTGACCGGGCCAATTTTTACAATTCTGACCACTCTCCCTTTATGAGGTAATAACTCTGAAATGCTTCCATGGATCCCACTGATTCTGACAATGTTTTCTCGTGACATTTTGCACATCATGCTAGTGGTAAAATTTCATTCAAATAACTTGCGTCTATTTGTGAAAAAAATGGAAATTTGGTGAAAATGTCGCAATTTTCCAAATTTAAATTTTTATGCCCTTAAATCACAGAGATATGGCACACAAAAAACTTAATAAATAACATTTCACATATGTTTACTTTACATCAGCACAGTTTTGGAACCAAAATTTTTTTTTGTTAGGAAGTTATAAGGATTAAAATTTGACCAGCGATTTCTCATTTTTGCAACACCATTTTATTTTTACGGACCACATCACATTTGAAGTCACTTTGAGGGGTCTATATGATAGAAAATACCCAAAAGTGATACCATTCTAAAAACTGCACCCCTCAAGGTGCTCAAAAAAAAGATTCAAGAAGTTTATTAACTCTTCAGGTGCTTCACGGGAATTTTTTGAATGTTTTAAAAAAATGAACATTTAACTTTTTTCACAAAAAAATTACTTCAGGTCCAATTTTTTTTAACAGGAGAAATTGGACTACAAAATTTATTGTGCAATTTGTCCTGAGTACGCTGATACCTGATATGTGGGGGGAACCACTGTTTCGGCGCACGACAGAGCTCAGAAGGGAAGGAGCGCCGTTTGACTTTTTCAATGCAAAATTGGCTGGAATTCAGATCAGACACCATGTCTAGAGTTGAGCGATACCAGCCGATACTTGAAAATATCGGATCGGAATGGATCGGCCGATCTTTAAAAAAAGTATCGGTATCGCCGATTCCGATACCGGGAACCAATGCAAGTCAATGGGGCCAAAATATCGGAATTAAAAAAAACCCTTTCTTTCCTTGTAGGTTAATTCTACATGAAGAAAAACAACTAAGAATAATGTAGAATGTATTGTGGGAGGTGGAGGAGACATTAAAGCCATAGAGGTTTAGCCCAATCAAATGGAATAGCAGGAATTAAACTTTTTTTTTTAAAGATGTTAGGAGTTACAAAGATATTGACTATGTTAGCCTCATTTATATTTTGCCAGACATGTATGTCTTCTTCTTCTACTTCCTTTTTTTACATTCTTCTTCTTCTTCTTCTTCTACTTCCTTTTTTTACATTCTTCTTCTTCTTCTTCTACTTCCTTTTTTTACATTCTTCTTCTTCTTCTTCTACTTCCTTTTTTTACATTCTTCTTCTTATTCCTTTTTTTACATTCTTCTTCTTCTTCTTCTACTTCCTTTTTTTACATTCTTCTTCTTCTTCTTCTACTTCCTTTTTTTACATTCTTCTTCTTCTTCTTCTACTTCCTTTTTTTACATTCTTCTTCTTCTTCTACTTCCTTTTTTTACATTCTTCTTCTTCTTCTTCTACTTCCTTTTTTTACATTCTTCTTCTTCTTCTTCTTCTTCTTCCTTTTCTTACATTCTTCATATTCTTCTTATTCAACAATTATTATTCTACATATTCAGCTTCTTCATCTTCTTCCTATTCTTCTTCATCATATTCTTGTTTGTGTCAGGCATTCCTGTAGTTGTTATCTAGAAAAGTTAGAAGTTTACACCTTCCGTTCTGCCTGTCACAAAAGATTTACAACAGGATTTGTCCGCGTTCAGTTTGGCCTGCAGAAGCAGGCCTTTTCCAGGGGCACCACGAGGAGGAACGGACTCACCCCCATACACTGCTTAGTCTTCTTCTGCTTATAAATAAGATAATATCATTTGCTCAGAGTATTAGTCTTATGCTTAATGTTCTTCTGCTTTGTTTTTTTTATGCTTCTTTGTCTTCTCTCTCTTGTTGTTCTGCATCTTGGTGGTTGTCTTCCTGTTCTTTGTCCTCTTGAACCAGCTGACGGTACTGGCACCCGGAGGGGCAGCAGAAGGAACAAGAGCCAATGGCACTACCGAGGACCAGCTGACGGTGCTGGAACCCGGTTACTAAGCAGGAGGTACCTGTGCTACAAAGCACTACCAAGGACCAGCAGACGTTGCCGGAACTCGGATACCGAGATGGAGGCACCTAGGCCAAAGGCTCTGACGAGAACCAGCTGACGGTGCTGGAACCCGGAGGGGTAGCATAAGCTGCAAGAGCAAATGGAAATAGCGAGGACCAGCTGACAGTGCTGGCACCCGGAGGGGCAGCAGAAGGAATAAGAGCCAATGGCACAACCGAGGACCAGCTGACGGTGCTGGAACCCGGTTACTAAGCAGGAGGTACCTGTGCTACAAAGCACTACCAAGGACCAGCAGACGTTGCCGGAACTCGGATACCGAGATGGAGGCACCTAGGCCAAAGGCTCTGACGAGAACCAGCTGACGGTGCTGGAACCCGGAGGGGTAGCATAAGCTGCAAGAGCAAATGGAAATAGCGAGGACCAGCTGACAGTGCTGGCACCCGGAGGGGCAGCAGAAGGAATAAGAGCCAATGGCACAACCGAGGACCAGCTGACGGTGCTGGAACCCGGTTACTAAGCAGGAGGTACCTGTGCTACAAAGCACTACCAAGGACCAGCAGACGTTGCCGGAACTCGGATACCGAGATGGAGGCACCTAGGCCAAAGGCTCTGATGAGAACCAGCTGACGGTGCTGGAACCCGGAGGGGTATCAGAAGTTACCCCTGAAAAGCAAAGTTGGCATGCCGCAAGCTGGCCGCAGTTACCGAATCACACAGTCCTACAGGGGGTGCTTGTCCTACTGGCACTATGGAACAAACCTTTCTTACCAGAACCCGCAGTCCACATAGGAAGCACCTAAACTGCTGGCACCCTAGCCTCGGCTAACCCAACCGCAACACGACATGGCAACTTGGGGTGGCAAACTGACATTGACACTTCCCGGAAACAGCAGGCAGGGCTGGAACCAAGCTGGGCAGGAGGGAGTACCCGTGCCAAAGTCAGTTATGAGCAGCAACTGGCGATGTTGGAGCCCAGGACAAGCACTTAGCAGGCTGAGGCCTGATGTGCTGTCAATTGGGAGGCAGCAGGACAGATTGCCATCAAAACAGCAGGGGAACAGCTGACGTTACTGAACCCCACAAACACAGGAGCTAGTGTTTTACTCTGTGAAGAGTGCACTTCCGAGCAACAACTGGCTGTGTTGAAGCCCAGGGACAAGCACGGAGCAGGCTTAGGCTGCATTGAAGAAATTTTAAGATCGGTTGTAGACTACTAATTTGAACCAAGCTCCACTTAGGCCTGTGGCTTCACTGATTTTCGTATTTCCCCTGTCCTCCAACCCCGCCAGTTACAGCTCCGAAGTGGCGTCTGCACAATCCACACTTGTTCCTGTGTTACAGGTGTTCAGTCCGGTCAGTTAATCCCCTGATGTGTGTCCGGCAATGTCGCCTGCTCTGTCCACATTCCGATAATGGGAATGTGGACAGAGCAGGCGACATTGCCGGACACACATCAGGGGATTAACTGACCGGACTGAACACCTGTAACACAGGAACAAGTGTGGATTGTGCAGACGCCACTTCGGAGCTGTAACTGGCGGGGTTGGAGGACAGGGGAAATACGAGAGACAGTGTAGCCACAGGCCTAATTGGAGCACGGTTAAAAATCAGTAGTGGTATGACTGTGTAGGCAGCAGGAGACTTTGCCATCCACACAGCAGGGGATCAGCTGACATTACTGAACCCCACTGAGACACGGGAGCAAGTGTCTCTTTCCGTGTGGACGGCACTTCCGAACTACAACTGGCTGTGTTGAAGCCCAGGAAATAGGAGGGTGTAGGCAGAGGCCTACTGTATTTTGAATGAGTTTACAGCAGGAGAGACTGCCATCCACACAGCAGGGGATCAGCTGACGTTACTGAACCCCACTGAGACACGGGAGCAAGTATCTCTTTCCGTGTGGACGGCACTTCCGAACTACAACTGGCTGTGTTGAAGCCCAGGAAATAGGAGGGTGTAGGCAGAGGCCTACTGTATTTTGAATGAGTTTACAGCAGGAGAGACTGCCATCCACACAGCAGGGGATCAGCTGACGTTACTGAACCCCACTGAGACACGGGAGCAAGTGTCTCTTTCCGTGTGGACGGCACTTCCGAACTACAACTGGCTGTGTTGAAGCCCAGGAAATAGGAGGGTGTAGGCAGAGGCCTACTGAATTTTGAATGAGGTGACAGCAGGAGAGACTGCCATCCACACAGCAGGGGATCAGCTGACGTTACTGAACCCCACTGAGACACGGGAGCAAGTGTCTCTTTCCGTGTGGACGGCACTTCCGAACTACAACTGGCTGTGTTGAAGCCCAGGAAATAGGAGGGTGTAGGCAGAGGCCTACTGAATTTTGAATGAGGTGACAGCAGGAGAGACTGCCATCCACACAGCAGGGGATCAGCTGACGTTACTGAACCCCACTGAGACACGGGAGCAAGTATCTCTTTCCGTGTGGACGGCACTTCCGAACTACAACTGGCTGTGTTGAAGCCCAGGAAATAGGAGGGTGTAGGCAGAGGCCTACTGAATTTTGAATGAGGTGACAGCAGGAGAGACTGCCATCCACACAGCAGGGGATCAGCTGACGTTACTGAACCCCACTGAGACACGGGAGCAAGTATCTCTTTCCGTGTGGACGGCACTTCCGAACTACAACTGGCTGTGTTGAAGCCCAGGAAATAGGAGGGTGTAGGCAGAGGCCTACTGTATTTTGAATGAGTTTACAGCAGGAGAGACTGCCATCCACACAGCAGGGGATCAGCTGACGTTACTGAACCCCACTGAGACACGGGAGCAAGTGTCTCTTTCCGTGTGGACGGCACTTCCGAACTACAACTGGCTGTGTTGAAGCCCAGGAAATAGGAGGGTGTAGGCAGAGGCCTACTGTATTTTGAATGAGGTGACAGCAGGAGAGACTGCCATCCACACAGCAGGGGATCAGCTGACGTTACTGAACCCCACTGAGACACGGGAGCAAGTATCTCTTTCCGTGTGGACGGCACTTCCGAACTACAACTGGCTGTGTTGAAGCCCAGGAAATAGGAGGGTGTAGGCAGAGGCCTACTGAATTTTGAATGAGGTGACAGCAGGAGAGACTGCCATCCACACAGCAGGGGATCAGCTGACGTTACTGAACCCCACTGAGACACGGGAGCAAGTATCTCTTTCCGTGTGGACGGCACTTCCGAACTACAACTGGCTGTGTTGAAGCCCAGGAAATAGGAGGGTGTAGGCAGAGGCCTACTGTATTTTGAATGAGTTTACAGCAGGAGAGACTGCCATCCACACAGCAGGGGATCAGCTGACGTTACTGAACCCCACTGAGACACGGGAGCAAGTATCTCTTTCCGTGTGGACGGCACTTCCGAACTACAACTGGCTGTGTTGAAGCCCAGGAAATAGGAGGGTGTAGGCAGAGGCCTACTGTATTTTGAATGAGTTTACAGCAGGAGAGACTGCCATCCACACAGCAGGGGATCAGCTGACGTTACTGAACCCCACTGAGACACGGGAGCAAGTGTCTCTTTCCGTGTGGACGGCACTTCCGAACTACAACTGGCTGTGTTGAAGCCCAGGAAATAGGAGGGTGTAGGCAGAGGCCTACTGTATTTTGAATGAGGTGACAGCAGGAGAGACTGCCATCCACACAGCAGGGGATCAGCTGACGTTACTGAACCCCACTGAGACACGGGAGCAAGTGTCTCTTTCCGTGTGGACGGCACTTCCGAACTACAACTGGCTGTGTTGAAGCCCAGGAAATAGGAGGGTGTAGGCAGAGGCCTACTGTATTTTGAATGAGTTTACAGCAGGAGAGACTGCCATCCACACAGCAGGGGATCAGCTGACGTTACTGAACCCCACTGAGACACGGGAGCAAGTATCTCTTTCCGTGTGGACGGCACTTCCGAACTACAACTGGCTGTGTTGAAGCCCAGGAAATAGGAGGGTGTAGGCAGAGGCCTACTGTCTTTGTAATGCGGAGACAGCAGGAGAGACTGCTATCTCCACAGCAGGGGAACAGCTGGCAGTGCTGAACCCCACTAACACTTGAACGAATGTGTTTGGCTCTGTGGAGACGACACTTCTGAACACCAACTGACGTTGTTGGAGCCCAGGATTAGGCGAGGAGCAGGCTGGGGCCTACTGGATTTTGGCAGGTGAATGCAGCAGGAGACTTGCCATCTCCACAGCAGGGGAACAGCTGGCAGTGCTGAACCCCACTAACACTTGAACGAATGTGTTTGGCTCTGTGGAGACGACACTTCTGAACACCAACTGACGCTGTTGGAGCCCAGGATTAGGCGAGGAGCAGGCTGGGGCCTACTGGATTTTGGCAGGTGAATGCAGCAGGAGACTTGCCATCTCCACAGCAGGGGAACAGCTGGCAGTGCTGAACCCCACTAACACTTGAACGAATGTGTTTGGCTCTGTGGAGACGACACTTCTGAACACCAACTGACGCTGTTGGAGCCCAGGATTAGGCGAGGAGCAGGCTGGGGCCTACTGGATTTTGGCAGGTGAATGCAGCAGGAGACTTGCCATCTCCACAGCAGGGGAACAGCTGGCAGTGCTGAACCCCACTAACACTTGAACGAATGTGTTTGGCTCTGTGGAGACGACACTTCTGAACACCAACTGACGCTGTTGGAGCCCAGGATTAGGCGAGGAGCAGGCTGGGGCCTACTGGATTTTGGCAGGTGAATGCAGCAGGAGACTTGCCATCTCCACAGCAGGGGAACAGCTGGCAGTGCTGAACCCCACTAACACTTGAACGAATGTGTTTGGCTCTGTGGAGACGACACTTCTGAACACCAACTGACGCTGTTGGAGCCCAGGATTAGGCGAGGAGCAGGCTGGGGCCTACTGGATTTTGGCAGGTGAAGGCAGCAGGAGACTTGCCATCTCCACAGCAGGGGAACAGCTGGCAGTGCTGAACCCCACTAACACTTGAACGAATGTGTTTGGCTCTGTGGAGACGACACTTCTGAACACCAACTGACGCTGTTGGAGCCCAGGATTAGGCGAGGAGCAGGCTGGGGCCTACTGGATTTTGGCAGGTGAATGCAGCAGGAGACTTGCCATCTCCACAGCAGGGGAACAGCTGGCAGTGCTGAACCCCACTAACACTTGAACGAATGTGTTTGGCTCTGTGGAGACGACACTTCTGAACACCAACTGACGCTGTTGGAGCCCAGGATTAGGCGAGGAGCAGGCTGGGGCCTACTGGATTTTGGCAGGTGAATGCAGCAGGAGACTTGCCATCTCCACAGCAGGGGAACAGCTGGCAGTGCTGAACCCCACTAACACTTGAACGAATGTGTTTGGCTCTGTGGAGACGACACTTCTGAACACCAACTGACGCTGTTGGAGCCCAGGATTAGGCGAGGAGCAGGCTGGGGCCTACTGGATTTTGGCAGGTGAATGCAGCAGGAGACTTGCCATCTCCACAGCAGGGGAACAGCTGGCAGTGCTGAACCCCACTAACACTTGAACGAATGTGTTTGGCTCTGTGGAGACGACACTTCTGAACACCAACTGACGCTGTTGGAGCCCAGGATTAGGCGAGGAGCAGGCTGGGGCCTACTGGATTTTGGCAGGTGAATGCAGCAGGAGACTTGCCATCTCCACAGCAGGGGAACAGCTGGCAGTGCTGAACCCCACTAACACTTGAACGAATGTGTTTGGCTCTGTGGAGATGACACTTCTGAACACCAACTGACGCTGTTGGAGCCCAGGATTAGGCGAGGAGCAGGCTGGGGCCTACTGGATTTTGGCAGGTGAATGCAGCAGGAGACTTGCCATCTCCACAGCAGGGGAACAGCTGGCAGTGCTGAACCCCACTAACACTTGAACGAATGTGTTTGGCTCTGTGGAGACGACACTTCTGAACACCAACTGACGCTGTTGGAGCCCAGGATTAGGCGAGGAGCAGGCTGGGGCCTACTGGATTTTGGCAGGTGAATGCAGCAGGAGACTTGCCATCTCCACAGCAGGGGAACAGCTGGCAGTGCTGAACCCCACTAACACTTGAACGAATGTGTTTGGCTCTGTGGAGACGACACTTCTGAACACCAACTGACGCTGTTGGAGCCCAGGATTAGGCGAGGAGCAGGCTGGGGCCTACTGGATTTTGGCAGGTGAATGCAGCAGGAGACTTGCCATCTCCACAGCAGGGGAACAGCTGGCAGTGCTGAACCCCACTAACACTTGAACGAATGTGTTTGGCTCTGTGGAGACGACACTTCTGAACACCAACTGATGCTGTTGGAGCCCAGGATTAGGCGAGGAGCAGGCTGGGGCCTACTGGATTTTGGCAGGTGAATGCAGCAGGAGACTTGCCATCTCCACAGCAGGGGAACAGCTGGCAGTGCTGAACCCCACTAACACTTGAACGAATGTGTTTGGCTCTGTGGAGACGACACTTCTGAACACCAACTGACGCTGTTGGAGCCCAGGATTAGGCGAGGAGCAGGCTGGGGCCTACTGGATTTTGGCAGGTGAATGCAGCAGGAGACTTGCCATCTCCACAGCAGGGGAACAGCTGGCAGTGCTGAACCCCACTAACACTTGAACGAATGTGTTTGGCTCTGTGGAGACGACACTTCTGAACACCAACTGACGCTGTTGGAGCCCAGGATTACGCATGCCGCATGCAGAGGCCAATGGGCATCGGTTTTTATGGAGGTTGTGGACTACTACTGATTCTAACCATGCTCCACTTAGGCCTCTGGCTCCACTGTCTCTACTATTTACCCTGGCCTCCAACCCCGCCAGCTACATCTCTGAAGTGGCGTCAGCACAATCTACACTTGTTCCTGTGTTACTGGTGCTCAGTCCCATCAGTTGATCCCCTGATGTTTGTCCGGCAAGTTCGCCAGCTCTGTCCTCATTCCCACTACTGGTTATGGGAATGTGGACAGAGCAGGAGACCTTGCCGGACACACATCAGGGGATAAACTGATGGGACTGAGCCACAGGAACACAGGAACAAGTGTAGATTGTGCTGACGCCACTTCAGAGATGTAGATGGCGGGGTTGGAGGTCAGGGGAAATAGTAGAGACAGTGGAGCCAGAGACCTAAGTTGGGCACGGTTAAAAATCAGTAGTGGTTTGAATGTTGATGGAGCTGGTGACTCTGCCGTCCACACAGCAGGGGATCAGCTGGCATTACTGAACCCCAGTAACACAGGAGCTAGTGTGTTTCTCTGTGCAGACGACACATCTGAGCGACAACTGGCTGTGTTGAAGCACAGGGATTATAGTTCAGGTGGTAGAAAAATGAACACACCAGCAGACCTGGATACAGTTGCCAACCACTAATTTAGTCTGTAAGAGGAATGGCAAAGTCTTTGGAGATCCAGGCCTTGTTCATTTTCAGAAAAGTCAGCCGGTCAACATTATCGGAAGATAGTCGCGTGCGACGGTCTGTTAGTACACCACCTGCGGCACTAAAGACACGTTCCGATAATACACTGGCAGCAGGGCAAGCCAGCACCTCCAATGCATACTGGCTAAGCTCTGGCCATGTATCCAGCTTAGAGACCCAAAACTTGAAGGGGGAAGAGCCATCTGGGAGTACAGCGACAGGGCAAGACATGTAGTCTGACACCATCTGACGGAAGCGTTGCCTCCTGCTGACTCGAGGCGTCGCTGATGGTGTAGACAATTGTGGTGGACACACAAAACTTTGCCACATTTGGGCCATAGTGGTCTTGCCTTGTGCTACGGCACTGCCTCTGCTCCCTCTTTGTGCAGAGTTTCCTCCACTGCCTCGACGCACAGAGCTGCTTTGTAAAGCACTAGCAACAATGCTGTCGGGTGGAATGGAAAACATTATGGACTGCACCAGTGACTCTTCGTACTCCCGCATTTTACGCTCCCGGTTCAACGTTGGTATGAGCCTTTGTACGCTGTCCCGGTAGCGAGGATCTAGGAGGGTGTACACCCAATAATCAGCCGAGACGAGAATGTGGGCGATGCGGCGGTCGTTTCTCAGGCACTGCAGCATGAAATCAACCATGTGCTGCAGACTCCCAACTGCCAAAGAACCGCTGTCCCCTGTTTGAGGCGTGACCTCGACCTGCTCTGCATCACCCCACCCTCGCTGTACATACTGAGTAGAGGTTTGTGTACCTCCCTCCTCTGGAGAGATGTCTTCCTCCTCCATCGACTCCTCCTCATCCTCCTCACAAAGTGTCCCCTGCCTAGGCCTTTGTGAGGAAACACGTAGCGCAGACTGTCCAGAAGCAGATGGCATTTGGGACTCCTCATCCTCCACCTCTTCTGAAACCTCATCCCTTAGTGCTTGCAGTGTTTGTTGAAGCAGGCAGATAAGGGGGACAGTCATGCTGACTAGTGCATCGTCTGCACTCGCCATCCGCGTGGATTCATCGAAGGCACGCAAAACGAGGCAGATGTCCTTCATAGAGGCCCACTCAATGGTGCTGAAGTGTGAACGGCGCACAGTGCGACTTGTTTGCGCCTGATGCAGCTGGTACTCCATGACTGCTGCCTGCTGCTCACACAACCGCTCCAACATATGTAACGTTGAATTCCACCGGGTGGGTAGGTCACATATGATGCGATGTTCCGGAAGGCCAAATCGTCGCTGCAGAGCAGCGAGGCGCGATCTTGCCGTGCTGGAACGTCGCAAGTGAGCGCACTCTATGCGGACCTTGTGCAACAGTGCAGCAAGATCCGGATAGTCCCTCAGAAAGCTCTGCACGACCAAGTTAAGAACATGTGCCAGACATGGGATGTGTGTGAGGTTGCCTAGGCCAAGAGCTGCCACCAGATTTCGGCCATTGTCACACACTACCAAGCCCGGCTGGAGATTCGCTGGCCCAAACCACACATCGCTCTCCAGCTTGATAGCATTCCAGAGCTCCTGCGCTGTGTGGCTTCGATTCCCCAAAGAAATTAATTTGAGTACAGCCTGTTGACGTTTGGCCACGGCTGTGCTCATATCGGTCGTAACAGGCTCCTGCTCTGCTGTTTCTGAGGAACTTGAGTAGGAGGAGGAGTCTATGTGTACAGACTGGAGTCCTGCAATCCGTGGCGTTGGAAGAACACGTACAGCGCCACTCTCCAGATCCGTACCCGGCTCCACAACATTGACCCAGTGGGCAGTGAGGGAAAGGTATCGTCCCTGTCCATGGTTACTGGTCCACGCATCGGTGGTCAGGTGGACCTTGCTACTAACGGCGTTTAGTAGCGCATGTTTTATTTTGCCCTCAACATGTTTCTGCAGGGCAGGGACGGCTCGCCTGCTGAAATAAAAGCGGCTGGGCACGTTGTATTGGGGGACTGCCAATGCCATTAAGTCCAGGAAGGTGTCAGTGTCCACCAGCCTGAATGACAGCATTTCAACTGTCAGAAGTTTGGCAATGCCAGCATTCAGAGACTGTGCTCGGGGATGGTTTGCCGAGTAAGGGCGCCTTTTATCCCATGCCTGTGCTACCGATGGCTGTGATGGATGGGAACGTGCTGTTATGGGTGGAATCTGACAGGGTCTCCGGACAACAGTGGCAGAGGTTCTTCCTTGGCGATCCTGTGAGGAAGCCGAACCAGCAGTGTGTGAGCTGGAGGAAGAGGGCCCAACACGAACTGAAGAGGTGGTAGGTGGTGCTGTACGTTGGCCTACGTCTTCAGGGTGTCTCTGCAACTCCAACTCGTGCTTGGTGCGCACATGTTTCCACATATTTGTGGTATTGAGGTTGCTGACATTTCTCCCTCTTTTGACTCTCTGATGACACAGCTTGCATTTGACAAAGCAAATGTCATCTGCAACTGTGTCAAAAAAGGACCACGCACTGCAACTCTTGTGAGCGCCCGGTTTGCCTTTGGAAGGAGGAATGCTCCTAACGGGTGCCGAAGTGGAGGGTACAGGCAACCAAGTCTTCCCCCTCCCTCTGCCTCCTGTTTTGGCCGGTAGGGGAATCTCTTCCTCCGAGCTGCTCCCACCACCTTCCTGTTGCTCACGCCATGATGGGTCAAGGACCTCATCATCTTCCCTCCCCTCTTCAAACAGCTGCTTCTCCGGGGTTGTCTCGCCAGCACCGTACGCACCAGAAAGTGGCAACTGAGTCTCGTCATCATCTGATGCGTACTGAGGTGTGCTGACCATAGGCACTGGCCCACTCGCCTCTTCAGATTCAGAGGGACAAAGAAGTTGCGCATCACTGCATACTCCCTCTTCTTCACATTCAGGAATGCTGCTTGGCTGGCCCCCTCTTTCCAAGCCAACAGATTCCGAGAACAGAAGTAGAGACTGTGATGGCTCCTGTCCATGTCTCTCTGACTGCCTGGGCACTTTGGCAGGTGGTGAAGAGACAGATGGTTGCTCTTCGGTGCTCTGACCCTGAGAGGATGCGGAAGTAATTGAAGTCGATGCGTTAGCTGCCATCCATCCGACAACGGCTTCAATTTGTTCCTCCCGCAGCAGTGGGGTACGTTGAGGTCCTACAAAGCTGCGCATAAAGGACTGTTGCCTGCTAAAACTGGGGGATGCTGATCCACTGGTGCCCGCAGCAGGCCCAGAATCCCCACGTCCTCTACCTGTAGAATCCCCACGTCCTCTCCCTGCAGAATCCCCACGTCCTCTCCCTGCTGAAACTCCACGCCCACGCCCACGCCCCCGCGCCTTACTCCCTGCCTTCTTCATCTTGCAAGACTGCTTAAGATAGGCAAAAAAGTACAAAGGGGGCCTTAGTGTGCTTATTCCTGAACAGCTGGTTACAGGTACAAGAAACACTAATTTTATGAAGTGTGTGTGTGTGGACTAGACTTTAATAGGAGCTGATGTGGCCTACACAAGTTCAAAATGTAGTGTTTGGTGAACTTTTTATGTGGTTTCTTTGTTTGAAACAAACTCAAAGTATGAGAACAAAGAATTGAAACTGATAGTATCACCAACTTTTTGGAGCTATTACAATGCAGGCAGGTAACCTACAATGCAAAAGATGAGGCTCCAAAAAAATTGGGTAATACTAATCTGGCTGCGCCGGCAGGGCACAAGCCAGAAAAAAAGGCTCCTCTATCTACTCCTATATAGTGTTTGCAACCAACCAATGTTGATGGATACGGATGGATGCACACTAATAGGAGAAGAAAAAATGAGCTGCACTCAGAGACAAATATGTGTGAGGCAGTGACGCACGTTGAGCGTCCTACAACCAGACGTAGCTGCAGGACACTCTACTCAGCGTGAGCTGCACTCACACACAGTCAGAGACCTCTCAGACAGCCGTCAACAGTGCAGCTAAGTGGGCACTGGCACTGACAGGCTGCAGAAAGGCTCCGCTGTGTACTCCTATATAGTGTTTGCAACCACCGTAGATGGAGACGGATGGATGCACACTAATAGAAGAAAAAATGAGCTGCACTCAAATAAAAATATGTGTGAGGCAGTGACGCACGCTGAGCGTCCTACAGCCAGACGTAGCTGCAGGACACACTACTCATCGTGAGCTGCACTCACACACAGTCAGAGACCTCTCAGACAGCCGTGAACAGTGCAGCAAAGTGGACACTAGCACTGAAAGGCTGCAGAAAGGCTCCGCTGTCTACTACTAGTGTTTGCAACCAACGTATATGGATACGGATGGAAGCACACCTGATTGAAATTATTTAAAAAATGCAGCTCAAAAAATAAAAGATGTATGAGGCAGCAGTGATCACACTGGGTGGCCTACAGCCTGACGTGGCTGCAGGACCCACTCCACAGCGTGAGCTGCACTCACACAGCCCTTGCAGACAGCTGTGAACACTGCTGCTAGGGCAAAGAAGGCTACAGTGGTGGTTTATGTAGCCTGGGTAAAGCACTAGATGTTTGGTGGAATCGCTATTTCTAACTGTCCCTCACAGTCTTCTACAGCAGCCTGTCCCTAACTGAATTCACAGCAGAGTGACCAGAAATGGCGGCTGCGGTGGCTTTTATAGTGCATCATGACATCATTTCGGCAGCCAATCACAGCCATGCCAATAGTTAACATGCCTACATGCCTAACAGGATGTGCCCACACTTCGGAGGATTCCCATTGGCTTAATCAAAGCAAGCAGGCTCATAGCATGATGGGAACTTCCTATTCCGATTCCGATCCCGGAATCCGATATGAAAAAAGTATCGGAATTAAGTATCGGAATTCCGATACCGCTAATATCGGCCGATACCCGATACTTGCGGTATCGGAATGCTCAACACTAACCATGTCACGTTTGGCGAGCCCCTGACGTACCTAAACAGTGGAAACCCCCACAAGTAACCCCATTTTGGAAACTAGATCCCCCAAGAAGCTAATCTAGATATATAGTGAGACCTTTGAACGCACAAGGGCTTCACAGAAGTTTATAACATACAGCCGTACAATTAAAAAATCATATCTTTTCCACAAAATGATCTTTTCACCCTCAATTTTTATTTTTCCAAACTTTTTCCAAAAGTTATTGTGCAATTTGTCCTGAGTATGCTGATACCCCATATGTGGTGGTAAACCACTATTTGGGCGCATGGCAAAGCTCGGAAGGGAAGCAGCGCCATTTTACTTTTTGTCTGGAATTGGGATAGGACAACCTGATGTTCCAAAAACTGTTGAAACCCCCACAAATGACACCATTTTGGAAACTAGACCCCCCAAGGAACTTATCTAGATGTGTGGTGAGCTCTTTGAACCCCCAAGGGCTTCACAGAAGTTTTTTTAACGCCCGGGCGCGAAAATAGAAAATCATATTTTTTCCACTAACATGATCTTTTAGTCCCCAATTTTTTTATTTTCCAAATGGTAACAGGAGAAATTAGACCCCAAAAATTGTTGTCCAATTTGTCCTGAGTATGCTGATACCCCATATGTGGGAGAAAACTACTGTATGTGCACACGTCAGGGCTCGGAAGGGAAGTAGTGATGTTATGGAATGCAGATTTTGATGGAATGGTCGGCTGGTGTCATGTTGCCTTTGGAGAGCCCCTGACGTACTTAAACAGTGAAAACCCCCCACAAGTGACCCTATTTTGGAAACTAGACCCCCTAAGAAACTTATCTAGATGTGTGGTGAGCACTTTGAACCCCCAAGTGCTTCACAGAAGTTTATAACGCCCGGGCGTGAAAATAAAAAAATCATATTTTTTTCCACAAAAATGATATTTTTGCCCCCAATTTTTTATTTTCCTAAGGGTAACAGGAGAAATTGGACCTCAAAAGTTGTTTTGAAATTTGTCCTGAGTAGGCTGATACCCCATATGTGGGGGTAAAACACTGTTTGAGCACATGGCAGAGCTTGGAAGGGAAGGAGCACCATTTGACTTTTTCAGAGCAGAATTGGCTGGAATAGAGATGAGATGCCATCTTGTGTTTGGAGAGCACCTGATGTGCCCAAACAGTGGAAGCCCCCAATTCTAACTCTAACCCTAACCCCAACACACCCCTAACCCTAATCTCAGCCCTAACCCTAGCCCTAACCCTAACCCTAGCCCTAACCCTAGCCCTAACCCTATCTCTAACCCTAACCCTAGCCCTAACCCTAGCCCTAACCCTAATGGGAAAATGGAAATAAATTCATTTTTTAAATTTTATTATTTTTCCCTAATTAAGGAGGTGATGAAGGGGGGTTTGATTTACTATTTATAGCGGGTTTTAATTTTTGGCAGCTGTCACACGCTAAAAGACGCTTTTTATTGTAAAAATAGTTTTTGCCATCACCACATTTTGTGAGCTATAATTTTTACATATTTTGACCCACCGAGTCATGTGAGGTCTTGTTTTTTGCGGGATGAGTTGACGTTTTTATTGGTACCATATGCGGGCACATTACATTTTTTGATTGCTTTTTATTCCAATTTTTGGGACGCAGAATAAACAAAAACCAGCATTTCAAGAATTTCTTTTGGGGGGTGCAGTTAAATGATAAGGCGGTTTTATTCTTTGGGTCAGTGTGGGTACAGCGATATCTCAATTATGTCTTTTTTTATGTTTTGGCGCTTTTATGCAATGAAAACAATTTTATATAAAAAAAATAATTATTTTTGCATTGCTTTATTCTGCGAGCTATAACTTTTTTATTTTTTCACTGATGATGCTCTATCATGGCTCGTTTTTTGCGGGACAAGATGATGTTTTCAGGGGTACCATGTTTATTTATATCTCTCTTTTTGATCGTGTGTTATTGCACTTTTTGTTCGGTGGTATGATGATAATGCTTTAATTTTTGGTTTGTTTTTTATTTTTTAAGGGTTCGCTAAAGGGGTTTACTAATGGGACAGTTTCATAGGGCGGGTCGTCACGGACGCGGTGATGCCAAATATGCATACTTTTATTGTCTTTTTTTATTTCCAAAAAATGAATTTATTAGGGAATATATATATTTTTTTTAATTTAGCGATTTTTTTATAAATTATTTTTACACTTTTTTTAACTTTATTACAATGTCCCTGGGGGGACATAACTGTCATGTGACAGATCGCTGTGACAGATCAGCGATCTGTCACAGGCAGTGCAGAAGGCTTCCTCGTGCCTGTGCTTTGCAGGCACTGAGGAAGTTGGCTCCCTGTAAGCCCCCGAAAGTCCACGCCGCCATTTTGGATTCGGGGACCTGCAGGGAAGGAGACCCCCGCAGCAGCGCTGCACATTGCGCTGCTGTGGGGGTCTCAGGGAAGCACGGAGGGAGCCCCCTCCCTCCCGATGCCTCCCTAAACCCCGGTACACTGCGATCGTGTTTGACCGCAGTGTGACAGGGGTTAACATGTCGGGGGCAGTCCGTGACCACCCCTGACACATAGTGCCGGGTGTCAGCTGTGATAATCAGCTGACACCTGGCCACGATCTGCGGCGCTCACCACAAGGGCGCCGCTGATCATTATGATGTACTATCCCATCCCTGGGAATTAAGTCCCAGGGCACATGGACGGGATAGTACGTCATATGGCAGAAAGGGGTTAATATTTATTATTATACCCAAGTAGAGATGAGGTCACACTCAAGGAGCTGGTGAAGATATTGCTTGATTTATTGGCACATGTTACACGTCGGGCCAGGGGAGTGACATCAGGAGTGCAGAGGGAGCTGACAATGATTGTTTCACCGTTTGGGTGAAACGATCATTGTCAGCTCCCTCTGCACTCCTGATGTCACTCCCCCGGCCTGACATGTGTAACATGTGCCAATAAATCAAGCAATATCTTCACCAGCTCCTTCCTCACTGCCTGTGCAGCGCCTGTCAGATCGCTGATCAGACATATCGCTGTGTGAAGTGTCACAATAATGTCCCCCCGGGACAAAGTAACAAAGTTAAAAAAAAGTGAAAAAATAATTTATAAAAAAAAAATTACAAAATAAATAAATAAAAAAATAATCCCTAATAAATTCATTTTTTGGAAATAAAAAAAACAATAAAAGTACACATATTTAGTATCACCGCATCTGTAACAACCCGCCCTATAAAACTGTCCCACTAGTTAACCCATTTAGTGAACCCCTTAAAAAAATAAAAAACAAAGCAAAAAACAATGCTTTATCATACCGCCGAACAAAAAGTGCAATAACTTGTGATCATAAAGACAAATATAAATAACCATGGTACCGCTGAAAATGTCATCTTGTCCCGCAAAAAACGGGCCACGACACAGCATCATCAGCGGAAAAATAAAGAAGTTATAGCTAGTGTTGAGCGATACTTTCCGATATCTGGAAATATCGGATCGGATTGGATCGGACTGATACCCAAAAAGTATCGGATATCGCTGATTCCGATACCGGAAACCAAAGCAAGTCAATGGGACAGAAATATCGGAATTAAAATAAACCCTTTCTTTCCTTGTAGGTTAATTCTACATGAAGGAAAACAACTAAGAATAATGTAGAATGCATTGGGGGAGGTGGAGGAGACATTAAAGGCATAGAGGTTTAGCCCAATCAAATGGAATAGCAGGAATTAATTTTTTTGTAAGACGTTCGGAGTTACAAAGATATTGACTATGTTAAAGGGGTTGTGTAGCAATAGAGGGAGATGTTCAGAAAAGGCACATGTTGGCGGAGTGTAGGAATGGAGTGCTTCATCTAGCTTGGAGGTTGACTGAGCCCCTGACCCGGAGGACACGGCATGGATGTGGGCACCTGCATGCACAACAGACTGTGAGTAAAGCTTTGGAACTACATGCCCTGGTGTCCTCCAGTTATTCCTGTGCCAACACACTCAGCACTGCTACATCTCTATGCCTGGCACAGCACCATCTACGTCTCTTCACTACCTCTCCATCTACACTGCCCTGGGACTACAGCCCTACCTGTGGAGTGCCACAACATCAAAGCTGCACCACACCATCTGTCCCAGAGGATCTGTCTGCAGAGTCGGCTTAACATCCTCATTGCCGAACACCACAGGTGGCGTCACGAATCATTCACTCATAAACTTTAATCATCATCCACACGTTCAACATTTCCCTTTTATAATGGACGCCCAGGGCCAAGGACCGGGTCACAGCTATCGTGACATCTCCCATTGAAACCAACGGTACCGAGTACCCCACCAGCGCTGGCGGGTGATCCAACTTGGCGGAAATACATAACAGAACAGGTTGTCCAGGCTTTTCACATAATCTCAGTGCATATCTAGGCTGCAGAATGCTGACAATAAGTAATTTACCTTCTGTGGCTAGTCTGCACGGTTTCCAAGATATAATCTCTTGCTTCTAAGATAAACGTCCAGGGGTGTGTGTTCTGGCATTGAAATGAGAACTTGTCGCTTCCTCCTCCCTTACCAGTTTCACTTTCCATAGATCACTATTCTGCGTGTGTCTGGGGGAGGAGCAGCTGGGTGGTCTGCTCGCAGCCAATCACAGCCATGCCATTAGCTAACATGCCTACATGCCTAACAGGATGTGCCCACGTTTCTTAGGATTCCTCATTGGCTGAATAAAATCAAACTGGCTGATAGCATTGTGGGAACTTCCGATTCCGGTATTCGATATGCAAAAAGTATCAGAACTCAGTATCGGAATACCGATACCGTGAATATTGGCCGATACCCGATATTTGCAGTACCGGAATACTCAACACTAGTTATAGCTCGCAGAATAAAGCGATGCAAAAATAATTATTTTTTATATAAAATTGTTTTTATTGCATAAAAGCGCCAAAACATAAAAAAGACTTAAATGAGGTATTACTGTAATCATACTGACCCAAAGAATAAAACCACTTTATCAATTTTATCACATGCAGAATGGCGTAATCGAACCCCCCAAAAGAAATTCATAAAATGCTGGTTTTTGTTAATTCTGTGTCCCAAAAATCGGAATAAAAAGCAATCAAAAAATATCACGTGCCTGAAAATGATACCACTAAAACGATAACTTGTGCCGCAAAAAATAAGACCTCACATGACTCGGTGTGTTTAAATTTGGAAAAATTATAGCTCTCAAAATGTGGTGGTGCAAAAACTATTTTTTACAATTAAAAGCATCTTTTAGCATATGACAGTTGCCAAACATAAAAACCCACCATAAATAGTAAATCAAACCCCCCTTTATCACCCCCTTAGTTAGGGAAAAATAATAAAATTAAAAAAAATTATTTATTTCCATTTTCCCATTAGGGCTAGGGCTAGGGTTAGAGGTAGGGCTAGGGTTAGGGTTAGGGCCAGGGTTAGGGATAGGGTTAGGGCTGAGATTAGGGTTAGGGGTGTGTTGGGGTTAGGGTTGGAGTTAGAATTGGGGGGTTTCCACTGTTTAGGCAAATCAGGTGCTCTCAAAATGCAACATGGCGTCTGATCTCAATTCCCGCCAATTCTGTGCTGAAAAAGTCAAATGGTGCTCCTTCCCTTCCAAGCTCTGCCATGCGCCCAAACAGTGGTTTACCCCCACATATGGGGTATCAGCCTACTCAAGACAAATTGCACAACAACTTTTGGGGTCCAATTTCTCCTGTTACCCTTGGAAAAATAAAAACATTGGGGACTAAAAGATCATGATTGTGGAAAACAAGATTTTTTTTATTTTCATGCCCAGGCATTATAAACTTCTGTGAAGCACTTGGGGGTTCAAAGTTACCACCACACATCTAGATATGTTCCTTGGGTTGTCTAGTTTCCAAAATGGTGTCACTTGTGGGGAGATTCCACAGTTTAAGCACATCAGGGGCTCTCCAAAAGCAACATGACACCCGCAGACCATTCTATCAAAGTCTGCATTCCAACACGTCACTACTTCGCTTCCGAGCCGTGACGTGTGCCCATACAGTAGTTTTCTCCCACATATGGGATATCAGCGTACTCAGCACAAATTGGACAACAACTTTTTGGGTCCAATTTATCCTGTTACCCTTGGTAAAATAAAAAAATTGGGGACTAAAAGATCATGTCTGTGGAAAAAATCTTACTTTTTTATTTTCACGCCCGGGCGTTATAAACTTCTGTGAAGCACTTGGGGGTTCAAAGAGCTCACCACACATCTAGATAAGTTCCTTGGGGGTCTATTTTCCAAAATGGTGTCATTTGTGGGGGGTTTCCACTGTTTAGGCACATCAGGGGCTCTCCAAACGTGGCATGGCGTCTGATTTCAATTCCAGTCAAAAAAGTCAAATGGCGCTGCTTCCCTTCTGAGCTCTGCCATGCCCCCAAATAGTGGTTTACCCCCACATGTGGGGTATCAAATTACTCAGGACAAATTGCACAATAACTTTTGTGGTCCTGTTACCCTTGGGAAAATAAAAATTGGGGGTGAAAATAACTTTTTTTGGAAAAATATGATTATTTAATTGTGCGGCTGTACGTTACAAACTTCTGTGAAGCCCTTGGGGGTTCAAAGTTCTTACCACACATCTAGATAAGTTCCTTGGGGGGTCTAGTTTCCAAAATGATGTCATTTGTGGGGGGTTTCCACTGTTTTGGCACATCAGGGGCTCTCCAAACGTGACATGGCGTCCGATCTGAATTCCAGCCAATTTTGCAGTGAAAAAGTCAAACGGCGCTCCTTCCCTTCTGAGCTCTGCCATGCTCCGAAACAGTGGTTGCCCCCACATATCAGGTATCAGCAGAGCCGGACTGGGACAAAAAAGCAGCCCTACCACACAAACCTCACCAGCGCACAAACTATAACACTCCTCACCTCGATCAGTGAATTTTGATTTACTTTGTCGTGCTCCTCAATTTCCTAAAAGGAGACATTTCAAGAGCCACATGTGAATGGCACCACACTGCGTATGATCGACCACAGCTGCATTTTGATGCTGCTCTACATAGTTCCGATTTTCAGGATCATGACGTCCCAGCAGTCGGATCTCCAGCAATTGAAAAGTTATCCCCTATCCAGAGGAGAGGGAAATACATGGGATAATGCATTTAAACCTCTTTTCCAATAAGTTATTTTTATTTTGCCATAGTAATATTTAAAATACTAAACCAACATTGATCTTCCCAAAGTCCAATGTCGCCTCTTTGACAACAAGACAGGAGAAGTGGGTAGTGTGCAAGTCATACAGGGCCGGCTCCAGGTTTTTGTGGGCCCTGGGTGAAAGTCTCAGTGGCCCCTTTAACACATACCACAATTCACAATGCACAGATACAGCAGAGAAATATAGGCATACAATGCCAAAGATTTCACTTCTTACATTACATGAGTGATAACTATTATACATTTGGTCAGAAACCAGACAGTATAGTCCTCCATACAGAATAATGAGCCCCATATAATGCTCCATACAGAATAATGAGCCACATATAAAGCTCCATACAGAATAATGAGCCCCATATATTGCTCCATACAGAATAATGAGCCCCATATAATTCTCCTTTACAATATTATGGGTACCACATAGTCCTCCATTCAGTGTAATGAGGCCCCCATATTGCTCCATACAGAACAATGATCTCCATATAATGCTCCTTACAGAATAATGAGCCCCATATAATGCTTCAAACAGAATAATGAGCCCCATGTAATGCTCCATACAGAATAATGAGCCCCATATAATGCTCCATACAGTATTATGGGCACCACATAGTCCTCCATACAGTGTAATGAGGCCCATATATTGCTCCATACAGAATAATGAGTCCCACATAATGCTACATACAGAATAATGAGGCCCATATATTGCTCCACACAGAATAATGAGCCCCATAAAATGTTCCATACAGAATAATGAGCCCCATATAATGCTCCATACAGAATAATGAGCCCCATATAATGCTTCAAACAGAATAATGAGCCCCATATAATGTGCCATGCAGAATAATGAGCCCCATGTAATGCTCCATACAGAATAATGAGACCCATATATTGCTCCATACAGAATAATGAGTCCCATATAATGCTCCATACAGAATAATGAGGCCCATGTATTGCTCTATACAGAATAATGATCCCCATATAATGCTCCATACAGAATAATGAGCCCCCTTTAAGGCTCTACGCAGAGTAATGAGCCCCATATATTGCTCCATACAGAATAATGAGGCCCATATAATGCTCCATACAGAATAATGAGGCCCAAATATTACTCCATACAGAATGAGCCCCATATAATGCTCCATACAGAATAATGAGGCCCATATATTGCTCCGTACAGAATAATGAGTTCCCATATAATGCTCCGTACAGAATAATGAGCCCCATATAATGCTCCATACAGAATAATGAGGCCCATATATTGCTCCATACAAAATAATGAGTCCCATATAATGCTCCATAAAAAATAATGAGCCCCATATAATGCTCCATGCAGTATTATGGGTACCACATAGTGCTCCATACAGTATAATGAGCCCTATATATTGCTCCATACAGAATAATGAGCCCATATATTGCTGCATACAAAATAAGTCCCATATAATGCTCCATACAGTATTATGAGTACCACATAATGCTTCATGCAGTATACTGAGCCCCATATATTGCTCCATACAGTATTATGGGTATGCCAAAGTGCTCCATACAGTATAATGAGCCCCATATATTGCGCCATACAGCATTGTGGGTACCACATAGTGTTCCATACAGTATAATGAGCTCCATATATTGCTCCCCATATATTGCTCCAAGCAGTATAATGAAACCCATATAATGCCCCAAACACTATAATGAGCCCCATATAATGCTCCAAACAGTGTAATGAGCCCCACACAATACTCCATACAGTATAATGAGCCCCATACCTTGCTCCATACAGAATCGGCCTCATATAATGCTCCATACAGAATTAGTTCCATATAATGCTCCATACTTTATATGATGGGCCCTATATATTGCTCCAAACAGAATGGGGTTCATATAATGCTCCATATATAACGGACCCCATATGATGCTCCATTATATGATGGGCCCCATATAATGCTCCATATATAATGGGCCCCATATGATGCTCCATTATATAATGGGCCCCATATGATGCTCCATTATATGATGGGCCCCATATAATGCTCCATATATAATGGGTCCCATATGATGCTCCATTATATGATGGGCCCCATATAATGCTCCATATATAATGGGCCCAATATGATGTTCCAGTATATAATGGGCCCCATACTATGCTTCAGTATAATGGGCCCCATATGATGCTTGATACATAATGTTCCCCATATGATGCTCCAGTATATGATGGGCCCCATATATTGCTCAAAACATTTAAAAAAAAGAAACCTAAAATCCTCCACTCTCCTTGCTGGCCGCTGCTCTTCTCTGGACACCTCAGCGTCGCCGTCTTCTGGCTCTCTACACTGTGACTGTTCAGGCAGAGGGCGCCCAGAAGTGACCTCATCGCATCCTCTAATCTGAAACATCACAGTCAGAAGACGCCGCAGCAGAGGAGCGGGAAGAGGTAAGTATCGCAAGTGCTGGGGCCCGGAGCAAGCGGGGAGAGGTGGACTCTTTATTAGCCCATGTGGTAACAGTTTAGTTCCACAGCAGAGAACGGTTATGTTATAGATCTAACACGTTGCCACATGGGCTAATAAAGAGTCCGCCACTTTCCACAATTTATCAGAGTGATTATATATATTATATACAGTATATACACATATATACATACATATACACACAAACACACACATAATAAGTGCAGATACTGAGAATTACACCATGTATACAGGACAGAAGTATATACAGCTCCACAATATATACTGTGATAAGGAATATAGAGTGCAGCTGTGTATATAGTGAATAGTGGGACTCACCCTCGCAGACACGCTCATAGACATGCGTGCAGACATATACACAGAGATGCTCAGACACTCACTTAGATAAGTACATAGATTATGCTTACAGACACTCTTATAAACGCACGCACACAGACATGCTTATAAATAATCACACAGAGACTCGCACGCATGCAAGCAGACATACAAGCAGGCACACACGCAAGCAAACACACAAGTAGACATGCATGCAAGCAAACACGTGTGTAAGCAAGCAGACATGCAGTCTAGCTTGCAGGCATGCTTATAGAAATGATTATACACATGCATGCAGACATGCGTATAGGCACACCCACAGACACGCTTGCAACATGCATAAAGACACGCTTATAGACACGCTTGCAGACATGCTCACATGCATACACACACATAGACAGGCACACAGACACTCATCTATGCATGCAGACATACACATACTGTATATACATATATATATACATGCAGTCATACATATTTGGACTTGTATACAAAAAATCTTATAAAATTCATATCTACAGACATATAAATATATGGAAACAACATTCAAGTACACACTTATTAGGGGAGGGTTTTTTTTTACCTTCCCTCGACTTTTCTCTGACCCACAAGCATGCTCCTTTGATGTTCCTCCCCAGCAGGATGATAGCAGTGCAGGGCGCGCAGCATTATATCATTTTAGCAGACAAGGCCCTGTCTGTCTGCTATCCGTGATGCGGCTAGGCCCGGCACACAAGATTTAAAGGCGCAGTGCTGGCCCGGGGGAAGAAGCAGCCGGTCTTGTGTCCCTGCAGAGCTGCTGGAGGAGCCGCCTGGGGGGGCATATGCCCCTCTGCAGAGAAGCGGATCCCTGGCTGGGACTAGTGGTGAGTAGCGCAGGGAAAAAAAATCTGCTCTGACGCTGGTAGCCTGGCAATGGCCAGCATCAGACTGAAAACCTCTGCACGTCGCAACGGCCTTTTCAAAAGGCCCTGTGTGCGCGCACTCCTGCTTGCACACACTGACACAGGGCCGGCGAGCACGTACTGTCTGTCAAGTGCCACACCGGCTCTTGTCAGCGCATGCAAGGAGAGAGTGCACGCACAGGGCCTCTAGTAAGATGTTTTAAAGGGCTGGCGGCCCACTTTGTGTTACATAGCCACGAGCCCACCGGGAATCTGCCCAGTTCACCAGATTACCAATCCAGGCCTGGGTATCAGCGTACTCAGGACAAATTGCACAATAACTTTTGCAGTCCAATTTCTCCTGCTACTCTTGGTAAAATAAAAAAAATTGGACCTGAGGTAATTTTTTGTGAAAAAAAGTTAAATGTTCATTTTTTTAAAGATTCAAAAAATTCCTGTGAAGCACCTAGAGGGTTAATAAACTTCTTGAATTGGTTTTGAGCACCTTGAGGGGTGCAGTTTTTAGAATGGTGTCTCTTTTGGGTATTTTCTATCATATAGACCCCTCAAAGTGACTTCAAATGTGATGTGGTCCCTAAAAATGAAATTGGTGTTGTAAAAATGAGAAATCGCTGGTGAACTCTTAACCTTTATAACTTCCTAACAAAAAAAAAATTTGGTTCCCATATTGTGCTGATGTAAAGTAAACATGTGGGAAATGTTATTTATTAAGGTTTTTGTGTGCCGTATCTCTGTGATTTAAGGGCATAAAAATTCAAAGATGGAAAATTGAGAATTTTTACAAATTTTCACCAAATTTCCATTTTTTCACAAATAAACACAAGTTATATCAATGAAATTTTACCATTAACATGACGTACAATATGTCACGAGAAAACAATGTCAGAATCACCGGGATCCATGGAAGCGTTCCAGAGTTATTACCTCATAAAGGGACAGTGGTCAGAATTGTAAAAATTGGCCCGGTCATTAACGTGCAAAACACCCTTGGGAGTTGAGGGGTTAAGGTTACAGGACTATTTGGGATGAAATAGCCATTTTCCCCACACACAAGGGACCTACGTATTCAGGGCGGCATTTTTTGCCTTCAATATGGAGAGTAAATGAAGGGAACATTACGTAAACATTAGGTTGAGTTTCCTGCACAATGAAGCATAATTAAATTGGGTGTAATAATGTGCTCTGAGTACGTTTTAATGAGTGGTAATTATTTTATTAGATATCAATATGAAATGCTGAACGTCTATGTGGAGCCATACAGCATTTGAGAAAAGTCTGAGGCTTTTTATTAATAGCGTTTGTACACCCCCACAAAAACATTCTTCACCCTCCCAGAACAATTCATGGCTTGCGGCTCATATCCTAGAAACCTTTCTTTGTTTTCTTTGCATCTTGACCTTTTCTTACAGGATGATGCAGATGATATTCTAAGGAGCACTGTGAGTATTCGGAGCTGAGCATCTTCAAGACAATTCAGTTACAGTGAATGGTAAACAATACATTTACTGTATCCATTGCTTCATATAATTTGCAAGTGCTGTCATTAGTCAAATCCAGGGAATCAGCGGAGCATGATGCAGCAACCAACTAGTGACCACATGAATCACAGTCAAAGTTATCATATTCGAACATTTTTAAGTAGCCGAGATGTAACAATAACTCAGCAATCTGGCACAATGCATCTCTTTTAATCTATTTGCTGTCTCTTCCTCTCCAACGCCATAGCTCTCTCTAAATCTTTTGTCTGATAGTTTTCACGGTCACTTTGTGCTTTTTAATTCAGTGAATTTCCAACTCCCAGAATGGATAGATATAGGTCCAGATCCAAGCATGTATCTCTCTGCAGAGAAGAATATTAATGTGCTTTGGAGAAAACACAGTACAATTTCAAGATTTATTAGCGTGCAAGTGAAAGGACAGGAAAAAAAATATTTGACATCTTAGTACAAAGCCAGCAATGGGGTTTATAGATTTAATTAGCCTCTTTTTACCTTTTAGTTATGTAGCGATGTTCTACTTGTCTTTACTGCGTTTCCTCATGGTGATTTGATTTATACATAACACTCAATAATATCCTAGTTAATTGGTTTCTATTGAAAATGGCCTCGTTGCATAGATTATGTAATAAAGAGATCAGATTGAAAGCTTCAGTGCATAGGGGAATTTACTACATTTCTGTGCATTTATGTTAAAAATTCCATGTAGTGTAATTAAAGAATAACTTAAAAAATGAAGTTCATATTTAATTTTCAGTTATAATATATTGTTTTCATTCCAAATAGTGTAACTGAAGCTAGGGGAGGTCTATTTGTCACCAATGCTAGATGAAAAATGGTAGCACTGGATGTACAAAGGTGAAATGACTTAAAGGGGTTGTCCGGACTTTTCACATAATCTCAGTACATATCTGGGCTGCAGAATTATGACAATAAGTAATTTACTTTCTGTCACAAGTTTGCACGGTTTTCTAGATATTCTGAACAGAACGTCCAAGGGGGGGTGTGCTATGGCATTGAAATGAGAACTGGTCTTAACCTCCTACTCTACGCCAAACATGCCCTCTATAGCAACAACCTCACCCTCCATAGCTACAGGCCCTCTCCGTCCACATGAAGAAGCCCTCTTCACACAGTAACAAATCCTCCCCCTCTAGCAGCCTCACTGCAGAGAGCAGACCACCCAGCTGCTCCTCCCCCAGACACATGCTGAACAGTGATCTATGGAAAGTGAAACTAGTGAGGAGGGTAAATCGTCCTGTATTCTGGGACAGGCTGCTCCCATTAGTATTTGTGTCATTAGAGACACAGTGCTCACACACACTGCACCAAATCTGCTGCTGTGTGAAGACATCAGTGACACAGAGCTGTCTCATTCACACAGCAGAGGCTTTGTCACACAACAGATTACATCAGTGACTGCCATCCCCTGTGCAGATTAGAAGCTGCAGACCCCCATCACTGGCCATCACACAGTCTGTTCTCACTGCTGCCAGCAGCCTGGGACAGTGAGGTTGTGTTCACACACAGCATTTTTTAGTGGTATTTTTAGGGGTTTTTCAAATAAAACTGCAAAAAATAAGCTTCCCATTCAATTCTATGCATTTTGCACTTTTTGTGCATATTGATGCGTTTTTTACCGCGAAAAAACCGCATTGCGGTAAAAAGCGCAGCATGCTCATTAATTTCGCTGTTTTTTCCGCGTTTCAGGCTATTTCTATGCGTTTAGAAAACGCGCTGAAAAAAACGCGCGGTTTCTGGGAAGGGAGTCAGGTTTTTGAGCAGAAATTTTCTGCTATGTGTGCACTTAGCCTTAGGGAAGGAAGTACTGATAATTAGTTATGTATTGTAATCATGGAGTGGCCCAGAATACAGGATGATTTTCCCTCCTCACTAGTTTCACTTTCCATAGATCACTGTTCAGCGTGTGTCTGGGGGAGGAGCAGCAGGGTGGTCTGCTCTCTGCAGTGAGGCTGCTAGAGGGGGAGGATTTGTTACTGTGTGATGAGGGCTTCTTCATGTGGACGGGGAGGGCCTGTAGCTATGGAGGGTGGGGTTGTTGCTATAGAGGGCATGTTTGGAGTAGAGTAGGAGGTTACGACCAGTTCTCATTTCAATGCCATAACACCCCCCCCTTGGACGCTCTGTTCAGAATATCTAGAAAACCGTGCAAACTAGAGACAGAAAGTAAATTAATTATTGTCATAATTCTGCAGCCCAGATATGTACTGAGATAATGTGAAAAGCCCGGACAACTCCTTTAACTTTTGTTCAAATTGATAAAAAGCACTAATTTCAGTTTAAGAACCCTATACTTTCTCATTCAAAATCCATCAAAATGATCAATATTTATTAGCTTAAGGTCAGCAAAAGTCCATAAGTGTACATTAATAACATATAAAATCATCCACCTGACACATTTCAGACGTGTTCTTTAATCATAGCCTATGTTCCAAATTTTACACAAGACAAATTTGACTCTGACATCAATGATACTGAAAATAATTTATTCAAGAAGCAAGAAAACACGTTAACATCACAACAGAATAATGCATGAAGTATATATATATATATATATATATATAAATATATACTCTGCTCAAAAAATAAAGGGAACTCTTAAACAACGGAATATAACTCCTGTCATGCCCGCCATGTCTGTTATGCCTGTCATGCCCGCCACGTCTGTTGTGCCGCATGACCCCTGGAGCAGTGTGCACGTGCACTGAATTCTCATGCCCGTTTTGTCTCATGCTCAAGATCCCTGGAAGTAGTGTGCACACGCACCTCGTGACTGTTGTGATGCAAGATGCCTGGAGCAGTGTGCACGCGCGCCTTACCTTATGGCTGCACGCTGTTGCTAGGTAACCATCCATCTCTGCTCTGATTCTGCAATCCTCTCTGTATTCCTGGAGTACCTGATCATGTGACCTTTCCTATGTTCCAGCACTGCCTGACCCAGCTAACCTCTCAGTGTTTGTGGAGCCCCTGATCATGTGACCTTCTCTATGGTCCTGCCCAGTCTGATCTAGCAACGCTCTCTATGATCCTGGAGGATCTGAACTGGAAGTTCTCCCCTGTTCCTGACCCAGAAGTGCAGGTGCTAATGCCCTATATCAGACCGCCCCTTCCTATGGTCGAGGCCTGAGTATCGTGTTGCTTCCCTGCATGGCTGCTTTGTCTGCTCGGTCGCTCTGTATTCTGTGCCCCTGCAATCTGCCCTGTAGTGCGTCTCTGCACACGCTCTGTGCTTGTACTCTGCCTCTTGTCCCGTGCCATGTCTTGTGTTGTCCTTTGTGCCATGTTTTGTCTCTGTCATGCTTGGACTTGTAGTCCTTCCCGTGTTCTCTGCCTTACCTGCTTTGCCATGTCTTGCCTTTGCTATGCTTTGCCTTGTGGTCCTTCCTATGTTCTCTGTCTTTGTTTGTTCTTCCTTGCTCTTACCTATGATGCTCTGTTGTGCCTCCTGGCACACGCAACATTCCTCCTCTCTTACCTAGGGTGCTCTGTAGTGCCTCCTGACACACACACCATTCCTCTTCTTTTACTTATTGTGCTATGTTGTGCCTCCTGGCACACGCACCATTCCTCCTCTGTTACCTTTTGTGCTCTCTGGCACATTCCGGGGCTTGTCTCAAGATCTCCCCCTTGACTCGGCTCTGGGCTTCGGCCTACGCTCCGCTGCTAGCTCTGTTCTCGCTCTGACCTGACTCTGTGTTTCTGCCTAGGTTATGCTCCTTGCCCTGTACCTTGTCTTACCTTGTTTGTCGCCTTGCTTTGCCTTGCTTCTTGCCTTGCCTTGCCTTGTTTCTTTGTGTGCCCTTTGCATGCGCCTGGCCTTCCTAGCCTCCTGTCTGTGTCTCAGCCGTGTCCACCCTAGCCATGCCCGCCTGCTTGTGCCTCAGCCGTGCTCATCGGTCAGTGACAGCTGTGTCACCTGTTATGCCCCAGCCGGGTTCGCTGGAGTCTTGCCCGCCTGTCTGTGCTGCAGCCCGACCAGCTAGCCAGTGCCCCAGCCGTGCTCTCTGTGCTTCCTTGCACCCACTCTGTCTCTGCACTGTGTTTGCATGCTCCTCTATTAGCACGCTCAGGCCCTCGCCTGCCCCGTGGCATGCCTCCCCGTGCTTCTATAAAAGTACGCGCAGGTCTTGCCATGTACCCTGTCGTGCCCTCTAGCACGCACAGGTCCTAGCCTATGCCCTGGCGTGCCCCTCTGCACGCGCAGGACTCTGCTTTTAACCCTGACCCTGGCATGCCCCTCTGCACGCGCAGGACTCTGCCTTGACCCTGGCGTGCCGCTCTGCATGCGCAGGACTCTGCCTTGAAACTTGACCCTGGTGTGCACCTCTGCACGCGCAGGACTCTGCCTTGATCCCTGTCCCTGGCGTGTCCCTCAGCACGTGCAGGACCTTGCCTTGTAACCTGACCCTGACTTGTCCCTCAGCACGTGCAGGACCTTGCCTTGGACTTTGAACCCTGGCGTGTCCCCTACACACGCACCATACTTTGCACGTTGAACCTGGTGTGTCCCCTACACATGCACCTTGCACCTTGCCCTGGACCCTGGTGTGCCCCTGGCACGCACCCTGCCTGGAGTCTTGCCTTGGACCTCGGCATGTTCCCTAACACGCACCATGTCTGGAGATCTGTTGTGCCTACTTGGCTGTACCCTGGTTTGCCTGCTGGATTCCCGGAACCTGCCATCACTGCCAGAGATCGTAAGCATGAAGACTGCGGCCTGATGTCCGGAGCTGGTGTCCGCAGCCTGATGCCCTGGTCCTTGCCAGCTGTCCGAAGTCCAATGCCATAGTGTCCTTGCCGGTAACCGAGCTTACCTTCTGGCACGTGTTATGCCATGGACCTTGGTGTGCCACGCACACACCTTGCTGTGTTTGCCTGTTATCACGTTTTGCACTTGATGTTATCCTGAATTTGCCTTAATGAAGATACCTTGAATTCACGTATTGTCTTGGCTTGTTTCCTGCACGTCCTTTGTCATCAGACACTCGTACCTAGTGTCTACTTGACCCGGCCGTCTAGTTACAGCAGTCGTGGTGGCTCACCCCCTTGGTCTTGCCCCTGACACTCCCTGTATAGGGGGTGGTTCCTCACAAGGTCAGCTTGCCCTAGGTGGGTAGGTGCCACAACCCAGAGGGTCCACTCTAAAGAAATCGACTCAGCGTAAGCTGACCTCGTCACAACTCCAAGTAAATCAAACTTCTGTGAAATCAAACTGTCCACTTAGGAAGCAACACTGATTGACAATCAATTTCACATGCTGTTGTACAAATGGACCAGGCTGGGCAGGAGGGAGTACCCGTGCCAAAGACACTGCCGAGAACCAGTTGACGGTGCTGGAACCCAGATGGGTAGCAGAAGGAACAAGAGCCAATGGAACTACCGAGGACCAGCTGACGGTGCTGGAACCCGAAGGGGCAGCAGAAGGAACAAGAGCCAATGGCACTACCGAGGAGCAGCTGATGGTATTGGAACCCGGTTGCTAAGCAGGAGGTACCTGTGCCAGAAAGCACTACCAAGGACCAGCAGATGTTGCTGGAACTCGGATACCGAGAAGGAGGCACCTAAGCCAAAGGCAATGCCGAGAACCAGCTGACGGTACTGGAACCCGGATGGGTGGCAGAAGCTACAAGAGCAAATGGAACAACCGAGGACCAGCTGAAGGTGCTGGAACCCGGATGGGTAGCAGAAGGAACAAGAGCCAATAGCACTACCGAGGACCAGCTGATGGTACTGGAACCCGGTTACTAAGCAGGAGGTACCTTTCCTAGAAAGCACTACCAAGGACCAGCAGACATTGCTGGAACTCGGATACCGAAAAGGAGGCACCTAAGCCAAAGGCACTGCCGAGAACCAGCTGATGGTACTGGAACCCGGATGGGAAGCAGAAGGTACCCATGAAAAACAAAGTTGCAAGGCCGCGAGCCGGCCACAGTTACCGAAACCCACAGTCCTACAGGGGGTGCTTGTCCTATTGGCACTACGGAACCTGCCTTTATTGCCAGATCCCGCAGCCCACATAGGAAGCACCTAAACTGCAGGCACCGTAGAGTCGACTAACCCGACTGCAACATGACAGGACAACGTATTGGTGGCAAAGTGACGTTGACACTACCCGGAAACAGCTGGTGTGCTGGAACCAGGCTGGGCAGGAGGGAGTACCCGTGCCAAAGACACTGCCGAGAACCAGCTGACGGTGCTGGAACCCGGATGGGTAGCAGAAGGAATAAGAGCCAATGGAGCTACCGAGGACCAGCTGACGGTGCTGGAACCCAGAAGGGCAGCAGAAGGAACAAGAGCCAATGGCACTACCGAGGAGCAGATGATGGTATTGGAACCCAGTTACTAAGCAGGAGGTACCTGTGCCAGAAAGCACCACCAAGGACCTGCAGACGTTGCTGGAACTTGGATACCGAGAAGGAGGCACCTAAGCCAAAGGCAATGCCAAGAACCAGCTGACGGTACTGGAACCCAGATGGGTGGCAGAAGCTACGAGAGCCAGAGGAACTACCGAGGACCAGCTGAAGGTGCTGGATCCCGGAGGGGCAGCAGAAGGAACAAGAGCCAATGGCACTACCGAGGAGCAGCTGATGGTACTGGAACTCGGTTACTAAGCAGGAGGTACCTGTGCCAGAAAGCACTACCAAGGGCCAGCAGATGTTGCAGGAACTCGGATATCGAGAAGGAAGCACCTAAGCCAAAGGCACTGCCAAGAACCAGCTGACGGTACTGGAACCCGGAGGGGCAGCAGAAGGAGCAAGAGCCAATGGCACTACCGAGTAGCAGCTGATGGTACTGGAACCCGGTAACTAAGCAGGAGGTACCTGTGCCAGAAAGCACTACCAAGGACCAGCAGACGTTGCTGGAACTCGGATACTGAGAAGGAGGCACCTAAGCCAAAGGCACTGCCGAGAACCAGCTGACAGTACTGGAACCAAGAGGGGCAGCAGAAGGAACAAGAGCCAATGGCACTACCAAGGACCAGCTGATGGTACTGGAACCCAGTTACTAAGCTGGAGGTACCTGTGCTAGGAAGCACTACCAAGGACCAGCAGACATTGCTGGAACTCGGATACCGAGAAGGAGGCAGCTAAGCCAAAGGCACTGCCGAAAACCAGCTGATGGTACTGGAACCCGGATGGGTAGCAGAAGGTACCCATGAAAAACAAAGTTGCAAGGCCGCGAGCCGACCACAGTTACCGAAACCCAGGGGGTGCTTGTCCTATTGGCACTACAGGACCAGCCTTTATTGCCAGATCCCGCAGCCCACATAGGAAGCACCTAAACTGCAAGCACCATAGAGTCGGCTAACCCGACCGCAACACGACGGAACAAAGTTTTGGAGGCAAAGTGACGTTGACACTACCCGGAAACAGCTGGCGTGCTGGAACCAGGCTGGGCAGGAGGGAGTACCCGTGCCAAAGACACTGCCGGGAACCAGCTGTTGGTGCTGGAACCCAGGGTAAATACTACAAACAGAGTGGAGACAGAGGCCTAATTGGAGCAAGTTTAAAATCTGTAGTTGTGTGAGTGTGGACAGAGCAGGAGAAATTGCCGGACACACAGCTGGGGATCAGCTGACATTACTGAACCCCAATAACACTGGAGCATATGTTGACTGTGCAGATGGCACTTCTGAGCAGCAACTGGCGGAGTTGGAGCCCAGGGTCAATAGTTCAAGCAGAGTGGAGGCAGAGGCCTAATTGGAGCAAGTTTAAGATCTGTACTAGTGTGAGTGTGGACCGAGCAGGAGAAATTGACGGACACACAGCTTGGGATCAGCTGACATTACTGAACCCCAATAACACTGGAGCATATGTTAACTGTGCAGATGGCACTTCTGAGCAGCAACTGGCGGTGTTGGAGCCCAGGGTTAATACTACAAACATAGTGGAGCCAGAGGCCTAATTGGAGCAAGATTAATATCTGTTGTAGACTACTACTGATTTTAAACTTGATCCAATTAGGCGTCTGGCTCCACTCTGTTTCTAGTATTTACCCTGGGCTCCAACACTGCCAGTTGCTGCTCAGAAGTGCCGTCTGCACAATCAACACTTTCTCCTGTGTTATTGGGGTTCAGTAACGTCAGCTGATCCCTGCTGTGCGTCCGGCAATTTCTCCTGCTCTGTCCACATTTGCACTACTAGTAGTGGGAATGTGGACAGAGCATGAGAAATTGCCGGACACACAGCAGGGGATCAGCTGACGTTACTGAACCCCAGTAACACAGGAGCAAGTGTTGATTGTGCAGATGGCACTTCTGAGCAGCAACTGGCAGTGTTGGAGCCCAAGGTAAATGCTAGAGACAGAGTGGAGCCAGAGGCCTAATTAGAGCAAGATTAAAAATAAGTAGTAGTGTGAATGTGGACAGAGCAGTAGACATTGCCGGACACACAGTAGGGGAGCAGCTGGCGTTACTGAACCCCATAAACACAGGAGCTAGTGTTTTTCTCTGTGCAGACGGCACTTCTGAGCAGCAACTGTCGGTGTTGGAGCCCAGGGTCAATCAGGGTGTAGGCAGAGGCCTAATTGGAGCAAGTTTAATTTGGGCCATACTGGTCTTGCCTTGTGCTGAGGCGCTGCTTCTGCTGCCTCTTTGGGCAGAGCTTCCTCCACTGCCTCGACGAACAGAACTGCTTTGTAAAGCACTAAACATGCTCTCGGGTGGAATGGAGAACATGATGGGATGCACCAGTGTGTCTTGGTACTCCCGCATTTTACGCTCCCGGTTCAACGGTGTTATGAGGCTTTGTAAGTTGTCCCGGTAGCGATGATCTAGGAGGGTGTACACCCAATAATCAGCCGTGTTGAGAATGTGGGCGATGCGGCGGTCATTTCTCAGGCACTGCAGCATGAAATCAACCATGTGCTGCAGACTCCCAACTGGCCAAGAAACGCTGTCCCCTGCTTGAGGCGTCATCTCTGACTGCTTTGCATCACCCCACCCTCGCTCTACATACTGACTACTAGAGCATTGTGTACCTCCCTCCTCTGGAGAGATGTCTTCCTCCTCCATTGACTCCTCCTCATCCTCCTCACAAAGTGTCCCCTGCCTAGGCCTTTGCGTGGAACCACGTTGCGCAGACTGTCCAGAAGCAGATGGCATTTGTGACTCCTCATCCTCTACCTCTTCCAAAACCTCCTCCCTTAGTGCTTGCAGTATTTTTTGAAGCAGGCATATAAGAGGGACAGTCATGCTGACTAGTGCATCATCTGCACTCGCCATCCGCGTGGAATTATCGAAGGCACACAAAACGTTCAGATGTCCTTCATAGAGGCCCACTCAGTGGCGGTGAAGTGTGAACGGCGCGCAGTGCGCCTTGTTTGCGCCTGATGCAGCTGGTACTCCATTACTGCTGCCTGCTGCTCACACAACCACTCCAACATATGTAACATTGAATTCCACCTGGTGAATAGGTCACATATGATGCAATGTTCTGGAAGGCGGAATTGGCATTGCAGAGCTGCAATGTGCGATCTTGCCATGCTGGAACGCCGCAAGTGATTTCACTCTATGCGGACATTGTGCAGCAGTGCATCAAGATCTGGATAGTCCCTCAAAAAACTCTGCATGACTAAGTTGAGCACATGTGCCAGACATGGGATGTGAGTGAGGTTGCCTAGGCCCAGAGCTGCCCCCAGATTTTGGCCATTGTCACACTCTACCAAGCCTGGCTGGAGATTCGCTGGCACAAACCACACGTCGCTCTCCTGCTTGATGGCATTCCAGAGCTCCTGCGCTGTGTGGCTTCGATTCCCCAAAGAAATTCATTTCAGTACGGCCTGTTGACGTTTGGCCATGGCAGTGCTCATATCGGTCGTAACAGGTAAGCATTCACGGGTCCATGTGGAGGTAGACCTTGACGGCTCCTGCAGCGCTGATTCAGAGGAACTTGAGTATGAGGAGTCAATGTGTACAGACTGGATCCTGCAATCCTTGGAGTTAGCAGAACATGTTCTGCACCACTCTCAAGATCTGTACCCGGCTCCACAACATTTACAAAATGGGCAGTGAGGGAAAGGTATCGTCCCTGTCCATGGTTACTGGTCCACGCATCGGTGGTCAGGTGGACCTTGCTACTGACGGCATTTAGTAGCGCATGTTTAATTTTTCCCTCCACATGCTTTTGCAGGGCAGGGCCGGCTTGCCTGCTGAAATAAAAGTGGCTGGGCACGTTGTATTGTGGGACTGCCAATGCCATGAAGTTACAGAAGGTGTCAGTCTCCACCAGCCTGAATGAGAGCATTTCAAGGGACAGTAGTTTTGCAATGCCAGCATTCAGAGTCTGTGCTCGGGGATGGTTTGCCGAGTACGGCCGCCTTTTCTCCCATGCCTGTGCTACCGATGGCTGTAGAGTGGCCTGGGAGTGTGAGGATGACAGGGAACGTGGTGCTGTGGGTGGAATTACACTGGGTCTCTGTACAACAGTGCCAGAGGTTCTTCCATGGCGATCCTGTGAGGAAGCCGAACCAGCTGTGTGTGAGCTGGAGGAAGAGGCTACAACACGAGCTGAAGAGGTGGTAGGTGGTGCTGTAGGTTGGCCTACATCTTCAGTGTGTCTTTGTAACTCTACCACGTGCTTAGTCTGCATATGTTTCCACATATTTGTGGTATTGAGGTTGCTGAAACTTTTCCCTCTTTTGACTTTCTGATTACACAGCTTGCATTTGACAAAGCAAATGTCATCTACAACTGTGTCAAAAAAGGACCACGCACTGCAAATCCTGGGAGCGCCCATTTTGGGTTTTGGAAGAGGAATGCTCCTAATGGGTGCCGAAGTGGAGGCTATAGGCAACCAAGTCTGCCCCCTCCCTCTCCCTCCTGTTTTAGCCATTCGGGGAATCTCTTCCTCAGAGCTGCTCCCACCACCTTCCTGTTCCTCACGCCATGATGGGTCAAGGACCTCATCATCTACACTACCCTCTTCAAACACCTGCTTCTCCTGGGTAGTCTCGCCAGCACAGTACTCACCAGAAAGTGGCACCTGAGTCTCATCATCAGATGCGTACTGAGGTGTGCTGACCATAGGCACTGGCCCACCCGCCTCTTCAGATTCAGAGAGACAAAGCAGTTACGCATCACTGCATACTCCCTCTTCTTTACATTCTAGAATGCTGCTTGGCTGGCCCCCTCTTTCCAAGCCAAGAGATTCAGAGAACAGAAGTAGAGATGGCTCCTGTCCAGGGCTCTCTGGCTGCCTGTGTAATTTGGCAGGTGGTGAATAGACAGATGGTTGCTCTTCAGTGCTCTGGACCTGAGAGGATGTGGAAGTAATTGAAGTCGATGCGTTAGCTGCCATCCATCCGACAACAGCTTCAATTTGTTTGTCCCGCAGCAGTGGGGTACAGCGAGCTCCGACAAAGCTGCGCATAAAGGACTGTTCCCTGGTAAAACTGGGGGATGCTGAGTCACTGGTGCCCGCAGCAGGCACAGAATCCCCACGAACCTCTCCCTGCTGAAACTCCACGCCCACGACCACCTGCCTTACTACTTGCTTTCTTCATCTTGGTAGACTGATAAAGATAGGCAGAAAAGTACTAAGGGCTTAGTGTGCTTATTCCTGAACAGCTGCTAACAGGTATAAGAAACACTAATTTTATAAAGTGTGGACTACACTTTAATATTAGCTAATGTGGCCCACACAACTGTAAAGTGGAGTGTTTGGTGAACTTTATTTACGTGTTTTTTTTCACAAAAAAAAAGGATGTGACCAAAGATGTAAAAGCGATAGTATCACAAACCGTTTGTAGCTATTACAATGCTGGAAGGTAACCTACAAAGCAATAGATGAGGCTCCAAAAAATAGGCTAATACTAATCTGGCTGGGGCTGCAGGGTACAAGCCAGCAGAAAGGCTCCTCTATCTACTCCTATATAGTGTTTGCAACCAATCTAGCTGGATACGGATGGAAGCACACTAATAGGAGAAATTCAGGAAAAATAAGCAGCACTACAGCAATAAAGGACAATGTATGAAGCACTGACGCACACTGAGTGGACTACAACCAGAGGTGGCTGCAGAACACACTACAGCGTGAGCTGCACTCACACACAGAGACCTTGCAGACAGCTGTGAACAGCTCTGCAAGGCAAAAGAAAGCTACAGCGGTTGATAAAGTAGCCTGGGTAAAGCAAAAAATAGAGAAATCGCTAGGTCACATAGTCCCTCAGAAAAGCAGCATCCTATCTCTAACTGAACTCACAGCAGAGTGAACCCAAAATGGCGGCGGCGGCTTTTATAGTGCATCATGTCATCATTTCAGCAGCCAATCACAGCCATGCCAATAGTTAACATGCCTACATGCCTAACAGGATGTGCCCACACTTCTTAAGATTCCTCATTGGCTGAATCAAATCAAACTGGCTCATAGCATTATGGGAACTTCTGATTCCGGTATTCGATATGCAAAAAGTATCGGAACTCAGTATCGGAATTCCGATACCGCGAATATCGGCCGATACCCGATATTTACAGTATCGGAATGCTCAACACTAGTGGTAACAATTGCCCTGATTGTTTGGACCAGCCATAATGTTAAGTGTGTAGCAGTACAGACACAGAGGGCTAATGGATGCATAAAGCATGTGGGAACATGATGCAGGGAACCTGGTAATGGTAAAACTTTTGACTGTGCCACCCAGGGATAGATTAGGTTAATGTGTTGAGGCGGTAGGCCAGTCTGAATAAATGCATTTTCAGGGAACGCTTAAAATTGTGGGGATTGGGGACTAATCTTATTGACCTGGGAAGTGCATTCCCAAGAATTGGCGCAGCACGTGTAAAGTCTTGGAGATGGGAGTGGGAGGTTCTGATTATTGAGGATGCTAACCTCAGGTCATCAGCAGAATGGAGGGCGCGGGTAGGGTGGTATACTGAAACAAGGGAGGAGATGTAGGATGGTGCTGAGCCATGGAGGGCTTTGTGGGAGAGGGTAATAAGTTTGTACTGGATTCTGGAGTGGATGGGTAGCTAGTGTAATGTCTGGCACAAGGTAGAGGCAGCGGTGTAATGATTGGTGAGGAATATGATCCTGGCTGCAGCATTCAAGACAGATTGGAGAGGGGAGAGTTTGGTAAGAGGGAGACCGATTAGAAGAGAGTTACAATAGTCGAGTCGAAAATAAGAGAAACAGTAAGAGTTTTTGCGGAGTCAAAAGTAAGAAAAGGTCGAATTCTAGAAATGTTTTTGAGGTGCAGATAACAAGAGCGAGCCAGCGATCGTATGTGGGGGGCAAAGGAAAGCTCGGAGTCAAGTATGACCCCAAGACAGCAGGCATGTTGCTGGGGAGTAATAGCGGAACCACACACAGAAATGGCAATGTCGGGTATAGGTACATTAGTAGAGGAAGGAAACACAATGAGTTCAGTCTTTGACAGGTTAAGTTTCAGATATAGTGAGGACATGATGTTAGACACAGCGTTTAGACAATCGCCGGCGTTTTCTAGAAAGGCTGGCATGATGTCAGGAGAAGAAGAGTATAATTGCGTGTCATCAGCATAGAGATGGTACTGGAAACCAAATCGACTGATTGTTTGACCAATAGGGGCAGTGTACAAGGAGAAGAGGAGGGGGCCTAGAACCAATCCTTGAGGAACCCCAAAAGTAAGGGGAAGGTGAGAGGAGGAGGAACCGGCAAAAGATACAGTAAAGGAGCGGTCAGAGAGATAGGAGGAGAACCAGGAGAGAACGGTGTCCTTGAGGCCAATGGAACAGAGCATAGTGAGGAGGAGCTGATGATCTACTGTGTCGAATGCTGCAGAGAGATCCAAGAGAATTAGCATGGAGTAATGACCATTTGATTTAGTTGTTAGTAGATCATTAGAGACTTTAGTGAGGGCAGTTTCAGTAGAGTGTAAAGAGCGGAAACCGGATTGGAGAGGGTCAAGAAGAGAGTTATCAAAGAGATAGCGGATAAGACGGGAATTGGTCAGGCGTTCCAGGAGTTTAGAGATGAAGGGAAGATTAGAGACAGGTCAATAGTTAGCGGCACAGTTTTGCTTGAGGGATGGTTTTTTAAGTAGTGGATGTATGATGGCATGCTTAAATGAGGAGGGAAAGATTCCAGAAGAGAGAGAAGTTAAATATTTTAGTTAGGTGAGGGGTGACAGCAGGGGAAAAGAACTGGAGGAGATGTGACGGAAATGGGTTACTGGTGCAAGTGGTTGGGCGAGAAGATGCAAGAAGCCTGCTTACTTCTTCTGTGACTGGTTCAAAATCAGAGCGTGAGCTAGATGCAGTGGGGGAGGGAGGACAGTGCATGGTATGAGGTGATTGGGAGATAATTTCCTGTTGGATCTGGTCAATTTTTTCTTTGAAATAATTGGCCAGATCGTCAGCTTGGAGCTCCGTGGTTGGGGCCTGTACTCTTGGGTTGAGTAGAGAATGAAAAGTGTCAAAGAGACGTTTAGGGTTATTGGACAGTGAGGTGATAAGGGTGGGACAGCTTTATACTTTTTTGATCAAATAGTGTTTACCAAGTACCCTATGTTATTTAACCCCTTCACCCCCAAGGGTGGTTTGCACGTTCATGACCGGGCCAATTTTTACAATTCTGACCACTGTACCTTTATGAGGTCATAACTCTGGAACACTTCCATGGATCCCGGTGATTCTGACATTGTTTTCTCGTGACATATTGTACTTCATGTTAGTGGTAAAACTTCATTCAAATAACTTGCGTTTATTTGTGAGAAAAACGGAAATTTGGCGAAAATTTTGAAAATTTTGCAATTTTCCAACTTTGAATTTTTATGCCCTTAAATCACAGAGATACGGCACACAAAAAACTTGATAACTAACATTTCCCACATGTTTACTTTACATAAGCACAATTTTGGAACCAAAATTTTTTTTTGTTAGTAAGTTATAAGGGTTAAAAGTTGACCAGCGATTTCTCATTTTTACAACACCATTTTATTTTAGGACCACATCACATTTGAAGCCACTTTGAGGGGTCTATATGATAGAAAATACCCAAAACTGACACCATTCTAAAAACTGCACCCCTTAAGGTGCTCAAAACCACATTCAAGAAGTTTATTAACCCTTTAGGTACGTCACAGGAATTTTTTTGAATATTTAAAAAAAAATGAACATCTAACTTTTTTTCACAAAAAAAATACTTCAGGTTCAATTTTTTTTATTTTACCAAGGGTAACAGGAGAAATTGGACTGCAAAAGTTATTGTGCAATTTGTCCTGAGTACGCTGATACCTGATATATGGGGGGGAACGACTGTTTAGGCGCATGGCAGAGATCAGAATGGAAGGAGCGCCGTTTGACTTTTTCAATGCAAAATTGGCTGGAATTCAGATCGGACGCCATGTCACGTTTGGAGAGTCCCTGATGTACCTAAACAGTGGAAATCCCCTACAAGTGACCCCATTTTGGAAACTAGACCCCCCAAGGAACTTATCTAGATATGTGGTGAGAACTTTGAACCCACAAGGGCTTTACAGAAGTTTATAACGTACAGCGGTACAATTAAAAAATCATATTTTTTCCACAAAATTGATCTTTTCACCCAAATTTTTAGTTTCCCAAGGGTAACAAGACCCTAAAAGTTATTGTGCAATTTGTCCTGAGTATGCTGATACCCCACATGTGGGGGTAAACCACTATTTGGGCGCATGGCAGAGCTCGGAAGGGAAGCAGAGCCATTTGACGTTTTTGGCTGGAATTGAGATCGGACATCATGTCACGATTGGAAAACCCCTGATGTACCAAAACAGTGGAAACCCCCCACAAATGACACCATTTTGGAAACTAGACCCCCTAAGGAACTTATCTAGATGTGTGGTGAGAACTTTGAACCCCCAAGGGCTTCACAGAAGTTTATAACATACAGCTGTACAATTAAAAAATCATATTTTTTCCACAAAAATGATCTTTTCATCCTCAATTCTTATTTTTCCAAGGGTAACAGGACCCTAAAAGTTATTGTGCAATTTGTCCTGAGTACGCTGATACCCCACATGTGGGGGTAAACCACTATTTGGGCGCATGGCAGAGCTCGGAAGGGAAGCAGCGCCATTTGACGTTTTTGGCTGGAATTGAGATCGGACACCATGTCGCGATTGGAAAACCCCTGATGTACCTAAACAGTGGAAACCCCCCACAAATGACACCATTTTGTAAACTAGACCCCCCAAGGAACTTATCTAGATATGTGTTGAGCACTTTGAACCCCCCAGTGCTTCACAGAAGTTTATAACGCCCGGGCGTGAAAATAAAAAATTTGTTTTTTTTCCACAAACATGATCTTTTAGTCACCATTTTTTTATTTTCCCAAGGGTACCAGGAGAAATTGGACCCCAAAAGTTGTTGTCCAATTTGTCCTGATTATGCTGATACCCCATATGTGGGAGAAAACTACTGTATGGGCACACGTCGGGGCTCGGAAGGGAAGTAGTGACGTTTTGGAATGCAGACTTTGATGGAATGGTCTGCGGGTGTCATGTTGCTTTTGGAGAGCCCCTAATGTACCTAAACAGGGGAAACCCCCACAAATGACCCCATTTTGAAAACTAGACCCCCTAAGGATCTTATCTAGATGTGAGGTGAGCACTTTGAACCCTCAAGGGCTTCACAGAAGTTTATAATGCCAGGGCATGAAAACAAAAAAATCATATTTTTTCCACAAACATGATCAATTAGTCCCCAATTTTTTTATTTTCCCAAGGGTAACAGGAGAAATTGAACCCCATACGTTGTTGTCCAATTTGTCCTGAGTACGCTGATGCCCCATATGTGGGAGAAAACTACTGTATGGACACACGTCGGGGCTCGGAAGGGAAGTAGTGACGTTTTGGAATGCAGACTTTGAGGGAATGTTCTGCGGGTGTCATGTTGCCTTTGGAGAACCCCTAATGTACCTAAACAGTGGAAACCCCCCACAAATGACCCCATTTTGAAAACTAGACCCCCTAAGGAACTTATCTAGATGTGTGGTGAGCACTTTGAACCCCCAAGGGCTTCACAGAAGTTTATAATGCCCGGTCATGAAAATAAAAAAATCGTATTTTTTCCACAAACATCATCAATTAGTCCCCAATTTTTTCATTTTCCCAATGGTAACAGGAGAAATTGGACCCCAAAAGTTGTTGTCCAATTTGTCATGAGTATGCTGACACCCCATATGTGGGAGAAAACTACTGTATGGACACACGTCGGGGCTCGGAAGGGAAGCAGTGACGTTTTGAAATGCAGACTTTGATGGAATGGTCTGCGGGTGTCATGTGCATTTGGAGAGCCCCTGATGTACCTAAACTATTGAAACTCCCCACAAGTGACCCCATTTTGGACAATAGACCCCCCACGGAACTTATCTAGATGTGTGGTGAGCACTTTGAACCCCCAAGTGCTTCACAGAAGTTTATAACGCTCGGACGTGAAAATAAAAAAATCATTTTTTTCCACAAAAATGATATTTTTGCCCCCAATTTTTTATTTTCCTAAGGGTAACAGGAGAAATTGGACCCCAAAAATTGTTTTGCAATTTGTCCTGAGTAGGCTGATACTCTACATGTGGGGGTAAAACACTGTTTGGGCGCATGGCAGAGCTTGGAAGGGAAGGAGCACCATTTAACTTTTTCAACTCAGAATTGGCTGGAATTGAGATCAGACGCCATGTTGCATTTGGAGAGCCCCTGACGTGCCCAATCAGTGGAAACCCCCAATTCTAATTCCAACCCGAACCCCAACACACCCCTAACCCTAATCTTAGCCCTAACCCTAACCCTAACCCTAACCCTAGCCCTAACCCTAACCCTAACCCTACCCTAACCCTAACCCTAGCCCTAACCCTAACCCTAGCCCTAACCCTGAAGGAAAAATGGAAATAAATACATTTTTTTTATTGTATTATTTTTCCCTAACTAAGGGGGTGATAACGGGGGGTTTGATTCACTATTTATGGCAGTTTTTATGTTTGGCAGCTGTCACACGCTAAAAGACGCTTTTTATTGTAAAAATAGTTTTTGCATCACCACATTGAGAGCTATAATTTTTCCGTATTTTGACCCACTGAGTCATGTGAGGTCTTATTTTTTGCGGGCCGAGTTGACGTTTTTATTGGTACCATTTTCGGGCACGTGACTTTTTTTGTCGCTTTTTATTCCGATTTTTGGGACGCAGAATGAACAAAAACCAGCGTTTCATGAATTTCTTTTGGGGGGGTGCGTTTACACCATTCCGCGTGCTGTAAAATTGATAAAGCGGTTTTATTCTTCGGGTCAGTACGGTTACAGCGATACCTCATTTAGGTCGTTTTTTTATGTTTTGTCGGTTTTATGCAATGAAAACTATTTTATATAAAAAATAATTATTTTTGCATCGCTTTATTCTGCGAGCTATAACGTTTTTATTTTTTCGCTGATGATGCTGTGAGGCAGCTCGTTTTTTGTGGGACAAGATGATGTTTTCGGCGGTACCATGGATATTTATATGCGTCTTTTTGATCGCGCATTATTGCACTTTTTGTTTGGCGGTATGATAATAAATCATTATTTTTTGCTTCGTTTTTTATTTTTATTTTTTAAGGGGTTCGCTAAGGGGGTTAACTAATGGGACAGTTTTATAGGGCGGGTCGTTACGGACGCGGCGATACCTAATATGTGTACTTTTATTGTTTTGTTTTTTTTATTTCCAAAAAATGGATTTATTTGGGGGAATATTTTTTTTTTTTTTCTAATTTATTTGGCGATTTTTTTTAAATTATTTTAACACTTTTTTTATTTTTTTTAACTTTATTAAATAGTCCCAGGTGGGACATCACTGTCCTGTGACAGATCGCTGATCTGTCACATCACAGATCACTGTGACAGATCAGCTTCCTGCAGGCCCCCAAAGGCCCCTGTCACCATCTTGGATTCGGGGGCCTGCAGGAAAGGAGCCCCCCCGCAGCAGCGCTGCACATTGAGCTGCTGTGGGGGGCTCAGCGAAACACGGAGGGAGCCCCCACCCTGCCGATGCTTCCCTTCAACCCCCGGTACACCGCGATCATGTTTGATCGCGGTGTGCAAGGGGTTAACGTGTCCGGGGCGGTCCGTGACTGCCCCTGACACATTGTGCCGGGTGTCAGCTGTGATAATCAGCTGACACCCGGCCGCGATCAGCGGCGCTCAGCACGTGGGCACCGCTGATCGCGGTAGACGTACTATCCCGTCCATGGGCATATGGGCCCGGGTCCCATGGACGGGATAGTACGTCGGATGTCAGGAAGGGGTTAATGCACTTCCTTTTTTACTTATTTATTTTCATTAGGGTATATACACACATTGTTTTTTCCTTTGGTTTTGCCTGTTTTTATGGCCAGTGTGAACATGCTTTTACATCATGCATGTCTTTCAATCTTCTCCAGTTCAGTTTTTTTGCATTTTCTTCAGCATTTTTGCATTCAGTACAAATAGGGTGTGGCCTCCTTTCTACTGAGCTGTGTAGTTCACTTATAGTCCCTCTGAAGCTGGGTGTCCATTTGGGACCCAGAGACTCTGCCACTATTCACACTAGGTAGGTTTTAATCGTTAGTGTAGTTACTGTCTCAAATTGGTACACCTTGCCGTGGTGGGACAGCTTTATACTTTTTTGATCAAAATAGTGTTTACCAAGTATCCTATATTATTTAATGCACTTGCTTTTTTTACTTATTTATTTTCATTAGGGTATATACACACATTGTTTTTTCCTTTGATTTTGCTTTTTTTTGTTGAAATAGGTTTGTTTGGAAAGATGAAGGGCAGTGTTGTATGTTCTAAGCATAAACTTATAATGGATGAAATCTTTGTGTAGATTGGATTTTCTCCACAGATGTTCGGCGCACCTGGAGCAGGAAACGTGTTTGCAGGGTGTGCCAGGGTTGTCGCCCTGTGTTGTGGTGTTCTATTTATAGGGGGTGCAAATTCATCCAGGGCACTTTGAAGTGTTTCATTGTAATGCTTCAATGCAGAATCAGGACATGAGAGGGAGGAGATAGGGGCCAATGAAAACTGCAAGTTCTTCGTAAGTTTCTGGGTTTTAATGGCCTGTATGTTTCTATAAGTATTGACAGTGGGGGTGACCTGAGAAGCCTGGCAGTTCTTGATAGAGAATGAAAGAAGATTGTGGTCAGAGAGTGGGAGAGGGGAGTTTGCAAAATCATCCATTGCACAAAGCCGAGAGAATACACCATCCAATTTCAGCCTGTTACTTTGAGGTGTAATCTCTCCTGGGCCTGAGACAATAGTTCTGCGTCCTCAAATCTAAAGTGAGATTCAAATTCTCACCCATCCTATAGACTCCCTCCACCTTGTCATACACCATCCAATTTCAGCCTGTTACATTGAGGTGTAATCTCCCCTGGGCCTGAAACAATAGTTCTGCATCCTCAAATCTATAGTGAGATTCAAATTCTGACCAATAGTAGATACACCTTCTGCCTTACTTTACAGTACCATATAGCTGGTGGTATTTTGGGTACATTTTCACAAAAATGAGGAAGTATGGTGGAAGACGCTGTGGAAGTGGGTGGGGTTTGCCAGCTGGTCCCGATGGTGGTGGTGGTGGTGTTGCATCTGTTGGTAGTGGCAAAAGCACAATAGCATCTATGGCAGGAGGTGTTGAGCCTGCGTCATCATCTGGCTCCACAAGGCCTCGAAGGCTCTCTTTTCTGGAAGTAGGTAAACCACTTTTAAAGCTGGAGCTTCAGAAACAAGTTTTAGCTTACATTGCTGACACAGCCTCCAGCTCTCTCACCTCCTCTTCTGAAGTTTCAAAAAATAAAAGCACTGAGTCGTCAGTGGAGGCTCCTGGTCAGGAACAACACCTTTCCTTGAGTCCTTCACCCCTACCAAAAGTGAAGGATGTGGCAGGCCACACTACCGACTACTCCATGGAGCTTTTTTCACATACCATGCCTGGGTTAGCAAGTCAAATCGTGAATTCCCCAGTCCAAGATGAATCTGACATGGAGTGCACTGATGCACAGCCACTGCAAGATTTTTCTGCTAGTACATTCACACAGAGCACTACATTGTCCTTGCAGTGTACTGAGACAGAATCAGACCCTGATGAAACTCAGGTGCCCCTTCCCGCATACTTTACCACCTTACACGGTGACACAGAGGAAGGTGCACATGAAATTGAAGAGGAGGTGAAGGATGACCCAGTTGTTGACCCAGATTGGCATCCATTGGGGGAAGAGGGTGCCGCTGCCAATAGCTCAGAAGAGGAGGAGGAGGATCCGCAGCAGGCAACGACATCACAACAGCTGTTATCTGGCATGTCTGTAGCAGTCCAAAAACAATTACAAAAACCAAAAGAGTTGCAGGACAGCTTGGCCAGATGGTCAAATTAGCACAGCGTGCAAGGTCTGAAAATGTCTTCCATAGTAGGAAGAGTGCAGTGTGGCACTTTTTTGAACAAATCCTAATGATCAGGCAAAAGTTACCTGTAAGAAGTGTGCAAAGACGAGCCGAGGGAAAAATCTGAGAAATTTGAATACCAGTTGCATGCTTAGACATTTAACCACCACTCACTTGCAAGCGTGGACGGACTACAAAACCTCACGTACCACATGTGCACCTGTTCCGAATGAAGGTAGTCAGCAACGCTACATCGCTTCCCTCACTGTAAGCCCACCGGTTAACACACCAATAGCAGCAAATGTCGAGGTGTCGTCGCCAGGGCAAAGCAGTCGTGGAATCACAATGTTATTGCTACGAAAGACTGAATCTAGGCCATCAGCAACACCAACAATAACATCACCATCACCAACCCTGTCTCAGTCAGCCATGTCCACCGCTAGTTCCACCATATGCAGCTCTCAAGTCCAGCTCACCCTACCAGAGACTCTGAGTAGGACAAGAAAGTACTCATCCTCTCATCCACGTACACTGGTTTTGAACGCCCACATTGCCAAACTAATCTCGTTAGAGATGATGCCCTACCGGTTGGCTGAAAGCAAAGCTTTCCGCGAGCTCATGGCCTATGCAGTACCACGCTATGACCTGCCCAGTCAGCACTTCTTTTCGCAAAAAGCCATCCCAGCCCTCCACGTGCATGTGAAAGACCGCAATGGCCATGCACTCAAGCAATCAGTGCGTGGAAATGTGCACCTCACAACAGATGCATGGTCCAGTAGGCACGGCCAGGGCTGTTACGTGTCCATCACTGCTTACTGGGTTAATGTGGTGGATGCAGTGTCCACAGGGGACAGCGGCGGTGGGACAGTGCTTCCCAACCCACGGTATAGGAAACAGTTGGCTGTAGGCGTTCGAACCTCCTCCTCCAGAAACGAAAGCTTGTCCACAGAGCGCAGTCGCACTAGCACTCCATCTGCAGCTGCCAATGTTGCACACGAGTTGTCCCACTATCGAACAGCTAGTGGTAGGCGTCAGCAGGCTGTGTTGAAGATGATGTGTCCTCTCAAGCCAATCCAATAGAATCGCCTACGGCCTGTGTCTTTTGCACTCCAAAGTTACCTGACAGATCATGATAGGCAGTGAGGACAATGTCTACATCTGTCCCTGTGATCACAATTTGATGGAGATGAGTAACGGTGATGGGTGCCACGGTACTGCGATACAGAAAACCTTTCTTCACAAGAACTGTTTTAGCTGTCTCCACAGACAAAGTAATTGAGGGTCAGCATCGCCTCTGAGAATTCTCCCAGGAGTTTTTACCGTGATTAGTAATTCTTTAATTTCTGCAATCAGTCGACTTTCCGTCTGTACTTGTATCCATCTCCTTTCCTCTTGCGGAGAGTCTGGACTGTCTTGCTGAGACTGAAATATATATGAAGATTGAAAAATACCCCAACAGTGTATACTGGTGTACGCTTCGAATACATTACCCTTTTTCTACTTTTTAGCTTCTTGTCTAATCCATACTGAGGCTGTGAGTGTCTTTGTCGGACTCCGGAAATATACACGCAGATTTTTAATGTTTAAACTATGCTATATATACCTGCTATCCAGTGACACTGTAACCTTTCTCAACTTTCTACAATCACGTCGAATCTATATTGCGCCTGAGACCGTCTGAGTCTGCCTCCTGATATATAGACATAGGTTTTTAATGTTTAAACTATGCTACATATATACCTGTTATCGGGTGATACTGTACCCTTTCTCAACTTTCTCCAATCACGTCAAATCCATACTGGGCCTGAGACCTTCTGAGTCTGCCTCCTGATATATAGACATAGGTTTTTCTGGTGTACACTATGCTACATATATACCTGTTATCCGGTGATACTGTACCCTTTCTCAACTTTGTACAATCACGTCAAATTCATACTGGGCCTGAGACCGTCTGAGTCTGCCTCCTGATATATAGACATAGGTTTTTAATGTGTAAACTATGCTACATATATACCTGTTATCGGGTGATACTGTACCCTTTCTCAACTTTCTACAATCTTGTCGAATCCATACTGGGCCTGAGAACGTCTGAGACTGCCTCCTGATTAGAGATGAGCGGTGTTCGAGTCAACCTGTTCGCCAAGTTAAAATTCCAGCTGTTTTGGGCGGTGTTCGAGCCGTTCGTTGAACTCGAACACTTTGCTTAAAATTCGGCTGTTCGAGGTTCCATTCGAAAATGATTCATTCACCAAAAGCGTAACTTCATTTTCACATGAATAATGGTTTTCAATGTTAATAGACTGTTTCATGGCATAGTAGCGGTGTGTGGTAGCAAGCCGTGTAGTACACCTGTCAAGGAGCTACACCGTGTGTGTTTCTAATTATTTTTTACCGCATCTTGTCCAGAAAATCCTTTTGGGCCTTGAAGCACTCTCTGCTACTCAGCAGAGGAGCCCACCAGGGAATCAAGCTATGCCGCCTGTTTATGTAAGAACTGCGTGCTACTCAGCATAGGAGCCCAGCTGTTAAGCAAGCTACACCACCTGTGGTTTGGACAATTAATTTTTTCACATTCTTTCTGGAATGCCGGTTAGGCCTATTTCCGGAATTACGGTAGACCTGCACTTATTGGGAAATCCTCGTTCGCGGGGAAGAATTGTAATCCCAGATCCCCATCACTAACGGGGTTCAGCGGGTTATCTGCTCCTGTAAGCGACACATGCTGGACCTTTCAGTGTAGCGGGCATGGAGCCCCAGACATGTAAGGGCATGACAGACCTGTTATTAATCGATCTCGTGTGCCAGAGCCTCGCGTGTCCCTCTAGTCAGCTTGACGCGTACCGCGGGGGCATGCCGGAGTCTCGTTCGTTAACGGAATTAAGCTGACAAATCGCTAGCACAGCTAAAAACGGACATCCACCACCACCCACAGAATCAACAAAGCTTGCAATCTGTCAATCTTTTCTGTAGCTGGCATGGTTGAGGTTTCCCGGCTGGAGTCGAATTAAGACACAGGCTCTACTCCTGTTGGTGCCCTTCTGGACATTCCTTTAAGGTTCAGCTTTGCTACCATACTGCCCCCGGAAACCAAACACTTTGCCTTCATGGACGCTGTTCGGAGGTTCGTGGGAATAACGCCGCCCGATCAGCAGTTGGCTTAATTTGTGGTGGGAAGTCCGACGGTATATGATCGTCTTCGATTTCAGATTTTTACTGTTTTTTGGTATTTTACATTTTTATTCCAGCCTTTCTTGACTTCATAAAGACATGATATGCCAATATCTGTGTCTCCTCCTCCTTTTACTCCTCCACCTCTTTTCTATATGTAGTTCCCATTTTCCATATGTTATTTTTGTATTCTGAGCATTTTGTCTGCTTTGGGACACCTTTTAAGGTGTTTTGTAATTGTTTTGTATGTGTTTGTGTTTGCCTGCCATTGTTTTCAATGGTGTTCAACGTTGTTCGCCGAACGTTCGACGAACATTCAACGAACTTGCCTCTTGTTCGACGAACCAAATGAACTGGAACACTATCGGGGTGGCTCAACACTACTCCTGATATATAGACATACATTTTTAATGTTTAAACTATGCTATATATACCTGGTATCTGGTGATACTGTACCCTCTCTGCCAGGAAGTCGTCCTCCTCTCACCACTCTAAGTGTATCATTGACACCTTGAACATTGTCCCACATGTGTGATTATTTCTTGCGGATCTTCTTGTTATATTGTGGTGTGATCCATCCTGAGCGTGTGACAGTCTGTGGGTTACTCCTGCAATTTAGATGTACATTTAAAAATTACCCCAGCACTAGTGTGCACAGCTCTACGCTGGTGATACATTACCCATTTACTGCTTTTTATATTCTGGTCTAATCCAAACTGACCAAGTTAGAGTTATTTTCTGACTGTGGAAATAAATACTGAGATTGACAACAATGACCCCCACACTGTGTACAGCTGTACTCTTCAGATCCATTACCGTTTTACAGCATTTTACTGTATATTGTGTTGTAATCCATACTGAGCCTGAGAGCGTCTGTGTCTGCCTCCTGAAATATCTATGGAGATTTAGAATGTTTAAACTATACTATGTATACCTGTTATCTGATGATACTGTACACTTTTTCTACTTTTTATTTTCTTGTCTAATCCATACTGAGCCTGTGAGCGTCTCTGTGTGACTGATGGTATATGTAGGGAGATTGACAATCATCCTTTGACTGTATAGAACTGTACATTTCTGATACAGTACCATATATATGATGTTATTTTGGGTTCATGTTCTGCAACATTTTGAAGTTTGGTGGAAGAGGCCGCGGACGTGTGCGTGGGGGGGCCAGCTGGTGCTGACGGTGATGGTGCATCTGCTGGTAGTGGCAAAAGCACAATAGCAGCTAAGGCAGAAGGTGTTGAGCCTGCATCATGGTCTGGCTCTGGAACGCCTGGAAGGCTACCTTTTCTGGGAGTAGGTTAATCGCTTTTAAAGCCGGAGCATCAGGAACTGGTTTTGGCTTACATTGCCGAAACAGACTCCAGCAAATATGCCCTCCTCTTCTGAAGTTTCAAAAAATTGCAAGCACTGAGTCGTCCAGTGCTGGCTCCGGGTCAGGAAGAACCCCTTTCCTTGTGTCCTTCACCCCCACCAAAAGTGAATGATGCAGCAGACTACACTTCATATTAGTCCATGTAGCTCTTTCTATCATACTATGCCTGGGTTATCAAGAATCTGACAAGGAGTGTGGGTGGCCAGCCAGGGCAGTTGGGTTAATTGGTACCGGGCCAGTGTCTCAGAGGGATGTATCACGTTGGTGGTGATGACCCGTTACGTGGCCCTGGGCGTCCATACAAAGGGGTGAATAACGTTTATAGGTGAATGATACGTGATGCCACCTGTGGTTGACCCGCGCTGCAGTGTCGCTTCTCTGGGACAGATGTTGTGGTGCAGCTAAGACGTAGAAGCCCTGCACAGGTAGGGCCGTAGTCGCAGGGCAGATGAAAGAGTTGGTAGATGGTGTCCAGTGCAGGATGTAGCAGAGCCGTGCGCCAGTCGCAGGAGAAAGATGACAGATACAGCCGTGCAGTTCCTTTACCTGTACTTGGTAAGTGCCGTCCAGGACCCAGAGTACAGATGAAGGAGTTGGTCAGCCTGGAAGCAAATTTGTGATTCTCTCTCTCTGCAGATAGGTAGTGTGGCCTCCGTTCTAGCGCTTATCTGAGGTATTCGCAGTACTGAGTCCACTGAAGTTCCCCCTGTTGACTCTCTTTTGGAACTTTCTCGTATGGCAGGCAGCCATAGGCTTTTCCTTCTGGCTCACACACGTCACTGCTGGGGCCACCGAGCCTTAGTTGGGAACAGAGCATTTACAGCTGCTACTTTCTCCGGTTTCTGCTGCAGGACCGTCAGTGTCCCTACAAACTCGGAGACCGGAATCCCGACCATGCGCTCCAGCTAGGAGTGAGCCTTAACTCTGCTCATCCTCCAGCTCCCCTTCTCACGTCCACACACTTCCCCTTCCCTTCACAGACTACCCTAACTTACCTCCTCCCGATCACAGAGAGCAGCTCCTCAGCAGTCAGGTTCAGAGCTCTCCCTGCTGGCCTGGAGTGGGAACTGTGTTGTGTGTTGGTTTAACTGCTAGAGAGATCCTTCGTTGCTCCCAAGCATGACATCACACTCCCTAGGAAGAAGGTAATGCCACTGTGGTGACTGTACTCCTGGGGGTGCCACCAGTGCACTGATGCCCAGCCACTGCTAGATGATTCTGCTGGTACATTGACCCAAACCACTACGTTCCCCTCACACTCTACACAGCCAGAATCTGACCCTGATGAAACTCAGGTTCCCCTTCCCGCATACTATACCACCTTACACGGTGACAAAGAGGAAGGTGCAGATGAAAGTGCAGGTTCCTTGAGCAGGTGGGGGGGCATACTCATGGGCGACAGCACTGGCACAGGGCTCCTCATAGTACGCAAAAGTGCCTCTGCCGGTGGGAGGGGGAGGGGGCCCGCCGGTGGGAGAGGGAGGGGGCCCACCCACCATCAGACACACCGCCGTACTATGAGGGGCCCTGTGCCAGTGCCATCGCCAACAAGTGGGCCCACCCTGCTTGCTCAGGATCACAGCACTTGCAAAGTTGAAATACTTACCTCTCCCTACTCCACTGTCGTGACGTCTTCCGCGTTTCCTGACAGTGACATTCTTGTCAGGGAGCGCGATGACATCACATCTGTACGCCCTCTGCCTAAACAGTCCAAGTGCAGTGAGATGGAAGACGGGGACTACGAGGAGTCCAGACTAGTACAGGGATTCCCTAGCGAGGAGACTTATTTAATTGTTTTCAATGTTGGGACAGCTATTTTTGGGGAGCACTATACTCTGGAGAATGATATATGAGGCCCACCATACACTGGAGCATTCCAAAGGTGGACATCAGACACTGGGGCAGCATTTACAGGGCCCGTTATGCACTGGAGCATTAGAAATGGGGCCCATTATATATGGAGCACTATTTGGGCCCATAACACAGTGGAGCTTCATCCATGGGGACCAACATATACTTTAGCATTATGTGGAGCTCATCATATACTGTTTCAAACATTATATGGGACCAATGATTCTGTGTGGAGAAATATATGGGCCTCATTACTCTGTATAGCGTACTATGCGGTGGCCATAATACTGTATGGAGCAATATACTGTCCGTTTTTGGAGCTATTGGATAATTTAAAATGGATATCAGTCATGAGATGTAAGAAGTGAAGTATTTTTCATTGTATTATACCGCTATTTCTCTGCCGTATCAGAGGATCATGAACTGTGGCATGTGTTAAAAGAGCCCAGTGACACTCTTTGGCCCAGGGCCCACGAAAATCTGGAGCCAGCCCTACCCCCCACAACTTTAGCCAAATAACCCCCAGTTTTCAATGCCTAACTATTATTATAAAGTAAATTAAGGTTGACAAGCTTAAGTAATAAGAATTGATGTTTTTGGCATTACAATGGGCACTGTAGGTATGTTTCCTGTCCTCCACTCCCTGCCGACCTTGGTTCCCCATTGACTTGCATTGGGTTTCGTGTTTCAGTTGGCCTAACTATTACTATAAAGTAAATTAAGGTTGACAAGCTTAAGTAACAAGAATTGATGTTTTTGGCATTAAAATGGGCACTTTAGGTGTGTTTCCTGCCCTCAACTCACTGCCGACTTTTCTTCCCCAGTGACTTGCATTGGGTTTCGTGTTTCAGTCGGCATTCCACTTTTCACGATAATCGGCCGATTTCGTTCAACAGACTTTTGAGAAAGTTGGGTTTTATGAAACCCGACTCGACCTGAAAAAAGGCAAAGTCGCTCACCTCTACCCGTTACTACTGGTGGCCTGCCATGGGTAAGGATATCTAGGAGTATGTCGCTGCTTGTCCTTCATGTGCCCATAACAAGACTGATAAACGCCTACCAGCCAGGAGGCTTCAGCCTCTTCCGATTCCGTCGGCTCCCTGGCAGCCCATCAAGATGGATTTCATCACGAATCTTCCCATCTTTTCTGGCTTTTCAGTGGTATGGGTTGTGGTGGACCGCTTCTCTAAGATGGCTCACTTCGTTCCGCTACCCTGTCTCCCGTCTGCTCCTGAACTTGTGGATCACTTCATTCAGCACTTCTTCTGTCTCCATGGATTTCCTCTCCACATCGTGTCCGATAGGGGTGTCCAGTTCACCTCTAAGTTCTGGCCGTTTTGCTCTACACACCTGATCATGTGGACTATAAATAGATCCCCTAACTGAGGTATTACCATCCCCCTGACGAAGGAGCTTTTCCGAAACGCGCGTCGGGGCGCGTTCTTTTTGGCACACCGCCTTCACCACTCCCTGGTTATTTATCCTTCAGGTAATCCATTGTCCTACATTGCGTTACATTTCCAGGACAGTCTTTGCTGCATGGGTGTCCCATTGCGGTGTGTATTTTTAGCTTATTATTTTGATTATTGTTTCAGCATTTGTCCTCCAGGCAGTGCATTGTGCTGTATAGTGCCGCATAGTTTGGGCACCTCTGTGTAAGCGCCTTATTAGTCGCTGCAAGGTGTATTAGGTCTGGTTTTTTGTGGCCCATTCTACTTATGTGGTACTGTTTAGCGCATGTGCTGTCTGTTCTATGGTTTTTGGCTATTCCTGGTTTATTCCTGCCATATAGCGCCTTTCAGGATAAGGTTTTTTATATAGCTACCTTTGGTGCACATTAATTAATTATATATAATTTTTTCATTATTTCTTTATGCACATAAAGGTAAATTTAGTTTTGGGTGTACATGAATCACTCTTTTATATGTATATATGCATGTATATATTAGTCTCTCACTAATTTTGGGTATATAAAAATATGCACATATAAATGAATTTATTTTTGGGTGCATATTAATCACTCTTTTGTAATGTATATATGTATACACTCACTGGCCACTTTATTAGGTACACCATGCTAGTAAGGGGTTGGACCCCCTTTTGCCTTCAGAACTGCCTCAATTCTTCGTGGCAGAGATTCAACAAGGTGCTGGAAGCATTCCTCAGAGATTTTGGACCATATTGACATGATGGCATCACACAGTTGGCGCAGATTTGTCGGCTGCACATCCCTGATGCGAATTTCCCGTTCCACCACATCCCAAAGATGCTCTATTGGATTGAGATCTGGTGACTGAGGAGGCCATTTGAGTACAGTAAACTCATTGTCATGTACAAGAAACCAATCTGAGATGATTCGAGCTTTATGACATGGCGCATTATCCTGCTGAAAGTAGCCATCAGATGTTGGGTACATTGTGGTCATAAAGGGATGGACATGGTCAGCAACAATACTCAGGTAGGCTGTGGCGTTGCAACGATGCTCAATTGGTACCAAGGGGCCCAAAGAGTGCCCAGAAAAAATTCCCCACACCATGACACCACCACCACCAGCCTGAACCGTTGATACAAGGCAGGATGGATCCATGCTTTCATGTTGTTTCCGCCAAATTCTGACCCTACCATCCGAATGTCGCAGCAGAAATCGAGACTCATCAGACCAGGCAACGTTTTTCCAATCTTCTACTGTCCAATTTCGATGAGCTTGTGCAAATTGTAGCCTCAGTTTCCTGTTCTTAGCTGAGAGGAGTGGTACCCAGTGTGGTCTTCTGCTGCTGTAGCCCATCTGCCTCAAAGTTCGACGCACTGTGCGTTCAGAGATGCTCTTCTGCCTACCTTGGTTGTAACGGGTGGCAATTTGAGTCACTGTTGCCTTTCTATCAGCTCGAACCAGTCTGCCCATTCTCCTCTGACCTCTGGCATCAACATGGCATTTCCGGCCACAGAACTGCCGCTCACTGGATTTTTTTTCTTTTTCGGACCATTCTCTGTAAGCCCTAGAGATGGTTGTGCGTGAAAATCCCAGTAGATCAGCAGTTTCTGAAATTCTCAGACCAGCCCTTCTGGCACCAACAATCATGCCACGTTCAAAGGCACTCAAATCACCTTTCTTCCCCATACTGATGCTCGGTTTGAACTGCAGGAGATTGTCTTGACCATGTCTACATGCCTAAATGCACTGAGTTGCCGCCATGTGATTGGCTGATTAGAAATTAAGTCTTAACACACAGTTGGACAGGTGTACCTAATAAAGTGGCCAGTGAGTGTATGTATATTAGTCTCTCACCAATTTTGGGTATATTTATATCACCTTTTTTGTGTTTTCATTTTATTATTTCTTATCTTTTTTTTTTGGTTTCATTGTGCCTACCATGTTTAAAGGTCACTATATATAGGGATTATTATATATGTCCCCTTTTTTCCATTCTACAAGTGGTGATATTATTATAAGTACAGACATTTAATTATTTATGTATTGTGCGGTTTTCTCTGCCATTTTTTACACATTTTTTTCATATATTGCTGTTGTTGTTTGGCCATAATTTTAATAAAGGCTTATTTTATACATATTTTGCCTCTATTTTAGTATTTATATATACATTCCCATTATTCTGGTTCTCTTTGATACATCAGTAGTTGGCTTTTCTCTCTTCTCTAAGTTCTGGAGAGCGGTCTATAAACTGGTAAAAATAGAACTGGATTTTTCTTCGGCATATTATCCCCAATCCAATGGGCAAGTGGAGAGGACCAATCAAATCCTGGCCGGATTCCTGCTCCACTTCATCAACGCACACCATGACGATTGGATAGAGTTACTGCCCTGGGATGAATTCTCCTACAACAACCAAGTAAGTGAATCTTCTGGAAAATCTCCCTTTCAGATTGTGATTGGACTCCAACCTGGAATTCCTCTTCCTATCTCTGGATCATCTGGCGTTCCAGCAGCCAATACCTTTACCGAAGATTTCTCGAAAGTTTGGAGAGATACCAAGACTGCTTTGGAGCGAGCCTCTCAACGTATGAAAAGGCATGCAGAAAAAAGACACCTGGATGCTCCCACCTTTCGCCCCAGAGATAAGATATGGCTCTCCTCCAAGTACATCCGTCTGAGGTTCACTAATCTCTAGTCATTATTAGTGTTGAGCACAAATGCTTGCTACTCAAGTTTGCATTGAATGCTTGGGTATGCACTGAGTATTGTGGGTTCTCAAATGATTGAATAACATGCTCAAGTCCCTGTCCCACAGGCTGTTAAACATTCTGAGATTGCCTGTGTATGGTAATGTAAGGCAATCCCTGCATTTTTTTTGGCTGTCTAATAACCACAAAATATGCGAGGCAGAGAGTCAAGCATGCCACTCGAGTACCTGTAACACTTAGTGCATATTCGAGCACCCAGATGCAAACTTGAGTAGGGATCACTTGCGCTTAACACAAGTCATCATACGATCATTTTTGTTTTAACTTTTGAAAAAACCCTAAGCATGAACTCAATGCTAACCCTAAGAATAAACTCAACCCTAAGCCCAGCACCAACCCTAATCCCATCCTCAACCCTAAGACAAACCCTAACCCTAAGCCCAACCCTAAGACAAAACCTAAAAATAATCCCATCACTACCCTACCCCAAACTCTAGCCCTATAAGCTGAGTTTAATCCTAAACCCAACCCTAAATGCAAAGAATAAAATAAATAAAAGTGATAAAATAAAAAAATCTGACTAAGGGAATGACACAGGGGGTTGATGACACTGCTGATCAAGTGTTTGATCACTGTTATAGGGTCTATCACAGTGATTGAATGGAACCAATAGGAATAAAAACAGCTTTTGCCGGGTGCTGGTCGACAAATCTATGCAAGTGCACTGTGTATGTGCCAGGGGCCGGAGTAGGAGGGTCCGGGAATGGTGGAGGTACCTGGGGGCTTAGGGACATCATTACTTTCTCCTCTGACATATAAAACATGTCAGAAGAGAAAGAAATTATTTTAATAGGGAGCACATTTTTTTATGTGATTGCAGTTATTCATTGAATAATGGAGTTCACATGATTAAGGACCAGAAAATCTGGCCCTGATTGTGTTCTGCAAGGTCTCAGCTACCGCCAATTGCTGAAACCCTTGAGACTAGTGTTGAGCATTCCGATACCACAAGTATCGGGTATCGGCCGATACTTGCTGTATCGGAATTCCGATACCGACTTCCGATATTTTTTCAATATCGGAAGTCGGCATCGGAATCGGAAGTTCAAAGTTGATTGACAGCCTGACGTCATCATGATGCGCGGTGTGTGCGCATCATGATGCGCCGTCATTTCGGGCCTTCCGGGGGTCTCTGCCGGCCTGCCGGGGGGCTGTGCCGGCCTGCCGGGGGGCTGTGTGGACTGCCCGGGGTCTGTACCGGCCTGCCGTGGGGCTGTGCCGGCCTGCCGGTGGTCTGTGCACCCTGTGGGGGTCTGTACCGGCCTGCCGGGGGGCTGTGCCGGCCTGCCGGTGGTCTGTGCACCCTGTGGGGGTCTGTACCGGCCTGCCGGGGGGCTGTGCCGGCCTGCCGGTGGTCTGTGCACCCTGTGGGGGTCTGTGCCGGCCTGCCGGGGGGCTGTGCCGGCCTGCCGGGGGGGCTGTGCTGATGTCCGGGGGTCTGTGCAAGCATCGTCCGATGGGACTACAAGTCCCATCTGGCGATGCCTGCTACCATGACAGTGATTGACACATTAGCCAATGATGGGACAGTAGTAGTCCCATCATCCGGCTAATGTGTTAAATGTTAAAAAAAAAAAAAAAAAAAAAAAAAAAAAACATACTACATACATACTACATGCATGCTACATACATACTACATGCTACATACATACTACATACATACTACATACATACTACATATATACTACATGCATGCTACATACATACTGCATACTACATACATACTACATACATACTACATACATACATGCTACATACATACTACATATATACTACATGCATGCTACATACATACTGCATGCTACATACATACTACATACATACTACATGCATGCTACATACATACTACATACTGCATATATACTACATGCATGCTACATACATACTACATGCTACATACATACTACATACATACTACATACATACTACATGCTACATACATACTACATGTATGCTACATACATACTACATATATACTACATGCATGCTACATACATACTACATGCTACATACATACCACATATATACTACATACATACTACATGCATGCTACATGCTACATACATACCACATACATACTACATACATACTACATACATACTACATACTACATACATACTACATATATACTACATGCATGCTACATACATACTGCATGCTACATGCATGCTACATACATACTACATACATACTACATGCTACATACATACCACATATATACTACATACATACTACATACAATACATTCATACAATACATACATAGACATACAGTACATATAACATAGAGTAACATACTTACCAATACTTGTCACATTGTTCCCCGAAGCCATTGTCTTTTACGGAATAAATATTAACATAACAAACCACAAAAATACTCACCCACGATCCGAAGCAGTCCACGAGTGTGTCCCACGACGATCTTGGGTAGAGAACTGCAGCATCAGCTGTTGCTGCCGTTCTCTACGGGCTGCAGGAATCCAATGACGGAAGGTAGGTATCCTTCCGCACTGTATTCCTCCGCCACTTAAAAAAAAAAAAAGTCCCTAGTCTCACTTTATGCCATTGCTGCGTGGGAATTTCCCACACAGCAATGGCATAAAGTGAGACTAGGGACTCGGATCGTGGGTGAGTATTTTTGTGGTTTGTTATGTTAATATTTATTCCGTAAAAGACAATGGCTTCGGGGAACAATGTGACAAGTATTGGTAAGTATGTTACTCTATGTTATATGTACTGTATGTCTATGTATGTATTGTATGAATGTATTGTATGTAGTATGTATGTAGTATATATGTGGTATGTATGTAGCATGTAGTATGTATGTAGTATGTATGTAACATGCATGTAGTATATATGTAGTATGTACGTAGCATGTAGTATGTATGTAGCATGCATGTAGCATGCAGTATGTATGTAGCATGCGTGTAGTATATATGTAGTATGTACGTAGCATGTAGTATGTATGTAGCATGCATGTAGCATGTAGTATGTATGTAGCATGCATGTAGTATATATGTAGTATGTATGTAGCATATATGTAGTATGTATGTAGTATGTATGTAGCATGCATGTAGTATATATGTAGTATGTATGTAGCATATATGTAGTATGTATGTAGCATGTAGTATATATGTAGTATGCATGTTGCATGCATGTAGTATATATGTAGTATGTATGTTGCATGTAGTATATATGTAGTATGTATGTTGCATGTAGTATATATGTAGTATGAATGTAGCATGTATGTAGTATGTAGTATGAATGTAGCATGTATGTAGTATGCATGTTGTATGTATGTAGCATGTAATTTTTTTTTTTTTTGTACATTCAACACATTAGCCGGATGATGGGACTACTACTGTCCCATCATTGGCTAATGTGTCAATCACTGTCATGGTAGCAGGCATCGCCCGATGGGACTTGTAGTCCCATCGGACGATGCCTGCACAGACCCCCGAAGCCTGCACAGCCCACCGGAGCCTGCACAGCCCCCCTGGCAGGCCGGCACAGCCCCCCGGCAGGCCGGCACAGCCCCCCGGAGCCTGCACAGCCCCCCGGCAGGCCGGCACAGCCCACCGGAGCCTGCACAGCCCCCCTGGCAGGCCGGCACAGCCCCCCGGCAGGCCGGCACAGACCACCGGAGCCTGCACAGACCCCCTGGCAGGCCGGCACAGCCCCCCGAAAGGCCCGTACAGACCCCAGAGAGGCTGTACAAGGGAAAAACAGGATTTTTCTTATTCCGATACCGGAAGTCCCATAGACTTGAATGGGACTTCCGGTATCGGAATCGGCGATACCGATACTTTTTTTTAATATCGGCCGATCCATTCCGATCCGATACTTTGAAGTATCGGACGGTATCGCTCAACTCTACTTGAGACTTCAGACTGTGGAGAGCACTGTACCCATTTTAAAATGGTGATGAGGGAGTAAGACCCCTTTGCTGCTGACATTTTAATGTGTTTTGGCATTTTTTAAGGGGTTTAGCAGACTATTTATTTACTGATGTTTTTTTAAGAGCATTATTATGGCCCACACCTTCTATGACATCAGTCTCTCTGCACCTTGTCAGTTATATGTGGCAGGCTGTAAGTAAGGGAATGGTTTTCAGTTTTGTATGTGGTTTCCAGCCTCTGAATATAATAGCTCCATGTCTTGTATAGTAGGGATCAAGGCAATATGATGTTTCAAATCAACTATAGCGTTCCCAATATCAGAATCCCCTTTGGCTGGAGAGAGATTAAATTCTCCTGTGAAGCAAGCACTGCTGAGTATGGTGGCTTTGGTGAGGGTACAGGGAGACTTATGGAACTGTTTTCTTGTGAGACTGACATTAAGAGAGAACAAGTTGATGCAAGACTTACAGGCTTGAGATGTCTGGCTTCATAAGGGTTAAGACTGCTTCTTGTTCCACGTTGAAGTGAGACAGTAATGGCGCTGGGTGTGTGGCGTGAAGAGGAACCCTTAGATTAGAAGCACTGCAAAACAAAAGTGCTGACAGAGGTGTAGGACCTCAGATTAACCTTTGATTTCTTGTCTTTCTTTTCCATAATGGACAACATGCTGGAGGCGGTAAATTGCTTATAATTCCCCAAGGAACATGGTCTGAAGAGAGAGATCTCAGTGTGTGCATCTTCTCAGTGCCACGCCCAGGCCACGTTCCCCTGGAACTGAAAATTGTTCATGTTCACCAGGACCTAAAATTTTTTATCAATTTCAACTCGAAGTCAACTCACAGTGAATTAATCATCTCTAAAACACGCTAAACTTGAAAAAAAATGTCTGCTGTTTTCTTTCATTTTGGCTCCAATCCAAATAAAATAATAATTATTTTTTGTCTTTTTGATACAGTATCATAGCAAGCTTGACCTTAAAAAATGCTGCATATTTTTGTGATATATCAATAAATAAGTACATTATTGCTTTTGATTTACTGTTACATTACTTTATTTTTTTTATTATGCATGCAATTATTTAAGTCATGTAAATTTACTGATCTTTTTTCTTCCTTTGCTGTAATTTTCATTTATTTCTGAAAATCTAAAAAATGGACTATTAAAATATCCAAGCAATGTTGTGTTAATTAGAACATTCTCCTAGTTATTTTGATTAAATCAACTTGGCTGACCTGTTTTAAGCTGTAATAATTATTGTCCACGAGCTAGAGAGAATATATAGATGTGGTTTTGTTATCCCTGAAATAAATCTTACTGTAGTTTGCCAATATTTATCGGGTATTATAAATAGATAACTGAAAACCAATGATACAAATAAAACTATAATTTGCCATGTGATGGATGCAAAGAATTGACAAAATTTAAATCATTTTATATAGTACCAAATGCTTATCTTGAAGCTGTTGGGCTCCAGTGCTTAATCTGTAAGAGGAACACACCCATCCAACAAGTGCAATTTATAACACTGATGGAAGATATCTTCTTTATCCCTCATCTGGCTTCTTGTGGATTTTCTGTTTTAAAAACAATTTATTAAGCTTGTTCTTACAGCTTTCATGTCTATGAAATATATCTAAAATAATGAAATGAAAATGAATGCATACTTACTTTTCTATGCTTTAAGCATGTCTGCCTGTATTAAAAGGGTATCATGGATGACAGTATTTGGTGAACAATTATCAGAGGTGAATGAAAAAAAAAAACTTTTCTTGGACCTAATAGTAATGATGACTGGGACATGTTGCGATATCAATTTGGAGTAAAATGGGCTGAAATTTGCAGTTTCCCACAAATTCGAACACTATGCGATTCAATTTATGAGAATGGGCCAGGTGCTATTTCAAACACTTCTGAAGACTCAGAGAGTGGGCTATTGGAGTCAGGCATGGCCGGGCTGTCTTCCTCATAATAACATGCAGCAATTATTTCACGGTGTAGCACAGCCAATCACGGGGAATATGACAGCCAATGGACCACCAAGAAATGTGTAGCTGAGAGGGTTGTGCAGTGGTTACCACAGGAGCAGCAAGGTAGAGAATTAAGACAGGTCAGGTAAGGAGATGTGTGGTAGTTTAAGGCTAGCAATGGCAGCCCTGGCAACTGCAGTATTACAGTATAGATATCATGATAGACTGAGAGAAAATGCCAGGAGTATAGTCCATCAGCAATGGCGGAAGCAGAACTGTGTGGAAGATAGTCAATGGACAGTAAGATAGATAAAAAAGTGGTGTAGCTGATTTAAATATTAGCATCAGCCAGCATTGCATAATGACTGTAGTAGTCCATGCCTGTTTGAATTGACAAATATTAATCATCAAGCCTTTCATAAATGAACTATTTTTTTATCTAGTGACTAGAGTTGAGCGAAACGGTTGGGTCAAATTCATAAGTCGCCGACTTTCGCTGAAGTCGGGTTTCATGAAACGAAACCCGACCATAGCTTGAGGTCGGCCACGAGGTCAGCGACCAGAGCGCCAAAGTCGCGTTTCAAATGATGCTTCCAGCGCCCTTTTTCAGCCAATGATGGAGGACGCACACTGTGGGCAACGCGATGACATGGGCATCGGTCACCACCATCTTTGAGAAGGGAATGCAAGTGATTGGCTTGCTTTGTGTGGCTTCACAGGGGCTATAAAAGGGCGTGCTCGCTGACCGCCATCTTACTTCTGCCGATCTTAGCATTAGGGAGAGGTTGCAGCTGGTGATTCTGAATTAGGGAGAGTGTTAGACAGGGAAGAAGAACAAAAAAACTGCTTCTGCTGTTAGCGATTTCCACTGTACAACACAACAGTTTGTGTGCAGTGACAGGGGAGGCTATATTTTTGTGCATCAGCTCTGTTTTTAGGCTGCCTTATAAGGCTCCCTGATAGCTGCATTGCTGTTTGCACACTGCTGTGCAAACTGCTTTTTTAAAAGCAAAAATACTTTTCTTCCTCTTTTCTGCACAGTTACCAAGCGTTCATTTTTCCACACTTTTGTGTGCAGCAGTCCTGCTTATTAGGCTGCCTGCTGCCATACTTGGACTGAGAGCATCATTGTCAGCCTCCTAAAATGTCTAGGGAGCTTCCAATTCTCCCCAATACTATATACACACCTTGTACCTGGTCATACACCTGCCTATTTCAGTCTGTTAAATTGAGGTGTAATCTATAGTGGGCCTGAGATAATAGTTCAGCCTCCTAAAATCTCTAGGGAGCTTCCAATTCTCCCCAATGCTATATACACCTTGCACCTTGTTTTACAGTACCATATAGCTGATGGTATTTTGGGTACATTTTTTCAAAAATGAGGAAGTATGGTGGAAGAGGCCGTGGAAGTGGGCGGGGGTTGCCAGCTGGTACTGATGGTGGTGGTGGTTAGAGTTGAGCGAAACGGGTCGAAAAAATTCAAAAGTCGCGGACTTTTGGCAAAGTCGGGTTTCATGAAACGAAACCCGACCCTAGGATGAGGTCGGCCACGAGGTCGGCGACTTACGCGCCAAAGTCGCGTTTCAAAAGTTTGTTTTGCGCTCTTTTTCAGCCAATCAGGATCCACGGACACTGTGGGCAACGTGATGACCTAGGCACGGGTCACCACCATCTTTCAGAAGGGCATGCAAGTGATTGGCTTGCTTTGGTGGGCGTCACAGGGGGTATAAAAGGGCGTGCACGCCGACCGCCATCTTACTTCTGCCGATCTTAGTATAGGGAGAGGTTGCTGCTGATTCTGTAGGGAGAGCGTTAGGCAGGGAAGAAGACAAAAAAACTGCTTCTGCTGCTAGCGATTTGGCCTGCACAACACACAAGTCACTGTGTGTGCAGTGCAAGGGGAGGCTATATTGTGGTGTATCAGTGGTGTTGGTTGTTGGGCTGCCTTTTAAGGCTTCCTGACACGCTGGCATTGCTGTTTACCCACTGCTCCGCAAACTGCTTTTTTAAAAGCAATCCAATCTCCCTTATCCTCTAGTCACTTTTGTCACATCTGTGCCATCGAGCGTGTCACATAGCGCTCAGATATCAGTGGGCCTCACACAATCCACAAGTGTCCAGTGTCCAAAAGTGTGCGCAGAGATTCAAAATCTCCATTATCCTCTCGTCACTTTGGTCACAGGCAGCTGTGCCATCGAGCGTGTCACATAGTGCTCAGATATCAGTGGGCCTCACACAATCCACAAGTGTCCAGTGTCCAAAAGTGTGCGCAGAGATTCAAAATCTCCATTATCCTCTCGTCACTTTGGTCACAGGCAGCTGTGCCATCGAGCATGTCACATAGCGCTCAGATATCAGTGGGCCTCACACAATCCACAAGTGTCCAGTGTCCAAAAGTGTGCGCAGAGATTCAAAATCTCTATTATCCTCTTGTCACTTTTGTCACAGGCAGCTGTGCCATCGAGCCTTTCACATAGCGCTCAGATATCAGTGGGCCTCACACAATCCACAAGTGTCCAGTGTCCAAAAGTGTGCGCAGAGATTCAAAATCTCCATTATCCTCTCGTCACTTTGGTCACAGCTGTGCCATCGAGCCTGTCACATAGCGCTCAGATATCAGTGGGCCTCACACAATCCACAAGTGTCCAGTGTCCAAAAGTGTGTGCAGAGATTCAAAATCTCCATTATCCTCTCGTCACTTTGGTCACAGCTGTGCCATCGAGCCTGTCACATAGCGCTCAGATATCAGTGGGCCTCACACAATCCACAAGTGTCCAGTGTCCAAAAGTGTGCGCAGAGATTCAAAATCTCCATTATCCTCTCGTCACTTTTGTCACAGGCAGCTGTGCCATCGAGCCTGTCACATAGCGCTCAGATATCAGTGGGCCTCACACAATCCACAAGTGTCCAGTGTCCAAAAGTGTGCGCAGAGATTCAAAATCTCCAGTATCCTCTCGTCACTTTGGTCACAGGCAGCTGTGCCTTCGAGCATGTCACATAGCGCTCAGATATCAGTGGACCTCACACAATCCACAAGTGTCCAGTGTCCAAAAGTGTGCGCAGAGATTCAAAATCTCCATTATCCTCTCGTCACTTTGGTCAAAGGCAGCTGTGCCATCGAGCGTGTCACATAGCGCTCAGTTATCAGTGGGCCTCACACAATCCACAAGTGTCCAGTGTCCAAAAGTGTGCGCAGAGATTCAAAATCTCCATTATCCTCTCGTCACTTTTGTCACAGGCAGCTGTGCCATCGAGCCTGTCACATAGCGCTCAGATATCAGTGGGCCTCACACAATCCAAAAGTGTCCACTGTCCACAAGTGTGTGCAGAAATTCTAAATCTCCCCTGTCCTATAGACACCTTGTACCTTGTTTTACATTACTATATAGTTTGTTGGATTTTGTCTACATTTCTACCAAAAATGAGGAAGGCTGGTGGAAGAGGCCGTGGAATTGGGCGGGGGTTGGCAGCTGGTAATGATGGTGTTGGTGGTGGATCTGATGGTAGTGGCAAGAGCAAAATAGGACCAAATGCAGGAGGTGCTGACCCTGCGTCATCGTCTGGCTACATAAGGCCTCGAACGCTTAGTTTTCTAGGAGTTGGCAAACCGCTTTTAAAGGCAGAGCATCAGGAAAAAGTTTTGTCTTACATTGCTGACTCAGCCTCCAGCTCTATCGCCTCCTCTTCTTCAGTTGTAAAAAGTAAAAGCACTGAGTCGTCATTGGAGGCTCATGTTCATGAACCACACCTTTCCTTGTGTCCTTCATCCCAACCAAGATTGAAGGATGACGCAGGCCATACTACTGATTACTCCATGGAGCTGTTTTCACATACCATGCCTGGATTATCAAGTGAAATGGTGAATTACCCAGGCCAAGATGAATCTGACATGGAGTGCACTGATGCACAGCCGCTGATGGATGATTCTGCTGGTACATTCACTCAGAGCATTACATTGTCCTCGCAGTGTACAGAGCCAGATTCTGACCCTGATGAGACTCAGGTGCCCCTTCCCGCACACTATACCACCATACACGGTGACACAGAGGAAGGTGCACATGACATAGAAGAGGAGGTGATGGATGACCCAGTTGTTGACCCAGATTGGCATCCATTGGGGGAAGAGGGTGCTGCTTCCAATAGCTCAGATGAGGAGCATCCACAGCAGACATCGACATCGCAACAGCTGTTATCTGGCACTCCAAAGACAGGTTCCAAACATCAAAAGAGTTGCTGGACAGCTTGTCCAGAGGGTCAAAAGATCACAGCGTGCTAGGCCGCAAAATGTCTGCCAAAGTAGGAAGAGTGCTGTGTGGCACTTTTTTGAACAAAATCCTCATGATCAGGCCAAGGTTATCTGTAAGAAGTGCGCAAAGACCTTTAGCCGAGGGAAAAATCTGAAAAATTTGAATACCAGTTGCATGCTTAGACATTTAACCAGCATGCACTTGCAAGCGTGGATACAACACCAAACCTCAAGTGCCACATGTGCAACTGATCACAACGAAGGTAGTCAGCAATGCTACATTGTTTCCCCCACTGTAAGCCCACCGGTTAGCACAGCAGCAAATGTTGAGGTGTCGTTGCAAGACCACAGCAGTCAGGGAATCCCACTGTTATATCAACGAAAGACTGATTCTAGGCCATCAGAAAGAACACCAACTCCATCACCATCATCAACCCTCTCTCAGTCCGCCCTGTCCACTGCTACTTCCACCATATGCAGCTCTCAAGTCCAGCTCACCCTCCCAAACACTATGAGTAGGTCAAGAAAGTACTCAGTCTCTCATCCGCGTACACTGGGTTTGAACGCCCACATTGCCAAACTAATCTCGTTTGAGATGATGCCCTTTCGGTTGGTGGAAAGCAAAGCTTTCCGCTAACTCATGGCCTATGCAGTACCACGCTATGACCTACCCAGTCGCCACTTCTTCTCTCGCAAAGCCATCCCAGCCCTCCACCATCATGTGAAAGACCGCATTGTCCATGCACTCAAGCAGTCAGTGAGCGGAAAGGTGCACCTCACAACTGATGCATGGTCCAGTCGGCATGGCCAGGGCCGTTACGTGTCCATCACTGCGCACTGGTTTAATGTGGTTGATGCAGGTTCCACAGGGGACAGCGGTGGTGGGACAGTGCTGCCTAGCCCACGGTATAGGAAACAGTTGGCTGTAGGCGTTCGACCCTCCTCCTCCTCCTCCTCCTCCTCCAGAAGCGAAAGCTCGTCCACAGAGTGCAGTCGTACGAGCACTCCATCTGCAGCTGCCACTGTTGCACACGATGTGTCCCCCTATCGAGCAGCTAGTGGAAAGCGTCAGCAGGCTGTGTTGCAGATGATGTGTTTGGGCGACAGACACACCGCCGAGGTGCTGGCCGAGTACTTGAAGCGACAAACTGAGTCATGGCTGGGCAGTGTACATCTTGAGGCAGGCAAGGTAGTTAGTGATAACGGCCGTAATTTTGTGGCAGCCATAGCCCTTTCAAAACTCAGCCACATACCTTGCTTGGCTCACACCTTGAACCTGGTGGTGCAGTGCTTCCTCAAAAATTATCCGGAGTTAACAGCCCTGCTCCAGAAGGTGCGAAGACTGTGCGCGCACATCCGCCGGTCGCCTGTACACGCCGTTTGTATGCAGAAGCTGCAGCGATTGCTCCACCTTCCCAACCAGCACCTCATTATCGACATTGCAACAAGGTGGAACTCCACCCTGCACATGGTGGAGCGGCTGTGCGAGCAGAGGCAGGCCATAATGCATTTGTGGGAGGATACACGGCCAGGCACTTTGAGAGCAGACATGGAGTTGACAGGCGTGCAGTGGTCGAAGCTGAAAGACCTTTGTAAAGTCCTTCAGTGTTTTGAGGAATGCACACGGCTGGTAAGCGCAGACAACGCCATCCTAAGCATGAGCATCCCACTTATGCGTCTGCTCATGCAAACTTTGACGCACCTTAAGGAGCAGGCGTCTGCAGCCAATGTTGATGAGGAGGAAGAGGAGGAGGGAATCCTTGATGACATTCAGCCATTGTCTGCTCAAGGACCTCTCCTGGACGAGGTGGAGGAAGAAGAGGAGGAGGAGGATGATGATGGGGATGATTACTTAGGGGAGGAGGATGCATCTCGTGGGGCAAGTGAAAATGTTGGTGTGGCAAGGTCTGGTACAGGGTTTGTGCGTGACTGGAGGGATGTGGATTTGCCAGAAAGTGCTCCTCCACCCAGCACTCGCAGTGCATCATTGACACCGGGAACATTGGCCCACATGTCAGATTATGCCTTGCGGATCCTAAAAAGGGACCCCCGCATTGCCAAAATGATGAACGATGATGACTACTGGTTGGCCAGCATCCTGGATCCACGCTATAAAGGCAAATTACAAAACATCATGCCACAGGAGAACCTTAGAATCATAGAATCGTAGAGTTGGAAGGGACCTCCTGGGCCATCTGGTCCAACCCCCTGCTCAAAGCAGGATTCGCTAAATCATCCCAGTCAGATGTCTGTCCAGCCTCTGTTTGAAGACTTCCATTGAAGGAGAACTCACCACTTCTCGTGGCAGCCTGTTCCACTCATTGATCACTCTAACTGTCAAAAAGTTTTTTCTAATATCTAATCTGTGTCTCTTCCCATTCAGTTTCATCCCATTGCTTCTAGTCTTTCCTTGTGCAAATGAGAATAAAGTTGATCCTTCTACAAAGTGACAGCCCTTTAGATATTTGTAGACAGCTATTAAGTCTCCTCTCAGTCTTCTCTTTTGCAAACTAAACATTCCCAAATCCTGCAACCTTTCCTCATAAGACAGGGTTTGCAGACCGGTCACCATTCTGGTCGCTCTTTTCTGAACTTGCTCCAGTTTGTTGATGTCTTTTTTAAAATGTGGTGCCCAAAACTGGACACAATAAACTTGACCTAATATTGGCTAATAAACAAGCAACTCTGGTAAATCGGTTGCTTGAGGCATTCCCAGCACACAGCAGCGGTGATGGTTCTCACACGAGCCGTACAGGCCGGGGGCAGCTTGGCAGAGGTGTTCGTGGTGCACACAGCAGAAGTGGCGTTGGAGACAGGGGTTTCATGACAATGTTGTGGACTGATTTTTCAAATACCGCTCACACAACTGGTAATACTGCATCGATGGAAAGTGACAGGAGACAGCAGTTGTCAACTATGGTTACAAACTACTTTTCCTCCCATATCGATGTTCTCCCACACAGGTCATTCCCCTTTGACTATTGGGCCGCTAAACTGGACACCTGGCCTGAATTGGCCCAATATGCCTTACAGGAGCTCGCTTGCCCAGCTGCAAGTGTGCTATCGGAAAGAGTCTTCAGTGCAGCTGGATCAATCCTGACAGAAAAAAGGACCCGTCTGTCAACCCAAAATGTGGATGATCTATCCTTCATTAAAATGAACCACGCATGGGTTTCCAAGGATTTTGTCCCACCTTCCCCTGATGACACATAGGGTGACAGAAAAATGGCTTGCTTTGGTCCACCTCTTCCTGGTACTTCACCTATTTTGCCTTTTGCATCAGCTGAATGTTCAACATCAACATATGCCACTTTCTAAAACTCCCTAACTGTGCTGCCTCCCCCCCCCATGGCCGGGGTCACCACCTACCGCACGACACCGTGCGAGTGCCGTTGCCCTGGACAGGTGGGTAGGCCGACTCTTGGGCGCGGGCACTGGCACAGGGTCCCTCATAGTGCAATCAAGTGTCTCTGACGGTGGTGGTGCACACCCGCCGTCAAACACACCGCTGTACTATGAGGGGCCCAGTGCCAGTACCGACGCCCATGAGTGGGCCCCCCTTGCTTGGGCAGGGCCCCAGCATTTGCAATCTTTACCTCTCCCTGCTCCTCCGCTGTGTAATCTGGGCCGTCAAATCCATACTGTGCCTGACACCGTCTGAGCCTGCCTCCTGAGACATATATTTTGAATGTGTACGCTATCCATACATGTTATCCAGGGATACGGTACCCTTTCTAACCTTTGTGCAATCACGTGCAATCCATACTGGGCCTAACACCGTCTGAGCCTGCCTCATGCTGTATAGACATATATTTTGAATGTGTACGCTATCCATACATGTTATCCGGGGATACGGTACCCTTTCTAACCTTTGTGCAATCACGTGCAATCCATACTGGGCCTAACACCGTCTGAGCCTGCCTCATGCTGTATAGACATATATTTTGAATGTGTACGCTATCCATACATGTTATCCAGGGATACGGTACCCTTTCTAACCTTTGTGCAATCACGTGCAATCCATACTGGGCCTAACACCGTCTGAGCCTGCCTCATGCTGTATAGACATATATTTTGAATGTGTACGCTATCCATACATGTTTTCCAGGGATACGGTACCCTTTCTAACCTTTGTGCAATCACGTGCAATCCATACTGTGCCTGACACCGTCTGAGCCTGCCTCCTGAGACATATATTTTGAATGTGTACGCTATCCATACATGTTATCCAGGGATACGGTACCCTTTCTAACCTTTGTGCAATCACGTGCAATCCATACTGGGCCTGACACCGTCTGAGCCTGCCTCCTGAGACATATATTTTGAATGTGTATGCTATCCATACATGTTATCCAGGGATACGGTACCCTTTCTAACCTTTGTGCAATCACGTGCAATCCATACTGGGCCTAACACCGTCTGAGCCTGCCTCATGCTGTATAGACATATATTTTGAATGTGTACGCTATCCATACATGTTATCCGTGGATACGGTACCCTTTCTAACCTTTGTGCAATCACGTGCAATCCAAACTGGGCCTAACACCATCTGAGCCTGCCTCATGCTGTATAGACATATATTTTGAATGTGTACGCTATCCATACATGTTATCCAGGGATACGGTACCCTTTCTAACCTTTGTGCAATCACGTGCAATCCATACTGGGCCTAACACCGTCTGAGCCTGCCTCATGCTGTATAGACATATATTTTGAATGTGTACGCTATCCATACATGTTATCCGGGGATACGGTACCATTTCTAACCTTTGTGCAATCACGTGCAATCCATACTGAGCCTAACACCGTCTGAGCCTGCCTCATGCTGTATAGACATATATTTTGAATGTGTACGCTATCCATACATGTTATCCGGGGATACGGTACCCTTTCTAACCTTTGTGCAATCACGTGCAATCCATACTGGGCCTAACACCGTCTGAGCCTGCCTCATGCTGTATAGACATATATTTTGAATGTGTACGCTATCCATACATGTTATCCGGGGATACGGTACCCTTTCTAACCTTTGTGCAATCACGTGCAATCCATACTGGGCCTAACACCGTCTGAGCCTGCCTCATGCTGTATAGACATATATTTTGAATGTGTACACTATCCATACATGTTATCCAGGGATACGGTACCCTTTCTAACCTTTGTGCAATCACGTGCAATCCATATTGGGCGTGAGAATGGCTGGCGAGCTGTTAAGCAAGCTACAGCACCTCTCCAGACAAGTACAGGGATTCCCTAGCGAGGAGACTTATTTGATTGTTTTCAATGTTGGGACAGCAATTTTTGGGGAGCACTATACTCTGGAAAATGATAGATGGGGCCCACCATACACTGGAACATTCCAAAGGTGGACATCAGACACTGGAGCAGCATTTACAGGGCCCATTATACACTAGAGCATTAGAAATGGGGCCCATTATGTTTGGAGCATTATTTGGGCCCATAAGACAGTGGAGCTTCATCCATGGGGACCAACATATACTGTAGCATTATGTGGAGCTCATCATATACTGTTTCAAACATTATATGGGACCAATGATTCTGTATGGAGAAATAGATGGGCCTCGTCATGAGATGTAAAAAGTGAGGTATTTTTCATTGTACTATACCGCTATTTATCTACCGTATCGGAGCATGATGAGTTGCGGTATGTGTTAATGGGGCGCTCTTTCGCCCAGGGCACATGAAAACCTGCAGCCAGCCCTCCCCCCCCACAACTTTAGCCAAATAACCCCCATTTTTCAGTGCGTAACTTGTATTATGAAGTTAATTAAGGTTGACAAGCTTAAGTAAGAAGAATTGATGCTTTTGGCATTCAAATGGGCACTGTAGGTGTGTTTCCTGTCCTCCTCTCACTGTCGACTTTTATTCCCCATTGACTTACATTGGGTTTCGTGTTTCGGGACGACCCCGACTTTTCCCTATAATCGGACGATCTTGCTCGACCCGACTTTTGGAAAAGTCGGGTTTCACGAAACGAAACGCGACCCTAAAAAAACAAAAGTCGCTCAACTCTAGTGGTGGTGCATCGGCTGGTAGTGGCAAAAGCACAATAGCACCAAAAGGCTGGAGGTGTTGAGCCTGCATCATCATCTGGCTCCACAAGGCCTCGAAGGCTCCCTTTTTTGGGAGTAGGTAAACCGCTTTTAAAACAGGAGCTTCAGGAACAAGTTTTGGCTTACATTGCTGACACAGCCTCCAGCTCTATCGCCTCCTCTTCTGAAGTTTCAAAAAATAAAAGCACTGAGTCATCAGTGGAGGCTCCTGGTCAGGAACAACACCTTTGCTTGTGTCCTTCACCCCTACCAAAAGTGAAGGATGCGGTAGGCCACACTACAGATTACTCCATGGAGCTCTTTTCACATACCATGCCTGGGTTATCAAGTCAAATCGTTAATTCCCCAATCCAAGATGAATCTGACATGGAGTGCACTGATGCACAGCCACTGCTAGATTTTTCTGCTGGTACTTTAACTCAGAGCACTACAATGTCCTCGCATTGTACTGAGCTAGAATCTGACCCTGATGAAACTCAGGTGCCCCTTCCCGCATACTATACCACCTTACACAGTGACACAGAGAAAGATGCACATGAAATTGAAGAGGAGGTGATGGATGACCTAGTTGTTGACCCAGATTGGCATCCATTGGGGGAAGAGGGTGCCACTGCAAATAGCTCAGAAGAGGAGGAGGATCCGCAGCAGGCATCGACATCACAACAGCTGTTATCTTGCAGGCCCGTAGCAGTCCAAAGACGGTTTACAAAAACCAAGAGAGTTGCGCGACAGCTTGGCAGATGGTCAAATTAGCACACCGTGCAAGGCCTCAAAATGTCTTCCATAGTAGAAAGAGTGCAGTGTGGCACTTTTTTGAACAAAATCCTAATGATCAGGCAAAGGTCATCTGTAAGAACTGCGCAAAGACCTTCAGCCGAGGGAAAAATCTGAGAAATTTGAATACCAGTTGCATGCTTAGACATTTAACCATCATGCACTTGCAAGCGCGGACGGGCTACCAAACCCTTACGTACCACATGTGCACCTGCTAAGAAATGAAGGTATTCAGCAACTCTACATCGCTTCCCCCACTGTAAGCCCAATGGTTAGCACACCACCAGCAGCAAATGTTGAGGTGTCGTCGCAAGGCCAAAGCAGTCAGGGAATCACAATGTTATTGCTACGAAAGACTGAATCTACGCCATCAGCAAGACCACCAACACCATCACCATCACCATCACCAACCCTCTCTCAGTCCGCCATGTCCAAAGCTAGCTCCACCATATGCAGCTCTCAAATCCAGCTCACCCTACCAGAGACTCTGAGTAGGACAAGTAAGTACTCATTCTCTCATCCGCGTACACTGTGTTTGAACAGCCACATTGCCAAACTAATCTCGTTAGAGATGATGCTCTATCAGTTGGTTGAAAGCGAAGCTTTCTGCAAGCTCATGGCCTATGTAGTACCACGCTATGACCTACCCAGTTGGCACTTCATTTCTCGAAAAGCCATCCCAGCCCTCCGCCTGCATGTGAAAGACCGCATTGTCCATGCACTCAAGCAATCAGTGAGTGGAAAGGTGCACCTCACAACAGATGCATGGTCCAGTAGGCATGGCCAGGGCCGTTACGTGTCCATCACTGCACACTGGGTTAATTTGGTGGATGCAGGGTCCACAGGGGACAGCGGTGGTGGGACAGTGCTGCCTAGCCCACGGTATAGGAAACAGTGGCTGTAGGCGTTTGACCCTCCTCCTCCTCCTCCAGAAGCGAAAGCTCATCCACAGAGCGCAGTCCCACGAGCACTCCATCCGCAGCTGCCAGTGTTGCACACGAGGTGTCCCACTATCGAACAGCTAGTGGTAAGCGTCAGCAGGCTGTGTTGAAGATGATGTGTTTGGGCGACAACAGAGACACCACGGAGGTACTGGCCGACTACTTGCAGCGACAAACTGAGTCATGGCTGGGCAGTCTACATCTTGAGGCAGGCAAGGAAGTTAGTTATAATGGCCGGAATTTTGTGGCAGCCATAGCCCTTTCAAAACTCAGACACATACCTTGCCTGGCTCACACCTTGAACCTGGTGGTGCAGTGCTTCCTCAATAATTATCCAGAGTTAACAGCCCTGCTCCATAAGGTGCGAAGACTGTGCTCGCACATCCGCCTGTCGCCCGTACACTCCAGTCGTATGCAGAAGCTGCAGCGATTGCTCCACCTTCCCAAGCACTGCCTAATTATCGACGTTGCAACAAGATGGAACTCCACCCTGCACATGGTTCACAGGCTGTGCTAACAGAGGCAGGCTGCAATGCATTTGTGGGAGGATACATGGGCAGGCAGTTTGAGGGCAGACATGGAGTTGTCTGGTGTGCAGTGGTCGAAGCTGAAAGACTTCTGTAAAGTCCTTCAGTGTTTTGAGGAATGTACAAGGCTGGTAAGCGCAGATGACACCATCATAAGCATGAGCATCCCACTTATGTGTATACTCATGCAAACTTTGACGCACTTTAAGGAGCAGGCGTCTGCAGCCGAGGAGGAGGGAAGCCTTGATGACAGTCAGACATTGTCTGCTCAGGGAAGTCTCGTGGTCGAGGTGGAGGAAGAAGAGGAAGAGGAGGAGGAGGATGATGGGGATGATTATTTAGGGGAGGAGGATGCTTCTCAGGGGGCAAGAGAAAATGTTGGCATGGTAAAGTCAGTTACAGAGTTTGTGCGTGACTGTAGGGAAGTTGATTTGCCAGAAAGTGCTCCTCCACCCAGCACTTGAAGTGCATCATTGTCAGCTGGAACATTGGCCCACATGTGTAATTATGCCTTGTAGATCCTAAAAAGGGACCCCCGCATTGCCAAAATGATGAACGATGATGACTACTGATTGGCCAGCATCCTGGATCCACGCTATAAAGGCAAATTCCAAAACATCATGCCACAGGAGAACCTACAGCTAATATTGGCTAACAAACAAGCAACTCTGGTAAACCATTTGTTTGAGGCATTCCCAGCACACAGCGGCGGTGATGGCTCTCCCACAAGCCATAGGGGGCAACATGGAAGTGGTGTTCATGGTGCACACAGCCGAAGTGGCATTGGACACAGGGGTTTCATGACCAAGTTGTGGACTGATTTTTCAAGTACCGCTCACACGACTGGTAATGCAGCATCGATTGAAAGTGACAGGAGACAGCAGTTGTCAACTATGGTTACAAACTACTTCTCATCCCATATCGATGTTCTCCCTCACTGGTCATTCCCCTTTGACTATTGGGCCTGTAAACTGAACACCTGGCCTGAATTGGCACAATATGCCTCACAGGAGCTCGCTTGCCCTGCTGCTAGTGTGCTATCCGAAATAGTCTTCAGTGCTGCTGGATCAATCCTGACAGAAAAAAGGACCCATCTGTTGACCCAAAATGTTGATGATCTAACCTTCATTAAAATGAACCATGCATGGGTTTCAAAGGATTTTGTCCCACCTTCCCCTGCTGACATGTAGGTTGCCAGAAAAACGGCTCACTTTTGTCCTCCTCTTCATCAGACTTCTCCAATTCCTCCATTTGCAGCTGCTGAATGTCCAACATCAACATATGCCATCTTTGCAACCCCTCTAACTGGGCTGCCTCCCCCCAGGGCCGGGGTCACCACCTCGCGCACGCACCCGTGCGAGTGCCGTTGCCCTGGACAGGTGGGTGGGCCCACTCTTGGGCAACGGCACTGGCGCAGCGTCCCTCATAGTACGATCAAGTGTCTCTGACGGTGGGGGTGCACACTCGCCATCAGACACACCGGCGTACTATGAGGGGCCCTGTGCCAGTATCGCCACTCACGAACGAGTGGGCCCCCCTGCTTGCTCAGGGCCCAAGCACTTGCAATACTTACCTCTCCCTGCACCACCACTGTGTAGTCTGGGCTGTTAAATACTTCACTGGGACTGCCAATACAAATTTGGTGAACTGATAGATGATGGTTAAGACATAGCTATGCCCTGTCAAGCTGGGCTCTATCTTCAGATGATTAATGGCTTCCATTTGTTATGGACGTCGACTCACAATGAGATGCAGTGGTGGTTTATCATCAGCTTTCATGGTTTTCCGACTCACAGATGTGTGACATTCCTGCCCACATTTTTAAATGTGTCCTCTCATGCCATTCCAATAGAATCGCCTACGGCCTGTGGCTTCTGTCTTTTGCACTCCAAAGTTACCTGACAGATCATGATAGGCAGTGAGGACAATGTCTACATCTCTCCCTGTGATCACAATTTGATGGAGATGAGTAACAGTGATGGGATCCACGGTACTGCGATACAGCAATCCTTTCTTCGCAAAGAACTGTTTTCGCTGTCACCACAGACAAAGTAATTGAGGGTCAACATCGCCTCTGAGAATTCTCCCGGGAGTTTTTCCCGTGATTAGTAGTTCCAAAATTTCTGCAAACACTTGACTTTCTGTCTGTACTTGTATCCATCTCGTTTCCTCTTGCGGAGAGTCTGGACTGTCTTACTGAGACTGAAATATATATGAAGATTGAAAAATACCCCAACAGTGTATACTGGTGTACGTTTCAAATACATTACCCTTTTTCTACTTTTTAGATTCTTGTCTAATCCATACTAAGGCTGTGAGTGCCTTTGTCGGACTCCGGAAATATACATGGAGATTTTTAATGTTTAAACTATGCTATATATACCTGGTATCCAGTGATACTGTACCCTTTCTCAACTTTCTACAATCTTGTCTAATCCATACTGGGCCTGAGACCATCTGAGTCTGCCTCATGATATACAGTGGCATGCAAAAGTTTAGGCACCCCTGGTCAAAATTACTGTTATTGTGAACAGTTAAGCAAGTTGAAGATAAAATGATCTCTAAAAGGCCTAAAGTTAAAGATGACACATTTGTTTTGTATTTTAGGCTAAAAAGTAATACACATTGTAATTTTTTCACATTTTAAAAATTACAAAAAGAAAAATGGTCCGATGCTAAAGTTTGGGCACCTTTGGAGATTTGTGTGCTCAGATAACTTTGACCAAGGTTTCAGACCTTAATTAGCCTGTAAGGGATATGGCTTGTTCACCCTCAATGTTAGGAAAGGCCAGCTGATGCAGATTCCACAGGTTTAGAAACACATAGCCTGCTCTAACCTTGTGCGAAAAAACAGCCACCATGGGTTCTTTTAAGCAGCTGCCTAGCACTCTGAAAATGAAAATGTGGAGGCCCACAAAGCAGGAGAAGGCTATAAGAAGATAGCGAAGCGTTTTCAAGTTGTCCTTTCCTCAGTTCAATATGTAATTCAGAAATAGCAGTTTACAGGAACAGTAGAGGTCAAGATAAGGTCTGGAAGGCCAAGCAAAATTTCAGAGAGAGCTGCTTGTAGGATTGCTAGAAAGGCATATCAGAACCCCCACTTGACTGCAAAAGTCCTTCAGAAAGATTTAGCAGATTCTGGAGTTGTGGTAATTGTTCTACTGTTCAGAGACACCTTATCAAATATGGCCTTCATGGAAGAGTCATCAGAAGAAAACCTCTCCTGCACCCTCACCATAAAATTTAGCATCAGAGGTATGGAAAAGAACATCTAAACAAGCCCAATGCATTTTAGAAACAAGTCCTGTGAATCGTTGAAGTTAAAATAAAACTCTTTGGTCGCAATGATCAAAGGTATGTGCAGAGAAAAAATTGCATAGAATTTCAGGAAAAGAACATCTCTCCAACCATTAAGCATGGGGATGGATCAATCATGCTTTGGAGTTGAGTTGCAGACAATGGCACAGGGAACATTTCACAGGTAGAGGGAAGAATGAAGTCAATGAAATTTCAACAAATTATTGATGCAAACATAACACCATGTGTAAAAAAGCTGAATTTGAAAACAGGATGGCTTCTACAAATGGATAATGATCACACACATCAAAATCCACAATAGACTACCTCAAAAGGCGATAGCTAGAGGTTTTTCACTGGCCCTCACAGTCCCCCGATTCGATCATCATTGAAAATCTGTGGCTAGCCCTCAAAATAGCAGTGCATACAAGACGACCCAGGAATCTCACAGAAATGGAACGATTTTCCAAGGAAGAATGGATGAAAATCCATCAACCAAGAATTGAAAGACTCTTGGCTGGCTACTAAAAGCGTTTACAAGCTGTGATATTTTAAAAGGGAGTGCTACTAGGTACTAATTATGCAGGGTGCCCAAACGTTTTCATTGGCCTATTTTCCTTATTGTAATTTTTAAAATGTAAAAAATTACAATATATAATTTTTTTGGCCTAAAATACAGAGAAAATGTGTCTTTAACTTTAGCCCTTTTAGAGATCATTCCATCTTCAACTTGCTTAACTGGTCACAATAACAGTAATTTTGACCAGGGGTGCCCAAACTTTTAAACGCCACTGTATAGACATAGATTTTTAATGTGTAAACTATGCTTTATATACCTGTTATCCGGTGATACTGTACCCTTTCTCAACTTTCTTCAATCTTGTAGAATCCATACTGGGCCTGAGACAGTCTGAGTCTGCCTCCTGATATATAGACATAGATTTTTAATGTGTAAACTATGCTTTATATACCTTTTATCCAGTGATATTGTACCCTTTCTCAACTTTCTACAATCTTGTCGAATCCATACTGGGCCTGAGACCGTTTGAGTCTGCCTCCTGATTAGAGATGAGCGGTGTTCGAGTCGACCTGTTCGCCAAGTTCAAATTCCAGCTGTTTTGGGCGGTGTTCGAGCCGTTCATCGAACTCGAACATTTTGCTTAAAAGTCGGCTGTTCAAGGTTCCATTCGAGAACGGCTCGTTCACCAAAAGCGTAACTTTATTTTCACATTTATAATGGTTTTCAATGTTAATAGACAGTTTCATGGCATAGTAGCGGTGTCTAGTAGCCAGCGGTGCAGTACACCTGTCAAGGAGCTACACCATGTGTGTTTCTAATAATTTTTTACCGCATCTTGTCCAGAAAATCCTTTTGGTCCTTGTAGCACTGTCTGCTACTCAGCAGAGAAGCCCACCCGTGAACCTAGCTATGCCGCCTGTTTATGAAAGAACCAGTTTTTGACTGCAATTAGCCCAGTTAATATTTGGGCCTAGTAACTGTGTCTGCTACTCAGCAGAGGAGCCCACCCGTGAACCAAGCTGTGCCGCCTGTTTATGTAAGAACCATTTTTTAACTCCATTTAGCCCAGTGAATACTTTGGGCCTAGTACCTGTGTCTACTGCTCAGCAGAGGAGCCCACCCATTAACCTAGCTATGCTGCCTGTTAATGTAAGCACTGTCTGCTACTCAGCAGAGTTGCCCACCAGTGAACCAAGCTATGCCGCCTGTTTATGTAAGAACTGCATGCTACTCAGCAGAGGAGCCCAGCTATTAAGCAAGCTTCAGCACCTGTGGTTTGGAAACTTAATTTTTTCACATTCTTTCTGGAATGCTGGTTTGGCCTAATTCCGGAATTCCGGTTGACCTGCACTTACTGGGAAATCCTCGTTCGCGGGGAAGAATTGGAATCCCAGATCCCCATCACTAACAGGGTACAGCGGGTTATCTGCACCTATAAGTGACACACGCTGGTACTTTCAGTGTAGCACGCATGCAGCCCCGGACATGTAAGGGCATGACAGACCTGTTATTGCTACAACTCGCGTGCCAGAGCCTCAAGTGTCACTCTAATAAGCTGGACGCGGACGGCGGGGGCATGCCGGAGTCTCGTTGATTAACGGAATTTAGCTGACAAATCGCTAGCACAACTAAAAACCGCCATGCACCACCACCCACAGAATCGACAAAGCTTGCAATCTGTCCATCCTTTCCGTGGCTGGCATGGTTGAGGTTTCCCATGTGGAGTCCAATTAAGCCACAGGCTCCACTCCTGGTGGTGCCCTTGTGGACATTCCTTTAAGGTTCAGCTTTGCAACCATACTGCCCCTGGAAACCAAACGCTTTGCCTTCATGGACGCTGTTCGGAGGGTCATGGGAATAACGCCGCCCGATCGGCAGTTGGCATAATTTATGGTGGGAAGTCTGACGGTATATGATCGTCTTCGATTTTAGAATTTTAGTTTTTTTTTATTTTAGATTTTTATTCCAGCCTTTCTTGACTTTAAAAGGGCATGACATGCCTATATCTGTGTCTCCTCCTCCTCCTTTTACGCTTCCACCTCTTTTCTATATGTAGTTGCCCTTTTTCATATGTTATTGGTGTCTTCTGAGCATTTTGTCTGCTTTGGGACACCTTTAAGGTGTTTTGTAATTGTTTTCTATGTGTTTGTCTGTGTTTGTCTGCCATTATTTTCAATGGGGTTAGACGGTGTTCGTCGAACGTTCAATGAACATTCGACGAACTTGCCTCCTGTTCGACGAACCAATCCGAACTCGAACACTAGCGGGGTGGCTCAACACTACTCTTGATATATAGACATACATTTTTAATGTTTAAACTATGCTATATATACCTGGTATCTGGTGATACTGTACCCTTTCTTCCAGGAAGTCCTCCTCCACCCACCACTCTAAGTGTATCATTGACACCTGGAACATTTTCCCACATGTGTGATTATTTCTTGTGGATCTTCTTTTTATTTTGTGGTGTGTTCCATCCTGAGCGTGTGAGAGTCTGTGGGTTACTCCTGCAATTTATATGTAGATTTAAAAATTACCCAAACACTGTATACAGCTCTACGCTTGTGATGCATTATCCATTTACTGTTTTTTATATTCTGGTCTAATCCAAACTGGCCAAGTGAGAGTCTGTTTCTGACTGTGTAAATAAATACTGAGATTGACAATGACCCCTACACTGTATACAGCTGTACGCTTCAGATCCTTTACCGTTTTACGGCTTTTTATATTGTGTTGTAATTTATACTGAGCCTGAGAGCATCTGTGTCTGCCTCCTGAAATATATACGGAGATTTAGAATGTTTAAACTATACTATATATACCTGCTATCTGATGATACTGTACCCTTTTTCTACTTTTTATATTCTTGTCTAATCCATACTGAGCCTGTGTGCGTCTCTGTGTGACTCATGAAATATATAGGGAGTTTGACAATTATCCTTTGACTGTATAGAGCTGTACACTTCTGATACAGTACCATATATCTGATGTTATTTTGTGTACATTTTCTCAAAAATTTGGAAGTATGGTGGAAGAGGCTGCGGACGTGGGCGTGGGGGGGCAGCTGGTACTGATTGTGGTGGTGCATCTGCTGGTAGTGGCAAAAGCACAATAGCAGCTAAGGCAGGAGGTGTTGAGCCTGCATCCCCTTCTCATGTCCACACACTTCCCCTTCCCTTCACAGACTGCCCTAACTTACCTCCTCCCGACCACAGAGAGCAGCTCCTCAGCAGTCAGGTTCAGAGCTCTCCCTGCTGGCTTGGAATGGGAACTGTGTTGTGTGTTGGTTTAACTGCTAGAGAGATCCTTTGCTGCTCCCAAGCATGACATCGCACTCCCTAGGAGGAAGGTAATGCCACTGTGGCGACCGTGCTCCTTGGGGCGCCACAAGTGCACTGATGCCCAGCCACTGCTAGATGATTCTGTTGGTACATTGTCCCAGACCACTACATTCCCCTCGCACTCTACACAACCAGAATCTGACCCTGATGAAACTCACGTTCCCCTTCCCGCATACTATACCACCTTACATGGTGACAAAGAGGAAGGTGCAGATGAAAGTGCAGGTTCCTTGAGCAGGTGGGGGGGCATTCTCATGGGCGACAGCACTGGCACAGGGCCCCTCATAGTACGCAAAAGTGTCTCTGCCAGTGGGAGGACCCTCCCACCATCAGACACGCCGCCGTACTATGAGGGGCCCTGTGCCAGTGCCGCCGCCAACAAGTGGTCCCCCCTGCTTGCTCAGGATCACAGCACTTGCAAAGTTGAAATACTTACCTCTCCCTGCTCCACCACCGTGACGTCTTCCGCATTTCCTGACAGTGACATTCTGGTCAGACAGCGCGATGACATCACGTCTGTACGCCCTCTGACTAAACAGTCCAAGTGCAGAGAGATGGAAGATGGGGGTGACGAGGAGTCCCGACTAGTACAGGGATTCCCTAGCAAGGAGACTTATTTAATTGCTTTAAAGGTTGGGAGCAATTTTTGGGGAGCACTATACTCTGGAGAATGATATATGGAGCCCACCATACACTGAAGCATTCCAAAGGTGGACATCAGACACTGGAGAAGCATTTACAGGGCCCATTATACATTGGAGCATTAGAAATGGGGCCCATTATATATGGAGCATTATTTGGGCCCAAAACACAGTGGAGCTTCATCCATGGGGACCGACATATACTGTAGCATTATGTGGAGCTCATCATATACTGTATCGAACATTATATGGGACCAATGATTCTGCATGGAGAAATATATGGACCTCATTACTCTGTACTCTGTACTCCTCTGATATGATCTAGCACAACGTGTCTCCCAGTGGTTGGCATCTTTGGCATACACAGTGCGCCTGCCAAGATCCACTGGCTGGCACCCGACAACAATAGGAAATTTTTCCTCTTGGCTCATTTTGATCACTGTGATAGACCCTATCACAGTGATCAAAATAAAAAAAATAGTAACTCAAACCCCCTTTATCACCCCCTTAGTTAGGTAAAAGTAATAAAATAAAAAATGTATTTATTTCCATTTTTCCATTAGGGTTAGGGTTGGGCTAAGAACTAGGGTTAGGATTGGGCTTAGAGCTAGGGTTAGGGTTGGGCTTAGAGCTAGGGTTAGGGTTGGGCTAGGATTAGCATTGGGCTATGGTTAGCGTTGGGGCTAGAACTAAGGTTAGGGTTGGGTCTAGGGTTGGGGCTAGGGTTAGGGTTGTGTTTGTTTTGGGGTTAGGGTTGTGTTGCGGTTAGGATTGAGGTGTTGAGGATACGTGATGTTGGGGTTGTGGTTAGAGGTTTATCGTTGTGGTTTTCCTTATGGTTGGGATAACTGTTAGGGTTGGGATTAGGGCTAGAGTTGTGGTTAGGGCTGTGGTTAGGGTTATGGTTAGGGTTGGAATTAAGGTTGTGTTGGGATTAGGGCTGAGGTTAGGGCTATGGCTAGGGTTGGGGTTAGGATTAGGGATGTGTTGGGGTTAGGGTTGGATTTAGACTCCGAGACCCCAGAGAACATGATTTGGGTAGGTTTCTATCTTCTCTAGAGGAGAGAGAAATTGGGTCCCCCAGCACCTCCGGTGTCTCCGGGTCACTTCGGCTCTGTTCCCTGGCCCTTGGCGTCTTCCAGGAAGAAAATGGCTGGGCATGCACAGTGTGCCCACCGAGATCTGCCGGCCGGCACCCGGCAACAGTAGGAGATTTCTCCTATTGGTTAATTTTGATCACTGTGATAGACCCTATCACAGTGACCAAAATAAAAAGGTATATCAAATGCCCCTTTATCACCCCTTACTTAGGTAAAAATAATAAAACTAAAAAAGTATTTATTTCCATTTTTCCATTGGGGTTAGGGATAGAGTTAGGATTGGGCTAGGGATAGGGTTCGGCTAGGGATAGGGTTGTGTTGGGGTTACGGTTGGGGTTATGGTTTTGGTGTTGGGGTTACAGTTGTGGTTATGGTTGTAGTATTGGGGTTATGGTTGGGGTTAGGGTGGTGTTGAAGTTGGGCTTAGGGTTGTGGTTATGGTTAGGGTTGGGATTAGGGTTAGGGTTGGGATTAGGGTCAGGAATAGGGATGTGTTAGAATTGGAATTGGGGGTTGGGGGTTTCCACTGTTTAGGTACATCAGGGGGTCTCCAAATGTGACATGGTTCCATTGATTCCAGCCAATTTGGGATTCAAAAAGTCAAATGGTGCTCCCTTTTGAGCCCTGCCATGCACCCAAACTATGGCTTTCCCCACATACGGGGTATCTGCGAAAATAAAAAAGTATGGTTTCAAAGTAATTTTTTGTGAAAAAAGTAAAATGTTCAGTTTTTCCTTCCACATTGCTTTAGTTCTCGTGAAGCACCTGAAGGTTAATAAATTTCTTGAATGTGATTTTGTGCACCTAGAGGGGTGCAGCTTTTAGAATGGTGCCATTTTTGGATATTTTCTGTTATATTGTCCCACCCCCAAACTCACATCAAATGTGAGGTGGTCCCTAAAAAAATGGTTTTGTAAATTGTGTTGTAAAAATGAGAAATTGCTGGCAACTTTTAACCCTTATAACATCCTAACAAAAAAAAATATGCTTCCAAAATTGTGCTGATGTAAAGTAGACATGTGGGAAATGTTATTTATTAACTATTTTGTGTGACACCACTCTCTAATTTAAGGGTACAAAAATTAAAAGCTTGAAGTTTGAAAATTGCAACATTTTCAAAATTTTTGCTAAATTTCTATTTTTTTCATAAATAAATGCAAGTTATATCAAGAAATGTTACCACTAACATGAAGTAAGATATGTCACGAAAAAATAATCTCAGAATCAGTGGGGTACGTTGAAGCGTTACTGAGCTATAACTTCATAAAGTGACAGTGGTCAGAATTGTAAAAATTGTCTTGGTCATTAAGTACCAAATTGGCTCTGTCACTAAGGGGTTAAAAGAAGTATTCCAAAAATACAAAGAACCCTTTTATATTAAAGTGGAAGGAAAAATAAAGGCCTCCTGCCTTCACAAAATACTGATCACCTGCAACTGGCGGATTTATTCAGATAGCTTGTCTATGTGTCTAATATTAGACTATTGGAGCAATGATGTAAGCTTAATTTTTTTTAAACACACTTTGGCAGGTGAACACTTACGTTTAAGTTTCAGGATTAGTAAGATTTATTTTAAAAAATATGTCACATATAAAAATTCAAGGATATCACTGACATTTAAAAACAAAATTGTATTCAGATTTTAGATTTAGTTGAAAAACCTGCAATAAGTGGTTTAATACAACCTTACTTGTTGCCACCATGTAAGAAAAAAGCAGCTATTACGGTGCTCTTATTGCAGACAATAATAAGAGCATTAATTCACACACAATGAGTGGTGATAATGGCACTGCTACATTAATACACTCTGTATCACTTGAATCTTGGATTTTTATTCACAGACTGAGACTATAAACCCCATTTTTAATCTTGCACATCAGCACCGAAATATTACACCACAATGTCATTAGATCTTTTTCTATCTCTGTTCTGCGTGCTCTGAGCTCCTATTTCTACAAAATACAGGCATAAAATGGCATTTCTTGTCCATCCTCTATGATTGTTAGTGCTGGTCAAGGCTCCTAATTGGCTGTGCGACACTATTACCATTTGATAACTCAAAGAGACTTGTACACCTGTCCAAAAGAATTTTGGCCACTCCTCCTGAGTAGAGGTGAGCAAACTTGTTTGGAAAATGTTCTCCAATCTTCAAGTCTGCATGAATGTTGCACATTTGGATTCATGTTCAGATTCCAGATAATTTTCCCCAAAATTTGGTACATGATCAAGTTTCCACTAAGGCTGTGATCTTACCTGCGGTTCTGATCACAGTAAGATCATTAGCGCCGGTAAGAGAGCTGCGGGGACACACCGTCAGATATCAGCGTGACCCAGTAGCTGTGACTGGCTATATTGTAAATCATTATCGCCGGTCAGAGATCCGCAGTTCCCATGCTGTCAAATGACAGTGTAAGCCATGCAGCTGGCGTCAGCTGATGGGACTGCTATTCCCATCAACCGATGACTGCTGCCCCTAATAACAGAGAGAGCAGACACGGCTCATGGGAGTATTCCTCAACTGGTGCCTTAGCTCTAAATACATTTTAAAGAAAGGCTTGAGTTCTCCTGTAGTTTTGATAACCAGCCAGGCAAAACTGACAGCTGCGGGCTGCAACCCTCAGCTGTCAGCTTAATCAAGAATAGAGGGGTTCCCACAACTTATTTTTTAGGTTAATATTAGTCACTGAGACTGCGTTCCCAGCTGGGCCACTGACCTGTGGGGACCTCTGTAAGATCACCTCTAGGCAGTGGCAGATTAAGTGGACTATGGGCCCGGGGTTGTTCATAAAACCTGGGCCCCTGTACCCCCCCTTCCCACCTGAGCGCTGCGGTCCCCGTGCGGGAATTGACAGCCGTACGGACCGCAGCACTTGGTTTGCTGCGGGTCCATACGGAAAACCCGCCACCATTCCACCACGTGTGGACATGGCCTAAAAAGACGTTGCACATAAGCTGTAGGCCTACGGCCAATACGCACAAAATCGCCCAACGTGATCCTGGCCATAGGGTATCCACTTTAATGTCCCCACTTTAATTTGAAGTCCCCTTACTTCATCCATTGCAGTCCCCTATCACCCACTCACTTCATCTGCAGTGCCGCTTCATCATTTGCAGCCCCTTATCCCCCCTTCCATTTTATCATGTGCAGTCCCCTTCCCCCCCAACTTCATGTGCAGCCCCACTCCCCCATCATCATGTGCAGTTAATTTTACCCCCCACATCATGTGCAGTCCCCCTTACCCCCAATTCATCATGTGCAGTCCCCCTTACCCCCAATTCATCATGTGCAGTCCCTCTTACCCCAATTCATCATGTTCAGTCCCACTTACCCCCAATTCATCATGTGCAGTCCCACTTACCCCTTAATTCATCATGTGCAGTCCCACTTACCCCCCCTTCATCATGTGCAGCCCCACTCACCCCCCTTCATCCTGTGAAGCCCCCACTCACCCCCTTCATCCTGTACAACCCCAGTCACCCCCCCTTCATCATATACAGCCCCCAGTCACCCCCCTTCATCATATACAGCCCCCAGTCACCCCCCCTTCATCATATACAGGCCCCAGTCACCCCCCCTTCATCATATACAGCCCCCAGTCACCCCCCTTCATCATATACAGCCCCCAGTCACCCCCCTTCATCATATACAGCCCCCAGTCACCCCCCTTCATCATATACAGCCCCCAGTCACCCCCCCTTCATCATATACAGGCCCCAGTCACCCCCTTCATCATATACAGCCCCCAGTCACCCCACTTCATCATATACAGCCCCCAGTCTCCCCCCCTTCATCATATACAGCCCCCAGTCACCCCCCCTTCATCATATACAGGCCCCAGTCACCCCCCTTCATCATATACAGGCCCCAGTCATCCCCCCTTCATTGTGTACAGCCCCCACTCACCCCCTCCCCCATTTAATTCATTTTATAAATAAAAAAAATAAAAAAAGTTCCCCATACTTACCTCACAGCCGGCTCGCTCCCCAGCAGCGCCTCTGTTTCAGCATCCTCCGGGACATGTCGGCGCGTGCACGATGACGTCATCACGCACGCCCGACATCTGACCCGGAAGTACAGCCGGAGCTGAGCAGCCGTCAAGGTGACGGCCGTGCACAGCTCCCGGCCCCTCATAGAATGTGACGCGGGCGGCTGTCTGCTGCCGGCGGCGTCACAGCACAGGGCACGGCCGGCCCTGTACAGGTGCTGGGGGAGCGGTCCGGGGGGCATTTGCCTCTCTGCCACCCGGCCCAGCCCACCCCTGCCCCTGCGCCCCCAAAAAACCTTGGGCCCGGGGCGACCGCCCCATCCGCCCCTATTAAGATCCGCCATTGCCTCTAGGACAGTGAGAAAAAGTCTCACAGTGCAGCACTGAGCTCAGAAAGATCACTGGGATATTTTTCTCCCAGTGAACTGCAGTGAACTCACTGCTGCATAGTGAGACTTTTTCTCACTGTGCTGGTGATGATCACACCCACTGTTCCCGCAGTTCAGGGCCCCGGCTGGGAACGTAGACTCATTGACCAGTGGTAACCTTAATCACCACTAGTCACTAATGCTGGCTACCAGCAGCTGATTCCCCAGTGGTTCTCAGCTTGGACGGTCACATCTTGGCACCTTTCAGATAGAAAACTGTTTATCCCCAGACATGGTTTATGTTGTGGGACAGCACAATGGGCAGGTAAGGGATATGATTGTTTTTTATTTTCTAATTATTACAGAAGACAAGTGCTTCAATGGAATGGGTCCTAGCTGAGTATAACTGTGTTTGTTAGTTCTAAATAAAAATGGAAAAGAGTATTTCGGTCTTATTTCATAAATAAAGGACTTTATACTTGCTGTGTGTTTATTTACAATAAAACTATAGGATTAGTAATGGATAGGTGTCTTATAGATGCCTCTCCAATATTAAGCCGTGGGTTTGATGTCACCGGTCAGTACAAAGGTGACATCAGCCTCAAAAATTTGAAACCCACTAGCCACCACCACAGGGCATATGGGAGGAGCCGGGCAAAGCTCTAGAATTGACACATCTAATAGATACGCCTTTCCTGGGCAGTTGCGGGATGCTATATTCAGTCTGAAATACCAGCCCCCAGCTAGCTGCTTGGCTGGTTGTCAAAAAATGAGGGGGACCTCATGCCATTTTTTTGAATTATTGACTTAAATAATTCAAAAATACTGTGTGTGGGAACCTCTATGTTCTTGATAACCATCCTTGTTGAAGCTGAAAGCTGAGGTTTGCAGCTGTAACGATTGCCTGTGAAGAGCCACTACATGAAGGTTCACCTTATGCGCTATTTCCGTAAAGCTTCCCCAAACCCAGAGTTGCAGAGATTATTGCAAGTATTGGAATGGACCTCACCAGCTAATTATAGGAAAGACCATAGATCTGAGCGAACTTAGCATCCACCATATTGGCTCCTGCCCCACTGTCCAGTAGGACAGATATTGTCTCAGTCTCCATACCTATAATTACTTCTGCAGGTAGGATAAACTGAGACACACCTGCAGAGGAGATATATAAACTCAGGTTGTAATACTCTACACATCCTGGAGTTCGAAGTATTTTTAAGGTTTTTGGGTATAGAAGGACAAACTCCATAGAAATAACCCTTTTTCCACAGTAAAAGCACACCCTCGTTTTGCAGTAAACTGCAAGAGACCTATAGCAGAGGGAAGCCCCCACTAAGTGCATAGGTTCTTCAGAGCACACAGGGAACTTCAGTTTCTGGAAGTACCACAGGGGGTGAGGCTCAATACGAGTCTAATAATGAAGCATCTTTCCATACATACAGCAAGAGCCAAGGCAGCCTCCAACAGCACTGGAGTTTTGTACTACACCAATGCATCCTTTAACTGTTTAAACAGGTCCTGACAAAACTGACTCCTAAGGACAGGATGATTTCACTGTGTGCCAGTGGCCCATCTATGTTATTCTGAACAAAATTAGTTTGCTGGTCAGTTCCCCTGCTGGATCTTGCGTAGTTTATATTCCGCAAGGGAGACCCAATTCAAGTCATCATAAACAAGGCCAAGAGCCATGAAAAATCCATCCAATGACTGAAGTGACAATGAGTTGGATGGGAGTAGGAAGGTCCAGGATTGAGCGTGTCCATGAAGAAGGGAGACAACAATCCCCACAAAAACACCAGAAAAAAGGCAGAGATGCTTACCTGCAAAGGCTTCAGAACAAATGCACTAGCAGGGTGCAGTGGACCTAATTAAAGATTGCATCAACACAGGTGCAAAAGCACCAATGGAACAATCACTCTCAACCTACCAATACATGGAGGGGGTGGTTGTTTGGTATATTAGTGCACAAAAACATAGTCTGTTCACATTCGTGTAATGCAGAGCATCTGGCTCACAGCTTATGAATGACGCCCATACTCTTAGTTCAGGCGGGCTACCCAGTGCTAACCAAAATGCAGTCAGTGTGAACAGACACCACAGTTTACAGAACCATCTAGGACCAACTGCACCTCAAAATATAGATAAAGTGCAAAAAACATATCAATATATGTGAGATATTAGTTGATGTCATGGCCAAAATATATAAGCTCGCAACCCACGTCGCGGGTCCTCACATTTCCGAGTCCTAACACTAAAAGCAAAACCACAAAAAGAGGACTTAGAAATCCTTCAAAAATCTTTACAAAAACACCAGAAAAAAAGCCGAGATGCTTACCTGCAAAGGCCTCAGAACAAATGCACTAATAGGGTGCAGTGGATCCAATTAAAGATGGCGGCAACACAGGTGCAACGTTACCGATGGAACAATCACTCTCAACCTACCAATACATGGAGGGGGTGGTTGTCTGGTATATTAGTACACAAAAAATAGTCTGTATGCGGCGCTGTTCACATACTGATAAGGCAAGGGTCATACTTGCGATAAACTCGCACAAGTCTCGCGTCTCAATACTTGGCACTGTCGCCAGCACTCGGGACCGGAGTGTGTGGCTGCATGTATTTCTATGCAGCTGAGCGCACTAGTCCGAGTGCCGGCAGCGGTGCTGGGTGTTGAGACACGAGACTAGTGCGAGTTTCTTGCAAGTGTGACCCCGGCCTAATGAAGAGCATCTGGCTCACAGCCTATTAATGATGCCCATACTCTTATATCAGGCGGGCTGCCCAGTGTTAACCAAAATGCAGCCCATGCGAACAGACACCACAGTTAACAGAGCCATCTGGGCCCAACTGCACCCTGAAAAATAGATAAAGTGCAAAAAAACACAAAAATATATGTGAGGTATTAGTTGATATTATTGCCAAAATAAGTAAGCTTGCAACCCACGTCACGGGTCCTCACACTTGCAACTCCTAACATCAGCAGCAAAACCACAAAAAAGACTTAGAAATCCTCCAAAAATCTTTACAAAAACACCAGAAAAAAGGCAAAGATGCTTATCTGCCATAGCATCACAAGAAATGCACTAACAGGGTGCAGTGGACCCATTTAAAGATGGCGGCAACACAGGTGCAACGTTACCGATGGAACAATCACTCTCAGTCTACCAATACATGGAGGGAGTGGTTGTCTGGTATATTAGTGGACAAAAAATAGTCTGTATGTGGCACTCTTTACATACAGGGGATCTGCCTCTGTTTCCAGAGAGACTCTGCAGTACAGCAACCAGGGAACCATGGTACCAACTGTAGGAATACATATCTGCTCCATTGACTATCATTGGACCCTCAAAGATATTTGGAGAACCCAGATTGAGACAACCAAGTCACCTGGCCACACACATCAATGTACTCTGTCAGCTTCCCAAGCTTGCCACTAACTCCTCTCTGGATCCCTGGTCCAAGCGGTCTTTCTATAGAGTACCCACTGACCCTCATGTCACCACATTTGGTGGCAGTAGTGGGATGCTACTCATCCCAGCAGATCCAAGGGCTCTGCAGGGTATTGGTTTTCATAGACACCATCCAAGGGCTTCACAACTAGGGAGGCAGAAAGACAGTGCCAGCAGACCATAAGTGAGGCACACATAGCAGGTTTTGGATACTATCATGTTGAACCTCACCAGCTCAGCCTTGAAAAGAGGACCAGAATGGATATACAAACTCAACAGGAAATGACAACTACAGGAATTGTGCCAGCTTCAACGGATCAAATACCGGCCAACTGACTTTTGGTCGAATTTGATACAGGTATTGGTCCATTGAAATGCCCTGAACATTGGGGAGGAGGATAAAAACAACACTGATGTGGACCCAGAGGTAGTGATGAGCGAGTATACTCATTGCTCAGGTTTTCTCAAGCATTCTTGTGTGTCATCCGAGTATTTTGGCATGCTCAGAGATTTTGTTTTTGTCAATGCAGCTGCATGATTTGCGGCTGCTAGACAGCCTGAATACATGTGGGGATTGCCTGTTTGTTAGGGAATCCCCACATGTATTCAGGCTGTCTAGCAGCCGGAAATCATGCAGCTGCATCGACAAAAACTAAATCTCTGAGCACCCCAAAATACTCGGGGACACCCAAGCATGCTCAGGAAAACCCGAGCAACGAGTATACTTGATCATCACTACCCAGAGGATTTAAACTGCTTGCCGAATCACGGACCCAGTGGTAGTCTAATTAAATATCCAGTCACAAGAAGCACAAACTCAGGAATTGTTGACTGCACTGGGACCCGGAGCCTCAAGCGAAGAGAGGGGTTTTGCTATAGATACACGTTTTGTGAGTTCCAGTACCTTTACTGCCAGCACCGGACTCTACCTTCATGTTGGCCCACCACCAAGGAAATCACCTCTCCTACAGAGACAAGCCAGTGTTTAATGAGTCTAACACAGAGGTGGATGAATATCTTCAAAGCTTTGAGACCCTGATGCTGATGCACCAGGTGCCCACAGCTGATTGGGCCAAATACTTATGCAGTAGTTTGACTGGCTGGGTACTGGATGCTGTCGGATCACTTGTGCCAAAGGACTGTGTTGTGAATTCACTTTCTGGCCTACCTCTGGTTACTGCTGAAGGTGGTGGAGCTGGTCAGGTTGAAGGAGGGGTTGCGAGTTCCCTTTCTGGGCTACCTCTGGTGGTTACTGGAGGTAATGGAGCTGATCTGATTAACAAAGGCTTGCCACCTGATAATGAGGGCAACGATAGGAGATCTGGGGTTTCAGACTGGATTTAAGACAGCCGACTCCCTCTATCTCTGCTGGTGATTTTTTCCTGCCTCCTGAGGTCTTAATTTCAAGCTCAGTCCCTGCATGCTCAGCTAAGTCTTCTTTTGCTATTCTGTTCACATTTGATCTGGTTTTGTCTATTTCAGTTTTGTGTGGGTCAGCCAGCTCCAGCTGGTACTGTGCTGAATCACCATCCATATGCTACTGCTTGTGCTAGTTTGCTTTTGTCCCTTATTAGATTGGCCTCTTTTTGCTCTGCTTTCAGAATATACCAGAGTGCTGATATAGTGGGAGAAGTCGTGCGACTTCAGTATTTTTGCATCAGACGTGTTGGACCTTTTTGCAGGGTTTTTTGCGTGATTGCAGACAGTGTCTTTCCTTTCTTGTCCTGTCTAGTCAGTGTGGGCCCCATGGTTTGCTCAGTCTATTTTCCTACCTGCGTTTGTGTTTTCATCTTGTCTCACCGACAATATATGTTTGGGGGCTATCTATTCCTTTGGGGTCTGCTCTGGGGAAGTTTAGATTTCCCCTTTCTTGCTTTAGGCTTAGTTAGCTCTCCGGCTGTGCCGAGGCATCTAGGATCATCGTAGGCATGCTCCATGGCTACTGCTAGTTGTGTGGATAGGATCAGGAGTCTGCAATCCACTTAGTTACCAAACTCTCTGGTTTTCTGTGGCTTAGCTTGGGCTTGCTCTCCTCCTCGGTGACCCAATCATAACAGAACTGCCTTGACTATTAGTCCAATAGGACACCCTGTTGGCCCTTTTTACCATCACTCCAAAGAGATAGTGCATCAAGTTCTGGACTTTGTCTCGCCAAGGGGTCTCCAGTGTAGAATGACACTGCAACTACTGGCTCAATGGTTGGGCTGCCCACTTCAATAATACTCTCTTGGACATGATTGTGCATGAGCAACTTATGGAAAAAATGGCCACAGAAATTCGAGAGTAGGTAGCCGACCGGAAGCTCTACACCCCAGAGCAAGTAGTCCGATTGGCCAACGATATTATAGCCAATCAAACCCACTGGAGACCTGACATGCCCACTGATCTCAGTAGACCCCTCAACCAAGGATTTGAGCAGTCACTCACTAGCCATTCGAGCAGGACTATCTTGCTAGCCAACAGAAACTCTATGTTAGGAGTCAGATTTCTGCCATGACAATGCAGGACTCTAGACCCTTACATTCTGCAGTCTCCTGCTCTCTGTCCACTGCAGAGAAGATTGCAGAGGAGATTGCTTTGCAGCAACTCTCTCTGGAGGCTAAGTCCTTCATCCCATCCTCTGAGCATGCTTGTGGGACGATCGCCCATTGGAGTTCAGGAGTCAGGTGCTCAGGTCCTGATCCTGATTCCATTGGTTCTGCTCAGGGTTCTGGAGACTTCCGGAAGGTCCCGTTCGCTATAAAAAGTGCGCATGGCTGTTCCGCCATGCGCTAGTATAGTCATACTTGCTGCAGTGTGTATGTTGATGGATGCTTGGACTGGTGAATGACTCATTTGAAACCTCCTTCCTTGGTTATTACGTCTGTGTGAGGGAATGAGCTATAACCAGTATTAGCGCCAGCGCGCCATTGCTCCGTTATCGCCTGCTAGCATCTGACATCGCGCCTGCGTTTAGCGGTGTCTCTCTGCGGCACTATCCTCACCACGCTGCAGTTGCAGCTTATTTTTGCGTTCACGGTTGCGACGCTTTACTCACAAGTGTATATGGTAGGGCCTTGCGGTTGTAGTGCAGTTAAATAACTACTCCGTTGTTCATCTACCGCTTGTGTGTTGCTGAGTACCTGTGCGGTTAACAGGCTCAGCACCATTGTAGTTATTATTTACTACTTGCAGCTCTGTGACTTCAACAGAGCTTGCTTTGTGTACTTGGGTGTTAGTTAACCCCGTGCACATTACCACCTTAGTGCTCTGTCTTAATCTAGCTGCGGTTTTTCCATCTACCACACGGTGGACCCCGAGCGGCGAACACGCTTTATTTATATTTTTATTTAGCATGTTCCGCCGTTCATAACACCCTACCAGGTCAAAATTTTACAAACAGAACAGTTGATTTGCCAGTGTTATACATGCAGGCACCTTGGACACATGGCCAAAGATTTTCTACAGAGCCTCATGCCTAGATCCAAAGAAAAATACCAAATGTATAGTCAAAGAAAATTAAGGCTAAAATACCTTTATTAGTGAGGGTAATGAGATATAGCACTACAATCAAAAGAGGTGCTCGTACAAGTAATAAAACATGATTGTATAGATAGTAAATTATATTATTAAGGCTAGTTTCACACTAGCGTTTTGGAGCGCAGCGACGGCCTGCGCACGGCCGCTGCTAAGCCCCGCCCCCTGTCGTGCCCCGCCGTTAGCTCCGCCCACCGGCGCATGACGCTGCATGCGCCCTGCGTCCCCTATCTTTATCACAGGGGGCGCAGGCCATGCGCAGTATGCGTTTGGCGGCGCATGCGCCTTTTTGACGGTGCGCCGATGCAACCAAAATGCAGCAGGTTGCGTTTGGCGCAGGTCGGCGCACCGTCATAAGGACGCATGCGCCGCCAAACTCATACTGCGCATGGCCTGCGCCCCCTGTGATAAAGATAGGGGACGCAGGGCGCATGCAGCGTCATGCGCCGGTGGACGGAGCTACCGGCGGGGGCACGGCAGGGGGTGGGGCTTAGCGGCGGCCGTGCGCAGGCCGTCGCTGCGCTCCAAAACGCTAGTGTGAAACTAGCCTAAGATGTATTAAAAACCAACACACAAGGTAAAATATGTTAAGAAATGATATGCAAATATAGTAACAAATATGAGTATAGCAGAATTAATATCTGAAAGGACCACAGAAAGACTGTCTTACACTTGCAGTAAAGCAGTAAATGTAATGGCACAAGAATTAGAATGGAGTGACTAAAATAGAACAAGTAACAAAGTGTCAACCAATTGCAAAAAAAATAAATATCATTACATAATATGTAATAGAGGAATGACACAAAAATAAAACACCCATATAAGCAAAAAAATGAATAAAATAACACTCAAGAAAGGTGCAAGTGCAAGGTGAAGAAAAAAAGAGATGAATGCATTCTATAATGCTGTAGATAAGCACCCAGTCTGACCTGAAAGATAAAAAAATAAGTTTTATTATACTTACCCGGGGGTTGATCCGGTCTGATGGATGTCACAGTTCCGGGTCCAGCACCTACCATCTTCTTGCGATGCCGCCCTCCCGCTTGCTTCATTACTCTATGGCATTGCGCTCCTGCACAGGCATACTTTGCCGTGTTGAGGGCAGAGCAAAGGAGTATACAATAGCTGCTAGGTCCAGGAGATAAAGAATAAGATGAAGTACTGTGGGCTAGAAGAGGTTAATTATCTGGGTGTATGGTAGCCACTGGTGCGGCGTACGCCCCAACATGCGTTTCGGAACTTGTCCATCATCAATGTGATTTTCTGGATTTTATTTTTTATAGTCTATCTCTCAATGTCAAAATTAACCTACCCGTAAAATTATAGAATGTTCATGTCCTTGCCAGTGGGCAAACGTACAAAACAGCAAGGGATCAAATAATTATTTTCTTCACTGTGTGCATATATATGTGCACATATATATATAGATATATATCTATATCTATATATATAGATATATATATGCATATGTATGTATATATCCCAAGTGTCAAGAGCAAGTTGACAAGAGAAGGAAAATTGTAATCCCTTTGTTTGCAATCACACTGGTAAAGAAATTCACACTTTGAAATAATTACAGTTTTAAAGATTTAAATATAACAATTCATTTTTAAAGAGGTTTTCTGTAATTCTTGTTTAGCTGATTGAATTGTTCCTACTAAAAATTGTTGTTGACGTGCTTATAATAATAGAGAGTAAATGCATTTTACTGAATGCCAAATTCGTATAATTATATTGAGATTACAGCTTTGAATCCGTTAATCATAACAAACCTAAATTTGTTCCATTCAAACTCTGATATATGCCACAGGCTAAGCAAGAATGGGATAAATGTCTTGTCAGTGATACAGTTTGCATACTCTTCCATCTTCCAAACATTTCCAGCAGATAATCATCCATAAGAGAACATTATTTTCAGCCTAAAAATGGTTCATTACAAAAATGACGCACATCAAACTGACAAAACTGTAAATGAAACGTGATAGATATTGTCTATATCAGTCTTGTTCTGGTATAAATTTTCATAAACAATCAGATGCAAATAAAAACTTTGTACATCGCTGGAATAGTTAACTACCGTGTTTCATATCATGACATGTGATGCAACCATTTTCTTTATCCAGTGGATATTGTCAGGTAATATGTAATGTGGGTAATTCATCATGAGAATTTTTGCAATTGCCATTATTAGTGCCTATTTACCAAAGCAATCCATGATGTTTAATACATTTGGTACATCCAACACCAGCTTGGTGACAATAAAAATTGTCACCAGGATGGTACCGATGGACATATTCATGTGTTATGTGAAACAACAATTTAAACCAATGATTTTTCAACCATTTGCACACAATTTTCATTTTCACAATTATATTTTCCCCTTACATTTTTCAAAGAGCCATAGCTTTTTTATTTTTCTGCTGACATAGCAATATGGGGACTAGTTTTTGCTATATGAGCTTAAGTTTTATCATCATTCATTTTAGCTTATATAACAGAATACATATAATAATAATATTAATAATCTTTATTTTTATATGGCGCTAACATATTCCACAGCGCTTTACAGTTTGCACACATCATCACTGTCCCCAATGGGACTCACAATCTAAATTCCCTATCAGTATGTCTTTGGAATGTGGGAGAAAACCGGAGTACCAGGAGGAAACCCATGCAAACACAGGGAGAACATACAAACTCCTTGCAGATGTTGTCATTGGTGGGATTCGTACCCAGGACTCCAGCGCTGCAAGGCTGCAGTGCTATTCATCCATTAAAAGTTACAATGGATCTGTGAAAGAAAATTTGTTTCACTATTCTTTAGACCAAGATTTAATGATAATAACAACCAGTAGAGGGGAAGTAGTATCAGGACGTAAGGTTGTAAAAGCAAAAAATGGAGGGAGGAACCCACCAGTGGGGGGAGAATGAAAGAAATATATATATATATATATATGACAAAAGATAACTAGGGGTAAAATGAAGACTAAAGTAAAATGCCCTGTAGTATGGTAAAGGGGAATTAGATTGTATATTATACACTGGTGTCAGTGGAAAGGGGCTAGAATGTATGGCCATAGCCAGTGAAATGGAGAGCCAATGGCGTAGTGCTGAGTAGATGAATAGCATGACGTACATTGGTGTCAGTGGAAAATGCTCAGCCTTTCACAATAGCGCTGTTAGAAATGAAATGATATTTAGAAAATAAACTCACATGTGAAGGAGGGAGAGTCCTGCCTGCCCCAAAGCGTCATCCACCGCTAGTTGGATGAGGCAGGGATGCCAGGCAGCATTCAAGTAGAGAAGGCGCGGGACTAGCATCTTACCAGCCACTGTTTTCTTCTGTTATTAGTACCTCTATGGTCATATTGTGTTTGCTGGTTGAGCCAGAAGTTACTATTCATTGCAATAAGCAAAAGGTGGACTGATCAACCTCCAGTTTCTTTTGTAAAGAGGAGACTTTTTTTTATTCCACGGGAGCAGGCCACATTACGTCTTACTTCGTCAGAAAATTTGTTGAAAAAAATGCTATCCAAAGAGTGTAGAAATTAGAATTGCCCGAAGAAGGAACCCTGTTAAAATACATTCTGCTATATTCACAGCGTGTTGTACCTCTGGCTTCCTTCTCCTAAGGGTAATACTTCAGTAATTTCCACAGTCTTTGGATTCCTAGACAGTTAGTGATTTCATCCCTTCATATACTGGTACAAGTGGATATTTTGCATTTTTTTCATCTAAGAAAGACATTTCACACATACCCTATTCTTATCCTTATGAATGGCATATTACCCAAAATGTTGCTATACTTCAATCTGCACTGTAATACATTTTTTGAAATATGCGGGTAGAAAATTAAATGCATTCAAAAATATTCAATTTTGAGCCTATTCTTTGTGTTCTATTCCTCTATACAATTACTAATCAATGTAAGTCATTGAGAGACACAACGAGGTTCTCATAGACTTACATTGACAACTTATAATTAGAGGCGAGAGAACCTTTTAGGATGGGGTCAGACTTGCGAGTACAATGTGAGAAACTCACACGAGTCTCTCACATCAATACCTGACACTGCCGCTGTCACGCGGGACTGGAGCATAGAAACACCTGCAGCAGCACACGCTGGTCCCGAGTGCTGGCGGCAGTGCCGGGTATTGATGTGAGAGACTCGAACAAGTTTCTCGCATTGTTCTCACAAGTCTGAGTCCGGCCATAGGGTTTGTTTCAGTTATGTTTGCCAAACTTCCCAATGTTCGCCAAACAGTTCGCTGAACATAACCAAACACCATTAACTTCAATGGGAGGCAAAACCAAATGCATAGATAACAACTTCAGGGGAGCCAAGAGCTGTCAAAACAGCTTAAATTAGTTTCAGACATTAGAGAAAGTGTCATTAATTGACCCTTCAATTGCACTATTAATAAATAATTTTAAAAAAATTGACGTGAATTTCCATGTATTTTAGATAACTAGTCAGGAAAAACTGACAACAGTTATCAGCTTTAGCAAGGCTGGTTATCAAGGATAGAGGTGTCTCCATACCATTTTTTAAACTATTTAAATAAATAATTTATAAAAACAACATTTGGCCCCCACATGTTTGACAAGCAGCCAAGCTAAAGCTGATTTGGCCGGTATTCTCAGGCTGGTAATGGGCCATAGATACATTGGCTCCTCCCAGCCTAAAAATAACAACCCACAGCTGCTTCATCTATTTGATGAGTCAATGCCCTCTGGCGGTGGCAAGTGGGGTTCATATTTGTGAGGTTGATGTTAAATGGTACACTGGTAATTCCATTAAAGTCCTCTTACTTTTATTTCAATTTCTATCCCCCTCATAGTCCTCTTTCTCATTCCTCTCAATGTCCTGTCACCCACATCCCTATACTGTATGTCCGCCCTTGGTCTCAGGGGTTGGACCCTGAGCAGTCAGCACAATATCCTCTTGGGGATAAGGGATAATTTTTTTTTTTTTAAGGTAATAACCCATGAAATAAGATTTTGTAAACAGGAAATCAGTCCATGTTTAGGAGAAAAAAATCCTTGATTATATGCTGCATAAGTACTGTAAATCATATGAGGAATACATATTTAAATTTCTGTCAATTTTCATAACTTATTTTTCATATAGTTTTGTTTGAAAACCAAAACTAATACTTTCTAAGGATATGAGCTATAGCAGAATAACTTGTAAATCATTTAATCTCATGATCTACAATGTAAAAAATACCACCATGGTTACTTACCGGTAGCCAGTTTTTCTGGAACCCATGACAGAACACCTGAGAGAGGGATCCGCCCCGCTAGGACAGGAACCTACTGAAATATAAGGGGCGGCACCTCTCCCCGGCTTCAGTTGGTTACAGAGCATGAGAGGACTTCCCGGTTAGTTACATGTTTATCCAACACCACATCACACAAATACACACTACTAGCGTGCACACCCATACGGTTAAAAGGGGGGGATATATGGGTGCTCTCATGGGTTCTGGAAAAAACGGCTACCGGTAAGTAACCATGGTGGTTTTTCCTTCACCCATGACAGCACACCTGAGAGATTTTTGGAGACTTCGAAACACCTTAGGGAAGGATCACCGCTTGCAGCACCCTTCTACCAAAGGTTAAGTCAGTAGAGGAGGATAGATTTAATCTATAGTGTCTAAAGAAGGTTGATGGTGAGGCCCAGGTAGCGGACTTACAAATTTGGTCTATTGATACCTCTGCCCTTTCAGCCCAGGAGGTTGCCACGGCTCTAGTAGAATGAGCCTTGATGCTGTCAGGAATCGGAATGCAACTAGCTGAGTAGGCTACACTAATGGCCTCCCTAATCCATCTGGCGATGGTCCCTGTTGTGAGTTCATTTTCCCCTTCACCATTGATGTCTGATGAACTCCCTCTGCTGGTGAATAGAGGTAGTGAAATTGATTAGGTTGGGAAGAACCTGTCATCTGAACAGGTGGAGCCTGATTGGACAACCGGAATCACTGAGTGGATATAAGGCAGCCGACACCCTACTGGGGTGCTGGTGATCCTTTCTGCTCTGAGCTCTTGCAAACCAGTTCAGTACCTGTCTTCTGAAAGCTAAGTTTTTGCTCTCTTATTTTTCCATGAGATATTGTCTGTTTACTTAGTGTTTGTGTTCTGCCTGCCCTTGTTGGTACAGGCTGAGCTCCATTTTTGTCTCTGGTCAAGTTGATCTTTTGCTCAGTCTTCAGAATATACCTGAGTGCTGATATAGTGTTTTTGAAGTCTAGTGACTTCAGGGCCTTTTTTCTATCAGACGTGTTGGACATTATTTTGGCAGAATTTTTGCTTATTGCAGCCAGCATCTTTTCTGTCCTTTCCTATTTAGTTAGTTGGGCCCCATCGTTTGCTCAACCTGTCTTTTTGTCTGTATTTGTGTTTTCATCTGCTTTTCACCGACAATACATGTTAGGGGCTGTCTATTGCTTTGGGGTCTGCTCTGGGGCAGTTTAGATTTCCCCTTTCTTTCTTTAGGCTTATTTAGTTCTCCGGCTATGAACGAGGGGTCTAGGGCACCGTAGGAACCCCCCACGGCTACTGTTAGTTGTGTGAATAGGATCAGGGGTCTGCAATCCGATAGCTACCAACCTCTCCGGTTTTCTGGACTTAGCTTGTATTTTTGTTTTTTCCTCCTTCGGTGACTCATTCATAACAGGTCCCTTTTGATACTCCGTAACCTTTCCTGGCACCCTGGAAGGCTAAAAATAGGGACTGGGACCTCCTACACTGGATAGTCACTGATATATATTCTAGCAGTGCCCTTTTAACATCCAATTTGTGGAATTTCTCCTCCCCTGGGTTTTTTGGATTCTCACAGAAGGAGGGGAGGACAATCTCCTGGCTGCGGTGGAAATCAGATACTACTTTCGGTAGATAAGCGGGGTCTGTTTTTAAGACGACCCTGTCCTGGTACACCTGGGTATAAGGTAGATTCACTGAGAGGGCCTGCAAGTCATTTACTCTACGGTCCGACGTAAGGGCCACTAAAATAATGGTCTTTAGGATAAGATATTTTACAGGCAGTTGTTGAATTGGTTCGAATGGCTCTTTCGTAAGGGCTTCTAACACCAGGTTTAAATCCCATGGGGCTATTCTTGGCAATGGGATAGGTCTGGACCTATGGCAGGATTTAATGAATTTAGCTACCGATCTGTTTGCCGCTATGTTGCAGTTATATAGTGCGCCCAGTGCGGACACCTGAACTTTAACATAGTAACATAGTAACATAGTAACATAGTTATTAAGGTTGAAGGGAGACTTTAAGTCCATCTAGTTCAACCCATATGCTTTCCTAACTTGCCCTAACATGTTGATCCAGAGGAAGGCAAAAAAAAACCCCATGTGGCAAACAGTAAGCTTCACATTGGGGAAAAAAATTCCTTCCCGACTCCACATACGGCAATCAGACTAGCTCCCTGGATCAACGTAATATTAAGGAAACTAGTGTATATACTATGTAATATTATACTTTTCAAGAAAGGCATCCTGTCCCTTCTTAAATTTTAGTAGGGAATCACTCATTACAACATCATATGGCAGAGAGTTCCATAGTCTCACTGCTCTTACAGTAAAGAATCCGCGTCTGTCATTATGCTTAAACCTTCTTTCCTCCAGACGTAGAGGATGCCCCCTTGTCCCCGTGACAGGTCTAAGAGTAAAAAGATCATTAGAGAGGCCTTGGTATTGTCCCCGCATATATTTATACATTGTAATAAGATCACCCCTAAGCCTTCGATTCTCCAAACTAAATAACCCCAAGTTTAATAACCTGTCTTGGTATTGCAGACCCCCTAGTTCCCTAATAACCTTGGTCGCTCTTCTCTGAACCCGCTCCAGTTCAGCTATGTCTTTCTTATACACCGGAGACCAGAACTGTACACAGTATTCTAGTCCCAGCTGTAATCCTGCTTGTAAGAATTCCAAAATGGCCTTAATCGGGGGCTTTTGGTCTAACGGCTTCCCCAGGAACTGTAGAAACTTATTTCATGTTCTACCATATATGTTAGTTGTTACTGGCTTTCTACTTTTCAACAGCGTAGCCATCAACCCTGGAGAGAATCCTCTATCCATTAAAAGTGACCTTTCAAATTCCTTGCCGTTAGATGGAATCCCTTGACTTGCGCGTGGAATATTGGACCCTGAGCTAGCAGGTTTGGGATCTCTGGTAGTACCCATGGATCCGAGAGGGACATCATCTGCAGCAGCGAGAATCAGGGCCTTTTTGGCCAGAACGGGGCTATTAAGATCACTCTGGCTTTATCTTCCCTTATTTTACTCACAACTGTTGGGATCAGAGCTACTGGAGGAAACACGTAACCTAGTTTGAAATCCCACGGAATTTGCAATGAGTCCACCGCTCATGGTTTTTCTTTTGGGTTTAATGAACAAAACCTCTCTACCTGTCTGTTGCTTTTGTTGGTAAAGAGGTCTACTACCAGTTCTCCTCAAAGTTGTGCTATCTTCTGAAACACTAACTGATTTAGGGTCCATTCTCCTTGATTTAGTATATTGCAGCTCAGGAAGTTGGCTTCTACGTTTTCTACCCCTCTTATATGTTGTGCCATCAGGGAGAGTAGATGTAGCTCTGCTCTGTGAAAAATCTTGCTGGCATGTTTATTAAGGAGTGTGACCTTGTTCCCCCCTGGTGATTGATATACACCACTGTCACTTTGTTGTCCGACATGATCCGGACATTGCAGCCTTTTAGACGGGGGATAAAGTTTTTTAAGGCTTTGTTTACTGCCTGTAGTTCTCTCAAGTTGGAGGATGCGTTTTGCTCTTCAGGTCCCCAGGGTCCCTGGGCCGCCTGACCCCTTAGGTGCGCCCCCCAGCCTGAGGAACTCACGTCTGTCAGAATTATGTCGGTCACTGGTCTGTGCCATAACATCCCTGACATCATTTTTGTCCTGTCTAACCACCATCTGAGAGAGTTTTTGACCTCTAAGGAAAGCTCCAGCCTTCCTTCTAAGCGCCCTCTCAGCAATCTCTGTGCTGATAGAATTTCTGCCTGAAGCTGTCAGGTGTGAAATTGTGCCCACCTGACCACTGGGATACACGTTGTCAGGGTGCCTAGCAAGGACATCGTGCTTCTCAGAGTCATGTGAGGTTGATCTAGGGCCACCAAAGTCATATTTCTCACCTTTTCCATCTTGGCCTCTGGTAACAGACAAGTTTGTTGTTCTGAGTCCAGGATGAAACCTAGAAAAATCTGTCTCTTTAGGGGTTGTAGCTTTGATTTTTTTGATGTTTACCATCCACCCCATTCTTTGTAGGGTGTCCATTACCCTTTCTACCTGTTCTGTGCAATGGTCTTTTGAGTTGTCCACTATTAGGAAGTCGTCCAAATAGGGTATTATGATCATGTTGTGGATTCGGAGGAAGGCAGTCTTCTCCGCTACGACTTTGGTAAACACTCTCGGGGCTATGGATATGCCAAATAAAAGGGCTCTGAACTGAAAATGTCTGAGATTGCCCTGGATGTAGAGAGCTACTCTTAAGTATCTTTGATAACCTGGGTGGATTGGGATGTGATAGTATGCATCCTTTAGATCGACTACGGCCATAAAACAATTGTGGTGTAGTAGTTTTATGGCCGTAGTTACTGATTCTATTTTGAATGTCTGATTTTTTTATCCACTGATTGAGGCCTCTGAGGTTTATAATTGTTCTGAATGACTGGTCTGGTTTTTTTTATCAGGAAGAGGGGTGAGTAGAAACCCATTCTCTCCTGTCCACTTGGGACTTTGGACAGAACGTGCTTGTCTAGCAGACAAGATTTCTGACTCTAGGGCCACTTGTTCTTCTATCCCCTTCCAGATGGGGGTCACAACAAATGATGCTCTCGGCCGCTGAAAAAACGGGATTTTGAGGCCTTTTCTTATGATGTTTAAGATCTAGGCATTGGAAGAGATATCTTCCCAGGCCTGGGAAAAAAGCATCAGTCTCCCCCCTACCGGGATGCCGGCATCATTGTCGGGATTTTTTAGAGTGGCTCCTCTGAACATGAATCCAGACTCCTTCTTCCTTTTGTCCTCCCATTTTCTCCTATCACCCGGAGGATGGTCCCTGTTGAATTTTCCTCTCCGAAAGGACTGCCTTCTTTGATCCGCTGGAAACCTGGGGAAGCCCTTCTTTCTGACACTTGCTTTTTCCAAGATGTCATCTAGATTTTTCCCAAATAAAAATTGACCATCACACGGGAGAGAGCACAGCTTGGCTTTAGACTGCAGGTCTCCTGGACAACCTTTATGTCATAATGCGCGCCTTGTGGCGTTTGATAACCCTGCTGCTCTACTCATCAGTCTCATGGAATCGGCGGAAGTGTTGACTAAAAAAGCTGCTATTCCGTGCAGAAGATACATGTTAGCCAAAATTTTTTCCCTTGAGACCTTTGAAGCAAGTTTCTCTTCCAGCTTTCATTAAGGACCGTGCTGTGCAGGTGACGGCTATTGCCGGTTTTAGTCCTCCTGCAGCTGCTTCCCATGTATGTCTTAAGTAGGAATCTGCTTTTTTATCTAGGGGGTCTCTAAGTACTCCTGAGTCTTCCAGGGGTAGGGCCGATTTTTTGGATGACCTGGACACCGCTGCATCAATCTTTGGGACCTTGTCCCATATCTCTGTCTTTATGTTCAAAGTCGTACCTCCTTTTAGAGGAGGAGGGAAGTGCTCCTGATCTCTCAGGCTTCTTCCATTCTCTTTCAATGAGTGCTTGGAGCTTCTCATTGACTGGAAAGGTATGTTTCTTCCTTTCCTGTAGACCCCCGAGCATGACATCTTCCAGGGTCTTAGTAATTTTTTCTCCTGTAGGCCCATTGTTACTCTGATGGCCTTGAAAAGAGCATCCGCATTCTCTACCAGAAAATACGGCTTGCCACCCGTGTCGCTATCCGAGGAGGAGGAAGATGGGTGTTCGGCCTGCAGAGAGATGTGTCACACAAATTTCTTAATAAATAACATTTCCCACATGTCTACTTTACATCAGCACAATTTTGGAAGCAAAATTTTTTTTGTTAGGAAGTTATAAGGGTTAAAAGTTGACCAGCGATTTCTCATTTTTACAACAAAATTTACAAAACCATTTTTTTTAGGGACCACATCATATTTAAAGTGATTTTGAGAGGAGTGCATGACAGAAAATACCCAAAAGTGGCACCATTCTAAACACTAGACCCATCAAGGTGCTCAAAACCACATTCAAGAAGTTTATTAACCCTTTAAGTGCTTCACAGGAACTAAAGCAATGTGGAAGGAAAAAATTAACATTTAACTTTTTTTTGCAAAAAATTTACTTCAGAACCAATTTTTTTTATTTTCACAAGTGTTAAAAGAGAATATCAACCACAAAATTTGTTGTACAATTTATCCTGAATGCGCCGATACCCCATATGTGGGGGTAAACCACTTTTTCTGCACACGGCAGAGCTCGCAAGGGATGGAGCGCCGTTTGACTTTTTCAACGCAGAATTGGCTGGAATTGAGATCGGATGCCATGTTGCGTTCGGAGAGGCCTTAATGTGCCTAAACAGTGGAAAACTCCAACAAGTGACCCCATTTTGGAAACTAGACCCATTAAGGAACTTATCTAGATATGTGGTGAGCACTTTGAACCTCCACGTGCTTCACAGAAGTTTATAACGTAGAGCCGTGAAAATAAGAAATCTATTTTTTTCCCACAAAAATGATCTTTTTGCCCCAAAATTTTTATTTTTACAAGGGTAACAGGAGAAATCATACCCGCACAGTTGTTGTGCGATTTGTCATGAGTACGCCGATATCCCATATGTGGGGGGGAACCACTGTTTGGGCGCATGGGAGAGCTCGGAAGGGAAGGAGTGCCATTTTGGAATGCAGACTTTGATGGAATGGTCTGCAGGCATCATGTTGCGTTTGCAGAGCCCATGATGGGCCTAAACAGTGGAAACCCCCCACAAGTGACCCCATTTTGGAAATTAGACCCCCTAAGGAACTTATCTAGATGTGTGGTGAGCACTTTGAACCCCCAAGCGCTTCACAAAAGTTTATAAACGCAGAGCCGTGAAAATAAAAAGTCCTTTTCATTTCCACAAAAGTGATTTTTTAGACCCCAATTTTTAGACCCCCAAAGTTGCTCCAACCCTAACCCTAACACACCCCTAACCCCAACCCTAACCCTAATTCCAACCCTAATCCCTAATCCTAATTCTAACCCTAATCCTAGTTCGCCCTAACCCTAATTCTAACCCTAGCCGTGACCCGAGTCCTAACCCTAGCCCTAACCCTAGCCTAACCCTAGCCCTAACCCTAGCCTAACCCTAGCCCAGCCCTAACCCTAACCCTAGCCCAACCCTAACCCTAGCCCAACCCTAACCCTAGCCCAACCCTAACCCTAACCCTAGCCCAACCCTAACCCTAACCCTAGCCCTAGCCCTAACCCTAACCCTAACCCTAACCCTAGCCCAACCCTAACCCTAACCCTATCCCTAACCCTAGCCCAACCCTAACCCTAACCCTAATGGAAAACTGAAGTCGGCAGATTCCCGGCGGGCACACTGCGCATGCGCCCGCCATTTTCAAGATGGTGGCGCCGATCGGAGGACGCCGGCGGGACGTGGGACCACCGGGAAGGGACGGAGGGCCACGGAGAGGTACCGGGGGGGATCGGGGACCCTATTTCTCTCTCCTCTGATGTGCGATCACATCAGAGGAGAGAGAAATTAAATGTAAAATCGCGGCTTTTTTTTTTGCGGTCGCTGTTATAGGGTTAATAATGGCGATCGCAAAAGCGGGGTCGGTAAAAACAGACCGATTCATGTTCTCTGGGGTCTCGGCTACCCCTGGCAACCGAGACCCAGGAGAAAATCCGACACTGGGGGGCGCTATTCACTTAAATCACAGCGCCGTGAATTAACGGCGCTGTGGTTTTAGTACCCTTAACTACCCTAAAAGGCGTATCGGCGGTCGTTAAGGGGTTAAAGTAATGCTGTTGCCATCTTTGGTGTGCCATTACTCTGATTGGCTGGCCTTACAGCGTTTTTGGGACTATTTAAAGTCTGGCTGCACCATCTTATGCACATTGCAGCTGGAAACAGCATAGGGAGAACATAGTTTCAGCGTAGGTACAGTGAAAGGAACGTAGGTAAAGTGGCAAGAGATTACAGTAAGCTTTATTTATTCCAAAAACCTCTTTTAAGAGCTGAAGATTGTCAAGATTAGTTGTTTGTTAGATGAGGATTTAGAAGGGAGTTGAGACAGAAATGGCATCACAGTATTTCCTCTTGCCTTATCAGGCTTATGGCCTATTACTTTGACGATATTTTAAGCATCTATACACAGTGTGAGCAGCAGCTAAAGACATGCCATGAACACTTTAGTCAGTTTCATCCCATCATCATCTTAACAGTTAACTACTCTACTACTGAATTAAATTTTCAAGAAAAGAAACCAGGTGCCTCTAGTAGTCATCTATAATCTAAATTTGGAGGTCTTGAGGACAGCTGCATAGAATCTTCAACCACTATTACAAATAGATGCTTGAATGAAATCCATATTTCAGGTTTTCAGTAAGCCCCCAAATCTAAGAAGCATCACTATCAGAAGCTTAGTTTCCTGTCCAATAACAGTAGAAGCAAAGATTTCCAATTGTAGAGGTTGATAGATTCCTACTCCAAAAGACTGAATGCTGTCTAAAATTCAATGGGTACTTCGATAAATGCAACAGCATTATCTTAGTTTTTTATTTTTTTTCCACCCTAAAACGATTTTAACATGGGTGTGTACATTTTTTATACCAATTGAACATGGATAAAACATACATTTAAAGCTAACAAATTGAATTTTCCAGACAAACAGTGGATTTCTGAATTTGCTATAATTTAAAAATCATTATTTTGTGATAAAAAAAACCCATTTAAACCTACAAAATATCACAAAAACTATTTGTAACTAACTTTAGAAGTTACCTTATTACTTAGAAACAACATAAATATATCTACTCTTAGCCTCTTTCTTTAAATGTGTTATTCAGTACTTAGCCTCATTTTACCTATGCATCTGCTTAATTTTCTAATTTAAAGCATTCATTTAAATAAATATTGAAATTATGACTTTATTTTAAATTAAAAAATTCTATTAATTTATAATAAATATAACTTTAGTATTGAATTGTACTACTATGATAATTATTTGGAACAACATCAAAGGCAATCTTATAGATTGTCAGTTTAGATTACACATCAACATCATTTCTGAATCATGTAACCATGGATGCACAGAGCTGAAAATTGCAAGTGAGAATACATGGTTTTGATTCTTTGAAAAACACACTGATATTTGAGGTACAGTATATGCTATAGTTTTACAGGTTGCATAAAAGAGGTTGTCCAAGCATAACATTTTGATGACCTAGACAGATATGCAATAAGTAATCAATATTAAATTAGTGGGGGTCGAAAAATGTTAACAATTTGACAATGGATGGTATACTATGTCATAGCGATCGGCCACACACACGGGTGGTGTGTGGCCAATAACGGCAGGGTATCAGCTGACACCAGGCACTAAATGCCAGGAGCGGTCACAGATCGCTCCCTGCACTTTAATCCCCGAAATGCTGCAATCGAACATGATCGCAGCATTCCAGGAGCAGGCAGAGGGATGACAGCCCCTGTGCTTTTGAATCGCTGCCATGGTAACCTGATGTCATCATGACGACATCCGGGTTACAAGAGCTCAGAAACTTCCTGTCATGCGCAGTGCATGTCAGGAAAACTCTCAGGTCAGTGTGCATTGCTTCATCTGCATGCTATAGAAGCGATCAGTCTGCAAAAAATGATTGTCCCATAGCAGGACAAAGAGTAAAAGTTAGAATAAAGTAAAAAAATGTTTAAAATATTTAAAAAAATAAAAAATAGTAAAAAATAAATATTTATTCTACCACTAAATCAATATTTGAATGAAAAAAAGTACACATATTTTGTATTGCCGCAGCCGTAATGACCCGACCTATAAGCCTTTCCCACTAGTTGACCCCTTTAGTGAACACCATAAAAAAACAAGGCAAAAAACAATTCTTCATCATCACACCGCACTGAACAAACAGTGGAATAACACGCGATCAAAAAGACGGATATAAATAAATGTAGTATCACTGAAAACGTCATTTTGTCCCACAAAAAAGCAAGCCCCAATACAGTTCCATCACCGGAAAAAAAATGTATAGCTCTCAGAATAAAGCGATGCAAAAATAATTATTGTTTTATAAAATAGTTTTTATTGTATAAAAGCGCCAAAACATAAAAAATATAAATGACGTATCACTGTAATCGTACTAACCCGAAGAATAAAACTGCTTTATCAATTTTACCACACGTGGAATGGTATAAACGTCGCCCCAAAAAGAAATTCATGAATTGATGGTTTTTGTTTATTCTGCCTCCCAAAAATCTGAATAAAAAGCAATCAAAAAATGTCATGTGCCCGAAAATGGTACCCATACAAATGTCAACTCGTCTCACAAAAAACAATACCGCACATGACTTTGTGGGCCAAAATATGGAAAAATTATAGCTCTCAAAATATGGTGATGCAAAAACAATTTTTTGCAATAAAAAGCATCTTTTAGTGTGTGAATGCAGCCAAGCAGAAAAACTCGGTAAAATGCCTCTTTGACACATCCTGTTATTTTCGGTACCGGAGATGTCAGTGTCCGTGTGTAATACTTGCGGCACACACACGCATTTTGGCACCTCACGGACTCTCCCAGTGGGTGCACCTGCAAACAGTAAAATGTGACGCTCCTTCCCTTCTGAGCTCTGCATGTGCCCAAACAGTGGTTTACCCCCACATATGGGGTATCAGCGTACTCGGGACAAATTGCACAATAACTCTTGGGGTCCAATTTCTTCTGTTACCCTTGGGAAAATAAAAAAAATTGGGGGCAAAAATATCATTTTTGTGGAAAAAATAGGATTTTTTACTTTTACGGCTCTACATTATAAACTTCTGTGAAGCACTTGGGGGTTCAAAGTGCTAATCACACATCTAGATATGCTCCTTAAGGGGTCTAGTTTCCAAAATGGTGTCACTTGTTGGGGGTTTCCACTGTTTAGGTATATTAGGGGCTCACCAAATGCGACATGGTGTCTGATCTTAATTCCAGCCAAGTTTGTGTTGAAAAGTGAAATGGCCCTCCTTCCCTTCCAAGCTCTGCCATGTTCCCAAACAGTGGTTTACCCCCAAATGTTGGGCATCAGCATACTCATGTCAAATTGCACAACTACTTTTGGGGTCAAATTTCTCTTGTTACCATTGAGAAAAAAAATTGGGGCAAAAATATCATTTTTGTGGAAAAAATATGATTTTTTATTTTTACAGCTCTACGTTGTAAACTTCTGTGAAGCACTTGGGGGTTCAAAGTGCTCACCACACATCTATATAAGTTCCTTAGCAGGTCTAGTTTCCAAAATAGTGTCACTTTTGGTGGGTTTCCACTGTTTAGGCACATCAGGGTCTCTCCAAACGCGACATGGTGTCCAATCTCAATTCCAGCCAATTTTGCATTGAAAAGTGAAACGACGCTCCTTCCCTTCTAAGCTCTGCCATGCGCCCAAATAGTGGTTTACCTGCATATATGGGGTATCAGCGTACTCAGGAGAAATTGAACAACAACTTTTGCTGTCCAACTTCCCTTGTTATCCTGGGTAACATAAAAAAATGGATCTGAAGTAAATTCTTTTGTGAATAAAAGTTAAATTTTTTTTTAAACATTCCAAAAATTCCTGTGAAGCACCTAAACATAACATAGTAACATAGTTTTGAAGGCTGAAGGACGACCTTATGTCCATGTAGTTCAGCCTATTTTTAGTGCAGCTGTTCTGCATTGTTGATCCTGGGGAAGGCAAAAAACCCACAGAGTAGAAGCCAATTTTCTCCATAGGGAAAAAAATTCCTTCCCCCCTAAGCTGGGTCAACCATCTACCTATAATATTATGTTATTCGTAACCTTCTATACTGTTACTCACAAGAAAAGCATCCATTCCTTTCTTAAATTCATTCAGTGAGTTGACCATCACCACTTCCTCAGGAAGAGAATTCCAGAGCCTCACTACTCTTACCATGAAGAACCCTCTTCTATGCTGGTGCAGAAATTGTCTTTCCTCCAAATGAAGAGAATGCATTCTTGTTCTTGTCACAGTCCTTGGTGCAAACAGTTCATTGGAGAGATCTCTGTATTGCCCTCTGATATACTTGTACATATATATTAGGTCTCCCCTAAGTCTTCTCTTTTCTAGACCTAATTTTGATAACCTTTCTGGATATTTTAGTGAACCAACTCCATTTATCATTTTAGTAGCCCGTCTTTGAACCCTTTCAAGTTCAGTAATGTCTTTCTTGAGCACCGGCGTCCAAAATTGCACACAATATTCCAAGTGTTGTCTGACGAGTGATTTGTACAGAGGGAGAATTATGTTTTCATCTCGTGTCCCCAGACCTCTTCTAATGCATCCCATGACCCTATTTGCTTTGGTGGCAGCTGCCTGACACTGGGCACTCAAATTTAGCTTCTTATTGACCAAGATGCCTAAGTCTTTTTCCATGTCTGATTTCTCCAGAAGTTTCCCATTTAGTAAGTAATTGTAGCATCTGTTTCTCCTTCCCATGTGCGTAACCTTACACTTATCTGTGTTAAACCTCATTTGCCATTTTTCAGCCCAATTCTCCAATTTACTCAAATCTGTCTGTAGTTACAAACTGTCCTCCATTGTGTTAACTACCTTACATAGTTTTGTATCATCTGCAAATACTGATTTTTTACTGTGTAAGCCATCCACTAGAACATTAATAAATATATTAAATAGTTGGGGGCCCAATACAGAACCCTGTGGTACCCCACTAGTTACCCTGGCCCCATTAATAACCACTCTTTGTTTTCTATCACTAAACCAGCTACCTACCCATCTACACACATTTTCCCTTAGCCCAAGCTTTCTCATCTTACTTACCAATCTTTTATGTGGGACAGTGTCAAATGCTTTAGAGAAGTCGAGATAAATAACATCCAATGATTCTCCTTGGTCCATTTGAGAGCTTACATCCTCATAGAAGCTGATCAGGTTAGTTTGACAGGAGCGATCCTTCATAAATCCATGTTGATATGGAGTTAAACATTTATTAATATTGAGATATTCCATAATGCTATCCCTTAGAAACCCTTCAAAAATTTTACCCACAACAGATGTTAAGCTTACCGGCCTATAGTTTCCAGGTTCCCTTTTACACCCCTTTTTGAATATTGGTACCACATTTGCTTGCCGCCAATCAAAAGGAACAGACCCCGTTTCTATAGAGTCTTTAAATATAAGGAATAGAGGCCTGTCTATCACATTACTTAACTCCCTTAATACCCGAGGGTGAATGCCATCAGGGCCTGATGATTTGTCAATTTTAATCTTACTAAGGTGGTTCTGCACTTCTTCCTGGGTTAGGCAGGTAATACTTAATGGGGAGTTTACATTATCACTCTGCATTTCCCCTGGCAAATCCTTTTCCTGTGTGTACACTGTTGAGAAAAAAGTATTTAAAACATTTGCTTTTCCCACATCGCTCTCTATGATTTCACCCTCATTGTTCTTTAAAGGGCCGACACCATCAATTTTATTCATTTTACTGTTTATATAATTAAAGAATAATTTGGGGTTTGTTTTACTTTCCTTAGCAATGTGTCTCTCAGTTTCCGCTTTTGCTAAATGCATTTCTTTTTTACACAAGAGTTAATAAACTTCTTGAATGTGGTTTAGAGCAACTTGAGGGGTGCAGTTTTTAGAATGGTGTCACTTGTGGGTATTTTCTATCACATAGACCCCTCAAAGTGATTTCAAATGTGATGTGGTCCCTAAAAAAAATTATGTAAAAATGAGAAATCGCTGTTTAATTTTTAACCCTTATAACTTCCTAATAAAAAAAAATTTGGTTCCAAAATTGTGCTGCTGTAAAGTAAACATGTGGGAAATGTTACTTATTAAGTATTTTATATGACATATCTCTGTGATTTAAGGGCATGAAAATTAAAAGTTGAAAAATTGCAAAATTTTCACCAAATTTCCATTTTTTTCACAAAAAAAGTACAATATGTCACAAGAAAACATTGTCAGAACCACCGGGATCCATGGAAGCGTTGCAGAGTTATTACCTCATAAAGGTACAGTCATCAGAATTGTAAAAACTGGCCTGGTCATTAACATGCAAATCACCCTTGGGGATAAAGGGGTTAACCTTCACCATGACCTTTTTTTTAGCTCTGATGGTTGAGTCCATCTCAGCCATGAAATGAGATGAGCAGTACCACTGTAGTTTCATTGGCAGTTGAGATAGCACTGTCACTGTCAGTTCTGCCTCCCTTTTACACTTTTGCCTGTATAGGCATTACAAAACTATAACATTAACAGGGGACCAAAGTGGGAAATGATAAAAGATCCTCATTCCTTAAGGAGCAGTAGAAGAAGATCCTGGGAGTGAAAATAGGCTGATCAGGAGGGACTCTTGTACATAAAAAGCACGGGAGTGGAATGGCGATTAGAGGATATTATATAATAAGGGAAAAGAGTATGAAGCTGATTTTGAGAGAGAGAGAGTCCTGATGGCCCATAAAGGGAGCAGGGAAGAATCTATCATTAAAATACCCATATCAGCCAGAAAACAGTAACTGCTTATAATAATGCTCAGTATTGGAACAGGGAAATAAAATACAGTTTTGGAACAATTTTATCTATAACCACTGCTAATGGTTCTACGTGACCTGTGACTGTAACCGAATTACACCTTAGGCTTGCAAATTGCAGCTTCAGAGAGGAAGAGCCACCTTTAGCACCACATGTTGGAAACAGTCACTAGCAACCCAATAACGAGCCCTGCAAAATGACTTACCACATACAGTACTGTCTGGGTTCAGATTAACACACAATATGCCTTAGGCATCTAGAGATCCCTATTAAAGATCATAACGTAAAACATAACTTTTCATTATTTTGCAAAGGAAACACATTTAAAATTACAAAGCAAATGTGTGCATGAGTGTGCCACATAAATTGATTTAGTGACAAAAGTGCAAGTGCATATAAGTCCAATTTTTACTATTTATTGCATGACCCTTATTGGCTCTAGCTATAGAGGGAATTTCAGTACTTCCATTGACCGCATATGGCCAATATGGGTTTTTATTACCTGAAAATCTGCCTTATGCCACACCTGCACTGGTAGACAACACAACTCTTTCTTTAAAATAACAACACTACACGATATATTCTTTGGATAATTTTGGCCACAGCGGCCAGTTTATTAACAAACAAAACATAAAATCTTGTTTAACAATAAATATTAAATATGTCATATTTAGTGACATGAGGGGAGGGTTCTTGGAGCCCATAAAAGATCTGGCTTAATATTTGGCAAAATGTCCAATGAGAACTTCAACCGCCATGTTACCCTCAGCTGTACACCACCAGCTCGAGGGCACCATAAATCCCGTTCCGGGAAGGCCAACCACCAAACAACTCCCGGGGTAAAAACTCCGTCCAGAGCCCGTAACCAAATGCCAGATCACCCACACAATTTAACTGTCTGGAATTTCACCAACAATTCCTTTTTACGCTGAATCAGCGTCAACTCCAAGAACCCCACCCCCCGCCAACTTGCCACTGTGACAAAGTGACCTCCATTACAAAATTTACCCAGACTACGTTGCCCAGGCACCCCATTGTGACTCAACCTAACTCCCCCGCCCATCCCACAAAAGGTGGGGGGAGGGGTCCAAAAAAGGGGAGGTTGGGTGGGTCTTCTATTGGCGTCCTCCTGTGCAAGAGTGCGGTTTTGCCGCACTTTTTCCCCCTCCAGCATCATCCGCCCCTCCCAAAACTCCTCCCTTATCCTGCTTCCACCAATCCCCTCCAAGTCCACCCTGTTCTGAAAACCCTAACCTGTCCCAGCGCAGTCATGGGGGGCCTCCATCCAGCTGCGCTTATTTCCATCACGTATGGCCAATATAGGTTTTTCTTACCTGAAAACCTGCCTTATGAGCCACCTATACTGGTAGACAACGCAACTCTTTCTTTAAAATAACAACACTACATGATATATTCTTTGGATAATTTTGGCCACAGCGGCCAGTTTATTAACAAACAAAACATAAAACCTTGTTTAACAATAAATATTAAATATGTCATATTTAATGACATGAGGGGAGGGTTCTTGGAGCCCATAAAAGATCTGGCTTAATATTTGGCAAAATGTCCAACGAGAACTTCAACCGCCACGTTACCCTCAGCCGTACACCACCAGCTCGAGGGCACCATGAATCCCGTTCCGGGAAGGCCAACCACCAAACAGCTCCCGGGGTAAAAACCCCATCCAGAGCCCGTAACCAAATGCCAGATCACCCACACAATCTAACTGTCCAGAATTTCACCGACAATTCCTTTTTACGCTGAATCAGTGTCAACTCCAAGAACCCCACCCCCCGCCACTTACGAACAACCCTGACCACCTCAGGCTCGTGAGTGCCCCAACACTGCAACCGTTCTCTCAATTCCTTCTTGCATCGCAAGTGCCCACAAATCAATCCCTATGTCATTCAAATGAACCCCATCATCTCTCCAAAAATTACCCACCCCAGCTTCCAATTCGAAATGCCGCACACTGATACCCTCATTCCTTGAAACAAAACTCGACACGGCCCTATTCAACTTCACCCTAGCCCTATTAATTTCCTTTACAGATTGGGCCGCTCTCCAGTTTAGCCTGGGAACGATGTCCGACCATACAGTCACTACCCCAGGAAAAGACGTCCACAACCTAAGGAAGTCAAATCGAATATCCCTGATCAATTCCCTGACAGGTCTAAAGCCCAAATTGTTCCCTCCCACCAAGATGTCGGGCGCTTTATTCAAACGGGCAAATTTGGAAAACTCAGGTAGCGTCCTACTCCATACCATCCCTCGAAAACCCAACCAGCGAACAACGACCAGGTCCTTGTTAAAACCCAGTTGCCTACCATCCGGCCTCACATCCGCCCGAAGTGCCCCCCAATAGACGAACGAGTGTCCGAAAATCCAAGCCAAGTAGGGCTGCCCAACTGAAATGCATAACCACAACAAAATCGTTAATTCCCTCCGTCCGAGCTATGCCACTCCAATCAATGACACACATATGTTCGATAGCAGCCCGAACTCCAGAGGCCAATCCGCTTGATCGCATCCGCCCCCATGCCCAGACTATCGGCTTCAGATGCTGCCCCAATCCTAAAGGAATGCGACCCATACATGTCTGGTGGAAGGCCCAACTCTCCCAAACCCCTTTTTAGCAGCGCAATGAACTGGAAACGGGACAAGAATCCCCCGCCTTCATGGCACAACAATGGGCCGACCCGACCTGACCACAAAGGCCAATACAATTCCAAACACCTTTTTGGGCACATCAAAGCCCCTTCCATACTCCCCAACACCACACGCTTACCTCTTCCGAGCTGATCAGTTTTTGAATGCCGAATCCAAAATGCAATACCTCCCACCCCCGACTCCACATCCTCAGCCAGCAGGCCACCTACCCTGCCCCTACTGAGCGACACTAGTTCACCTATATGCATAGCCCCAAAGAACGCTAAAGAAAAAGCTAACTTGAACAATGCCGCCTTAAAATTAGAACAGCAAATCATCTCTAGGACTCTCCCTAACTGTTCCAAGATACTAAAAGAGATTGGTCTACGCCTGTCAAAATTCCGGATACCCTTCCGAAAATCTTTTAGAGCCTGTTTTACCCGAAAATCCTTCGTCACATCAACCGAACCCTCCATCTTAAAACCGAAAGGAAGACCAGCAATAAATTTGTTAACCTTCGAAACAGACGGTTTCCGCTGCCCTGCCGACCAAAAACAAAACCCCCTACGTTTTATCCTCCACAGACCCCAAACCTCCCCAATGGGACACCCAACTCCGCCATATATGCCATGATGCCCTGTATGATGCCCAAGTCTGGTTGGAACTGACTCACAAATCAACCTTCCTGCTCTTCCATAACAATCCGCCTCAAGTGAGAAGGGCATTCCGTTCCGGAGATGTCCACGCCTGGTGCCAGCTCCCAAAACCGCTCCCACTGTAAACGAGACAAAGCATCCGCTATAGAATTTTGCATACCCGTCACATGCACAGCCGAAATACACGCATTCAATTCCAGGCACCGCAAAACAAGTTCTCTCACTAGCTTAATAACTGGGGGGGACGAGGCGGACAAAGTGTTGATCACTGACACCACACTCATATTGTCGCAGTGAAACCTAACTCTGCGGTTCTCGAACATTTCACCCCAAATTAATACTGCCACAACAATGGGGAACAACTCCAACAAAGCCAGATTTTTTGTGAAACCTCTCTGACACCACCAATCCGGCCAGCTCCCAACACTCCAACGCCCCCTACAATAAGCCCCATAACCAACACCACCTGCTGAGTCCATATAAATTTCGCAGTCGAAATCATTCAATATCTCCTGTTGAATCAGAGATTTACCATTGTAATTCTCCAAAAACCGCTGCCACACCGCCAGATCTTCCCGGTGTTCCCTAGTCAAATGAATAAAGTGGTGCGCCAACCGTGCTCCCGCCGTCGCGCCCAACAACCTATGGCAGAAAATTCGTCCCATGGGCATGATCCTGCAGGCAAAATTCAACCTGCCTAAAAGCGACTGCAATTCTTTCAATGTCACCTTTTGCAGTATCCTAACTCACTGCACTTCCAGCCTCAGCAACGACAACTTGTCCTCCGGTAACCGACATTCTCTCTGAGTCAATCCGTATACCCAAAAAACTTAAGACCGTTCAAGGACCCTCGGTCTTATCTTTTGCTAACGGCACCCCAAAAAGCTCTGACACCCATTCCATCGCAGCCAATGTATTCTGACATAAAACTGAATCTGGTGGACCTATGAACAAGAAATCATCCAAATAATGAATCATGGACGGAACGCCGGCAACACCCCTAACCACCCATTCTAAAAAAGTACTGAACGTCTCAAACAGTGAACACGAAATTGCGCAACCCATCGGCAAACATCTATCCAAATTGTAACCTCCACTCCAAAAACATCCCAACAAGGGGATGCTATCCAGGTGTACCGGTAGTAGTCTGAAGGCCGACTCAATGTCGGTTTTGGCTAACAAGGCCCCCTTGCCGTACCTGCGAACCCATTGTACCGCCATGTCAAATGACGTATATACTACCGAACACAAATCTTGATCAATGCCGTCATTGACCGACAACCCCTTCGGGTAAGATAGATAGAACCACCCCCAACGGGGAAACAATCATCCCTTCTACTGGGACCAACGTAAATGGACCTGCCATTCTACCCAATTCAACTTCTTTCATTATTTTGGCACTCACCACCTCTGAATGCAGGTTAGCCGACTTCAAATTCTTAACTGCAAAGGGGACCATGTGGCTGGGAGGAGGGATTCTAAAACCATCCGCAAAACCATTCCATATCACCCCAGCCTTTTCCTGATCAGGGTACCTACTTAGAAAGGAGGCCATCCTTTGAAGCCTCACCGGCATCTCCCCCTTGACCTGCCACCACTGCTGGCTTACCCCTTGCTTTCCTAAAACATTTTGATGCCCCATGCGAGCTACCGTTGCAATGGGAGCAAACATGCTTGAACTTGTAGGTACTACCATACTTGCATTGACCCTCATTGAACTGCAAGCACGCTCCTGACTTCTCTTTTGTCCCTGACTACCACTTCCATGTCCTCCCTGCTGATTGCCACTCCCTCCGCCACCAAGAAACTACTGCCCGTACCTAACTGGCGCCATCACCTTTAACCAAAGCCCGATGTCTTTTTGGTCCCACCGCCTTCCTCTGCCTAAATTGCTCATCGTAGCGCAGCCATGCCTGACCTCCATACGTACGGTGAGCCTCCCCAATCCTACTGCTGCTGCCTGCCCGCCGGAGTCCTCTGTCGTGTGCTCTTCTTCGCTGGCCCCCCACTATGGCCACCACCAGGGGTGCCAGCTGTGCCGCTGCTCCCGGCGTCCGCGACGACATCCTGGCTGGCCGCCGCCGGCCTCCTCACGGTCACCACTGCTGCCTCGTCCCTCCAGGAAGCCTCACCCCTCCCAGGTGTGCAGCGGGCCCTCGCCGCCGCCCGCTGTGCTGCTGCAGGCCGCACTTCCGGTGCGGCCCTCACTTCCTGTGCAGCCCACACAGCGGTGACACGCCGCCTCCCTGTGCCTGCCGGCCGGCTGCTTGGGTTCCTGCTGGAGGTGGTGCCGTGGGAGGGAGCCGTGCCACTGCACCCAGCCTCCGCAGGGTCCCCGGAGGGGCTCCGGAGCCTGCGCCTGCTGCGCGTGGTTACCTCCGGGGAAAGTCTCTTTGGGGACCGCGTTCACCTGCTCCTGCCCGCGTTCTCCCGGGTCCCGGCTTCACCCAGCAGAGAAGACAGCTGCTCCTCCAGCCATCCTCCCATTCTTGACCTCGCGACGTTCCGCAGCCTCCTGATCAGCGCCTCCACTGACTCCATCCAGCCTGGTCAGGTATGTCTTCTCTTGGCGTCCTCCTGTGTAAGAGTGCAGTTTTCCCGCACTTTTTCCCCCTCCAGCATCATCCGCCCCTCCCAATACTCCTCCCTTATCCTGCATCCATCAATCCCCTCCAAGTCCACCCTGTCCTCAAAACCCTAACCTGTCTCAGCGCAGTCATGGGGGCCTCCATCCAGCTGCGCTTATTTTCAGCCCCCGTCTTTAAGGGGATTTTTACCCTAAAGTATCCCTTCACTCCGGGCTATAATGTCACTACCCTATACTAACATAGAACATGTCAATAGATCACGCTATCAATTACTTTGCTTTAGTAGAGCTTAGGGTCCACCTTTGAGTCCACTATTTTATTGTCCTGAAATATAGCAGATTACTATCTTAGCAAACTCGGATCTATGTTAAATTGCATTTGAGCTCACTGGCATTAGTGATATACTGTATACATGGTTTTAACACTAAGGAATCATAATCTATTAAGCAGTGCAATCTCAAAACAGATCACTGCTGGGGAATCACTCATTCAGATTCTCCACTAATATAAATTTGTAGGTGTATATGATCAAATCTGCAATGGTCACAAAGTTACATATTCAAATGACAAGTTATTTTCACACAGCTCAATTCACAGCTAGGAGACTATAGGCACGGCGACTATCTTGTTGTCAGATCATATCAGATCTGCAATTATTATATAATTTTGAATCTATAGAGAATATGCGACTCCACATGTCTCTTTGATGAAACCATTTTGCCAAGTCACCAACTGGTAGTCATCTACTCTCATAAGGATTACTTTATATTTTCTGATCCATTAGGTCTGATATCACTAACCTACTATATTCCAGTTCAAGACTATTGATTGTGTTTTAATTCCACTCATCACACATTGCTGGTTTAAAATTACGCAGCCATTAGTCTTCCCAACATGTTTCACCTTACAGCTTACCGTCGTCATCAATGTTTGAGATTATAATATATTCATTATTGGATTACCACTAGTGATAAGCGAGTATGCTCGTTAGGATTTGGTACTCGGCGAGTAATGCGGTACTTGCGGTACTAGAATCCTGGAAAGTATTTCACTACTCATTTCGCAATATTCGGCACAGCCCAGCACAGTCCCCGCACAACCCAGCATAGTCCCGCACAGCCTGGCACAGTCCCCGCACACACCAGCACAGTCCCGCACAGCCCAGCACAGTCCCCGCACAGCCCAGCACAGCCTGGCACAGTCCCCGCACAGTCCTGCACAGCCTGGCACAGTCCCCTCACAGCCCAGCACAGTCCCAAACAGCTCAGCTCAGTCCCTGCACAGTCCACGCACAGCCCAGCACAGTCCCGCACAGCCCAGCACAGTCCCGCACAGTCCCTGCAAAGCCCAGCACAGTCCCGCACAGCCCAGCACAGTCCTGCACAACCTGGTACACTTCCTGCTGTGACATCGGCGGCTATGCCCGCCGATGCCCCTTCTGTAGCAGCGCGCACCGCAGCGTTTCCCTACCTGCGCGCCCCCGTCCGGGCTCGCGCCCGTCGTCCACTCTCCCTCACGGCGACTCCTGGCTCCCGCTCTCTGTCGCGCGCACGCCTCCTCCCGTCCTCTCTCTCCAGCGGTGGGCGGCGCTGAGGGGCTGGCCTGGGGCACGCACTTCCGGGGGTTGGTATATTTCAGGCGTCCTCGCTGTTAGGAGGACGCCTGATGATTGTGTAGCAATCTGGCCCCTACAGTTCTCCTGTAGCTAGTCCAATCTCTGCCTTATCCTTCCTGCCTTCCTCTGTGTCGTTCTCCTCGCTCTCCCCAGTCTGTCCAGGCTCTCCTTTCCTTTCATTCCTTGTGGCCGTTCCCTGTCTCCAGTTCGCCCTGATCCTTCCTCTGCCATTCCGTATTGTGTGCTTCCCTGAGCCACCTGTCCCTGCCAGTATATCTGCCCGCTGCCTCCCCAGGCCTTTTGTTCGTGGAGCCGTCCCTCTTGGTTCCGGCTGTCGCGCCTCCGTCCTCTGTGGTCCTGCCCCAAACGGTCCCTGTATAGGGGTCGGTCTTCACCTGGCGTGCTCGGCCCAGGGGCTCCAGATCCGCGATCCAGAGGGTCCACTCTCTGACATAGTTCTCGATAGCATTACAGTATCATCAGGCCATGGACCCCGCCGGTGCCGCGGCGGCCACTCAAAAGGAACTGCTTTTCCTAAGAGAAAATCAGACCCGTATCATGTCATTCATGAAGTCCATGGACACCCGGCTCTCCGCCTTGCAAACCGCTGATCCAGCGCATGCACCTCTCTTAGTCAGTCTCCAGCAGGAGCTTGCACAGCAGCGCGATGCGCAATCTCACATTTTGGGGTATATGGCGTCCGTGGATGATCGGCTGCTTTCTTTGCAGTCCTCTGCGGCCGCTTCTAACCAAGCCCGGGACGCTGTCTCTTTCCCTCCTCACCGTCTTGGTAAGCCGCCTAGGTACTGTGGGGACCCAAAATTGTGTAGGGGATTTTTAAACCAGTGCAGATTGCACTTTGATCTTCTGCCCCAACAATACCCCACGGACCGTGCTAAGGTGGCCTTTATAATCTCCCATCTAGAGGGGGAGGCGCTGGCTTGGGTGAATCCGTTGTGGGAGAGGGATGACCCGGTGGTGACTAACATCCAGAGTTTTTTGGAAACATTCCGTAAGGTTTTTTATGAACCCGGACGCCTTGCTTCCTCTACAGAGGCCCTTTTTAACCTCTGCCAGGGGTCCCTTACTGTAGGGCAATACGCCATCCGTTTCCGGACCTTGTCCTCGGAGCTGGGGTGGAATAACGAAGCCCTGGTTGGTGCTTTTTGGAGAGGCCTGTCTAGTAAATTCAAAGACGAGTTGGCCGGGCGTGACCTTCCTACCACCCTGGAAGATCTCATCTCCCTGGCTACCCGTATTGACCTGCGTTTTCAGGAACGCGCTAGAGAGTCAGCCAGGGAGAAGAGGTCCTTTAGATTATACCAAGCTCCCATTCCGCACACCGTTGCCCTTCCTAGTGACACTGTCCCCGAGCCTATGCAGGTGGATCGCATCAAGCTGTCCGAACAACGGCGTAAGGAGAGGATGACTAAGGGACTCTGTCTATATTGTGGAGGGGCCAATCACTTCGTACGCACTTGTCCTGAGAGACCGGGAAACGCATCCGCCTAGGCCAGGTAGGAGAGGGCCCCCTAGGTGATCTGACCCCCTCTCTCCCACTTACTCTTTCAGCTCTGCTTATTACAGGTTGGGGGCGTGGCTCTGTGGAGGCGTATGTGGACTCGGGCGCAGCAGGCAACTTCATCCGCCAGGAGGAGGTTGACAAACTCCAGATTCCCGTGGTCGTCTTAAGTAACCCTCGAGCAATCACCTCCGTCGATGGCAAACCTCTTCCTGGGCTCATCACCACGGTTACCATTGAAGTAAAGCTACAAATTGGCGCACTTCATTCTGAGAAGATTGCCTTCTACGTCCTGCCTCAATTATTCCATGCCATTCTCTTAGGACTTCCTTGGCTTAGGCGGCATGAGCCAGTCATCGACTGGCGCTCCGGAGAGATCCTACGCTGGGGGCACACCTGCCATGCTAGCTGTTTACGTACCCTGGTTCGTTCCCATCCTCAGCTTAGGCCAACGGACCTCCCCGGCCTTCCTGCTCCATACCACGCCTACGCTGATGTTTTCTGCAAGAAGGAGGCGGATTCCCTGCCCCCGCACCGGTCCTATGACTGCCCCATCGACCTGATTCCTGGAGCGGTTCCTCCCAGAGGTAGAACTTACCCTCTTTCTCCTGCCGAAACCTCTGCCATGACGGAATATATCCAAGAAAATCTGTCCAAGGGGTTTATCCGGAAGTCCTCCTCTCCTGCGGGCGCGGGTTTCTTCTTCGTCCGGAAGAAAGACGGATCACTGCGGCCTTGCATTGATTACCGGGGTCTAAACAATATCACCGTTAAAAATCGTTACCCCCTTCCGTTGATTCCTGAGCTCTTTGACCGTCTGAGAGGAGCCCGGATCTTCACGAAGTTAGATCTGCGGGGAGCTTACAATTTGGTCCGGATCCGTGCAGGGGATGAGTGGAAAACGGCCTTCAATACCCGTGACGGGCATTATGAATACCTAGTTATGCCCTTCGGCCTCTGCAACGCTCCCGCTGTGTTTCAAGAATTTATCAACGAGGTATTCCGGGATCTACTCTATTCCTGTGTGGTCATCTATCTTGACGACATTCTCGTTTTCTCGCCCGACCTGTCCTCCCATCGCAAAAGCGTACGCTTGGTCTTGCACCGCCTTCGAGAGAACCAACTCTACGCCAAGATTGAGAAATGCCTTTTTGAGCAGTCGTCACTGCCCTTCTTGGGATATGTCGTCACCGATTCCGGCCTTAAGATGGATCCCGAAAAACTCAGTGCGGTACTCAAGTGGCCCCGTCCAGTGAGGATTAAGGCCATCCAGCGGTTTCTTGGGTTCGCAAATTATTACCGTCAGTTTGTGCCTCATTTTTCTACGGTTACCAAACCCATCACGGCCTTGACCCGCAAGGGAATGAAGCCCAACAGCTGGTCCCCTGAAGCTGAAAACGCTTTCCAAGCCCTGAAACGTTCCTTTGCGTCAGCACCCATTTTGCATTGGCCTGTGACCAGCAGGCCCTTCGTCCTGGAAGTGGATGCCTCCTCCACTGGAGCTGGAGCGGTCCTGTCCCAGCAGGCTTCATCCGGACGGTTGGTTCCTTGCGGCTTCTTTTCTAAAGTCTTCTCACCTGCGGAGTGCAACTACTCCATTGGAGACCGAGAATTACTGGCCATTAAGATGGCCTTGGCTGAATGGCGGTATTTACTCGAGGGGGCTGTACATCCCTTTACCATCCTCACTGACCACAAGAACCTGGCTTACCTGCAGTCTGCCCAAAGACTCAATGCCCAGCAAGCCAGGTGGGCCCTGTATTTCTCCCGCTTTGACTTCCAACTTCACTTTCGACCTGGTAATAGGAACATCAAGGCCGATGCCCTTTCCAGGTCATTACAGTCATCGGAGAGGGATGAAGTCCCATCCCATATTATCGAGCCTACTAAAATAATCACCGTGGCCCCTGTGAATTTTGCTATTCCTCCGCCCGGTAAGACTTTCGTCCCTCAAAACAGACGTACAGAGGTGTTGGGCTGGGGGCATTCCTCCAAAATTGCAGGACACGTTGGGACTAAAAAGACTCTCTTGCTGCTGTCTCGGTATTACTGGTGGCCCACGCTTCGCCAGGATGTGATGGACTATGTTGCCTCGTGCACAATCTGTGCCCAGAACAAGGTGGCTAGGACTTTGCCCGCCGGTCTTCTTCGCCCATTGCCAGTTCCTGAGGTCCCCTGGCAGCAGATCGCCATGGATTTTGTAACTGATTTACCCCGCTCAGCCGGATGTACCACCATCTTAGTCGTAGCAGATCGTTTTTCCAAAATGGCCCACTTCATTCCCTTACCGGGACTACCATCCGCCCCGAAGTTGGCCGAGATCTTCATCCACCAGGTCTTCAGGCTGCATGGTCTTCCTCAGCGGATTCTGTCGGATCGGGGTGTCCAGTTCACCTCCCGCTTCTGGAGGGCTCTCTGCCGGCTTATGGGTACATCTCTCGACTTCTCCTCCGCATACCATCCTCAGACCAACGGGCAAGTGGAACGAATTAATCAGGTGTTAACCACCTACCTACGTCATTTCGCCAACGCCCATCAGGACAATTGGGTCACGCTCTTACCTTGGGCTGAATTCTCGCACAACAATCATCCCAGCGAATCTACCACCAAGTCACCTTTTTTTGTGGTAACCGGTCAAAACCCAGGTATTCCGTTACCTTTCTCCACGTCTACAGGAGTACCCGCAGCCGATTCCCTTGCTAAAGAATTCTCGCAGATTTGGAGAGAGACCAGGGACGCGCTCAAGGGTGCCAACAACCGAATCAAAAAGCATGCAGACAAAAGACGGAAGGACGTGCCTCCGTACCATCCAGGTGGCAAAGTCTGGCTTTCAACTCGACATATCCGTCTGAGAGTTCCCTCTTATAAGCTGAGCCCTCGGTACATTGGGCCGTTTGAAGTGATTGGACGCATTAATGAAGTGGCTTACAAACTGAGGTTGCCTGCTTCGCTCCGGGTTCCCAACGCTTTCCATGTCTCGCTCTTGAAACCCGTAGTTCTGAATCGGTTCCAACCAGTTTCCATCGTCCCTCCTTCACCTGTTATCTTGGACAACGTCTTCGAGGTCAAGGACATCTTGGCAATGAAAAGAGTCCGGGGTAAGACCCTTTTTCTTATCGATTGGGTGGGTTTTGGTCCCGAGGAACGGTCCTGGGAGCCCCGGGAGAATGTCAATGCTCCCCGGATTCTGAAAAAGTTTTTTGCCAATCTCAGTAAGGGAGGACGTAAGGAGAGGGGTACTGTGACATCGGCGGCTATGCCCGCCGATGCCCCTTCTGTAGCAGCGCGCACCGCAGCGTTTCCCTACCTGCGCGCCCCCGTCCGGGCTCGCGCCCGTCGTCCACTCTCCCTCACGGCGACTCCTGGCTCCCGCTCTCTGTCGCGCGCACGCCTCCTCCCGTCCTCTCTCTCCAGCGGTGGGCGGCGCTGAGGGGCTGGCCTGGGGCACGCACTTCCGGGGGTTGGTATATTTCAGGCGTCCTCGCTGTTAGGAGGACGCCTGATGATTGTGTAGCAATCTGGCCCCTACAGTTCTCCTGTAGCTAGTCCAATCTCTGCCTTATCCTTCCTGCCTTCCGCTGTGTCGTTCTCCTCACTCTCCCCAGTCTGTCCAGGCTCTCCTTTCCTTTCATTCCTTGTGGCCGTTCCCTGTCTCCAGTTCGCCCTGATCCTTCCTCTGCCATTCCGTATTGTGTGCTTCCCTGAGCCACCTGTCCCTGCCAGTATATCTGCCCGCTGCCTCCCCAGGCCTTTTGTTCGTGGAGCCGTCCCTCTTGGTTCCGGCTGTCGCGCCTCCGTCCTCTGTGGTCCTGCCCCAAACGGTCCCTGTATAGGGGTCGGTCTTCACCTGGCATGCTCGGCCCAGGGGCTCCGGATCCGCGATCCAGAGGGTCCACTCTCTGACATAGTTCTCGATAGCATTACACCTGCACAGTCCCAGCACAGTTCCGCACAGCCCAGCTCGGTCCCTGCACAGTCCACGCATAGCCCAGCACAGTTCCGCACAGCCCAGCACAGTCCCGCACAGTCCCTGCACAGCCCAGCACAGTCCCGCACAGAACAGCACAGTCCCGCACAGCCTAGCTCGGTCCCTGCACAGTCCCACACAGCCCAGCTCGGTACCTGCACAGTCCACGCACAGCCCAGCACAGTCCGGCACAGCCTGGCACAGTCCCTGCACAGCCGAGCACAGGCAAGCACAGCCCAGCACAGTCCAGCACAGCCCATTACTCGCATTTCCCATAGACTTACATTGGACTCGCTACGAGTACCCGAGTATTAGGAGGTACTCGTAACGAGTTCAGCAAGTCCGAGTATTTCACTACTTGCTCATGAGCGAGTATACTCATTAGGATTCAGTACTCGGCGAGTAATGCGTTACTTGCTGTACTAAAATCCTGGAGAGTATTTCACTACTCACCTCGCAATATTCAGCACAGTCCAGCACAGTTCAGCACTGCCCAGCCGGTTCCCGCACAGCCCAGCACAGTCCCGCGCAGTCCCCGCACAGCCCAGCACAGTCCCGCACAGCCTGGCACAGTCCCCGTACAGCCCAGCACAGTACTGCACAGCCCAGCTCGGTCCCCACAGAGTCCACGCACAGCCCAGCCCAGTCCTGCACAGCCTGGCACAGTCCCTGCACAGTCCCCGCACAGCCCAGCGCAGTCCCGCACAGCCCAGCACAGTCCTGCACAGTCCCCGCACAACCCAGCACAGTCCCGCACAGCCTGGCACAGTCCCCGCACAGCCCAGCACAGTACCCCACAGCCCAGCTCGGTCCCCGCAGAGTCCACGCACAGTCCAGCACAGTCCCGCACAGCTCAGTACAGTCCCGCAAAATCTCAGCACAGCCCAGAACAGTCCCGCACAGTCCCTGCACAGCCCAGCACAGTCCCGCACAGCCCAGCACAGTCCTGCACAGCCCAGCTCGGTCTCTGCACAGTCCCACACAGCCCAGCTCGGTACCTGCACAGTCCACGCACAGCCCAGCACAGTCCCGCACAGCCCAGCACAGTCACGCACAGCCTGGCACAGTCCCCGCACAGTCCCTGCACAGCCGAGCACAGGCAAGCACAGCCCAGCACAGTCCCGCACAGCCCATTACTCGCATTTCCCATAGACTTACATTGGACTCGCTACTCGTTACGAGTACCCGAGTATTAGGAGGTACTCGTAACGAGTACAGCGAGTCAGAGTATTTCACTACTTGCTCATGAGCGAGTATACTCAGTAGGATTCTGTACTCGGCGAGTAATGCGTTACTTGCTGCACTAAAATCCTGGAGATTATTTCACTACTCACCTCGCAATATTCGGCACAGTCCAGCACAGTCCCGTGCAGTCCCCGTACAGCCCAGCACAGTCCCGCACAGCCTGGCACAGTCCCCGCACAGCCCAGCACAGTAATGCACAGTGCAGCTCGGTCCCCGCAGAGTCCACGCACAGCCCAGCCCAGTCCTTCACAGCCTGGCACAGTCCCCGCACAGCCCAGCACAGTCCTGCACAGTCCCCGCACAGCCAATCACAGTCCCACACAGCCTGGCACAGTCCCCGCACAGCCCAGCACAGTACCGCACAGCCCAGCTCGGTCCCCGCAGAGTCCAAGCACAGCCCAGCAGAGTCCCGCACAGCCTGGCACAGTCCCCGCACAGTCCCTGCACAGCCCAGCACAGGCAAGCACAGCCCAGCACAATCCCGCACAGCCCATTACTCGCATTTCCCATAGACTTACATTGGACTCGCTACTCATTACGAGTACCCGAGTATTAGGAGGTACTCGTAACGAGTACAGCGAGTCCGAGTATTTCACTACTTGCTCATGAGCGAGTATACTCATTAGGATTCTGTACTCGGCGAGTAATGCGTTACTTGCTGTACTAAAATCCTGGAAAGTATTTCACTAGTTGCCTCGTAATATTCAGCACAGCCCAGCACATTCCCCGCACAGCCCAGCACAGCCCCCGCACAGTCCCCGCACAGCCCAGCATAGTCCCTCACAGCCTGGCACAGTCCTCGCACAGCCCAGCATAGTCCCACACAGCCCAGCACAGTCCCGCACAGTCTTTGCACAGCCCAGCACAGTCCTACACAGTCCTCGCACAGCCCAGCACAGTCCCGCACAGGCCGACACAGTCCCGCACAGTCCCCGCACAGCCCAGCACAGTACCGCACAGCCCAGCTCGGTCCCCACACAGCCCAGCATAGTCCCGCACAGCCCAGCACAGTCCCGCACAGTCCTGCACAGTCCCCGCACAGCCCAGCACTGTCCCGCACAGCCCGGCACAGTCCCGCACAGTCCCCGCACTGCCCCCCGAGGAAGCCAGATAGGCGAAACGTGCGTCGGGGAACGTTCCTGGAACTTGGACATTCACCCATATGGGTAAGCACGATATGGCACTTTAATTTGCACCGTCACTTTATTTAGCAAAGAAGGTATAGCCTCTATGGTGGGCGATTCCCTGCATACTAGCCACAGTGCTCTTTTATTAGCAGTCTCTCTATCCTGCACTAGGATACTTTGATCTTTATGGGATGTATAGTGATTTGAAATTGTATGTACAGGGTGATGACTTGATATGGGTACCTTACTGCTTTTTTGGGGGGATTTCTCTTATGGTGCACCTTATTATGCCTAGGCTCTGAATCAGTTGCGGGGAATCTATTTTTGTTTCCCAAACACCGACTACTTCATCTACTATTACTATGTTATTGTGGTTTTATGTGATGATTAATAAAAGAATTATTGTTTTAATCTAACCCTTTTTGATGTTTATTCATATTGGGCAGAATGCTCTTCTTATGTGTGAATTCTCAAGTATGTTGAGAGTGGCCCATCCCCTTTGGGGATTATGGAAATTGCTGCTTACCCATAGTATCGGTTATATTAAACAGTCCCCGCACAGCCCAGCACAGTCCCGCACAGCCCATCTCAGTCCCTGCACAGTCCACGCACAGCCTAGCACAGTCCTGAACAGCCCAGCACAGTCCCGCACAGCCCAGCACAGTCCCGCACAGCCTGGCACAGTCCCCGCACAGTCCCTGCACAGCCCAGCACAGACAAACACAGCCCAGCACAGACCCGCACAGCCCATTACTCGCATTTCCCATAGACCTACATTGGACTCGCTACTCGTTACGAGTACCCAAGTATTAGGAGGTATTTGTAATGAGTACAGCGAGTCCGAGTTTTTCACTACTCGCTAATCCCAGCACATTCCCCACACAGCCCAGCTCAGTCCCCTCACAGTCCCTGCACATTTCAGCATAGTCCCGCACAGCCTGGCACAGTCCCCGCACAGCCCAGTACAGTCCCGCACAGTCTCCACACAGCCCAGCACAGTCCTGCACAGTCCCCGCACAGTCTGGCACAGTCCCGCACAGTTCCCGTACAGCCCAGCACAGTCCCTCACAGCCCAGTACAGTCCTGCACAGCCTGGCACAGTCCCTGCACAGTCCCTGCACAGCACAGGCAAGCACAGTCCCGCACAGCCCAGCTCGGTCCCTGCACAGTCCACGCATAGCCTAGCACAGTCCTGCACAGTCCCTGCACAGCCCAGCACAGTCCCGCACAGCCCAGCACAGTCCTGCACAGCCTGGCACAGTTCCTGCACAGTCCCTGCACAGCACAGGCAAGGGCAGCCCAGCACAGTCCCGCACAGCCCATTACTCGCATTTCCCATAGACTTACATTGGACTCGCTACGAGTAACCAAGCATTAGGAGGTACTTGTAACGAGTACAGCGAGTCCGAGTATTTCACCACTCGCTAATCCCTAATTACCACCTGTTGTGTCTAGCATTTGATTTGTTAGCCAATAATCACTGAATTACATCAAATGGATGTAACCATCACACATGCTATATACTTGCCTGAAGAAGAAGCAGGAACTGCTCCAAAACACGTAGTAAAACCTACTTTTCTAGGTCTGGACTGGTCGTTCATGGGCAGCGCAGTAAGATCACCTCAACAAGAAACCTTCCTCTTCAACATCTCAATATGCCACAACCCTTGGAAACTATTGAATTCTAAGATTTTGTTGCTCTATTCTTGTTGTGTGCTAAGGAATCAGAGTCAGGTAGAACAAGGTTATAATTATAAGAATAAGAAAAAATTTTCAATATTCTATTGAAGGAATAATCTAAGGAACAAAACTTTCCAAGGACACTTGTTGAAGCAACAGATTGTTATGCTGCTTATGAATGTACACCAGACTACTTTATCTGCAAAAGAGTTCTATCTAGCCTTTTTTTTCTTTCTTCTTTATGAAAAAAAGGATTGTGAATTCTTTCTCAGTTCTTACATATTGATGGTTTGTGGAATTTATTATGTGACAGAGGATGTTCACAAATTATAGAAATAATACAATCTGGATTTAAAATTGCTTTTCCCTATTGCACACATTACCTAGATAGATTAAAGGGGTATCTGGGCATTACAATTATTAAAGTATTGTAGTGCCTATGAGAAATAAAGAAAATTCATAATTTACTAGCTATTAAAATTCTGCTGTATTCTTGAGCTAGCACATGTGTTTTTCAGGAAGCATTCCATAGTGCTATATAATATTAGAGTAAATATATACATTATATGACACAGTTCTCCCATATAGTACAATGAGCCTCTGTAGTGCTGTAAGGGGTGTACTGGGACCATTTAATGCTCCACTCCTTTCCTTTGGTATTTAAATGTATATGTTGCTGTATGTATATTAATGCCTTTAATTATTTTGTGATGATTCTTTATGCTGATAAATGTACTGCCGTATATATGAATATAGTTATGAAGGGAAAATGCAGTCCTTAGTTCAGCCACTAGAGGGGGGCATGTTAGAATACTATAAAGTCAGGTACATAGAGTTAGGAACTAGTTAATTTAGGAGGGATCAACTGCAGTTAAGATAGTGAGGACTTCTTGATAGGAGGCAGATGGCCCAGGTGCCCAGACCGCCTGCATGGACTTAAGCACCCAGAATTTTAGCATGGACTTAAGTATCCATAATCATAGCAGTGACCATGCAACATTGAAGGGGGGAAGCCCAGCCATCCATAGCTACAGCATCATATGAAACCCATCTGACCTACCACTGACCACTACTGGAGAACAGAAACAACACAAATTGATTATACTATAAAAACATATTTTTATTATTCAAAATATTAAAAATGCCAAACAATTAGACAAACTGATTAAACCTCTGTTGTGGAACACAGACAAGGTTATATTCCCCTATAACCACACTATTTAAATATAAATGGAGATATAGATAATATGCTTCTAATTAGATTCATATATATGGGAACAATTCCCCCTGACCGCTAATAAAATGAATAACACATTGCAATTTGCCCTGCACTAAGAAAATACCAGGTGGCCCGACAATATGCCATAGCCTTTAACAGCCACTTACAGCGAGAGCATCACAAAGAATAAGCTAAAATACAATAAATTGTCAAAAAATGTCTCCAAATTGCTCACCTTTGTGGAGTATATGCTGCATGTCTCTCACCCTGACGCGCATTTCGTCCTCTTCCTCAGGGGGCATGTGTCAGGGACAGGGTCTTTTAAACAGCCCTGCAGCAATCAGGTGTTTGGCTGCACAATACATGTCAATCAGAAATGACCATCCATCTAGCCGCGCACCATGTCATTAAACCGCTACCTGAAAAGAAACTCATCGGCCCCGGTCAGTAAGGTGCAAACACACAGGTAACCAAGATGCTGGTCACATGTGTGTCAGCTGTCTCCATATCGCCGGGGAACTCTAAGTCTGGGAGGTGGTGAAATCAACGAGCGCGCTCTATGGAGATCAAACTACAATGACCAACCGGTTCCTGTGCAAAAAAAGCTAAAAGTGAACTAGTGCTAATCAAAAATAATTTTTAACAAACAGTATAATGTATATTAATAATATATACATAATGTAAAACCAAATTAAGTGCAAATATCATTGTATATATATATATATATATATATATATTAAATGTGCAAAGAAGCATACATAAAAGTGACGAAGTGCTGATGATAATTATATAGCCACCAAAGATATTAAATATGTGTGCAAAACCATACTAATTAAAAATATATTCATGATAAATATATAAACAGGGTAGCAATCATATTATCAAAATATAGCGATATACTGTATGTTTGTGTTATAAAATAGTGCAAAAAGAAATAATTATTTATATAAATAGATAAATACTAATAAAATGTGAAATTAAATACAATGACAACATATTATTATGCACAAGAACATATGACACAAAGGCATAAAACACGTTGATAGAAGTTTTCATCACTATGTATGAGGCCAAAAAAGATGATGAGTCCTCTCGATATTCCGGAATGGATATAAATTTGTGGCAACAACTTCCAACTAAACTAAAATAAAAATAATAGTTAAAAACTTAAAAAACCCATACTTAACCCAAATTTCCCTAAAATAAATGAGCAGAAAATCACCAATTATAAAATTGCACTGAATCCAAAACTCTCATTAAGCCCATCAGGAACTAGAGTCCTCAACCTATATATCCATTTACACTCGAGCCTAGCAAGATTTTTCCCCAAATCACCTCCCCTAGGCCCAAGTTGCAAAACATCAATGCCCTTAGCCAAAAACAAACTGGTATCGCTATTATGATGATAGAAAAATGCCGAGGTACCGTCTTAAGAGACGGATCCGTCACCGCACGTCCCTTCTCGATATCTCTAACGTGCTCTCTAGAGTTGAGCGAAACAGGTTGGTCAGATTCAAAAATCGCCAACTTTCGCCAAAGTCGGGTTTCGCCGATCGAAACCCAACCCTAGCGTGAGGTCGGCCATGAGGTCGCCGATCAGGGCGCCAAAATCGTGTTTGAAATGATGCTTTCAGCGCCTTTTCTCACCCAAAGATGGAGGACGCACACTGTGGGCAACGCGATGACATGCGCAGCAGACAGCACCATCTTAGAGAAGGGCATTGAAGTGATTGGCTGGCTTTGTGTGGCGTCACAGTGGGTATAAAAGGCTGTGAACGCCGACCGCCATCTTACTACTGCCGATCTTACAATAGGGAGAGGTGCTGCTGCTGGTTCTGAGCCGGGAGAGCGTTAGGCAGGGAAGAAGAAAAAAAACTGCTTCTGCTGATAGCGCTTTTCACTGTTCAGTTAGTGTGCAGTGAAAGGTGAGGATTTTTGTTGTGTGCAGCAGCGCTGGTGGTGATTAGGCTGCCTTTTAAGGTTACCTGATAGCTGCATTACTGCTGTTCAAACTGCTCTTTTCAAAGCACTCCAAATTTTATTATTTTGTCCTGGTGAGTTACTGAGCGTTCATTTTTTCACACACCGTCTAGCGGTGTACGCTCCTCACACACTACCGTGTACCGGCTGGTATCACGGACAAATAGAAGCTATCTGGGTGTGACTCTGGAAGAAAAAGCTGAGGAGATTGTCCATTTTTTCAGACCTACTCCTTAGAGTCGTGTCCGTTTTTCAAACAGTTTCGTATATCTGCTGTTTGATGACGGTCAAAACTAGACAGAGACAGCGTGTGTCAGTCCGTATACAAATACACGGAGCGTGACAATTTTACATACACACACTGTACAGCGGTGTACGCTCCTCACACACTACCGTGTACCGCCTTCTAGCACGGACAAATAGAAGCTACCTGTGTGTGACTCTGGAAAAAAAAGCCGAGGAGTTTTTCTGTTCTTCCAGACCTACACCTTAGAGTCCTGTCCATTTCACAAACATTTTCGTAGATCTGCTGTTTGATTATGGTCAAAACTAGACAGAGACAGCGTGTGTCAGTCCATATACAAATGCACGGGGCTTGACAATTTTACATACACACATCGTATAGAGCTGTCCGAATCTACAACAGTATTGTATATTTGCCGTTCACATTACAGTCACTTTTATACCTAGTCAGCGTGTGTATGTGACACTCCGTAAATCCATATACGGAGATTGTTAATTGCACAAAAATCATATACAGCTTTACACTTCTGATACAGTTCCGTATATCTGCTTGTTGGATTACGGTCCAATACATACTGTGAGAGCGTCTGTGACTAACATAATATATACGTTGATTTAATTTGTTTAATACACCTTACACAGCTGGACGCTCCTCATACAGTACCATCTCTCTGCTGGTATTTTTGGTACATTTTCCCAAACATGAGGAAGTATGGTGGAAGAGGCCACGGACGTGGGCAGGGGGGCGCAGCTGATACTGATGGTGGTGGTGCATCGGCTGGTTCTGGCAAAAGCACAATAGCAGCTAAGGCAGGAGGTGTTGAGCCTGCATCATCCTCTGGCCCAAGAAGGCCTGTAAGGTTGCCTTTTCTTGGAGTAGGAAAACCGCTTTTAAAGCCGGAGCATCAGGAACAGGTTTTGGCATACAGCTCCGAAACAGCCACCAGCTCTATTGCCTCCTCTTCTGAACGGTCGAAACCTGCAAGCACAGAGTCGTCAGTGCAGGGTTCTGGTCATAAAAATCCCCTTACCTTGTGTCCTTCACCTCCACCAAAAGTTAAGGATGCGGCAGCCCACACTTCAGATAACTCTATGGAGCTCTTTTCAAATACCATGCCTGGGTTATCCAGTCAAATCCTGAATTCCACAGTCCAAGATGAATCTTACATGGAGTGCACTGATGCACAGCCACTGTAGATGATTCTGCTGCTACATTCACCCACAGCACTACATTGCCCTCGTAGTCTATTGAGCCAGAATCTGACCCTGATGAAACCCAGGTGCCCCTTCCCGCATGCTATACTACCTTACACAGTGACACAGAGGAAGGTAAAGAGGAAGGTGCAGATGACTTAGAAGAGGAAGTGATGGATAACCCAGTTCTGGACCTGGATTGGCATCCATTGGGGGAGGAGGGTGGCACTGGCAATAGTTCAGATAAGGAGAAGGATCCGCAGCAGGCATTGACATTGCAGCAGCGGTTATCTAGCAGGCCCGCAGCTGTCCTAAAACGTGGAACAAAAACTAAAAGAGTTGCAAGACAGCTTGAACAGACAGTCAACTTAGCACAGCGTGCAAGGCCAGAAAATGTTTACCATAGTAGGAAGAGGGCAGGGTGGCACTTCTTTGAGGCAAAGGTTACCTGTAAGAATTGCGGAAGGACCTTTAGCCGAGGTAAACAACTCAGAAATTTGAATACCAGTTGCATGCTTAAACATTTAATCAACATGCACTTGCAAGCGTGGATGGACTACAAAACCTTAGGTAGCACATGTGTAGCTGCTCCGAATGAAGGTAGCCAGCAACACTCCATCACTACCCCCACTGTAAGACCACCGCCACCATTAAGCACACCACCAGCACTAAATGTGGAGGTGTCGTTGCAAGGCCAAAGCACTCAGGGAATCACAATGGTTTTGCAATACAACACTAAATCAAGGCCATCACCACCAATACAATCACCAACCCCTTCTCACTCCATTCGGTCCACCGCTACTTCCCCCATATGCAGCTCTCCAGTCCAGCTCACCCTACCAGACACTCTGAGTAGGACAAGAAAGTACTCATCCTTTCATCCGCATACACTGTGTTTGGACTCCTACATTGCCAAACTGATCTCATGAGAGATGATGCCCTATCGTTTGGTTGAAAGCGAAGCTTTCCACAACCTCATGGCCTACACTGTCCCATGCTATGACCTACCCAGTTGGCACTTCTTTTCTCGAAAAGCCATCCCTGCCCTCCACCGGCATGTGAAAGAGTGCACTGTCCATGCACTAAAACAGTCAGTGAGTGGAAAGGTGCACCTCACAACAGATGCATGGACCAGTAGGCATGGCCAGGGCCGTTACGTGTCCATCACTGCGCACTGGGTTAATGTGGTGGATGCAGGCTCCACTGGGGACAGCGGCGGTGGAACAGTGCTGCCTAGCCCACGGTATAGGAAACAGTTGGCTGTAGGCTTTCGCTCCTCCTCCTCCTCTAACAGCGAAAGCTCATCCACAGACCACAGTCACACGAGCACTACATCTGCAGCTGACAGTGTTGCACACGAGATGTCCCACTATCGAACAGCTAGTGGTAAGCGTCAGCAGGCTGTGTTAAAGATGATGTCTTTGGGCGACAACAGACACACCGCGGAGATACTGGCCGACTACTTGCAGTGACAAACTGAGTCATGGCTGGGTAGTGTACATCTTGAGGCAGGCAAGGTAGTCAGTGATAACGGCTGTAATTTTGTGGCAGCCATAGCCCGTGCAAATCTCACACACACACCTTGCCTGGCTCACACTTTGAACTTGGTGGTGCAGTGCTGCCTTAATAATTATCCGGAGTTAACATCCCTGCTCCATAAGGTGCGAAGACTGTGCTCGCACATCCGTCGCTCGGCCGTACACTCCTGTCTTATGCAGAAGCTGCAGCGATTGCTCCACCTCCCCAAGCACCACCTAATCATAGATGTAGCAACAAGGTGGAACTCCACCCTGCACATGGTTGAGAGGCTGTGTGAACAGAGGCAGGCTGTAATGGATTTGTGGGAGGATACACGGGCAGGCAGTTTGAGGGAAGACATGGAATTGTCGGGTGTGCTGTGGTCAAAGCTGAAAGACCTCTGTAAAGTCCTTCAGTGTTTTGAGGAATGCACATGGCTGGTAAGCGCGGACGACGCCATCATAACCATGAGCATCCCACTTATGCGTCTGCTCATGCAAAGTTTGACGCACATTAAGGATCAGGTATCTGCAGCGGAGGAGGAGGATGGAAACCTTGTTGACAGTCAGCCATTGTCTGGTCAGGGAACTGTCCTGGACGTGGAGGAGGAAGAAGAGGAAGAGGAGGATGAGGATGAAGGGGATGATTATTTTAGGCAGGAGGATGTTTCTCAGGGGGCAAGAGAAAATGTTGGCATTCCAAGGTCAGGTACAGGGTTTGTGCGTGACTGTAGGGATGTGGATTTGCCAGAAACTGCTCCTCCACCACCACGGGCAGTGCATCATTGACACCTGGCACATTGTCCCACATGTGCGATTATGCCTTGCGGATCCTAAAAAGGGACCCCCGCATTGCCAAAATGATGAGGGTTGACGACTACTGGCTGGCCAGCATCCTTGGTCCACGCTGCAAAGGCAAATTACACAACATCATGCCACAGGAGAAATTAGAGATAATTTTGGCTAACAAACTAGCAACTCTGGTAAACCGTTTGTTTGAGGCTTTCCCAGCACACAGCAGCGATGCTGGCTCTCCCACAAGCCGTAGTGGGCACAATGGAAGAGGTGTTCGTGGTGCACACAGCAGGAGTGGCATTGGAGACGGGTTTAATGACCATGTTGTGGAATGATTTCTCAAGTACCGCTCACACGACTGCTAATACTGCATCGATTAAAAGTGACAGGAGGCAACTATGGTTACAAACTACTTTTCCTCCCATATCGATGTTCTCCCTCACAGGTCATTCTCCTTTGACTATTGGGCCTCTAAACTGGACACCTGTCCAGAATTGGCACAAAATGCCTTACAGGAGCTCGCTTGCCCTGCTGCTGGTGTGTTATTTGAAAGAGTCTTCAGTGCTGCTGGATCAATCCTGACAGAAAAAAGGACCCATCAGTCAACCCAAAATGCTGATAATCTAACCTTCATTAAAATGAACCATGCATAGGTTTCAAAGGATTTTCTCCCACCTTCCCCTGATGACACAAATGTTACCAGAAAAGTGCCTCGGTTTTTTCCTCCTCTTCTTCGGACTTGCCCAATTACGCCCTTTGCAGCAGCTGAATGTCCAGCCAACGCATTAACTTATGCCAATTTTTAAGCCTCCCTAACTGGGCTGCCCACCCTTCCCCAACGGCTGGGGTCAAGACCTTGTGCACCCGGGCAAGTGCCGTTGCTCTGAAGAGGAGGATGGGCCCACTGATGGCGACCGGCACTGGCACAGGGCCCCTCATAGTACAATACAGTGTCTCAGACGTGGGAGCGCCCACTCGCTTTCAGACACACCAACGTACTATGAGGGGCCCTGTGCCAGCACCGTCGACCATGATTGTGCCCCCCCCTGCTTGGTCATGGCCACAGCACTTGGAAGTTGCAATACTTACCTCTCCCTGCTCCACAGCTGTGTAGTCTGGGCAGTTAAATCCTTCACAGGGACGGCCACTAGAAATTTGGTGTATTGATCAATGATGGTTAAGATGTAGCTATGGCCTGTCCTGCTGGCCGCTACCTTCAGATGATCAATGGCTACCATTTGAAATGGACGTCAACTTACAAACGGATGCATTGGTGGTTTATAATCACCTTTCACAGTTATGATAGTGACAGACGTGTGACATTCCTGCCACCATTTTTCAATGTCTCCTCTCATGCCAATCCAATAGAATCACCTATGGCCTGTGGCTTCTGTCTTTTGCACTCCAAAATGACCAGACACATCATGATAGGCAGTGAGGACCATGGGTATATCTCTCCCTGTGATCACAATTTGATGGAGACGAGTAACGGTGATGTGATCCACGCTACTGCGATAAAGCAATCCTTTCTTCACAAAGAACCTTTTTAGCTTTCTCCACAGACACATTAATTGAGGGTCTGCATCGCCTGTGCAACATCTACTGGGAGATTTTCCCGTGATGAGTAAGGCTGGTTTCACATTTGCGTTTTTTAGCGCTGGAAAAAAACGCATACGTGCGCATGCCTTTTTTCCCCTATATTTAACATGGGTGCGCATACCTGCGCGCTGGTAAGCGCATGTATGCGATTTTCATGCGCTGCGTTTTTTTGGGGTGTGCGTTTGTATTTTCCAGACGCAGCATGTTGCATTTTTTGGCCCTGCAAAAAAGCGCATGCGCACATATGCGCACGTTTTGCGCTAAAAATGGCCATTATAGCCTATGGATGCGCATACATGCGCACTGGCATGCTCATGTATGCGTTTTTTTGCACATGCGTTTTTTTTTGGTAACCATGGAATTTAGGGGTTTGGGTTAGAGTTAGGGTTAGTTAAGGGGGTTTAGGGTTAGGGTTAGGGTCAGGGTCAGGGTTAGGGTTGGGGTTAGGGTCAGGGTTAGGGTTAAGTATGGTTTGGTTAAGGGTCAGGGTCAGGGTTAGGGTTGGGGTTAGGGTCAGGGTTAGGGTTAAGTATGGTTTGGTTAAGGGTTAGGGTCAGGGTTAGGGTTAGGGTTAGGGTTAGGGTCAGGGTTAGGGTTAAGTATGGTTTGGTTAAGGGTTAGGGTCAGGGTTAGGGTTAGGGTTAGGGTCAGGGTTAGGGTTAGGGTTAGGGTTAGTTAGGGTTTGGGTTAGGGTTAAGTATGGTTTGGTTAAGGGTTAGGGTCAGGGTTAGGGTTAGGGTTAGGGTCAGGGTTAGGGTTAGGGTTAGGGTCAGGGTTAGGGTTAGGGTTAGGGTTAGTTAGGGTTTAGGGTTTGGGTTAGGGTTAAGTATGGTTTGGTTAAGGGTTAGGGTCAGGGTTAGGGTTAGGGTCAGGGTTAGGGTTAGGGTTAGGGTTAGGGTCAGGGTTAGGGTTAGTAAAGTCATGGTTTGGGTTAGTGTGAGGGGCCACCTAATGTTGGAAAAAAACGCAAACGCGGTAAAAACGCACTAAAAACGCATAAAAACGCTGCGTTTTTTTCATGCATGCTCATAAAAATGCTTGAAAAAAACGCAGCAGTTGTATGCTTTTGTATGCATTTTTTCAATGCGTTTTTTTGCGGGAAAAACGCGCTGCAAAAAAAAGCAAGTGTGAAACTAGCCTAATTCCAAAATTTCTGCTAGCACTCGACTTTGCGTCTATACTTGTATCCATGTAGTTTCCAGTAGCGGAGATTCTGGACTGGCTTACTGAGATTGAAATATATATGAAGATTTAAAAGTACCACAACACTGTATACTGGTGTATGCTATGAATACTTTTCCCTTTTTCTACTTTTGTAATTCTGGTGTAATATATAGTGAGCCTGTGAGTGTCTGTGTCTGACTCCGGAAGTATAGACGGAAATTTAACCCTAGACTGGACACACCTGGTATGTGCTGATACAGTACCTTGTTTCAAAAATTTGTATTAAAGTACCATCTGTAGGATAACCAGCTGTTGGGGGGACCCTCTTCTTGCCACAGACAAACACGAGACTGAGACAGAGTTTGTATTGAACAGGTCCGCTTTTAGTGCCCATCCTTCTGTCGACAACAGCAATTCACCACAGCCGTTTCACATTTCTCTGTACACAGTCCCCGGTACCTTCACTTCCTTTGTAACTATAATCGTGGCGTCCTCTGTGGCTCTTCCACTGTGGCTGGCCTAGGCCCAACCACCACAGTGCTGCACCAGTCTGAGCACACCGTCCGTATGATAGCCCCAGGCAGTCTTCGTCTACGGCTACCATCCTCTGGGCCACCCCCCTGTGACCGCCTCAACTGTCAGTCCTCTCTGGAGCCTTTCCACTGTCTCTATTTCCTCAGCAGAACTTCCTCTTTACTGTGCTCCCTTTGCTGACTGACTGTTCCAGAACCATCCCTCAGCCTTTTATACTTCCAGTTCTGGTAACTCCACACACCATAACCTGACAGTTTCTCTGACCAATGGCATTTATTCAGTCCCACTCCTACACTCTCCACTGCCCTCCAATGGGCAAGCTAAAACATTGCACCCTTTCTCTTTATCTTAGCGGTTTCACACCTACACTGCGCTACACCTCTGCTTCTAACTACAGGCTGGTTTGTCTGTCAGTCCACCTTCCCTACATCATCCATAGTGAGTGAGCGTGTGTGGGTTACTCCTTCTATATATATGGTGAATCGGAGAAACAAATTTTTACACTATACTCGATACAGCTTGTATCTTGTTATACAGTACCTTTGTTTGACATTTAGCATTACGGTCAAATCCATACTGTGTAAGTGTCTTGAGAGTGACTACGGGACTATTTATACAGAGATTTCAATTGTACCCTAAAAAATATATACTTTCTATCTTGCTATCCAGGACCTTTTTTTACAACATTTTTTATTATGGTCAAAACCAAACTGAGTGAGCGTCTGAGGGTGACTACGGAAATATATACCGATATTTTCAATTTGGCCAACAAATTGAACGCTTCTGATACAGTAACCTTTTTAGCTATTTAGATTCTGGTGTAATCCATAATGAGCCTGTAAACGTCTGTCTGTTACACGGCAATATATTTGGAACTTTAAGATTACCCCAACACTGTATACAGCTGTACGCTTGTGTTACATATCCCATTTACAGCTTTTCATATTCTTGTGTAATCCATACTGGGCCTGAGAGCGTTTGTGTCTGCCTCCTGAAATGTATACGGAGAATCAGAATGTTTACACTATACTATATATACCTTGTATCTGGTGATACTGTACCCTTTTTCAACTTGCTATTTTATTGGGTAATCCATACTGAGCCTGTGAGCATCTGTGTATGCCTCATGAAATATATACGGAGATTTACTGTTATCCATAGTGTTACGGTGGCGGAACACGCTTAAAAAAATATAAATAAAGCGTGTTCACCGCCCGGGGTCCACCGTGCGGCAGGTGTAATAACCGCTGCTGAAAAGGCAGAGCACCAGGATGGTAATGTGCACAGGGAAGAACTGCACCTGGTGCACAAAAGCAAGCTCTGTTGGAACTCACAGAGCTGCACACAAGAACACAAACCCAAAAACACTGAGTCTGTATATACTGCACAGATAATCAGCGGCACACACGCGGTAGCCAGAGATTGGGGTAGTTAGAGACATCACTACCACTAGCACGCACACTGGCTGTATTCTAATCACTCACACATTCGTATTATCAGAGGGAAGGGGTTTCTTAATAAGTCATTCACCAGTCCAAGCATCCATCACAAAACACACAGCGGCAAGTATGGAAAATACTAGCGCATGGCATAGCGGCCATGCGCACTTTTTATAGCGTACGGGACCTGCCAGAAATCTCCAGAGCCCCGAGCATAACCAATCAAATCAGGAGCAGGACCTGAGCACTTGACTCCTGAACTCCAATGAGAGCTAGTCCCGTGAGCATGCTCAGAAGCAGGGAAAAAGGACTTAGCCTCTGGAGACAAATGTGAGAATCTGAGTTGCTGCATAAGCATAGAATGACCCAGATTCCTAACATTACCCCCCCTCCTAGGGCCCCCTCCTCCCTGAACCCTCCGATCCACCAGCCTGTGCCCGACAGCAGCACAGGACTCAGACTCGTCAAAAGGCGAGCCTGATCTCCCGGTAGGTGAAACCGAAAACCGGGAGATGCGGACGGTATCAGGGAAGACCAGATCACCAGGTCTCAGGAGGGACACCCGGAAAACAATGGGAGTTTTAGGAGAAGGCCGCCATGTATCGGCGGGCGTAGCCACTCTCCATTCGGGAAGGCTATCCCGAGCACATAGGGTGCATGCCCGAATGAATTTTTTTACATCCCGAGCCCTGTGCAGCCAGCAATACAAACCGGCCAGTGACTTCGTGGTCTGCATATAGCCACGATGGTCGTCCGCATTGGGCGCATGTGCCCACGCAAGAACTTTAGGCCGCTGGCGAGGAGGGACAACAGTCTCGCCAACCGATTTGCAATCAGACCATTGCGGGGCTCTGTCTTCCTGAGAAGCAGCAGGCAGATGGTGATAACCGCACATGGTCTCTTGTGCCGGACATGTCTCCGAAATAGTGTGAGACACCTCCATGGGCTCGGGGGGTAGAACCTCTGGCTCGGGCAGATCTAAAGGCTCAAAAAATTTGGGAGCCGGAGTACCTCTACGTTTGGTGTGAGCACGCTCCAAACCACGCTCCGAAAAATGGAGGTCGATACGGGAGGAGATGGAGATTAGCTCCTCCAGAGTGGTAGGGATCTCTCTAGTGGAGAGAGCATACTTCACATGCTCAGCTACTCCTCTCCAAAAAACTGGGATGAGTGCCTTGTCAGACCACTCTAACTCAGACGCCAGTGTCCGAAAATGGACGGCGTATTGACTTACTGAGAGTGATCCTTGAGACAAGGCAAGCAATTGGAGTGAGGAATCGTGTGTAACCCATGCACCGAGAAACACCTGCTTAATAGCGGTAAGGAGATTAGCCGCAGTCCGAACATCCGGGTCACCACGCTCCCAAAGCGCCCATTCCAGCGCCTTGCCCGACAGTAGGGAGATAATAAAGGCCACCTTGGCCCATTCTGTAGGGGATTGTGCAGCCAGCAGCTCCAGATGGATTGAGCACTGGCTGATAAAACCCCTACAGGAGGCGCCATCCCCAGAATATTTCTCAGGTAACGGGAGGCGGGTAACTGTCGGCGCAAGGGCGGACATGGACATACGTCCCACCGCGTCTGTAAGTGCCTGGACAGCAGCATCCGTGGCCTGCAAAGCTGCGAGGGCACTCTCAAGGGTAGTCAAGCGAGCCTCGAGCTGTCGCACGCATTGCAACAGTTGCTGCTGATCTGCCATTTAGACAGACCCTGGCGCTATTATTATGTTACGGCGGCAGAACACGCATAAAAAAAATATATATAACGCATGTTCGCCGCCCGGGGTCCACCGTGCGGCAGGTGTAATAACCGCTGCTGAAAAGGCAGAGCACCAGGATGGTAATGTGCACAGGGAGGAACTGCACCTGGTGCACAAAAGCAAGCTCTGTTGGAACTCACAGAGCTGCACACAAGAACACAAACCCAAAAACGCTGAGTCTGTATATACTGCACAGATAATCAGCGGCACACGCGCGGTAGCCAGAGATTGGGGTAGTTAGAGACGTCACTACCACCAAATGGACTTACCATGACTGGACGTGTGCACGGCGTCGCAACTGCAGATGCCAAAAACGACTGCAAGTGCAACTAGCAGGCGCAATGCAAGACGCTGGCTGCTGTAACAGGTGGAGCTTGAGCGAGCTGGCGCTAGCGCGCACACTGGCTGTATCCCAGTCACTTACACATTCGTATTATCAGAGGGAAGGGGTTTCTTAATAAGTCATTCACCAGTCCAAGCATCCATCACCAAACACCCAGCAGCAAGTATGGAAAATACTAGCGCATGGCAGAGCGGCAATGCACACTTTTTATAGCGTACGGGACCTGCCGGAAATCTCCAGAGCCCTGAGCATAACCAATCAAATCAGGAGCAGGACCTGAGCACCTGACTCCGGAACTCCAAAGAGAACTAGTCCCGTGAGCATGCACAGAAGCAAGGAAAAAGGACTTAGCCTCTGGAGACAAATGTGAGAATCTGGGTTGCTGCATAAGCATAGAATGACCCAGATTCCTAACACATAGACTGTATAGAGCTGTACGCTTCTGATACAGTACCATATATCTGCTGGTATTTTTGGTCCATTTTGCAAAACATGAGGAAGTATGGTGGAAGACGATGCAGATGTGGGTGTGGAGGGCCACCTGGTACTGATGGTGGTGGTGGTGCATCTGCTGGTAGTGCCAAAAACACAATAACAGCTAAGGCAGGAGGTGTTGAGCCAGCGTCATGGTGTAGATCTGGAAGGCCTGTAAGGCTCCATTTTCTGGGAGTAGGTAGACTGCTTTTAAAGTCGGAGTATCAGGAATTGTTTGTGGCTTACAATGCTGAAACAGACTCCACCTCTATCGCCTCTTCTTCTGAAGTTGTAAAAAATGCAAGCACTGAGTCGAAACTGCAGGCTTCTGGTCAGGAGCAACCCATTTCCTTGTGTCCTTCACCAACACAAAAAGTGAAGGATTTGGAAGCACACACCTCAGATTACTCCATGGAGCTCATATCACATACCATGCCTGGGTTACTTAAAAATAGGGCCCATCATGTACTGGAGCAATGTATATGGGGCAGATCAGACGCTGGAGCAGCATCTAAGGGGCCCATTATACACTGGAGCATTACAAATGGGGCCCATTATATATGGAGCATTATTAGGGCCCATGATACACTGGAGCATCATCCATGAGGCCCATCATGTACTGAAGCATTGTAAATGGGGCACATCAGACACTGGAGCAGCATCTAAGGGGCCCATTATACACTGGAGCATTACCAATGTGGCCCATTATATATGGAGCATTATTGGAGCCCATCATAAACTGGAGCATCATCCATGAGGCCCGTGATGTACTGGAGCAATGTAAATGGGGAAGATCAGACACTGGAGCAGCATCTAAGGGGCACAATATACACTGGAGCATTATAAATGGGGCCCATTATATATGGAGCATTATTAGGGCCCATGATACACTGGAGCATCATCCATGAGGCCCATCATGTACTGGAGCAATGTAAATGGGGAAGATCAGACACTGGAGCAGCATCTAAGGGGCACATTATACACTGGAGCATTACAAATGGGGCCCATTATATATGGAGCACTATTGGAGCCCATCATACACTGGAGCATCTTCCATGAGGACCATCATGTACTGGAGCAATGTAAATGGGGCAGATCAGACACAGGAGCAGCATCTAAGGGGCACATTATACACTGGAGCATTACAAATGAGGCCCATTATATATGGAGCATTATTAGGGCCCATCATACACTGGAGCATCATCCATGAGGCCCATCATGTACTGGAGCATTGTAAATTTTAGTAGGGAATCACTCATTACAACATCATATGGCTGAGAGTTCCATAGCCTCACTGCTCTAACAGTAAAGAATCCGCATCTGTGAGTATACTTAAACCTTCTTTCCTCCAGACGTAGAGGATGCCCCCTTGTCCCCGTCACAGGTCTAAGAGTAAAAAGATCATTAGAAAGGTCTTTGTACTGTCCCCGCATATATTTATACATTGTAATAAGATCACCCCTAAGCCTTCGATTCTCCAAACTGAAGCAGTGAAGTATGTGTCATTGTGCTATACCTATATTTCTGTGGCGTATAGGAGCATCATGAGTTGTGGTATGTGTTAAAGGGGCGCACTGACACTCTTTGGCCAAGGGCACACGAAAACCTGTAGTCAGCCCAACCGCCCCACAACTTTAACCAAATTACCCCCAGTTTTCAATGGGTAACTAAAGTATTATTAGGAAGTAAATTAAGGTTGACAAGCTTCAGTTATAAGAATTGATGTTTTTGGCATTGAAATGGGCACTGTAGGTGTGTTTACTGTCTTCCACTCCCTGCTGACTTTGCTTCCCTATTGACTTGCATTGGGTTTCGTGTTTCAGTTGGCCTCCGACTTTTCCCTATAGTGGGCCGATTTCGCTCGACCCGACTTTTGCGAAAGTTGGGTTTCATGAAACCCGACTCGACCCGAAAAAAGGCAAAGTCGCTCATCTCTAGTGCTCTCTAATACGTACACATAATTCGCGGGTTGTGAGACCAATATGCAACTTACCACATGGGCATTGGGCACTGTAGACAACCCCTTTTGTGGAACAAGTGATAAATTGTCTAATGGTGAACTTACGGGTTCCCGCAGCATGAGGGAATTCCTTGGTTTTGACCATATTATCACACCCCTTACAGTGCCCACATGGATAAAATCCTTTCATCCTTTCATCTCAAGCCACGTATTATTAACAGTTGATGGTGACTCATAGTGGCTATGAACCAACAAATCTTTGAGACTTTTGTACCTCCGTGCAGTAATAAGGGGTGACGTAGGCAGACATTTCTTCAAGATCAGGTCTGACATCAAGATGGGACAATGTTTTTGTATAATCTCTTTAAATTCAATACACTGACTGCTATATGTGGAGATAAGGCGAACTTGATTGTCTACATCCTTTTTAGATGAATTCATATATAGCAGTTCATTTCTTTAAGTGTGCTTAGCATGATGGTATCCCTGTGTAATCATCCTTTTGCTGTATCCTCTATCATTAAATCTCCCTCTCAAAATACGGGACTGTTGTTCAAAGGAATTGTCGTCTGAGCAAATGCGCCTTATTCTTAAAAATTGACCTGTATGTATTCCACTAATTGTGGAAATAGGGTGAGATGATGTGGCGTGCAAAAGGGTGTTGGTTGCCGTTGGCTTTCTGTACACCTCAGTCATCAAGCTACCATCTGTTAAAGTCTTAATTTGTATGCCTAAAAAATCAAGTTCCCTACCTACTTTGTAGGTCAACTTGATATTTAGATCATTTTGATTTAATCTGGCCATCAAGCAATCCAGATCCTGTCGGAAACCCTCCCATAAGAACCACACATCATCGATATATTGCATCCAATGATGTGTGTTCTTAATACGGGGGACCAGATTACTGGAGAAAATCTCTCTTTCCCATGCACCTAAAAACAAATTTGCATAAGAGGGTGCACAGGAAGCCCCCATCGCTGTACCTTGCTTTTGTCGAAAATTATGTACATGATGATGGTCACAGCAGATGTGAAATCCCTGTATACGTCTATTAGACATAAAGATGGCTTGGCTTCAGTATCTTGGTACCTCAAAACCAGCAATTTGGATGCACATCTAGCAGATCTTCTGGTTCTGTTAGAATTTATCTTGACCCATAACTGTTTTATTTTTAATAAAAAAAAATTTCTTCAAAAGCAAGGTACAGTGAGGAGGGCTTCCTGTGCACCCTCTTATGCAAATTTGTTTTGGGTGCATGGGAAAGAGAGATATTCTCCAGTAATCCGGTCTCCGATATTGAGAACACACATCATTGGATGCGATATATCGATGATGTGTGGTTCTTATGGGAGGGTTCCCGACAGGATCTGAATTGCTTGATGGCCAGATTAAATCAAAATGATCTAAATATCAAGTTGACCTACAAAGTAGGAAGGGAACTTGATTTTTTAGGCATACAAATTAAGACTTTAACAGATGGTAGCTTGATGACTGAGGTGTACAGAAAGCCAACGGCAACCAACACCCTTTGGCATGCCACATCATCTCACCCTACTTTATATCCACAATTAGGGGAATTTCTATGGGTCAATTTTTAAGAATAAGATGCATTTGCTCAGACGACAATTCCTTTGAACAACAGTCCCGTATTTTGAGAGGGAGATTTAATGATAGAGGATACAGCAAAAGGATGATTACACAGGGATACCATCGTGCTAAGCACACTTAAAGAAATGAACTGCTATATAAGAATTCATCTAAAAAGGATGTAGACAATCAAGTTCGCCTTATCTCCACATATTGCAGTCACTGTAATGAATTTAAAGAGATTATATAAAAACATTGGCCCATCTTGATGTTGGACCCGGTCTTGAAGAAATGTCTGCCTACATCACCCCTTATTACTGCACGGAGGTACAAAAATCTCAAAGATTTGTTGGTTCGTAGCCACTATGAGTCACCATCAACTGTTAATAATTCGTGGCTTGAGAAGAAAGGATTTTATCCATGTAAGGGGTGTGATAATATGGTCAACACCAAGGAATTCCCTCATGCTGAGGGGACCCGTAAGTTCACTACTAGACAATTTATCACTTGCTCCACAAAAGGGGTTGACTACAGTGCCCAATGCCCATGTGGTAAGTTGCATATTGGTCTCACAACCCTCGAATTACGTGTACGTAGAGAGCACATTAGAGATTTCGAGAAGGTACGTGTGGTGACGGATCCATCTCTTCTTAAGGCGGTACCTCAGCATTTTTCTATCATCATAATAGCGATTCCAGTTTGTTTTTGGCTAAGGGCATTGATGTTTTGCAACTTGGGCCTAGGGAGGTGATTTTGGGAAAAATCTTGCTAGGCTAGAGTGTAAATGGATATATAGGTTGGGAACTCTAGTTCCTGATGGGCTTAATGAGAGTTTTGGATTCGGTGCATTTTTATAATTGGGGATTTTCTGCTCATTTATTTTAGGGAAATTTGGGTTAGGTATGGGTTTTTTAAGTTTTTAACTATTATTTTTATTTTAGGTTAGCTGGAAGTTGTTGCCACGAATTTATTTCCATTCCGGAATATCGAGAGGACTCATCATCTTTTTGGCCTCATAAGTAGTGATGAAAACGTCTATCAATATGTTTTACACCTTTGTGTCATATGTTCTTGTGCATAATAATATGTTATCATTGTATTTAACCCCTTTACCCCAAGGGTGGTTTGCACGTTCATGACCGGGCCAATTTTTACAATTCTGACCACTGTCCCTTTATGAGGTAATAACTCTGAAATGCTTCCATGGATCGCAGTGATTCTGACACTGTTTTCTCATGACATATTGTACTTCATGATAGTGGTAAAATTTCATTGATATAACTTGCGCTTATTTGTGTAAAAAATGGAAATTTGGCAAAAATTTTGAACATTTTTCTCAATTTTCCAACTTTGACTTTTTATGCCCTTAAATCACAGTGATATGGCACACAAAAAACTTAATAAGTAACATTTCACATATGTTTACTTTATATCATCACAATTTTGGAACCAAATTTTTTTTTGTTAGGAAGTTATAAGGGTTAAGTTGACCAGCGATTTCTCATTTTTGCAACTCCATTTTATTTTTACGGCCCACATCACATTTGAAGTCACTTTGAGGAGTCTATATGATAGAAAATTCCATTGTAAAATGGCACCCCTCAAAGTGCTCAAAATCACATTCAAGAAGTTTATTAACCCTTCAGGTGCTTCACAGGAATGTTTTGAATGTTTAAAAAAAATGAACATTTAACTTTTTTTCACAACAAAATTACTTCAGGTCCAATTATTTTTATATTTTTATTTTATCAAGGGTAACAGGAGAAATTGGACTGCAAAAGTTATTGTGCAATTTGTCCTGAGTATGCTGATACCTAATATGTGGGGAGGAACCACTGTTTCTGTGCATGGCAGAGCTCAGTAGGGAGGAGCGCCGTTTGACTTTTTCAATGCAAAATTGGCTGGAATTCAGATCAGATGCCATGTCACGTTTGGAGAGCCCCTGATGTGCCTAAGCAGTAGAAACCCCCCACAAATGACCCCATTTTGGAAACTAGACCCCCCAAGGAACTTATCTAGATATGTGGTGAGAACTTTGAACCCACAAGGGCTTCACAGAAGTTTATAACGTACAGCCATTCAATTAGAAAATCATATTTTTTCCACAAAAGTGATCTTTTCACCCCCAATTTTTATTTTCCCAAGGGTAACAGGACCCTAAAGGTTATTGCGCAATTAGTCCTGAGTATGCTGATACCCCTTATGTTGGTGTAAACGACTATTTGGGCGCATGGCAGAGCTCAGAAGGGTAGCATTGCCATTTGACTCTTTTGGCTGGAATTGAGATTGGACACCATGTCGCGTTTGGAAAGCTCCTGATGTGCCATAACAGTGGAAACTCACCACAAATGACCCCATTTGGAAACTAGACCCCCCCAATGAACTTATCTAGATGTGTGGTGAGCACTTTGAACCTCCAGAGCTTCACAAAAATTTATAATGTACAGCTGTAAAATTAAAAACTCACATTTTTTCCCAAAAAATGATCTTTTCACCCCCAATTTTTATTTTCCCAAGGGTAACACGACCCTAAAACTTATTGTGCAATTTGTCCTGAGTACGCTGATACCCCACAGGTGGTGGTAAACCACTATTCGGGTGCATGGCAGAGCTTGGAAGGGAGGCAGCGCCATTTGACTTTTTTGGCTGGAATTGGGATCGGACGCCATGCCGCGTTTGGAAAGTCCCTGATGTGCCTAAACAGTGGACACCCCCCACAAATGACACCATTTTGGAAACTAGACCCCCCAAGGAACTTATTTAGATGTGTGGTGAGCACTTTGAACCCCCAAGGGCTTCACAGAAGTTTGTAATGCCCGGGCGTGAAAATAAAAAAATCATATTTTTTCCACAAACATGATCTTTAGTCCCCAACTTTTTATTTTTCCAAAGGTATGAGGAGAAATTGAACTCAAAAAATTGTTGTCCAATTTGTTCTGAGTACGCTGATACCCCATATGTGGGAGAAAACTACTGTATGGGCACACGAGGGGGCTCAGAAGGGAAGTAGTGACGTTTTGGAATGCAGACTTTCATGAAATGGTCTGTGGGTGTCATGTTGCCTTTGGAGAGCCCCTGATGTACCTAAACAGTGGAAATCCCCCACAAGTGACCCGATTTTGGAAACTAGACCCCCTAAGGAACTTATCTAGAGGTGTGGTGAGCACTTTGAACCCCCCAGAGCTTCCTAGAAGTTTATAATGCCCGGGCATGAAAATAAAAAAAATCATATTTTTTCCACAAACATGATCTTTTAGTCCCCAGTTTTTTTATTTTCCCAAAGGTAATAGAAGAAATTGGACCCTAAAAGTTGTTGTCCAATTTGTCCTGAGTACGCTGATACCTGATATGTGGGAGAAAACTACTGTATGGGCACACGTCGGGGCTCGGAAGGGAAGTAGTGACGTTTTGGAATGCAGACTTTGATGGAATGATCTGCGGGTGTAATGTTGCCTTTGGAGAGCCCCTGATGTACCTAAGCAGTGGAAATCCCCCACAAGTGACTCCATTTTGGAAACTAGACCACCTACAGAACTTATCTAGATGTGTGGTGAGCACTTTGAACCCCCCAGTGCTTCACAGAAGTTTATAACGCCTGGGTGTGAAAATAAAAAAATCATATTTTTTCCACAAACATGATCTTTTAGTCCCCAATTTTTTTATTTTCCCAAGGGTAACAGGAGAAATTGGACCCCAAAAGTTGTTGTCCAATTTGTCCTGAGTAAGCTGTTACCCCATATGTGGGAGAAAACTACTGTATGGGCACACATCGGGGCTCAGAATGGAAGTAGTGATATTTTGGATGCAGACTTTGATGGAATGATCTGCGGTTGTCATGTCGCGTTTGGAGAGCCTCTGATGTGCCTAAACTGTTCAAACTCCCCACAAGTGACCCCATTTTGGAAACTAGACCCCCCACGGAACTTATCTAGATGTGTGGTGAGCACTTTGAACCCCCAAGTGCTTCACAGAAGTTTATAACGCCCGGGCGTGAAAATAAAAAAATCTTATTTTTTCCCACAAAAATGATATTTTTGCCCCCAATTTTTTATTTTACTAAGGGTAGCAGGAGAAATTGGACCCCAAAAGTTCTTTTGAAATTTGTCCTGAGTAGGCTGATACCCCATATGTGGGGGTAAAACACTGTTTGGGCGTATGGCAGAGCTTGCAAGGGAAGGAGCACCATTTCACGTTTTCAACACAGAATTGGCTGGAATTGAGATCAGATGCCATGTTGTGTTTGGAGAGAACCTGATGTGCCCAAACAGTGGAAACCCCCCCAATTCTAACTCCAACCCTAACCCCAACACACCCCTAACCCTAATCTCAGCCCTAACCCTAGCCCTAACCCTAGCCCTAGCCCTAACCCTAAAGGGAAAACGGAAATAAATATTTTTTTTTTTTATTTTATTATTTTTCCTTAGCTAATGGGGTGATAAAGGGAGGTTTGATTTACTATTTATGGCGGGTTTTTATGTTTGGCAGCTGTCATATGCTAAAAGATGCTTTTAATAGTTTTTGCATCACCACATTTTGAGAGCTATAATTTTTTCATATTTTGACCCACCGAGTCATGTAGGTCTTATTTTTTGCAGGACGAATTGACGTTTTTATTGGTCCCTTTTTCGTGCACGTGACATTTTTTGATCGCTTTTTATTCCGATTTTTGGGACGCAGAATGAACAAAACCAGCATTTCAAGAATTTTTTTGGGGGGGTACGTTTACACCATTCTGTGTGCGGTAAAATTGATAAAGCGGTTTTATTCTTCGGCTCAGTACGATTACAGAGATACCTCATTTATGTCATTTTTTTATGTTTTGGCGTTTTTATGCAATGAAAACAATTTTATATAAAAAATAATTATTTTTTTGCATCACTTTATTCTGCGAGCTATAACTTTTTTATTTTTTCACTGATGATGTTGTGTGGTGGCTCGTCTTCTGCGGGACAAGATGACGTTTTCAGCGGTACCATGGTTATTTATATCCGTCTTTTTGATTGCTGGTTATTGCACTTTTTGTTCGGCGGTATGATAATAAATCATTATTTTTTGCTTTGTTTTTTTATTTTTATTTTTTAAGGGGTTCGCTAAAGGGGTTAACTAATGGGACAGTTTTATAGGGCGAGTCGTTACGGACGCAGCGATTCTAAATATGTGTACTTTTATTGTTTTTGTTTTTTTTATTTAAAAAAATGAATTTATTAGGGAATATTTTTTTTTAATTTATTTAGCGATTTTTTATAAATTATTTTTACACTTCTTTTTTTTTAACTTTATTACATTGTCCCAGGGGGGACATCACTGTCATGTGTCAGATCGCTGATCTGACACATCACAGAGCGCTGTGACAGATCAGCAATCTGACACAGGTACTGCAGAAGGCTTCCTCATGCCTGCGCTCTGCAGGCAGGGAAGGAGGCCTCCGCAGCAGCACTGCACATTGTGCTGCTGCTGGGGTCTCAGGGAAGCATGGAGGGAGCCCCCTCCCTGTTGATGCTTCCCTAAACCCCGGTTACACTGCGATCACATAGTGCCGGGTGTCAGCTGTGATAATCAGCTGACACCCAGCCGTGATCAGCGGCGCTCCCCCCGTGTGAACGGCTGATCGCCATGATGTACTATCTCATCCATGGGCATAAGGACCAAGGTCCCATGGACGGGATAGTACGTCAGATGTCAGAAAGGGGTTAATTTCACATTTTATTAGTGTTCACCTATTTATATAAATAATTGTTATTTCTTTTTGCACTATTTTATAACACAAATAGATATTGTTATATTTTGATAATATGATTGCTACACTGTTTATATATTTATCATTAATATATTATTCATTAGAATGGTTTTTGCACTCATGTAATATTTTTGGTGGCTATATAATTATCATCAGCACTTCATCACTTTTATGTATGCTTCTTTGCACATTTAATATATATAATGATATTTGCACTTAATTTGATTTTACATTATGTATATATTATTAATGTGCATTATACTGTTTGTTAAAAATTATTTTTAATTAGCACTAGTACACTTTAAGCTTTTTTTGCACAGGAACAGCTTGGTCATTGCAGTTTGATCTCCATAGAGCACGCTCGTTCATTTCACCAGCTCCCAAGACTCAGAGTTCCTCAGCGATATGGAAACAGCTGACACACACGTGACTAGCACCATGGTTACCTGTGTGTTTGCGTCTCACTGACCGGGATGATGAGTTTCTTTTAAGGTAGCGGTTTAATGACGTAGCATGCCGCTAAATGAATGGTCATTTCTGATTGACACGTGTTGTGCAGCCGAACACCTGATTGGTGCAGGGCTGTTTAAAAGACCCTGTCCCTGACACACGCCCCCTGAGGAAGAGGACGAAACGCGCGTTGGGGTGAGGGACACGTGGCGTATACTCCACACATGTGAGTAATTTGGAGACATTTTGTGAAAATTTATGAGGCCGTTTCGCCTCGATCAGACGCTTCAATGGGTCCAAGTAAGTATGATCGACTTGAAATGGCCGTCATCCTCCACTGCACCTGCTTCCCTTCATCCATGTACTACTTGCATTGAGTAAAGAAAGGATTGTATTACTGCATCAAGGAGTGCCACCTATTTTTTCCTCCTTGGCCTGGACTTTGTGCTGATCGTTTCAGGTGTTGCACCCGGGATTTTGCAAGTCGTACACTGCTGATCCGCCGAGTAAGCATGAAAAGGTATGTTTTAAGTTGTTTGGTGCCGTTTTTCCTCATTTTCCACAATTTCTCTTGCAGATACTTTGTGCTCCAATCCCACTAACTTCTGGCTTAGCAGATTTGTTGGGGAAATTATTATCAAATGCAAATTTCAAATGGTTCTATCATCTCTACTGTCTGCTTCTTTTACCTGAAAACTACACCTGATTTTTTTACTTTTAAAAACTGACAAATCTATCAGCATACTGGATCATTAAATAGGATGCTGTTATCTACTGGTTACGATCAGGCTCGGACTGGCCCACCGAGGTACCGTTGGATCCCTCGGTGGGCCCCGCCCCCGCCTGACAATGAATGTCACTGAACAAGCCAGCTTGCTGCCGGCCGCTTGTACCTGTGAATCAGATCATCCAAGTAGTGCAATTACATACTCACCACCTCTCCTAGCATGTCTCTTGCAGCCCCCTGTGCTAATTCCATCTTCAATCTCAGCGATGTTCTATCTTCCTGTATTCAGCGGCCGCTCATTACCTATGCGCATAAGTAATGAGCGGCTCATTACATATGCGCATATGTAATGAGTGGCTCAGTGGAACCACGTGGACGCAGAAAGCAGGAAGAACAGTGGTGAGATTGAAGATGGAATAAGCACCGGCCGGGGGCTGCCAGAGACATGCTAGGAGAGGTGGTGAGTGCCTCTGTCCTGTCCCTACGCTCTGCCCTGTCCTGTCCCTGCGTTCTGCCCTGTCCTGTCCCTGTGCTCTGCCCTGTCCACTCAGCTGCACTCTGCCCTGTCCCTGCGCTCTGCCCTGTCCCCTCAGCTGCACTCTGCCCTGTCACTGCACTCTGCCCTGTCCCTGCACTCTGCTCTGTCCCCTCAGCTGCGCTCTGCCCTGTCACCTCAGCTGCACTCTGCCCTGTTCCTGCGCTCTGCCCTGTCCCTGCGCTCTTCCCTGTCCTGTCCCTGCGCTCTGCCCTGTCCTGTCCCTGCGCTCTGCCCTGTCCTGTCCCTGTGCTCTGCCCTGTCCACTCAGCTGCACTCTGCCCTGTCCCTGCACTCTGCCCTGTCCCCTCAGCTGCACTCTGCCCTGCGCTCTGCCCTGTCCCTGCACTCTGCCCTGTCCCCTCAGCTGCGCTCTGCCCTGTCCCCTCAGCTGCGCTCTGCCCTGTCCCCTCAGCTGTGCTCTGCCCTGTCCCTGCGCTCTGCCCTGTCCCCTCAGCTGCACTCTGCCCTGTCCCTGCGCTCTGCCCTGTCCCCTCAGCTGCACTCTGCCCTGTCACTGCACTCTGCCCTGTCCCTGCACTCTGCTCTGTCCCCTCAGCTGCGCTCTGCCCTGTCCCCTCAGCTGCACTCTGCCCTGTCCCTGCGCTCTTCCCTGTCCCCTCAGCTGTGCTTTGCCCTGTCCCTGTGCTCTGCCCTGTCCCCTCAGCTGCACTCTGCCCTGTCACTGCGCTCTGCCCTGTCCCTGCACTCTGCCCTGTCACTGCGCTCTGCCCTGTCCCCTCAGCTGCGCTCTGCCCTATCACTGCGCTCTGCCCTGTCCCCTCAGCTGCGCTCTGCCCTGTCACTGCGCTTTGCCCTGTCCCCTCAGCTGCGCTCTGCCCTGTCCCTGCGCTCTGCCTTGTCCCCTCAGCTACACTCTGCCCTGTCACTGCGCTCTGCCCTGTCACTGCGCTCTGCCCTGTCACTGCACTCTGCCCTGTCCCCTCAGCTGCGCTCTGCCCTATCACTGCGCTCTGCCCTGTCCCCTTAGCTGCGCTCTGCCCTGTCCCTGCGCTCTGCCCTGTCCCCTCAGCTGCGCTCTACCCTGTCACTGCGCTCTGCCCTGTCCCCTCAGCTGCGCTCTGCCCTGTCCCTGCGCTCTGCCCTGTCCATGCACTCTGCCCTGTCCCTTCAGCTGCGCTCTGCCCTGTCCCTGCGCTCTACCCTGTCCCCTCAGCTGCGCTCTGCCCTTTCCCTGCACCCGCTCTCTTCTCTTTGGGTATGTGCACACGTTGTGGGTTGTGCTGCGGATTTGGCTGAATCCGCAGGTAAAATGACCTGTGCTTTACCTGCAGATTTAGTGCAGATTTTGTGCGGATTTCGCCTGCGTTTTTACACCTGCGTATTCCTATAATGGAATGGGTGTAAAAACGCTGCGGATTCCGTACAAAGAAGTGACATGCTGCAGAAAATAAACCGCAGCAAATCTGTGTAGAATTTTCCGCAGCATGTGCACAGCGGATTTGGTTTTCCATTTGATAACATGGTACTGTACACCGCATGGAATACTGCTGCGGATTCGCATCCAAATCTGCAACGTGTGCACATACCCTTCCTCTGCCTGTGCCAACGCTCTCTTCTCTTTCTCTGCCTGTGCCACCGCTCTCTTCTCTTTCTCTGCCTGTGCCAACGCTCTCTTCTCTGTGCCGCTACGCTCTGCATGCACGTGAGTTTTGTACAGGCCACAATATGTTTTGCGCTGTACACAAGAAATGGCCGTCAGTGTCAGTATAACTTCAAGGAAATCTATCAGCAGAATTCACATTCCAATCTGCCTGCATTAGCGGACCTGATGAGGCTGGTGAACTGACTGCAAATCCATGTCTGGTTGGCTGGATAATCCTGCATGAAGGTTTCGCTGCCTGAATCTCCGCTGGGCGTTTTCTGAGCGCTAGTCGGGTTGTGAAATTCTCATCTTATAAGGTCCCAGGATTATACAATCATTCCTACAAGCCGTGCACCAACCGGAGGAGCACAGGAGGGAGCGCTGAGTAATTACAGGGGGTGGGAGGATGAATGCACAGGTTACACAGCCTGGAGCTGTAATACTCCTTTGTCACCGGGAGCACTGCTCCTGCAGCTGTACATTCTATTATCCCACAGGGGAGAGACGGATGTGAACTACAGCTCTGGAATGTAATACAGCAGGTAGCTCAGGATCAGTAATGAAATGTTATAATTCTGTATGGAGGCCTATGTGGTGCCTATAATACTGTATGGAAGTATGGGGTCCCCCCAAAATGGGGTCACTTTTTAACTTCAAAGTAACACAGGTCAGATTTGCAAAAAATGGCCTGGGCATTAAGGTGAAAACAGGCCTGCGGCCCTAAAGGATTAACTGAATCGTAGTGCGGAAAGATCTGCAGCATATGAACAACGGTGCAGCTTTTAGTAGAATTAGGATGCTGAAATGATGCAGATTTGGCGGGGGATATACGGCAAAAGAACCCATGGTGTAACTCTGCGGTCTCAAAGCCTAAATGTTGAGTTGTACATTACTGTAGGTGGGCCCCTAAAATTAATTCCCTTGGTGGGCCCTAGACACCCCAGTCCGACCCTGGTTACGATACATTTCTATGGGTAGGATACTTTGACATTACTAAGGCTGTGTTTGTGTTGAAGAGATTGAAATGGATTGTGCACAAATCTAGGAGTCCACAGAGTGTTAAAGATGTCTTTTCAAGGCATATAGAAGTTTTGAAGTTTTTGGAACGTGAATTGCAGCAAATTGATTAGCTGCAAATCAAACATTTTGGAATACTTAATTAAATGCAACAAATTTGAATGTAATCTATATCTTTCTTATTTTTACAGCGACACTTTTTTATTTGAACAGCTTCCCCAACATCTCTTTCCTTTCAAAAACTGCACGTAAGAAAAGAGATGGGTGACTATGTCAAAGGCTAGTGCACCCACTCTGATTTCAGTTGTTGCCTATGAAGCGCTCAGAAGTTACCATAATTTTTCTTCTACTTTCAACTGAAATGACAAAGCTAACTTCATCATTCTCAGAACTTTTTTTTATCTCAGTTACTGCTTAAAGATAATTTGTCAACAGGTTTTTGCTATGTAACCTGACCACAAAATGAGATAGGGACATAGACCCTGATTCCAGCAATTTACAGTGTGTAGCAGTTATGATAGAATCACAGTTTTCTCTGCAGCACATCTAGCAGTGCTGAGTTGTTGAGTCCTATATATCCTCACCACACAACTGATTAGTAGCTTTCTGAGAACAATGCATAGTGACAGAAAGTTGCTTATTAGTAGTGGGGATATGGCTGAACTATGAAGCAGGAAGCATCTTGTTCTGCAGTGATAATCTCTTGCTGATAAAACACTGATTGAATTGAAAATAACATACAGCCTAGTAAGTGATACATAACCATGGAATCAAGGTCTTTGTTTATACATTATGGTGCTCTCAGATTATATAGCAAAAATCTGCTGGCAAGTTCCCTTTAAGCATTGCATAGCATTCAGTGTGAGTCTGTCTGTACCTGAGTATGATGAAATGAGCTTTGTCATCTCAGCTCTGCCTATGCAGAGTGCAACAGCCAATGAGAAATTCATCTATTCATCTCAACTGCTGCACTCTGCATCAACATAAATGTCAAAACAGCCTATAGCTGCTTTAATCTTGTAGTTTGTTTGCCGCTAGGCCGTCACTCACTACAAATCAGTGCCACTCCAAGACGAAGCAGCAGTGGGTGATGAGGGATGAAGTATTTGGCCCTCATAGAATTTGATGCCCTGACAAGTGATCCTGGGCCACCTTTCCTCCATATTCTACTTTATTGTTGGTCACTAGAGTTGAGCGACTTTTGGTTTTTTAGGGTCGCGTTTCGTTTCGTGAAACCCGACTTTTCCAAAAGTCGGGTCGAGCAAGATCGTCCGATTATAGGGAAAAGTTGGGGTCGTCCCGAAACACGAAACCCAATGTAAGTCAATGGGGAATAAAAGTCGGCAGTGAGAGGAGGACAGGAAACACACCAACAGTGCCCATTTGAATGCCAAAAGCATCAATTCTTCTTACTTAAGCTTGTCAACCTTAATTAACGTCATAATACAAGTTACGCACTGAAAAATGGGGGTTATTTGGCTACAGACTGTGGGGGGGGAGGGCTGGCTCCAGGTTTTCATGTGCCCTGGGCGAAAGAGCGCCCCTTTAACACATACCACAACTCATCATGCTCCGATACGGCAGAGAAATAGCGGTATAGTACAATGAAAAATACCTCACTTTTTACATCTCATGACGAGGCCCATCTATTTCTCCATACAGAATCATTGGTCCCATATAATGTTTGAAACAGTATATGATGAGCTCCACATAATGCTACAGTATATGTTGGTCCCCATGGATGAAGCTCTACTGTCTTATGGGCCCAAATAATGCTCCAAACATAATGGGCCCCATTTCTAATGCTCTAGTGTATAATGGGCCCTGTAAATGCTGCTCCAGTGTCTGATGTCCACCTTTGGAATGTTCCAGTGTATGGTGGGCCCCATCTATCATTCTCAGACGGTGTTAGGCCCAGTATGGATTGCACGTGATTGCACAAAGGTGAGAAAGGGTACAGTATCCCCAGATAACATGTATGGATAGTGTACACATTCAAAATATATGTCTATACATCAGGAGGCAGGCTCAGACGGTGTTAGGCCCAGTATGGATTGCACGTGATTGCACAAAGGTTAGAAAGGGTACCGTATCCCCAGATAACATGTATGGATAGCGTACACATTCAAAATATATGTCTCAGGAGGCAGGCTCAGATGGTGTTAGGCCCAGTATGGATTGCACGTGATTGCACAAAGGTTAGAAAGGGTACCGTATCCCCAGATAACATGTATGGATAGCGTACACATTCAAAATATATGTCTCAGGAGGCAGGCTCAGACGGTGTTAGGCCCAGTATGGATTGCACGTGATTGCACAAAGGTTAGAAAGGGTACCGTATCCCCAGATAACATGTATGGATAGCGTACACATTCAAAATATATGTCTCAGGAGGCAGGCTCAGATGGTGTTAGGCCCAGTATGGATTGCACGTGACTGCACAAAGGTTAGAAAGGGTACTGTATCCCCAGATAACATGTATGGATAGCGTACACATTCAAAATATATGTCTCAGGAAGCAGGCTCAGACGGTGTTAGGCCCAGTATGGATTGCACGTGATTGCACAAAGGTTAGAAAGGGTACCGTATCCCCAGATAACATGTATGGATAGCGTACACATTCAAAATATATGTCTAAGGAGGCAGGCTCAGACGGTGTTAGGCCCAGTATGGATTGCACGTGATTGCACAAAGGTTAGAAAGGGTCCCTTTTCCCCGGATAACATGTATGGATAGCGTACACATTCAAAATATATGTCTATACATCAGGAGGCAGGCTCAGACGGTGTCAGGCACAGTATGGATTTGACGGCCCAGATTACACAGCGGAGGAGCAGGGAGAGGTAAAGATTGCAAATGCTGGGGCCCTGCCCAAGCAAGGGGGGCCCACTCGTGGGCGTCGGTACTGGCACTGGGCCCCTCATAGTACAGCGGTGTGTCTGACTGCGGGTGTGCACCACCACCGTCAGAGACACTTGTTTGCACTATGAGGGACCCTGTGCCAGTGCCCGCGCCCAAGAGTCGGCCTACCCACCTGTCCAGGGCAATGGCACTCGCACGGTGTCGTGCGCTAGGTGGTGACCCCGGCCATGGGGGGGAGGCAGCACAGTTAGGGAGTTTTAGAAAGTGGCATATGTTGGACATTCAGCTGATGCAAAAGGCGAAATAGGTGAAGTACCAGGAAGAGGTGGACCAAAGCAAGCCATTTTTCTGTCACCCTATGTGTCATCAGGGGAAGGTGGGACAAAATCCTTGGAAACCCATGCGTGGTTCATTTTAATGAAGGTTAGATCATCCACATTTTGGGTTGACAGACGGGTCCTTTTTTCTGTCAGGATTGATCCAGCTGCACTGAAGACTCTTTCCGATAGCACACTTGCAGCTGGGCAAGCGAGCTCCTGTAAGGCATATTGGGCCAATTCAGGCCAGGTGTCCAGTTTAGCAGCCCAATAGTCAAAGGGGAATGACCTGTGTGGGAGAACATCGATATGGGAGGAAATGTAGTTTGTAACCATAGTTGACAACTGCTGTCTCCTGTCACTTTCCATCGATGCAGTATTACCAGTTGTGTGAGCGGTATTTGAAAAATCAGTCCACAACATTGTCATGAAACCCCTGTCTCCAACGCCACTTCTGCTGTGTGCACCACGAACACCTCTGCCAAGCTGCCCCCGGCCCGTACGGCTCGTGTGAGAACCATCACCGCTGCTGTGTGCTGGGAATGCCTCAAGCAACCGATTTACCAGAGTTGCTTGTTTATTAGCCAATATTAGGTCAAGGTTCTCCTGTGGCATGGTGTTTTGTAATTTGCCTTTATAGCGTGGATCCAGGATGCTGGCCAACCAGTAGTCGTCATCGTTCATCATTTTGGCAATGCGGGGGTCCCTTTTTAGGATCCGCAAGGCATAATCTGACATGTGGGCCAATGTTCCCGGTGTCAATGATGCACTGCGAGTGCTGGGTGGAGGAGCACTTTCTGGCAAATCCACATCCCTCCAGTCACGCACAAACCCTGTACCAGACCTTGCCACGCCAACATTTTCACTTGCCCCACGAGATGCATCCTCCTCCCCTAAGTAATCATCCCCATCATCATCCTCCTCCTCCTCTTCTTCCTCCACCTCGTCCAGGAGAGGTCTCTGAGCAGACAATGGCTGAATGTCATCAAGGATTCCCTCCTCCTCTTCCTCCTCATCAACATTGGCTGCAGACGCCTGCTCCTTAAGGTGCGTCAAAGTTTGCATGAGCAGACGCATAAGTGGGATGCTCATGCTTAGGATGGCGTCGTCTGCGCTTACCAGCCGTGTGCATTCCTCAAAACACTGAAGGACTTTACAAAGGTCTTTTAGCTTCGACCACTGCACACCTGTCAACTCCATGTGTGCTCTCAAAGTGCCTGGCCGTGTATCCTCCCACAAATGCATTATGGCCTGCCTCTGCTCGCACAGCCGCTCCACCATGTGCAGGGTGGAGTTCCAGCTTGTTGCAATGTCGATAATGAGGCGGTGGTTGGGAAGGTGGAGCAATCGCTGAAGCTTCTGCATACGAACGGAGTGTACAGGCGACCGGCGGATGTGCGCGCACAGTCTTCGCACCTTCTGGAGCAGGTCTGTTAACTCCGGATAATTTTTGAGGAAGCACTGCACCACCAGGTTCAAGGTGTGAGCCAAGCAAGGTATGTGGCTGAGTTTTGAAAGGGCTATGGCTGCCACAAAATTACGGCCATTATCACTAACTACCTTGCCTGCCTCAAGATGTACACTGCCCAGCCATGACTCAGTTTGTCGCTTCAAGTACTCGGCCAGCACCTCGGCGGTGTGTCTGTCGCCCAAACACATCATCTGCAACACAGCCTGCTGACGCTTTCCACTAGCTCCTCGATAGGGGGACACATCGTGTGCAACAGTGGCAGCTGCAGATGGAGTGCTCGTACGACTGCGCTCTGTGGACGAGCTTTCGCTTCTGGAGGAGGAGGAGGAGGGTCGAACGCCTACAGCCAACTGTTTCCTATACCGTGGGCTAGGCAGCACTGTCCCACCACCGCTGTCCCCTGTGGACCCTGCATCCACTACATTAACCCAGTGCGCAGTGATGGACACGTAACGGCCCTGGCCATGCCGACTGGACCATGCATCAGTTGTGAGGTGCACCTTTCCGCTCACTGACTGCTTGAGTGCATGGACAATGCGGTCTTTCACATGATGGTGGAGGGCTGGGATGGCTTTGCGAGAGAAGAAGTGGCGACTGGGTAGGTCATAGCGTGGTACTGCATAGGCCATGAGTTCGCGGAAAGCTGTGCTTTCCACCAACCGAAAGGGCATCATCTCAAACGAGATTAGTTTGGCAATGTGGGCGTTCAAACCCGGTGTACGCGGATGAGAGACTGAGTACTTTCTTGACCTACTCATAGTGTCTGGGAGGGTGAGCTGGACTTGAGAGCTGCATATGGTGGAAGTAGCAGTGGACAGGGCGGACTGAGAGAGGGTTGATGATGGTGATGGAGTTGGTGTTCTTTCTGATGGCCTAGAATCAGTCTTTCGTTGATATAACAGTGGGATTCCCTGACTGCTGTGGTCTTGCAACGACACCTCAACATTTGCTGCTGTGCTAACCGGTGGGCTTACAGTGGGGGAAACAATGTAGCGTTGCTGACTACCTTCGTTGTGATCAGTTGCACATGTGGCACTTGAGGTTTGGTGTTGTGTCCACGCTTGCAAGTGCATGCTGGTTAAATGTCTAAGCATGCAACTGGTATTCATATTTTTCAGATTTTTCCCTCGAATAAAGGTCTTTGCGCACTTCTTACAGATAACCTTGGCCTGATCATGAGGATTTTGGTCAAAAAAGTGCCACACTGCACTCTTCCTACTTTGGCAGACATTTTGCGGCCTAGCACGCTGTGATCTTTTGACCCTCTGGACAAGCTGTCCAGCAACTCTTTTGATGTTTGGAACCTGTCTTTGGAGTGCTCCGGGCCTGCCAGATAACAGCTGTTGCGATGTCGATGTCTGCTGTGGATGCTCCTCATCTGAGCTATTGGAAGCAGCACCCTCTTCCCCCAATGGATGCCAATCTGGGTCAACAACTGGGTCATCCATCACCTCCTCTTCTATGTCATGTGCACCTTCCTCTGTGTCACCGTGTATGGTGGTGTAGTGTGCGGGAAGGGGCACCTGAGTCTCATCAGGGTCAGAATCTGGCTCTGTACACTGCGAGGACAATGTAGTGCTCTGAGTGAATGTACCAGCAGAATCATCCATCAGCGGCTGTGCATCAGTGCACTCCATGTCAGATTCATCTTGGCCTGGGTAATTCACCATTTCACTTGATAATCCAGGCATGGTATGTGAAAACAGCTCCATGGAGTAATCAGTAGTATGGCCTGCGTCATCCTTCAATCTTGGTTGGGGTGAAGGACACAAGGAAAGGTGTGGTTCATGAACATGAGCCTCCAATGACGACTCAGTGCTTTTACTTTTTACAACTGAAGAAGAGGAGGCGATAGAGCTGGAGGCTGAGTCAGCAATGTAAGACAAAACTTTTTCCTGATGCTCTGGCTTTAAAAGCGGTTTGCCAACTCCTAGAAAACTAAGCGTTCGAGGCCTTATGTAGCCAGACGATGACGCAGGGTCAGCACCTCCTGCATTCGGTCCTATTTTGCTCTTGCCACTACCATCAGATCCACCACCAACACCATCATTACCAGCTGCCAACCCCCGCCCAATTCCACGGCCTCTTCCACCAGCCTTCCTCATTTTTGGTAGAAATGTAGACAAAATCCAACAAACTATATAGTAATGTAAAACAAGGTACAAGGTGTCTATAGGACAGGGGAGATTTTGAATTTCTGCAGACACTTGTGGACACTGGACACTTTTGGATTGTGTGAGGCCCACTGATATCTGAGCGCTATGTGACAGGCTCGATGGCACAGCTGTGACCAAAGTGACTAGAGGATAAGGGAGATTTTGAATCTCTGCACACACTTTGGGACACTGGATGGACACTTTTGGATTGTGTGAGGCCCACTGATATCTGAGCGCTATGTGACAGGCTCGATGGCACAGCTGTGACCAAAGTGACTAGAGGATAAGGGAGATTTTGAATCTCTGCACACACTTTTGGACACTGGATGGACACTTTTGGATTGTGTGAGGCCCACTGATATCTGAGCGCTATGTGACAGGCTCGATGGCACAGCTGTGACCAAAGTGACTAGAGGATAAGGGAGATTTTGAATCTCTGCACACACTTTTGGACACTGGATGGACACTTTTGGATTGTGTGAGGCCCACTGATATCTGAGCGCTATGTGACAGGCTCGATGGCACAGCTGTGACCAAAGTGACTAGAGGATAAGGGAGATTTTGAATCTCTGCACACACTTTTGGACACTGGACACTTTTGGATTGTGTGAGGCCCACTGATATCTGAGCGCTATGTGACAGGCTCGATGGCACAGCTGTGACCAAAGTGACTAGAGGATAAGGGAGATTTTGAATCTCTGCACACACTTTTGGACACTGGACACTTTTGGATTGTGTGAGGCCCAATGAATATCTGAGCGCTATGTGACAGGCTCGATGGCACAGCTGTGACAAAAGTGACTAGAGGATAAGGGAGATTGGATTGCTTTTAAAAAAGCAGTTTGCGGAGCAGTGGGTAAACAGCAATGCAGGAATGTCAGGAAGCCTTAGAAGGCAGCCCAACAACCAACACCACTGATACACCACTATATAGCCTCCCCTTGCACTGCATACACAGTGACTGGTGTGTTGTGCAGGCCAAATTGCTAGCAGCAGAAGCAGTTTTTTGTTCTTCTCAGCAGGACAAAAAAAAAAATTGGGATTGCTTTTAAAAAAGCACTTTGCGGAGCAGTGGGTAAACAGCAATGCAGGAATGTCAGGAAGCCTTAGAAGGCAGCCCAACAACCAACACCACTGATACACCACTATATAGCCTCCCCTTGCACTGCACACACAGTGACTGGTGTGTTGTGCAGGCCAAATCGCTAGCAGCAGAAGCAGTTTTTTTGTCTTCTTCCCTGCCTAACGCTCTCCCTACAGAATCAGCAGCAACCTCTCCCTATACTAAGATCGGCAGAAGTAAGATGGCAGTCGGCGTGCACGCCCTTTTATACCCCCTGTGACGCCCACCAAAGCAAGCCAATCACTTGCATGCCCTTCTGAAAGATGGTGGTGACCCGTGCCTATGTCATCACGTTGCCCACAGTGTCCGTGGATCCTGATTGGCTGAAAAAGAGCGCAAAACAAACTTTTGAAACGCGACTTTGGCGCGTAAGTCGCCGACCTCGTGGCCGACCTCATCCTAGGGTCGGGTTTCGTTTCATGAAACCCGACTTTGCCAAAAGTCGGCGACTTTTGAATTTTTTCGACCCGTTTTGCTCAACTCTATTGGTCACTACTTTGAAAAAAGTATGATGCATACTGAATGATAAACTGGATGCGACACTTGTAGCCCATGTCCTGGATACGTCTGTGTGTGATGGCTCTTGAAGCAATGGCTCCAGCAGCAGTCCCCTCCTTGTGAATCTTACCAAAATCTTTGAACTACCTTTTCTTAACAATCCATTCAAGGCTGTGGTTATCCCGATTGCTTGTGCACCTTTTTCTACACAGTAGAAGATTAGTCCAGCTCACCCTTTGTATGCCAGTATATCTTCATAGTACGGACCACGTCCCTGTCAGGCGGTGAATAATGTAATTCTTGTGAAGAAAGATCCAGCTCAGAAGAATAAAATCCAAAACTTTATTCGAAAACCATGTACAAAGATTAAAACACACCGACCGGAACACCCGGAGGAAAGGTTGCTGCTGGGAGACTGGACGCGTTTCAAACAGCAGGTGTTCTTAGACTCAGTATGTCTCCCATGTGTGAGAGGTGAGTATAAGAATCCCACACAAGGTGTCGATCATTAATAACAGATTCAGAAAAGACATGCAACAAAAATTAAACAGAGAAATGAAAAACAAATATATAGACATATAAAAAAAAATGAAATAAAAGCAATCAATAATATAACATGAGCTCTTTTTTGAGGTTTAACCCCATGGGTACTCGTGTATCAAGAAGAAGGATCCACAAAGCTTCTTTATCATGCAGGTATCTTTCCCTATTGTGGAGCGCCCTGCAGGGCCTTAGGTTACTCAGTACCGATCCCATTAACTTCAGTGGGGGATGTCACGGTGACGGTGACCCGGTCCATGGCCCTGGGCGTCCAGTAATTAAATTGAGGAAAGTTGTGTGATGTTTAAGTGTGACGCCACCCGTGGCTCTCGGCAATGAGTAGCCGACGCTGCGGTTTTGATCCTCTGGGGCTGATGGTGACGCAGCAAAGAATGGTTCAGCTTCCCACGGGTAGAGCGGGGGCCCCAGGGAAAAGATATTTGATTAATGGTTCAGATGGCGCTGAACTTTGTGGTGCTGAGAAATAAGAGAAGGACACAGAAAGGTGTAGGTTTCTTTACCTTTTACTTGCAAGTCATTGCAATCCGGGGTACCACATACAGGAGATGGATTGAGTCCGGCTCGCCTGGAGGTATTCAGGGGATCCACCCTGCCAGGTGGAGTTTGGGACCTTCCTTCTGTGCTTTGCTTTCGGGTCCCTGTTGTTTGTAACTAAGCTGCGACCCTCTCTTGCGTGATGGTTTCTAACCTGTATGGCTGACAGCGTGAGCCTATCTCACGGGTACTGTCCTTTTCACTGTCAGCCCCGGACACTTGATCTGCTGCCATGCTTTCAGGTGTTCAATGTCCCCAAGGAACTTGCAGTCCCCTGTAATTCCAGATTCGGCAATCAGGGCATACAGCTCCTGTTCAGCCTAGGACTCTGGTGTCCTCTTTTTATATCAGCGCTTCGCTCTGAGGTCAGCTATATGCAATTTTAGCTTTCCCAGAGCCTCTTGTCTCCGCTCCTGTCCTATCCCTCTTCACAGATCAACTCTCCCTCACCAACTGACTGGATCTTCCAGAAAGATCCTTCACCTCAGGCTTAACAGTCTTGTCATGAGCTCAGCTCCTCTCGTCTCCATGACAACTCCCTTATTTTCTCTCACAGCTGACTGCTTGCTGACTCACTGACCCCCTCTGCTGGCCAGAATGTATAAGGCAGCTCCCCTTTCTGACCTGCAGACATGACTTTACCCCTATAGAGGGAGGCAATGTCACTGTGACAACCAGACTCTGGGGTGTCACATTCCCCCCCAGTGAAGTCCAGTACTCCCGAACTGAGGAAATATAACAAGAATTGTTAACAACAACAATTAATGAAAATCTACAAAGTGTTAAAAAATGTAAAAATTATCAAAACCAGAAAAGAAAAAGAAACAATATCACAGTTACTGCAGCGACCAGTCCTTACGCTGCCATCCAGGAATTGTCTTTGTCCTTGTACCTGGAGTTTAGTTGGTGGGAACCGCCTTAGCCCACTTTGTGTGTCATCCCTTGGCGTGGCTTCGGGGCACTCTGTAGATGGGCCGGGTTTTTTGTCCACACCGGTGGCTTATTTTCAAGGCCAAGTTGGGGTAACTATTTACACATAAAGTTCTGACCACGCATAGTCCTGTGGCCCAATTGTCCTTCAACTGGTTATTATGAATACTTAAAAAGTTCATACAGTAAGTCTCTGTAGGCTCTCATGCTTATCTGTTACAACTATACATTATTATTAATTTATTCACATTACGTATTCTCTATAACGGACAGTGATCAGACCTCTGTTACTACGAGTGGATCTACACAGTATAGGTAATTCTGATGACCTGACCTGTTCTCTAATGTCTACTGCTGGTGCACTAGTCACTACGTTATAAGTGGACTTGTGTAATCTTGGTATTCTGGACTGCCTTCTCCTGACTCTTAGACTCACCATGAGATTGACAGATTCGCTGCTAGCAGGGGGCAGATTTCCGCATTCCACTGCAGATGTGGCATCTGTTACAGGAGCCATTTCATTAAGAGTCTCTGCTTCATCCGGTGCAGTAGGCTGGTGAAAGGTTAGGTCTGGTACTACGATAGCCTGATTCACTTGTGTCCACGTCCGAGAAAATTCTTCAAGGATAGTATGGATCTTCTCTTCCACCTCTACTGTGGGCATGGAGTGTCTTGGACTTCCTCTTTGTCTTTCAATTGATCAGAGCACACCTTTAGATGATCTCTTGAGACTGCCTCTGAGGTTTCTCCTCCATCCTTGCAGATCAGGCATACCTTGGTGTTATTAAAGTCTGAAGGTATAACGGTGTGTGGCTCTGCCTGCCACTGGTCATCTAGTTTGTGAACTCGTCTCTTTCTTTTGAGTACTTGTTCTCCTGGTGTCAAGGGAACTGCAGTGGCATGTTGCATGGGACAAACTTTTCTCCACACATTCTTGCACTTTGCGGTATTGTTGCTGCCGCTCTGTATCCCAGTCTGCATCTGGTGATGTCGTCTCAGGTGTTAAGACTCCCATGTCTAAATCAATGGGTAACTTGCCAGGTCTTGCCCTCATCAGGTAGGCCGGAGTGCAATTGGTGGCGTTTACCGGTATATGATTATATAGATCTACCAGATCTGGCAACCTCTCTGGCCACTTGTTTCCTTCTTCCAGAGGTAAGGTCTTCAATAAGTCAATGACCACCTGGTTCATCTTCTCATACATGCCATTTGTCTGTGGATGGTACGGCATCGTCCTGATTTCCTTGCAACCGTACATGTTGCAGAACTCCTGGAACACTTCTGCCTCAAAGGCTGGACCTTGGTCAGTGAGCACTTGTTCAGGGTATTCATGCGGTCTATAAAAGTGTTGCTGAAATGCCTTGACTGCTGTCTTCGCTGTTTAGTCTTTAATAGGCACGACTACCAAGAACCTTGAGTAATGGTCAACGATGGTCAGAGCATAGGTGTAGCCATTCCTACTCTGAGTTAACTTCATGTGATCCAAGGCTGTTTCGTGATGATCGGCTGTAATAGGGTTCACTGGCTGTTACGGTCTTTCCTGCACAGGTTGCATGGAACACATTCTCGGCACCATTTCTCAATGGCTCTCTTCATGCCAACCCAGTAGTATCTTTCACGAAGTAGGACCTCCAACTTTTTCCACCCGAATTGTCCTGCTCCATTGTGGTATGCCTCCAAAACCATTGGCGCATCCCGTTTCGGGACTACTACCTGTAAGACCAGTTTGTGTGTGTGCGAGTTGATGTTCCTCTGACACAGTTTACCCTCATAGATGAACAGCTTGCCTCTCTCCTTCCATAACTGCTGTGCTTCCTGTGGGTGATCTGGACCAGGGTGTGAATCATCTTGTGCCAGCCACTCATTTACTAGGTGAACAGCTGGGTCAGTATCTTGTGTCTCTGCCCACTCATGATGGGGTAATGGGTTCAATGTTACCTCTCGTACGATAAAGCGCTTATTCCTCACCCCTCGGGAGCGCTAGGCTGCAACTGGACGGTGGAAGGCTGGTAACTCGATTTCTTCGAGATCTTCTGGATCTTCTCCCCCGTCTGGTGAATTGGGCATCCTGGACAGCGCATCTGCATTAGCGTTCTTATGTCCTGCTCGGTACTTGATGGTAAACTCGTAGTTGGATAGCCGGACCATCCATCGCTGCTCAAGTGCCCCTAGCTTTGCCGTTTCAAGGTGGGTTAGCGGATTATTGTCCGTGTAGATGGTGAACTTTGCTGAAGCCAAGTAGTGCTTGAAGCACTCTGTTACCGCCCAGACTATGGCGAGGAACTCCAGTTTAAAGGAACTGTAGTTGTCTGGGTTCCTCTTAGTGGGACGAAGCTTCCTGCTGGCGTAGGCAATCACTCTCTCTCTGCCTTTCTGCACTTGTGACAGCACTGCTTCCAATCCCACGTTGCTGGCGTCAGTGTAAAGTACAAATGGTTGGTCATAGTCTGGGTAGGCCAGGACCTCATCTCCCGTGACGGTCAATTTCAACCTGATGAAGGACTCTTCTACCCTTTTGTTCCACTCGAACGGAAGTCTCTTGTTCTTGGCTTACTTGGATTGGCCCACTAGAAGATCTTGCAGGGGTGCAGCTATTTTGGTGAAGTCCTTAATAAATCTTCAGTAGTAGCCTACTAACCCAAGAAACTGCCTTACTACATGAATGGTGCTGGGTCTTTGCCAGTCCTGGATAGCGGTGACTTTGTCAGGGTCGGGTGCCACACCTTCCACACTCACCATATGGCCTAGGAACTGCACCTTGGGTTTCAAAAGGTGACATTTGTATGGCTTTACTTTCAAGCCAAAGTTGGACAGGGCTTCGAACACCTCGGCTAGGTGCTTCAAATGGTCTTCGTAGGTTTTGGAGAAGACGATGATGTCATCCAGGTACAGCAGAACGGTTTCAAAGTTTTTATGTCCAAGGCAGCATTCCATTAACCGCTGAAATGTCCCTGGCACATTGCTGAGCCCGAACGGCATATAGTTAAACTCGCAGAGGCCGATTGGTGTTGTAAACACTGTCTTCTCTTTGTCTGCCTCTGCCACAGGAACCTGCCAATACCCACTGGTGAGATCTAAGGTAGAGAAATAGTTAGCGGTTCTCAGTGCAGCTAGTGACTCCTCAATTCTAGGTAATGGGTAAGCATCCTTATGTGTAATGCTGTTAATCCACCTGTAGTCTACACACATTCTCATAGTACCATCTTTCTTTTTAACGAGGACTAATGGAGCTGCCCAGGTTCTACAACTATCTCTGATTACTCCAGCCTCCTTCATCTCCCATAACATACTCTTGGCACATTGATAGTGTGCTGGGGGTACAGGCTGGTGCCTCTCTTTAATGGGTGGATGATCTCCGGTGGGGATATGGTGTTGGACCCCTTTTGCATGCCCAAAGTTTAGAGGATATTTGCTGAAGACCCGTTCAAATTCTCGAGCCTCCCGGTAAGCCCCATGTTTTTGGTGCGAAGGGGTGGAGTCAGTGCCTTCGTGTAGCTGCTGACACCAATCCCCTTGCTGCCCTTCAGAGCCATTCTCTTCCACCTTGTCAGACAGATGCAAGGGTTCTAATGCCTCTATTGCATTGTTACTGACAGTGAACAGCTTAGCAAGGGTGGCATACCAGGATAAATGGACCTCTCTCTACTCACAATTTAAGATGCGTATTGGTACTCTCCCCTTGCGGACATCAACTGCCCCTCTGGCTGTCAGGATAGTGGGCCTACTATCAGAGTACACGGGTTATACCAGGGCTTGGTAATTGTGACCCCTGAGGCCTATTGCTGCCCGACACCAAATTAACATTTCACTTCTGGGAGGTACTGCAATGGGGAAAGGATCACTTACTCTGACACTGCCGACTTCTCAACCAGACAGCTTTACCTGTTGTCTCTGCATCAGGGCTCTGATCTCCTTTTGTAGGACCCGCTGCCGACTGGAGCTGGCGGTCTCAGCTTCCTGTTGTAACAAAACAATAATTTCTCCAAGACAATTTTCAATTACATTAGTGCCTAAAGTGATCATAGGATGGCATTCTCGTTTGTCAATATCAACTATAATCAAACCTTGCGATTGCAATTCTACTCGGCCAATCTTGATGGTCACCTCTTTATATCCCATCTGAGGCAAGGGCTAACCATTGCTGGCAAATATGGCAAGGTTTTTATCTGGGCTGTGAGTAATGTCTGAATCAGCCCAGTACTGCTTAAAGAGAACAATGACATCGTTGTCACCTAGGAGCCAGTGTCCAGTAAAGCGTTCATCAGAAAGCTGTCAATCATGACGGGCAGGACCGGCCGTCCTCCAGCGTACTTGTCTCGCCAATTTGGTGGGCCTGGTCGTATTACTCCTGAGGGTTGGCCCTTTGCCCCAGGGGTTGTTTGTTTAAATGACAGAATCTTGCTAGGTGTCCCGCCTTGTTGCAGCGGCGACAGATCGGCTGTCCGTCCTCGTCGTAATGATCGCTATCCCTCCCTCTCGTCGGTGGGATTCTCCTCTGCTGTCGCCACGGGACATCATCTGGACTGGAGGCCAGCTGGATCTTTTTCTTTGGAGTCACTTGTAGGGACTGCATAGTTTTTGTGAGTGCAGCCACACTTCTGGTTATTTCCTTGACTTGGAGACGTAAGTCTGCAGCAGAGTCCTCATCTTGGGATGGCTTGTCAGTCTCAATAGGGGTCTTTGGAAAGGATGCTGCCTCCTGCTGGTATGTAATTGTAGGATGCTTAGAGGACTCTGTGCTGCTAGGATTTGGTTCACGCAGCACCCCGGATGGCTATATCCTTAAAGTGTGCAAAGTCCAATTCAGGATTTTGTAGGGCCATTATGCGCAGCTGTGTCCTTTGATTGTTAGACTGGAGTCCCTCTATAAAACTGCTCCGTTAGTAATCTATCTTCATCTTGCACACTCTCAGGGTCAACCTGCTTTACGGCCCATAGCGCCTTCTGAAGGTTTAGGGCATAGTCCAGTATACTGTCCTGCACTCTCTGTTTGCACCCAAAGAATCTCATTTTTATCTCTGTTGCAGTGCGGGTGTCAAAAGTTTTCTTCAGTCTGGCCAAGATTTGTTTGACAGTTCCTTTATTTGACTCTCGGACAGGGGGTACACTTTGAACAAACTACTTAGCATTTCCTTAAAATCGCTCAGGGTGTGCGACTCCCCTGAGTACTGAGGTAACCAGGCCGCTCTTGGTATATATGGCATTGATAGCGGCATTATGGAGGCTGCGGCTGCGACTGCCGCTGAATCATCACCCGAGTTGGGCATTTTCTTCCTGCTTTTCACTTGCTCACAATAGAGCACAGCTCCAGCTTCACTTTGCCCACTAATGTCAGAGTGCGGGCAGGGCTTTGCGTCGTACTTTATTTCTGGCCCCGCCCATAATGGCATGCCCCTCTCTGCTCTCACGCACTGTGTGACGCATTAATGGCGGTTATTTGAAAGCTCATTAAAGTCTCTAACACACAATTTAATAAAGTCTATGGCACACAGTACCCAGCTTTGCCAGGCTCCTTGTACCCAGCTTTGCTAGACTCAATCAATCCTTTTCGTGATGCCAGTTGGAGCACCCCGCAGGGCCTTAGGTTACTCAGTAGCGGGCCCATTAACTTCAATGGAGGATGTTACGGTGGCAGTGACCCGGTCCGTGGCCCTGGGCATCCAGTAATTAAATTGAGGAAAGTTGTGTGATGTTTAAGTGTGACAGTACCCGTGCCGTTCAGCAATAAGTAGCCGACGCTGCGGTTTTGATCCTCTGGGGCTGATGGTGACGCAGCAAAGAATGGTTCAGCTCCCCATGGGTAGAGCGGGGGCCCCACTGCAAAGATATTTGATTAGTGGTTCAGAGGGCGGTGAACGTTGGGGTGCAGAGAAATAAGAGAAGGACACAGAAAGGTGTAGGTTTCTTTACCTTTAACTTGCAAGTCGTTGCAATACGGGGTACCACATACAGGATGGATTAAGTCCGACTCGCCTGGAGGCATTCATGGGATCCACCCTGCCAGGTGGAGTTTGGGACCATTCATCTGCGCTTTGTTTTCGGGTCCCTGCTGTTTGTGACTAAGCTGCTGTTAGGAATCTGGTTTCTACTATGCCTATGCAGGAATCCAGATTCTCACATTTATCTCCAGAGGCAGTCCTTTGTTCCAGCTTCTGAGCATGCCCATGGGACGAGCTCCCATTGGAGTTCGGGAGTCAGGTGCTCAGGTCCTGCTCCGAATCCTATTGGCTCCTTTTGGAGACCTGGAGATTTCCGGCAGGTCCCGCTTGCTATAAAAAGTGCGCATGGCCGTTCCGCCTTGCGCTAGTATAGCCATACTGCTGCTGTATGATTGTTGATGGATGCATGGACTGGTGACTGACTCATTTGAAACCCCTACCCTCTGATACTACGCATGTGTGAGTGTTTGTGTTAGTGCCAGTACTCAGCGACAAGCGCCAGCGCGCTATGCTCCATACCACAGCAGCTTAAGCGTCAGCATTGCGCCTGCTAGTTAGCAGTGTCTGTGCAGCGGCTCAGTTATCGCCGTGCTGTAGTTGCAGCTCCTTGGTACGTTCGCAGTTGCGACGCCTTGCACACGTTTCCCGGTAGGTCCCTACGGAGTTTGTACCGCCACCTCGTGCTTCTCCAGTGACCGCATACCGTGTGTGTTGTGCTGAGATTCTGTGTCCTGAACAGACTCAGCGTCTTTTGTGTTACCGTTTATTATTACAGCTCTGTGAGCTCAACAGAGTTTGTTCAGTGCACCTCGTGACGCACTTAAACCGGTGCACTCTACCGCCATATAGCTCTGCCACCACCTAGCTGCGGTCTTTCCATCTACCGCACAGTGGACCCCGAATGGCAAAGTCACTTTATTTATTTCTTTATTTTAGTGTCTTCCGCCACTCCTAACATTATACTAGCGCCAGGGTCTGGCTAGGGATGGCAGATCAGCAGCAACTTACACAGTGCATACGGCAGCTTGAGAACCGGTTGGTTACTCTTGAGAGGGCTCTCTCCGCTGCAAAGGCCACTGATGCTGCTGTCAAGGCCCTAACCGATGCGGTAGCGCGTATGTCCATGTCTACCCTCGCGCCGACAGTCACCCGCCTCACGTTGCCCGAAAAATTTTCCGGTGATGGCGCCACCTGTAGAGGTTTTATCAGCCAGTGCTCAATCCTTCTGAAGCTGCTGGCTGCGCAATTTCCCACGGAACGGGCCAAGGTGGCATTTATCATATCCCTATTGTCGGGGAAGGCTCTGGAATGGGCTGCGCCGCTATGGGAGCGTGGTGATCCGGATATTCGGACCGCAGCCCATCTGCTAACAGCTATCAGGCAGGTGTTTCTGGGTCCACGGGTCACACACGACACCTCTCTACAGCTGCTCACTCTGTCCCAGGGATCCCTCTCGGTTAGCCAATATGCCATCCGTTTTCGGACATTGGCGTCCAAGTTAGAGTGGTCTGACAAGGCCCTCATCCCTGTATTCTGGAGAGGATTAGCAGAGCATGTCAAGGATGCTCTCTTTGCGAGACAAATTCCTACCAGCCTGGAGGAGTTAATATCTGTCTCCTCGCGGATTGACCTCCGTTTATCAGAGCGTGATTTGGAGCGTGCTCACTCCAAACGGAGAGGTATTCCGGCTCCCGAATTCTTTGAGCCTCTGCAGCTGCCTGAACCAGAGGTTCTACCCCCAGAGCCCATGGAGGTATCTCGTGCCTTTGCTAATACACCTCCGGCCAAGGAGTCCGTTTGCGGTTGCCACCGGTTACACGCTGCTTCTCCGGAGGTCAGCGCTCCGCAATCCTCGGATTTCATGCCGGTTGACGAGACCTTTGTCCCTCCTCATTTGAGGTCTAGGATTCTCGCGTGGGCACACGCGTCTAATACGCACAACCATCGTGGCTACATGCAGACCATGAAACTGTTGGCTGGTGCGTATTGGTGGCCGCACAGGGCTCGGGACGTCAAGAGATTCATTCAGGCCTGCACCTTATGTGCTCCTCTTTGCCTCCCTAGGTGGACTGTGGCGACGACCGTCGACACAAGGCGGCGTTCCACTGTAACTCCCGCTCTGCTGTCTTCCAGGTGTCCCTTCTGAAACCTGGCGACCTTGCCTCCACTGAGGCCTTCCACGTGTCCTGGGTTACCGTGTCATCTCCCAGGACACCAGGCTCGCTTCCTAGCGAGCCTAAGACCTACGCCTCTATTGGGCACAGGCCGGTGGGTCGGAAGGCTCAGGGAGGGGGTCTTAGGAGGAGGGTAATGTTAGGAATCTGGTTTCTACTATGCCTATGCAGGAATCCAGATTCTCACATTTATCTCCAGAGGCTAAGTCCTTTGTTCCAGCTTCTGAGCATGCCCACGGGACGAGCTCCCATTGGAGTTCAGGAGTCAGGTGCTCAGGTCCTGCTCCAGATCCTATTGGCTCCTTTTGGAGACCTGGAGATTTCCGGCAGGTCCCGCTTGCTATAAAAAGTGCGCATGGCCATTCCGCCATGCACTAGTATAGCCATACTGCTGCTGTATGATTGTAGATGGATGCATGGACGGGTGACTGACTCATTTGAAACCCCTACCCTCTGATACTACGCATGTGTGAGTGTTTGTGTTAGTGCCAGTACTCAGCGCCAAGCGCCAGCGCGCTATGCTCCATACCACAGCAGCTTAAGCGTCAGCATTGTGCCTGCTAGTTAGCAGTGTCTGTGCAGCGGCTCAGTTATCGCCGCGCTGCAGTTGCAGCTCCTTGGTGCGTTCGCGGTTGCGACGCCTTGCACACGTTTCCCGGTAGGTCCCTACGGAGTTTGTACCGCCACCTCGTGCTTCTCCGGTGACCACATACCGCATGTGTTGCGCTGAGATTTTGTGTCCTGAACAGACTCAGCATCTTTTGTGTTACCGTTTATTATTACAGCTCTGTGAGCTCAACAGAGTTTGTTCAGTGCACCTGGTGACGCACTTAAACCGGTGCACTCTACCGCCATATAGCTCTGCCACCACCTAACTGCGGTCTTTCCATCTACCGCACGCTGGACCCCGAGTGGCGAAGGCACTTTATTTATATTTTTATTTTAGTGTCTTCCGCCACTCCTAACAGATGCGACCCTCTCTTGTGTGATGGTTTCTAACCTGTATGGCTGACAGCGTGAGCCAATATCACGGGTACTGTCCTATTCACTGTCAGCCACGGACTCTTGATCTGCTGCCGTGCCTTCAGGTGTTCAATGTCCCCAAGGAACTTGCAGTCCCCTGTACTTCCAGATTCGGTGATCAGGGCATACAGCTCCTGTTCAGTCTAGGACTCTGGTGTCCTCTTTTTATATCAGCGCTTCGCTCTGGGGTCAGCTATATGCAATTTTAGCTTCCCCAGAGCCTCTTGTCTCCGCTCCTGTCCTATCCCTCTTCACAGATAAACTATCCCTCACCAACTGACTGGATCTTCCAGAAAGATCCTTCACCTCAGGCTTAACTGTCTTGTCATGAGCTCAGCTGCTCTCGTCTCCATGACAACTCCCTTGTTTTCTCTCACAGCTAACTGCTTGCTGACTCACTAACCCCCTCTGCTGGCCAGAATTTATAAGGCAGCTCCCCTTTCTGACCTGCAGACATAACTTTACCCCTTAGAGGGAGGCAATGTCACTGTGACAACCGGACTCTGGGGTGTCACAATTGCCTCCACGTGAGTGTTTAGTAATATGTTCAATGCAGACGTATTGAGACAAGAAATATCCCTATTATGAAATGTTTGGATGCATTGGAGATGTTGCGAGTAGTAGGATGTATTATGTCATAAATATGTTCACATATGTAGTCTTTCTGTTTTCTAATGGTGGAACCTACATATTTCAATTTGCATTGCTTGCATTCAATAATAAACAACATAATCAGAACTGCAGTTCAAGAATTCATTTATATTAAAATTTTTATTACTAATAGAATTGGAAAATGTAGTGGTTTTGGTAGAGTGCAAATAAGTCTTGCAGGGAAATTGTCCACACCTAAATAAACCCTTAGTGGACATTGTTTATATTATTGAATGAAAGCAATGCAAAGACATCTACGCGATAAAGTAGCTTTGTGGATCCTTCTTCTTGATACACGAGTACCCATGAGGTTAAACCTCAAAAAAGAGTTCATGTTATATTATTGATTGCTTTTATTTCATGTTTTTTTATATATATCTATATATTTGTTTTTCATTTCTCTGTTTAATTTTTGTTTGCATGTTTTTTCTGAATCTGTTATTAATGATCGACACCTGTGTGTGGGATTCATATACTCACCTCTCACACATGGGAGACATACTGAGTCTAAGAACACCTGCTGTTCGAAACGCGTCCAGTCTCCCAGCAGCAACCTTTCCTCTGGCTTTTCCGGTTGGGTGCATTTTAATCTTTGTACATGGATTTCGAATAAAGTTTTGGATTTTATTCTTCTGAGCTGGATCTTTCTTCTCAAGAATTGCACCTTTTTCTACCACACTTTTGCATTCCAGTCAACTTTCCATTAATATGCTTGGATACAGCACTCTGTGAACAGCCAGCTTCTTTAGCTATGACCTTTTGTGGCTTACTCTCCTTGTAGAGTGTGTCAATGAATGCCTTTTGGACATCCGTCAAGTCAGCAGTCTTCCCCATGATTGTGGAACCTATTGAAACAGACTAAGGGACCTTTTTTAACGCTTAGGCAGCATTTGCAGGTGTTTTTGTTAATTTTTCTAATTTACTGAGATAATGACTTTTGGGTTTTCTTTGACTGTAAGCCATAATCATCATCATGAACAAAAATAAACAATTGAAATATTTCACTCTGTGTTGACTCTATATAATATGAGTTTCACTTTTTGTATTGAAGAACTTAAATAAATTAACTTTTTGATGATATTCTAATTTAGTGAGAGGCACTTGTACTTCCAGAAACCATTGTCTCTAAACACAATTTGCCGTGCAATTTGCCGTGCAATCCAAAAGTACAAATAAAAACTGTATCATGTAGAAAAGGAGCCTGTCATGGTCAGGACATGGTTAATGTCCTGCTCTTTCAGGGTTAAACATTTGTTGCCCTCTCTTTGGATCTGGGAGTGGTATTTATACTCCCTTCAGACTAGGATCCCTGTCAGCTATACTTTCGGTTTAGTCTGTGTGTCTGACCCCATGAGTGTGTGTGTACAGTTGCTTCTGTTTACTTGCTGTTTGTGCAGGACACTGCCTGTTTGATATCTTGTTTTTCTGACTCCTGGCTTCCCCTCTGGCAATCCTTGGTCTTCCCCCTTTGGCACCTCGTGATTTCCTGGTTTTAATCTCAGCTGGTTTGACTACTCTCCTGTGTTTATCGTATCCTCTGCACGCCGGTGTCTGGCTCCACCCCCAACCACCTCCTACTCTGTCACATGGTTCAGGTCCTGTTTGTACCTGATGTGCTTCCTGTCCTTCTCTCAGTTCCCTGACTGCAGTGTGCAGCATTTTCTGCAGCAGTTACCCTGTCACATGGTTCAGGTCCTGTTTGTACCTGGTGAGTTCTCCGCTGCTCTGCTCCCGACTCCCTGGCTGCGGTGTGCAGTCTTCTCCGTAGCAGCTATACCCTGGAGTCATGACATTATAGCTGATCGTACAGTCTTCCCCTGGTAGTGGGATGGTAGCGTATTATGAATCCGGTACGGGCTCTCACGGACCAGGTTGTTGAGCTCTCTAAGCTTACGCGCAAGCTGTCTGTAGAGCAGCAAGACCTGGTTCACTTGCACCAACTGGTGCAGAGAGATGTGGCAGATGCTCTACAGGGGTTTGTTCCATCGGGGTTCCTGGCCCCACTAATGTATCTCTTGCAGACCCCGACCCCCGGTAAAGTTGACAGACAATTTTTCCGAAGATAAAAAATTGTTTAGGGTCTTTAGGGAGGGGTGCAAGTTGTTTTTTGAATTGTGTCCCCGGACCTCTGGTAATGAAAGGCAGAGGTTGGGGATCATAATGTCCTTGTTAAGGGGGGGCTCCACAGGCATGGGTTTTCTCTCTCCTTTCCTCTGCTCCTGAACGGATGTCTATGAACTTGTTCTTTGAGGCTCTGGAGCACATCTATGATGAGCCTGATAGAGTGCATTTGGCAGAGGATATGGTGATGAGTGTGACACAGGTGAGGCACTCTGCTGAAAGGTTCGGCTCTGAATGTAGATGTTGGGCAGCCGAAGTATCCTGGAACGTGGATACCCCCTGAGGGGGTTGTTCCGCAGAGGCCTCTCTGACCGTCTGCAGGACGCTCTGGCATTACATCCTCCTCCCAATACCCTGGAGGACGCCATGATGCAGGTGGTCCGTATGGACTGGAGACTCAGTGCTAGAGAAATGATGCAACAAGGGACTCCCTTGTACTCCAAATTGTGTTACATTGTAGTGGTATCAGAGCCCACAGAGATTGGGGCTGTCTCGGTAAAGGAAAGACAGAGAAGACACCGTAAAGACAACCATTTATGCTTTCAATGTGGAGCCTCTGGACATTGGAAAAGGTGCCTGTCCTTTCTGCCCTTCTTCTGTGAAATCATCGGGAAAACGACTGAGTCTGGACAACAGTAGAGGAGGTTGCCCAGACTCCAAGGTACATTTTTTCTCGCTTGCTAAAATGGTGCTCCAGGTTGCATTGGAACTTGCTGGTGGTTCTGTTGTGACTACCGCCTTTGTTGACTGCGGTTCCTCCATTAATCTGTTTGATGCCCGATTTGTGACTCTTAATAAGATAGCGACAGTTAGGTTGAAAGACCCTGTTAAAATGGTGGCTGTGGATTCATCTCCTCTTACCCGGGATGGAATTTGTTTTATGTCTGAAGTTTTTTCTCTGAAAGTGGGTTCCACTCACGTGGAAAAATTAAGTTGTTTCATTTTCAATAATCTGCCTGCAGGACTGGTATTGGGGACGCCCTGGCTCAATCCTCTCATTGATTGGGTGAAGGGGGAGATCATCCAATGGGGATGTAATGATAATGCTCTGTGTTGTAACCCTGTTCCTTTTGTCAACCCGATAAAATCTGCATCTGTCTCATCCGTCAGTCTGGACGGTATTCCAGAGTACCTGAAAGACTTGGAAGATGTGTTTTCTGAAAGCGAGGCTGAGGCGCTCCCACCACATAGACCGTTTGATTGTGCCATTGATTTAGTACCTGGAGCCAAATTACCCAAGGCTCGTTTGTTTAATTTGTCTGGCCTGAATGTCAAGCCATGAAATAGTACATCAAAGAGAGGCTTCGCAAAGGGCATATTCATCCCTCAGTCACACCCATGGCAGCGGGGTTTTTCTTTGTGAAGAAAAAAGATGGTGGGTTGTGACCGTGCCTCGACTTTTGGGAACACATACCCTCTCACGCTCATTCCCGATTTATGCAACCCACTCACAGGGGCCAAATGGTTTTCTAAGCTTGATTTACGAGGGGCTTGCAACCTTATAAGGGTACAGGAGTGGGACAAATGGAAGATAGCATTCCTGATGACTGAGGAGCTTTTTGAAAACTTGGTTATGCCCTTCGGTCTCACTAACGCCCCTGCTGTCTTTCAGAATTTCATTAATGTGTTTTTTTCTGACTTGATTGGGCACGATGTAGTCATTTACCTGGATGACATCTTGATATACTCAGGGGACAGCCAGTCTCACTTATACCATCTACGTACGGTTCTAATGAGACTCAGGGAGAACCATTTTTACGCTAAACTGGAGAAGTGCTCATTTTTTATGCAAGAACTGTCTTTTCTGGGTGTAATTGTGTCCGGGGAGGGATTCTGCATGGATCCAGGAAAGGTTCAGGCCATTACAGATTGGGTGCAGCCTCATGATCTGAAGGGGTTGCAGCAATTTCTTGGCTTTGCTAACTATTATAGGATTCTCGGTGGTGAAACCCTTGACGGACCTCACTCTCAAAAGGGCAGATGTAAAAATTGGTCCGTGGCTGCAAAAAAATCCTTCCTAGCATTAAATAAATGCTTTAGGTCAGCCCCTGTGATGGTAAAACCCAATTACCTTTTATCATGGAGGTCGATGCTTCGGAGGTGGGGTTGGGGGCAATGTTGTCCCAGGGCCCCTCTACCCTGAATAACCTCAAACCCTGTGCCTTTTTCTCTAAAAAGTTCTCTTCAGCCGAGAGAAACTATGATGTCGGCAACAGGGAATTGTTAGCAGTTAAATTGGTCTTCGAGGAATGGAGGCATTTTCTGGAGATGGCCACTCATCCCAATACGGTCATTACTGATCATAAAAACCTGGCCTATATCGAGAACGCTAAGAGACTGACCCCCAGACAGGCTCAGTGGGCACTTTTTTCCTCTATTTCATTTTACCATTACGTTCCGACCAGGGTCTAAAAATGTAAAGGCAGATGCCTTATCCTGAAGTTTTGATTCTGTGTCCCCTCCAGAACCTCCCTCCTCCATTCTTCAACCGGGAGTGATTGTAGCTGAAGTCTCCTCTGAGTTACAGCAAGAGATTCTGGAAGCACAAGCTCCCAGGAATAAATCCCCAGGTAAATTGTTTGTACCCAAACATTTCCATCTCACACTCCTGCAAGAATTTCATGATTCTGTGTTAAGTGCACACCATGGGATTGCAGCTACCCGGGGGGCAGTGGCTAGGGGTTTTTGGTGGCCCTCTATGGGCACTGATATTAAAACGTTTGCAAATACTTGTGGGGTGTGCGTTCGCTCTAAAAGCTCTCAGGTCCAGCCGGCCGGGGAATTGGTGCCTTTGCCAATTCCGGATAAACCATGTACACACCTGTCCATGGACTTTAGCACTAATCTTCCGTCTTCCAAGGGCAACTCGGTGGTATGGGTAGTGGTTGATAGATTTTTTAAGAAAGCCCACTTTGTGCCGTTACCTGCGTTACCATATGCTGAAACCTTAGCCCGCCTGTTTATACAGTGTGGAAAATTTTCCCGCATGGATTCTGGTTGCCCTGGTGCCGAGGGGATGGTGCAACAGTTACAAACACTCTGGAAGGAGGTGCAGGGGAACATCTGCAAAGCCCAGAAAAAATACAAACATTTTGCGGACAGGAGGAGGGGGTCGGTTCCTGCTTTGGCAGTGGGGGAAAAGGTCTGGTTGTCTACCCGTAACATCAAGTGTAAGATACCCTCTGTGAAGTTGGGTCCCAAGTTTATTGGCCCATACAATATTGTGGAGGTGATCAAGCCGGTGACCTACAGATTACAGTTGCCCGCCTCCTTCAATATATCTAATGTTTCCACAGGTCCCAATTAAAACCTATGGGGACAGTTAGAGAAGATCCCTCATCCGTGGTTCCACCAGTGTTGGTAGAGGGTCAACTGGAGTACGAGGTAGGGCACATCATTAATTCACGTTGGGTGCACTGGAGACTTCAGTATCTTATTCATTGGAAAGGATATTCTATTGAGGATCGGTCATGGGTTCCGGCCAGTTCGGTGCACATGGACCGACTGGTATGGGCTTTTCATGCCAGATACCCTGAGAAGCCTGGGAGTCCAGTTGCCCCACGTTAAGGGGGGCTACTGTCATGGTCAGGACGTGGATAAAGTCCTGCTCTCTCAGGGTTAAATCTTTGCTGGCCTCTCTTTGGATCTGGGAGGGGTATTTATACTCCCTTCAGACTAGGATCCCTGTCAGCTATACTTTCGGTTTAGTCTCTGTGTCTGACCCATTGTCACGTGAATCGTCCTGTGTGACACGGCCAGCAGGCCGGTAACTGATACAACAGGAGGCGGCACGTATAATTGTCCAGTGTTACGTGGCCCGCAGGCAGGTAACTAATACAACAAGACACAGGGAATAGGGAAAACCTGAGTAACAATAACAATGGTGGCCCTGCGATAGGGAATGGGGATGTGGAGACCTGCTGCACTCCCCTGAGTCAGTGTCTCTACACTCCTAACGTTCCCTAGGCTGGTTCCGCCTCGGGCGCCGATCAGGAACCTAAAAACCCTGACTCGCCCTGCACCTAAATCCTCACTAGGGAATTGGTCGGTGCGGAAACTAATCCCACCACTGCACTAAACACACATAAGGAAAAGTGACAAAACAGGGGAACACCACTTAGCTTTGCTCTGTTGCTTACGCTCCCAGCAACAGAGCCCACCACCTGTGTTCATCTTTTCCTCCCACCGTGTCCAACATCTGGGTGCACTGTCCAGCAACGGAGTCCTGCACCTATGTGCAGCTGTTCAGCCACGGAGTCCAGCATCTGAGTGCAGCTTCCAGCAAGAGTCCAGCAACTGAGTGCAGCTCTACACCATAGCTGCCACTCCACCAAGCTTTGCAAGAAATCTTCACTGGCACCAATAGCTGCCACTCCACCATGCTTTACATGAACTCCTCGCTGACACCATAGCTGCCACTCCAGGACTCTGACTGAGTTGTCCTGGACTCTTCTCAGCACCATAGTGCAGCCTTGGAGCAGACAGAGTCCATCACCTGCATGCAGCTGTCCAGAAACAGAGTCCAGCAAATGAGTCCAACTTTTCTGCCAAAGAGTCTAACATCCTGAGTCCAGCTTTCCAGCAACCGAGTCCAGCATCCTGAGTGCAGCTCTACACCATAGCCGCCACTCCACCAAGCCATGCCAGCCCTCCTTGCAGACACCATAGCTGCTTCTCTAGCACTTTGACTGGGCTGCCCGTGACTCTCGTTCAGCGCCATCCTTCACCCAGGCTTGCTTGCAAATGAGGAACTATCACCAACAGTGATTGACACGCCTGACACTCTTTTATTGAGCAATCACACCTGTTACATAATCACGTGCACAAACTAAGGTAACCAGAGTGCAATGACCCTAATGGCCACCGGGGGGAAAGCTACAACTGAAATCACCACTGTGCAATGACCCTAATGGCCACCGGGGGCAAAACCACCTTTGGCACACAGTCAAAGGAAAAAAAGGTTACTTTGTGCATTTAGTCTGTCAGATCCAACCTGGATCATGACACCCATTGAGTGTATGTGTACGGTTGCTTCAGTTTATTTGCTGTCCATGCAGGACACTGCTTGCTTGATATCTTGGTTTTCTGACTCCTGGCTTCCCCTCTGACAATCCTTGGTCTTCCCTCTTTGGCACCTCGTGATTTCCTGGTTTTGATCTCAGCTGGTTTGACTACTATCCTGTGTTTATTGTTGTGAATTCTGTCTCTTGATTCCCTCTGGCGTTTACTGAAGATAGTGGAGCTGGTCAGATTGAGAGTTCTCTTTCTGGGCTCCCTCTGGTGGTTACTGGAGGTAGTGGAGCTGATCTGATTGACAGAGGCTTGCCATCTGATAATGAGGAAGACAATTGGAGATCTGGAGTTTCTGATTGGGATTTAAGACAGCTGACTCCCTCTATCCCTGCTGGTGATTTTCTTCCTGTTCCTCCTGAGGTCTGATGTCTCCTGATCTTTCCCTGCATGTTCAGCTAAGTGGTTCATTTGGTATTCTGTTCGCATTTGATCTGGTTTTGTTTATCTCTGCTTGGTGCGGGTCATCTAGCTCCGGCTGGGGCTGTGCTGAATCACCGCTCAAATGTTACTGCATGTGCCAGTTTGTTTTGTCCCCTTTTATATTGGTCTCTTTTTGCTTTCAGAATATACCAGAGTGCTGATATAGTGGGGGTGAAGTCGTGCGACTTCAGTGTTTTTGTGCATCAGACGTGTTGGACCTTTTGCAGGGTTTTTTGCGTGATTGCAGACAGTGTCTTTCCTTTCCTGTCCTGTCTAGTCAGTTTGGGCCCCATCGTTTGCTCAGTCTATTTTTCTGCCTGCGTTTGTGTTTTCATCTTGTCTCACCGACAATATATGTTTGGGGGCTATCTATTCCTTTGAGGTCTGCTCCGGGGTAGTTTAGATTTCCCCTTTCTTGCTTTAGGCTTAGTTAGCTCTCCGGCTGTGCTGAGGCATCTAGGATCATCGTAGGTATGCTCCACGGCTACTGCTAGTTGTGTGGACAGGATCAGGGGTCTGCATCCGCTTAGTTACCAACCTCTCTGGTTTTCTGTGGCTTAACCTGGCTTGCTGTCCTCCTCGGTGACCCATTCATAACAGTTTATCATATCCTCTGCACCCCGGCATCTGGCTCCGCCCCCAAACCACCTCCTATTCTGTCACAAGGTTCAGGTCCTGTTTGTACCTAGTGTGCTTCCTGTCATTCTGCTCTCAGTTCCCTGGATGCAGTGTGCAGCTTTCTCTGCAGTAGTTATCCTGTCACGTGGTTCAGGTCCTGTTTGTACCTGGTGAGTTCTCCACTGCTCTGCTCCCGACTCCCTGGCTGCGTTGTGTAGTCATCTCCGCAGCAGCTATACCCAGGAGTCATGACAGAGCCATATCAACACAATCCTGAAATTATGCCGTCTTCTCTGAGCCAAAACTCATTTATAGTGAACTATGGCAAAATGGTAAACTGTTTTGTGATCATCAAAATGTGAAATTCTTTATGCAAACCATAGACACTATTGCAGGCGTATTCAAGAGAAAAAGGCCCCACCTAGCTTGTTCTCATTGCATATTGAAAAGCCTGCCTCTCTGATGGTATGAGATCATATAAGTGCTCATAGCATGGGCAGCTTATACATCTTGAAAACATTTATCAGTGATTAGCATTATATTGAAATTTTACAAGAACATATGCTTCCATCTAGACAATGTCTGCTTCAAAGAAGGCCTTGCAAATTTCAGCAAGGTGATGCTAAACAACATACTGCATCATCACAACAATAAATTAACAGAGTCTTATTATGATATAGCAGCAACAACTTTGCTCAGTGTGGCTGGACATCCAGGTCTAGGAAGACTTCTGGTGGTCCCAAACTTCTTCCATTTAAGGATTATGGAGGCCACTGTGCTCTTAAGGGCCTGTTACACATAGCGATATCGCTAGCGATATTGCTAAAGAGTCACCGATTTTGTAACGCAGCAGTGATATCGCTAGCGATATCGCTACATGTGACACTCACGTCCGACCGCCCCCCCCACTGGCTATCACTGATCGCGCATGACCAGCCTGGTCCTTTTCTCATCGTCAGCTTCCTGCTAGCGCCTACGAGAGAACCATGGACACGGGCGGAAGACGTCACCCTCGCCGCGTCTGGCAGGTGAGTAACGACCGCCGAGCATCGCTGCGTCGCTAGTGAGATCTGTCTGTTGGCAGCTCACTAGTGACCATTTAGCGATGCACCAGCGATCCTGACTGGGTCATATCATGGTCGGGATCGCTGGTGCATCGCTAAATGTAACGGGGCCTTTAGGAACCTTGAGTACTGCAGAAACTCTTTTGCAACCTTGGCCAGATCTGTGCCTTGCCAAAATTCTGTCTCTGAGCTCCTTGGCCAGTTCCTTTGACCTCATGATTCTCTTTTGGTCTGACATGCACTGTGAGCTGTGAGGTCTTATATAGACAGGTGTATGCCTTTGAAAATCAAGTCCTATCAGTTTAATTAAACACAGCTGGACTCCAATGAAGGAGTAGAACCATCTCTAGGAGGATCACAAGGAAATGGACAGCATGTGACTCAAATATGAGCATCTGAGCAAAGGATCTGAATAAAAAGGACCATGTGATATTTCAGTTTTTCTTTTTTAATAAATTTGCAAAAACGCCGAAATTTCAGGGTTTTTTTTCAGTCAACATGGGGTGCAGAGTGTACCTTAATGAGAAAACATATATATATTTTTTTTTTAATTTACCAAATGGCTGCAATGAAAAAAAGAGTGAAAAATTTAAAGGGGTCTGAATACTTTCCATACACACTGTACATTTCAGCAGGCCAACATTTTGGATTATAAAATCATTTTTCAAGCTGTTTTTAATTATTTTAATTTATTGAGATAATGACTTTTGGGTTTTCATTTGCTGTAAGCCATAATCATCAACATTAAAAGAAATAAACACTAGAAATAGATCACTCTGTTTGTAATGACTCTATATAATATATGATTTTCACTTTTTGTATTAAAGAACTGAAATAAATTAACTTTGTGATGAAATTGTAATTTTGTGAGAAGCACCTGTAGAATAGAGTGCTACACATATTCGTAGTAGAAATATCTGAATCACCTGCTACACATGCTGTGATGGCCTTAAATACATAACAGCTTTAAATATTACATATTTCCCCAGTGGGAATGCTTGTTAAATTCAAGTATAGCTAAAAGTGTACCAGGATACAGACAGGTCTCAAATCAAATATCCAGAGGTTGTTGTGAGAATAAAGAATATTTTACCATTAGTTGCCACCGGGAGCCCTCAGGCTTGCGTTTCGCCTAGCTTCCTCAGAAGGGGTGAGGAAGCTACATCCCTTTTGAGGAAGCTAAATGAAAAATGCATCAGGGGGCCAAGGTGGCAACCAATAGAAAATATCCTTTACTCTCACAACAGTCTCTGGCTACTTGATTTTCGAACTGCCTATACATTGGTACACTTCTAGCAAAGAGAAAATATTTGGTACATCATGAAATTATAACTTCAATAAACAAGACACTGGACTGAAGAGCCACTAGAATTCTACATCAAACAAGAATCGGAGAGTATTCATCTCCCAAAACTATACCAATTGGTCTCTTCATTTCACAGACATTTACAAACAATTGTAAAAAGAAGAGGGGAAGCTGAACAATAGAAGACATGTCCCTGTCTCAGAAGTTGATGGCAGCAAAACATCTCAAAAAATCTAAGGCCAGGTTCACATTAGCATTTCTGTGTGCAGTGGATCATCTGCATGCGCAAACACATGCAAAAGCACATGCAAACGCAGGTTTAAGCAGCATTTTTTATCCGCATCATCTTATGCATGAAGGCAAGAAAACGCTGCGTGTTCATGCGTTTGTATGCATTTTTGCTTGCGTTTGTGTTGTTTCTGTGCATGTGTTCAATATTTCCAATGCTTTTCCAGTAGAGTTTCCTTGACACAAGACACCCAATGCACTTATCTCATGGGATTTCTATATATAGACACACTGCACAGATGAAGTCCTTGTTTTTTGCTGCTGTATCCAGCTGCAAGATGGATAGTAGCGTGGAGAGCATCCTTATTAATCTTGATTTGCAATTGAAATTGGATGTTGCCTTTGCTGTGGCTTGTGAAGAAGAAAGAAGAAGAGAAAGATGGAGAAGATGTTGTCGTTATTGGCAACACCCCATCTTAGAAGTCCGAGAGAGCCATGGAGCATACCACTCATTGTACACAGAGCAGCGTGAAAACTCGGAAAAGTTTTTAGAGTACACAAGACTATCAGAACAGTGCTTCGATAACTTGCTGCAAAGTGTCTGAGCATCCATCACCAGGCAGGGTACACAATTACGTCGAGCAATTCCTGTGGAGGCATGTCTGTTGGTGACCATGATGTACGTAATTTTGAAAAACAAACACATGTCATTAGTATTACTGTTTGAAAAGCCATGTACTTATTTTTTCCCATTTTCTGTTCAGCAGATTCCTGGCTACCGGAGGGACCTTATCTCTACATTTTCAATTCAGGATTGGAGTGTCCACCCTTTCTGAACTCTGGCTGGAAAATACTGCATAATTTCTGGACATTTCCAATTTTGCAAACTATTTGGGGGCTGTGGACAGCAAACACATTTGGATTATGAAACCAGCTGGATGTGGATCCGAGTATTTCAATGACAAAAAATACTTTTTGATTGTTCTCATGGCGATTGTAGATGCTGACTGTCGATTTGTTGCCATGGACGGTGGCTCATTTGGATGAGGAAATGACTTCCAGACTTTTAAACTCAGTCATGGGCCAACGTTTGTATGGTAATGATTTCAATTTTCCACAGCCACAACCTCTTCCAAACACTGAAGGACCACCAATGCCGTTTGTTGTGGTTGGAGTTGAGGCGTTTCAAATTTGTGCCAAACTTATAAAACTGTACTCAATTCGGGACTTGAATCACACCAAAAGGATTTACAACTACCTACTGACAAGGGCACGAAGAACTGTGGAGTATGCCTTTAGATTGCTGGTATCTAAATGGGGCATTTTGGGCACAGCTATCAATCTTAAAATTGAGAAAACTGATGAGGTTGTGAAAGCGTGTGCTGTTATTCACAATTACATCCTGGCAAAGAGCGACAACACTTTTAAAACTTGAGGAACCTGTTAATACCACATTGGAGGATTACCAAGATCACCCTCTGAGGACCACAGTGGAAGTTGCCCAAATGAGGGATACATTTGCTGTCTACTTTGTTTTGGATATTGGACATGTGGCATGGCAAGATGAAATTGTTTAAGCCACTAAGTAAACTGTACCTGTAATGTTATGTACCTGTACTGTTTACTGACTTTAATACTAACACCTTGACTGTAACATTAATAATAAACACCTTGACTGTAACACCCATTAATACTTCACTCAACAATACACATGTTTAAATAAAGAGATAAAGAAGACACAATGAGACAGGTATTGTGAAACAAAAGAATTTTTAATAACAAAATTAAAAACAATTTGAAATTTAACAAATAAATTATAAAAAGAAAAATAATGGGATTTACTTTTGGGGTCTGTAGGAGGGAGTTACATTGTGGACCTGGGGGGTGTCAGGCTGTGATCGTAGGCTAGGAGTGGTTGGGGAAGTTGTTACAGGGGAAGTGGCAGTCAATTGGAGGATCGGCAGCACCAGGACGGCAGCACCAGGAAGGCAGCACCAGGACAGCAGTCCAGGACCAAAGCAGCAAACAGTCTACAAGGAACAGAAAAAAAATTAAAACAGAGTACAGACTGCAAAGATAGACAGACATTTTCAAAGCTTCTATACTTACATCCAAAGTCTTGTGCTCCCATCCAAAGTCTTGAGAACAATGAACTTGCTGTGCCCTCACCCCCTTTTATACCCCTCTGTTTTAGGAGTGACTGAAACCAGTTCCTGGACATGTTCAGTCTGATGTACGCATTTGTATAGAACGCGTGCGTATACATGTCCTTGCATAACAATGCATTCCCACAGACAGTAATGTGTTGTTTTTGCTCACTCAAACCGCAATCATCCGCATGCGCATGACTGGCGCCTCAAAAAAATGCAACATGCTGCATTCGCTGCACACCTCAAAATTACGCATGCGTACGCATGCAAACGCATGTCCCTGCGTACAATGTGTCAAAGATTTGTACGCATGACACATGCAGATCTATGCGGATCATATGCTGCGCACTAATGTGAAACCAGCCTAAATGAGTTAATTTTTCAAAACTAATTTAAAAAAATCTAACTTTTAGTTTGAACAATTTTATTGAAATGAAAGCATCACTTAACATGAAATACAATCACATTAGAGTACAAGGATCCCCTCGCAGGGGGAAATACATTGAAAACAAAAGGCACTTAAAGTCATACGGTATCCTTGACTACAGAATCTTTGTTTAGAATATGTGTAGAAAGACAGTTGTAACACAACTAAGTTAAACTTAAAGGAATAGGAAGGGAAAGTCTGGAATTTAAAGTGAGTGTCTATAATACAAGATATACCAACATGGGACACCAGTGTACCTGCTTTAGATTGTAAGGAGCCATTGCCATGCCAGTATATTATATAGATAAAGATATAATTTTGGAAAGGTCATCATCTCTATATGCCTGAATCCAAGGATCCCAGATACCTCGAAAGTTTTCGAAAGAATCAGATCTGATGTCTTCTATTTTCTCATATAACATTATCAGATTGACCCTTCTCCTCACCTGCGTAATTGAGAGCGTACTGGTTTTCCATCTGTTAGCTATGTGATTTCTTGTTGCCATAGCAATAAAGTCAACGAGATGGCAAGTCCTATTGTTAGCATTGATTGGTCTGTCCCCCAGTAGAAGAACCGACGGTGACAGAGGTAGTTTCCTACCCAAGATAGTATCAATTAATTTTACTACATCTTTCCACAGAGACTTCACTATCGGACATGTCCACCAAATATGGAGAGTATCTCCATCGTCAGTGCACCCTCTAAAACAGTTGCCAGGGACCGAATGATAAATATTGTGCAGGAAGCTAGGTACATAGTGTATTCTAAAAAACAATTTAAGAGAAGGCTCAGTGAGCGAAACTTGATTACTGCCCCTCATTATATTTTCATAACATCTGAACCACCTTTGAGGTGTGAGGGAGATTCGTAGGTCTGCCTCCCACTGCTCCAGAGTCTTGAATTTCAGGCCATCTCTGGGTTTGTTAAATATAGAATAAAGATGGGATATAAGGCCATTGCCAAGTGGGTCATATAGACATTTTAGTTCATATGTTGTAGGTTGTACGTTTGAGGAAAAATTTGTTCAAGTTGGAAAGTCTCAGACCTCGGGACTTGATATTTTGCGATGAACTCTTGTATTGATATTAGTTTGAAATGGGTAGTTAAATTTTGTAGCCTAGTTAGCTTATTCTGCTGCCACCATATGTGGTTTCGGTATGTAACTCCTGGTGGGAACATGGGATTATTAAACAAGTTCAGGAGAGGAGAGGGATGAGATTGCAATGCAAATTGGAACTTATTCGCTCTCCAGATTCACAGGGAGTGAAAGGTATATGGAGAATGTAAAGCTAAATCTTTCGGTAAAGGCCCCGTGGCACAAATTAGGCTCTCTAAGGAGTAGGGTGCTATTTGAGAATTTTCTATTTGCCGCCAGATAGGTGTGTGTTGTTGCGCATTTACCCCTGCCAGCTTGGCGATCTGAGCCGCCCTGTAATAAAGAGTAAAGTTTGGTAGCGAGACTCCTCCCTGTCTTTTGTGTCTAAACAGAATTTGCTGGGAAATATGGGGCTTTTTATTGTTCCAGACAAAACGTAGTATATGTGAGTGTATCATTTTGAATGTCATTAGAGGTATTGAAATAGGCAAGGATCGGAACAGATATAGAAATTGAGGCAAAGTAACCATTTTAACCGAGTGCACCCTTCCAAAAAAGGAAAGAGATGGGGATGACCATTTTGACAAAGATTGTGTTAGTTTTTGGAGGAGGGGAGCGTAATTATATTTAAATAGCGTGGACTTGGATAAAGTAAGGTTAATTCCTAGGTATGTAATGTTATGCTTTGCATGTCGGAAGTGAAAGTTCTCCCCTATTGAATCTTGTTTGGCAGGAGGAGTGTTCAGAAGCATAATCTCTGATTTATCGATATTGACATTTAAGCCTGAGATTTCCTCAAAAGAATTAAGTAAATTTAAGAGATTCGGCAGGGATATATGGGGATTTGTCATGGTTAGAAGTAGGTCGTCGGCAAACAGACTGACCTTGTATTCATGTCTACCTATAAAGTTTGGCCTGTGATATCGGGGTGTTATCGGATCTTCTGCGCTAGTGGTTCCATCACTAAAGTGAATAGTGCTGGAGATAGGGGGCACCCTTGCCTGGTTCCTCTGCCGATAATTAATGTTTCTGGAGTGGTCGAGGGTAATTTTAAATAGGTAACCAGAGTATTGTATAGAAGTTTAAGTGAATCGATTAATTGTTGTGAAACCCCCATTTTGTGCAAGATATTAAACATATATGACCAAGTGACGGTGTCAAAAGCTTGCTCTATATCTAAATCTAGCAAGGTTAAGGGGGTTTTATGTTTGATGTCATTATGTATAAGGTTTAGGTTTTTACGAATATTATCCAAGGCTTGTCTGGTTGGGTGAATCCAACCTGATCTTTGTGAATTAAGACTAGGTAGGCATTTATTAATTATATTGGCTATTATGGAGGAGAAAATCTTAAGATCCACGTTCAAAAGGGATATTGGCCTGTAATCTTTTGTGAGCAATGGGTCTCTCCCTTGTTTTGGGATGACAGTGATATGCGCCGTATAGAATTGCGGCGGCATTGTTTGGCCTGTTAGCATATTATTGCAGTATGATTGTATATGTTTTAATAAAATATTTGAACATTTTTTATAATATAATGTGGTCAACCCATCAGGGCCCGGAGCCTTCCCAGTTTTAAGATGGCTTATAGTAGATGTGATTTCCTCTTCAGTGATAGGGGAATGTAATGTATCAGCGTACCTAGGGAAGGTAGTGGAACGTTAGCTAGAAAATCATCCAATTTGGGCAATGAATAATTTATGCTATCAGTGTATAGTTTTTGATAATAAGTTTGGAATATTTTGTAAATTTTGTTCGGGTTAAAAGTAGTTTGGGATTGTAAGAGTTTAATCGCTCTTTCTGTTTTAATTTTCGAGCAAGCATTCGGTCCATTTTATTAGAGAATCAATAGAATGTCGCTTGCGTCCACCTGATTGCTCTTTCCGTACGAGTCATTAGCAAAGTGTTTAGCTGAAGTTTTAAGTCATAGATTCGCTTAGTTAAGTATAGAGAGGGGTGTGACTGATTGGCGGTTTCTAAATTATAAAGTTCATTCTCGAGAATCAATTGCTTCTTAAGACGATTCCTCTTTTTTTGGGATGCTATCCTAATGAGTACACCAGTGATATATTTTTTATGAGCCATCCAAACATTACCCATAGAGGTGTCAGGGGTGATATTAGAAAGGAAGAAGGCATTGAGCTCATGTTCGACCATTATTCACATTTGAGGATCAGAAAGCAAAGATTCATTCAGTCTCCACGTATACAGATGTGCAGTTGTCAATAGTGAACTCAAGAATTAGACTATTTGTTGTGCTGTGATTTACTGAGTCTAGCATGGCGTACTTCCGTGCACTCTCTGCGCGGTCTCTGTCTCTGTGGTAGGGCTCTCGAATCAGAAATCGGGATGCCTGCTTTCTCCAGAGCTTTTCTCCCTTCCTCGCAATTTCTTGGAGAATAGGTGGAGTTGCCGTAGGAGAAAATTAAAGCATGTGGGAATCCCCACCTGTATTTAATCTTTGCTTTTATTAAGGCTAGAGTTATATCTTTCATGGCTTTTCTCCTTATTAGAGTTGCCGGGCAAATATCAGGAAACAGAGATACGGTATCTGGGACACCTGGTAAGTTGTTCAGTTTTCGAGCAGCGGATAGAATCAGGTCTCTTGATTCTTCATGGTGCATTTTAAGGACAACATCCCTAGGTAAGACATCAGATTTGGGACCTCCCAAGGCCCTGTGGATTCTCGTTTGTTTTTAAAGAATTAGGGTCTGCTTGGGGCAGGAGGGTGCAGAAGAGATTTGAGGCAACCTCAATTAGATTGGAGCTACTTTCCGGTAGTCCATTAATTCTGATATTGCCTCGGCGAGATCGATTTTCCAAGTCCTCACACTTTAGCTCTAGGAACTCGAGTCTAGCATCTTGTTCCTGTAGTTGCTCTCTATTATGCTCAGTGGCATCTGCTGTATCATCCATTCTTCTTTCCAAAGCATTGGTTCTTTGTGCAATATCCTGGATTTGCTACGTGAAATTGCTTACAGCAGAAGATAACTCAGCTCTGAAAGTTTTCTGAATGGTAGCTAGGAGGTCCTCCATTGTCATTGGAATCATGTTTGTTGGAGTAGTCTAGTTAGTTTGCTGTGACCTCTGGAGGGAGCTCCCTGTGTTCAATGAGGTTGATTGTGATGCTGACATAGTGCGATTAGCTGGTTTTGTATGTTGAGTCATCAGTTGTGTGATCGGACGGGTATTGCTTTCTGATGTAGCAGATTTTTTGGGACGCATTGCTCAGAGACCTCCTGCGTTCTGAAAGTTATCGCATGACAATTACTTATATAGGTGGGTGCATACTTGTGCCCGTGGTGACAGATCTAGTGTTCCATAATTATAGTCAACCAGGATCGTCCATGCCCTCCGTGTTGGATTTTAGCAAGACATGGGGTAAATTTTATAGAACAGAGTATGCCTCTGTTGCAGTTCTGCTGCAATACCCCTTTTATTTTACAGGAGTAAGGTGGCGTATGAGCCTGTTGGTCAGAGTAACAGCCCAAAATAGGAAAACAGACAAAAGAGAATAGGTAAAAGAGAAGAAGAAAATATTCTCTCTTCCTTCTTTTTAAGTATGTGCAATTGCATCAAGAAGCCAGCAGGTGGAGTCCCAAGCCTTTATACATAAAGACAGGGTATCACTAGAGATTATATGAACTCTTCTCCTTCAATTGGGGACTGGGTAGAACATACTGTATAACCCTCTGATAGCCAGGTTCGGGATACAGCAGGGCTCCCGCAATCTTTTCTGGCACTCTGCTAATCAGAGAGGGTCCCACAAGTGTGCCACAATATGGTTCCTGCTGTCCTCCTGCAATATGGAGTGGTCCCGGGTGTTCCCGCAGCCCCAACCAGTCACCCACCTCCAGGGCACAGCATGCAGCTAGCCTCCTCCTCACCGCATTCCCGGTGTCACCTCCGGATCTCTCACCGCTCACGCTGTGGGTCATCCGCCCACTCCAGGCCGCGGCTCTGCCGGATGTATAGGCCGCAGCAAGCTCCGCGTTCTCCCTCGGCATGCCCGGCGTCCAGGAGAGATCTCCCCCCGCGCGATCGCCAGGTGACAGCAGAAGGCAAGCGGCCGGTTTTCTACCACAGTCGGTCTCAGGTCACAGGAAGGGGGCCTTCGAACCTTCAGCACCGCTGCAGCCGCGATGTGACCAGGGCAGGCTTCAGGCCTGCAGCTAGGTCACGAGTGGGTTCCTCGTCCCGAGGCACCGGGTGGACCCAGAACGAATGGGGGTTATCCTCCAGGTCCCTTCTAATGTATCTCGGTACCCAATGAGGGCGGATGGGCTATAGGGAGCCCTGAATCAGGCAGATTGTTATTTTCCTGAGAGCAAAATCTAACTTTTAACTACTGATCTGTGTTTTATATTCTGTTGTGAATAAAATATGTAGATATGGGTGAATTAATTTGCTAGTTACTCCTGTGTAGGTTTGAATAAGATACATCAGTTCATTTGTGACTGTGGTGAGAAAAACAGTGGCTGCCCTGCTTTTGATTCGTTATTTGTGATCCGATGGTGTGTCTGGTGCTAATATTTATCAAAGACTTTGTGCACAGAATGGAGAAAGTGTTTTGCTGCAAAGAAGTGTGTATGAATGGACGAAGATTCATGTATGATGAAGAGAAGAAGACACTGGTGTATTTCTGGCTTGCAGCTCAGAATATAATATTTTTTAAAAAGGGAATATGAAAGCTTGCTGACAGAGGAACAAAATGTATTCAAAAGCAGGGAAATTATGTATTAGTGTTTTTGGAGAGTTCATTAAAATCCGGATAATTTTTGACTCCCCACATTTGTATGCTCGTGTGTTATTATTATTATTATTATTTATTTATATAGCGCCATTAATTCCTTGGTGCTGTACATGAGAAGGGGGGGTTACATACAAAGTTATAAATATCATTAACAGTGAACAAGTTTCCACAAAAAATTTACAATGAAAGACTGGTACAGAGGGGAGAGGACCATGTCCTTGCGGACTTACATTCTATGGGGGTGTGATAATGGAAAGCACAAACCCCACCTATTGGTGCACGTGTCTCATGACCGCGGTTCACTGATGGGTTGGTGTGACAGTCCGGGGTCTACTGGAGACCGCTCAGGTTGTCATTGCCGGATAGCTATGAACACCGCCCAGTGACTGGTGCTCATAGTAGGTGATCATTTTAGCTGCACACAGCAGGACTGAAGCCCTGCTGTGTGTAGCACAGGTGAATGGATGATCGCAGCTTCTAGTCTCCCATGAAGACTATTGAAATAAGTGAAAAGTAAAAATGTTTTTTAAAAATATAAAGCAAATATACAAGTTTAAATCACCGCCTATTCACCCCATTCAAAATAAAACAATAAAACATTAAAAAATACACATTTAGTATCTCCACATTTAGAAATGCCAGATCTATCAATATATAAAAATAATGAATTCGATTGGCAAACGGCGTAATGAGAAAAAAAATATAAACGCCAGAATTATAAAATTTTTGGTCGCTGCAATATTAGATTAAAATGAAATAAGGGTCGATCAAAAGATCCTACTGTATCTACACCAAAATGGGATCAATAAAAGCATCAGCTTGGCATGCAAAAAATAAGCCCTCACCCAGCCCTAGATCACGAAGAATGGAGACGCTATGAGTCTCGGAAAATGGCGATTTTTTTTTTTTTCAAACTTTGAATTTTTTTTTCACCACTTAAATAAAAAAGAACCTAGACATGTTTGGTATCTATGAAGTCGTACTGACCTGGAAAATCATAATGGTAGGTCACTTTTAGCATTTATTAAACTTGGTAAAAAAAAAAATCATTTGTGAAATTGCACTTTTTCGCAATTTCATCGCACTTTGAATTTTTTTCTCATTCTCCAGTACACTGTATGGCAAAACCAATGGTGTTGTTCAAAAGTACAACTCATCCTGCAGAAAACAAACCCTCACATGGCCATATTGATGGAAAGATAAAACAGTTATTGCTCTGGGAATAAGGGAAGCAAAAGAAACTTAAAAACAGAAAAACATAAGGTGGTGAAGAAGTTAAAAAATAGCAAACCAAACCATACTCAACAACAGGCATTTACAGGAGTTCAAATCAGGCCGCTTCGCAAGTGCCAGTAGGTCAACATAGCGTTGTTTTATTTAATATTCCAAGCTACTGGTAAAATTTTAGTTTTGCTTATACAACTCCTCCTTTAAGTTTCAATTCTCTCCTTCCTACCTGAAAATCAATAGAGAAGGGGGGCTACTTGACCTGAAGATTTACCATACACAAGCTGATTTGCTTCACATTGGCATTTTCAAGGGGACAGGTAAAGTAAAATCATCACATAGATATGAAATATATGTAACTATGTATACTTTAAATCTATTTTGTACAATAAAATTTTTATGTGACTATATAGGAGATGGCTACAAAACAGCCAAAGTGCTCTCTAAAATGCTAGTCGTTCTCGAAATGTATACAAAAGCATGCATAATATTTCTTCATGCTTTTACATCGCTTTTGGCCTCCTCTCCCACAAAAGTCATATGTGTTGTAATTCTTTCACCATTTTCCTAATATATCTACCTTATGTATCAAATTTTGTCATCAATGTGAAGTACAAAAATAACACTCTGCAGATGCAACTACTCTATAATCAGTTTGGTGCATTTAGTAGGAGGGTGTTGGGAGGTAGCGGCCAGTCTATAGTGAATTTACATTTCCTGTACTTAGTAAATTCAAGCCTATTTAGTAGAGATAATCAAATATTTTGAAACTTACATTCCCCAGGTTCATCAAATTTGCACAAAAAATTGATTTACTGTGAATCAAGTTGTTGTGAGTTGTAATACGGCAAATCCTACAATTGTCCTGAAATGACAAGTGTAACACTCTGAGGTGTCTTAGGACTGCATCCAACCACTTTCAATTTGTTTATTAATTTTCAAGGGTTGTTGAATTTCAGGTTTGTATGTTTTTGGGACATCACACTGAGGTGGTGCTAAAGAGAATTTTAACACAATCACTACGAAAATACAATGAAATTGCAAAAAGTGGATAATCTTTTTAATTGACGAATGTGTGGAGGATTTGAAAAAGAACTCTGCTAGTGACTATTCACCTGTTCATTCACAATACAAATTGAACGCATAAACTGAATATTGTTCTAGTGACTGATATTTTTTCATCCTTTATGACTATTGAATTACATATGGAATGAATTTGATTCAGTATACTCAATCTGAGAACTGAATATTACAATTTCTAAAAGAAGGGTAATGTATTTCAGTAGCGGCCATATAATCAAGAACTCAATTATTTATTTTCTTTCTATTGAAGAGGAGAGATATGAGCCATTTTGATAAACTTACAGGTATATCCGCTCACACAGGGAAGGGTAACAAAAGTACAAATAGAGAACTGAAAAGTTAATACTGGGCACAAATGTATGAGAATGATATATTTTGAAGATAGCTCCATTTGGATTTTGGTGCTTAAAGTATACGGTATTTATAGATCTGACATATTTTAAATTAATGTGGACTTAATCTATAATTGTTGGGAAAAAACAGCCAAAATTACTAACAGGCTCGTTCTGTATTTTTCACATTATTAATAATACTTTCCAAAGAAGTTATTTAAAGAAGAACATAAGTGACAAAGTATTTTCTCTTACTATCTTGAGCATTAATTCAGAATAACATATTAACCAAACAGATGAAACTGTGATCATTTTCACATAAAAAGTGGATATATAAATTCTCGTGAACCCCTGTTAATATGCCAAGCTTTGTGATGTAAAAAATTATACCAAGAAGAGCAAAGGTAGAGAGAGAGTACCTCAAGGATGGGGAAGTTAGGTTCGATCTTGGAGATAGGGGAGTACAAATTTGTGTGCTCTGCTGAAGTGAAAGTTGTACTCTATTATGGGCAGTAACCACTAATAAATAGTCCTAAATCATACCATCTAGCCATAGGCTGGTCAGGCACTGTTCTATTGTGTTAACACAAGTGTCTGTAGTGTACACTGTACATACACAATTGTTGGAGTCATGAGGAAATTCCTTAAGAAGTGACTGCAAAGACTTGTTGAAAAGTGCTAGGGCAACCTGTGCAAAGGCTGGTGCATCCACACAAGTACACCATACAGCTCTATTGATTTGGGCAAAATCACTGTGCTTGACTATCTTTGGCAGTCCCATAAACCATGAGTGGTGCTCTAGATCACATACCCCACTGACACTCCATTTATCTGGGGATCTACAAAACTGCATTTTTAGGATTGGTGGGCGTCCCAGTGATGAGTGCCCCAGTAATAAGTTAGTTATAATTATCCAGTGGATAGGTGCTATCTTTATAACTTCCTTCAATCATGGAAGCAGAGAAGTATGTGCCAAGGGGCTTTCCATCAAGAAATGGATTAAACTTTGTAAAACAAGGACTAATTTAAAAATGCTGTTCATTTTCATTCTACCACTTGAGAGTAATACATTCATGTTCAGGATTATGGGGAGCCAATATATCCACTAATACATGGTGTAATATCTAAATTGGTGATTATACAAATTGAATAGTGATTACTTGTTCAGATGTGTCTGCAGCTGAATCCTCTTAATACTTTCAGCAAAGCTATCATACACATAAGATTATAATACCATGTAGCGCATATAATTTAAGCAATCTCTCTGTTGTATCAACAAGATGACTAATAATGGACTGCAAGAGACATACTGTAATCATTATTGTAAAGAAAAGGCAAAGTATCATTATTCCTCTAAACAGAATTGGAATTATTAGCGAGCACTCTATGTTTATCAGCGAGACTAGTTTGGCATTGGTACTTTCTTGCTAGGTATTGGCGCACATTTAAAGAGAATCTGTCACCTGGTTTTGGCGGGCGATGAAAAGGAGGTCGGTCCCGATGTGTGCCACCTCGCCATCCTTGGCCGCCGTCCACAGTTTTTTGAGGAATAGAAGTAGGTCTCCGTCATTTGTTGCACATACGCTAAGCATTCTTGGCTAGCGCACACGCACACAGCAAAATACTTCCGGGGCTTAGTTAACCGGCGCATGCGCAGTCAGGCTTTTTGGCTTTGCCCGCAGTTGGGCAAAGCATACTGAGCGTGCGCTAGCCAAGAATGCTTAGCGCACGTGCAACAAATGGTGGAGACCTACTCCTATTACTCAAAAAACTGCGGACGGTGGCCAAGGATCTGCACTCTAAAAGTGTTACAATCCTGTATGGCCAAATTATTGAAAGTGCAGCTAACTGGAAAAAATGAACCTTATTACTTCCAATGACTATGACCTTTAGTCATAGTCATAAAGGCATGTCAGAGCAGCTTCAGTAACTGTTCAGTATACTCTGATTAGCTGTATAAGCATGCCCTACCACTTTGACTGAAAGTGTGCTCTCCACAGAAACTCTGCACTACAAGTGTTCTGTCTCCGACATAATTAATGACTCTTAACTGTTTATTCTGATAACATAAATTCAGTGCTAATGCTCAGTTTTTCATAGATTCTGATGTTCACCGTTTTGGCTCCATCTAGTGGCAAAAAGTAATAATTACAGTGTAATTCTGTCTTAGTTTAATTTTCGCTTCTGTATCATCCTCCAATCTGCAATGCAACCTGGTAAGTTTGCAAGGTACCATGGTCTATTCCAGCCTCCTTTTTCTGTCCAGTCTGCCATTTTCTAACAGGTCTGCATACCGGAAGCACCTCATCCTTCTACTCCCCCTGTGTTAGCATCGCTGGTACGTGACATGTTACCATTATACATGCCTATCTTTCATATTAGTCAGCTTAGTCAGTTCCCCCGTTCAGCTAGTAGTGCAGATTGTATATGCCTATGAATATTGTGTATTCCTATGCGCACTGATTCTATGTATCTGTCTTGTATTGTAGATTCACCATCTATATACCTACGTTCAATAAACCACAGATTCAACTACAGTCTCCCTTATTGGACGCCGGTATAGCGGTTTTGTTGCTTGTTAAGCTATATGAATCCCGTTCTTTTAGCTGAAGACAGGACAACAAGCTGTCAATCAAAGTGCTAGTACATATTACAGTGTTACTGAAGCGACTCCAGCATGCCTCTATGACTAAGAATCAGTAGGTCGATGGAGGAAAATGTTCATTTTTTTCCCGAGAGCTGCATCTTCTGTAAGGAGGCCAAATACCATTGCATAATTATTAATCTGCAGATTAGCCCTGTATCTGCAGGTTGATATCATTTGGGGACATGGCAGATTCCTCTTACATTTTTTTTTCATACGCACAATACAAATTTGACCATTTTGCATGACTATAATTAGGAAACTATTAACATTAAACGTGACTGACTAAAGACTGCAAATGTATAACCGATGATCTGCCACTTTTCACAAGTCTAGTTTCTGGCTTTATGTTTTTTAAACGACTTCACAAATCTGACAATCTAATCTTGGTGATAATTGGATAATTCGTGCATATGAATGTTGAGACTCAGCACTGTTGATTTGAAAGAAAACAATCCACTCCAGAATTCAGTATAAACTTATTACCCTCACCCACAAAGCCCTCCATGGCTCAGCGCCACCCTACATCTCCTCCCTTGTTTCAGTATACCACCCTACCCGCGCCCTCCGTTCTGCTGATGACCTGAGGTTAGTATCCTCAATAGTCAGAACCTCCCACTCCCGTCTCCAAGACTTTACACGTGCCGCGCCAATTCTTTGGAATGCACTTCCCAGGTCAATACGATTAGTCCCCAATCCCCACAATTTTAAGCGTGTCCTGAAAACGCATTTATTCAGACTGGCCTATCGCCTCAACACATTAACCTAACCTATCCCTGTGTGGCAGAGCCAAAAGTTTTACCATAACCAGGTTCCCAGCATCATGTTCCCACATGCTTTATGCATCCATTAGCCCTCTGTGTCTGTACTGTTACACACTTAACATTATGGCTGGTCCATACAATCAGAGCAACTGTTACCACCCACCTTTCGTGTCTACCTCTTTCCTCATAGACTGTAAGCTTGCGAGCAGGGCCCTCACTCCTCTTGGTATTTGTTATAATCTACTGTATGTGATTATTGTTATGCTGTAATGTCTATTGTCTGTACAAATCCCCTCTGAAATGTAAAGTGCTGCGGAATATGTCGGCGCTATAAAAATAAAATTTATTATTATTATTATTATTATTATTATTCCTTGAAATTAATGTTAAAAATGGGGAAAACATAGATAGCATTGAAATATGGACTGAAAAAGGGGCAAAAGCAATACAGACATCACTTTAGAAAAGACATGTTATAGCTTAAGGCTCTTGCAGTAAAGATCCAATTATTGTTATGTTTTCAAATCCAATTATTTAAAAATGTTTTATTCTTTTTGTTGAACCTGACCAGTGTAAATAAAATGAGTATAGAGATTCACATTTTTTTAAATACATTAAGGCTATTGGCACACGTAGCATTTTAAAACGCAAACTAAAAACCGGACTCCATCCCAGAAATCGCGCGGCTTTTTCCGCGCGATTTCACCGCGATTTTACCACGATTCTGTTCGCGATTTTGCCACGATTTTCTCAAGCACTTTCCAAGCGATTTGAAGCATCGCTTGGAAAGTGATTGACAGGTTGGTCACACTCGTCAAACATAGTGTTTGACGAGTGTGACCAGCTTTTTACTATTGAGGCCGCCTATGCAGCCTCAATAGTAAAAGATAAAATGTTAAAAATGATTAAAAAAAAATCGGGGTATATTTACCTTCCGACGTCCCGCGCTGCCATCCCGGGACTCAGCGTTCCCAGTAATGCCTTGCAAGACCTGTGATGACGTTAGTCTCGCATTACTATAGCGATCTCGCCACGTCATCACAGGACCTTGCCGCAAGGCATTACTGGGAACGCTTAGGCCGGGAATGCAGCGCGGGACGTCGGAAGGTAAATATACCCCGATTTTTAATTTCTTATTCTTTTTTTACAGGGGTATGGTACCCAGGGCCTGTAGGGCAGTCTCCTCTCCTCCACACCGTGGGTACCAACCGCACATGAGACGCTTAACTTCCCGCATGGTGGGCATAGCCACATGCGGGAAGTAAGCGGTTCTCATGCATTCCTATGGGTGCGGAATCGCGGCAATTCTTTGCGATTCCGCACAAAAGAATGAGCATGCTGCGATTTTTTCCGTGATGCGTTTCCGCCGCGGAAAAAAGCGCAGCATTAGCACAGCATGTGCGGAATGCCATAGGAATGCATGGGGTGCGTTCTGTACACAATTTTTAAACGTTTTTGCGCCGAAAATCGCGGCAAAAACGCTTAAAAATCGCATCGTGGGCACACAGCCTTAAAGAGATAAGATAAAATATATATTAATGGAGATTCAGTGGCGCTTGTGTATGAGTGTAATTCCAGCAGCAAACACTAAGACACCTGTCACAAGGGTGTCAAAGAAATAAGGTAAAAATAACTCATAATATTAGTGTGCGCTTGGAACACTCATAAAGAGGGAAATCTAAATTAGGTGGTTATAGAAAAAAAAAACCTCTTATAAGTGCTCTTTATGTAGCTGGATAATAGCGAGAAAATAGCAATTAGAAATAGACAATTGTAAGACCTCAGAAGAAGTGCTTAAGGGAAAAAAAAAAATATATATATATAGATGCTGGTGGCAATCTTAGTTCCAACCTGAACAATCATTAAAAACTAAAAAGGCATGAGTGAGGGTAAAGACCTGAAATCACTGAACAGGTTATATACTGCAGGGTACTTCTCCCTGATAGCAGCTTAAAAAAAAGTCAAAGTCAAATTGCAGCCTGTGAACGGCTGTGCAGAGTAGCCGCAATAGTACATGCACAAGTCAGAGAGCGGTACCTGTAAAGATAATGCGATGCGAAGTCCTCACTCCAGTAAGCGGTGCAGGTTAAAATAGCACTTTCTGCTCCAGCGCTTGGAAAAAGAGGGGGAGTTTTGTACACAGGGGTATAGATGAGTTACAGGGGCTGCCCCGGCCGGTGGCAGCCTCCTGTCACTGTACCTCCAACTGTGGAGCGGACGTGAGTGGCCTCTCGTGCTCCCGGCGTCTGTGAGCTGCTCCTGGTATACAGGACCTTCGTGATGTGAGTTAGCACATGACCACGTTGGTTTCACTTGCTGGTGGTTGCAGCGGGGACCAATGGACTTTCCAAGACTCACAACACGAAGGTCCTGTATACCTGGAGCAGCTCACAGACGGCGGGAGCACGTTTTTGAGCCAAAATCTACAAAATAGCGCATGTGATTCATGAATTTGTAACGAAGTCAAAAAAGTTATTTTTTTTCTATTTTGAACTGTTTTGCAATTTTTTGCCACCAAAGATCATAGATTGTGCAAAATGGTTATAAATTTATTCAAAATATGGCATACTCAAAAATTACCAGGAGGGAAGTGGAATGGAAATGTACCAATTTTTATTAAAAAGTTGCAATTGATGAATAAAGCAAAAATATCTGGAATCACTAAACTCCCCCCACAAGAAACAAAGAAAAGCAGGCAAGCACAATAAATTGAGGCCTCTAAAAAGACAAAAATAGAATAATGAAGTAATAGAATAATGAAGGAAATGAAGAAAAGATGCAAAGCACAAAAAATAGACAAAAAACAAGAGCTAAAGTGATGATGAATCGATGGTTAAAATGTAACATTCACCATTACCAATATATATAGCTGTACTCTTGAGCCCACAAGACCAAAAAAATTTACTTATCTTGGCCTGTTTAGGAACCTACTTAAAAACAGTATTAAAAATTTGCAAAATTAAGCAATGTGTTTATTTTGAGCTTTATTTTGCGCACATTTACATCAAAAGTCATGTCCCTGTCTTTGACGTGGACTCCCACACAGAGACCACATGTTTTCCACTCATGATGACTGATTTAGTTACCCATCATGTGCTTTTAATAGCTGCGGATGGAGCGTGCTTAGCCCGTGGAGGTTAACCAGGTAAATCCCACTGTCAATCATTGATAGCGGGATTTAATACATGTTGGCTGGAAGGGCATCATTCATTCCATCCATCAATGCCCCTATCAGGTGATGGGCGTTCACGGTTGTCATGACAGCTGAGGTTGTGCTTGTGCCGACCCATGGCAAGAATTCATAGGAGAGATACCAGACAACTGCAGCTTCAAATCCCCAAGCAGAACTATTCAGTACAGTATAAAGTAAGAAAAAATTGTTTTAAAAATCTGAAAAAACAAACGAACACAATTTCAACTCACCCCCTTTTGCCCCATTAAAAATAAAATATCAAAAAATACATATTTGGTAACAATGCTTTCATAAAATTCTGATCTATCAAAACAGAAAGTAAATTAATCTGACTAGTAAACAGAGTAGCAAAAAAAACCCCAAAAAAGGCAAAATTATGTTTTTTGGCCACCGAAACATTGCAATAAAATGTAATAAATCTAAACATCGGATCTACTCCAAAAGGGTATCATTAATTCCTTAACGACCAGGGGATTTTCAGTTTTTGAATTTCTGCTTTTTGCTACCCTTCTTCCCAGAGCTAACACTTTTTTATTTTTCCGTCAATATGGCCACATGAGGGCTTGTTTTTTGCAGGACAAGTTGTACTTAACATAGCATAACATATGCTGAAAAATATAACATATGGTAAAAAGTTCCAAGTGTTTTGAAATTGCAAAAAAAGTGCAATTCCACAGTTGTTTTAAGATTTTTTTTACCATGTTCACTAAATTCTAAAACTGACCTACAATTTTGATTTTCCAGGTCATTACAAGTTCACAGACACCAAACATGACTAGGTTCTTTTTTATTTAGGTGGTGAAAGCAAACTAAAAAATTTCTTTAAAAAAATGGTGCCATTTTCCGAGACCCATAGAGTCTCCATTTTTGGTGAGTGCTTAGTTTTTGCATGCCGAGCTGATGTTTTTATTGATACCATTTTTGTTTAGATATGATCTTTTTAACGGCCATTACTGCATTTTATTGCAATGGTTTTTTAGGGTCGAGTTTCGTTTCATGAAACCCGACTTTTCCAAAAGTCGGGTCGAGCAAAATCGGCCGACTATGGGGAAAAGTCGGGGTCGTCCCGAAACACGAAACCCAATTAAGTCAATGGAGAATTAAAGTCGGCAGTGAGAGGAGGACAGGAAACACACCAACAGTGCCCATTTGAATGCCAAAAGCATAAATTCTTGTTACTGAAGCTTGTCAACCTTAATTAACTTCATAATACTAGTTACGCACTGAAAAATGGGGGTTATTTGGCTACAGTTGTGGGGGGGGAGGGCTGGCTCCAGGTTTTCATGGGCCCAGGGCCAAAGAGCGCCCCTTTAACACATACCACAACTCATGATGCTCCGATACGGCAGAGAAATAGCAGTATAGTACAATGAAAAATACTTCACTTCTTACATCTCATGACTGATATCCATTTTAAATTCTCCAATACCTCCAAAAACGGACAGTATATAACTCCATACAGTATTATGGCCAGCGCTTAGTGCGCTACACAGAGTAATGAGGCCCATATATTTCTCCATATGGAATCATTATTCCCATATAATGTTTCAAACCGTATATGATGAGCTCCACATAATGCTACAGTATATGTTGGTCCCAATGGATGAAGCTCCACTGTCTTATGGGCCCAAATAATGCTCCATATATAATGGGCCCCATTTCTACTGCTCTAGTGTATAATGGGCCCTGTAAATGCTGCTCCAGTGTCTGATGTCCACCTTTGGAATGCTCCAGTGTATCGTGGGCCCCATATATCATTCACCAGAGTATAGTGCTCCCCAAAAATTGCTGTCCCAACATTGAAAACAATGACATAAGTCTCCTTGCTAGGGAATCCCTGCATTACTCTGAACTCCTTGTTGTCCCCATCTTCCATCTCACTGCACTTGGCTATTTAGGCCCTCCCACCGGCAGAGACACTTTTGCGTACTATGCGGTGCCCTGTGCCAGTGCCATCGCCCATGAGTATGCCCCCCCACCTGCTCAAGGAACCTGCACTTTCATCTGCACCTTCCTCTTTGTCACCGTGTAAGGTGGTATAGTATGCGGGAAGGGGAACCTGAGTTTCCTCTGGGTCAGATTCTGGCTGTGTAGAGTGCAAGGGGAATGTAGTGGTCTGGGTCAATGTACCAGCAGCATCATCCAGCAGTGGCTGGGCCTCAGTGCACTTGTGGCGTCCCCAAGAGTACGGTCGCCACTGTGGCATTGCCTTCCTCCTAGGGAGTGTGTTGTCAAGCTTGGGAGCAACGAAGGATCTCTCTAGCAGTGAAACCAACACACAACACATTTCCCACTCCAGGCCAGCAGGGAGACCTCTGAACCTGACTGCTGAGAAGCTGCTCTCTGTGGTCGGGAGGAGGTAAGTTAGGGCACTCTGTGCAGGGAAGGGGAAGTGTGTGGACGTGAGAAGGGGAGCTGGAGGATGAGCAGAGTTAAGGCTCACTCCTAGCTGGAGCACATGGTCCGGATTCCGGTCTCCGAGTTTGTAGGGACACTGACGTTCCTGCAGCAGAAACCGGGGGAAGTAGCAGCTATAAATGCTCTGTACCCAACTAAGGCTCGGAGGCCCCAGCATCGACGTGTGCGAGGCAGATGGAAAAGGCTACAGCTGTCTGCCATACAAGTAAGGTCTGAGGAACATCTGTTAGACAGGAGGCGTTTCAGTGAACCACGGTCGTGTGAGTGCTTCCCCCACAAGCCCTAGAAAGGAGACGTTCAGGAATGTACATGTTGGCGGAGTGTTGGAAGGGAGCTTTCCATTCTGGTCCCGGAGGTTGGCAGAGGTCCTGACCCGGAGGACACAGCACGGAGGCAGGCATCTGTGTAACCAGCAGACTGTGAGTAAAGCTTTGGAACTGCACGCTCTGGTGTCCTACAGTTATTCCAGCACCGCTACATCTGGGTACCAGCACCTACACCGCCTGTGCCTTTCCCCCATCACTACATCTACACTTCGCTGGGACTCCAGCTCCACCTGTGGGGAGCTTCACCATCTTTGCTGCACAACATCATCAGTCCCAGAGGATCTGCATGCAGCGTCGGCCTAACATCTATGTTGCCGAACACCACAGGTGGCGTCAAACTATCTATATAAACTCTTAACCATTATACCACGCCATTTACATGGGCGCCCAGGGCCACCGTCTGGGTCACCGCTGCTGTGACACATCCCACTGACCGGTACCGAGTACCCATATGCCGACTGCTGATCAGGCGGCGTTATTCCCACGAACCTCCAAACAGCATCCCTGAAGGCAAAGTTTTTGGTTTCCGGGGGCAGTATGATTGCAAAGCTGAACCTTAAAGGAATGTCCAAAAGGGCACCACCAGGAGTGGAGCCTGTGGCTTAATTGGACTGCACCCGGGAAACCACTACCATACAAGCTACAGAAAAGATGGACAGATTGCAAGCTTTGTCGATTCTGTGTGTGGTGTGGTATGTCCGTTTGTAGTTGTGCTAGCGATTTCTCAGCTTTATTCCGTTAACGACCGAGACTCCGGCATGGCCCCGCTGTACGCGTCAAGCTTACTAGAGGGATACGCGAGGCTGTGGCACGTGAGATCGAGCAATAACAGGTCTAACATTCCAGTACATGTCCGGGGCTGCATGCACGCTACACTGAAAGGACCAGCTTTTGTCGCTTACAGGTGCAGATAACCTGCTGAACTCCGTTAGTGATGGGGATCTGGGATTCAGATTATTCCCCACGAACGATGATTTCCCAGTAAGTTCAGGTCAACCGCAATTCCGGAGTTAGGCCTAAGCATCATTCCTGAAAAAATTACGTGTCCAAACCACAGGTGCTGTAGCTTGCTTAACAGCTCGGCAGCCGTTCTCAGGCCCAGTATGGATTCAACAACATTGTAGAAAGTTGATAAAGGGTACAGTTTCACCGGATAACACGTATATATGTAGCCTAGTTTACACATTAAAAATATATGTCTATAGATCAGGAGGCAGACTCAGATGTTCTCAGGCCCAGTATGGATTTGACCAGATTGTACAAAGTTGAGAAAGGGTACTTTATCACTGGATAGCAGGTATATATAGCATAGTTTAAACATGTAAAATCTCCGTGTTCTCAGTATGGATTACACAGCAATCTAAAAAGTGGAAAAAAGGAAATGAATTTGAGGCGTACACAACTATATACTTTTGGTGTTATTTTTAAATCTTCATATATATTTCTGTCTCAGTAATACAGTCCAGCCTCTCCGCAATAGGAAATGAGATGCATACAATTACTGACAAAGGCTATTGATTGCAGAAATCTAGGAATTATTATTCACGGGAAAAACTTCCGTCACAATTCTCATAGGCGATGCTGACCCTCTATTAATTTGTGTGTTGAGACAGTGAAAACATTTTTTTGTGAATAAAGTCTTGCTGTATCGCACTTCCGTTGATTCCATCACTGTTACTCATCTCAATCAAATTTTTATCACAGGGAGCGATGTAAACATGGTGCTCACTGGCTATCATTATCTGTCACGTAACTTTGGAGTGCAAAAGACAGAAGCCACAGGCCATAGGCGATTCTATTTGATTGGCATGAGAGGGCACATTTTGAAATGTGCGCCGGAATGTCACACGTTTGTGAGTAGGAAAACTGTGAAAGCTGATGATAAACCACCACTGCATGTAATTGTGAGTCGACTTCCATAAGAAATGGAAGCCACTGATCATCTGGAGCTAGAGCCCGGCCAGCAGGACAGGGCATAGCTACATCTTAACCATCATCTTTCAGTTCAATCAATTTGTAGTGGCAGTCCCAGTGAAGGATTTGACAGCCCAGAATACACAGCGGAGGAGCAGGGAGAGGTAAACATTGCAAATGCTGGGGCCCTGCCCAAGCAAGGGGGGCACACTCGTGGGTGTAGGTACTGGCACTGGGCCCCTCATAGTACGGCGGTGTGTCTGACGGCGGGTGTGCACCACCACTGTCAGAGACACTTGATTGCACTATGAGGGACCCTATGCCAGTGCCCGCGCCCAAGAGTCGGCCTACCCACCTGTCCAGGGCAACGGCACTCGCACGGTTTTGTGCGCTAGGTGGTGACCCCGGCCATGGGGGGGCCGCCCACTTAGGGAGGTTTACAAAGTGGCATATGTAGATGTGGGTCATTCAGCTGCCGCAAAAGGCGAAATAGGTCAAGTTCGCGGAATAGGAGGAGGACCAAAGCAAGCCATTTTTCTGGCAACCTATATGTCATCAAGGGAAGGTGGGGCAAAATCCTTGGAAACCAATGCATGGTTCATTTTAATGAAGATTAGATCATCCACATTTTGGGTTGACAGACAGGTCCTTTTTTCTGTCAGGATTGATCCAGCTGCACTGAAGACTCTTTCCGATAGCACACTTGCAGCTGGGCAAGCGAGCTCCTGTAAGGCATATTGTGCCAATTCAGGCCAGGTGTCCAGTTTAGCGGCCCAATAGTCAAAGGGGAATGATCTGTGCGGGAGAACATCGATATGGGAGGAAAAGTAGTTGTTAACCATAGTTGACAACTGCTGTCTCCTGTCACTTTCCATCGATGGATTCAGAACACATGACACATGCACAAAAACTGAACGGGTCATAAGACCCTGTTCACACCACCCAAGAACTAAGACACAAAAACAGAACACAGTATGACAAACGTGCGTAAATACTCTGCTGTAAAACATATGTAACTGTAAGTAGCAAGTGCTAGTAAAAGATGTTAACAAAACCAGGGTATTTTGTTGATACGTTTTTTTGCAAAAGAATGTACGCTAAGCCACTCCGCCGCGTCAAGGCTTACCCTTCTCGGAGCAGTCCTATCTAATATATTTAAAAACCTGAACATGTGAATAATACCTTCATGAGCAGGGTTCAGAAAGGTGCTGCCCGGTATGGGCTCGCTGGGCAAAATGGCTTTTTATGCATGTCCCAAAGGAGAGAGGCGGGGATCTCCCAAAGCTTGCATAAGCAAGAAATCAATGGATTCAGAACACATGACACATGCACAAAAACTGAACGGGTCATAAGACCCTGTTCACACCACCCAAGAACTAAGACACAAAAACAGAACACAGTATGACAAACGTGCATAAATACTCTGCTGTAAAACATATGTAACTGTAAGTAGCAAGTGCTAGTAAAAGATGTTAACAAAACCAGGGTATTTTGTTGATACGTTTTTTTGCAAAAAAATGTACGCTAAGCCACTCCGCCGCGTCAAGGCATACCCTTCTCGGAGCAGTCCTATCTAATATATTTAAAAACCTGAACATGTGAATAATACCTTCACGAGCAGGGTTCAGAAAGGTGCTGTCCGGTATGGGCTCGCTGGGCAAAATGGCTTTTTATGCATGTCCCAAAGGAGAGAGGCGGGGATCTCCCAAAGCTTGCATAAGCAAGAAATCAATGGATTCAGAACACATGACACATGCACAAAAACTGAACGGGTCATAAGACCCTGTTCACACCACCCAAGAACTAAGACACAAAAACAGAACACAGTATGACAAACGTGCATAAATACTCTGCTGTAAAACATATGTAACTGTAAGTAGCAAGTGCTAGTAAAAGATGTTAACAAAACCAGGGTATTTTGTTGATACGTTTTTTTGCAAAAAAATGTACGCTAAGCCACTCCGCCGCGTCAAGGCATACCCTTCTCGGAGCAGTCCTATCTAATATATTTAAAAACCTGAACATGTGAATAATACCTTCATGAGCAGGGTTCAGAAAGGTGCTGCCCGGTATGGGCTCGCTGGGCAAAATGGCTTTTTATGCATGTCCCAAAGGCTTAGCGTACATTTTTTTGCAAAAAAACGTATCAACAAAATACCCTGGTTTTGTTAACATCTTTTACTAGCACTTGCTACTTACAGTTACATATGTTTTACAGCAGAGTATTTATGCACGTTTGTCATACTGTGTTCTGTTTTTGTGTCTTAGTTCTTGGGTGGTGTGAACAGGGTCTTATGACCCGTTCAGTTTTTGTGCATGTGTCATGTGTTCTGAATCCATTGATTTCTTGCTTATGCAAGCTTTGGGAGATCCTCCTTTGGGACATGCATAAAAAGCCATTTTGCCCAGCGAGCCCATACCGGGCAGCACCTTTCTGAACCCTGCTCATGAAGGTATTATTCACATGTTCAGGTTTTTAAATATATTAGATAGGACTGCTCCGAGAAGGGTATGCCTTGACGCGGCGGAGTGGCTTAGCGTACATTTTTTTGCAAAAAAACGTATCAACAAAATACCCTGGTTTTGTTAACATCTTTTACTAGCACTTGCTACTTACAGTTACATATGTTTTACAGCAGAGTATTTATGCACGTTTGTCATACTGTGTTCTGTTTTTGTGTCTTAGTTCTTGGGTGGTGTGAACAGGGTCTTATGACCCGTTCAGTTTTTGTGCATGTGTCATGTGTTCTAAATCCATTGATTTCTTGCTTATGCAAGCTTTGGGAGATCCCCGCCTCTCTCCTTTGGGACATGCATAAAAAGCCATTTTGCCCAGCGAGCCCATACCGGGCAGCACCTTTCTGAACCCTGCTCATGAAGGTATTATTCACATGTTCAGGTTCTTAAATATATTAGATAGGACTGCTCCGAGAAGGGTATGCCTTGACGCGGCGGAGTGGCTTAGCGTACATTTTTTTGCAAAAAAACGTATCAACAAAATACCCTGGTTTTGTTAACATCTTTTACTAGCACTTGCTACTTACAGCTACATATGTTTTACAGCAGAGTATTTATGCACGTTTGTCATACTGTGTTCTGTTTTTGTGTCTCACTTTCCATCGATGCAGTATTACCAGTTGTGTGAGCGGTCCGTGAAAAATCAGTCCACAACATTGTCATGAAACCCCTGTCTCCAACGCCACTTCTGCTGTGTGCACCACGAACACCTCTGCGAAGCTGCCCCTGGCCCGTACGGCTCGTGTGAGAACCATCACCGCTGCTGTGTGCTGGGAATGCCTCAACCAACTGGTTAACCAGAGTTGCTTGTTTAGTAGCCAATATTAGGTCAAGGTTCTCCTGTGGCATGATGTTTTGCAATTTGACTTTATAGCGTGGATCCAGGATGCTGGCCAACCAGTAGTCGTCATCGTTCATCATTTCGGCAATGCGTGGGTCACTTTTTAGGATCTGCAAGGCATAATCTGACATGTGGGCCAATGTTCCCGGTGTCAATGATGCACTGCGATTGCTGGGTGGAGGAGCACTTTCTGGCAAATCCACATCCCTCCAGTCACGCACAAACCCTGTACCAGACCTTGCCACGCCAACATTTTCACTTGCCCCACGAGATGCATCCTCCTCCCCTAAGTAATCATCCCCATCATCATCCTCCTCCTCCTCCTCTTCTTCCTCCACCTCGTCCAGGAGAGGTCCCTGAGCAGACAATGGCTGAATGTCATCAAGGATTCCCTCCACCTCTTCCTCCTCGTCAAAATTGACGCACCTTAAGGAGCAGGCGTCTGCAGCCAAAGTTTGCATGAGCAGACGCATAAGTGGGATGCTCATGCTTAGGATGGCGTCGTCTGTGCTTACCAGCCGTGTGCATTCCTCAAAACACTGAAGGACTTTACAGAGGTCTTTCAGCTTCGACCACTGCACACCTGTCAACTCCATGTCTGCTCTCAAAGTGCCTGACCATGTATCCTCCCACAAATGCATTATGGCCTGCCTCTGCTCGCACAGCCGCTCAATCATGTGCAGGGTGGAGTTCCACCTTGTTGCAATGTCGATAATGAGGCGGTGGTTGGGAAGGTGGAGCAATCGCTACAGCTTCTGCATACGAATGGAGTGTACAGGCGACCGGCGGATGTGCGTGCACAGTCTTCGCACCTTCTGGAGCAGGGCTGTTAACTCCGGATAATTATTGAGGAAGCACTGCACCACCAGGTTCAAGGTGTGAGCCAAGCAAGGTATGTGGCTGAGTTTTGAAAGGGCAATGGCTGTCACAAAACTACGGCCGTTATCACTAACTACCTTGCCTGCCTCAAGATGTACACTGCCCAGCCATGACTCAGTTTGTCTCTGAAAGTACTCGGCCAGCACCTCGGCGGTGTGTCTGTCGCCCAAACACATCATCTGCAACACAGCCTGCTGATGCTTTCCACTAGCTGCTCGATAGGGGGACACCTTGTGTGCAACAGTGGCAGCTGCAGATGGAGTGCTCGTACAACTGCGCTCTGTGGACGAGCTTTCGCTTCTGGAGGAGGAGGAGGAGGGTCGAACGCCTACAGCCAACTGTTTCCTATACCGTGGGATAGGCAGCACTGTCCCACCACCGCTGTCCCCTGTGGACCCTGCATCCACCACATTAACCCAGTGCGCAGTGATGGACACGTAACGGCCGACTGGACCATGCATCAGTTGTGAGGTGCACCTTTCCACTCACTGACTGCTTGAGTGCATGGACAATGCGGTCTTTCACATGATGGTGGAGGGCTGGGATGGCTTTGCGAGAGAAGAAGTGGCGACTGGGTAGGTCATAGCGTGGTACTGCATAGGCCATGAGTTCACGGAAAGCTGCGCTTTCCACCAACCGATAGGGCATCATCTCTAACGAGATTAGTTTGGCAATGTGGGCGTTCAAACCCAGTGTACGCGGATGAGAGACTGAGTACTTTCTTGACCTACTCATAGTGTCTTGGAGGGTGAGCTGGACTTGAGAGCTGCATATGGTGGAAGTAGCGGTGGACAAGGCGGACTGAGAGAGGGTTGATGATGGTGATGGAGTTGGTGTTCTTTCTGATGGCCTAGATTCAGTCTTTCGTTGATATAACAGTGGGATTCCCTGACTGCTGTGGCCTTGCAACGACACCTCAACATTTGCTGCTGTGCTAACCGGTGGGCTTACAGTGGGGAAAACAATGTAGCGTTGCTGACTACCTTCTTTGTGACCAGTTGCACATGTGGTACTTGAGGTTTGGTGCTGTGTCCACGCTTGCAAGTGCATGCTGGTTAAATGTCTAAGCATGCAACTGGTATTCAAATTTTTCAGATTTTTCCCTCGGATAAAGGTCTTTGCGCACTTCTTACAGATAACCTTGGCCTGATCATGAGGATTTTGTTCAAAAAAGTGCCACACTGCACTCTTCCTACTTTGGCAGACATTTTGCGGCCTAGCATGCTGTGATATTTTGACCCTCTGGACAAGCTGTCCAGCAACTCTTTTGATTTTTGGAACCTGTCTTTGGAATGCTCCGGGCCTGCCAGATAGCAGCTGTTGCGATGTCGATGTCTGCTGTGGATGCTCCTCCTCCTCATCTGAGCTATTGGAAGCAGCACCCTCTTCCCCCAATGGATGCCAATCTGGGTCAACAACTGGGTCATCCATCACCTCCTCTTCAATGTCATGTGCACCTTCCTCTGTGTCACCGTGTATGGTGGTATAGTGTGCGGGAAGGGGCACCTGAGTCTCATCAGGGTCAGAATCTGGCTCTGTACACTGCGAGGACAATGTAGTGCTCTGAGTGAATGTACCAGCAGAATCATCTATCAGTGGCTGTGCATCAGTGCACTCCATGTCAGATTCATCTTGGCCTGGGTAATTCACCATTTCACTTGATAATCCAGGCATGGTATGTGAAAATAGCTCCATGGAGTAATCAGTAGTATGGCCTGTGTCATCCTTCAATCTTGGTTGGGGTGAAGGACACAAGGAAAGGTGTGGTTCATGAACATGAGCCTCCAATGACGACTCAGTGCTTTTATTTTTTACAACTTCAGAAGAGGAGGCGATAGAGCTGGAGGCTGAGTCAGCAATGTAAGACAAAACTTTTTCCTGAAGCTCTGGCTTTAAAAGCGGTTTGCCAACTCCTAGAAAACTAAGCCTTCGAGGCCTTGTGGAGCCAGACGATGACGCAGGCTCAACACCTCCTGCATTCGGTCCTATTTTGCTTTTGCCACTACCATCAGATCCACCACCAACACCATCATTACCAGCTGCCAACCCCCGCTCAATTCCATGGCCTCTTCCACCAGCCTTCCTCATTTTTGGTAGAAATGTAGACAAAATCCAACAAACTATATAGTAATGTAAAACAAGGTGCAAGGTGTCTATAGGACAGGGGAGATTTTGAATTTCTGCACACACTTGTGGACACTGGACACTTTTGGATTGTGTGAGGACCACTGAATATCACAGCGCTATGTCACAGGCTCGATGTCGCAGGTGTGAAAAATGTCACTAGAGGATAACGGAGATTTTGAATTTCTGCACACACTTGTGGACACTGGACACTTTTGGATTGTGTGAGGCCTACTGAATATCACAGCGCTATGTCACAGGCTCGATGTCGCAGGTGTGAAAAATGTCACTAGAGGATAACGAAGATTTTGACTTTCTGCACACACTTGTGGACACTGGACATTTTTGGATTGTGTGAGGCCCACTGAATATCACAGCGCTATGTCACAGGCTCGATGTCGCAGGTGTGACAAATGTGACTAGAGGATAACGGAGATTTTGAATTTCTGCACACACTTGGGGACACTGGACACTTTTGGATTGTGTGAGGCCCAGTGAATATCACAGCGCTATGTCACAGGCAGAAATTGGCTAGTGTATCACAAACTACAAGGTGTATATAGAATTGGGCAGAATAGGAATCTCCCTAGAGTGTAGGTCTGTAAGAACGGAACATGTCCTCGACTTATCCTTACAGAGCGACACACAGATAGCTTCACTGTGGCCATGATAACAGCCGTTAAACGGTACTGAGAGAGTAGCGTGCACGTACACGGCTGTCCGGTGTACGTAAAATTGTCAAGCTCCGTGTTTTTTAAGTATACTGACTGACACACGCTGTCTCTATAGTTTTGAATGTGATCAAACAGCAAATATATTTAACTGTTTGAAAGCTAGACAAAACTAGAAGGTGCAGGTCTGTAAGAACGGAACATGTCCTCGACTTATCCTTACAGAGTGACACACAGCTTCACTGTGGCTGTGATAACAGCCGTTACACGGTACTGTGTGAGGAGTGTGCACCGCTGTATGGTGTGAAAAAATGCACGCTCAGTACCTCACCAGGACAAAAAAAAAATTGGGATTGCTTTTAAAAAAGCAGTTTGCAGAGCAGTGGGTAAACAGCAATGCAGTCGTCAGGAAGCCTTAGAAGGCAGCCTAACAACCAACACCGCTGATCCAGCAAAATATAGCCTCCACTTGCACTGCACACACAGTGACTGGTGTGTTGTACAGGCAAAATCGCTAGCAGCAGAAGCAGTTTTTGGTGTCTTCTTCCCTGCCTAACGCTCTCCCTACAAAATCATCATCAGCAGCAGCTCTCCCTATTCTGAGATCAGCATGAGTAACATGGCGGTCGGCGTGCACGCCCTTTTATACCCCCTGTGACGCCCACCAAAGCAAGTCAATCACTTGCATGCCCTTCTGAAAGATGGTGGTGACCCCTGCCTATGTCATCACGTTGCCCACAGTGTCCGTGGATCCTGATTGGCTGAAAAAGAGCGCAAAACAAACTTTTGAAACGCGACTTTGGCGCTTAAGTCGCCGACCTCGTGGCCGACCTCATCCTAGGGGCGGGTTTTGTTTCATGAAACCCGACTTTGCCAAAACTCGGCGACTTTTGAAATTTTTCGACCCGTTTCGCTCAACTCTAGCGACTACAAAAAAAACTTAATTCTGGCGTTTTGAATTTTTTTCTTGTTGAGCAATCGAGTTAATTCTTTATTTGTATTGATTGGGTGATTCTAAAAGCGGTGATATCAAATTTGTGTATATTTGACTTTTTCATTGTTTTATTTTGAATGGGGCAAAAAGGGGGTGATTTGAACTGTTATTTTTCTATTTTTTTTTTTTTTTTTACATTTTGCATGCTTCAATAGTCTCCATAGGAGACTAGAAGCTGAAATAATTTGATTGCCTCTGCTACACATGGGCAACGATCAGATTGTCTATGTGCAGAAGATATGCTCATTTGCTATGAGCGTTGACCACGGGATGGTGCTCATAGCAATCTGGCAATGACAACCATAGAGGCCTACTGCAGACCTCTGGTTATCTTGCTGGCCCATCGGCGACCCGTGCTAACCCCCGTGATCCCGTTACCAATGGGCGGGATTAGGGACGTGCTTCAGGTGAGTGCGAGTTAATTGAGATTGACAGCAGCATTTAACTAGTTAACAGCCATGGGTGGATCGCGACTTTTGCTAAAGTTGGGTTTCGCCAATAGTGTGAGGTCGGCCATGAGGTCGCCGACTTGAGCACCAAAGTGGCATTTGCCACAATCCTTCCAGTGCCTATTTTCAGCCAATCATGAAGGACGCACACTGTGGGCAACGTGATTACATCGGCAGCGGCCCCCACCATGTTAAAGAAGGGCATGCAAGTGATTGACTGGCTTTGTGTGGCGTCACAGTGCCTATCAAAGGCCATGACCGCTGACCGCCATCTTACTCCTGCCGGTCTTAGCATAGGGGAGGTTGCTGCTGATCGTTCTCAATAGGGAGAGTGTTTAGGCAGGGAAAAAGTTAAAAATTGCTTGTGCTGATAGCAAATGTCACTGTAAAGCACAACTGTATAGTGTGCAATGACAGGGGAGGATGCATTTGTGTGCAGCAGCTCTGTTGGTTATTAGACTGCCTTATAAGTCTCACTGATAGCTGCATTGCTGTTTGCAGACTGCCGTGCAGTGCTTTTTTAAAAGCAAAAATATTTTTATTCCTTTTTTCTGCACAGTTACCAATCCCTCATTTTTTCACACTTTTTTGTGCAGCAGCTCTGTTGGTTATTAGGCTGCCTTATAAGGCTCCCTGATAGCTGCATTGCTGTTTGCACACTGCTGTGCAGACTGCTTTTTTAAAAGCAAAAACATTTTTTCACACACCGTATAGAGGTGTACGCTCCTCACACACTACCGTGTACCGGCTGATATCACGGACAAATACATACTATATGTGTGTGAATCCGTAAAAAAATACACGGAGATTAACATTTTTCCATACAGTACATACACCGTATAGAGGTGTCCGATTATCAAACAGTATCGGATATCTCGTGTTCTTATTACTGTCACATCTACACAGAGTCAGGGTGTGTGTGTGACACTCCATAAATACATATACGGACATTTCCATTTCTTTATACACCATATTGAGCAGTCTGATTGTCAAACAGAATCGGATATCTGGTGTTCTTATTAATGTCACATCTACACAGAATCAGCGTGTGTGTGTGACACTCCATAAATACATATACAGACATTTCCATTTCTTTATACACCATATTGAGCAGTCAAATTGTCTAACAGTATCAGATATCTGGTGTTCTTATTACTGTCACATCTACACAGAGTCAGCGTGTGTGTGTGACACTCCATAAATACATATACGGACATTTCCATTTCTCTATACACCGTATTGGGCAGTCCGATTCTCAAACAGTATCGGATATCTGGTGTTCTTATTACTGTCACATCTACACAGAGTCAGCGTGTGTGTGTGACATTCCATAAATACATATACGGAGATTGACAGTTTCACCAACAATGTATACAGCTGTACACCTCTGATACAGTACCGTATATCTGCTTGTTGGATTACGGTGAAATACATACTGGGTGAGCGTCTGTGACTCACAAAATATATACGGAGATTTCACATCTTACATACACCTAACACAGCTGTACGCTACTCATACAGTACCATTTCTCTGCTGGTATTTTTGGTACATTTTCCCAAACATGAGGAAGTCTGGTGGAAGAGGCCGTGGACATGGGCGGGGGGACGTAGCTGGTATTGATGGTGGTGGTGGTGGTGGTGCATCGGCTGATTCTGGCAAAAGCACAATAGCAGCTAAGGCAGGAGGTGTTGAGCCTGTGTCATCGTCTGGCACAAGAAGGCCTTTAACCCCTTCATGACCAAGCCTATTTTGACCTTAATGACCAGGCCATTTTTTGCAATTCTGACCAGTGTCCCTTTATGAGGTAATAACTCAGGAATGCTTCAATGGATCCTAGCGATTCTGAGATTGTTTTTTCGTGATATATTGGGCTTCATGTTTGTGGTAAATTTAGGTTGATAATTTTTGCGTTTATTTGTCAAAAAATCAGAAATTTGGTGAAAATTTAGAAAATGTTGCAATTTTCAAATTTTGAATTTTTATTCTGTTAAACCAGAGAGTTATGTGACACAAAATTGTTAATAAATAACATTTCCCATATGTCTACTTTACATCAGCACAATTTTGGAAACAAAATATTTTTTTGTTAGGAAGTTATAAGGGTTAAAAGTTGACGAGCGATTTCTCATTTTTACAATAAAATTTACAAAACCATTTTTTTTAGGGACCACCTCACATTTGAAGTCACTTTGAGGGGTCTATATGGCAGAAAATACCCAAAAGTTACACCATTCTAAAAACTGCACCCCTCAAGATACTCAAAACTACATTCAAGAAGATTATTAACCCTTCAGGTGTTTCACAGGAACTAAAGCAACGTGGAAAGAAAAAATGGACATTTTAATTTTTCCAACAAAAATTTTCTTTTAGCATAAATTTTTTCATTTTCACATGGGAAACAGGATAAAATGGATCCTAAAATTTGTTGGGCAATTTCTCCTGAGTACAACGATACCTCATATGTGGTCATAAACCACTGTTTGGGTGCACGGCACGGCTCAGAAGGGAAGGAGCGCCATTTGACTTTTTGAATGGAAAATATGCTGGAATATTTAGCGGTTGCCATGTCGTGTTTGGAGAGCCCCTGTGTGCATAAACATTGGAGCTCCTCCACAAGTGACACCATTTTGGAAACTAGACCCCCCAAGGAACTTATCTAGATGCATAGTGATCACTTTGAACCCCCAGGTACTTCACAAATTGATCTGTAAAAAAAAAACAAACTTTTTTTTCACAAAAATTTTCTTTTAGCCTCAGTTTTTTCATTTTCACATGGGCAACAGGATAAAATGGATCCTAAAATTTGTTGAGCAATTTCTCCTGAGTGCACAGATACCTCATATGTGGTCATAAACCACTGTTTGGGTGCACGGCATGGCCCGGAAGGCAAGGAGCACCATTTGACTTTTTGAATGGAAAATTAGCTCCACTCGTTATCGGACACCATGTCGCATTTGGAGAGCCCCTGTGCACCTAAACATTGGAGCTCCCCCACAAGTGACCCCATTTTGGAAACTAGACCCCCTAAGGAACTTATCTAGACGTGTAGGGAGCACTTTGAACCCCCAAGTGCTTCACAAAAGTGTATAACACAGAGCAGTGAAAATAAAAAATAATTTTTTTTCCTCAAAAATGATTTTTAGCACACTATTTTTAATTTTCACAAGGCTAACAGGAGAAATTGGACCACAAATCTTGTTGTCCAGTTTGTCCTGAGTACGCTGGTACCCCATATGTGGGGGGGGACCACTGTTTGGGCACACGGCAGGGCTCAGAAGGGAAGGAGCGCCATTTGACTTTTTGAAATGCAAATTACTTCCAATCGTTAGCGGACACCATGTTGTGTTTGGAGAGCCCCTGTGTGACTAAACAATGGAGCTCCCCCACAAATGACCCCATTTTGGAAACTAGACCCCCTAAGGAACTTATCTAGATGTGTAGTGAGCACCTTGAACCCTCAAGTGCTTCACAAAAGTTTATGACGCAGAGCCGTGAAAATAAAAAAAAAATTTTTCCCTCAAAAAATTATTTTTTAGTGCGCAATTTTTTATTTTCACAAGGGTACCAGGATAAATTAGACCCCAAAATTTGTTGTCCAGTTTGTCCTGAGTACGCTGGTACCCCACATGTGGGGGGAACCACTGTTTGGGCACACGTTGGGGCTCGGAAGGGAAGTAGTGACATTTTGAAATGCTGACTTTGATGGAATGGTCTGCGGGTGTCATGTTACATTTGCAGAGCCCCTGATGTAACTAAACTGTGGAACCCCCCCACAAGTGACCACATTTTGGAGACTAGACCCCCTAGGAACTTATCTAGATGTGTGGTGAGCACCTTGAACCCCCAAGCGCTTCACAGAAGTTTATAACGCAGAGCCGTGAAAATAAAAAAAAAATTTTTTTGCACAAAAAAAAATGATTTTTAGCCAGCAATTTTTTTTTCACAGGGGTAGCAGGATAAATTGGCCCCAAACGTTGTTGTCCAGTTTGTCCTGAGTACGCTGATACCTCATATGTGGGTGGGGACCACTGTTTGGGTACATGTCGGGGCTCGGAAGGGAAGTAGTGACATTATGAAATGCTGACTTTGATGGAATGGTCTGCGGGCATCATGTTACATTTGCAGAACCCCTGATGTACCTAAACTGTGGAACCCCCCCACAAGTGACCCCATTTTGGAAACTAGACCCCCCAAGGAACTTATCTAGATGTGTGGTGAGCACCTTGAACCCCCAAGTGCTTCACAGAAGTTTATAATGCAGAGACGTGAAAATAAAAAATATTTTTTTTTCCTCAAAAAAAATGATTTTTACCCAGCAATTTTTTTTTTCACAAGGGTAGCAGGATAAATTGGACCCCAAACGTTGTTGTACAGTTTGTCCTGAGTACGCTGGTGCCCCATATACGGGGGGGAACTATTGTTTGGGCACACGTAAGGGCTCGGAATGGAAGTAGTGGCGTTTTGAAATGCAGACTTTGATGGAATGGTCTGCGGTCGTCATTACGTTTGCAGAGCCCCTGATGTGCCTAAACAATAGAAACCCCCCACAAGTGACCCCATTTTGGAAACTAGACCTGCCAAGTAACTTATCTAGATGCCTGGTGAGCACTTTGGACCCCCAAGTGCTTCACAGAACTTTATAACGCAGAGACGTGAAAATTTAAAAAAAAATTTTTTCCACAAAAATATTATTTTAGCCCCCAATTTTTTATTTTCCCAAGGGTACCAGGAGAAATTAGACCCCCAAAGTTGTTGTGCAATTTTTCCTGAGTACGCTGATACCCCATATGTTGGGGTAAACCACTGTTTGGGCACACGTTGGGGCTTGGAAGGGAGGAAGCACCGTTTAACTTTTTGAACGCAAAATTGGCTGGAATCAATGGTTGCACCATGTCGCGTTTGGTGACCCCCTGATGTGCCTAAACAGTGGAAACCCCTCAATTCTAACTCCAGCCCTAACCCCAACACACCCCTAACCACAGCCCTAACCCCAACACATCCCTAACCCTAATTCCAACCCTAACCATAACCCTAACCCCAACAGACCCCGAACCCTAATCCCAACCCTAACCATAACCCTAACCACAAGCCTAACCCTAATTCCAACCCTAATTCCAACCCTAACCCTAATTCCAACCCTAACCCTCTTTCCAACCCTAACCCTTTCCAACCCTAACCCTCTTTCCAACCCTAACCCTCATTCCAACCCTAACCCTCTTTCCAACCCTAACCCTCTTTCCAATCCTAACCCTAACCCTCTTTCCAACCCTAACCCTAATTCCAACCGTAACCCTAATTCCAACCCTAACCCTAATTCCAACCCTAACCCTAATTCCAACCCTAACCCTCTTTCCAACCCTAACCCTTTCCAACCCTAACCCTCTTTCCAACCCTAACCCTCATTCCAACCCTAACCCTCTTTCCAACCCTAACCCTCTTTCCAACCCTAACCCTAACCCTCTTTTCAACCCTAACCCTCTTTTCAACCCTAACCCTCTTTTTAACCCTAACCCTAACCCTAACCCTCTTTTCAACCCTAACCCTAACCCTCTTTTCAACCCTAACCCTAACCCTAATGGAAAAATAAAAATAAAAATATTTTCTTTATTTTATTAGTTCTGCCTACCTATGGGGGTGATAATCGGGGGGTTTATTTACTTTTTCTTTCATTTTGAGAGTGTGAGAGTGATCAAAATGAAAGAATGGAATCTGCAGCCGGGAGATTCGGGCGGGCACACTGAGCATGCGCCCGCCATTTTCAAAGATGGCGGCGCCCGTCATCCGGACCCGAGGGACACCGGGAGGGACGGGGGGACTCAGGAGGTACCGGGGGGGTGAGGGGGGGATCGGAGGCTGGCAGGGAGCAGAGGGAATGGGAGGGGGCAGATGATGACAGCGGCGGCAGATCGCCGCTGTCATTCAGTTGCGGGGGGGCGATCGCCGGTGGGGGGGTGGAATCGGTGTCTCCAGCCATGTCCGATGCTACAGCAGCGTCGGACATGGCTGGATTGTAATATTTCATCAATTTTCATTGATGAAATATTACTATCGCTCTGATTGGCTGTTTCACTTTTAACAGCCAATCAGAGCGATCGTAGCCACGTGGGGGTGAAGCCACGCCCCCTGTGGTGAATTACAAAGCCCCCTGTATCTGCGGGTCGGGTGACCTTTCAGTGACCCCGGTCACCCGACCCGCAGGGGGGCTTTGAAGTCATGACGCCACATAGGCGTCACTGGTCAGATTTGAACCAGGTTTCATGACGCCTATGTGGCGTCATTGGTCGTGAAGGGGTTAAGGTTCCCTTTTCTGGGAGTAGGTAAACTGCTTTTAAAGCCGGAGCATCAGGAAAAGGTTTTGGCTTACATTGCCGAAACAGCCTCCAGCTCTATTGCCTTCTCTTCTGAAGTTACAAAAACTGCAAGCACAGAGTCGTCAGTACAGGCCTCTGGTCAGGAACAACACCTTTCTTTGTGTCCTTCACCCACACCAAAAGTGAAAGATGCTGCAGCACACATTACTCCATGGAGCTCTTTTCACTTACCATTCCTGGGTTATCAAGTCAAATCCTGAATTCCCCAGTTCAAGATGAATCTGACATGGAGTGCACTGATGCACTACCACTGCTAGATGAATCTGCTGGTACATTCACTCACAGCACTACATTGCCCTCGCAGTCTACTGAGCCCGAATCAGACCCTGATGAAACTCAGGTGCCCCTTCCCGCATACTATACCACCTTACACGGTGACACAGAGGAAGGTACAGAGGAAGGTGCAGATGACATTGAAGACGAGGTCATGGATGACCCAATTGTTGACATGGATTGGCATCCATTGGGGGAAGAGGGTGCTGGTTAATATAGGTCAGAACAGGAGAATGATCCGCAGCAGGCATCGTCATCGCAGCAGCGGTTATCCGGCAGGCACGTAGCTGTCAAAAAACTTGGCAAGAAAACTATAAAAGTTGCAGGACAGCTTGGCCAGACAGTAAAATTAGCCCTGAAAATTTGTACCATAGTAGGAAGAGTGCAGTGTGGCACTTTTTTGAACAAAATCCTACTGATGACGCAAATGTTATCTGTAAGAAGTGCCGAAGGACCTCTAGCAGAGGGAAAAGTCTAAGAAATTTGAATACCAGTTGCATGCTTAGACATTTAACCAACATGCAGTTGCAAGCGTGGACGGAATACAAAAGCTTAGGTAGCACATGTGCACCTTCTCCGAATCAAGTTAGCCGGCAACGCTCCATCTCTTCCCGCACTGTAAGGCCACTGCTAAGCACACCACCATCAAGAAATGTTGAGGTGTCGTCGCTAGGCCAAACCAGTCACGCAAACACAATATTTTTGCGAGGAAACACTGAATCTAGGCCATCAACACCCTCACCATCACCAACCCCTTCTCAGTCCGTCATGTCCAATGCTAGTTCCCCATATGCAGCTCTCAAATCTAGTTCACTCTACCAGACACTCTGAGTAGGACAAGAAAGTACTCATCCTCTCACCCGCTACACTGGCTTTGAATGCCTACATTGCCAAACTGATCTCATTAGAGAAGATGCCCTTCCATTTGGTTGAAAGCGAAGCTTTCCGAGAGCTCATGGCCTACGCTGTCCCACGCTATGACCTACCCAGTCAGCACTTCTTTTCTCAAAAAGCCATCCCTGCCCTCTACCAGCATGTGAAAGACCGCATTGTCCATGCACTAAAACAATCAGTGAGTGGAAAGGTGCACCTAACAACAGATGCATGGACCAGTAGGCATGGCCAGGGCCGTTACATGTCCATCACTGCGCACTGGGCTAATGTGGTGGATGCAGGGTCCACAGGGGACAGCGGCAGTGGAACAGTGCTGCCTTGCCCACGGTATAGGAAACAGTTGGATGTAGGCGTTCAACCCTCCTCCTCCTCCAGAAGCGAAAGGTCGTCGACAGAGCGCAGTCACACGAGCCCTCCATCCCCATCTGTCAGTGTTGCACACGAGGTGTCCCACTATCGAACAGCTAGTGGTAAGTGGCAGCAGGCTGTTTTAAAAATTATGTCTTTTGGCGACAGTAGACACACCGCGGAGGGACTGGCCGAGTACTTGCATTGACAAACTGAGTCATGGCTGGGCAGTCTACATCTTGAGCCAGGCAAGGTAGTCAGTGATAATGGGTGGAATTTTGTGGCAGCCATAGCCCTTTTCAAAACTCACACACATACCTTGCCTGGCTCACACCTTGAACCTGGTGGTGCAGTGCTTCCGAAATAATTATCCTCAGTTAACAGCCCTGCTCCATAAGGTGTGAAGACTGTGCTCACACATCCGCCGCTCAAACGTCCACTCGTATGCAGAAGCTGCAGCGATCACTCAACCTCCCAAGCACTGCCTAATCATAGACGTTGCTACAAGATGGAACTCCACCATGCAAATGCTGTGTGAACAGAGGCAGGCTGTAATGCATTTGTGGGAGGATACACGGGCAGGCAGTTTGAGGGCAGACATGGAATTGTCAGGTGTGCAGTGGTCAAAGCTGAAAGACCTCTGTAAAGTCGTTCAGTGTTTTGAGGAATGCTCATGGCTGGTAAGCAGACGACGCCATCAGCATACCACTTATGCGCCTGCTCATGCAAACTTTGACGGACATCAAGGATCAGGCATCTGCAGCTGAGGAGCAACAGTAGGAGGTGGAGGAGGAGGGAAGCCTTGATGACAGTCAGCCATTGTCTGGTCAGGGAACTGTCGTGGATGAGGTGGAGGAAGAAGAGGAAGATGAGGAGGAGGATGAGGGGGATGATTATTTTGGGCAGGAGGATGCTTCTCAGGGGGCAAGAGAACATATGGGTATGCCAAGGTCAGGTACAGGGTTTGTGCGTGACTGGAGGGATGTATATTTGCCAGAAAGTGCTCCTCCACCCACCACTGGCAGTGCAGCATTGACACCTGGAACATTGGCCCACATGTGTGACTATGCCTTGCGGATCCTAAAAAGGGACCCCCGCATTGCCAAAATGATGAGGGATGATGACTAGTGGTTGGCTAGCATCCTCGATCCACGCTATAAAGGCAAATTACACAACATCATGCCGCAGGAGAACCTAGAGCTAATATTGGCTAACAATCAAGCAACTCTGGTAAACAGGTTGTTTGAGGCATTCCCAGCACACAGCAGCGGAGCTGGTTCTCCCACGAACTGTAGTGGGCAAAATGGAAGAGGTGTTCGTGGTGCACACAGCCGAACTGGCGTTGGAGACAGGGGTTTCCTGACCATGTTGTGGTCTGATTTTTCAAGTCCTGCTCACACGACAGCTAATACAGAATCGATTGCAAGTGACAGGAGACAGCAGTTGTCAACTATGGTTGCAAACTACTTCTCCTCCCATAGGTAATGTGAACAAAAATGGAGGGCACCACTGGAAAGAGGGGTTCACCAGAGACTAGTCAAAAATATGTGACAGAAAAAAGAACAAAGCGACCAGCCTATGAATAGGGAACACCACATGTATGAGTAAAAAATGTATGAAGTTTATTGAATACATCCAACACAGACATGGAATAACACAGACTCCATAAAAACATTTAAAAACATGTGGAAAAGTGGTAAGTCAAATCATGAAATAATGATATGATAAACCTCCCACATCAACAGACCCCACAGACAATGTATGAATGAGCACTATAAAGTGTCTAATGAGGAACAGTCTCTAAAACAAACAAATGAAAAAAGGCATTAAACATGAAAAATCAAAATGCCTGACTGGTTTGGAAAGAGAACTATTCACAGCACCATGAATATATTAAGCACATATGAAACCCCTGAACTGGCATCTATGTACTCACTGATGTAGTTAATGAGCACACACTCCTGTGGACTGCATATAACAAAAAAAAAAAAGAAAAAAGTGGAGCAGATGGAAAAATATCAAAAGCCCATATGGGACAGCAGTACTAATGCCCTTGCACCTCTAATAAGGTCGTTGCAGACATACAGACCACAAATGGCAGAGACAATGAAGGCAGAAAACCCCACGCCACCTGAAAGTGGCTTTCTCAAGGGAGAAATAAAGCGCTCCCTTGAGAAAGCCACTTTCTGGTGGCGATACGCGTGGGGTTTGCTTCCCCCGCACACTCATCCCACAGAAGCACCAGGCACTTTATTCTTCATATGCACTGGCATATTATGGAGCTTTGGTTTATTTGACCTTTTCTGCCTTCATTGTCTCTGCCATTTGTGGTCTGTATGTCTGCAACGACCTTATTAGAGGTGCAAGGGCATTAGTACTGCTGTCCCATATGGGCTTTTGATATTTTTTCCATCTGCTCCACTTTTTTTTTTTTTTTTTGTTATATAAACAAAAAAATGTTTCAATAAACTTCATACATTTTTTACTCATACATGTGGTGTTCCCTATTCATAGGCTGGTCGCTTTGTTCTTTTTTCTGTCTACTTCTCCTCCCATATCGAGGTTCTCCCTCACAGGTCATTCCCCTTTGATTATTGGGCCTCAAAACTGGACACATGGCCTGAATTGGCACAATATGCCTTACAGGAGCTCGCTTGCCCTGCTGGTAGTGTGCTATCTGAAAGAGTCTTCAGTGCTGCTGGATCAGTCCTGACAGAAAAAAGGACCCGTCTGGCAACCCAAAATGTTGATGATCTAACCTTCTGTAATGTACTGTAAGGCATGATTTTGTTGGAACCTTCCAGAATCCTCCATTCTAGGAGAAAATCTCATTGTCACATAGCTGCAGCATTCCCCCTTACCTCCCCCCTCTGCCTGCATTTGGCAACAGGGCACCGTCCATTTCCTGTTGTAGTTAGGAATGTTAATCAAGCTGAGTGGAGAGCATGTCTTTGTTTAAAACCAGGGGCTTGAATTCAGCTATGGGAAGTATTAAAACAAGTCATGTCGCAAAAACCATACACCGCAGAGATATAATGATCACATCTCAGCGTAGGCAACGAAACCAGCTTTCTAACCCCTAATTTTCATGGTTCTAACCACTCCAGAAACTGAGATATGGATTGCTCCCAAGTGGAGTGTCCTAATTACGGCATGCTTGGTGTTGTCTTATTGGATTCGATGAATTGAGAAAAATGAGACCATCGGTGTGTTTATGCGAGCTTCCCTCGTTAAGATATAGTTATTATAAGTTTTACAGTGAAATTGCAACTTGGAGAAAGGGGGGATGAACTTCTCCAGACAGCCCATTTCGTGATGTAACCGACCCTAGGCTATAAGATACCCCTCCCTTACAATTCTTCAGTTGAAGCTGAAGTTTTGATGCTGAAATGACCTGCAGATATCTGGAGACATCTGGCTAAGCAGCCCATCCCCCTTGCCACACATGGTTTGCCTAATACCAGCTAAGCACATGTAAGTGTACTTTCTGCTTTCACCCCTGTTACTTTATATTTGCAATGTACATAATTAATGTCTCAACTTTGTAACAACTTTTATCTATGTAATCACTGCCCACCTTTTGGGAATAAATGATAAAATTATCAGTCTGTCTTCATGCTCTAAGAAACGAACTATGCGCTTTTTTAGATAATCGCTACTAATTTGGGGGTTTGCCATGGACCCTCTTAATTAACTCTTTGATTAAGTGAATCGTGGCTGGTGGCAGCGAGGTGTGTTCGGTTGGTTGGGCTAGTTGGCAGTATGGAAGGGTCTTATATGCTGAATGAGTGGCTGTGGCCAAAGCATTGATAATTCCCTTACTGCAGTAGTCTAATTGCCCGTGCACAACAAGCAGCCCATCCGGAGACTAATTATCCTAGGTGCAGTTCCCTGACTGACCTGAGGGTAAGGGGGGCGCCGGAGAGCTGCGAGTTCCAAAGTGGAACTGAGAAAGTGGGGTATCCATAAAGCCCTGCAGTTCTTGGAAGGTTGTTAGCAGTGGTGGGGCATCCAAAATACACCCCTGCAATAAACTGTTAGAGCAAGATTAGCTTGCAGTATGTTTTTGTCACATGGTACCAGTGGCGGGATAACTATGATAAGCCCCCACTGTGCCTGTGATAGCCGTGTGCCGGCAGTGCGTCGCATCCCTCCGTCTGCTGACATACCCGTGTCAGTGGTGGGATCGTGACGTATTGGTGGCACAGGGTGCGCTTTCGTCACACCTTCATTAAAATGAACCATGCATGGGTTTCAAAAGATTTTGTCCCACCCTCCCCTGATAACATATAGGTTGCCAGAAAAAAGCTCTCTTTTGTCCTCCTCTTCCTCTGACTTCTCCAATTCCTCCACTTGCAGCAACTGAAAGTCCAGCCTACACATCAACATATGCCATTTTTTAAACCACCCGAAATGGGCTGCCCCCCCAACCCCAGGCCCGGGGTCAACACCTGCCACACCCGGGCAAGTGCTGTTGCCCTGAACAGGTGTGTGGCCCAATCCTTGGTCGACGGCACTGGCACAGGGCCTCTCATAATACAATAAAGTGTCTCTGACGGTGGGGGGGCCCACTTGCCATCAGACACACTGGTGTACTATGAGGGGCCCTGTGCCAGTACCGGCGCCCACGAGTGGGTCCCCCCTGCTTGCTCAGGGACACAGCACTTGCAATACTTACCTCTCCCTGCTCCACCGCTGTGTAGTCTGGCCAGTTAAATCTGTCACAGGGACGGCCACTACAAATTTGGTGTACTGATCGATGATGGTTAAGATGTAGCTATGTCCTGTCCTGCTGGCCTCTACCTTCAGATTACCAATGGCTACCATTTGTAATGGACGTCAACTCCCAATCGGATGCAATGGTGCTTTATGATCACCTTTCACATTTTTCATAGTCACAGACGTGTGACATTCCTGCCACCATTTTTCTATGTGTCCTGTCATGGCAATCCAATAGAATCCCCTACGGCCTGTGGCTTGTGTGTTATGCACTCCAAAGTGGCCAGACAGATCATGATAGGCAGTGAGGACCATTTCTACAGCTCTCCCTGTTATCACATTTTGATGGAGACGAGTTACGATGATGGGATCGACGCAACTGCGATACAGCAACCCTTTCTTCACTAATTGGCGTTTTAGCTGTATCCACAGTTAAAGTTATTGAGGGTCAGCATCGCCTCTGCGAATTCTCCCAGGAGGTTTTCCCGTGATTACAAATTCAAAAACATGTAAAATTACTCGACTTTATGTCTGTACATTTATCCATCTACCTTCCTCTAGTGGAGAGTCTGGACTGCCAGACTGACACTGAAATATAAACGAAGATTTCAAAGTACTCCAACACTGTACACTGGGATACGTTTCGAATACATTTCCCTTTTTCTCATTTTTATATTCGGGTGTAATCCATAATGAGCCTGTGAGAGTTTGTGTCTTACTCTGGTAAAATATAAGGAGATTTAAAATGACACCAACACTGTGTGCAGCTCACCGATTGTAAAACATTACCCTTTATCAAGTTTTTATATTCTTGTGTAATCCATACTGAGCCTGTGAACATCTGTCTGTAACTCCAGAAATATATTTGTAGATTTAAGATTAACCCAACGCTGTATACAGTTGTACACTTGTGATACCTTACCCATTTACTGCTTTTTATATATGGTCTAATCCATACTGGGCCAGTTAGAGTCTGTTTCTAACTCTGGAAATATCTACTGAGATTTACAATTACCCCAACACTGTATGCAGCTGTACGCTTCTGATCCATTACCCTTTTACTGCTTATTATATTGTGTAATCCATATTGACCCTGATAGCGTCTGTGTCTGCCTCCTGAAAAAAATAAGGAGATTTATAATGTTTAAACAATACTATATGTACCTTGTATCTGGTGATACATTAACCTTTTTATACTTTTTATATTATTGGCTAATGCATACTGGCACTGAGAGCATCTGTGTCTGCCTCATGAAATGTCTGCGGAGATGTAGAATGTTTAAACTATACTATATATACCTTGTATCTGGTCATACTGTACCTTTTTTCAACTTGTTACATTATTGCCAAATCCATACTGAGCGTGTGAGCATATGTATCTGCCTCCTGAAATACACACGGAATTTTTTTTGTATTTTAAGTAGACTATACAGTATATACCTTGTATCTTTTGATCCAGTACCCTTTGTGCCCAAAATTCCTCCTCCACCCACCACTCAAAGTGCATCATTGACACCTGGAACACTGGCACACATGTGTGATTATTTCTTGCGGATCTTCTTTTTATATTATGGTGTGATCCATACTGAGCCTGTGAGAGACTGTGTGTTACTATTGAAATATATATTTAGATTGCCAAATGACCCAACAGCAGTACACTTGGGATCCATTCCCCTTTTACTGCTTTTTATATTGTTGTGTAATCCATAGTGGGCCTCAGAGCGTCTGTGTCTGCCTCCTGAAATAAATACGGAGATTTTGAATGTTGAAACTATACTATATATACCTTGGATCTGGTGATACTGTACCCTTTTTCTACTTTTTAGTTTGTTGTCAAATCCATACTGGCCATGACAGCATCTTTGTCTGCCTCCTCAAATATATACGTAGATTTATAATGTTGAAACTATACAATATATCCCTGTTATCTGGTGTTAAAATGAAACGCCACACAGGGCGGGGGGTTACTCAGTACCGGGCCTTTCAGGCTCTTTTAAGGGGGAAGTATGTCACGGTGGTGATTGGGACCCGGTCCGTGGCCTTGGGTGTCCAATAAAGAAGATGACAGTTGAGATGAGGGGGAAGATGGTATGATAATTAATTTGGAAAAGCCACGCCACCCGTGGTACTCGGCAAGGGTAGCCGATGCTGCAATGCAGATCCTCTGTGCCGATGTTAAAGCAGACAAGATGATGAAGCTCTCCACAGGCAGAGCTGTATCCCAGAGAAGTTGAGATGGTGTTTGTGAGCCGTTGACGGTGATGGTGAGTGTAGCGTGTGTAGTAGGCGAGTTGTAAAAGCCACCAAGGGCGCAGTTGGGTGCAGTTTCTGAGTTTTTCCTCAAAAGTTTTGTGCACAAGATGACCCGATTGGTACTGTGTCATCCGAGGGAGGGGTCTGGCAAACTCAAAGGTAGATCAGGAACACCTGTTCAAGACTCCTTCTTGTGTATCCTTTCTAGCCTGTGTCTCTGCGCTGATCTCTCCCTTCCTTCCTGCTGTGGGCCTTCGCAAACAGAGTCCCAAGCCGGCAGCCACGGATCACACCAGGCGACGTGGGTCAGGCTCTGGGGTCCTTTATTCCAACTGCTGCCTTTTTGAGTATTGAATGCGGCTGCGACTGAGGCACTTCAAGTTACCTCAGCCTCCGTCTTTCTAGCTGAGCCCTGTATTTCTCCACTACCTTCAGGAGCCACCTTCCCCAACGAGGCCTGGTCCTTCCTTCTCCAGAAACGGACTTCACAGGTGGCTTATTGCACTTCCCATGCCCCAAGGACCCCTTCCTTCCAGTCTAGGAGTTTGGACAATATTTCTCTGACCCTCAGCTCTCTCACAGCAATCCTGCTCTCACTCTGTCCTGTCACCAACTGACAACTCTTTAGAAAAATCCATTTACCTCAGACTAGCTCCACCCATCAACTGTCAGCTTGCTCTCTCTGACTGGATGCCAACAATCACTCCACTACCTAAGCTCCTCCCACTGTACCTACCTTCCACACTAACCCCCAACACCCTTTCCTAGTCAGTCTGGGAAGTGGCCATCCTCCGGCCGGGTACACCCAGAAAGCACTGACTAACATGTGTGTGTGTTGAGTGCAGGGTTAGGAGTCCTGAGTGGTTATCCCTCCTTACCTGAAGGTGGGATACCACACCTTTGGATGAGGTGCAGTACCTCTGTGGCAACCGTACCCTCAGGGGCGCCATAGTACCCTTTCTCAACTTCTATATTGTTGTCGGATCCATACTGGGCCTGAGAGCGTCTGTGTTTGCCTCCTGAAATGTATACGGAGATTCAGTATGTTTAAACTATACTATATATACCTTGTATCTAGTGATACTGTACCCTTTTGCAAATTTTTATATTATTGTCTAATCCATACTGAGCCTGTGACCATCTGTGTCTGACTCATGAAATATATACGGAGATTTAAAATTATCCCTAGACTGTATAGAGCTGTCCGCTTCTGAAACAGTACCATATATCTGCTGGTATTTTTAGCCCATTTTCAGAAAAATTATTATGTATGGTGGAAGAGGCTGCGGACGTGGGTGTGGGGGTTCCAGCTGGAACTGATGGTGGTGGTGCATCTGCTGGTATTGCCAAAAGCACAATAGCAGCTAAGGCAGGAAGTGTTGAGCCTGCGTCATCAGCTGGCACAAGAAGGCCTTTAAGGCTCCCTTTTCTGGGAGTAGGTATACTGCTATTAAAGCCGGAGCATCAGGAACTGGTTTTGCCTTACATTGCTGAAAAAGCCTCCAGCTCTATCACCTCCTCTTCTGAAGTTTAAAAAAATGCAAGCACTGAGTCGTCAGTGCAGGTTTCTGGTCAGGAACCACCCCTTTCCTTGTCTCCTTCGCCCCCTCTAAAAGTGAAGGATGCAGCAGCCCACACTTCAGATTACTCCATGGAGCTCTTTTCACATGCCATGCCTGTGTTATCAAGTGAAAATCTGAATTCCCCAGTCCAACATGAATTGGAGATGGAGTGCACTGATGCACAGCCACTGCTAGATGATTCTGCTGGTACATTGACCCAGACCACTACATTCCCCTCGCACTCTACAGAGCCAGAATGTGACACTGATGAAACTCAGGTGCCCCTTCCCGCATACTATATCACCTTACATGGTGACACAGAGGAAGGTGCAGATGAAAGTGCCGGTTCCCTGAGCAGGTGGGGGGTCCTACTCGTGGGCGACGGCAGTGGCACAGGGCCCATTATATATGGAGCATTATTTGGGCCCATAACACACTGGAGCATCGTCCATGGGGACCAACATATACTGGAGCATTACAAATGTGGGACATCAGACACTGGAGCAGCATTTACGGGGCACATTATACACTGGAACATTAGAAATGGGGCCCATTATATATGGAGCATTATTTGGGCCCATAAGACAGTGGAGCTTCATCCATGGGGACCAACATATACTGTAGCATTATGTGGAGCTCATCATATACTGAATGGAACATTATATGGGACCAATTATTCTGTATGGAGAAATATATGGGGCTCATTATTCTGTATGGTGCTCTAGGTGGTGGCCATAATACTGTATGGAGTAATATACTGTCCGGTTTTTGAGCTATTGTAGAATTTAAAATAGATATCAGTCATGTCATGTAAGCAGTGAAGTATTTTTCATTGTACTATACCTATATTTCTGTGCCGTATCGGAGCATTATGAATTGTGGTATGTGTTAAAAGGACGCACTGACACTCTTTGGCCCAGGGCACACGAAAATCTGGCACCAGCCCTACCCCCCCACAACTTTAGCCAAATAACCCCCAGTTTTCAATGCGTAACTATTATTATAAAGTAAATTAAGGTTTCCAAGCTTAAGTAATAAGAATTGATGTTGCTGGCATTGAAATGGGCACTGTAGGTGTGTTTACTGTCCTCCACTCCCTGCCGACTTCCCCATTGACTTGCATTGGGTTTCGTGTTTCAGTCGGACCCCGACTTTTCCCTATAGTCGGCTGATTTCATTTGACCCGACTTTTTAGAAAGTCAGGTTTCATGAAACCCGACTCGAAGCGAAAAAAGGAAAAGTCGCTCATCTCTAGTGGGCACATATCAGCTGTATAGATCAGATAGATTAGATGTGCCTGGAAAGGTGCGGGCTCAGCCCCGGAGCCTGTACCAAACTGGGGGAGTCCGATGTGGGTGTACTATTATGTCCAATGTCGGAAAGGTGTTAAAAATGTCAGCTCGGGGCCAAAAAAAAAAGCCCTCACGCAGCTCATATCCAAAAAAATGAAAACGTTGTGGGTCTATGAAAATGGCGACATAAGCAAATAATTTTTCTTACAAATTTCCTAATTAGTTTTCACTATTGAAATGAAAGAAAAGATGCATGTTTGGTATCTTCGTAATTGTACTGACCTGGAGAATCATATTACCCGCTCAGGCTTACTATACAGTGAACATGGTAAATAATCCCCCCTAAAAAAACAATAGTAGAATTGTACTTTTTTGTAATTTCAGCGCACTTGTAATTTTTTTTCCTGTTTTCTTGTTCATCACATGATAAAGTGAATGGTGTCCTTCAAAAGTACAGTGCAACTTGATTTTGCCATGTGTACAGAAAAATAAAAAAAATATGGCTCTTGAAATAAGGGGAGGGAAAAACAAAAGTGCAAAAATGGAAAATTGCAAGGTCATGAAGGGGTTAAGCTGGTTAAGCCATGCCAGTTTCCAGGCTACCCACACCACTGCTGCTAGGATTTTAGTTTAACACACAAGTGGTCAAAATTGTTGGTACCCATCGTTTAATGACAGAAAAACCCACAATGGTCACAGAAATAACTTGAATCTGACAAAAGTAATAATAAATAAAAAAATCTATGAAAATAAACAAATAAAAGTCAGACATGCTTCCATAGAATTTAAAAAAAAAATAAAAAAACTCTTGAAATAGTCCTGGACAGAAATGATGGTACCCCTGAAAATAATGTGAGAAAAGAGACATGTTACATCAAGGTGTGTCGACTAATTAGCATCCCAGGTGTCTAAAATCTTGGAATCAGTGAGTGGATGAATGCTTCCAATTTCTTTTTTGTGCAATGACATTTAATCTTAAATTGTTTGATTTCCTAGGGACCAGAGAATTTCAGGAAATCTAACCTTAAGTACATAATTAGCGTATTAATGCACTCATCTCTGCCTTCTAGTTTTATAAGGATGTGCAAAAGGTCCAAGCTCTCCTTAAAAATATCACTGATCTATATGATTGATCAATCACACTGAGCCTACTGTGGTTGGCACTGGAGATGAGTGAACCTTTCAAGGTTTGGTTCGGTTCAGTGAGCATCCTGATGTTCGCCAAACAGCTCATTGAACGTACCGAAACCCCATTAAATTCAATGGGAGGCAAATCCAAACGCATATACAACGCCTTCCAAAACAGATAAAGCTTCCCAAACAGATAAAATTAGGGACAGACACCATGAAAAGTGAAACTAATTCATGCACAGTAGAAATTTGCTAATGGCACAGCAGCAGTCAGCCATGTGGCATATATGAAGATTTAGAGTCTGGAACAGCAGTTAGAGCTTTAAATTGAAGTTTCAATTAAAACGTAGTGGGTAAGGGAGTGGTGGAAGCCTTCTTTGCTTGGAGCCCTGATGCCTCATGCAACAGCTCAATTTTTTTTCCCAGTCAAACATCAGTTTCATAGAGTACTATTGGTAGAAAAATGTAAAGAAAGGAACACAGGTAGTTTAATGATCAATTGACCCACAGCAGAACATTTTATAATGCCACAGAAGCAGTCAACAATGGGCCATGCATGAGGTATCAGGGTCTGGCCCAGCATTTACAATTTTGAATTGAAGTTGCAATTAAGACATGTTGGGTAAGGTTCGGTGTAAGACTTATTTGCTAGAAGCCCTTATTCCTCATTTAACAGCTCAAATTTTTTTTCCCAGCCACACTCAGGTGGCACAAACATCAGTTTAATAGAGTCAAATTGGTAGAAAAATGTAAGGATAGTAACACAGGTAGTTGAGTGAAAGTAAGAGCAGACCTGGTCTGGGAGCCCTACTGCTACAGTCAAAATACAAGAAAGAGACCCAACTTGGATTCTCCACAATTCAAAAACATTAACATCACTCGCCACTAAAGTGGCATCACTTTCCACCGAGTTGAAACAGTGTAATAGGCCTCTGTCACACCTTCCACTACAGGTATCGCATAGAGCCGTAACTATAAACTTCGGGGCCCCGGGGCAAAACTTCATTGTGGGGCCCCTCAACATTTCAATTACTAGAGGTTGGGCGGAACGTGGTGAAGCCTGCTACGCATTGTTGTATACAGCACACAGGCTTCACCACGTTCCGCAAGACCTTTAATAGATTTTGTTTATGATGCAAGTTTTAGAAGTTAAATATTCAGTGAATATGTTTGGAAAATTAATAAGGTGAATAATAATTCCAAATATTGCACAATTTTCAAATAACTGTATATGTTTATTAAATATTAAGTGGTTTTAAACAGTATATATTTAAACTTTGTTCACTTAAACATAACATTACTTAAACATTACCAATTTGTTCAGTTTTAAACAGCTACTTAAACATTTGTTTCCTAACTTTCAGAGAAGCGAATTCATCACTTTGTCAAAGTTGATCTGTTGAGCTCGATCATTCTCAGTTGCTGCTGAGTCTTTCTTGAGCCATAGTACTTCTCAAGTAGTTTTTTATGAGTTTAAGCTTAGAGAAGGATCGTTCAGCCTTAGACACAGTCACAGGAACAGTCAAATACATGCTGCACGCTGTGCAAACGTCTGGATAGCTTGATGAAAGTGAAGAATGCTCGACTATTAGGAAATCAGCAAATTCCTTAACACTTTTCATTTTTTACAGTTGCTTTTGAAACGACTTTTTACTGAACATAACTGTGAAGGAAAGGCCGGAGTTACATCATCTGCAAACTTTCACTTGCACTGGCCAAAAAATCAGGTTGTATTACTTCATAAGAGTCAAGAACAGCTTTCATCCCTTCAAAGCGGCGATGAAGTTGTGTACACACTCCCCTCCACACGGCACATCACCCCGCTCCATGTTTATAGTATATGGAGGACTATGAGGGTGCAGTATACTATATGGAGCACTGTGATGGTGCATTATAATGGGTGACTATGGAAGATGCACTATAATATACGGAGCCAATTATACTATGTGGAAGCCATTATAATACTGGGATGGCTCTGTGGGGGGCATGATAATACTTGAAGGACTATGAGGAAGCCTTTATACTTTATGGAGGGTGATTTAAAGGGACACTGTCACCAGTGTCACTTACTGGGCTGCTCAGTGTAGTTTTCATAAAATCACTGTTCAATCAGTTTGAGATTAACATTGTAGAACTAATCAAATAGTCCAGCACATTCACTTACTGCTAAATATGAAGCAGAGAAAACAGTAATTATGTTAAAATTACAGCAAGCAGCTCAGTATGTGACACAACGCTGGAATCTGGGTCTCTATCTCTACATTATGCTGCTATCAGATGGGATGGCAAAATCCTGGTGACAGTGTCCCTTTAAGGCTGTGTTGGGGCCATAATACAGTGTGAAGAGATGTAGGGGCCATTATACTGTATGAAGGGCTGTGTGGGGTTCACAATGGGAATCATACCGTAGAAGAGGGGTAGTCTTATACGGCGAGTATATTCCAAACTCTATATTTTAACTGGAAAAGTTGGGGGTTGTCTAATACGCCCAGTCGTCTTATAATCTGGAAAATACGGTAATGCTAAATACTATCTACCTACACACGCACTACAACTACTATATGCGACACAGACTGCACTGACGATCCGACACTGGCCGCTAACCGATGAGCAATGGCCAATGAGCAGTTCAGCAGTTGGGGTAAACAAGACCTCAGTGTCAGTGCACGTCACGTCGTGGCCGCTGCCTGAACTATTGGCTGAGTCACCACCTGGCGTGACACCACACAATCAGCTAATAGTCTACTGTCTGCCATAGAGCTCCTGTTACTAAGTGAAATAGCGTTTCCCCTTTTAAAGTATAAATGAACAAAAAACATTTTCGCTTGCACTTTCATGGATCTTTTTGTTATTTTTATTAACTTTAAACTCGAATAATACAGGAGCTGGGTATTAGAGAAATTAAAGTATTAAAATACAATTTTTTACCATCAGTTTGTGACCCCTTGGGTGGTTGGGGCCCTGGGGCAGTGCACCGGCTGCCCCGGTTGTAGTTACTGCCCTGGCAACGCATCAGATGGAGACCCAATTTGGAGTCTCCACATTTCAAAAAATATTTGCAATATCAGCAGCAGTAGCAGGCACAGATGTCACAACAAACGTGTCACAGACTGAAATAATGTTTGATCAATGACACTAAAAAGGTCACCATCACCTAGTCTGCCAAGTCTGCGACGTGGATGCAAAAGTCATTGGAGATCCATGACTTGTTCATTTTGATGAAAGGCAGTCTACATTTTCAGGGGACAGATGGACACCACCAGCAGCGCTGATCACACTCTCTGAGAGAACGCTGGCTGCTGGGTATGACAAATTCTACAAGGCTTCACAGGTGAGCAGAGACCACTCTTCCATTTTTGAAGTCCAAAATGCAAAAGGGTCCAAATTCCCCCTGATGGCATTGATATTGAGCTCAATGCGACATCCTCTCCAAGTCATTCACAACATGTCAGACTTGCACTCTGTTCTGTTGGTGCACGGGTTGGTCTAATATATGTGAGAAATGACTCACATAAATTGTTTATGTCATTTAAACTGCTACTGCTGCTAATTTTTTGCAGTGATGCCTTTAAATTTTTGGGGTTGGAAGTCTAGAATTGCTATGTGCACTGTGTGCCTCACTGTTTTCTGGGGGCAACCACTCTTAATATTGCCTACAAGCGAGTTTTGATACTCCAGCATGCATTTGTCCCTTTACAGGGGGAAGCATCTGACAAAACTTACTCTTTCCCTAAGAATACAGGCATCATATTGAAGATAGTGCAGATAGAAGGCTTTCATGTGTCGCTCACTTCCATGATGTCCAAATCCATGGTGTGCTGGTGATGGGGTAACACTCAAGGATTTTTTTCTCCATTCCTTCCCGCCAACCATTATCCTCTTCATTTACTGACTCTTGCGTGTTCATCATCTCTTCCTCATTATCCTCCTCAATTTGTTCCTCGACTCCTGCACCTCAGATGGCCTGGTGCCATGAGCCCCCCTTGAACACTGTATTCCACCCTCCGATGGCAACCACTCAGAGATAGTTACCCCTTCCTCATCCTCCTCTTATTCCAACTCATCCTCTGGGACCACCACCTCATCAAGTAAACTATTCAAAGTGTCCTCCAGCATGTAGATAACTGGAGTAGTGAAGCTACTAACCAGTGCTAACTAGCTTAGTAGCTATTTTGAAATTGTGCAGAAGGGTGCAGAGGTCCTTCATCTGTGCCCACTTCACAAGCGTGATTTTCACCACTTCCTCAGTGCATTGTCCCATTCTATGCAAAAGGACATACTGCACCAGTGCTTGATGCTGCCACAGTCAGAAATCAAATGGTTAACTAGCAGGCCAAAAGACCTTTGTAGCGATGCAGTTCGATGACTTGCAGGCTGCGATCGTCGGAAGTGAGCACACTATGACCCTGCTCTCTGCAGAGGTGCATCCAGGCCGGGATAGTGTCTGAGAAATTGCTGCACCACCAGGCTGAGAACATGAGCCATGCAAGGCACTTGTGTGAGATTGCCCCAGCATAGGACCGCCACCAGATTTGCACTGCTATCGTACCTGGTCTTATCTGGCTCCAGGTTCAGAAAAGACAGCCATTGCTTTAACTTGGCCTGGATAGAGTTCTGTGACTGCGATCTACAAGAAATATTAATTTTATCACTGCCTGATTGCAGTGAGCCCATGTCTCATGAAGGGAGAGGTGCCCCTACCCACGCTTGCTCATTTAGGAGTCAGTTGTGAAATAGCCACTAGATAATTTTTTCAGGAAATGGTTGATGTTGTCTGCGACATGGTGGTATAGCGTAGGCACAGATTTCTAAGAGAAATATTGGTGACTGGGCAAATGGTACTGGAGTACTGCAACAGCTATCAACCATCTGTATTCATCAGGCAGAAAAGGAGCATTTCTATGACCAACAGATTGGAGATGGTGGAATTCATGCTCTTAGCTATGGCATGTGTAGGAGGAAACTTCTTTAACGTGAACACAACTGCGCGACCGAGGGCTGGCTTTTGTGCTGAGAGGGGTTGGAGTAGGGTGAACAGGACAAACTGTTGGACTGTGAGTGAGGTGCAAGCAGAGATGTTATAGTGGGTTGAGAAAGATGTGTTATGCTCGGTGAAACAAAAACAGCCAGCATGTCCACTTCCATAAAAGCTGATGGTCTTTCACTCACTCAGACTGTAGGGGGTAATGTAGTGGAGTTTCTGCTGCTGCAGATCTGTGTGACAACACTTTGCATGGTGATGTAAGTGAAGAAGCATCATATGTGGTTGATGGGATGGCTGTTGTGAACACTTTTGACCTGGCTTCTGAGTTTGGGCTCCCTCTGGTGGTTGCTGCTGGCAATGGAGCTGGTTTGACTGATGGAAGTCAATCACTAGAGGATGATGATTGGAGATCATGTGTTACAGACTGGAGAGATTAAAGTGAGCAACCTTCCCTCAGTTGTTGCCGGTGATTTGGTTTGCTTCCTGAGCATTTTGGAAGTCTGTTAGCCTTCTGCTCTGTCCTGCATCTTTCAGATAAGTTATTTATCTTCTTGAATCTTTTTGCATTGTGATTCATTTTTGCTTTTCTTGGATTTTTGCTTTGCTGCTGTGAGTCAGCCTGGATCCCTGCGGGGACCTGTGCAGGACTCTGTTTCATATGCCACAGCGTATGTCCAGGTCACACCAGAGTTCTGATTTAGTGGGGGAGAGGTGTGTGGCCTCAGTATTTTTGCATATCAGATGTGTTGGATTTTTCTTAGGGTTTTTTGCGTGATTGCAGACAGTATCCTTTCCTGTCCTGTTCTATCTAGACAGTTTGGGCCCCATCATTTGCTTACTCTAGTTTCTGCCTGTGTTTGTGCCTCATCTTGTCTCACCGACAATATATGTTCGGGGGCTATCTATTCCTTTGGGGTTCTACTCCGGGGCAGTTTAGCTTTCTCAATTCTCTCTTTAGGCTTAGTTAATTCTTTGGCTGTGCTGAGGTGTCTAGGGCATTGTAGGTACGTCCCACGGCTAATTATAGTTGTGTCATCAGTTTAGGGGTCTGCAATCTGCTACGCTACCAACTTCTCTGGTTATCTGGTTACCTAGCCAATTTACCTGCTATCCTCCTCAGTTACCTAATCATAACAGATGGCCGGTAGTTGTCAAGGTCTGCTAGTTCACATTTTAGCGGTTAGATTCCCACACTAAGGTATGTTGATTGTGCATGTGCTAGTTCATGCTTGTAGTAGTCAAATTATTCAAATTTTTGCCTCTACTGAGTCTTTTTTTTTACAAATTTGGCAGATATTGGGTCATCCTTTGCAGTCTCAAAAAAGGCCCAGGCTAGGCAACCCTTGCTGCCCCTGCAAACTGCATACTCATGACTGGTGCTGCCCACAGTCAAAGTTGTGGCTGAGGATGCAGTACTTGTCATGGTTGCATCACTTGATGTCTGTGCGGCAAGCCTCAGTGTAAGCTTCTTGTCTACCTCCTTCTCCACCTCCTCTACTGAGCTACTCAGCTGTGTGCTTCTGGGTTCATACCAAGTGGGAACTACAACCTCATTGCCATCCTCTATGTTCTTCCACTCTTAACCCTGATAGTCACCCTCCTCCTCTTCTTGCCCTGACACCACAGTACAATTCATGTGGGCCTCAAGTATCTGATATCTTTAGGATCACCTCCACCCCCGGGAGTTAACATCTAGTGACAAAGGTCTAGATCCTGCTTGGACCCTCCTTTGTTCGGCCGAGCATCTAACTTGAAAAAATTTTGGGCATTGGTGCAGATGCTTTTCTCCTCTGGATTCTGCGAATCTTTGGAGCAGACCTCTGATGCCCATGGAATAGAATGTATGAACAGCTCTGTATAATGGTCCATATATGGTTCCCCACACTCAGTTTGGCATTTGAAAATTTGTGACAAGGGGGAGACAAGTTTGAATGGTGTGCCACCTGTGAGGATTATACTGTGTGTGATGTTAATGCTGAGGAAGAGAAGTAGAGGCCACTTTATACATTGTTTGCCATCCACCAGAGCACATGCTCTTTCTGATAATTTCAAGCTTGGTGAAGGATAAACAAGTGCATAACAATGGGGAGAGGGAAGGGAGAGCCCAAGCACTAGGGAGGGGGGAGTGGAGACCCCTAGACAGATCTTACAACTCTCCTACCTGCCTTACCATTTCTAAATTGGTTTATCACCAATTGCCAAGCGGGAACCTAAGCCCTGTATCTCCCTAGAGCTAGGCCCCAGATCGGGAGGGGGAGGGGATGAGCACTGGTCAATCCCCACTGTAAACTAAAGATAAAAAGCTAGAAAGACATGGAAACACTTAGCTTGAGAAGACCACCACAACATCATGCCAGTAAGCCTCCAAGGGTCCTCAGGGAAGCTACTAACTGACTGAGAGTTTCCAACAAGACTGAGGTAAGTAGGGCTGACACCAGCAGCATGCTGCAGACACTGAATGAATTTAAACCCTCACCAGGCTGTCTAATCAGCAGAAGAGGGTAGAGGAAACCACTAGGTCCTAAATGGAGAGAGATATTGCTCCACAACAGAGATAGAAAATTCAAGAAGGTACTTGAGCTTATCGCAATGACCTTCTACAGCCAGATCCAAGACGACTGTCGGTCACCCCTGACACACCCATGACAGATCCTCATCTCCAAGGCATACAGCTGTCCAGCTGACAAAGAAAGGGAGTCTAGTAGGCCATCCAGTAAGAGATGTTATCTGATTTTTTTGTATATGATGAGACAGTGTTTGTTTATTTGAGTTTTCATTAAAATGGCAGGCACGGCATGGCACTGACTAAGAATGGTTCCTCTGACTGCACTGCCCTCTCCTTTCTGGTTGCCATGTTATTGTTGGGTGTCTGTTGTGAGTTCATTTTCTGGTCTACCAGTCAGGCTCCCTCTGGTGGTAACAGGAGGTAGTGAGGCTGATTTAATCAGTAGAGATCTGCCACCTGATAATGAGGATGACGATTGGACCTCAGGAATCTCAGATTGGATTTAAGACAGCCGACGCCCTACTCTGGTGCTGGTGATTCCTTCTGCTTGTCAGGTCTTGGTTCTCAGCTCTGTTCCAGTCCACTCAAGCTAAGTTTCTCTGCTAATGTTCACACTTGATTTTGTTGTTCTATTCAGTTTTTTGTGTGGCCAGCCAGCCCCGGCTGGGACTGTGCTGAATTTCCACTCTTATTTATCTGTATTTGCCAATTTGCTTTTTGTCCCTTATTAGATTGGCCTCTTTTTGCTCTGTCTCAGAATATTTCAGAGTGCTGATATAGTGGGAGAAGTCTAGTGACTTCAGGGTTAATTTTGTTATCAGAAGTGTTGGACATTATTTTGTAGGGTTTTGGGCAGATTGCAGACAGTGTCTTTCCTTTCCTTTCCTTTCTAGTTAGTTTGGGCCCCATCATTTGCTCAGCCTATTTTCCTACCTGTGTTTGTGTTTTCATCTTGTTTCACCATCAATACATGTGTGGGGGCTGTCTATTCCTTTGGGGTCTGCTCTAGGGCAGTTAGTTTTTCCTTTTCTTGCTTTAGGCTTATTTAGTCCTCCGGCCGTGACAAGGCATATAGGTTCATCGTAGGCATGCTCCACGGCTGCTGCTAGTTGTGTGGTTAGGATCAGGGATCTGCAATCTGCAGAGTTACCAACCTCTCTGGTGTTTCTGGGCTTAGCATGTTTAGGTTTTTTCCTCCTCGGTGACCCATTCATAACAGGTGTCCCTCCACACTCATTCATATGTAAAAGGAGCGTTGCAAGATTTATACGGGCCAATCAAAGGCTGGTGTCACTTTCCCTATATGCATATGGGGCTATAAAAGGTCCGGTTATTCCCCTCCTCCTCTTCTCCCTCAGTGCACTGTCTGGCAGGAACATGGCAGACCCTCTTTTGGAGGCCCTGTGTGCTAGGATTGCAAGGGAAGGTGAGCAATGGGTGCCTGCCCTTCTGGCTGGGCTTAGTGCTCATCCCCCTGTGGCATCTCTCGAGCCCCTGCTCACTCATCCCTCGGGTGTCCTCCATCCCAGCACGCCCGCGGTGGAGACCCCGGCGCCGGCAGCGCATACCTCCAGAGCAGCAGCGTCAGGTCCCAGGCAGGGAGACAGGCGCTCTCAGCGGCGTTCCCGCCCTCCCATATGCCTCAGGGATAGCTCTCCTGTCCTGTCTGGGAGCTCACGTCGGCGCCATGTTAGGAAGATAGCTCCGCCCAGCAGGCTTTAGGGACGGGCGCGTGGCTCAGCGGCGGGAATTTACCTCAGGGGACGCCATTAGCCTTTCCTGCTCCCCCTTGTCAGCGGTTCCAGGTACCGAGCAGCCCCGGTGACCCGGTGGCTAATATTTCTGCACAAGACAGGGGTCTGCCCAGTGACTGGGTGCCTGCTTCTGCTGATATGGGGAGCAGGAACAGCATTCAGTCATCAGGCTCCTCAGAGGAGCCTATTATACAGTCCTCTGTCACTGCCTCTAATGCCCTTCAAATGTTCTGCAACCCAGTGCAGCCTCTGCACAAGATGCTGGGTTTGATGCAGGAGCTGTACAGCATTATACCTGCACTCAACAATTTTCCCAGCCTTTTGAGGCTTTAACCCCTTCTGCCCCTCCCCTATTTGATAGTCCAGCTCAGGCTCAAATTTTACCCTCTGTCATTGCTACTTCTGCAGGTTCTAAGCCGCCCCCTGACAGTGCCTCTGTGGCCCCTGCTGGTGCCCCACACTCGCATGGAGAAAGGAATGGCAGGCGTAGACGCCACGCGTCTTTCTCGACTTCTTCCTCATCGCCGCATTCTTGTCGTAGCCACCACTCGTCCCATAGGCGCAGGAGACGTTCTGCTCACTCACATAAAAGATCAAGATCCCGCAGAGTTGATAAGGCTCGGTCCTCGAGGCGCTGCTCACCATCTTCATCATCTGGGATGTCCAACGGGTCTGCAAGCCCCAATCGAGTGTCAGCCCTCCTTCAAGGCAGAAGGGAGTCGAGGGCCACATCAAGGGCTTACAGCCTGTTTGAGCCGAGTGCACTTCCTGGGGTTTCAAGCCAAGGCTCTCCTGTGTCATCGGTGTATTCTGGAGCTGGAGTTCCTCCATCTATGGGAATCCCTCCACCAGTGGCTGAGTTTGGTGAGTGCACATCTTCGAGTGGTCAATATAAAGATGTTTGTGTTATTATCTGCCCTTCATGAAATGTTAGGGCATATACCTGCTGTCAGCATCCCTGTGAAGGAAGCTGTAAAAGTTAACTCTTTAGCTAGCATTCATAAAGATGCTTTTTATTGTGGGGTTAGCACACTTCGTTCCCATGTGGACAAGGATACTAGAACTAAAATTTGGAATGAGTATATTGATATTTGGTCTTTGATATCAGTCGATCAACACATCGATGATAAAGATAGGCGGTTTGGCGAAAGAGCTTTTGATAAGGTGAAACAGAAAGCTGCAAGAACGATAAATAATTGGTTACAGGCATTTGCGGTTTTGGGTTGTATCATGGGTCAGAGGCACCCGGAGCAGTGTTCTGAATTATTCATTTATCAGGACATGATTTATAATTCCTATAAGGCGCATGGGGATACTGCCTGGTGGCGTTATGATGAGGAATTTCGGAGGAGACTGACTCTCCAGCCAGACATAGGCTGGGGAGTTAAAGCGACGGATGTGTGGTTGTGCCTCACGTTAGCCCAAAAACAGCCCCCCTTTTCAGCGCCGACTACTGGATACACGACAACAGGCACCAACCCAGTGGCCGTGCGTAGACCAGAAGCCTGTTGGCTGTTCAGTGAAGGGCACTGCCGCTTCTATGGCTTGTGCAAGTTCAAGCACGAGTGCTCGGCCTGCGGTGAGTCTCACCCTGCCGCCAAGTGTCCCCGTCCGTCAGGTAAACTACAGTCTAAACCTCAATAATCTGACCTTAAGGACACTGGTGAGCATAACCGCGATGGAACCATAGATAAACAGGTACCATAAAAAAGAGGCAGCTGGACAGATACGTTTTGGATTCACGTTCGGGTTTTTAATTCCTTTTAAGCTCCAGCGTTCGTTCACTTTTTCCAAAAATTTGAAATCCGCAGTCGAACACCCAGAAGTTCTTAGAGAAAAGATTGCAAAAGAGGTAGTATTAGGCAGAATGGCCCGCCCTTTTCTAATACCTCCTTTTTCAAATTTCAGGGTTTCTCCTTTGGGAGTTGTTCCCAAGAAAGAACCCGGTACTTTCCGGTTGATTCACCACCTGTCATATCCCAGAGGGAGTTCTGTCAATGATGGTATCTCACTGGAGGATGCTTCGGTATCTTACGCATAGTTTGACAGAGTGGTAGCCATGGTTCGAGAGGCGGGCCCTGGTGCTTGGTTAGCTAAAGTGGATATTGATTCCGCTTTTCGCCTATTACCTGTGCATCCTGACTGTTTTCACCTACTAGGATGCCGGGTGGACAACGAATTTTTCTACGACATGTGCCTTCCTATGGGCTGTTCTATCTCCGGTTTTTATTTTGAACTCTTTAGCTCTTTTCTGGATTGGGTGGTTAGGTACAAAACTGGCTGTAATGCGGTTATACACTGTCTGGATGATTTCTTGTTTGTAGGCCCTGAGGATTCCGATCTATGTCATTGATTAATTGAGGAATTTAAGTGAATAGCGACCAATTTTGGGATACCTTTATCATCAGATAAAATGGTTGGCCCGGTTCAAGCTTTGTCTTTCTTGGGCATAGAAATTGATACAGTTGCAATGGTGTTCCGCCTGCCGGCTGAAAAGATCCAGAAGATGTTATGTCTCATCGATGGTTTTACTTCGGTGAAGAAGATAACATTTGTACGAATGCAATCGCTATTGGGTTTACTAGTGTTTGCTTGCAGAGTTATGCCCGTTGGCAGGGTTTTTTCTCGGAGATTGTCATTGGCGACGAAGGGTCTTTCTCAACCGAGTCACAGACTGGGTCTTACCAGATCCATGTGTGCGGACTTAGAAGTGTGGAAGTCCTTTTTGATGGCCTATAACTGTCATACATGTTTCATGCAAAAAGATCTGTTTAGCCGGGAATTAAATTTATTCACAACCTCCGACGTAGCTCTGCGAGTTTCCTAGTGGTTTTTGGCGATCAATGGTGTATGGAAATGTGGCATGCTTCATGGTTGTCTCAAGGCATTTGTCAAGATTCTGCGTTTTGTGAGCTTTTTTCTATTGTGGTGTCGGTGGAGCTCTGGTGCAAGAGCCTGTCTAACAAGAAAATCATCTTTTCCACAAAACACCTCAAAACTGCGTGTTGCATAAATTCCATGTCATCTGCGTCACTGCCGGTTTTAAGTCTTCTTCGACGCTTAGCCTTAATATGTCTTAAGTGCAACATATGGCCCAGGGCTCAACAAGTAACAGATTTGGATGATGTTTTGATTGACATGTTACCACATTTTGATTGGCAGGTTTTCAAGAACAGATTCCCCAACGCATGCATGCCGGGTTCTCCTTGCCCTCTCTCCCTTTGGTATGCGGTAGCGAATAGCTGATGCTCTTGGTCCGTGCTTCTGTCGCCCCTTCGACGTGACAGTCATATGGTAAGGCGTGGGAGGAATGGTGTTCATTGATAAGGGGCAGACCTGTGCACCTGTCGGATCAATTCAGATTGGAAGTCACGATCGATTTTATTAGTCAGCTGCATTGTACGGGCATATCCGGTGCTTCAGCTCAGCAGCGACTCTCTGGCTTAGCTTTTTATTTTCAGCTATTGGGATGGAGTGATGTTACGAAATAGTTTATTATAAGACAAGCATTAAAGGGGTGGAAGCATTCCCATCCAAGTCTTGAGTCTAGGCGCCTTGTTTCTTTGGTCCTGCTTAGTTGTCACATGGGCATCACTGAGGCTATATGTAATTCTCCATTTGAATCAGTGTTATTATCTGCTGCGTTCAGTTTAGCTTTTTTTGGGGCACTCCGGGTCAGCGAGCTTATTCCTCAATCAAAGAATAGCTAGCAAGGGGGGTTATTATGTGATGATGTCGTAGTTGTAAAAGGGGCTTTGCGCATTCATATTCGGAAGTCTAAGACAGATCCAGCAGGAAGGGGCACATGGCTTCTCATCTATCCATCCATGGGCCAAGTTTGTCCGGTTCAATCAGTCAATGCCTTTTTGGAAGTTAGGCATAGTGGGAGATTTTTCTTGTCACATTTAGATGGCTCTCCGTTAACAAGGTATCAATTCCAAACATTATTTTGCAAGTGCCTGACGGCGACAGAGGTGGTGGCTCAAGAATATGGTACCCATTCCTTTCGAATTGGTGCAGCAACTGAGGCGGCAAAAGCGGGTTTGTCGGACTCCGAGGTGCAAAGGATCGGTAGATGGCGTTTGTCTTGTTTCTTTTGGTACATTAGGCCTGATCTATTAATTTAATTATGTCACTTTTATCCACAGGTTCTGGCAGCCCATCTGTATGGCTTTTAGGTCACTCCTACATTTTCTGGGAAGGCCAAAGGGCTGAGTGTCGCCCAGGCGGGAGGAATTTTGGATTTCGAGGCCTGTCTTTTTTCTGGAAGGGGATTAGAGGATTGCAGTGGCCTCAGGTTTTTCCTGAAATTGTGGACATTGCCAAAGAAGCCAAGCGTCCGGTGGTGCTTGTACTTCACGTGGGAGGCAATGACTTGTGCAACTACAAAGTTGCTGAACTGATAATGATGATGAGATCAGACTTTGCTCGCTTTCATAGTTTCTTTCAGGAACTTGTATTTGTTTCGTCTGAAATGGTTCCACGGACAGTTTGGCATGGTGCTAGAAATGGTTCGGCCGTGGAATGCACCAGGAGAACAATTAATGCCCGGATTTCGAATTTTGTCAGAGACAGGTTTGGTGTAGTGGTAAGTCATAAGCAATTAGAAAGAGACAATAGATCCTTGCTGAGACAGGATGTGATACACCTGAATGAGATAGGGCTAGACATTTTTTTGTCAGGACTGCAAGATGGCATTGAGCAGGCCCTGTTATTGATGGGTGGAGGTCGGAGTCATGTGTAATTACACATGATCCTTCGGGGCAGGAATGAAGGAAAGGACACATGAATACGGCTCGTTGGCTGACTTGCCTGTAATTAGACTGCAGGGCATTTGGCGGCAAGCGCAGCTAATTAACTTAAGTGCCTTTCCAAGTGGTTATAAAAGAAGTTAACTGTTAAAGGAAATGTTTAAATAAAAGCTGTGACTGACCTTCACCCATCAATTTAGTGTTTTGGTCTTTCTTTAGTGTTCTTAAGGTTAATGTGTGGGAGGGAACATGGGAGGTTTCTGTTCGGGGTCTATGCAGTCTTAATAGCTCAGATACACGTTCAAACACCAAGCCTATTTCCCGGTCCACCATGACCTGACATTTTCCCCCTAATGTTGTATGCATCCTTCCCCTCTTTCAATCTATTGTTTCAAATCCTTAGGCCCACACCTGTCAGTCCCCTGTCACTAAATGAACAATCACTATTTATTTCCTTAGATAGTGTGCCTGAAAAAATACTCTTAGACCTAATGATTTTGATTAACAAATGCGGACTCCTGATTCCTCACTGCAACATAGTTTTAGCCCAAATGATTTGGATTAGCAAATGGGGCCTCCTGACTGAAATACAGTTTTAGCACCTTCTAGTTAGAAGCTGGAAGATTGATTTCACACAGGACAGGATCCTATCTAACTACAAGACAAGTTCACTTGCAGCAGCAGCACGAGTGGTCTCTCTGTGCTTTTACACAGAAAAAATGGCACCATCAAAACAAGATGTCTGATTTTTATATGGCGAGGGACATGTGTCTTCGGCAGCCAATCACAGAAGACCTTTTGTCATGACATTGAGGATTGCTTCTGTGCTTTATTGGTTGCCGAAATTTACACATATTAAGTTATTACAGAAAAAAAAGAAAATTATACTACTCTGCTCCATTGACCTAGACACACCCCCTCTCCTAAAAAAACATTCCCCCCTGCTCATCATACAGCACCACTATGCCAGACAAAGTAAAAATAAAAGCATTAGTGGAAACAAGATCATTTACCGATCTTTTACAGAATTTTGCCAACTTTGAGGAAAACTGCTCAGAAAGCCGAAAACGAATCATGCTGAATTTTAGATTATGGAACATTTTTCGAACACCTAGTGAGCACCTATCTAATCTTCCTTGCTTTCATTCTCTCTCATCCTTTCAAAGGAATCTATGTATTATTCACAGACTGCCATTTCCATGTTTTATCTTCAGCGAGCATTTGTATACCACACTCTGGCTGGAGTAGTTCTCCAATGTTTTACCGCTTCTCTGCTTAGGCTACTTTCACTCTTGCGTTGCACAGACCTGCATCGGTCTATGCACGGCCGCCATTAAGCTCCACCCCCTGCCCCACCTCCTCCCATTAGCTCCGACTATGGGCGCATGACGCTGCATGAAACCTGCATACCCTATATTTAGCATTGGGTACACAGGCGGTGCGCAGGTATGCGTTTTCCGGTGCATGCGTCCTTTTGTCGGTGCGCCGACCTGCGCCAAACGCACCGTGTTGCATTTTGTTGCGCTCGACGCACCGTCAAAAGGACGCATGCACATGATCGGCGCACCCGTGACATGATTGCGAGTTGCCAATTGGTTGTCTTATGACAGCCAGGGTTCAGCTGATGATCCCCTTAACTGTCATTAACCGCTTCCCAACCGCCCGCTGTAGATAAACATTGGCGCTTGCTGGGCTTTGTGCAGCGCCGACGTTTATCTACTGTCGGCGGTTTTGTGCCCCCCGGGACTCCCACATACCTTATAACACGGGGATCCCGGTGCACATTGCAAGCTGGGACCCCCGACGTCATCGAGACCTGATTGGTTCAGGTCCTGATGACGTCAGCGTCACAGCAGCCAATGGGAGCGATCGCTGGGAAAGCTGCTTGTTTCCCGGCGATCTCACTCATTGTAACGCGACTTCTCCTCTGATATCACACTGACAGATGATCAGAGGTGAAGCAGCGTTACTGTGTGACTAGATCGTTGCCTGGCACAGCTGTGCCAGGCAGCGATCTTGTCACACAGTAACGCTGATTCACCTCTGATCATCTGTCATTGTGAGATCAGAGGAGAAGTCGCGTTATTATGTGCCAGGCAGCGATCTTGTCACACAGTAACGCTGATTCACCTCTGATCATCTGTCATTGTGAGATCAGAGGAGAAGTCGCATTATTATGTGCCAGGCAGCGATCTTGTCACACAGTAACGCTGATTCACCTCTGATCATCTGTCATTGTGAGATCAGAGGAGAAGTCGCGTTATTATGTGCCAGGCAGCGATCTTGTCACATAGTAATGCTGCTTCACCTCTGATCATCTGTCAGTGTGAGATCAGAGGAGAAGTGGCGAGTCAGATCGCAGGGCAGCGATCTTGTCACAAAAAGAAAAAAAAGTAAAGAAAAAAAAGCAGGTACACAAGCTAGGGTTAGGGTTAGAGCTAGGGCTAGGGTTAGGGTTAGGGCTAGGGCTAGGGCTGGGATTAAGGTTATGGGTGTGTTGGTGTTAGGTTTGTGGTTAGGGTTATGGTTAGGGCAGATATTAGGGTTAGGGGTGTGTTGGGGTTAGGGTTGGAATTAGAATTGGGGGTTTCCACTGTTTAGGTACATCAGGGGCTCTGTAAATGCAATATGACGCCTGCAGACCATTCCATCAAAGTCTGCATTTCAGAACGTCACTACTTCCCTTCCGAGCCCCGACGTGTGCCCAAACAGTAGTTTTCTCCCACATATGGGGTACCAGCGTACTCAGGACAAATTAGACAACAACTCTTAGGGTCCAATTTCTCCTGTTACCCTTGTGAAAATAAAAATTGGGGGCTAAAACATCATTTTTGTGGAAAAAAAATTATTTTTTTATTTTCACGCCTCTACATTATAAACTTTACTGAAACACTTGGGGGTTCAAAGTGCTCACCACACATCTAGATAAGTTCCTTGGGGGGTCTAGTCTCCAAAATGAGGTCACATGTGGGGGGTTTCCACTGTTTAGGTACATCAGGGGCTCTGCAAACGTGACATGACACCCGCAGGCCATTCCATCAAAGTCTGCATTCCAGAACATCACTACTTCCCTTCCGAGCCCCGACGTGTGCCCATACAGTAGTTTTCTTCCACATATGGGGTACCAGTGTACTCAGAACAAATTGGACAACAACTTTTGGGGTCCAATTTCTCCTGTTACCCTTGTGAAAATAAGAAATTTCCAAAATGGGGTCACTTGTGGGGGGTTTCCACTGTTTAGGTATATCAGGGGCTCTCCAAATGCGACATGGCGTCCGATCTCAATTCCAGCCAATTCTGCATTGAAAAAGTCAAACGGCACTCCTTCCGTTCTGAGCTCTGCCGTGTGCTCAAACAGTGGTTTAGCCCCACATACGGGGTTTCGGCGTATTCGGGAGAAATTGCACAAAAAATTTTGTGGTTCATTTTCTCTTTTTACACTTGTGAAAATAAAAAAAAATGGTTTAGAAGTAAAATGTTTGTGAAAAAAAGTTAAATGTTTATTTTTTCCTTCCATATTCCATTCATTCATGTGAAGCACCTGAAGGGTTAATAAACTTCTTGAATGTGGTTTTGAGTACATTGAGAGGTGCAGTTTTTAGAATGGTGTCATTTTTGGGTATTTTCTGTCATATTGACCCCCCAAACTCACTTCAAATGTGAGGTGGTCCCTAAAAAATGGCGTTGCAAATTTTGTTGTAAAAATGAGAAATCGCTGGTCAACTTTTAACCCTTATAACTTCCTAAAAAAAAAAATTATGTTTCCAAAATTGTGCAGATGTAAAGTAGACATGTGGGAAATGTTATTTATTAACTATTTTGGTGCGATATCACTCTCTGATTTAAGGGCATAAAAATTAAAAGTTTGAAAATTGCAAAAGTTTCTAAATTTTCGCCAAATTTTGATTTTTTTAACAAATAAGTGCAGATCATATCTAAAAAATTGTACCACCATCATGAAGTACAATATGTCATGAGAAAACAATGTCAGAATCAGTAGGATCCGTTGAAGCGTTCTAGAGTTATGACCTCATAAAGTGACACTGGTCAGAATTGAAAAAATTGGCCCGGTCACGAAGGCAAAAACAGGCTCGGGTGCGAAGGGGTTAAGGAACTCTTTGAGACCTTGTCTGTGGCAGAGCTTCAAAGCAGACTGTGATTTCTGCTATATACAGTGATGCTAAAGCATCGCTGCATATAGCATGAGTGATTGGACAATCACATCTTCAAACTCCCTAAGGGGACTAATAAAATCAGTAGAAAGTAAAAAAAAGAGTTTTAAAAATATGGAAAAAAAATCAAGTGAAACTAAAGATACTTTTTTCCCGCTTTTGTGTACACTATGTGGTAAAATTAATGGTGTTATTCAAAAGTACAACTTGTCCTGCAGAAAACAAGCCCTCATATGTCTATGTGGACAGAAAAATAAAAGAGTAATGGTTCTGGGAAGGAAAAAATGGAAACAAAAAGCGAAAACAGGCTGTGGCATGATTGTGTTAAGTAAGAAGAAAATTAATTGATTAAATTACTACAAGTACAAAACAATTCAAATTCAGGCTGAGTATGAGTAGCTGACCTGTCAGCGTTGAAAAAGGAGCACTAAGAATGGAGTCACACACAACGAATAAAAAAAATCGGTCCGTTTTTAACGGCCCAGAATCGCACAAATGTTTCATGAACAGTGATCCGTATGTCATCCGATTGGAATGTGAGGATGTGATTTTCTCGCATCTAAGCATCCGTATGTAATCCGTATGGCACCCGTATGACGAGATTTTCTCGCCGGCTTGCAAAATGGACATATAATGGAGCCCAATGACAGGTTAAAACACAAACAAAAGAATAGATATATACACATAGAATATATATATATATATATATATATATATATATATATATAATATTCTAAGGTAGTGCTCACTGAGTGTATTGGGGGACACTCGCTTGGCAGCCGATTAACCAGGTCCGGCAGGGGTTTTTTCAACATAAACAGTCCATGCGGTTTATTAATCAGCATAACCCATATGCTGCAACAGGCTTATATCCAGCAACAGAAAGTTCATTATAGGGCTCCGCTCTCTCAGACCTGTAGTCACACAGGTTGTGCAATGTCCAGCAATCAGGCTCTATAGCCTCACAGTTATTTCCCCCTATCCGGAGTTACCTCTTAGCTGCTTCTCATTCAGGACGTCCGTTCCCTCCTGGGGAATGTCCCACAAACACAGGCCAATATACAGAGGCCTCCCCGGATCAGTGGCCTCCGCACGTGCTCTTCAGGAAGGCAGCACCTCTTCCAGCACGTCGGCCTTCCGGGACCTTCCAGATGGATCAATCAGATCCAGGCACTCTCTCTCATGTGACCTACCCTGGTCACCTTATATGGTCCGTAGCCACGCCCACCGGATCACATGGCTATGACCTCATTGCAGGTCCTATTTCAGACATCCAGCCATACACACATATATACAGGCTTACTATGGGCATTTAGACACACGTCCCGGGGTGGGTTTGTAGGTGACTGGTTCCACCCGTCTCACCAGCCACCTGGAAGCTCTCCCTGATACAATGTAACAAAAACCTCAGCAGTACCTCTGCTGATCAACACACGTTCAAGCTTCCATCCCAGGGCCACCCACCCTGGGATACATAACGGTCATTTGCCGTCCTATCTCCATTACCACAATGGATATGCCTGTGTGCATTACCCATACAGCACCCCCGAGCTGTCACAGCGGTCACTGCACCACTATATATATATATTTTTATACACATGTCATTGATACACATATACATATATATAAAGCTCAACGTGTGTATGTATGTACAGTTGTGGCCAAAAGTATTGACACCCCTGCAATTCTGTCAGATAATACTCAGTTTCTTCCTGAAAATAATTGCAAACACAAATTCTTTGGTATTATTATCTTCATTTAATTTGTCTTAAATGAAAAAACACAAAAGAGAATGAAGCAAAAAGCAAAACATTGATCATTTCAAACAAAACTCCAAAAATGGGCCAGACCAAAGTATTGGCACCCTCAGCCTAATACTTGGTTGCACAACCTTTAGCCAAAATAACTGCGACCAACCGCTTCCGGTAACCATCAATGAGTTTCTTACAATGCTCTGCTGGAATTTTAGACCATTCTTCTTTGGCAAACTGCTCCAGGTCCCTGATATTTGAAGGGTGCCTTCTCCAAACTGCCATTTTTAGATCTCTCCACAGGTGTTCTATGGGATTCAGGTCTGGACTCAATGCTGGCCACCTTAGAAGTCTCCAGTGCTTTCTCTCAAACCTTTTTCAAGTGCTTTTTGAAGTGTGTTTTGGGTCATTGTCCTGCTGGAAGACCCATGACCTCTGAGGGAGACCCAGCTTTCTCACACTGGGCCCTACATTATGCTGCTAAATTTGTTGATAGTCTTCTGACTTCATAATGCCATGCACACGGTCAAGCAGTCCAGTGCCAGAGGCAGCAAAGCAACCCCAAAACATCAGGGAACCTCCGCCATGTTTGACTGTAGGGACCGCGCTCTTTTCTTTGAATGTCTCTTTTCTCCTGTAAACTCTATGTTGATGCCTTTGCCCAAAAAGCTCTACTTTTGTTTCACCTGACCAGAGAACATTCTTCCAAAACGTTTTAGGCTTTTTCAGGTAAGTTTTGGCAAACTCCAGCCTGGCTTTTTTATGTATCGGGGTAAGAAATGGGGTCTTCCTGGGTCTCCTACCATACAGTCCCTTTTCATTCAGACGCAGACGGATAGTATGGGTTGACACTGATGTACCCTTGGACTGCAGGGCAGCTTGAACTTGTTTGGATGTTAGTCGAGGTTCTTTATCCAACATCTGCACAATCTTGCATTGAAATCTCTTGTCAATTTTTCTTTTCCGTCCACATCTAGGGAGGTTAGCCACAGTGCCATGGGCTTTAAACTTCTTGATGACACTGCGCATGGTAGACACAGGAACATTCAGGTCTTTGGAGATGGACTTGTAGCCTTGAGATTGCTCATGCTTCCTAACAATTTGGTTTCTTAAGTCCTCAGATAGTTCTTTGGTCTTCTTTCTTTTCTCCATGCTCAATGTGGTACACACAAGAACACAGGACAGAGGTTGAGTCAACTTTAATCCATGTCAACTGGCTGCAAGTGTGATTTAGTTATTGCCAACACCTGTTAGGTGCCACAGGTAAGTTACAGGTGCTGTTAATTACACAAACTAGAGAAGCATCATATGATTTTTCGAACAGTGTCAATACTTTTGTCCACCCTCTTTTTTATGTTTGGTGTGGAATTATATCCAATTTGGCTTTAGGACAATTTTTTTTGTGTTTTTTCATTTAAGACAAATTAAATGAAGATAATAATAACAAAGAATTTGTGTTTGCAATCATTTTCAGGAAGAAACGGAGTATTATCTGACAAAATTGCAGTGGTGTCAATACTTTTGGCCACAACTGTATGTATGTGTGTATGTATGTGTGTATGTCCAGTATAGGCATCCGCACCGTCGCAGCTACAGCCACAAAATTTGGCACAGTCACACGTCTGGACCCCGAGAGCGTCCTAAGCTATGTTGTGAGGCGAAATTTTAACCCCGCGCGTTCCAATTCACCAATTTTACCCCTACCTACATACTGGGGAAAAATGTGTGTGTGCGTCAAGCCCCTCCCCTCATTATGATGTCATAATGCCCCTATTTGCATAATGGGGAAAGAGTTTGTGCGTATCAAGTCCCGCCCCTCATGATGTCTCAATGGTTGCCATGGCGGTGCTGATGTCATCATAGTTTGCAAGCCCCGCCGCCGCTCATTATGATGTCATAATGGTTGACTATGGGATGGAGGATGTGTGATGGGTATATGGGCACTGGACTATGGGATGGAGGATATGTATGATGGGTATATGGGCATGGGACTATGGGATGGCGGATATGTATATGGGCATGGGACTATGGGATGGAGCATGTGGGCACAGGACTATGGGATGGAGGATATGTATGATGGGTATATGGGCATGGGACTATGAGATGAAGGATGTGTGATGGGTATATGGGCATGGGACTATGGGATGGAGGATATGTATGATGGGTATATGGGCACGGGCCTATGGAATGAAGGATATGTATGATGGGTATATGGGCACGGGACTATGGGATGGTGGATATGTATATGGGCACGGGACTATGGGATGGTGGATGTGTGATGGGTATAAGGGCACTGGACTATGGGATGGAGGATATGTATGACGGGTATATGGGCACGGGACTATGAGATGGTGGATATGTATGATGGGTATATGGGCACGTGACTATGGGATGGAGGATATGTATGATGGGTATATGGGCATGGGACTATGAGATGAAGGATGTGTGATGGGTATATGGGCACTCGACTATGGGATGGTGAATATATATGATGGGTATATGGGCATGGGACTATGGGATGGAGAATATGTATGATGGGTATAAGGGCATGGGACTATGGAATGGAGAATATGTATGATGGGTATATGGGCATGGGACTATGGGATGGAGGATATGTGATGGGTATATGGGCACTCAACTATGGGATGGAGGATATGTATGATGGGTATATGGGCACAGGCCTATGGGATGGAAGATAATTATAATTTGCTATAACTAACCACAGTTAGTTACTATGCCCGGGCAGTGCCGGGCTCTTCAGCTAATATATATATATATATATATATTTCAAAGAGTTCTACATAGCATAATAGCCGCTATCAATTTCCGGCTTCTGTAAAATCAATACAAAAGCCAACATGAAACCCGACCCATCAGTGAGGCTGTGTGGAGTTCCTGGCTGACCTGAGATGAACTCAGGAGCATGGGAAAAAATTCAGAAACTTTCCCATGCTTATTAGTTCATCTCCGGTCAGCTGTGGAGGCTGAGCAGAGATGAAGTCATTCATTCGGCAGTGGTTTACAGTGGGGCCAGTAGCATTAGCACCGGTCCCCATTGTAAACTTGTTAACCCTTGTGATGGATTGCAGCAGGGGAACTGACTGAACATCGGAGAGGTATGTATATTGTTGGCTTTTTATTTTATTTTTTTTTTCAGGACAACAAGGGATTCTTTTGGATTAGCAGAATAATACATTTTATCAAAAACTTTGTGTGATTCTTTAAAAGAATTTTTAATTAATGTGTTTGTCTTTTTTTAACCCATTACTATTCTAGGGTTAATAATGGGTAGGTGTCTTATTGACACCTCTCCATTATCAACCCAGCTTAATGTCACCTTTCAATAGCAAGGTGACATTAACCAATTATTATTAACCCATGAGCCACTGCTAAAGGCCATGGGAATAGAAAGGCTAAGTGCCAGAAAAGGCGCATCTTATAGATGCACCTTTTCTGGGGTGGCTGGGGGCAGATTTTTTTAGCCAGGTGGGCCAAAAACAATGGTCCCTCTCTAGGCTATTAATATCTGCCCTCACTCACTGGCTTTCCCTTTCAGGCAGAGAAATTACCACGGGAGTCCACGCAATTTTTTTCAACAAATTTACCTGTTAATTTAACACCTACATGTCCAAAATTTTACACACATACTCTAATCTAATTATTAATCAAAGACGTATGAAAAAATAAATGAAATGAAATGGTTTACTGTATGTAGACCATGTGTCATTTCATGTCGAGTTTTGTAATGATTTTACAGAAGCCGGCAATTGATTTAGCGGCTATTATGCTATGTAGAACTCTATGAAACATATATTTATGTGTCTCAATGACATGTGTGTGTATATATATATATGCAGTCTATGTGTCTATATCTATTTTTTCTATTCTTTAGTAAACATGTCAGTGTGTTTTTACTGTATTGCAAAATTGCCAGCTTTTGTTAAAGGACACCGGTGCGTATTTCTCGCAAGTGACACTTGTGGTCCGTGTGTAGTCCAATTTTTTTTTTGCACCCATAGACTTGCATTGGCGAGTCTTTGCCGAGAATCAGTGACAATCGCAGCATGCTGCGATTTTCTCAGCCCGTTTAAAACAGGCGAGAAAAAAAATCGGATGATGGGAGCTGCCCCATAGATTAACATTGGGATGAGAGCAATGTGATTTTTTTATCGCATTGCAATCGTCTATTTTTCTTGCTAGTGTGACTCCGGCCTAAGAAAAGAAATCAAATCATGATCCTTTCTGTCCTGGGAAGAGAACAATTTGATAATAGTTTGTTTTGTTTCTGGTATCATGAAAACAGCTGTTACAGTTTACATTTAATTGGAAATAGTGATAATTTCCGAGAATACCAACAATATGTAATAGAGCAATGATTCCCAAATCGGTTTAACAGTCACAGATATTTCACACTTTCTATTAGCATTGTGAATAAGTCTTTTTTTGTCCCTATGTATCTGCCTTGTGGGGAAGAATTTTTTTTGTTATATAAATACAAAACACTATCTTCCCTGCAGCTACTACTTGGTGGCTTGAACAATGAAAAGATGTAATGCTTAGCTTAAAAAAGCCTTGTAGCAAGCTGGTAACATAACATCCTCTACAGTGAACACAGGCTGCAGAATTGAGCAGTGATCCGTGAACGGAACTGCCCGCGCTTCTTCAACGCTGCACATTTTCCGTCACAAGAAAACGTATGAATTATTCACACTGGACACATGCAGGCATGGAATAATCTTTGTTTTGTTGAGAGATCTGAAGAACCATATTCACAAATTCTTACCATAAAGGTATTGTGAAGCTGAGGCTCCAGTTACTGTAGGATTTATTAGCTTATCAAGCTAGTTAAAATGTGGCAAACACTTATCTTTGAATCTCTTGAATCAAACATAGCTTGTTTTACTTTTCACTGCAGGACTGGTTCAGTAGTTATTTGGGGATATGCCGTTCTGTTGAACACAATTATTTGGGTAGCAGCATATTTCTGTATACACACATTTTCTGCAATATAAAATGTTTTTTTTGTGTTCTTACACTCTTTCTGAGGCATACAAGACAATAAAAAGATCATTATCTACTTCTGCTTTTAGGTTAAAACAGAATTTTTTCTTACATACTGTATATAGGTTCCATATAATACATACATTATAATACATACCATGATTAAGATAAAGTAAAATGATAAAAAGAGCAAAGTCAAGCCAACTAACCCAACCACAGATCCAGGAAAAATGAGAAAGAAAATGTATCTTTGTTTCCTTTTCTCAATCCAATAACATCTGTAATATCACATTATCTTTAATTGTTAGTGCTCTTTTAGCCACAGTACCAAATCTGTTTTTGAACTTTCCTTATTAATTTTGCCTTTAATCAATTATTTTTTCATACATTAAAATCTGACAAACATATTTTAACCACTTCATTTTAGTTGTTGCATTCCTAGACACCCATTTGACACAAATTAATTTCCACACCTCAAAACATAACCTACCCAGTGCATGTCTAAGATTCATATCTTTGTTGTAAAAAGAAACATCACCCAATACACAAGATAGCAGACTCATTTTTAATTTTATATGTCTGATTTAAAAAAAATTGTTTTACTCATTCCAAAGATGTTTGATTTTCTCCCATTACGAAAATAAATATGCACGGCCCATCCATCTCTCTACCCATTTAAAATGGGAGTCTTTATCTGGATAGCAAATTCATTAATTTATTAGCTTTATTGTAAAGTAACTAAGGGAGGTAGCCATGGTCAAGCTGCTGCTCCATAACGTCCTTGCACTTCACAGGAAAATCGTATCCCCCGCTGTCAGGTGTGGGGTGTATCACACTCACTTGTAGGCCGCAGGCCTCTGCTGTCTTCAGGCCTACTTTCTCATTAGCAGCCACACATGATTCAGGGGACACCCAGATTGTTTTAACAAGCAAAAGTTTACTAGACAGCTCAAGTTCATCAGATTATAACAAGCAGTATTGGGCACAATACTTCTTAATGCTTGTTTCCCTAGTACCGTACATTCTGAGTATTACTATCCAGTTGTACTGTACTTTCCCTACTTTTTCTGCTTCCACCGGCTCCAATGATTTCCTGTCCAGTTCCGCCATACACCTTCCCTTAATGCGGTTCTACATCCAACTTTCTCTGTATGCCAGAGGATGAGGCACTCGTTTTGGTACCTATATCCAGCCTTGATCTCCTGATGTTGCAGGAATGTCCGCAAGAGGTTCTAGGAAGGCCTACCACTGCTCCAAACGATAGATTCTTGTTGAAAATAGCAGCTCACTGCACTTGGACTTGTCCTTGGTTACTGTACTTCCCTACCTGACTATCTAACAAGAAGCAGTCCCATTTTACTGAGGCTTGTCCCTCCCACTATGGGATAGCCACGACTTTAAGTATGTCTATCCCTACAATATGGAGCTGGCAGATCACCCTCAGAACACTACATATTATATCACTTATCTTATACTTCACATTCCCTATATCCCTACAGCACACAATGCCTATTATACAAACAATATTTGACCAACAAGATATATTAATAAGATTACATCTTTATTGCTTGCCAAGGTCTATCTAATCCTAAGGTTACTACCTTATATCCTAACCTATGTCTTACTCTATACTTTACATTAAACATTACTTGTGCATTACACATTACCATACTAACGTATACCCATATAGCCGTAATACACAGTGTCCATGACATCATTTATATAAAGCGATTGCTGTCTTCAAGAGCAGTAATGATACAGCACAGTGCACCACTCATACATTATAACAAAGCCTATGAGTTATGTAAAATTGGAAATTCCCAAGGAAAGGCTTAAAGGAAGCCAAATTCTACATCCTAAGGCTGCTTTTATACTTGCTGTGTTTTTGCGGGCCGTTTTTGCGAACCCAATAGATTTCTATGGATTCCATGAGGGCCATATTTGCGGCCGTGAAAAAATATCGAGCTTGTTCGATATTTTTCATGGCTTACGGACACGGCTGCAATGCATTTCAATGGTACTGCAAAAACAACGTTAAGTTGTTTTTGCGGTACACCGTATTTGCAGATTGCCATTTTTCCCTGCTATTTGTTATAACAGGGAAAAACGGCGGTCCAAGAAAGTTTTTTGCGACCCGTTTATGCGGAAGACTGCAAAAATCACGGCAATATGGCCTGTAAAAATGGGCCGCAAAAACCACGGGAAGTGTAAAACCAGCCTTAAAAATGAATCTCTTCTACTTTGACCTTTTGAATTTTCCTTTTTTCCTTAGATGATTTATTTTTAACTTTTGTTGTCTTATTATGTTATATATCTTAAAAGTTAAACATCAAAGAATTTATGACCCTATTTACAATATCTAGGGCTTCAACTTTCATTAAGGAATTCAAAAAGGCCTTATCTGATTGTGGGGTACTACTTTCAGCCACTTAGCAAAATGAAAATAGAGTACTAATCTGAGTCTGTGGATACTAATCCAAAGATATAAGTGATGTACCTTTAAAGTCACTGAGCGTGACTGAATTGATTGATCTAAGAAACAATGCACTAACTACAGTTAATGACAGTTTTGTTTTTCATGCTTCACACACTGCTTACATTCCTATGTGTTCATTTTCCCCACAACCATACTGCATACTGTTTAAACACTGCGAACATGGCGGGTATTTTTATATTCCTATGTCCTGATTTTGCCTGCAACTATACTGCATGTTGTTTCTGTGTTTTCATTTCCAGTGTGAACCTCCCTATGTTGTAATATTACTTAGTGTACATCTGCCTGGCATAACTCCAATTTGAGCTTAATGAAGTAAAGTCATGATTTTGATTCCAATAATTATTTAAACCTTACCAAATTTTAAACACTTTGTGCACCCTGCTAAACATGTACAGTACCTATATAGTGAAGATCCCGGTTTTAATACATAGCCTTCATCTGCTCTTAACAGCATCTATTAACGCTGGCCACGATGGCTGCTACTTAACTATTTTAATGCCACTGTCAATCCCTGTTTGTTTGCATTTAAATTGTGCTACCACTGATGTGGACATTCATCAGTGCTTAACAGACTAATGGGTTACCATGGCAAAAGGTATAACATCACCTAGGGGGAATAAAAAGTAAAATAAAAAGTTATTACAAATATGTTAAAAAGTATAAAACATTCAAACATTTAATTTGCTAGTGTTAAAATAAAGGAATAAAAATGTTACAAATAAACATCATTTTTCAGTCACTATCTGCGAGACTTAAATTGCCCTATTGAGGGTGTCTGTGCCTACTAGTACTTACTGGACCATTTATTGGCTTATCATGGCAGCTAGAGACATACTGCATACCTCCATTAATGCCATTTGGTACTTTTATTTAGCTCCACTATAGTTGACACATCAAAGGAGACCACAATTTATACTATATACTGCATTACTGAGTATTGGAGTATATATTATGAGCAATCAAACAATTGCAGGGCAAAGCTTCCTATGGTGACTAAAACATAAAGGAAAAAAATAATTTAGACCCCACTCCATAATAAAAAAAATAGAGACCCCAGAGAATAATAAACATAAGATGTATAAATAATAACAATTAATGCTCATTAGAGATCAGTGAGCCTTTCAAGGTTTGGTTCAGTTTGGTTCACTGACTTTTAGACGTTCGCCAAGCATGTTCATTGAACAGTTGGCCAAATGTACCTAAAAACCATTAAATTCAATGGGAGGCCAAACCTAACATATACACAACATATTAAGGGGTGACAAAAAGCTTTCCAAAAAGCTAAAATTAGGGGTAAATGCAATGAAAAGTGGCATCAAGTGACCAACAGTAGAAATTTGCAAATGGCACAGCAGCAGTCAGCCATGGGCCAAACATGAGGTATCAGGGTCTAGGCCAGCATTTACAGTTGGCCACTCCCACCATCCCTTGAATAGCCACATGATGCTTCAGCTGACTGTTGGTAATAGTGTTTTTCTCTGGAGGACAGTCGAGCCTTTGGGAGTGCTCTGGGGACATTTGTGTATCAGCTGCTTGAGGTCCTGATTCCGTATCCTCTGCTGTGTGGAGCTGCAGCATAAGCCAGAGCTAAGTTTTTTGTTGCTCTTTTCCTTGTCTGTCGTGTGCTTGTCACTACTCCCTGTGTTTATACCATCTGCAGTGGTGATGCTAGCATCCTTGCCGGCCAGTGCACTAGCCAGGGTGTAAGAACTGGGACTGTGTACCTGTTGTGTCTGCTTTTGCCCTTAGTTCGATTGGATTCTGCCCTTACCCAAAATGGAGTTGCTGCCCTCATGGGGGCCATCTTGTTTCCTGTCTTATACTCCTTGTTTCCTGTCTGCTGTATATATAAGGGAACTCTGCACACTATGCCTTGCTTGTGTATCTTGTACCTTACTTGCTGCCAAGCTGGAAGGACCTGCAACCTGCTTGCTTCTTCTAATCTTTGGGATACCCCGCCTGCTTTTGGATCTACGTACCACGGAAGGACTGTTGTTTTACACCTGCTCTGCACCCACCTCCGCTATGGTCTGCTTTCCTTTAGGAGCCGGCCAGGGCTCTGGGCCCTTCATCCTGCATTGCTGGACTGGTATTCGCACCCTCGATCTGTACTACTACATCTGCACCCTTTGAGACTGTCTTGTTTATCTGCTGGGGAAATCAGACATGTAAAAAGACTTAGGCATCTAGTTTCAAATGTCTTGTTGGTGGGTGGCAGCAGGACCTGTGTGAACACGGCATCCACCGCTGGTGTGGCAGGTGGAAACTACAGCCAGCTGCTGTTCTTACAGCGTGAAATTGGGGTTTTCTATGAGTCACAGGATTTAACAATCCCACAAGTAATCCCCTTTGGGACAATTCCCTTCAGGCATAGCCATAGGATGTTTATGCCAACTTCTGGTTGGTGCAACCTTTGGAGCTTTTCAAAGTCACAGATCTAATAATCCTGTATATGATCTCATTTGGAATATTTCTCTACTACCCCTTCTCATTGAAATCTACAGGTTCATATACCAGTTCTTACATGGTGGATGGTATCACCTCCAATAGCACCTAATTTACTATTGGTCATACAATATAATGTCCAGAAAATTATAGAGATAGGAGCAGTCTTGTTTACTGATGAAGGCTATTTGATACAGCCGAAACGTCTATATTTGTGACTGCAAATAAAAATTCTTCATCTTTGCAACGAGTTGAGTGCAAAAATTTTTTTGATTATTCTATACTGGTGTGGGAACCTTCTTTTGTGCACCGACACAGCTGTGCCACATTATACTATTGATTTATTCATAAAAGTGGGGTAACATCATTTTTCCCAGCAGCAACCTGAGATGCTTCCAGGGGTCTTCCCCATGCTGTTCCCATGGCATTCAGCGCTGTTTCCACTGTTTTCAGCAATTGTTAGACACCCTCGAGACCTCTGGGTGGGCATCCAGAAAATTGATTGAGTTTCCCATTGACTTCCATTATACTCTTTACTCGGGTTGAGCACCCAAGCATTACTGTTTGCTTGACACGAACAACGAGTACTCATGCATTTTAGTGCTTGCTCATAACTAATTATGAGAACTGGAAATACACAATAATCTATTCTCTGAGAAAACTAATAAATTTAGTTGATTGTAGGGATATTTACCAAAATAATTTAACATTCACTATCTTCATAAGTGATTACCATGTGCATTCGCCAACTTCATCCACAGTACTTTGTCAGATTGTAAGCTTTGGCTGTCTAAGTGGGTCATGGGCTACTGAGCTTAACACAAATGCCATGTGATGTAAATGTCTGACAAATTGCTTTTTAATGTAGTCATTAAATGAAGTTGAAGCATTTGGTTAATTTCTTTTTTTAGACATTATTTTTAGCTTTTAAAGACAAGGACACTTTGCATCTTCTTATGAAGCACATAATTTTGTTAAGCTGTTACTATATCATATCGTTCAGAAGGCATCTCACACGCAGAGTCAGAAGCTTTTTATTGTTGATGCTCATTGAAATACCAATTCAGGTGTCTACAGATGATTAGAATTTTAAGGTACTGGAAATAGTTCTTAAAATCTTAAACGTGAAAATTTTTGCAAATAGCACATAGTAAATAAAATACATGTCAGGTTTTACAACCGTGTCTGATTATTTCAAAGATTTATGTAGTTGTTTTCTGTGTTTTGTGTATATGTGTGTGTGAGTGTCTCTGTGTATTTGTCAGTGTGAATGTGTGTGTTTGTGGATGTCTCTGTGTGTATGTGTGTTGTGACAAAGTCACTGGCAAACAACTGTAGAGGAGATATGTATCACTGCAGTAGTTAGCTTTAGTGATATGAACACTAAGGGTGAGTGCACACGCTGCGGATTCTGCTGCGGGTTTTTTCCTGCGGAAACGCAGGTAAAACCGCAGGTAAAGTGACCTGCGGTTTTGCTGCGGTTTGGCCTGTGGTTTTGCCCTGCGATTTCACACCTCTACTTTGTTAAAGGTGTGAAACCGCAGCAGAATCCGCAGAAACAATTGACATGCTGCCGAAAAAAACCCGCAGCTTTTCCGCAGGTAAAAAACCGTAGCGTGAGCACGGCGGTTTTGAAAACCCATAGGCTAACATGGTAAAGTACCATGTCTGCGGAACTGCTGCAGTTCTGCAGGGCCAAAACCGCAGCAAAACCGCAGCGTGTGCACATACCCTAATTGTTTGTTCCTCAGTGGGCGGATCCCTGCAGCATCACGGAGTGTGCCATGCATTATGTTTTTGTTTTCCTGTTAGGTCAGAAAGGCCATGTTTGTTTTGCTAATGCTGCATTGGTTTATAAAATACCTTGAATAAACCACTAGAAACATCAGAAGAATACTGGAGCTATGGTCCAATAAAAATATCACAATTTATTAATTCAAAAATACATAAATCAGCAAAAGTCAAAAACAGCCTGAAACATTAAATGTGAAGGTATGAACCAGGTGATAAAGGAGGGCATATTGAGAACAAAATTCACTAACTCATCCATGAAACAGAGTAAATATAGGAAGAGACCACTGGAAAAATCATTGATAATATTACAAGAAATGCCTTCAATAAAGTGCAAGCATTTTGGTGAATGGTGTTCCTACTATGCCCTCCTTTCTCACCTGGTTTATACCTTCACATTAAATGTTTCAGTGTTATTTTGACTTGTGCTGATTTATGTATTTTTGAATTAAGAAATTGTGATATCTTTATTGAACCATTGCTCCAGTTTTCTTCCGATGTTTCTAGTGGCATATATGGAGTGTCCTTAATATTGTGGGCCAGTCAAGACCATTTGTCTTGGTGGCGACCCCAATCTAATGGTCAGTGTTACTATGATGTCTACTTTAGTATTATTGTTTTCACTTTTAAAAACCAGTAGAAGACTTAACCCCTTAACAACCGCCGATACGCCTTTTAACGGTGGTAGTTAAAAGGCGTAGTAGTTCAGAGTCAGATTTTCTCCAGGTTCTCAGCTGCCTGGGGTAGCCGAGACCCCAGAGAACATGATTTGGGTCGGTTTTTAATGACCAAGCTTTTGAAATCGCCGTTTTTAACGGTATATCGACGACCGCAAAAAAAAAGTCTGTTGTGTCATTTAATTTCTCTCTCCTCTGATGTGATCGCACATCAGAAGAGAGAGAAATAGTGTCCCCAATCCCCCTGGGTACCCTCCATGGGCGTTAGGAAGAAAATGACGGGCGCATGCGCAGAGAGCTGCTGAGATCTGCCAGCCGGCACCCAGATTTCATTCATTCATTCAAGGTACATTTTGATCACTGTGATAAACCCTATCACAGTGATCAAAATAAAAAAGTAAATAAACCCCCCTTTATCACCCCCTTAGTTAGGGAAAAATAAAGAAATAAAGAAAATATATTTATTTTCATTTTTCCATTAGGGTTAGAGTTAGGCTAAAGTTAGGGTTAGGGTTGGAATTAGGGCTAGGGTTGGAATAAGGATTATGGTTGGAATTAGGGTTAGGGTTGGAATTAGGGTTAGGGTTGGAAATAGAGTTAGGGTTGGAATTAGAGTTAGGGTTGGAATTAGGGTTAGGGTTGGAATTAGGGATAGGGGTGTGTTGGGGTTAGGTTTGTGGTTAGGGTTATGGTTAGGGTTGGGATTAGGGTTAGAGTTGTGGTTAGGGTTAGGAAAAACTCCACTTCTGCACCATGTCCTCACCAATCACACTTTAACAGTTCCCATCAAACACCATATCACATACACAGCCATCAGCTTTTGTTTTGGCCAAAAGAATTTTTAATCCTGCCACCACGAAAGGTAGACTTTTTTGCAGGCACCTACTCTACTCCAACCTATTAAACTTTTTTTTAAATACCCTATGCACTTTTTAGGTATATTTTTATTTATTTTTCTTCAAGGGAATGAATCACATACACGTTTTAAAATGATCAATAATACCACATGTAAGAGATAAGCACTGCCACACCATGACCAGACCACATATTACCACCACTTAGTGACCAAATAATACCACATACAAGGAACAAATATCACCACATCATAACCAGTCCACATATTACCACCACATAGTGACCGAATACTACAATACTGATCATTAATGAAAAACAAAATACTAATATTACCATCATACACAGAAGCTCTATATATAATGTATAGTGTAAAGGTGTATAGGTAATATAGGGATCACCAATGACATTATACATAGGAGCTCTGTATATTTAGTGTCAGTGCACAGGTAATATAGTGATCACCAGTGACAGTATACACAGGAGCTCTTTATACACTGTAGTGTCAGTGTACAGGTAATATTGGGATAACCAATGACACTTGTAGGGATTTGCTCTGGTAGCTAATGGCAGGGCTGCAGTAATGAGGCAACACACAGGCTTAAAGTCCAATTTAAGTGGTTTAATGTCATGTTGCAAACAGCAGATTAACAGAAAGAAAGGAAAAACATAAATAGGCTTAACGTCCAATTTAAATGGTTTAATGTCATGTTGCAAACAGCAAATTAACAGAAAGTAAGGAAAAACATAAATATACTCCAGCTTGGAGAACCACTAGTCCCAGACTCACACCTTGCATGGGACGGGCTTAACTAAGAGGTTGCCAGGTCCCATTCCCAGGGTTGTTGAGAGTCTTGCTGCTATAGTCCTGCAGCACGGGGATCCTGTATACAAATTCAGGCTAAGTCCAGCCAAGTTCCTGTAACTTCCAGACACACTCACCATGTGCCAAACCCCAACCTCCATTACATAGCCCATAACTCTTCCTACAAGTGAGGTAAACATCACATGGGCTGATCATGTGACCTTGACATCATCGCAGGTCCTGTCTTTAGGAAAAAACCCGGCCAAACATTAACCTGCTGGGAGAAATGTATCTCCCATCCAGTAAAACACCCTTTACTGTACCACATACCTCCTTCCTATGTTCAACCCTAAGGGGGTGAACACATGGCATACAGTGAACTCAGGACAGGTCATCTGCATTCCCCTGTAGTCTGCCTGCCCAATGTTCTACTGAAAATTTAAAATTTTGCAGGGACAGGAACCACCTGGTGACTCGGGCATTCCTCTCCTTAGCTTGACTCTTCCACATAAGAGGGGAATGATCTGTCACCAACCAAAATGTTCTCCTCAGCAAATAGTAGCGCAATGACTCCAGTGCCCACTTGATGGCCAGGCACTCTCTCTTCACAATACCATACCTGGTTTCAGCTGGGGTAAGCTTCTGGCTTAGGAAACTAACGGGATGCTCTTCCCCGTTAACCTCCTGAGACAGCACGGCCCTGAGCCCTATCTCACAGGCATCAGTCTGCACAACAAACTCTTTTTTTGAAATTTGGAGTGATCAGGACTGGTGTACCACACAGTACCCCTTTTAACTTTGTAAAGGCCTGCTCTAACGGATCATTCCAGTGGACCATCACAGATTTTCTCCCTTTTAAGCAGTCTGTTAAAGGCACGGACAGGGTTGCAAAGTTGTGAATGAACCACCTGTAATATCCCACCAAACCTAAAAAGACTTTTACCTGTTTTGTTGTGAGGGCACTGGGCCAGTTCTGAATTGCCTCCACTTTGTTTACTTGAGGCTTGAGAACTCCTCTCCCAATGACGTAACCCAAGTACCGAGCTTCCTCCAACCTTATGGAACACTTCTTTGAGTTGGCAGTTAGCCCTGCTTGTCGCAGAAAGTCTATCACTGCCTGTACTTTTGCTAAGTGACTTTCCCAGTTGGTGCTGTACACAATAATATCGTCTAGATAGGCTGAGGCATAGCAGCGATGGGACGGAGAACAATATCCATTAATCGCTGGAACGTTGCTGGTGCGCCATGCAACCCAAAGGGTAACACCTTATACTGGAACTGCCCAAATCGCTCTATCAGCTCATCAACCCGAGGTATAGGGTAGGTGTCAAACTTTGAAATGTCATTAAGTTTTCTAAAATCATTACAGAATCTTAGAGACCCATCAGGCTTGGGTATCAGGTCTATTGGGCTGGCCCACTCACTTTGGGACTCTTCTATGACCCCTAACTGTAGCATAGTTTTTACCTCTTCCGAGATGGCTTGTCGCCGGGCCTCAGGCACCCGATACGGCTTTAGCCGGACTTTGGCCTGTGGCTACGTGACAATGTCATGTTGGATTAGGGAGGTGCATCCGGGGAGCTCCGAAAAATATCTGTATTTCGGCTAATGAACTCCCGGACCTCCTGAACCTGTCTAGGAGACAAAGTGTCTGCAATTTTGACTGCGGGTTGGGCTTCTCCTGGCTCGCCCTGAGGTGATGGAGCCTTCTCCATCTGAAACGCAGGCAGCGGACTATCCCCACCAAGGTTTTCTCTATCATTCCATGGTTTAAGCAAATTAACATGATAAACCTGTTCTGGCTTTCTCCGTCCTGGCTGGTGTACCTTGTAGTCTACTGGCCGCACCTTTTCTATGATCTCGTAGGGTCCCTGCCACCTTGCAAGAAATTTGCTATTTACAGTAGGCACAAGTACCAACACCCGATCCCAAGGGCTAAAGGTTCTTACCCGAGCCCCCCGGTTATAGACCCGACTCTGTGACTGTTGTGCTGCCTCCGTAGGTTCCCTAACTAAGGGTAGGACTGTCTCCATTCTTTCTTGCATTTTTGCAACATGCTCTATCACACTTTTGTGGGGGGTAGTTTGGTTCTCTCAGGCCTCTTTGGCTATATCGAGTAAGCCCCGTGGATGTCTGCCGTACAATACTTCAAAGGGCGAGAACCCCGTAGATGCCAGAGGCACCTCCCGCACTGCAAGCAACAAATATGGCAATAGGAGATCCCAGTCTTCCCATCTTTGGAAACTGCCTTTTTTAACATGTTCTTCAGCATCTTATTAAATCTTTCTACCAGACCATCTGTCTGCTAAATGTTAACATCGGTCTATAATCCCCAAACGGCAGCGTTCCTTCATAATTTTTGACATAAAGGGGGTTCCCTGGTCTGTTAAAATTTCTTGAGGAATTCACACCCGCGAAAACATACCCATGAGTTCCTTTGCTATAAGCTTAGCTGATGTATGGCGCAGAGGAATGGCCGCAGGATATCGAGAAGCATAATCTAGAACTATCAAGATGTGTTGGTGTCCCCTTGCCGACTTATTGAGAGGCCCGACCAGATCCATTGCCACTCTCTCGAAGGGTACCTCTATGATTGGTAAAGGCACCAAGGGACTCCGAAAGTGAGGCTGGGACGGGTTACCTGGCACACTGGACAGGAATTACAGTACCGTTTAACTTCTTCATTGACCCATAGCCAGTAAAACCGCTGCAGAATTTGGTCTAGTGTTTTCATTTGGCCGAAATGCACCCCAAGTACATGGGCATGCGCTAAGTTCATTACCAGCCTACGATATGCCTGAGGTACCAGTAACTGTTTTACCATTTCCCCACGTATTTTCTCCACTCGGTACAACAAATCTTGGTTCAGCTCAAAGTGTGGCAACACTGTAGCTGCCCCAGGTTGTTGGGGTTCCACATTAGCAAACAGTACATTTTCTCTGGCCCAGGCAAAAGTAGGGTCTCGGAGTTGCGCCGTACCAAAATTGTCACCTGCTACATTCAAGTCTGACAACTCGGGTCCCGGCGGCAAGTCTTCCACCTCTCCAGCCAATACTTCTATGGGAGAATTCTTCCCCTTCTCCACCGAAGGGAAGGTTGCCCCTACTGCCAGCACTTCTTCCTCCGGGCCACCAGGTTCATGCCCTACTTCTGGAAAATATAGCCTGGTTGCCTCTGGTGCCGGCAGTTGCTCCGTGGGTGGGACAACAGATGGCCACAGCACAGAAAATAAAGGAAAATCTCTTCCAATTATCACTTCATAATGTAGATTAGTCACAACCCCAACCTCGTGGCAGTGCCTTCCCGCTGGCGTGTTTATCACCACTAGTGCGGTGGGATAGTTTTTTAAGCTAATGTATACACAACACCCCTATTTTCCGACCCGTATACTCGCTGGTTTGTATCCAGCTGGCTCGTACCAGGGTTACAAGACTTCCTGAGTCCTATAGGGCCACAGCCGGGGTGCCTTCCACTTCAACCCGACACAAATGTTCCATATTGGGACCTTTCGGGGTGCCCATTGCACACATCGGTTCGGCATAGTGAGACTGGTGGTATCCAAAGTTTGTGTCCATGGGCTCAGCCAGGTGGGGGCAATCAACTCTCATATGACCTGGTTTCCGGAACCGCCAGCAGATTATGGAGCTCCTTACTTCCCCAGATAAGTCCTGAGCGGCCTTCCTGGGCTCCGCTCGCTGAACCAGGGGTGGAGACTTAGGGAACCTTCCTGTTAGCTTCCGGGGAGTCCCTCCCTGTAGCTCTTTGGTAGCCCCATACCTTACTATGAGGTCTATCATCTGCATGGCATTAGTAGGGGATGCCTGTCCGACCCATGTCTGGAGAGAGGGGGGCAAAGCCCACCAAAACTTATCAGTCACTATGCGGTCCAGGATGGCCGTGGGGGACAACACCTCAGGCTGCAACCACTTTTATAACAGGTGCATCAGGTAGTAATACTTGGACCAAGCTGGCTTGGAGGGGGAAAACTCCCACTGGTGTACCGGCTGGACCCAAACTAACACATTTACCCCAAGACGTGCCAGTATCTCACCCTTGACGACAGTGTAGTCCGCCCTTTGCTCCATGGGTAGGTCCTTATACGCTTTCAAAAGTCCTGGGGCCAGAACCGGAGCGATGATTTCTGCCCACTGGTCCCGGGGTAGCATCTCTCTCTTAGCAACTTCTTCGAACATGTCCAGGTACGCCTCCACATCGTCTGACTTCTCCATTTTGGGAACCATTGTACGAAACGCTTTACGGACATCAAGGATTCCCCGGTTAGTTCCTTTTGTCTGCGCTGTTGTGATATGCTGTATCAACAGCTGATTGGTTTCCTGCTGCTGCATAGCCTGCTTCTGCATAGCCTGCTGTCGCATGGCCTTCTGCTGCTGCTGCCGCATGGCCTCCTGCGGCTGCTGCATAGCCTGCTGCTGCTGTGTAGCCTGCTGCTGTGTAGCCTGCTGCTGCTGTCGCATGGCCTCTATGAGCGTTTTTACCATGGCCTCCATTTCTGGAAAGTTCCCCACCTGGGTCTGTGCCACTCGTTTCACCCAGGACATAGGATGGGGTACAAATCAAAAATAAGAAAAACAGCCTGGCCTCACTGCGTTTGCCCACATTCTCCACCAACTGTAGGGATTTGCTCTGGTAGGTAATGGCAGGGCTACAGTAACGAGACAACACACAGGCTTAAAATCCAATTTCAGCGGTTTAATGTCACGTTGCAAACAGCATATTAACAGAAAGGATAAACATAAATATACTCCAGCTTGGAGAACCACTGGTCCCAGACTCACCCCTTGCATGGGACTGGCTTAACTAAGCAGCTGCCAGGTCCGCGGCATCCGCCAGGTGCCATTCCCAGGGTTGTTGAGAATGTTGCTGCTATAGTCCAGTAGCATGGGGATCCTGTATACAAGTTCAGGCTAAGTCCAGCCAAGTTCCTGTAACTTCCAGACACTTCCAGTGAGGTAAACATCACATGGGCTGATCACGTGACCATGATATCATCGCAGGTCCTGTCTTTAGGGAAAATCCCGGCCAAACATTAACCTTCTGGGAGAAATGTATCTCCCATCCAGTAAAACACCCTTTACTGTACCACACAATATACACAGGGGCTTTGCATATAGTATGCAGTTTATAGTGTTAGTGTAGAGGTAACATGCTGGCTTACCAGTGACATCTCTAGTTGAAGTAATTCATCTTGGCTTTTCTTCTTCATCCAGCATGGATCACCATAACTTCTTCCAGCCAGGACTTGTCTTTGCAGAAAATAACACAGTAACCTAGCACATTCCCAACTTTTTCCCCAACTTTTACACTACCCAGCTGAATGCAGACATGCACCCATGATTAATATATAATTAACTATTATGCAACCCACCATTTCAGATATAAATTATAATCCACCACTGCGCCCCCACTAACTATAGTCACTCTATTCACCCACTAAATATATAAATTAATTAGAACCTGTACTCTTTCCCCCAATTCTTTAGCAGTCACATTCCTTCATCCTCAACATCCCCAATCTGTACCTCCCGCTCTGACGATTCATTATATTTACCTGCCCCTTCTGATCCAGTTCATTATGTCATGCCCTCTCTCTCTCTCCCACCCTCACTTCATCATAATTTGGTCTCCCTCATCTTCAATACAGCATCATTTGCCTCCCCCACACTCAATTCATCATTTAATTTTCCCCCACACCAATTCATCATTTGCTGTCCCCCATCCCCCAGTCTCAATACATCATTTACTCTCCCCACCCTTAATTTATCATTATTTGCTCTCCCTGCCCACTTACCCTCAAGTCATTATTTGCTGTCCCCCATCCTCCACCTTCAATGCATCATTATTTGCTGTCTCCCGACCCCCACCCTCAATCCATCATTATTTTCTGTCCCCCATACCCAACCATCAATTAATCATCATTTGCTACCCCCCACCCTCAATTAATCATAATTTGCTACCCAACACCCATTTAATTCTTTTTATAAAAATAAGTTTTTCATACTTCATTCTCATACGATCCCCTGCGGCTCCACTTCTGGTGTCCTTCTGGCATGTGGCGTGTGTACATCCCGGTGCGTACGCAATTACGTAATCTCATATGCTCCATCATCAGTTCGGTACATAAGAAGCGGAGTGACTCCCTTGGAGTTGCACAGCTGTTCTGGGGAGCTATAGGAAGCCTCTCTGTGCAAATATGTGAGCAGCCAATGGTAGAGCGCCGATGCAGACTACATTATTACACCCTGAGGTCTGGAGAGCAGATGCACAAGAGTGGGTGCCCGTATGGGGTCCTGTCCCAACCTCTTTCTTTCTGCTCACAAGGCAACACAGCAGTAAGGGCAGTAATGCCCTGATGTTGGCCCTGACTGATGTGACTAGTTGGATTACACAGCACTTTTTATGTGGAATAGATGTTGCTATTTCATTGCCAATCTAACAGTGTCTCAAAGTGTATCTCAAAGGCTTACACTGAAAAAGTGACTCATTTTTTATATTCTGTAGAACCTGCAGTAATAGCATTTGAATGTTGCATTTGGTTACAATACATAAACCGATAAATAAGGAAGAAGCAGGTATGATACTCCAAAAATAAAGCGTTATTCTTCATTAGCTACCATTCCTTTATCAAGGCAGATAATTACTTCAGTAGTTTGAACTTGAAGCTTTTAAAAATGTACCTGTGATACTCCAAATATACAGATAAATTAAGAGACTTTTCATTTCAAAAATGGTTGCGTTAGGCCTCTTGGGTCACCTAGTTGCCTCAGTTTGGGTACTTGGATTTGTATATGTGTAATTACAGGCCATCAAAAGAGCTTGGAGCAGTTGGAAAGGGAAATAGACTCTAAAGCTCTTGGCTAAGGAGACATCTGTTTAACAGCTCAATTGCTAACCATTTTATTCTGTTTCTGCTAGCATGCATGTCTGCTCTTTGTTACCGTAAATGCTAACAGATAACTGCAGGAATGTACATAACTATGATCAATGTGTGCCTCAATTCTAGTATCAAAGCAATACGCATATGCTAAAAACCAGTAAATATATTTCAGATATGGCATTTAAATATTTTCAAGATAGCTAAATATTGCACAATCCATCGATTAATGTCACGTTAGTTGTCATACAAAATTTTTTTGTGCTCTTATATCCCAATGCATCTTTAGTGTTCTGATGATGTCATCCACCCAAATCATTTTATTTTGGCTCATACGGAGGACATTGCTTGAATATTCACATTTAGTGTTGCTGTGGCTCACTGCACCACCACTGCAAATTCATCTGTGCTATTCTGGTTATCATAGTTCCAACAATGCAATATCAAGTCCAAATATTCTACTCTTCTACTCCAGTCACCATGGTTCCATTACTGCTACATCAGGCCCCTCTATGCAACTTAGTTGTACATGTAGATGTATGTTTAAAATGCGTCTCTGCTCGCTTCATCATTGTTTTGTCAATTCTGCTACATCACTGTGACTGCTGTGCTGCCTTGGCTTTCAATTTCAAATTCAGCTTTGCTAAACCAGTTCTTTTCCTGTTACAGCTCTGCAGCAATTGTTCAGCTTCTTCAGTTGCTGTTGCTCCAGCTCTGTCACATCTCCTAACACCAAGACAAATATAATTGTGAAAGACTATAAAAGAAGCATAAATGATGGGAACATACTAAAGTTTTTGCTTAAAAGAAATTACCAGCTAGGCCACACATGGAATACAAGAAGAAAATACTGTAGCTGGACTAGAACTGTTAAAGGTACTCTATCAGTAGAATTAGCCGTCCTAAGCCATTTATATTGGCACCACTGTGTAATAATCCTAATGGCCACCGGGGGCAAAACCAAACTTAAGCACACAGCTTAAGGGAAAAAAAAGGTTACCTGTGCTTTTTATCTGTCGTGATCCAGAATGGATCTTGACAACTGCATGACAATCTGCCTCCAGAGATTATTTTAAATAGAAGGAATCTTTACTAGTATGATGTTTAGTGTCTGCTCTCCGCTCTCCTGATCTTACGGCAGAGCTGTGTGTGATTATACCTAGCACAGTTGAAGGTTCCTTGTGTAAATCCAAACCAACTTGAATTTGCTTAATAGCCTGTTTAGACAGACTGACTGCACTTCCGCACAGAACGATCAAGTGAACATATGTAATGCATGTGCGCATAGAATGCCATAGGTTTCGGCAGTACCATTAATTTACTTGACCAGGCAAATTTTCACCACCAGCCATCATCACCTTCTGGTGCACAAGTGAGCAGATACAGATTTACTCTTTATTTTTTATCAAAGTTTTATACATTAAAATACAAAAAATAGCTTTTTATTAGAGTTGGGCGAATCAATTTGTGTGACTTCAATTAATTGGCCAAGTCAATAATCTTTACTTAGGGATAAGCAGAAGTACAAAGTTCAGTTTGGGAACCAGAACCGTACCCAAACTTGAATCAGAAACTGAAGTCCATTAAAAACTTTTGATCTGGAAAATTCTCTCTCTCCTACCGGACTTCCGTTGGAACTCCTAACATTGCAATGGACTTCTGTGAGAAGTCTGTGTTCGGTGTTTTAGCATTGGATACTAACTATTCAGTACAAACAGAGAACTTAAGTTCGGGTTTGTTCAACTTTATCCTTAGCAACTGATTTATCTTTTGGGATCCTGAGTATGTCTTTTGATTTTCACAACAATGAATTATGTGTCATATCAGTAACATATATATTTATTATATTTATTCATAATTGCGCACACACTGTGACAAAGTCACTGTCAAAGTACTGGAAGGGAGATATTTATCACTGAGGTTATTAGCTTCAGTGATAAGAACCTAGGAAAATGCTCCAGCACACCAAGTGCTGAGAAGGGTTAATCGGCCATGTTTATTGCTATGTTTACTGAACAGCTGAAGAGTGAGAGGGAGGCTGTTCATCATATCTCCACCCCGGGAGGGAGTCCAGAGGATTAATACACAAACTTCTGGCTCATACAGTGTTTGGTGTCTCTGGAGATGAGATCTCAAGAGCTGTGTTTATGTTAAAGAAAGGTGGACCTCATGTTTGTTTCCTGAGTGGGTGGATCCCTGCAGCAACAAGGACTGTGCAATTTGTTGTTTTTTTCCCGTTTAGCCAGAAAGGCTGTGTTTACTTTCCTAACTCTGCACTGGTTTGTGCAGTACCTCGACAAACCAGTGGAAAATTTAAAGAGACAGCATTCCTATATTTACCTTCATGTGCAGCCGAGTGAGCCGATCTACCACAACGAAAAGTCATTAAATAAAGAAACGGGTCTTAAATCAATTTATTCCACTTTATAATGTATTGCATCATACATTTCTAGCATTAAGTAAAATAGAGAGACAATCATAATTGAGACCCAACTGCTCCTAACAGTGATATAATGTAATCAAAATATATTACTCTATGAAATCATCCTGCCTTCTCCCTTTAACGTCAGCCATTGAAGTGGTTGTCTTTAAAAAGACAACGTCTATCCTTTTGCCCTTAAAAAATGGATATAACCCAAGTAATCTGTTTGATATGCTCCTTTTCTGGCAGTTTCAAGTCATCCTTCTATTGCATTGACAGATATTTATTCATTATCTGGACACAACACAACATTTGACATGTTGTATTACATGATTAGTTTTTAAAATATTTGCCATTCATAAATAGTTATAACAAAAAGCTTGACTTATGAAAATCATGTCATTTCTATTTTAAAAGGCAGAAATGGCTAAGGCTGTGTGCATACAATTTTTCAAGATTCTTGTTGCATGGATTGGTAATGCAGAATCATGACAAGCTTTATGCATAGTATGAAGCGTGCTGTTGGCATGATGCAGTAGATGTTGTAGTGGTCTCAAAAAGTAAAACAACTGTTGATGGCACAAGCTACATATGACAGATTTTTTCACTTACAACTTATTACTAAATCTGTCCAACCGTTTCATCTACCACTGTGCACATGTGCTTTCCCTGGAAGCTGAATGTATATTCTTCAGAAAAGCATTGAAAAATGGCAGTGAAATGTAAATTATACATTATGCCGACAATATCACAACACTTTTAGAAACCTCTGAATTTCCATAGATGTTTGTGCGCCACATTTGTAATTTATACATAGAGTGAAATATACATGTATGAATATTTTTTTTGTATTCATTTCTCTTTCAAAGAAAGCTATCAGCGGGGAACATGATTTAGAATTTTCGTAGCTATAGAGCTTATAGAAACCCAGGACTATTTTATAGTGAACATTCCTCATATGTGGTAGTGGGTTTTGTTGCCACGAACAGTATGGCTTCTTGCAAAATAAGACACACCGGCGAGACTCATTATTATAATGGCTATAAATGTATATCAGATTTAAAATAGTTGACTCACAGACATAATCTCCAGATATTAATAAATGTGCTGACGTGAGGTTTTAATGAGAGCACATCATTGCTTGTATTGTTCAATGAATTATCAGTAGCCATTATGGATTTCCCTTTCCCTCTCATTCACCCTAGTTTTATTCCCTACTGTTTATATTGATGCTTCAAAAAGGTTAAACTCTCCCTAATGTAATGGGTCTGGCAAAACACAAAGCCGCCTGCATGCTCAGCAAATATGTCATGTATACAGGGTCCCTGATGACTCAACCTGTGACTTTTAAAGCAAATAAATTACATTACACCTATTCCTTTAACCTCTGCCAGAGCAATTCCCCAGGCTCCGAACCAAGGAAGAAACTTCAAACATGAAGGAATAAGGGGATAAAAGTTACAAATGCAAAAAGATTTCCTATGTGACCCTTACACATTCCTTTGCTGATTCCTTTAATCTTTACATGCATCAACTCTTTCAGTTACAGTGTCTTGTACACTGCGCTTGGCTTTACCTTTCAAGTCTGATCTGTACAATGGTAGTTGTAAAATGCAATTATTGCGCCTAGTTCCATACAGTGACCTCCTTATTCCACCTGCCAGGAGGTGATTTAAACCTCATTTCAAGAAATGTCCAGTGGCAGAAAGGTTCTACCTCATGTAAACACCTTCTAGATGGGTTTTATCAAAGGCAAAAGTTTTCATTGCCCTTAGCTGATTCTTTTTGGACTTTATTACACTGTGACATGTACTACATGGAAGCATGTCCCTTACTAGGGGGTTTCTATATTACATAATAAAAATAATGAATTTCATAGAAATGCCATGGCAAATATTGACAGTGTGTAATATACAACTGTTTTGTTACATTTTGCCTCTTATATTCTGCAAGCTTACATTCATAAACATAACCTGGCGTTAACTAAGATGTTGAAATGCTTTTCTAGTGTACGGTGTACCCAAACTCTGGACAGATTTGTAATGTTTAAAGCCAAAAAGCAAATGCATAAATATGCCAAACTCAAATCTTTGCACCTTAGCTAAAAAGTAGGTGATAATAAGTACAGTAAATTTGTGTCAAATTTATTGGCATGTACCAACTTTTTGGCTTAAAATAAAGGTCTAATTTAAGGCCTACTAAGAGCTGGCATGAGAGAAAGAAAGATGTCCCACTTATAGCATGACAAATCAAACAAGGCTATGCCTTGTTTTAACTACTAGATGGCATTATTAAATACAATAAACCAGAAGTAGCTACCAGCCCCTTTAATAACATACTGACTGACTTCTTTAGTTTTTTTAGAATCAGAAAATTATCTAAAAATGTTCCCTCTTAGTTGTTTGCCATTAGTCATCAGGAAGATCATATGCCATATATTCCATAATGCCCTTTAGTTCCTCACCACTAATACAACTGCTAACGGCCTGTGTTTGGTAGCACAACTGCCCGTTCGCTTGGTGCCGTTCGTGCTGGCAGTGTCTCAGCTGCTTCTAGCAACTTCTACATTCTTAACTATGGAAGTTTCTTTATTTTTTTTTTAACACTACACCATCAACTGCCATTTCCATTTTTTTCTTTTACTATACATTTTGTACAACACTGTAATTAACTATGGACAGTCCTTTAACCCTCAATTATTTAGCCCTTGCCAAAAATGGTATAATAAGAAATGCTAGGTAGTTAAACATAAAGAAAGCGAAATGTGGCAGCAAACTTCAGTAAAGGAAGTACAGTTGTCAAATTTGAGAAAAATAAAACATTTTTTTTTAGTTTTCATCTAAATTCAATCACCTTCCCAAAAATGACAAAATAAGAAATTATTGTTAGACAAAAAGAAGCCAGCACTTGCAACATGGCACTGCATAGGCGTTGCATGTGCGGAAGTAAAATTTGACTAGTAAACAGATATATATATATATATATATATATGTATATATATATACTGTATATATATTTGGATTTGAATGATTTCAACTTAAAATTTACTAGTAGTGGTCATGAGGTATCAATTAACTTCTTGGATTTGAAACTGACCGCAGATCTGGACAATGATGGGGTTTTGATATCTCCCTATAAAAAATCTATTGCATGTAATAGTATTTTAATGGCTTCCTCTTATCATCCCAAACATGTCATTCAGAATATTCCTGTGGGGGAGCTTATTAGACTAAAAAGGAATACTACATCTGGGGACAAATTGGAGGAAGGAATTGAAATGACCTGTAATAATTTAAAAAAAGGGGGTATCCTAGTTGGTCCTTGGAGAGAGCCAAGAAAATGGTAGCAGGCATGGATAGGGTTAAGCTGTTGGAATCTACTTAGAAAAAAAAGACAGTTTGACTCTAAAAAATCTAGGGTGGTTTTCAGTACCAATTATAGGCCTCAGTTTAATTCTATTGTTAAAATCATCAAAAAATATCTTCCTTTGTTGTCTCAGAACGATGTTTTGAAAAATATTGTGGAAAATAATGATATTGCCTTTGTGGCAAGAAGAGCCCCGACTTTAGCTACATTATTATCACCCAGCATGTTTAAAGATCCGGATAAAATTTCCCCTAGCAATTGGTTAAAAACAACAGGATTTTTTAAATGCGTTGCCAATATTTGTAAGTGCTGCGGTTTTGCTAATAAATCTAAAACATTTACATCTATCTCCAATAAAAAACAGTTTAAAGTTTGTTCTTTTATAAACTGTAATACGGAGAATGTAGTGTATTTAATTAATCGCAATATATGCCGTATGCAATATGTAGGTTGTACGATGAATGCCCTTAAAACTAGAATCCGCAAAGACCTGTCAGACGCTAGAAATCTGCCTATGGTTGGTGCATCAGTAGTATCCCGACATTTTTCAAAAAAACATAATGGAGATTTACGTGGTTTCTCCTTTATGGGCATTGAGCATGTAAAAAAACCATTGAGCGGTGGAGATTTTCATAAAAAAGTGCTTGCAAGAGAGAGTAGGTGGATATTTGAGCTGGGGACACGTATGCCACAGGGCTTTAATAACCGTCTGGATATCATTATGCACTATTGATATATTTGTACTATACAATACTGGTTAGTAGAGTTGAGCGAAACGGGTCGAAAAAATTCAAAAGTCGCCGACTTTTGGCAAAGTCGGGTTTCATGAAACGAAACCCGACCCTAGGATGAGGTCGGCCACGAGGTCGGCGACTTACGCGCCAAAGTCGCGTTTCAAAAGTTTGTTTTGCGCTCTTTTTCAGCCAATCAGGATCCACGGACACTGTGGGCAACGTGATGACATAGGCACGGGTCACCACCATCTTTCAGAAGGGCATGCAAGTGATTGGCTTGCTTTGGTGGGCGTCACAGGGGGTATAAAAGGGCGTGCACGCCGACCGCCATCTTACTTCTGCCGATCTTAGTATAGGGAGAGGTTGCTGCTGATTCTGTAGGGAGAGCGTTAGGCAGGGAAGAAGACAAAAAAACTGCTTCTGCTGCTAGCGATTTGGCCTGCACAACACACAAGTCACTGTGTGTGCAGTGCAAGGGGAGGCTATATTGTGGTGTATCAGTGGTGTTGGTTGTTGGGCTGCCTTTTAAGGCTTCCTGACACGCTGGCATTGCTGTTTACCCACTGCTCCGCAAACTGCTTTTTTAAAAGCAATCCAATCTCCCTTATCCTCTCGTCACTTTGGTCACAGGCAGCTGTGCCATCGAGCGTGTCACATAGCGCTCAGATATCAGTGGGCCTCACACCATCCACAAGTGTCCAGTGTCCAAAAGTGTACGCAGAGATTCAAAATCTCCATTATCCTCTTGTCACTTTGGTCACAGGCAGCTGTGCCATCGAGCGTGTCACATAGCGCTCAGATATCAGTGGGCCTCACACCATCCACAAGTGTCCAGTGTCCAAAAGTGTACGCAGAGATTCAAAATCTCCATTATCCTCTCGTCACTTTGGTCACAGGCAGCTGTGCCATCGAGCGTGTCACATAGCGCTCAGATATCAGTGGGCCTCACACCATCCACAAGTGTCCAGTGTCCAAAAGTGTACGCAGAGATTCAAAATCTCCATTATCCTCTCGTCACTTTGGTCACAGGCAGCTGTGCCATCGAGCGTGTCACATAGCGCTCAGATATCAGTGGGCCTCACACCATCCACAAGTGTCCAGTGTCCAAAAGTGTACGCAGAGATTCAAAATCTCCATTATCCTCTCGTCACTTTGGTCACAGGCAGCTGTGCCATCGAGCGTGTCACATAGCGCTCAGATATCAGTGGGCCTCACACCATCCACAAGTGTCCAGTGTCCAAAAGTGTACTCAGAGATTCAAAATCTCCATTATCCTCTCGTCACTTTGGTCACAGGCAGCTGTGCCATCGAGCGTGTCACATAGCGCTCAGATATCAGTGGGCCTCACACCATCCACAAGTGTCCAGTGTCCAAAAGTGTACGCAGAGATTCAAAATCTCCATTATCCTCTCATCACTTTGGTCACAGGCAGCTGTGCCATCGAGCGTGTCACATAGCACTCAGATATCAGTGGGCCTCACACCATCCACAAGTGTCCAGTGTACAAAAGTGTACGCAGAGATTCAAAATCTCCATTATCCTCTCGTCACTTTGGTCACAGGCAGCTGTGCCATCGAGCGTGTCACATAGCGCTCAGATATCAGTGGGCCTCACACCATCCACAAGTGTCCAGTGTCCAAAAGTGTACGCAGAGATTCAAAATCTCCATTATCCTCTCGTCACTTTGGTCACAGGCAGCTGTGCCATCGAGCGTGTCACATAGCGCTCAGATATCAGTGGGCCTCACACAATCCACAAGTGTCCAGTGTCCAAAAGTGTACGCAGAGATTCAAAATCTCCATTATCCTCTCGTCACTTTGGTCACAGGCAGCTGTGCCATCGAGCGTGTCACATAGCGCTCAGATATCAGTGGGCCTCACACAATCCACAAGTGTCCAGTGTCCAAAAGTGTACGCAGAGATTCAAAATCTCCATTATCCTCTCGTCACTTTGGTCACAGGCAGCTGTGCCATCGAGCGTGTCACATAGCGCTCAGATATCAGTGGGCCTCACACAATCCACAAGTGTCCACTGTCCACAAGTGTGTGCAGAAATTCTAAAACTCCCCTATCCTATAGACACCTTGTACCTTGTTTTACATTACTATATAGTTTGTTGGATTTTGTCTACATTTCTACCAAAAATGAGGAAGGCTGGTGGAAGAGGCCGTGGAATTGGGCGGGGGTTGGCAGCTGGTAATGATGGTGTTGGTGGTGGATCTGATGGTAGTGGCAAGAGCAAAATAGGACCGAATGCAGGAGGTGCTGACCCTGCGTCATCGTCTGGCTACATAAGGCCTCGAACGCTTAGTTTTCTAGGAGTTGGCAAACCGCTTTTAAAGGCAGAGCATCAGGAAAAAGTTTTGTCTTACATTGCTGACTCAGCCTCCAGCTCTATCGCCTCCTCTTCTTCAGTTGTAAAAAGTAAAAGCACTGAGTCGTCATTGGAGGCTCATGTTCATGAACCACACCTTTCCTTGTGTCCTTCACCCCAACCAAGATTGAAGGATGACGCAGGCCATACTACTGATTACTCCATGGAGCTGTTTTCACATACCATGCCTGGATTATCAAGTGAAATGGTGAATTACCCAGGCCAAGATGAATCTGACATGGAGTGCACTGATGCACAGCCGCTGATGGATGATTCTGCTGGTACATTCACTCAGAGCACTACATTGTCCTCGCAGTGTACAGAGCCAGATTCTGACCGTGATGAGACTCAGGTGCCCCTTCCCGCACACTATACCATCATACACGGTGACACAGAGGAAGGTGCACATGACATAGAAGAGGAGGTGATGGATGAGCCAGTTGTTGACCCAGATTGGCATCCATTGGGGGAAGAGGGTGCTGCTTCCAATAGCTCAGATGAGGAGCATCCACAGCAGACATCGACATCGCAACAGCTGTTATCTGGCAGGCCCGGAGCACTCCAAAGACAGGTTCCAAACATCAAAAGAGTTGCTGGACAGCTTGTCCAGAGGGTCAAAAGATCACAGCGTGCTAGGCCGCAAAATGTCTGCCAAAGTAGGAAGAGTGCAGTGTGGCACTTTTTTGAACAAAATCCTCATGATCAGGCCAAGGTTATCTGTAAGAAGTGCGCAAAGACCTTTAGTCGAGGGAAAAATCTGAAAAATTTGAATACCAGTTGCATGCTTAGACATTTAACCAGCATGCACTTGCAAGCTTGGACACAACACCAAACCTCAAGTGCCACATGTGCAACTGATCACAACGAAGGTAGTCAGCAACGCTACATTGTTTCCCCCACTGTAAGCCCACCGGTTAGCACAGCAGCAAATGTTGAGGTGTCGTTGCAAGGCCACAGCAGTCAGGGAATCCCACTGTTATATCAACGAAAGACTGATTCTAGGCCATCAGAAAGAACACCAACTCCATCACCATCATCAACCCTCTCTCAGTCCGCCCTGTCCACCACTACTTCCACCATATGCAGCTCTCAAGTCCAGCTCACCCTCCCAGACACTATGAGTAGGTCAAGAAAGTACTCAGTCTCTCATCCGCGTACACTGGGTTTGAACGCCCACATTGCCAAACTAATCTCGTTTGAGATGATGCCCTTTCGGTTGGTGGAAAGCACAGCTTTCCGCGAACTCATGGCCTATGCAGTACCACGCTATGACCTACCCAGTCGCCACTTCTTCTCTCGCAAAGCCATCCCAGCCCTCCACCATCATGTGAAAGACCGCATTGTCCATGCACTCAAGCAGTCAGTGAGCGGAAAGGTGCACCTCACAACTGATGCATGGTCCAGTCGGCATGGCCAGGGCCGTTACGTGTCCATCACTGCGCACTGGGTTAATGTGGTGGATGCAGGGTCCACAGGGGACATCGTTGGTGGGACAGTGCTGCCTAGCCCACGGTATAGGAAACAGTTGGCTGTAGGCGTTCGACCCTCCTCCTCCTCCTCCTCCAGAAGCGAAAGCTCGTCCACAGAGCGCAGTCGTACGAGCACTCCATCTGCAGCTGCCACTGTTGCACACGATGTGTCCCCCTATCGAGCAGCTAGTGGAAAGCGTCAGCAGGCTGTGTTGCAGATGATGTGTTTGGGCGACAGACACACCGCCGAGGTGCTGGCCGAGTACTTGAAGCGACAAACTGAGTCATGGCTGGTCAGTGTACATCTTGAGGCAGGCAAGGTAGTTAGTGATAGCGGCCGTAATTTTGTGGCAGCCATAGCCCTTTCAAAACTCAGCCACATACCTTGCTTGGCTCACACCTTGAACCTGGTGGTGCAGTGCTTCCTCAAAAATGTTTTGAGTTGACAGGCGTGCAGTGGTCGAAGCTGAAAGACCTTTGTAAAGTCCTTCAGTGTTTTGAGGAATGCACACGGCTGGTAAGCGCAGACGACGCCATCCTAAGCATGAGCATCCCACTTATGCGTCTGCTCATGCAAACTTTGACGCACCTTAAGGAGCAGGCGTCTGCAGCCAATGTTGATGAGGAGGAAGAGGAGGAGGGAATCCTTGATGACATTCAGCCATTGTCTGCTCAGGGACCTCTCCTGGACGAGGTGGAGGAAGAAGAGGAGGAGGAGGAGGAGGAGGATGATGGGGATGATTACTTAGGGGAGGAGGATGCATCTCGTGGGGCAAGTGAAAATGTTGGCGTGGCAAGGTCTGGTACAGGGTTTGTGCATGACTGGAGGGATGTGGATTTGCCAGAAAGTGCTCCTCCACCCAGCACTCGCAGTGCATCATTGACACCGGGAACATTGGCCCACATGTCAGATTATGCCTTGCGGATCCTAAAAAGGGACCCCCGCATTGCCAAAATGATGAACGATGACGACTACTGGTTGGCCAGCATCCTGGATCCACGCTATAAAGGCAAATTACAAAACATCATGCCACAGGAGAACCTTGACCTAATATTGGCTAATAAACAAGCAACTCTGGTAAATCGGTTGCTTGAGGCATTCCCAGCACACAGCAGCGGTGATGGTTCTCACAAGAGCCGTACGGGCCGGGGGCAGCTTGGCAGAGGTGTTCGTGGTGCACACAGCAGAAGTGGCGTTGGAGACAGGGGTTTCATGACAATGTTGTGGACTGATTTTTCAAATACAGCTCACACAACTGGTAATACTGCATCGATGGAAAGTGACAGGAGACAGCAGTTGTCAACTATGGTTACAAACTACTTTTCCTCCCATATCGATGTTCTCCCACACAGGTCATTCCCCTTTGACTATTGGGCCGCTAAACTGGACACCTGGCCTGAATTGGCCCAATATGCCTTACAGGAGCTCGCTTGCCCAGCTGCAAGTGTGCTATCGGAAAGAGTCTTCAGTGCAGCTGGATCAATCCTGACAGAAAAAAGGACCTGTCTGTCAACCCAAAATGTGGATGATCTAACCTTCATTAAAATGAACCACGCATGGGTTTCCAAGGATTTTGTCCCACCTTCCCCTGATGACACATAGGGTGACAGAAAAATGGCTTGCTTTGGTCCACCTCTTCCTGGTACTTCACCTATTTCGCCTTTTGCATCAGCTGAATGTCCAACATCAACATATGCCACTTTCTAAAACTCCATAACTGTGCTGCCTCCCCCCCCATGGCCGGGGTCACCACCTACCGCACGACACCGTGCGAGTGCCGTTGCCCTGGACAGGTGGGTAGGCCGACTCTTGGGCGCGGGCACTGGCACAGGGTCCCTCATAGTGCAATCAAGTGTCTCTGACGGTGGTGGTGCACACCCGCCGTCAGACACACCGCTGTACTATGAGGGGCCCAGTGCCAGTACCGACACCCACGAGTGGGCCCCCCTTGCTTGGCCAGGGCCCCAGCATTTGCAATCTTTACCTCTCCCTGCTCCTCCGCTGTGTAATCTGGGCCGTCAAATCCATACTGTGCCTGACACCGTCTGAGCCTGCCTCCTCAGACATATATTTTGAATGTGTACGCTATCCATACATGTTATCCAGGGATACGGTACCCTTTCTAACCTTTGTGCAATGACGTGCAATCCATACTGGGCCTAACACCGTCTGAGCCTGCCTCATGCTGTATAGACATATATTTTGAATGTGTACGCTATCCATACATGTTATCCGGGGATACGGTACCCCTTCTAACCTTTGTGCAATGACGTGCAATCCATACTGGGCCTAACACCGTCTGAGCCTGCCTCATGCTGTATAGACATATATTTTGAATGTGTACGCTATCCATACATGTTATCCAGGGATACGGTACCCTTTCTAACCTTTGTGCAATGACGTGCAATCCATACTGGGCCTAACACCGTCTGAGCCTGCCTCATGCTGTATAGACATATATTTTGAATGTGTACGCTATCCATACATGTTATCCAGGGATACGGTACCCTTTCTAACCTTTGTGCAATGACGTGCAATCCATACTGGGCCTAACACCGTCTGAGCCTGCCTCATGCTGTATAGACATATATTTTGAATGTGTACGCTATCCATACATGTTATCCGGGGATACGGTACCCCTTCTAACCTTTGTGCAATGACGTGCAATCCATACTGGGCCTAACACCGTCTGAGCCTGCCTCATGCTGTATAGACATATATTTTGAATGTGTACGCTATCCATACATGTTATCCGGGGATACGGTACCCTTTCTAACCTTTGTGCAATGACGTGCAATCCATACTGGGCCTAACACCGTCTGAGCCTGCCTCATGCTGTATAGACATATATTTTGAATGTGTACGCTATCCATACATGTTATCCGGGGATACGGTACCCCTTCTAACCTTTGTGCAATGACATGCAATCCATACTGGGCCTAACACCGTCTGAGCCTGCCTCATGCTGTATAGACATATATTTTGAATGTGTACGCTATCCATACATGTTATCCGGGGATACGGTACCCTTTCTAACCTTTGTGCAATGACGTGCAATCCATACTGGGCCTAACACCGTCTGAGCCTGCCTCATGCTGTATAGACATATATTTTGAATGTGTACGCTATCCATACATGTTATCCGGGGATACGGTACCCTTTCTAACCTTTGTGCAATGACGTGCAATCCATACTGGGCCTAACACCGTCTGAGCCTGCCTCATGCTGTATAGACATATATTTTGAATGTGTACGCTATCCATACATGTTATCCGGGGATACGGTACCCCTTCTAACCTTTGTGCAATGACGTGCAATCCATACTGGGCCTAACACCGTCTGAGCCTGCCTCATGCTGTATAGACATATATTTTGAATGTGTACGCTATCCATACATGTTATCCAGGGATACGGTACCCTTTCTAACCTTTGTGCAATGACGTGCAATCCATACTGGGCCTAACACCGTCTGAGCCTGCCTCATGCTGTATAGACATATATTTTGAATGTGTACGCTATCCATACATGTTATCCGGGGATACGGTACCCTTTCTAACCTTTGTGCAATGACGTGCAATCCATACTGGGCCTAACACCGTCTGAGCCTGCCTCATGCTGTATAGACATATATTTTGAATGTGTACGCTATCCATACATGTTATCCGGGGATACGGTACCCTTTCTAACCTTTGTGCAATGACGTGCAATCCATACTGGGCCTAACACCGTCTGAGCCTGCCTCATGCTGTATAGACATATATTTTGAATGTGTACGCTATCCATACATGTTATCCAGGGATACGGTACCCTTTCTAACCTTTGTGCAATGACGTGCAATCCATACTGGGCCTAACACCGTCTGAGCCTGCCTCATGCTGTATAGACATATATTTTGAATGTGTACGCTATCCATACATGTTATCCGGGGATACGGTACCCTTTCTAACCTTTGTGCAATGACGTGCAATCCATACTGGGCCTAACACCGTCTGAGCCTGCCTCATGCTGTATAGACATATATTTTGAATGTGTACGCTATCCATACATGTTATCCGGGGATACGGTACCCTTTCTAACCTTTGTGCAATGACGTGCAATCCATACTGGGCCTAACACCGTCTGAGCCTGCCTCATGCTGTATAGACATATATTTTGAATGTGTACGCTATCCATACATGTTATCCAGGGATACGGTACCCTTTCTAACCTTTGTGCAATCACGTTCAATCCATACTGGGCGTGAGAACGGCTGGCGAGCTGTTAAGCAAGCTACAGCACCTGTCCAGACAAGTACAGGGATTCCCTAGCGAGGAGACTTATTTGATTGTTTCAATGTTGGGACAGCAATTTTTGGGGAGCACTATACTCTGGAGAATGATAGATGGGGCCCACCATACACTGGAACATTCCAAAGGTGGACATCAGACACTGGAGCAGCATTTACAGGGCCCATTATACACTAGAGCAGTAGAAATGGGGCCCATTATGTTTGGAGCATTATTTGGGCCCATAAGACAGTGGAACTTCATCCATGGGGACCAACATATACTGTAACATTATGTGGAGCTCATCATATACTGTTTCAAACATTATATGGGACCAATGATTTTGTATGGAGAAATAGATGGGCCTCGTCATGAGATGTAAAAAGTGAGGTATTTTTCATTGTACTATACCGCTATTTCTCTGCCGTATCGGAGCATGATGAGTTGTGGTATGTGTTAAAGGGACGCTCTTTCGCCCAGGGCACATGAAAACCTGCAGCCAGCCCTCCCCCCCCACAAATTTAGACAAATAACCCCCATTTTTCAGTGCGTGACTTGTATTATGAAGTTAATTAAGGTTGACAAGCTTAAGTAAGAAGAATTGATGCTTTTGGCATTCAAATGGGCACTGTAGGTTTGTTTCCTGTCCTCCTCTCACTGCCGACTTTTATTCCCCATTGACTTACATTGGGTTTCGTGTTTCGGGACGACCCCGACTTTTCCCTATAATCGGACGATCTTGCTCGACCCGACTTTTGGAAAAGTCGGGTTTCACGAAACGAAACGCGACCCTAAAAAACCAAAAGTCGCTCAACTCTACTGGTTAGTACTGTTGTTATAAGTTTTTGTACCATTTAAATCTTTTGATCAGGTTATTGGACATTCCTAATGTATTTTTCTCTAATATGTTGAATCCTTTCTTTATAATTCTTATGCATGTTGTATACTGATCAATATGTGGATAGTTTATATGTTTGATCTGCTTTTATAACACATGTTTTTTAGTCTCTCACATATGTTTATAATTACCCTAATGGGAGTGGGATGTATATAAGGTTCCATGTTTGGAAAGCAGATCAGATTTTGGACCGTGAAGAAGGCTGGTTTTACCGCTGAAACGCGTAGTCTAGCTGCACCACTTTCCTGCGTTATTGCTGTTTTAAACTGTTTGGACCATTGTATTTTAATGGATTTATCAATAAAAAGAAAGAGAAAATAATTTTTTAACAGCATCCTGGATTGCTCACGTTATTGCTGGACTTTGCTCTGTCGTTGTTCATATATACACTCACTGGCCACTTTATTAGGTACACCTGTCCAACTGTGTGTTAAGACTTAATTTCTAATCAGCCAATCACATGGCGGCAACTCAGTGCATTTAGGCATGTAGACATGGTCAAGACAATCTCCTGCAGTTCAAACCGAGCATCTGTATGGGGAAGAAAGGTGATTTGAGTGCCTTTGAACGTGGCATGATTGTTGGTGCCAGAAGGGCTGGTCTGAGAATTTCAGAAACTGCTGATCTACTGGGATTTTCACGCACAACCATCTCTAGGGTTTACAGAGAATGGTCCGAAAAAGAAAAAAAATCCAGTGAGCGGCAGTTCTGTGGCCGGAAATGCCATGTTGATGCCAGAGGTCAGAGGAGAATGGGCAGACTGGTTCGAGCTGATAGAAAGGCAACAGTGACTCAAATTGCCACCCGTTACAACCAAGGTAGGCAGAAGAGCATCTCTGAACGCACAGTGCGTTGAACTTTGAGGCAGATGGGCTACAGCAGCAGAAGACCACACTGGGTACCACTCCTCTCAGCTAAGAACAGGAAACTGAGGCTACAATTTGCACAAGCTCATCGAAATTGGACAGTAGAAGATTGGAAAAACGTTGCCTGGTCTGATGAGTCTCGATTTCTGCTGCGACATTCGGATGGTAGGGTCAGAATTTGGCGTAAACAACATGAAAGCATGGATCCATCCTGCCTTGTATCAACGGTTCAGGCTGGTGGTGGTGGTGTCATGGTGTGGGGAATTTTTTCTGGGCACTCTTTGGGCCCCTTGGTACCAATTGAGCATCGTTGCAACGCCACAGCCTACCTGAGTATTGTTGCTGACCATGTCCATCCCTTTATGACCACAATGTACCCAACATCTGATGGCTACTTTCAGCAGGATAATGCGCCATGTCATAAAGCTCGAATCATCTCAGATTGGTTTCTTGAACATGACAATGAGTTTACTGTACTCAAATGGCCTCCTCAGTCACCAGATCTCAATCCAATAGAGCATCTTTGGGATGTGGTGGAACGGGAGATTCGCATCAGGGATGTGCAGCCGACAAATCTGCGCCAACTGTGTGATGCCATCATGTCAATATGGTCCAAAATCTCTGAGGAATGCTTCCAGCACCTTGTTGAATCTCTGCCACGAAGAATTGAGGCAGTTCTGAAGGCAAAAGGGGGTCCAACCCCTTACTAGCATGGTGTACCTAATAAAGTGGCCAGTGAGTGTATATGTATCATATATACAGCTCTGACAAAAATTAAGAGACTACCGCACAGTTTTATAAAAACTAGCTTCTCTATATGTCTGACAGCCATTCAATTCCAGTTGAATTCCAAACAGAGTACACTTCATTCTACTTAATGTGCTTCTGATTAGGTGATCAATGATCACCTGAACCAAATTTTATTTAATAAAGGAAAGTACATATATGCTGTGTTGTTCACAATCCTCTTTCAGTAGGACAAGCTGGATGGCAAAACAAGTGCTAGTAATATCCCAAAAGTAATAGAAATGAAAAAATAGATTTTAACTATGCCAAAAGAGATGAAAAGAAAAGCCTTGAGTGAGGAAAAGAAGGGATCAATTCTGGCTTTACTAGCAGAGGGATACAATGAGTGTCATGTTGCCTCCATCCTTAAAATTTCTAAGATGACAGTCCATTACAACAAGGTCAATCAGTAGAAATTGGGGACAACAAAGCTACAGACCGACAGAGGGCAAAAATGACTCTCCACTGACCGCGATGACTGTCATCTTATTTGAAGATCACTCAGCAACTGCAGGATGACATCATGTGACCTACAAAAGGAAAGGCAAATGGCAGCTGGGGTGAAGTGCACGGCCAAAACAATTCGTAACAGGCTCTTAGAGGCAGGGCTCAAGTCATGTAAAGGTAGAGAAAGGCTTTCATCAATGAGAAGCAAAGGAGAGCCAGGCTGAAGTTTGCCAAAGACCATAAGAATTGAACCATAGAGGACTGGAGTATAGTAATTTTCTCTGATGAGTCTAATTTTCAGCTTTGCCCAACACCAGGTCGTCTAATGGTTAGACGGAGACCTGAAGAGGCGTACAAGCCACAGTGTCTTGCACCCACTGTGATATTTGGTGGAGGATCGTTGATGATCTGGGGATGCTTCAGCAAGGCTGGAATTGGGCAGGTTAATCTTTGCGAAGGACATATAAATCAAGCTGCATACAAGGTTATTCTGGAAAAACAGTTGATTCCTGTTGCTCAGGAAATGTTCCTCAACTCTGAGGACTGCTTTTTTCCAGCAGGACAATACACCATGCTACACAGATAGGTCAATTAATGTGTGGATGAAGGACCACCACATCAAATCACTGTCATGGCCAGCCCAATATCCAGACCTGAACCCCATTGAAAACCTCTGGAATGTAATCTAGAAGAAGATGGATAGTCACAAGCCATCAAACAAAGAACTGCTTAAATTTTTGTACCAGGAATGGCATAATATCACCCAAAAGTAGTGTGAAAGACTGGTGTACAGCATGCCAAGATGCATGAAAGCTGTGATTAAAAATCCTGACTATTCCACAAAATATTGATTTCTGAACTCTTCCTGAGTTAAAACATTAGTATTGTTGTTTCTAAATGATTATAAACTTGTTTCCTTAGCATTATTTGAGGTCTGCAAGCTCTGCATTTTTTTGTTATTTTGATCATTTCTCATTTTCTGAAAATAAATACAAAATTTAGTGCTTGGAAATTCGGAGACATGTTGTCAGAAGTTTATAGAATAAAAGAGCAATTTGCATTTTACTCAAAAATATACATATAAAGAGAAAAATCAGACAATCTTGAAATTTTGCAGTGGTCTCTTAATTTTTGCCAGGTACTGTATATTAAAACATTTTCAACATGCACACTGTGTGAGTCAGACAGATGCAGCATAGTTTCTCTTGTATGTTTAAAAAACGAGAATTACTTACCCTCATGAAAACGATTGCACAAGAAACTCACTACATTCCCTTGTGACAAGAAAGCCCACCTTCTGATTCTAATTTCAGATATTTTTATTTAAAAAATTATGGTGCCTTTTTCCTGATTTGTTTGGCATGATCAATGAAGAAGGAAAATCTTGTAACTTTAATTCAACTGCAGTAGGGCAGATGCCAGCTACATCATCTCACTAATCAATTACACTGTTTTCCACTTATGCAGGTACCTCCCTATCCAGGGCTTTGTTTTTATTATTTTTACTAGCTGAAGATCCCGGCGCTGCCCGGGCATAGTACCTAACTGTGGGTCCTGCTCTCTTCCTTAACAGCACCGCTCTCCACCCGCCATCACGCTCTGTCTTTCCGCAGCCCCGCTCTCCATGGGGGAATGCCATCACCTATCGTTTTAGGTCTCCCTTGGTTGGAAAAACACAACCCGGTCATAGAGTGGTGGTCTAGGGAAGTAGTCAGCTGGGATCAGTCGTATGAGGGCTGCTGCCTGAGGGCTACTGTCTCTGCCGTCATACTACAACCGTCCCCTTCTTCTCCAGTTGGGGAAGCAGAGGTGCAGCCAGGGAGTAGGGGCAAGTCTCAACCCTCACCACAAGCTAATCCTGAGTATCGGAGTCCTCATAGGAGGAGGGGTCGGAGGAGGGTGGTGGTTCCCTATCAGAATTGTGGAGGTGTGAGTGTGGTGACACAGGGGGACGTGCTATGATTAGGTCACCGAGGAGGATAGCCGGGAAATAAGCTAGGCAACCAGAACACCAGAAAGGTTGGCAACTTAGCGAATTATAAGAACAAATGGTAGCAGAATGAGCTGGAATACTTAGTCAACCACATATTCAACACTAAATGTACTGGTGACCACCATCAAGATTCCAGCACATCGTCGGACAGTGTAGGACACACTATATGCATATATAATACAAACACCATAGAAGAACAAGTGTAACAAGTCCAATTCAAAAGATAAAATGGAAATCTTTATTATTAACAGGTGGGGCAAAATATAAGCTAAAAAGTGACACTACAAAAAATAGGCAGTGTATAGTGAGCCACATACAAAAGTATAATGAATGGTATCAGTATCATATCCTGTTGGCAATGTGAGACAAATACTACATAGGCAGAGAGATAAAATGGAAATGCCATAAGAATAAAGGGGGTTCGGTTGTGTACACTGAGCTGCACTCTCCACTTGGTATGTGATTCTACCAATGTAACGTCTTGGCAGTATATTACCTTTTATAGTTTAGCCAGGGATTGTTCCCTTTATTCTTATGTCATTTCCATTTTATCTCTCTGCCTATGTAGTATTTGTCTCACATTGCCAACAGGATATGATACTGATACCATTCATTATACTTTTGTATGTGGCTCACTATACACTGCCTATTTTTTGTAGTGTCACTTTTTAGCTTATATTTTGCCCCACCTGTTAATAATAAAGATTTCCATTTTATCTTTTGAATTGGACTTGTTACACTGGTTCTTCTATGGTGTTTGTAACATAGCGAATTGCAGATCCCTTAACCTAACAGCACAACTAGAATTAGCTGTGGGACGTACATACGATGCCCTAGACGCCTCGGCACAGCCAAAGAGTTAACTAAGCCTGAAGCAAGAAAGGGGAAAGCTAAACTGCCCCGGAGCAGAACCCCAAAGGAATACATAGCCCACAAACATATATTGCCGGTGAGACAAGATGAGGCACAAACACAGGCAGAAAATAGAGTAAGCAAATGATGGGGCCCAAACTGTCTAGATAGCACAGGACAGAAAAGATACTGTCTGCAATCACACAAAAACCCTAAAAAATCTAACACGTCTGATATGCAAAAATACTGAGGCCACACGACCTCTCCCCCACTAGATCAGCATTCTGGTGTGAACTGGAAGCAAAACCAAAGGCACTGCTATAACAGGGGATTAGCAATACTGAACAAACTGACATAAGCTGTGGCATATGGAGCGGGGTCCAGCACCGGTCCCAGCAGGGAACAATGTTGAACCCACACAGCAAAGCAGAAAGCAGAGAAAGGCAAAACTGGATCAAATGCAAAAAGATTCCAGCAAACAAATAACTTATCTGAACGATGCAGGACCAAGCAGGGGACAAGCGGACTTCAAGATGCACAGGAAGAAAAACAAATCACCAGTAGCAACTGAGGGAAGCTTGCTCACTTAAATCTTCCCAGTCTGTAACACCTGACTTCCACTCATCGTTTTCAGGTGATGGACTTCTGTCAACCCGACCAGCTCCACTAGCCGCAACAACTACCAGAGGGAGCCCAAACTCAGAAGTCAGGTTAAGAGTGTTCACAACAGGGACGCCTCTGTTGTCAGTTCCTTGAAGAGTTCACCGTCTTGTGGCAAACATATGTGCGACAATAAACGTTCCGGTCCGGACCTGTGTGTGAATGAGTACGTATAGGTGTTCACCAAATACATCCAGTGGAAGTGTGCTGCTGGGGTCTGGAGTTCTCCGGTGATTGGGCTGTATCGGGTGTTGGACATCCTCGGCCCAGGGACTTAACAGCTGGAGTTACCCCTAGTAATGCCCATATACAACTCATTCACCAGGTTGGCGCTCTGGAGACTTGCGGCACCTCCGGAGCATATGTTATTGTCACTTCCATCAGTCCGTGCTTGCCATAAACCTGAGAGTCAGGTGGTGGCTGAGGTGAACTCTGGTGGAGCTGGACATCCTCACTGTAGGTGGTTTTCTGGTGAGGTGCAGTGTTGAGGGTCCAGAGGCCCCTCATTGAAGGAGGGGTACTGTCACGATCCATTTTTGGATCTGTCAGATTCTGGATTCTCTGATATAAACTATTTTCCTTTCAGGTCATCAGGGGTTAATCTCAGTTTTTGCCCCTGGTGGCCGCTGGTGTTACTACATGTTTAGTATGCTAGTGGAGACCATTCCCGCATTCCTATATAAGGTCACCTGGTACACCAGCTGACTGTTGGTAAAACTGGTCATTTACTAGCCAACCTTGGTGAAGAGTGGACCTACCTGGTGCAGAGAGGGTTCAGCTTATCTGGAGCAGTGGTGTTGCTGTTGGATTCTGATCGGGTGCCTTTATCTGCAGTTTAGAGCATTGGCAGCACATAAAGCTAAGCTTTGGTTTTTGGTTGCTTTAACCTCGTGGTGTCTGTTTTATCTTTCCTTTAGTTTGCGGTGCAGTTCACTTTATTCCCTGTCTCACCTCCTGGCGAGGGGGTTGGGGGTTTAGCTCAGGGCTTAGCAGGAGATAGGGACAGGTCGGGGACTTGGGCCTCACTACCATCAAATATACCCCCAAGTTAAGGAAAGTCAGGGAACCTCCTTAACCTGAGGGGCAGTTCAGGGGCCCAGATTCCTTGTCCTCTGTTTTCCCACTACTGCCCCGTGACAGTGATATTTCCTATGCCTAATACAATAGGATGTCCCTTTAGTGGGCTACACCTTTTGTGCACCTTAGGAAGACTATAAAAGGTTGCAACCTGTGGATTCTTTGGTTTAAAAAGAAAAGCAATTCTTTCTTATCTATCAACTTTCCTTCAAATGCTTTACATAGTATCCCCTCGAGTTGCTGTAGATATTTTTTTGTGGAGAGACCGTCCAAAATCTCATTGCACTGAAAACCAACAACAGATCTAGTCCATGAGCCGGGCCAGATATCGGTACCACCCGGAGTGACTAATTCTCTTTGGTGTTTTTAGGTAGATGCAAGTCTGTAGTTTATGTTTTGATATGATAGCCCTTGCACATCAGTAGCTTAACCCCTTCAGGCCTATTTGTGCCCAAATGCCTAGGCCATTTTTTGTAAATCTGACCTGTCACTTCATGCAGTAATAACTTTGGGACGCTATCACCTACCCACGCCATTCTGAGTTTCTTTTCTCATGACATATTGTACTTCATGGTAGTGCTAATTGTGAGTCAATAGATTTTACCTTTCTGCATAAAAAATTACAAAATACACGAAAATTTGGGAAAAATTCGCTATTTTTGAACTTTGAAATTCTCTACTTTTTACAAAAATGCTGATACCCCCATAACAGTTATTAGTTTACATTCTCCACATGTCTACTTCACATTGGCATCATTTTGGAAATTAAATTTTATATTTTTCGGATGTGATAAGGCTCATAGTTTTATACGCAATTTTTAAAGTTTACGACTAAATTTCCAAAACCCATTTTTCCAAGGACCAAGTCAGTTCGGACGTCACTTTATGGGTCTTGTATAACAGAACCCACCCATACATTACCCCATTTTGCAAACTACACCCCTCAAGGTGTCCAAAACGGATTTTCAAAACTTTGTTAACCCCTTAGGTGTTGCACAGGAATTCAAGCAAAATGACAGTGAAATATCAAAATTTCAATTTTTTGGCAGATATTCCATTGTAATCCAATTTTACCTGCAACCCAGCAAGGGTTAACAGCAAACCCAAAATTGGTTACCCCAATTCCGCAGTTTATAGAAGCACCCCACATGTACACGTAAACTAAATTATGGGCGCGCAAGAGGGCTCAGCACAGAAGGAGAGCTAGGCGGTTTTTGGGATAATAGATTACACTGGAAGAAATCCAGTGGGCCATGTCGTATTGGAGACACCCTGAGGTACCCCCAGAGTGGAAACCCCCAAAAGGTTACCGCATTTTGGAAACTACACCCCCTAAGGAATGTTTTAGGGGGTATAGTAACCACTTTGACCCAACAAGCACTCCATTGGAGTTTCATGCACTTGGTTGAGGAAATTGAAAAGTACGTTTTTTACCGAAAAATGTCGCTTTAGGCCCACATTTTTCATTTTGAAAAGGGGGACCAGGAAAAAGTACACCCCACTTTTTATTCCCCATTGTCTCCCGAACACGGCAATACCACAAGTGTTGTCTAAAACCACAGTATTGGCGCACGGCAGGCTTCGTAAGCGAAGCTGTGGCAAAATTCACTGTAAGAAATCTATGGGGCCATGTCACATTTGGAGACACCCTGAGGTCCCGCACAGTGGAAACCCCAAAAAAGTGACCCCATTTTTGAAACTACACCCCCTGAGGAATGCTTTAGGAGGTACAGTAACCACTTTGCACCGGGAACCGGCTCCCGACCCGCGGCGATCGCCCGGCATTAAGGGGTTAATGGTATTTTTCACCTTTTGAATAGATCCTACCTATATTTCCAAAAAATAATGATTAAAGGTCGATTTAGGGGAAATGCCAAAATGTCAATACAATCCATGTAGTATTTGTAACAAAATTTAATCCAAGTTATGTAAATACACACTGAACATGTCATGGGCTTGTCCATACTAATGTGTGTGTGTGTGTGTGTGTGTGTGTGTGTGTATATATATATATATATATATATATATATATATTGTGTGTATGTATAATTATATAACGTTACTCCATAATATCTTCAACATCAGACTCTGAATCTCTGAATCTGACTGTTGTTCTACTGGCTCGTCTTCAATACCCTTGTTCTGGCATGTCTGTAACCTGCACATGTCCGTGCACTTAAGGCCATTGCTGAGGCAAGTACACTGAGGAAGTTCGCATGACCGCACACACTTGCAGGACAGTAGCTGGAAATAGCTTCTGGTGCTGGTGCCCCTCGCATACACTTGACAACAAGCTTTCCGTCATTATCTATCATCCAACCGCAGTCTGTTGGGTTTGCAACAAATGACTGGCTCTGCAGACTTCTCCTCCAGATCGCAGCCTGGTAGTTTGCACGCAGTGCATGCATGAAAAGGCAGTCTTGGCAAGGAGGGAGTTGACTTGACTCTACCACTCCATGTCTGGCACAGAACAGCTGATACCGGAGCCTGTTTACCTCAGTTGTTTGGGTAGTTGACAGGTACATGTGGCAGGTGATTTCCTGTAACGTCTCAAAGAGTTCGGGAGACACTTCCCATGAACGACCAACTTCCTGAAAGGCATCCTGGTATGTCTTGTTCATCTTCAACTGCTTGAGTGTCGTCATCTTCCCACGGCCAGCGAATGCACTGACTGTGTCACAGCCTGTAAATGCATGCATACCAATCAATGAATCACACACGCTGCCTCCCAATGTTCTGCTCAGAGTGGTGATATCCAGGAATCTTGTCCGGTTCTGTGTACCGCATTTCTGGAACAGGTGGGATGGGATTTTGTGGCACATGCCCAGACACAGGACCATGACATCAGTATCCTCTGAAGTGATGATGACAGACTTGTAACCAGATTCTGCTGCATGAAGAGCATGGAGAAAGAGGCGTGTGTCTGCTTCTTCTTGACTTGACTTAAGGTCAGCAGCCTCTTCCCACTGTTCTTTGGTGATCTTAAAGCAGAGCTGCTCACATGTGACATACATCTCCTTCTACTCAAGCTTCTCCCTGTGGTGTTTCGCCTTCCATTCTTCTACCAGAAACTTTATGAGACTTGCCTTGTTGGAGGAATTACTTAGTAGCTTTCTCCACTGCTGGATGTTGTGCCCATGTGGAATGTTCTTGAAATGGATCCCTGTGCCTTCTTATCTGTTGACTCTTTCTGTATCTTTGATGGATGTCTCCTTGTAGACGTCAAAGACAATATCAATGCGCTTGCTCTTAGCACCCTCATGGATAGCGTGACTCATTGCTGTGCCTGCTAGCTGGGCAAATGTTGCATCGTTTCCCTTCAGTTTCTGAACCAGGCTCATCCCATCAATGATGGTTGCAGAGGGCTCAGGGATCACCTCTGCAGGAGGAGCATTCTTCTCCAACTCCCTTGCTAGGGCAGCCTTGTTGGTCTTGCGGATAGACCCATCACCGTTGGCAAGTGCCCATGGCAATGGCCCCAGGGGATGAGTCAAGACATCACTCATTTGTAGCTTTCTGTTCTCAGCTACAAGTATCATCTGGCCAAATAGGTTCCTGTCAGCCTTCAAAATTACCTCCTTGCCAAGGCCTTGTCTGTGTGTCTTCATTCTGATGTTAGAGAACGTTTTAAGATTGTTCTTCGTCATCTTGTCATGAAACAGTGTAGTTGGCGTATCGGTACCCAAACGCTCATCCTTGAATGTGTGATATGCATCCTCTCCTATACTGTATGCCCCTAGAAGGTCTTTGGCTACATCTGGTGGTGCTGCAGTCGCTGTTGATAAACTGATAAGTTCACCATTATGCTCTTTGTTGAAGGGGTTCAACCAACCAGTCTCCAGCAGTTCAACAAAAGATCGGACATCGGCTTCATCTCTTCTAATCCTGGACACCTGTAGGTCTGAATGACTGAAGTCAGTATATTGTTGGCCTACTAGGGCCCTCAGCTGCCTCAAGTACATGCTGCGGTACTCCGATGTCAGGTAGGATCTGGCGACAGCTCCAACTTTGAGGCTGAAGCCTTTTGTGCCCCCTGGTGTCTGGGTGTCTTTGTTGATTGTTTCTTCGATGGTCTGGTCCACAGGAATCCGTCCAAAAGGATTCTTGCTACCGATCTGGACCGAAAAGCCACCTTTCATGAAGTATTCATGGACCTCTGGGTGGTCTATGGGCAGCTGAGACATCGTAGCATAGTAATAGGTTAGGTATCGGGCATAGTTGACCTTGTCATAGGCAAAACACCACGGTATCATCTGTCGGATTGCTCCTAGGTGAAGCATCCAGTTGCCTTCTCTTGAAGCTCGAACCAGGGCCAGCATGGTCTCGACCATGTCCAAGTATGACATTCAGAATGCTGAGAGTTGTTCATTTCTGAAGGTCTCAAGATAAACTTGAAAGAGCTTCAGGGTAAGTGTGCAAGATTCATTATCCAAGAACTTTTCGAAGGATCCCTGCGACACACTGATGCGAAAGTTTGTGATGTTCTTCAGTGTTTCATCCAGATGGTGAAGGTCCCTTGCATGGTTTTCTTCTAGCCATGAAAGGAAGTTTTTCCATGCAAGCCTCATAAGTGCTTCATAGTCCAGCTTGTGTAGTCTCATTGCTCTGTTGTACCTCCGGCCGTCCATCACTCCAGACACTGATCCTTCAGCGATGACACCGGATTCAACACACAGATCTCTAAGGCCTGCATCCTGAAATTTCTTACCTATGATGGAGAGGAGATTACAGATTGTGTGGAAGACACCCATTCTAATTATAATGTTCTTGAACTTCTCCTGTTTCCAGATAACCTCGGCAGCTTTGGCATAGAGTGCTTGAACAAACACGCACACATTTCTGTTAAGCTTCAGGGTCTGCATGATGGCATGTGTTTGCTCCAAGACTTCATTCACAGTGGACATGGCTGTTGCAGGAGTATTGATAGTGGGCAGGTAGCTTACAGTGTCCTGGGCCACTACAATGTCGCTACGGATTTGGATGTTGAACCCAGTCCAACTGCTAATGGTCTGATCCTCATGGTCTGACATTCTAGCCAGAAGCCAGATATGGTTCTTGGTTTTTGAATCCTGGACCTCCTCGGTAGTGTTAACATTCGCAGTCTCAATCCTGGGTGGCCATCCCCGCCGCCCAACATTGTATATTGGTAGCATTAATTCTGTCAGAATTATGCATCTTTTCTTCGACTTGGTTACATCTGGCAGGACTTTTGTCACAGAGCATGCAACATTGGACTGAACAGCGATGCCATTGACTCTATGAGATGTACCTGCTCCACTTAGTGTCTCCTCAAGTCTGTCAATGTTATCCCAGGCCAAGGTTGTGAACACACCAGGGTAGATATTTGCTGGCATTGGGATGTCATCCGTTGAACATTCCAACTTCTGGATACAAAGGGCTGTATCGATCTCCTCAGCCGTTGAATATGACACACAGTGGCCAAGACGATTCAGAGTTCGAACCAGTTCTGTATTGCCGGTCAAAGACTTAATTGCAAAGGACAGCAGTACGTGCTTGGGTGGCTTTGTCTTTCCATTGGTAACAGCAAAAACCAAGTCACTGCCGAAGGATGTGGCAAGACGTTGAGCTCTTTCAGAGGGAGTTTGGCACTCACAATCTCCTGTAAGCAGGGTTTGCAGGAATTGAGTGACTAATGCAGGAATGACATTCTGATCTGTATCGGGAGGCCATGGATGACTCACATCTTGCTTCTTGATCTCATTCCTCAGCTGCATTGCTGCTTTGGTTATGACATCTCCAGAGTTAGCGGCTCTTGCTTCTTGCAGATCTTTTGTCATGCTGTGTGCTTGCCGGGCAAGGTCGTCCATTGATAGGCTATATGGATAGACTAGAAGCTTACCTTTCTCATTGGAGAGAAAGCGGAGTGATTCACCAAACTCTGTTTCAAGTTTTCGGCGAACATGTTTCTTTGTCGATGGTTTCAGTTTGATGATACCACGGGACATCATGCATCTCTGAAGCCTAGATGTGAGGTTTATCATAGGCAGTACTTCTGGGTTTGGGAACAATTCAGTCCTTATATACAAGAAGAGTTCCTCAAGGGCTTCTCTCTCTGCCTCTCCGTAGCGTACTTCCTTGCTTTCTTCCTGATTTTCTGCTGCACCAGACCTACAGGCCACTTGGGAATCATCTTTTGTGAATAGTTTGTAGCACGACTTGTGGTAGTGCCCCTCTAAAGCAACAAGGTCTCTGCTAAGTAAACCAAGGATTCTCTGTGTGCCTTTCCTTATCGCTGCTCTGCGGATCGTCTCATCTGCTCGTAGCTCAACACACTGGACGATTGGCTCCCTTGTTTTTTCTCCTTTGAGATACTTGCTTGACTTCTCGCAGAACATACATACTTTGGCATACACCCTGCTATCACTGGGGGTACCCCTCGGTAGCCTCCTCCTGGGGATTTCGCTTGCTGTTTCGACATTGACACCCTTGGCAAGGATAGAATCCAGTGACTTCTTCATTGTAAAGAGACTACGACATTTACGGTGATATTGTATGTGTGGTATTTCTCGTTCTTCAAGGCCCTTAGCTGCTTCCAGGATGGATTCATGCTGTCTGATCTCTGCAGCCCTAAGCAATGTTTTCCAGGAGTCCAAATCCTGTAGGGACGCCAGATCATCACTGTCATCATTAGAGCAGTGTATGATACAGTCGATCCGTGATTTCTTCCTCGCTGGTACTTCCATCATGCCATTAGATATGTCAGTAAACACCTGCAAACACAAAGAAAAACATTAAAACCCTTGGCACACACACACACACACCTACACACACACACACACACACACATTAGTATGGACAAGCCCATGACATGTTCAGTGTGTATTTACATAACTTGGATTAAATTTTGTTACAAATACTACATGCATTGTATTGACATTTTGGCATTTCCCCTAAATCGACCTTTAATCATTATTTTTTGGAAATATAGGTAGGATCTATTCAAAAGGTGAAAAATACCATTAACCCCTTCGCGCCGGCCGCCATAGCGGTACGGCGAATCGTACCCGGATCATATGCCGGGCGATCGCCGCGGGTCGGGAGCCGGTTCCCGGTGCAAAGTGGTTACTGTACCTCCTAAAACATTCCTTAGGGGGTGTAGTTTCAAAAATGGGGTCACTTTTTTGGGGTTTCCACTGTGCGGGACCTCAGGGTGTCTCCAAATGTGACATGGCCCCATAGATTTCTTACAGTGAATTTTGCCGCAGCTTCGCTTACGAAGCCTGCCGTGCGCCAATACTGTGGTTTTAGACAACACTTGTGGTATTGCCATGTTCGGGAGACAATGGGGAATAAAAAGTGGGGTGTTCTTTTTCCTGGTCCCCCTTTTCAAAATGAAAAATGTGGGCCTAAAGCGACATTTTTCGGTAAAAAAAAGGTACTTTTCAATTTCCTCAACCAAGTGCATGAAACTCCAATGGAGCGCTTGTTGGGTCAAAGTGATTACTATACCCCCTAAAACATTCCTTAGGGGGTGTAGTTTCCAAAATGCGGTAACCTTTTGGGGGTTTCCACTCTGGGGGTACCTCAGGGTGTCTCCAATACGACATGGCCCACTGGATTTCTTCCAGTGTAATCTATTATCCCAAAAACCGCCTAGCTCTCCTTCTGTGCTGAGCCCTCTTGCGCGCCCATAATTTAGTTTACGTGTACATGTGGGGTGTTTCAATAAACTGCGGGATTGGGGTAACCAATTTTGGGTTTGGGTTTGCTGTTAACCCTTGCTGGGTTGTAGGTAAAATTGGATTACAATGGAATATCTGCCAAAAAATTGAAATTTTGATATTTCACTGTCATTTTGCTTGAATTCCTGTGCAACACCTAAGGGGTTAACAAAGTTTTGAAAATCCGTTTTGGACACCTTGAGGGGTGTAGTTTGCAAAATGGGGTAATGTATGGGTGGGTTCTGTTATGCAAGACCCATAAAGTGACGTCCGAACTGACTTGGTCCTTGGAAAAATGGGTTTTGGAAATTTAGTCGTAAACTTTAAAAATTGCGTATAAAACTATGAGCCTTATCACATCCGAAAAATATAAAATTTAATTTCCAAAATGATGCCAATGTGAAGTAGACATGTGGAGAATGTAAACTAATAACTGTTATGGGGGGTATCAGCATTTTTGTAAAAAGTAGAGAATTTCAAATTTCAAAAATAGCGAATTTTTCCCAAATTTTCGTGTATTTTGTAATTTTTTATGCAGAAAGGTAAAATCTATTGACTCACAATTAGCACTACCATGAAGTACAAAATGTCACAAGAAAACAATCTCAGAATGGCGTGGGTAGGTGATAGCGTCCCAAAGTTATTACCGCATGAAGTGACAGGTCAGATTTGCAAAAAATGGCCTAGGCATTTGGGTACAAATAGGCCTGAAGGGGTTAAGCTACTGATGTGCAAGGGCTATCATATCAAAACATAAACTACAGACATGCATCTACCTAAAAACACCAAAGAGAATTAGTCACTCCGGGTGGTACCGATATCGTCAAAATTGGCTCTTGGCTTATGGACTAATCCAACAAATTTGTTTATATTGTGAACTGTCCATATTTACAACTTTCTCTCCTTTGTCTAAAGACTTCACTACTGTATAATTGTTTGATCTTTTTCCAGACTCAGAAGGGTTTGCAATTCAAGGGCTGTTAGATTATTGTTCCCCTTCTCTCCCTTGACATTCCCTAAAGCTCTTGTGACCAATTCCTCAATGATATCGGTATGACTTGATTCAAACATAGGTGGCGCCTTAGTATTTGTGCTTTCAAATCTATGAAGGAATCTATCTAGCTAACTGACAAGTTCTCTTGCAGCACTATCAAGAGCAGCTTCTCTGCACTGTGACACCAAGAAAATGGCGCCAGCAAAACAAGATGTCTGCTTTTTATTTGGCCAGGTACATGTGACTTCAGCAGCCAATCACAGAAGACCTTGTGTCAAGACTTTGTGGATGGTTTCTGCGCAGTAGTTGGCTGCCTGAATCAACACTCATAAAGTTAAGAAAAAAAAAGAGCGTGCTGCTCCACACCCCCTCCCTTCATCAAAATCAAACATGTTGCCCCATCCCCCCACTCATCATAGAGCACCACTATGCTAGCCAAAGTAATACCAATAGCATTAGTGGAAGTACAATAATTTACCGAACTGTGACCGAATTTTGCAGACACTGAGTTAAAAATGCTCGTGAAAACGAACACGAATCTGAATGTGCTATGTTCGTTCTGAATTTGATATTGGTGAATATTTTCTGAACAACTTTGCTCATCTCTACGCAAGATACTTTCATCACCCCTGGCACATTTGTGATATTGACTAATTCTCACCAGTACTGTAGTTCCTGTATAGTCCGCAGTCTGATGATGACTGATAGCAATAGCTCCCAGTATCTCCTTACCACTGTTAAAGGGTACTGCCAGGTAATTTTTGCATGCCATACTAACAGTATCCTAAAAAAGGGCTTTGGCAACCCTTTCAGGATATGTAACTTTTATTGTTCTCTTGACCTGTGTGTTACAGCTGCATAGGAATACATGCTGTCACAGTCAGGTCTGGAGACTAGATGGCCAGGCTGAGGATCGCTATTCATTCTTTGATCTGTCCGTCTGCTCTCCTGACTTGAGCCTGACTACTGCATAAAAATACATTATGTCATGCTCAGCTAAATGTTTTTCTTATATGTAAATGAGCTGTTCAAGACTGTGGGCCAGACACTGATCTCTATGAAAATCTGTCTCCTGAGATTGTTTTTTTTAAAAAAGGGATTTTACCAGTGTGAGACATTTAACTAGCACAGTGCCGAAGAAGTTAATTTCTTCTCCTTACGTACATATTTGGTGTAGCTCTCACAGCTCTGTTTTATTACAACACAATTGCAACAATGGCTGCCTGTGAGAGGAACCTGCAGATGTGCCAGTTATAATTACACACAGCTCTGCAGCAAGATAAGAAAAGCAGAGAGCAACCATTACATATTACACTGATAGTGCCTCATTTTATTTAAAGCAAGCAAAGGAGACATATTCCCATGAATTTCGGTGCTGTGTTCATAGTTCTGAACAGCTCATTTACATATAAGAAAAATGTGGATTTCTCTGGAATAAGACATTGGATTGTAAATATCAAGGTATCGTTTTACTCAGATTCCTATGACCTAGTTGCCTGTATAGATGTCTTACAGTCAGAGGGTTGATCATACTGAAAGAGTCCAATGTCTAACCAATGTCTAAAGTAAACCAATGTCCTTTAGTTCACGTCATACTTTTCTCTCTTACTTGATAAGTAGGGATGAAAGCCCTGAAATGCATTATTCTTTGAGACGTGGTCAAATAAAGTTTTCCTTCTATCTCATCCTGCAGTAATTTTAACTGAATGGGGAATGCACACTGTTGTTGAAGAAAGAGGTAAGGGTGTAATTACAGCTTTGCGATATAGCATTATCTCTCTTCCTAAATGAAGCCTGGGAGTTACTACACTCGAAAAGTACTTTGGCAGTAGTTCTGTGCAGTTTCATATTCTCATTGGAGTTGTGCCCATTGCAGTGCCAGCATTAAAGCGGAGCACCTGACTTTACAATTTTGTTACTTCTACTCTAACTTACCCAAGGAGCGCATCTTCTCTCTGGTTTCTGTTTTCTTTGCAATTTATTTACTGGACCTTTAAGGAAGCTTTGATGAAATCACTGACAATTTATGAAGCTTCTGTGGATGATCACTGAGGGTCATTATAGTGATTGAGCAATAACATTAAAACTGTCAGAAGCATAGTGAACCTGAGATCTATAATGCCAGATCCAGTTTCACTCTGCCCGAGTCTTGTGACTTTCGAGTTATGTGCAGTTTCTAGTACCTAAAGTTTTCCCTGCTGATGTTCACTACTTTGGTAATGAGACTAAGTCAAGAATGGAATTAAAATAAATGGCTAATAGCCCAGATGCTGTAAAAGAAACAATTTTTGTGCAAGTGAAATCTACTCATTTTTACTTGAAATACTTGATTTAATTGAACAACTCTTCAGATTTTCATGTGCTACACTCTCTTAGTGTAGCTTTGCCCTGCTCTCCAGCCCAAACATTCAAAGTTTCCTCATATGCATAATTTTTGTTGCACCATTGGTTATCACAGCTCCCAAGGTTCCTTCAAGAACTTTCAAGTTGCTTGTCTTCTTCATGTTTCAAGCAGTTGTGGTTTTTTCACTTGAGTTTTGTTCCTCTCCCATAAGAGTGCAACTTCTGAAAGATACCTACCTGACTCTTTAAATAGGTATTTGAAGCATTTATATTTTTCAAGACCCAAAGTGTCTGCTCTTTCTGGATCAGAAACCTTATGATCATTTATAACCTACCTTAGAGACTTTTATCTAGCATTATACATTTTCCTGTTTCTGATCATACATGTCTTGAGATTTCCAAATAAAATTTGGGGTTTATTAAAAATATTTAGACTTTTACCTAGAAAAAGAGAATAGAAAGGAATAAGTAAAATTTCTGCTAAAACCACTTTGAATAATATAAAATTGTATAAAAAAACTGCTTGAAACCATCACATGCGCTACTAGGCTGAAGTTGAATTTTGCACATATTAGGCCTCTTTCACACATCAGTTTTTTGCCTTCAGGCGCGATCCGCCTTTTTTTTGTAAAACCGGATCCGGCAAAATGCAATGCCGGATCCAGTTTTTCCCCATTGACTTGCATTAGCGCCGGATCGTGCCGGATGGTATAGCGTTTCATACGTTTTTTGCCGGATCCGGCAACTTGTCTCATTCCGGCGTCTGGAAAAAACGGCTACTGTAACGTTTTTTGTCTCTGGCGAAAAAGCCGGAAGCGCCGGATCCGGCGCTTCCAGCTTTTTGCTACAATGAAAGTCTATGGGTGCCGGAATGCCCCGGATCCAGAAAAAGACGGATCCAGCCACCGGATCCGGTTTTTTTAAGTCTGCGCATGCTCAGATCCAATTGGCCAGCCCCCAGGAACAGAGACGGATCCAGCAAAAAAACGGATCCGTTTCTACAGTTCTCCAAAATTTATGCCGGATCCGTTTTTTCTAAAAAAAGCCGGATCCTGCCTGACGGCAAAAAACTGATGTGTGAAAGTAGCCTAAATCCACTCATTTTCAACATTAATGCCCAATATATTTATTTTCCTTAAGCAATTGTAATGATCTTCTTGATTTAACTTGATAGACACTTATCTTTTTTCATCTGTATTATACTGTATACAAGGTTACTTGGGATAAAAGCTATTTAGATCAATGCATCAACCCTAAGCATTCAGTAAAGGAATAAAAATCACTTTGTACTTTATCTTGCCCTTCTTCAAATTTGGAAACACCATTTAGATTTTAATGAAACTTGAAAAAAAATGTAGCAATCTTAAATTAGAGTTTCATTTAAGTCTAAGTCTAAGAAAGTTGTTGGGGATTGTATTAGTTAAATGACTGAATCTCTGAGCACTAAAACTGGCCAAATAAAGCTGGAAGACTTGTACTATGGCTGCCTGTTATGTATTAGGAAATGGCAGGCTTTTTATCTGAAAACAATAGTCTTAATAGAAATAAAACATGTCCTTTACAAATATGACATTTTCTTTGGAGAGTCACCAGTCATTTGAGGTCTTTGAATCCAATGTTTACAGCAGATATGAGCATGCCAATTATATATGAAGGTTAATGTTCGGGATCATCAAGCATTAGCACAGAAATAAGCAGCAATGTGGTAAGTGCATTAGGAAGCATCAGATTGGAACTCTCTAAAGGGAAACAATTGTATCAATGTTTTCTAGTTAAGGACTGATTCATAATTAATTTATCATGCAAATAGCCTCTTCAAAGAGGATGAGGACTAGAACTCTAGTGCCACCTATTGGAAGTAGTAATCCTAAAAGTCAATGTCGACCCTTTAATGAGCCTTGTTACATGACTAAGGCTGTAGTCACACATAGCGACTCACCAGCAATCCTGACACCGATATCAATGTGTCAGGATCGCTGGTGAATCGCTATGTGATCGCTGGTGAGCTGTCAAACAGACAGCTTCACCAGCGATCAGCACCAGCGACGCCCAGCACCCAGCGTCGCTGTGCACGTTAGTAACCAGCGCGCTGATGTAGGGAGCTGGTAATTAACGTACACATCGGGTATCCAAGGGACGTGCGTCCCTAGATACCCGATTTGTACGCTAGTTACCAGCTCCCTGCATCAGCGCGCTGGTAACTAACGTACACATCGGGTATCTAAGGGACGCACGTCCCTTGGATACCCGATGTGTACATTAGTTACCAGCAGATCGCTGGTCTCCTGCCTGTCACACGCAGCGATGCATGGTGGCCAGCGGGAGACCAGCGACCAAAAAAAAGTCCTGGCCTTTCCTGAAGCGATCAGCGATACTGGCAGGGGGGCCGGTCGCTTATCACTGTCACACACAGCGATCTCGCTGGTGAGAACGCTGTTGTGTCACAAAAATTGTGACTCAGCAGCGATCTCGCTACCGAGATCGCTATGTGTGACGGGGCCTTTAGGATAAAACCCAAACCAGAATCTCAATTTGCAGACACTGTGTTTCAGGGTACTGCCCCTCATCAGTGCAAAGTGTGAGATCTGGTTTATCCTGTCATGTGAAAAGGCTCGTTAAAGGGTCGACATTGTCTTTTAGGATTGTTACTTCCAATAGGTGGCACTAGAGTTCTAGTCCTCTTCCTTTCTGAAGAGACTATTTGCATGTTTGCAAGAGGAGCATTGTGGCTTTCTTGGCATGGGGATATTTTCACTGTTTAGAGCAGATTTTATTAGGGAATATTGCGGACTGCATTCTATTGTTTTACCTCTTTAATTCAAGTAGTTCTTCTTAGTACTCACATTTCCCTTCACATTCCAAGATTATATGTGTGAAATAACTGATGTAAGTAGGCGATTCCATTATGTGACCATGTGGTAGGAAAATTAAGTCTAATGAGATCAGTTATAATATGAATGAATATAATGCCTACACATTGTTGTGCAACTATGTTAGACTAATGTAGCATGATAATAGAGGAATAATTATAATAATTATATCTTGAACAATTAGCTATACAAGGTTACTTGGGATAAAAGCTATTTAGATCAATGCATCAACCCTAAGCATTCAATAAAGGAATAAAAATCACTTTGTACTTTATCTTGCCTTTCTTCAAATCTTAAAACACCGTTTGGATTTTAATGAAACTTGAAAAAAAACATCTTGTAAGATGATACAGGAAAGGAACATTAGAATTATTTTGAACATAAGACATTTGGAGCAGAGAAATGAAATGCAATTTGTATATTTGATAACAATTTAGCCAATTCAGCTAAGAAGAAACATTTAATTTTATAAATAAATATATTTTTTCATCTAAAACTCTAATTTAAGATTGCTTCATTTTTAAATCATGATTAGAAAACCGACCTTAAGCGGAATCTGGCTTCAGAGTTTTCGTATTTGAACCGTCAACATGATATACTATATAATTACAGATGGTGAGTTCTCCTTCAGTGGAAGTTTTCAAACAGAGGCTGGAGAGACATCTGTCTGAGATGGTTTAGTGAATCTTGCATTGATCAGGGGATTGGACATGATGACCCTTGAGGTCCCTTCCAACTCTAACTTTCTATGATTCTATGATATTAGAGTGGGATATTTACGTGCAGCTAACTAAGAGTCATCTGAACATTATTGTAGAGATGAAGAGTCACAGTATCTTAGTAGAGATAGACTCTTTTGAAATTCGAATTCACCAACTTCAGCAAATGTTTCCCAAAAATGTAGTTTACAGAGAATAAATTAGTTCTGAATAGCAATACTGTAATACTGGTTCGCAGTGCCCCAAAAACACATGTATAATGCTCTGTGGCATCCTAGGATTATATTGAAACCCCTTGTAGCTCTTTAATGTAAACACAACATTAATAGACCTTACATTATCTGGCAACCTGTAAATGATGGTAACTAGCAGCCTATATGTCATAGAAAACATTAAAATCCATAAGCTATTTCCATTGAGGGGACATTCACCCCCCTCTTCTCTCACACATAATCTCTCAAGGGGAAAAGAGTTGGCCATCTCCTTGAAATAGAATTTCAGAGTGAACATCAGGAAGTGAGGAAATTAAATATAGCTGAGTACTGACAAAACTAATTAAACTCGCTATACAGTACAGTTAATTAAACAGGAAAGATTTTTCTGAGGTCCAGATAACATAGGGACATGTGTTTACTGTCACAACTCTATTGTTGGGTGTCCCGGTACCAGGGGCTCCTTCCCTGTCCCAAACACTAGGCGTGCCATAGCTCGCCCTGTTCCCCAGGTTACTTTTGATGATGAAGTCGCCAGGGCCACTTACCTTGCCTTAGCTTCTGAATCCGCTCTCAGTCTGTACCCTTCCCCAACCTAGGGAAGAGGGGAGTATTACTGTACCATAATACACCAACCAGACAAGGTAAAAGGAACAGGGGTAATGAAAAATACCAAACATTCAAATATACTCATACATACAACAGAGGAATGCATCGGGTAGTGGAGGATGGTGTATACCAAAGTTGGAGAAGAAAGGGAATTATCACACACCCAAACTTCGCAACAGTCACAGATAAATTCACTAAACATCTTCTCCAATAACAAATACAAACAACCTCCAGCCATGAAGCATAAGCTGCTATGACAATGAGTGCTAGCCAGGACCCAGATTATATTGGAGATGGGAGTGGCTAACAGTGCACAGCTGAGCCTTAAGCAGGAAAGCTTCCAGGAGCTCTCAACTGAGCTGAGTAACCCCTGCACTTCTGAAAAAACATACACCAATTAATATGAAAGTGAAGTGCTTCTTATCAGTGCAAAAGTAGGAAAAATCAGATGCTGGGGTCTTCTGGCTCTACTGTCTCTGTAAACCCGTGACAGTAACACCCCTATCTACGAGGGACCTTCAGAAACTCAGAACCAGGTTTATCAGGGTGTTTCTCATGAAAAGACAGGATCAGCCTGGCCACATAGAAATCAGATGCTGGCACCCACATCTTCTCTTCAAGACCGTATCTCTTCCAGTGTACCAGATACTGAAGTGACCAATGAACTAAGCAAGAATAAGCGATCATAGCTATCAGAAATTCCAAATTTCCATCCACAATGACAGGATATGGCAGTAGCGGTAATAGTCCAGAGGACGCAAAGTATTTCTTGAGTAAAGATCGATAAAACACATTGTGGATCCTAAAAGTGGGCGGCAAAGCAGGGCGGAATGCTACGGGATTGATGATGGCCATAATGTTATAAGAACCAAAGAACCTGGGACTCAGTTTCTAAGACTGAACCTTCAACTTAAAGTTCCTTGAGGACGACCACAGCCAGTCACCAACATACAGGTCCAGACACATGAAACATCTACGATCAGCCACACTCTTATGTTTGGACCCCATCTTCCTCAAATTTGTCAAGAACCCCTTGCCACACAGACATAATTGGTTATGAAAATCTTTTCTCTTCAAGAATTCCAGAAGAATAATTCCTATTAAATGAGCTGAAATGAGGATGAAACCTATATGCCCCAAAAAACGGGGACTTACCAGTAGACTCATGACAACTAGAGATGAGTGGACTCCTGGATGATTGTGTTCAGCTGAACAGTTAAAAAAAAGTTCACTTGAATGGAGAACCCAAACATCCAGAATTTGCATGACAGTGCAGCAAACACTGCTTCTGATCGGGGGGTAAAATTATTATGGTCGGTCAGACAGCCACAGTTCACATGTTGTTAAATGACAGCATGAGCGCACAACTGTGATCGGAGGTAAAAAGTTTACCTCACTTTACTGACATAAGCTGATGGGACTACTTGTCACATCAAACTATGCCTGCTGCCATTAATAACAATGAGAGCAGGTGTTGACTGATGGGAGTATTCATCGGCTGGCGCTTGTGCTCTTTATTAAAAAAAAAACGGCATGGGTTCCCCTTTATGTTTAATAATCAGCCAGGCAAAACTGACAGCTGGGGCTGCAACCCTCAGCTAACTGAGACTCAGCGTTAACACGACTGGTTATCATGAATAGAGGGGTTTCCATGATTTATTTTTATTTTAAATAAATAACTTGTCAGTGACCCCACATTTTTGACAACCAGCTTTGCTAAAGCAGACAGCAGGGGGCTGGTGTTTTCAGGCTGGAAAGGGGCGATTGATATTGGTCCCCAGCCTAAAAATAGCATCCCACAGCTGCCCAGAAAAGGCACATTATATGCACCAATTCTGGTGCTTTGCCTAGCTCTTCCCAATTGCCATGTGACATTTAAATAGACCCCACATTATCACAATGTTAAAGACTGTGTTCATGACTAGAGATGAGCGAATTTATTTAGATTTTGACGCCAAATCTGATTTTGACATATTCGAGCCATATTCGAACAATATTTGTGGTGAATATATGTCTTATGATTGGTTCTGAATATATTTGGCAATTTCTACTCCCATTGACTCTAATGATGTTCAGCTGTGTTCAATGAGTGTTGCAAAAACAATATTTGATTCAGATCGTATTCGGAACCAAATCCAAACAAATTTGCTCATCTCTATTCAGGACTCCACAATAAGATAACTGGATAAAAGTATTTTATTGATGTCCCATAACTTTAATGTACTTACAAGAGGGTTATTTTTTATGTTCCATTAATTTTATTATCTTATTATCTTATTTGCATCTAGTAAAATGTTGGTGATTTAACTTATCTATTGTTTGGTATATTGACCCTTCCTGGGCCGCACTGGGACCAAAAAGCAGCTTTAAAACATAAACTCATCAAGCACAACTCCTCCCCACTTTTGCATCAAGGATTTGTAAGGATTGTATCATGCAGTTAATAAAGCTAAAACCTTTTTTTGCCATTTAATTTAAACCTTTGTTTGAATTTTTTTATCCATTAAAGTTTTTTAAAGGCTGCACTGCTAGAACATGTCAGGCTGGAAATTAATTAAAAGTTAAACTTCTGGTAAATCACTGGCTGTTTGTGGTCATGTGTCATTGATGTAGCATTGTAAACAAGACCAATGGCAGCCAGTGCTAAAGTGGAAACCTTTAATATTTTAAGCCATATACAGCCGATTGACAAATTAAGACCATCAGACTTGCATATTACCCCTAGTTATGGAATGTCAGATGTTAAAAAAAAATAAATAAATAATAGTCACCTATATCGCTCTCTATTTTGGCCTCCCTACTTTTCACCACCTGCCGTCTGGTTCTCTTCTCTTCATCATTGTGCATCACATCCCGAGGCCTATTTTTTTAACCAACCTCTCTAATCGCCCCCTTGATCCAGTCCTCTTATTTCTACTATTGCATGATGCATCATGTTGCCCAGGCCAGAGCTCACTGCTCATCATAAGGTTGCAATGTCAGCGTTGCGACCTGATGACGCGCGGTGGTCTCTGGGACCTGGAGGCAGAAGAAAGTTCAGGCCTTTAGTGAAAAGGCTGGAGAAACTGCATGCGATGGAGGGAAAAGGACAGAATATTGAGTAGTAGGAAGGCTGATTAAAAAAGAATATTCACCTCTCTGGCTGCCCAGCTGCTTGCCATCTTTCATCTTCTTTGTGCCATCACATTCTGTTAGGCATTGGATTCCTGCAGCTGCACCGCAGGAATCTAGAGCCATACTTCCAGCGGTCTCCCATTCCTTTCCGACCGCTCAGGGACCTGCACAGCAATCTCGGCGATTCAGGCGCCCTGCTCTGACCAGCTCTCTGGGTCTGGATGTTGCTGCCACCTCTGGGCCAGCAATGGTAGCGCAACCTGCTTTGCAGGAAACCACTCCAGAGGCTAAGTCCTCTCGCCGCGCTACTGGGCATGCCCACGAGATGATCTCCCAGTGGAGATCGGGGGTCACATGCTCAGGTCCTTGTCCTGATTGGATTGGCCCATCTCAGAGGTCTGGAAGGTCCCGGAAGCGTATGGCAATAAAAGGCCCGCACGGCTGCTCGCCCATGCGCTAGTTTAGGCTATACTTGCTATGTGCGAATGGTGACGGATGTATGATTCTGGTGACTGACTCATTTGAAACCCCTTCCCTCTGATATTACACATGTAGATAGGAAACTAGAGAGATAGTCAGCGCCAGTCAGAGGCAAGCTATAGGCCACAGTGCATACCGCACCTCTGCACTAGCGTCCAATGGGGTCACGCCTCATGGCACTATCGTATAGCGGCAGTAGTTACAGCCATGCTGCAGTTAGCAGCACTTACCAGCATCCTCGGTTGTGACGCCGCACGCACGGTAGGTCAAGACGGACACCGACCTCTGTCTTGGGCCGTGTCCTGTGACCATATACCGTGTGTGCACGCCAGCTGAGACCTGTGAAGCTAACAGGCTCGGCGTTTATGCTTTAGGGCCTCTGTGAGTTTAACAGAGTCCGCTCTGCGCACCCCAGGTGACGTTTAACCCCAGCGCAGTATGCCATCATATAAACGAGTCCGCCATTACTCAGCAGCGGTTGTTACACCTACTGAACGGTGGACCCCAGGCGTCGAACGCACTTCCTATTATTTATATTTAGTGCGTTCCGCCATCCCTAACACATGGGGCATCTTGAGCCTCCTCATTATAGGCCAGGAATTCAGTCCATATCCATGCCATAGCTCACAACATCATAAACTCGCGACATTGACATTTCTTTCTGTCATACAAGTTATGAATTGAACATGATTCAATGATTAAGGACAAACATACTGAACCTACCTAGATCATAACCAGAGGATTAGCTGTAAGGCATAAATAAAGATTTCTAAAAAGCCTCATATCAACTTTAAAAGGGGTATTCACAATGAGTACATTTATTGCCTATCCATGTAATTCCTAGTTGCCTGTCTCCGGGCAGTCACATGATCCTGAAAATGTGTCCAAAAGTATCGATTAACCTGTAGAGTGCATGCATGATCACTGTTTCATTCACTTCAATGGGAATGGATGGTAGATCAGTAAATCTCAGAGAAATGAATTGAGAAGTGGCCACTGTTATGAATGGGTCACCGAGGAGGATAGCAGTCCAGGCTAAGCCACAGAAAACAAGAGAGGTTGGTAACTAAGTGGATTGCAGACCCCGGATCCTGTCCACACAACTAGCAGTAGCCGTGGAGCGTACCTATGATGATCCTAGACGCCTCGGCACAGCCGGAGAGCTAACTAAGCCTAAAGCAAGAAAGGGGAAAAATAAGCTGCCCCGGAGCAGACCCCAAAGGAATAGATAGCCCACAAACATATATTGTCGGTGATACAAGATGAAAACATAAACACAGGCAGAAAAATAGACTGAGCAAACGATGGGGCCCACACTGACTAGACAGGACAGGAAAGGAAAGACACTGTCTGCAATCATGCAAAAAACCCTGCAAAAAGTCCAACACGTCTGACGCACAAAAAACAGTGAAGTCGCACGACTTCGCCCCCACTATATCAGCACTCTGGTATATTCTGAAAGCAAAGCAAAAAGACCAATATAACAGGGGACAAAACAAACTGGCACAAGCAGTAACATATGGGCGGTGATTCAGCACAGCCCCAGCCAGAGCTAGCTGACACGCACAAAGCAGAGATAGACAAAACCAGATCAAATGCAAACAGAATAGCAAATGAACCACGTAGCTGAACCATGCAGGGAAAGAGCAGGAGACATCAGACCTCAGAAGGTATAGGAAGAAAATCACCAGCAGAGATAGAGGGAGTAAGCTGTCTTAAATCCCAATCAGAAACCCTAGATCACCAATCGTCTTCCTCATTATCAGGTGGCAAGCCTCTGTCAATCAGATCAGCTCCACTACCTCCAGTAACCACCAGATGGAGCCCAGAAAGAGATCTCGCAACCCCTCTGTCAATCTGACCAGCTCCACTACCTTCAGTAATCACCAGAGGGAAGCCAAAGAGAGAATTCACAACAGGCCTCATATGCACACTAGTACTCGCACAGGATTTTTGAGCAAACCCATATTTAAGATCTTGGTGTCCCAACAGCACAGAACTCATTTAACATGCATTTTACCATGTTTTTTGTGGGGGGAAAAAAGCATTTAATAATAATTGATTGACATTCAATGTATGCTGCTCAAAAAAATAAAGATGTTAGGAACGGCGGAACGCAATAAATAAAAAAAATAATAAAGTGCGTTCACCGCTCGGGGTCCACCGTGCAGTAGTTGTTACACCGCTGCTAGGTAATGACAGATGAGGAATATGGCAGTATAATGCGCACAGGTTAGACTTTACCCGTAGTTCGCAAAGCGGGCTTTGTTCACACACAGAGGCGCCGCAACATAAACATAAGAAAACGCTGAGCCTGTTAGTGTCACAGACCACAGGGAAATGCACACATGGTATCTGGTCTCAGGAGCAGGACCCAAGGCAGAGGAGTTGCGTCCATCTAGACCTACCATGTGTGTGGCGTCGCTACTGCTGACGCCAAGGAGGGCTGCAACTGCAGCGCGGCGTAGGGCACGGCCGCTAGTCGACAGAGCTAGGAAGCAGGCGCAATATCAGAAGCTAGAGTAGAGGTGCGGTGAGCACAGTGACTGGCGCTGACTGCTGCACTAATTCCCTATCCACATGCGTAATATCAGAGGGATGGGGTTTCAAATGAGTCAGTCACCAGAGTCATACATCCATCACCATTCACACATTAGCTTGAAAAGCCTATACTAGCGCATGGCCGAATGGTCATGCGCGCTTTTTATAGCCGTGCGGGACCTTCCAGATCTCTGAGATGGACCAATGAGATCTGGAGCAGGACCTGGGCACATAACTCCCGATCTCGTGAGCATGCCCAGTAGGAGCACAGAGGAACTTAGTCTCTGGAGCGGTCTGTTGCAAAGTAATCTTCCCTGCAGTAGATCGACAGCAGGAGACCGCAGAATGTGAGGCTCTGGATTTCTGCAGAGCGGACGCAGAACCCAGACACCTAACAAAAGGGAACCCTAGACACTCTTACTGAGGAGACACATGGATGTTAGTGACCTTCCTATCAGTTCTACCTGTTGTTTATTCCATTGGCACAACAGCAGGAGAAATTGAATCACAATCAGTGTTGATTTCACAGAAGTATGATTGACTTGGAGTTACAATTTGTTGTTTAAGTGTTTATTTTTTTGAGCAGTATATATTGTTACTATTTAGAAATTATCAATTTGCAACATTATGTTGTTTTTTTATTATTTTAGATTTGTTTTATACCACAGCAATAGGTGCAGTTTTAAGTCATATCAGAATGAAAAGCTGCAAGGAGGGTTTCAGGCAAGCTAGGCCTTTACAAAACTATTAATGTTTTGTCAGATATTAAGTTGCATGTGTATTTGAAATTATTGTCTTGCTGAAAAGCCTGTCTGCTCTTGATTTGTTTGACATATGGCTTGAATTTCTTGCAAGTAGAAGAGTCCCTTGATAAATAGATATGTTTTGTGTTATGTTTTTTTCATAATAGTGAATGAACATTATTTACTGTCATACAATTATAGAATTATAAAGTTTCCCCAAACTTGAACTAAACTACTACAGTGCTTGCCCATTATTACAGTCAGCATATAAATATAGAAACATTAATTTTACTCATCCTTCATATTTTCTAGATAGATTGTATTTTATGAAGCAATATAACTAGGGGTAGTTTTTCAGTGCATGTGCTTTGGGTGCCAAGTTGGAGGGGCCCCAACAATTCAATGTAGCAATATTAATACAATATTTGCCCAAGGTGAAGGAAAGCTATGACAAGATTTGGTCTGGTTTATGAAATAATTTTTAGACATACGACATTACAGAAAAACAATAATAGCTGCTTACAGGTGAAGCAGAGTTGAGGTTAGAGGATATGAACACCATTATTCAGGGATTTTCATTTGCCTACAGTATGATTGTAATGGACTGCATTGCTATAACTCATCTATAGTCAGTTTTGTTTTCCTATGTGAGGCATCTTTGTATCAATGTAGTTAATTAGTGATGATACAGTTTATCTTGTTTTCCAATGTTTTTATGGTCTTTTCTGACATTTTTAAATTAACTGGTTATATATTAAATTAAATTATGTGCCTCAGATATTATATGTTCATATGATACTGTGGATATTATACATGTAATATAAAAAAGTATCCTTATCATTCAGATTAGTGGCATTATGCTATAATTTGTACAGTGCCTTGAAAAAGTATTCATACCCCATTAACTTTTCTACACATTATCACATTACACCCATAAACTTAAATGCATTTTATTGTGATTGTATGTGATACCCAATACTAAGAAGAAAGTATTTGTGAAGTGTAAAAAAAACAATTAGTGATGGGTAGTGTTGAGTGATACCTTCCGATATCGGGAAATATCGGATCGGATTGGATCGGACCGATATCCCAAAAATATCGGATATCGCCGATTCCGATACCGGAAACCAATGCAAGTCAATGGGACACAAATATCGGAATGAAAATAAACACTTACTTTCCTTGTAGGTTAATTCTACATGAAGGAAAACAACTAAGAATAATGTAGAATGTATTGGGGGAGGTGGAGGAGACATTAAAAGCATAGAGGTTTAGCCCAATCAAATGGAATAGCAGGAATTAATTTTTTTTTAAAGACGTTCGGAGTTACAAAGATATTGACTATGTTAAGCTTTTTTATATTTTGTCAGATATTTATGTTTCACTACTTCCATGCACTTCACCTCCTTTTTTACTTCTCCCACACTTTCTCCTTCATCATCCTCAGCAGCAGCATCTTTTTCATCAACTTCTTCACATTATTCATCTTCTTCTCCTTCACCTTCTTCCTTTTATTCTTTTTTTTACATTCTTCATATTCTTCTTATTCAACTATTATTCTTCTTCATATTCTACTTCTTCATCTTCTTCATATTCTTCTTCTTCATCATATTCTTATTTGTGACAGGCATTCCTGTAGTTGTTATCTATAAAAGTTTGAAGATTACACCTTCCGTTCTGCCTGTCACAAAAGATTTATAACAGGATTTGTCCGCGTTGAGTTTTGCCTGCAGCAGCAGGTATTTTCCAGGGGCACCACGAGGAGGAACGGACTCACCCCCATACACTGCTTAGCCTTCTTCTGCTTATAATTTAGATAATATCTTTTGCTCTGATTTTTAGTCTTATGCTTAATGTTCTTCTGCTTTTTGTTCTGCAGCTTCTTGTTCTTCTGCTTCTTGGTCTTCTGTCTCTTGTTCTTATGTATCTTGGTGGTTGTCTTCTTGTTCTTTGTCCTCTTCATTATCTTCTTCAGGTTCATCTTCTTCTGGGTGGTCTTCAGGGTCGTCGTCTTTGGGGTCGTCATCTTCTTCGGGGTTATCTTCAGGGTCGTCATCTTTAGGGTCGTCGTCAGGGAGATCCAGAGTGATTACCAAAAACCATTTCAAAAAGCTTGAACTTGGAAATGTAGCAGAAGGTACAAGAAAGCTGAGGAACTGCTGAGAACCAGCTGACGGTACTGGAACCTGGATGGGTAGCCGAAGGTACAAGAGCCAATGGAACTACAGAGGACCAGCTGATGGTACTGGAACCCGGTTACTAAGCAGGAGGTACCTGTGCCAGAAAGCATTACCAAGGACCAGCAGATGTTGGTGGAACTCGGATACCGAGAAGGAGGCACCTAAGCCAAAGGCTCTGCCTGGAACCAGCTGACTTTACTGGAACCCAGGGGGAAATATTCAAGATTGACTTCCAAGGAACCAGCTAATGGTACTGGAACTCAGATAGGCAGCAGAAGGTACACATGAAAAAAAGTTGCAATGCCGCGCGCCGGCCAGTGTTACCGAAACCCACAGTCCTATTGGGAGCTTGTCCTATTGGCACTACAGAACCAGCCTCCATTGCCAGATCCTGCAGCCCACATAGGAAGCACCTAAACAGCAGGCACCATAGAGTCGGCTAACCTGACCGCAACACGACAGGACAATGTATTGGAGGCAAAGTGACTTGACACTACCCGGAAACAACTGGTGTGCTGGAACCAGGCTGGACAGGAGGGAGTACCCGTGCAAAAAACACTTCTGAGCAGCAACTGGCGGTGTTGGAGCCCAGGGTAAATACTAGAAACAGAGTGGAGGCAGAAGCGTAATTGGAGCAAGTTTAAAATCTGCAGTAGTGTGAATGTGGACAGAGCAGGCTAAATTGCTGGACACACAGCAGGGGATCAGCTGACGTTACTGAACCCCAATAACACAGGAGCAAGTGTTGACAGTGCAGACGGCACTTCTGAGCAGCAATTGGCGATGTTGGGGCCCAGGGATTACAGGAGAAACAGGTGGTAGAAACATGAACATACCAGGAGACCTGGATACTGTTGCCAACCAATTATTTAATCTGGAAGAGGACTGGCAAATTCCGGCGAGTTCCAGGCCTTGTTCATTTTCAGAAAAGTAAGCCAGTCAACGTTATCGGAGGATGTTCACATGCTACAGTCTGTTAGTACACCACCTGCAGCACTAAAGACGCGTTCCGATAATACACTAGCAGCAGGGCAAGTCAGCACCTCCAATGCATACTGGCTAAGCTCTGGCCATGTATCCAGCTTAGAGACCCAAAACTTGAAGGTGTAAGAGCCGTCTGGGAGAACACTGAGAGGGCAAGACATGTAGTCTGTCACCATCTGACGGAAACGTTGCCTCCTGCTGACTGGAGCCATCTGTGATGGTGTAGATATTTGTGGCGGGGACAAAAAACTTTGCCACATTTGGGCCACACTGGTCTTGCCTTGTGCTGAGGCGCTGCTTCTGCTCCCTCTTTGTGCAGAGCTTCCTCCACTGCCTCGACGTACTGAGCTGCTTTGTAAAGCACTAGCAGCACTGCTCTCGGGTGGAATGGAGAACATGATGGAATGCACCAGTGTGTCTTGTTACTCCCGCATTTTACGCTCCCGGTTCAACGGTGTTATGAGGCTTTGTAAGTTGTCACGGTAGCGAGGATCTATTAGGGTGTACACCCAATAATCAGCCGTGTTGAGAATGTGGGTGATGCGGCGGTCGTTTCTCAGGCATTGCAGCATGAAATCAACCATGTGCTGCAGACTGACAACTGGCCAAGAAACGCTGTCCCCTGCTTGAGGCGTCATCTCTGCCTGCTCTGCATCATCCCACCCTCGCTCTACATACTGACTACTAGAGCATTGTGTACCTCCCTCCTCTGGACAAATGTCTTCCTCCTCCATTGACTCCTCCTTATCCTCCTCACAAAGTGTCCCCTGCCTAGGCCTTTGTGAGGAACCATGTTGCGCAGACTGTCCAGAAGCAGATGGCATTTGTGACTCCTCATCCTCCACCTCTTCCACAACCTCCTCCCTTAGTGCTTGCAGTGTTTTTTCAAGCAGGCAGATAAGGAGGAAAGTCATGCTGACTAGTGCATCATCTGCACTCGCCATCCACGTGAAATCATCGAAGGCACGCAAAACGTGGCATATGTCCTTCATAGAGGCCCACTCAGTGGTGGTGAAGTGTGAACGGCGAGCAGTGCGACTTGTTTGCGCCTGATGCAGTTGGTACTCCATTACTGCTGCCTGCTGCTCACACAACCTCTCCAACATATGTAACGTTGAGTTCCACCAGGTGGGTAGGTCACATATGATGCGATGTTCCGGAAGGCGGAATCGGCGCTGCAGAGCTGCAATGCACGATCTTGCCATACTAGAACACCGCAAGTGAGCGCACTCTATGCGGGCCTTGTGCAGCAGTGCATCAAGATCCGGATAGTCCCTCAAAAAACTCTGCATGACCAAGTTAAGCACATGTGTCAGACATGGCATGTGAGTGAGCTTGCCTAGGCCCAGAACTGCCACCAGAATTCGTCCATTGTCACATACTACCATGCCTGGCTGGAGATTTGCTGGCACAAACCACATGTCGCTCTCCTGCTTGATGGCATTCCAGAGCTCCTGCGCTGTGTGGCTTCGATTGCCCAAAGAAATGAATTTCAATATGGCCTGTTGACGTTTGGCCACGACTGTGCTCATATCAGTCGTAACAGGTAAGCATTCACGGGTCCATGTGGAGGTAGACTGTGACGGCTCCTGCAGCGCTGATTCAGAGGAACTGGAGTATGAGGAGGAGTCAATGTGTGCAGACTGGATTCCTGCAATCCTTGGAGTTGGCAGAACACATACAGCACTACTCTCAAGATCTGTACCCGGCTTCACAACATTTACCCAATGGGCAGTGAGGGAAAGATATCGTCCCTGTCCATGGTTACTGGTCCACGCATCGGTGGTCAGGTGGACCTTGCTACTGATGGCATTTAGTAGCGCATGTTTAATTTTTCCCTCCACATGCTTTTGAAGGGCAGGGACGGCTTGCCTGCTGAAATAAAAGTGTCTGGGCACATTGTATTGTGGGACTGCCAATGCCATGAAGTTACGGAAGGTGTCAGTCTCCACCAGCCTGAATGAGAGCATTTCAAGGGACGGTAGTTTTGCAATGCCAGCATTCAGAGCCTGTGCTCGGGGGTGGTTTGCCGAGTATGGGTGCCTTTTCTCCCATGCCTGTGCTACCGATGGCTGTAGACTGGCCTGGGAGTGTGAGTATGACAGGGAACGTGGTGCTGTGGGTGGAATGACACTGTGTCTCTGTACAACAGTGCCAGAGGTTCTTCCATGGCGATCCTGTGAGGAAGCCGAACCAGCTGTGTGTGAGCTGGAGGAAGAGGCTACAACATGAGCTGAAGAGGTGGTAGGTGGTGCTGTAGGTGGGCCTAGGTCTTCAGTGTGTCTTTGTAACTCCACCACGTGCTTGGTCCGCACATGTTTCCACATATTTGTGGTATTGAGGTTGCTGACACTTTTCCCTCTTTTCACTTTCTGATTATCATAGAATCATAGAATCATAGAATCGTAGAGTTGGAAGGGACCTCCTGGGCCATCTGGTCCAACCCCCTGCTCAAAGCAGGATTCGCTAAATCATCCCAGTCAGATGTCTGTCCAGCCTCTGTTTGAAGACTTCCATTGAAGGAGAACTCACCACTTCTCGTGGCAGCCTGTTCCACTCATTGATCACTCTAACTGTCAAAAAGTTTTTTCTAATATCTAATCTGTGTCTCCTCCCATTCAGTTTCATCCCATTGCTTCTAGTCTTTCCTTGTGCAAATGAGAATAAAGTTAATCCTTCTACAATGTGACAGCCCTTTAGATATTTGTAGACAGCAATTAAGTCTCCTCTCAGTCTTCTCTTTTGCAAACTAAACATTCCCAAATCCTGCAACCTTTCCTCATAAGACAGGGTTTGCAGACCGGTCACCATTCTGGTCGCTCTTTTCTGAACTTGCTCCAGTTTGTTGATGTCTTTTTTAAAATGTGGTGCCCAAAACTGGACACAATATTCCAGATGAGGTCTGACCAAAGAGGAGTAGAGGGAAATAATGACTTCACGTGATCTAGACTGTATGCTTCTGTTAATACATCCTAGAACTGCATTTGCCTTTTTTGCTGCTGCATCACACTGTTGACTCATATTCAGTCTGTGATCTATTAGTATACCCAAGTCTTTTTCACATGTGCTGTCACTTAGCCCTATTCCTCCCATTCTATATATGCTTTTTTCATTTTTATTGCCCAGATGTAGTACTTTGCATTTCTCCCTGTTAAAAACCATTCTGTTAGTTACTGCCCACTTCTCCAGTTTATTTAAATCTTTTTGAATCCTCTCTCTCTCTTCTCTAGTATTAGCTATCCCTCCTAGCTTTGTGTCATCAGCAAATTTAATCAGTTTACCCTCAATTCCTTCATCTAAATCGTTGATAAAGATGTTGAACAATACAGGGCCCAGGACAGAGCCCTGTGGTACCCCACTTGAGACATTCTTCCAACTGGATGTGCAGCCATTTACAACCACTCTTTGGGTCCGATCACTAAGCCAGCTATGAATCCACCTAACAGTTGCCTTGTCCATTCCATACTTAGTCATTTTTTCAATAAGGATTGTATGAGAGACTTTGTCAAATGCTTTGCTGAAGTCAAGATATACTATATCTACAGCATTTCCTTGATCCACCCAATCAGTGATACCGTCATAGAAGGAAATTAAGTTAGTCTGACATGACTTATTAGTTACAAACCCATGCTGACTCTGTTTGATCACTTCATTCTTATCCAGGTATTGACTTACATGTTGTTTAATAATTTGTTCAAAGATCTTTCCTGGTATAGAAGTCAGACTCACCGGCCTATAGTTGCCTGGGTCCACCTTCTTCCCCTTTTTGAAGATAGGAACAACATTTGCTCTTCTCCAGTCTTCTGGCACTTCTCCTGTTCTCCAAGAATTTTCAAAGATTATGGAGAGTGGTTCAGAAATTTCTTCTGCTATCTCCTTCAGTACTCTGGGGTGTAATTCATCTGGACCTGGAGACTTGAATTCATTTAGGTTAGCTAAGTGTTTCCTCACTATCTTTCTGTTTATAGATATCCTGGATTCTTCTATTCCCTTAATAGGACAGTGAATAACAGTTGGTGTTACATTTCCTTTCTGAGAGAAAACAGATGCAAAATAGGAATTTAAAAGTTCAGCCTTCTCAACATCCTGTCTTACCATTTCATCATTTTCATCCTGTAAAAATCCTATAGCATCTTTGACTTTTCTTTTACTTTTGACATATCCCCAAAATCCTTTATTATTGCTTTTGACATCTCTTGCAAGCCTCAATTCATTTTCAGCTTTAGCTAATCTGATTTGTGCCCTGCAGATTCTGCAGACAGCATTATATTCTTCTTTAGATATGCCTCCCTCTTTCCATTTTATAAACATTTTTTTCTTCCTTTTTAGCATGTGCTTAAGTTCTGTGTTCACCCATCCTGGTTTCCTTAAATGCTTCCTATTCTTCCCTCTTTTCGGAATTGTTAACAACTGTGCTATGAGAATTTCATTTTTCAAGATTTCCCATCCTTCCTGGACATTTTTGTCTTTAAGGATATCCAGCCATTGGATCCCTCCTATTATCTTTCTGAATCCCTTAAAATCTGCCTTTCTGAAATCTAACCTTGACGTCTGAGTCTTCACAGGTCTTCCGCCTCTAGTTATCCAAAATTCTAAAATAGCATGGTCGCTACCTCCTAGGGTTCCAGCCACTTTTACCTCCTCAACCATTTCCTCCCTGTTTATAAGGATTAGATCCAAGGTAGCAGTTCCCCTTGTTTTCTCCCCTACCTTTTGGAAGATAAAGTTGTCAGCAAGAGAGGATAAGAATTTCCTTGACCTGTTAGTTTTGCCTGAGAGAGATTCCCAACAAATGTCTGGATAGTTGAAATCTCCCATGACAACTATGTCATATTTTTTGGAGAACTTGGCCATTTGATGCATAAAGAGTTCATCCATATCTTCAGCTTGCACAGGCGGCCTGTAGTAAATGCCTACAATGGTGTCCTTTCCATTGTTCTGTCCTTGTATTCTTACCCAAACAGTTTCCACAGAACTCCCAGTCTCTGAAGCTTCAATCTCTGTGCAGATATATGCGTTTCTAACATACAATGCAACACCCCCTCCTCGTTTATCAAGTCTGTTTCTTGCAAATAAGTTGTATCCTTCTAGTCTTGTATTCCAATCATGTGTATCGTCCCACCAAGTTTCAGTGATTCCAATGACATCATATTTCTTTTCCTGTGTTAGTAGTTCCAATTCTCCTTGTTTGTTGCCCATGCTTTGTGCATTAGTATAGAAACATTTTAGTTTGTGATTGGTTTCTCTTTCTCCAATATTGTTATTAATTAGATTCTTTCGTCTTTGTTCTTCCTTTCCACTTCTATTAGCAGAGTTCTCAATAGCATCTGTCAGGTGTATGGCTTTTTCTGGTCTTTTGCTTCCCTTCCCATGTTGTTCTAGTTTAAAGCTCTCCTTACAAGTGTAGCAAGGCGACTTCCAAATACATGCTTTCCAGTCTTCGTAAGGTGCACCCCATCTCTAGCAAGTAGTCCATCGTATAAGTAGTTCACTCCGTGATCCAGAAATCCAAATCGCTGCTGACGGCACCATCGACGTAGCCAGTTGTTCACCTGCAGAATGTTATTCCACCTCCTTGTTCCATGGCCATCCACTGGGAGGATGGAAGAGAAGACCACCTGCGCTCCCAGTTCTTTCACTTTCTTGCCTAAGTCTTCAAAGTCTCTGCAGATGGTTTCCAGGTCGTTTCTTGCGGTGTCATTTGTCCCCACATGTAGTAGCAGGAATGGGTAGTCATCTGTAGGTCTGAAGAGTCCTGATATCCTGTCAGACACATCTTTAATTTTTGCACCTGGAAGACAGCACATTTCTCTTGAAGTTATATCCGGTCTGCAGATAGCGGCCTCTGTTCCTCTCAACAGGGAATCCCCAATGACCACCACTCTCCGTTTCTTCTTCACAACATTTTTCTTTCTCCATCCAGGAGGACTCTGAAGGCGTACAAGGTTGCTGTTTGTTGGCAAAGTCTTATCCTGATGTATTTCTTCATCATTTTCCTGCGTGAGAGCCTGGTACTGGTTTCTGAGCAGTATGGGTGCTGACTGCCTCCTGATCCTCCTGCTTCTCTGGGTCACATGTCTCCATTCCTCTGTTTCTTCAGGTGCACTTCGAATTTCTTCTCTTTCTGTAACATGAAGAGATAATTCTGCTCTGTCCAAGAACTCTTCACCTTCCTTAATGATCTTCAACGTAGTCAACCTCTCTTCGAGATTTTGCAACTTTTCCTCCAACAGGGACACAAGCTTGCATTTGTGGCATGTGAAGTTTGGCTTTTCCACTGGTAAGTCTGTGAACATGTAGCAAGAAATGCAGCTCACCAAATGGCTCCTGGCCTCTTCCATCTTGAGATTTCTTAAAAACGATGAAAGATGAGCCGAAATTCGCGCGCCGATAGGCGCGCGGTTTTTCCGATTTCCTCTTTTCAGCTGCAACGGCCAAAACCCAGTGATCGTTGAGCTCGCGGAGACTCTTCACTTATCCCAGAAGGCACTGGGAATATGCAAATGATCTCCTCAAGACTCTTCCCCTGGTTTTCCGATTTCCTCTTTTCAGCTGCAACGGCCAAAACCCAGTGATCGTTGAGCTCGCGGAGACTCTTCACTTATCCCAGAAGGCACTGGGAATATGCAAATGATCTCCTCAAGACTCTTCCCCTGGTTTTCCGATTTCCTCTTTTCAGCTGCAACGGCCAAAACCCAGTGATCGTTGAGCTCGCGGAGACTCTTCACTTATCCCAGAAGGCACTGGGAATATGCAAATGATCTCCTCAAGACTCTTCCCCTGGTTTTCCGATTTCCTCTTTTCAGCTGCAACGGCCAAAACCCAGTGATCGTTGAGCTCGCGGAGACTCTTCACTTATCCCAGAAGGCACTGGGAATATGCAAATGATCTCCTCAAGACTCTTCCCCTGGTTTTCCGATTTCCTCTTTTCAGCTGCAACGGCCAAAACCCAGTGATCGTTGAGCTCGCGGAGACTCTTCACTTATCCCAGAAGGCACTGGGAATATGCAAATGATCTCCTCAAGACTCTTCCCCTGGTTTTCCGATTTCCTCTTTTCAGCTGCAACGGCCAAAACCCAGTGATCGTTGAGCTCGCGGAGACTCTTCACTTATCCCAGAAGGCACTGGGAATATGCAAATGATCTCCTCAAGACTCTTCCCCTGGTTTTCCGATTTCCTCTTTTCAGCTGCAACGGCCAAAACCCAGTGATCGTTGAGCTCGCGGAGACTCTTCACTTATCCCAGAAGGCACTGGGAATATGCAAATGATCTCCTCAAGACTCTTCCCCTGGTTTTCCGATTTCCTCTTTTCAGCTGCAACGGCCAAAACCCAGTGATCGTTGAGCTCGCGGAGACTCTTCACTTATCCCAGAAGGCACTGGGAATATGCAAATGATCTCCTCAAGACTCTTCCCCTGGTTTTCCGATTTCCTCTTTTCAGCTGCAACGGCCAAAACCCAGTGATCGTTGAGCTCGCGGAGACTCTTCACTTATCCCAGAAGGCACTGGGAATATGCAAATGATCTCCTCAAGACTCTTCCCCTGGTTTTCCGATTTCCTCTTTTCAGCTGCAACGGCCAAAACCCAGTGATCGTTGAGCTCGCGGAGACTCTTCACTTATCCCAGAAGGCACTGGGAATATGCAAATGATCTCCTCAAGACTCTTCCCCTGGTTTTCCGATTTCCTCTTTTCAGCTGCAACGGCCAAAACCCAGTGATCGTTGAGCTCGCGGAGACTCTTCACTTATCCCAGAAGGCACTGGGAATATGCAAATGATCTCCTCAAGACTCTTCCCCTGGTTTTCCGATTTCCTCTTTTCAGCTGCAACGGCCAAAACCCAGTGATCGTTGAGCTCGCGGAGACTCTTCACTTATCCCAGAAGGCACTGGGAATATGCAAATGATCTCCTCAAGACTCTTCCCCTGGTTTTCCGATTTCCTCTTTTCAGCTGCAACGGCCAAAACCCAGTGATCGTTGAGCTCGCGGAGACTCTTCACTTATCCCAGAAGGCACTGGGAATATGCAAATGATCTCCTCAAGACTCTTCCCCTGGTTTTCCGATTTCCTCTTTTCAGCTGCAACGGCCAAAACCCAGTGATCGTTGAGCTCGCGGAGACTCTTCACTTATCCCAGAAGGCACTGGGAATATGCAAATGATCTCCTCAAGACTCTTCCCCTGGTTTTCCGATTTCCTCTTTTCAGCTGCAACGGCCAAAACCCAGTGATCGTTGAGCTCGCGGAGACTCTTCACTTATCCCAGAAGGCACTGGGAATATGCAAATGATCTCCTCAAGACTCTTCCCCTGGTTTTCCGATTTCCTCTTTTCAGCTGCAACGGCCAAAACCCAGTGATCGTTGAGCTCGCGGAGACTCTTCACTTATCCCAGAAGGCACTGGGAATATGCAAATGATCTCCTCAAGACTCTTCCCCTGGTTTTCCGATTTCCTCTTTTCAGCTGCAACGGCCAGAACCCAGTGATCGTTGAGCTCGCGGAGACTCTTCACTTATCCCAGAAGGCACTGGGAATATGCAAATGATCTCCTCAAGACTCTTCCCCTGGTTTTCCGATTTCCTCTTTTCAGCTGCAACGGCCAAAACCCAGTGATCGTTGAGCTCGCGGAGACTCTTCACTTATCCCAGAAGGCACTGGGAATATGCAAATGATCTCCTCAAGACTCTTCCCCTGGTTTTCCGATTTCCTCTTTTCAGCTGCAACGGCCAAAACCCAGTGATCGTTGAGCTCGCGGAGACTCTTCACTTATCCCAGAAGGCACTGGGAATATGCAAATGATCTCCTCAAGACTCTTCCCCTGGTTTTCCGATTTCCTCTTTTCAGCTGCAACGGCCAAAACCCAGTGATCGTTGAGCTCGCGGAGACTCTTCACTTATCCCAGAAGGCACTGGGAATATGCAAATGATCTCCTCAAGACTCTTCCCCTGGTTTTCCGATTTCCTCTTTTCAGCTGCAACGGCCAAAACCCAGTGATCGTTGAGCTCGCGGAGACTCTTCACTTATCCCAGAAGGCACTGGGAATATGCAAATGATCTCCTCAAGACTCTTCCCCTGGTTTTCCGATTTCCTCTTTTCAGCTGCAACGGCCAGAACCCAGTGATCGTTGAGCTCGCGGAGACTCTTCACTTATCCCAGAAGGCACTGGGAATATGCAAATGATCTCCTCAAGACTCTTCCCCTGGTTTTCCGATTTCCTCTTTTCAGCTGCAACGGCCAAAACCCAGTGATCGTTGAGCTCGCGGAGACTCTTCACTTATCCCAGAAGGCACTGGGAATATGCAAATGATCTCCTCAAGACTCTTCCCCTGGTTTTCCGATTTCCTCTTTTCAGCTGCAACGGCCAAAACCCAGTGATCGTTGAGCTCGCGGAGACTCTTCACTTATCCCAGAAGGCACTGGGAATATGCAAATGATCTCCTCAAGACTCTTCCCCTGGTTTTCCGATTTCCTCTTTTCAGCTGCAACGGCCAGAACCCAGTGATCGTTGAGCTCGCGGAGACTCTTCACTTATCCCAGAAGGCACTGGGAATATGCAAATGATCTCCTCAAGACTCTTCCCCTGGTTTTCCGATTTCCTCTTTTCAGCTGCAACGGCCAAAACCCAGTGATCGTTGAGCTCGCGGAGACTCTTCACTTATCCCAGAAGGCACTGGGAATATGCAAATGATCTCCTCAAGACTCTTCCCCTGGTTTTCCGATTTCCTCTTTTCAGCTGCAACGGCCAAAACCCAGTGATCGTTGAGCTCGCGGAGACTCTTCACTTATCCCAGAAGGCACTGGGAATATGCAAATGATCTCCTCAAGACTCTTCCCCTGGTTTTCCGATTTCCTCTTTTCAGCTGCAACGGCCAGAACCCAGTGATCGTTGAGCTCGCGGAGACTCTTCACTTATCCCAGAAGGCACTGGGAATATGCAAATGATCTCCTCAAGACTCTTCCCCTGGTTTTCCGATTTCCTCTTTTCAGCTGCAACGGCCAAAACCCAGTGATCGTTGAGCTCGCGGAGACTCTTCACTTATCCCAGAAGGCACTGGGAATATGCAAATGATCTCCTCAAGACTCTTCCCCTGGTTTTCCGATTTCCTCTTTTCAGCTGCAACGGCCAAAACCCAGTGATCGTTGAGCTCGCGGAGACTCTTCACTTATCCCAGAAGGCACTGGGAATATGCAAATGATCTCCTCAAGACTCTTCCCCTGGTTTTCCGATTTCCTCTTTTCAGCTGCAACGGCCAGAACCCAGTGATCGTTGAGCTCGCGGAGACTCTTCACTTATCCCAGAAGGCACTGGGAATATGCAAATGATCTCCTCAAGACTCTTCCCCTGGTTTTCCGATTTCCTCTTTTCAGCTGCAACGGCCAAAACCCAGTGATCGTTGAGCTCGCGGAGACTCTTCACTTATCCCAGAAGGCACTGGGAATATGCAAATGATCTCCTCAAGACTCTTCCCCTGGTTTTCCGATTTCCTCTTTTCAGCTGCAACGGCCAAAACCCAGTGATCGTTGAGCTCGCGGAGACTCTTCACTTATCCCAGAAGGCACTGGGAATATGCAAATGATCTCCTCAAGACTCTTCCCCTGGTTTTTCCCCTGGATTACACAGCTTGCATTTGACAAAGCAAATGTCATCTGCAACTGTGTCAAAAAAGGACCAGGCACTGCAAGTCTTGGGAGCGCCCGTTTTGGGTTTTGGTAGAGGCATGCTCCTAATGGGTGCCGAAGTGGAGGCTACAGGCAACCGAGTCTGCCCCTCCCTCTCCCTCCTTTTTTGGCCATTCGAGGAATCTCTTCCTCAGAGCTGCTCCCATCACCTTCCTGTACCTCACGCCATGATGGGTTAAGGACCTCATCATCTACACTACCCTCTTCAACCGACTGCTTCTCCTGGGTAGTCTCGACAGCACAGTATGCACCAGAAAGTGGCACCTGAGTCTCATCATCAGATGCGTACTGAGGTGTGCTGACCATAGGCACTGGCCCACCCGCCTCTTCAGATTCAGAGACAAAGCTGTTGCGCATCACTGCATACTACCTCTTCTTCAAATTCTCGAATGCTGCTTGGCTGGCCCCTCTTTCCAAGCCAACAGATTCAGAGAACAGAAGTAGAGATGGCTCCTGTCCAGGGCTCTCTGACTGCCTGGGCAATGTGGCAGGTGGTGAAGAGACAGATGGGTGCTCCTCAGTGCTCTGGACCTGAGAGGATCTGGAACTAATTGAAGTCGATGCGTTAGCTGCCATCCATCCGACAACGGCTTCAATTTGTTCGTCCTGCAGCAGTGGGGTACGGCGAGCTCCTACAAAGCTGTGCATAAAGGACTGTTCCCTGGTAAAACTGGGGGATGCTGAGTCACTGGTGCCCACAACAGGCACAGAATCCCCACGTCCTCTCCCTGCAGAAACTCCACACCCACGGCCACGTGCCTTACTCCCTGCCTTCTTCATCTTAGTAGACTGATAAAGATAGGTAGAAAAGTACTAAGGGCTTAGTGTGCTTATTCCTGAACAGCTGCTAACAGGTATAAGAAACACTAATTTTATAAAGTGTAGACTAGACTTTAATATGTGGCCTACACAACTGTAAAGTGGAATGTTTGGTGAACTTTATTAACTTTTTTTTTTCACAAAAAGACACTCGATGTGCCCAAAGATGTAAAACTGATAGTATCACAAACTTTTTGTAGCTATTACAATGCAGGAAGGTAACCTACAATGCAAAAGATGAGGCTTCAAAAAATAGGCTAATACTAATCTGGCTGGGGCTGCAGGGCACAAGCCAGCAGAAAGGCTCCTCTATCTACTCCTATATAGTGTTTGCAAATATTCTAGCTGGATACGGAAGGAAGCACACTAATAGGAGAAATCTGGAAAAATGAGCAGCACTAATGTAAAAAAGGACAATGTATGAGGCAGTGACACACACTGAGTGGACTACAACCGGAGGTGGCTGCAGAACACACTACAGCGTGAGCTGCACTCACACACAGAGACCTCGCAGACAGCCGTGAACAGCGCTGCAAGGCTGCGGAAAAGCTCCTCTATCTACTCCTATATAGTGTTTTCAAGCAATCTAGCTGGATACGGATGGAACCACACTAATAGGAGAAATCAGGAAAAATGAGCTGCACTAATGCAAAAAAGAACAATGTATGAGGCAGTGACACACGCTGAGCGGACTACAACCAGAGGTGGCTGCAGAACACGCTACAGCGTGAGCTGCACTCACACACAGAGACCTCGCAGACAGCCGTGAACAGCGCTGCAAGGCAAAAGAAAGCTTCTCACACAGCAGTTGCTAAAGTAGCCTGGGTAAAACACAATAAAGCAAATCGCTAGCTCAAACTGTCCCTCAGAGTCAGAACAGCAGCGTCCTGTCCCTAAGTAAATTCACAGCAGAGTGAACCCAAAATGGCGGCGGCGGCTTTTATAGTGCATCATCACATCATTTCAGCAGCCAATCACAGCCATGCCATTAGTTAACATGCCTAACATTAGGGATGGGCGAATCTACTCGTTAGGATTCGTTACTCTGCGAGTAGTAGGGGACTCGCAGGAGTCGGTACTCTGCGAGTTTCCAAGCGATTACTCGCACAGTAACGAGTCCAATACAAATCAATGGCAATCCTAGTTTTTTCAGAGTTTAATTCAAGCAATCCTAGTTTCTTAGCGATTTTGTGTCCCCCTGCTGACACAAAATCGCTAAGAAACTAGATTGCTTGTATTAAACTCTGAAAAAAAAAAAAAATAGGAGTCTTAGCGATTTTGTGTCCCCCTGCTGACTAGTGTTGAGCTTTCCGATTGGCTGCCGAAATGACGTCATCATGATGCGCTGTCTGTGCGCATCATGATGCGCCGTCAGTTCGGGCCTTCGGGGGGGCTGTGCCGACTGTCCGGGGGTCTGTACCGTACTGCCAGTGGTCTGTGCCGGCCTGCCGGTGGTCTGTGCAGGCTCCGGTGGTCTGTGCCGGCCTGCCGGGGGGCTGTGCCGGCCTGCCGGTGGTCTATGCAGGCTCCGGTGGTCTGTGCCGGCCTGCCGGGGGGCTGTGCCGGCCTGCCGGTGGTCTGTGCCGGCCTGCCAGGGGGCTGTGCCGGCCTGCCGGGGGGCTGTGCAGGCTCCGGGGGGCTGTGCCGGCCTGCCGGTGGGCTGTGCAGGCTCCGGTGGTCTGTGCAGGCATCGTCCGATGGGACTACAAGTCCCATCGGGCGATGCCTGCTACCATGACAGTGATTGACACATTAGCCAATGATGGGACAGTAGTAGTCCCATCATCCGGCTAATGTGTTGAATGTAAAAAAAAAAAAAAATTACATGCTACATACATGCTACATACATACAACATACATACTACATATATACTACATGCAACATACATACTACAAACTACATGCATACTACATACATACTACATACATACTACATATATACTACATATATACTACATGTAACATACATACTACATATATACTACATGCTACATACATGCAACATACATGCTACATACTACATACATACTACATACATACAACATACACTCACTGGCCACTTTATTAGGTACACCTGTCCAACTGTGTGTTAAGACTTAATTTCTAATCAGCCAATCACATGGCGGCAACTCAGTGCATTTAGGCATGTAGACATGGTCAAGACAATCTCCTGCAGTTCAAACCGAGCATCAGTATGGGGAAGAAAGGTGATTTGAGTGCCTTTGAACGTGGCATGATTGTTGGTGCCAGAAGGGCTGGTCTGAGAATTTCAGAAACTGCTGATCTACTGGGATTTTCACGCACAACCATCTCTAGGGTTTACAGAGAATGGTCCGAAAAAGAAAAAAAATCCAGTGAGCGGCAGTTCTGTGGCCGGAAATGCCATGTTGATGCCAGAGGTCAGAGGAGAATGGGCAGACTGGTTCGAGCTGATAGAAAGGCAACAGTGACTCAAATTGCCACCCGTTACAACCAAGGTAGGCAGAAGAGCATCTCTGAACGCACAGTGCGTCGAACTTTGAGGCAGATGGGCTACAGCAGCAGAAGACCACACTGGGTACCACTCCTCTCAGCTAAGAACAGGAAACTGAGGCTACAATTTGCACAAGCTCATCGAAATTGGACAGTAGAAGATTGGAAAAACGTTGCCTGGTCTGATGAGTCTCGATTTCTGCTGCGACATTCGGATGGTAGGGTCAGAATTTGGCGTAAACAACATGAAAGCATGGATCCATCCTGCCTTGTATCAACGGTTCAGGCTGGTGGTGGTGGTGTCATGGTGTGGGGAATTTTTTCTGGGCACTCTTTGGGCCCCTTGGTACCAATTGAGCATCGTTGCAACGCCACAGCCTACCTGAGTATTGTTGCTGACCATGTCCATCCCTTTATGACCACAATGTACCCAACATCTGATGGCTACTTTCAGCAGGATAATGCGCCATGTCATAAAGCTCGAATCATCTCAGATTGGTTTCTTGAACATGACAATGAGTTTACTGTACTCAAATGGCCTCCTCAGTCACCAGATCTCAATCCAATAGAGCATCTTTGGGATGTGGTGGAACGGGAGATTCGCATCAGGGATGTGCAGCCGACAAATCTGCGCCAACTGTGTGATGCCATCATGTCAATATGGTCCAAAATCTCTGAGGAATGCTTCCAGCACCTTGTTGAATCTCTGCCACGAAGAATTGAGGCAGTTCTGAAGGCAAAAGGGGGTCCAACCCCTTACTAGCATGGTGTACCTAATAAAGTGGCCAGTGAGTGTATATACTACATATATACTATATATACTACATGTAACATACATACTACATATATACTACATGCTACATACATGCTACATACATGCTACATACTACATGCATACTACATACATACTACATACATACAACATATATACTACATATATACTATATATACTACATGTAACATACATACTACATATATACTACATGCAACATACATACTACATATATACTACATGCAACATACATACTACATACATGCTACATGCATACTACATACATACACTACATGCATGCAACATGCATACTACATATATACTGCATATATACTACATGCATGCAACATACATATATACTACATACAATACATACATATAGACATACAGTACATATAACATAGAGTACATACTTACCGTCACTTGTCACTTTGATCCCCGAAGCCATTGTCACCTGAGGGTTAAACATCAAAATAAAAAAACACCAATATACTTACCCCGATCCGCAGAAGTCCACGAGGGTCCCACGTCGATCTTGCGTGGAGAACAGCAGCATCAGCTGATGCTACCGTTCTCTACCAGCTCCAGGAATACAATGACGGAAGGTAGGTATCCTTCCGCACTGTATTCCTCCACCACTGTAAAAAAAAGTCCCTAGTCTCACTTTATGCCATTGCTGCATGGGAATTTCCCACGCAGCAATGGCATAAAGTGAGACTAGGGACTTTTTTTTTTTTTTTAAAGTGGTGGAGGAATACAGTGTGGAAGGATACCTACCTTCCGTCATTGTATTCCTGGAGCTGGTAGAGAACGGTAGCATCAGCTGATGCTGCTGTTCTCCACGCAAGATGGACGTGGGACCCTCGTGGACTTCTGCGGATCGGGGTAAGTATATTGGTGTTTTTTTATTTTGATATTTAACCCTCAGGTGACAATGGCTTTGGGGATCAAAGTGACAAGTGACGGTAAGTATGTACTCTATGTTATATGTACTGTATGTCTATATGTATGTATTGTATGTAGTATATATGTATGTTGTATGCATGTAGTATATATGCAGTATATATGTAGTATGCATCTTGCATGCATGTGGTATGTATGTAGCATGTATGTAGTATGTATGTAGTATGTATGTAGCATGTAAGTAGTATGTATGTTACGTGTAGTATATATGTTGCATGCATGTAGTATATATGTAGTATATATGTGGTATATATGTAGCATGTATGTAGTATGTATGTTACATGTAGTATATATGTTGTATGTATGTAGTATGCATGTAGTATGTAGCATGTATGTTGCATGTATGTAGCATGTAGTATATATGTAGTATGTATGTTACATGTAGTATATATAGTATATATGTTGTATGTATGTAGTATGTATGTAGTATGCATATAGTATGTAGTATGTATGTAGTATGTATGTAGTATGTATGTTGCATGTATGTAGTATGTATGTTGCATGTATGTAGCATGTAGTGTGTATGTATGTAGCATGTAGTATATATAGTATATATGTAGTACATATGTTGTATGTATGTAGCATGTATGTAGTATGTATGTAGTATGTTGCATGTATGTAGCATGTAGAGTGTATGTATGTTACATGTAGTATATGTAGTATATATGTTGTATGTAGTATGTATGTAGTATGCATGTAGTATGCAGCATGTATGTAGTATGTATGTTGCATGTATGTAGCATGTAGTATATATGTAGTATGTATGTTACATGTAGTATATATAGTATATATGTAGTATGCATGTTGCATGCATGTAGTATATATGTCGTATGTTGCATGCATGTAGTATGTATGTAGTATGTAGCATGTATGTAGTATGTATGTTGCATGTAGTATATATGTAGTATGTATGTTACATGTAGTATATATGTAGTATGTATGTTGCATGTAGTATATATGTAGTATGCATGTTGTATGTATGTAGCATGTATGTAGCATGTAATTTTTTTTTTTTTTTTTACATTCAACACATTAGCCGGATGATGGGACTACTACTGTCCCATCATTGGCTAATGTGTCAATCACTGTCATGGTAGCAGGCATCGCCCGATGGGACTTGTAATCCCATCGGACGATGTCTGCACAGACCACCGGAGCCTGCACAGACCACCGGAGCCTGCACAGCCCCCCGGCAGGCCGGCACAGCCCCCCGGCAGGCCGGCACAGACCACCGGAGCCTGCACAACCCCCCGGCAGGCCGGCACAGCCCCCCGGCAGGCCGGCACAGACCACCGGAGCCTGCACAGCCCCCCGGCAGGCCGGCACAGCCCCCCGGCAGGCCGGCACAGACCACCGGCAGGCCGGCACAGACCACCGGAGCCTGCACAGCCCCCCGGCAGGCCGGCACAGACCACCGGCAGGCCGGTACAGACCCCCGGCACAGCCCCCTCGAAGGCCCGAACTGACGGCGCATCATGATGCGCACAGACAGCGCATCATGATGACGTCATTTCGGCAGCCAATCGGAAAGCTCAACACTAGTCAGCAGGGGGACACAAAATCGCTAAGACTCCTATTTTTTTTTTTTTCAGAGTTTAATACAAGCAATTCTAGTTTCTTAGCGATTTTGTGTCAGCAGGGGGACACAAAATGGCTAAGAAACTAGAATTGCTTGTAGTAATATCTCTCTCTCTCTCTCTCTCTCCCCAGCACAGGAATCGCTGCAATACTCGCATCCCCATTCATTAACATTGGACTCGCTAGACTCGCAACGAGTAGCGAGTTTCCGACTCGGACTCGTTACAGTCTAGCGATTCCGAGTATTTCAGGATTCGCCCATCCCTACCTAACATGCATAACAGGATGTGCCCACACTTCTTAGGATTCCTCATTGGCAGAATAAAATCAAACTGGCTCATTGCATTATGGGAACTTCCGGTTCCGGTATTCGATATTCTAAAAGTATCGGAACTCAGTATCGGAACTCCGATACCGTGAATATCGGCCAATACCCGATATTGCAGTATTGGAATGCTCAACACTAGTGATGGGCGAACTCGTGGATATTCTAGTCCAGTGGGTTCAGGTGAGCATTTTAAAAAAGATTGGTTCATGTACCAGAATAGTACCCAAACTGAAACCCAATCCCAGACCCCATTCAAATGTCAGATGAATGAATTGCCTGAGCATCATTTGCTTTCCATGTTGTCATCTACGTTACAGTGTGGCAAACACAGGCTGTGATCATTACCGCTGCTCAGAGAGCTGCTGTTCCCACGCTGTCATACAGATGATGGCATGTGAGCCAGCAGTTGTGACAGGCAGTAAAAAGGTTACCGATGGTCATAGGTGTTGACTGATGAGAGAGTACTACTTCAATAAGCACATACCTGCTCTCACTGAAAACAGCAAGAGCAGGCAAGGCTGATTTGAGTATTAATAAATTTATTTAAAAAATGACATGGGGTCTTCTGTATTTTTGATAACCAGTGTAGGCAAAAACGACAGCTGCGAGCTGCAAACTTTAGCTGTCAGCTTTATTATAGCTGGTTATCAAGAATAAAGAGGTCCCACACCGTTTTTAAAATTATTTCTATACATGATTTAAAAAAACAGCCTGGTGTCCCCCAAATTTTTGACAGCCAGCCAAGCTAAAGAAGACTGCTGGGGGTTAGTAGGAAAAATGAAAGCGGAACAGCATCCAATCCAGGTGAAGAAATAGTTTCTTTAATCAGCCATTAATACAAGGTTTCAACCATATTGTGGTCTTTTTCAAGTACCTGAAAAAGACCACGATGTGGTCGAAACGTTGTATTAATGGCTGATTAAAGAAACTATTTCTTCACCTGGATTAGGTGTTGTTCCGCTTTCATTTTTCCTGTAAGTTATGGTCCCTATTGGTCCTGGGACTCTTGGAACGTGCATCCTAGTGAACATTCTGTGTGCTGTTGGCTGAAATTGCTGTCTCTATGCTGGGGGTTAGTATTCTCAGAGTGGTAAGAGACCATGAATATTGCCCCCTCAGCCTAAAAATAGCATCTCGCAGCAGGTCCAGAAAAGGCGCATGTATTAGATGCACCATCTCTGGCACTTTGCCCTTCTCTTCCCACTTGCCCTGGTGTAGTGGAAAGTGGAGTAATATTTGTAAGGTGGATGTCAGCTGTTTTATGGCCGCTGACATTAAGCTCAGGGGTTAGTACTGGAGAAGCGTCACTTACTAAACCCATAGTTAGATTGTCAAAAAAACACAGTCAGAATAAAATCCTTTGTTTGAAATAAAGACACTGACACCTTTATTTGAACTAAAAATAAAAAAAGCAAAGTTTTACTCACCTTTACCCTGAAGCCCATGTCACCTGTAAAATGCAGAAAATAATAAACCACCATATTCCTCACCTGTCTGATGTGAATATAGTCCTCCGATTCCCATGTCTCCTTAAAACAAATTTGTGCCATAAAAATCCAGATGATTTAGAGAGCAGTCACATCAGTGACTACGCTCCACTCCTGCCAGCTCACACTGAGACAAAAGCATAATCATAATCATATCGCTAAGCTGCCGTGAGAAAGTTTCCACTCAGCCCTCGGAGTTATAAGTGAGGAGACCAGGGGTCACCAGCTATGAACTCCTGCGATCTTTCTCAAGGCAGCTCAGGGCCATCCCTATATTTCACTATAATCAAATCAAAACCGCCATACATGCCTGAATTAAACAGTTATCACCAAAATCTCAAGTAGCCGTGGTCAGTTGTCACTATTGTCACTACTGAAAGGGTTGTCTTCATGTGACGACAAACCTTTTAATGATATACCCATATAGGATCCAAAATTTGTGAAATGCGAGATATGGATCTCATTAGTTACAAGTGGCCAGATGAAATAATGTAAAAATGCAGTTATATAGTTAATAAGGCAAATATAAATTATTGTTTTGTGTATGTGATATGATAAGCCAGTGCACGGGATCATAATTACGTCTGAGATCTTTAGATTTTAACTTTTAAGGTAGATATGCTGTAGATTCATAAGTAAACTGAATATAATAAATCAAACTAGTCTTAGTTTAGCCTTCCTCAGAAAAAGTCAGTCCTTTCCATTCCTCAGGCACAATGCAGATATTATAGCATGACTGATGCAAAGATCAAGAGTCTGCAAGTAACATTAGTATATTTATTATGTATTAATTTCAAATCCTCCAGAGTAAAAGGGCACAATGTTCCTGATATTCTGTGTGTATTAAGATATATTATGTCGAGTATATCTGCTACCAGAAAAACGGTACATGTCTTCTTTTTACTTATTGCTTTTATTACATTGACAACTTGCCCAGCACGAAATGAGTTAGGAATACTTAAATCATTTCTGTATATTTTTCAGCTCGTACAGTAATTTGTGCAAGTGTTCAGACTCATTGGAAACCAATAAAGAGCTGTATATTTGTTCTTTTCTCTCCAAGCTGGCACTTCATCAGACAAGGCTTACAAGTCATCTTTCAGATAAGACAAAGAAAGTCATGCATCAACTGAATTCTATTAACACATTGGAAGGTTTGACTGATATCTTTTGCAGCTTCCATTTTCTTCTCAAAATTCAAGTTATGTTTTTTTTAGAGTATCCAATATATTTAAATTGAACATAGATGATAAAGTTAGCAAGTCCATGGTCCTGAAGATCATCATTTCTCAATCCAAGAAGGACAAAGGCAAAGAAGTGGAATTTAACATCACACTCAGGAAATTTAAATTAATATTTCAGTTTCATTGATCAGTGCAGAATTATGTATTTAACAGGCTGTAAAATATATGTATAGAATTGATTAAAAGCAATATGTAATTAAAAGTAGAAAGTATTTTGAAAGAAAAATGGAATGGAACAGAAAAATATTTCAATAGTCTAAAGTACAGCAATTCAATAATGAACAGAATTTTTTCCAAGGTTGAGAAACTTATAAAAAAAAGTTAAAATTTGCAGTTTTATCTGGTTTTAAAAATATTGTATACAGCTGACAATGGTTACATAGCGAGATAGGTTGAAAGAAGACCTAGGTCCATCATGTTCAACCTTCCTTTATCAAATGTACATTTTGATACTAATTTACATTCCTTTAAGGTTCAGCTTTGCAACCATACTGCCCCCGGAAACCAAATACTTTTCCTGACAGTGACATTCTGGTCAAAGAGCGTGATGACATCATGTCTGTACACCCTCTGCCTAAACAGTCCAAGTGCAGAGAGATGGAAGATGGGGATGACGAGGACTCCAGAGTACAGGGATTCCCTAGCGAGGAGACTTATTTAAATTGTTTTAAAGGTTGGGAGCAATTTTTGGGGAGCACGATACTCTGGAGAATGATATCTGGGGCCCACCATACACTGGAGCATTCCAAAGGTGGACATGAGTCACTGGAGCAGCATTTACAGGGCCCATTATACACTGGAGCATTAGAAATGGGGCCCATTATATATGGAGCATTATTTGGGCCCATAAGACACTGGAGCTTCATCCATGGTGAATAACATATACTGTAGCATTATGTGGAGCTCATCATATGCTGTATGGAACATTATATGGGACCAATGATTCTGTATGGTGAAATATATGGGCCTCATTACTTTATATGGTGCACTATGCGGTGGCCATAATACTGTATGGAGTAATATACTGTTCATTTTTGGAGCTATTGGAGAATTTAATGGATATCAGTCATGTGATGTAAGACGTGAAGTATTTTTCATTGTACTATACCACTATTTCTCTGCCGTATCATAGGATCATGAATTGTGGCATGCGTTAAAGGAGCCCAGTGACACTCTTTGGCCCTGGTCCCATGAAAATCTGGAGCCAGCACTCCCCCCCCACAACTTTAGCCAACTAACCCCCAGTTTTCAATCACTGCCTAACTATTATTATAAAGTAAATTAAGGTTGACAAGCTTAAGGAATAAGAATTGATGTTTTTGGCATTAAAATGGGCACTGTAGGTGTGTTTCCTGTCCTCCACTCACTGCCGACTTTTCTTCCCCATTGACTTACATTGGGTTTCGTGTTTCAGTCAGACTTCGACTTTTCACAATAGTCAGCCGATTTCTTTTGACCCGACTTTTGCGAACGTCGGGTTTCGTGAAACCCGACTCGACCCGAAAAAAGGCAAAGTCGCTCATCTCTAATGGTAGACAATGGGAACTGTCCTTTGCATTGCCACTGCTGTAAGGACAGTGCAGGCTATTTTGCCTCCTATGCGCTGCTTATCCACACCAAAAATCTTTGATGTCTTGCTCCATTTCTCTTAAGCTGTCCCCATGCCTCTAGGTCTGTCTGCTGCATTTTTCCGCAGCGTCGGCACTTCGGGTGTATAGTGCATTGCCCCAACTCCTTCGCCTCCTCTTCAGCCTCCAGCTCAAAAAGGTAGCACATCAGTCACAAGCTGGAAGCACTGCAGCACTGCCTAAACAAAGCGGGAATAGGCTGTGCTGAAGCTAATATGGTTCTGAGGAAAACGCCACAATGCTGAAGAGTTGTGGACAGCTATGACACAGCAGGCATATCAGTGGATGAGAACGGTGAACCCACAGTCAGGCATGTTTGTGTGTGACAATGGGTGCAACCTAGTGGCTGCTCTTTGGTGAGGTGAGCTCACACACATGCCATGGCTGGCTCATGCGCTTATCAGAATTGGTCAATGTTTTTTGAAAAGCGACACAGAGCTAGCAGATCTGCTTGTAAAAATACAACGCTCTAAATACCCAGTTTAGAAAGTCAGCTGCAGCTTCACCCGCCCTTGCCGTGATTCAGCAGCGCTTGCTGCTTCTGGCGCACTGACTGGTGTGTGATGCACCCAGGTCTTGGAACTATACACTGCAGATGTAGGAAAGGATTTCTGAGCAAAAGATTGCAGTTGGTAATTAATCTACCATCCAGCATCAACAGGGTTGTCGGTATTCAGTTCGGTCTTCACCCATAACATCTGAGGTGTGGACATGGATGTCTGACATGTGTACCATCCTCCAAAAATTTGAGAAATCCACCAAGAGGGTGAACGTCAATGACAACATACAGTGCCTTGTGAAAGTATTCTGCCCCCTGGCGCTTTTCAACCTTTTACAACATATCATGCTTCAAACATAAAGATACAAAATGTGAATTTTGGTGAAGAATCAACAACAAGTGGAACACAATTGTGAAGTTGAACAAAAATTTATTGGTTATTTTAAATTTTTGTGGAAATTCAAAAACTGAAAAGTAGGGCGAGCAATATTATTCGGCCCCTTTAACTTAATACTTTGTTGCACCACCTTTTGCTGCAATCACAGCTGCAAGTCACTTGGGGTATGTCTCTATCAGTTTTGTACATCAAGAGACTGAAATTCTTGCACATTCTTCCTTCACAAACAGCTCGAGCTCAGTGAGGTTTGATGGAGATCGCTTGTGAACAGCAGTTTTCAGCTCTTTCCATAGATTCTCGATTGGATTCAGGTCTAAACTTTGACTTGGCCATTCTAACACCTGGATATGTTTGTTTATTTGTGAACCATTCCATTGTAGATTTTGCTTTATGTTTGGGATCATTGTCTTGTCGGAAGACAAATCTCCGTCCCAGTCTCAGGTCTTTTGCAGAGTCCAACAAGTTTTCTTCAAGAATGGTCCTGTATTTTAGCTCCATCCATCTTCCCATCAATTTTAACCATCTTCCTTGTACCCTGCTGAAGAAAAGCAGGCCCAAACCATGATGCTGCCACCACCATGTTTGACAGTGGGGATGGTGTGTTCACATATCGTTTGGCATTGTTTCCAAAAAGTTTGATTTTGGTTTCATCTGACCAGAGCACCTTCTTCCACACATTTGGTGTGTCTCCCAGGTGGCTTGTTGCAAACTTTAAACGACATTTTTTATGGATATCTTTGAGAAATGGCTTTCTTCTTGCCACTCTTCCATAAAGACCAGATTTGTGCATTGTACGACTGATTGCTGTCCTATGAACAGAATGTCCCACCTCAGCTGTAGATCTCTGCAGTTCATCCAGAGTGACCATGGGCCTCTTGGCTGCATCTCTGGTCAGTCTTCTCCTTGTTTGAGATGAAAGTTTAGAGGCATGGCCGGATCTTGGTAGATTTGCAGTGGTATGATCCTCCTTCAATTTCCATGTGATTGTTTGCACAGTGCTCCTTGGGATGTTTAAAGTTTTGGAAATCATTCTGTATCTAAATCCGGCTTTAAACTTCTCCACAACAGTATCATGGACCTACCTGTTGTTGTGTTCCTTGGTCTTCATGATTTTCTCTGTGCATCAAACAGAACCCTGAGACTATCACAGAGCAGGTGCATTTATACGGAGACTTGATTACACACAGGTGGATTATAGTTATGATCATTAGTCCTTTAGGACAAAATTGTGATCATTCAGAGATCCACAATGAACTTCTGGAGTGAGTTTGCTGCACTGAAAGTAAAGGGACCGAATAATATTGCACACCCCACTTTTCAGTTTTTGAATTTCCACAAAAATGTAAAATAACCATTAACTTTCGTTCAACTTCACAATTGTGTCCCACTTGTTGTTGATTCTTCACCAAAAATTTATGTTTGGTATCTTTATGTTTGAAGCATGATATGTGCGAAAAGGTTGAAAAGTTCCAGGGGGCCAAATACTTTTGCAAGGCACTGTATGAATTTTTGGAACATTGTACCAATGTGGTCTGGTGGGAAACTCCGGCAGCAACATCTCAGATTTCTTCTGAGAGATAACATTCACATCCACATATTTCCTTAAAAAAGACCTCAATTCATTAACAAACTTATGGGTAGGATCTTTCTGCAATTTGGTATATGTGACAACATCAGACAATTGTGTTCTTGCTTCCGATAAATACATGGATTTGAGTAACAGCACAGTGTTGCCACCCTTATTCGCAGGTCTCACTACAGTATTGTCCAACTCGTGATCTCTTTTAATGCCTGTTTCTCAATGGCTGTCAAATTTGATGGAGCTTTCTGGTATATTTCCGCCTCCATATCCTTGATAACCTGCACCTCTAAGAGGTCTATCAGGTTACCAGGAGATGAGAGTGGCATATAGCTGGAGGGTACGCCTCCCGTGAAAGGAATATCCACTGTTTTGAATTCACTTTCTGGCCTACCTCTGGTTACTAGTGAGGGTAGTGGAGCTGGATATATTGATAGAGGGGTCGCGAGTTCTCTTTTTGGGCTCCCTCTGGTGGTTACGGGAGGTAATGGAGCTGATCTAACAGAGGCCTGCCATCTGATAATGAGGAGGACGATTGGACATCTGGAGTTTTTGACTGGATTTAAGACAGCCAACTCCCTCTATCCCTGCAGGTGATTTTTTTCTGCCTCCTGAGGTCTTAGTTTCCAGCTCAGTCCCTGCATACTCAAGCTAAGTGTTCTTTTGCTATTGTTCGCATTTGATTTGGTTTTGTCTATTTCAGTTTTGTGTGGTCAGCCAGCCCCGGCTGGGGCTGTGCTGAATTTTCATCCTTATGCTACTGTTTGTGCCAGTTTGTTTTTGTCCCTTATTAGATTGGCCTCTCTTTGCTCAGCTTTCAGAATATAGCAGAGTGCTGATATAGTGGGCGAAGTCTAGTGACTTCCGTATTTTTTCTATCAGACGTGTGGGGCATTTTTTTCAGGGTTTTTTGCGTGATTGCAGACAGTGTCTTTCCTTTCCTGTCCTGTCTAGATAGTGTGGGCCCCATTGTTTGCTTAGCCTATTTTCCTACCTGCGTTTGTGTTTTCATCTTGTCTCACCAACAATATATGTTTGGGGGCTATCTATTCCTTTGGGGTCTGCCTCTGGGGTAGTTTAGATTTCCCCTTTCTTGCTTTAGGCTTAGTTAGCTCTTCGATTGTGCCAAGGCGTCTACGATCATCGTAGGCACGCTCCACGGCTACTGCTAGTTGTGTGGATAGGATCAGGGGTCTGCAATCCGCTTAGTTACCAACCTCTCTGGCTTTCTGTGGCTTAGCTTGGGCTTTCTCTCCTCCTCGGTGACCCAATCATAACACAGCGAGCTCCTTTGCAGCCAATAATAACTAAACAGCCACTCGAGTTGTTAGCCCTGGACCACGTGAAGTTGGTCCCAAGCCGTTCAGGCTACGCTTATGCTCTTACCATCATTGACCACTACTCGAGATTCCTGGTAGTCGTGCCTGTCAAGGATCAAACAGCCAGGACAGCAGCCAGAGCATTCCAACAGCACTTTTGTCGACCACACGGATATCCCAAGCGAGTGTTTACAGATCAAGGTCCAGCCTTTGAGGCAGAAGTGTTCCAGGAATTATGTAACTTGTGCAGTTGCAAGAAGATCCGGACAACACCGTATCATCCACTGACCAATGGCATGTGTGAAAAGATGAATCAAGTGGTGATCGATCTACTGAAGACCTTGCCTTTTGAAGAGAGGAATCTGTGGCCAGAGAAGTTTCCAGATCTGGTAGATCTCTACAATCACATTCCTGTGAATTCCACCAACTGCACACCGGCCTACATAATGAGAGCGAGGCCTGGCAAGTTGCCTATTGATGTGGATATGGGAGTCCTGACACCTGAGGTGACATCACCAGATGCTGACTGGGACACAGAGAGGCAGCAGCAATACCGAAGAGTACAAGAGTGCGTAGAAAAGAGTCTAGCTCAGGCGAGACAAAAACAGGAAAGGAGCTACAATCAACATGCACCTGCAGTTCCCTTGTCACCAGGAGAACAAGTTCTAAAGAGGAAAAGGAGGATGCATAAATTGGATGACCAAAGGGAAGCTGAACCCTACACCATCCTACCATCAAACTTTGACAACACCAAAGTGTGCCTTATCAGTAAGGATGGAGGAGAAACATCATCAGCAGTATTGAGAGATCATCTGAAACTGTACCCTGACCAACTAAAGGAAAAGATGGGAGCACAAAACAACCTTCAACCCATAGAGGAAGAAGAGAAAAAGGTCAGCACTGTACTCAGAGAATTTCCTGCAAACTGGTCAAGAGTGGATCAAGCCATCGTAGTTCCTGTCCTAATCTTTCCCCAGCCCACTGCAACTGAAGTAGCAGAGACTCAAGAGAACTCTGAAAATCAGGAAGTTCAGGCAGCGGATGCCACACCAGCAGTGGAGCCAGAGAATCCTCGCCCTGCCAGTGGTGAATCTGTCATGCCCACAATGAGTCTAAGAGTTCGCAGACGGCTACTACCCAGTTTACCAACAGCAGTAACAGGCCCACTAAACCTATATAGGCCATTAGAAATACCCATGCTATGCAGATCTACCAGAGGAACAAAAGGTGAAATCCCAGCTAGGTATAGAAATTAAAGTGTGAATAGAAAATGTAAACTGTGCCTGTAAATATGCAACTTTTCAAGCTTATGTGCCTACAGAGACTGTAAGAACTTTTTTAATATCTTATTTTGTTTTGATGGACAATTGGGCCACAGGACTATGTGTGGCCAAAGCTATACTTGTACATAGTTTACCAACTTGCTCAGGAATTGGACCATGGACATTGACGCATGGACTAATCCTCACAAGGACTATTTTTGAGCTTTGGTTTTTGTAATTTCTCATTTTTGAAATCTTGTAACAGTTACAAATGTTCATTTGTTTATATGTTCGCATGTTTTCTCAGTCCGGGAGTACTGAATTGCACTAGGGGAGAATGTGGCACCCCCGGGAGTACGGTCGCCACAGTGGCATTACCTTCCTCCTAGGGAGTGTGATGTCATGCTTGGAAGCAATGAAGGATCTCTCTATCAGGTAAACCAGCACACAGCACAGTTCCCACTCCAGGTCAGCAGAGGGAGCTCTGAACCAAACTGGGGGGAGGAGCTGCTCTCTGTGGCCGGGAAAGGGAAGTTAGTTCAGTTCGTGTTAAAAGGGAAAAGAGTTCAGACATGGAGAGAGGAGCTGGAGGATTGAGCAGAATTCAGGCTCACTTCTAGCTGTAGCACATGGTCCGGAGTCCGGTATCCGAGGTTGTATGGATGCTGATGGTCCTGCAGCAGAAACCGGAGGAACAAGAGGCTGTAAATGCTCTGTTCCCAACTAAGACTCGGAGGCACAGCAGCAACTTGTGTGAGCCAGAAAAAGAAGGCTACGGCTGTCTGCCATACGAGGAGAGTTCTAAAGAGAGCAAGCAAGGGGAACTTCAGTGTAACTCAGTACTGCAAGTACCTCAGATAAGCGCTAGGAAGGAGACTACACAACCCATCTGCATAGAAAGATTCCTAAGTTGCTTTCAGGCTGATCAGCTCCTGTTCCATCTGTGATCTGGATCCTGGACTGCACTTACAAAGCAAAGTAAAAAGGTAAAGGAAACTGCACCATGTTGTGTCATTGCCTTCTTCCTGCAACCCCTTCAGCACTTCTGCATCTCTGTGCCTAACACTGCACCCTCTTCATCACCATCTATTACTACTGCACTGGGACTACAGCTCTACCTGTGGGGAGCTCTTACATCTTGCTGCCTTATACCTTCTGTCCCAGAGGATCGGCCTGCAGCTTCGGCTTAACCCCTTCAATGCTGAGCACCACAGGTGGTGTCACGAATAATTAACCTATAAACTTTATTCTGCTATGTTTCACCCCTTTTGCATGGATGCCCAGGGCCACGGACCGGGTCATCGCCACCGTGACACATCCCTCTGAGAGACTGGCCCGGTACCAAGTAACCCCACTGCCCTTGTGGGCGATCCATTTTGTTCCCATGAGTTGGAATATGCTGCCTGATAATAAAGAAACAAGGACTTAAAGAGACTGTGTACCCATTTTTCCTACCTCTCTGTGTCACCACGTGAGTGAACTACGACAGTATATACATGCTTTATATTATATATAAAGGCTGCAGCCTTTCTTGCACTCCTTATGTCACTCCCTCAACTTGACATGTTTATGATATGTCAATAAATCAGTGAAACTTTCATCTCGATGAGTGCGACCTTTTCTCTTTGCATGGATTCTCTGTATATAAGTAGTTTCACCAAGGAAAATTAAAGAAAAGCGCCGTAAACTGGCAAAAATTTGAGCACACACAAATGTGAGCTGCACGGAGATACCAATACAATAAATGTGTGGACATTATTTTTTGGCTAAATACTGCTGTATTTAACCAAAAGTGACAGCCAGCCCAAAAAAAAAAAACAGTCATAAACTGGCCAAACTTTGAGCACGCACAGATATGAGCTGACACGGAGATACTACACCAAAAAATGTGTGGTCTTTGTGGCTTTTTTGGTCTAAATGCTGCTTTATTTAACCAACACTGACAGCCAGGCAAAAAAGAGAAAAAAGCCGTAAACTGGCCAAAATTTCAGCACACGCAGATATGAGCTGGCACGGAAATTCCGCAGCAAAAAATGTGTGGCCTGTATGTTTTTTTTGGCTTAAATACTGCTTTATTTAACCAAAACTGACAGCCAGCCAAAAAAGAGAAAATAGCCGTAAACTGGCCAAATTTTGAGCACGCACAGATATGAGCGGGCACGGAGATACCACATCAAAAATGTGTGTCCAGTATTTCAATTACACCTGGAGCTAGCTATATACAGCTAATATATCCCACAGGTAGCAGCAGCAGCACCAGAACACAGGAAGGGAATGAACCCTCTTCATGTATGCAATGCTCCATATACACACATACAGTGCCTGCAGGTCTTGCACTGATGTGCACACAGCGATGTACAATCCCCTGCCTGCCTAACACTGAAACCTATATACTTCGGAATTAGTCCTTAGAAGGACTGTTGATTTAGCTGGATGTCAGTATTTAGGATGGTAGACCCCACACTAACTAATAAATCCCCAAATTCTGACCCTATCAGGGCAGCCGCTCTCCCTACTCTCTCTCAATCCAGAGCTGAATGCGCCGAGCAGGGCGGCGTCCGGTCCCTTGTACCCCTGATGATGCTGTGCGGCCAGCCAATCGCTGCACGACCACAACAAAGATGGCTGCGGCGTTTCATGGCCTGGCAGATAGTCCCTGCAGCGTGATTGGGTCTCTAAAGTCTGCCAAAAATGCTGGGTGGAGACCCGAGTTCCCTCCGAGTAATCCGGGAAATACTCGGTGCTCGCCGAGTACACTGAGCACAGTGATACTTGGGTGAGTACCGAGTAGTGGCGATCACATTCGCTCATCACTAATCACTGTCTTTTTGGTAAAATAGTTCGCAAATTACAAAATTTCACTTTAACACAACCATTTTTCATTGAAGCAATACCAACTTTATTTACTTACAAGAGTCAATTTACAATGCAAAAAAATCTTCCTCAATAAAGCCACTAACTACATACTTCAGCATACTTCACTAAGGAAGGGATCATAATTGCGAGAAACTCGCATGAGTCTCGCATCTCAATAGCCGGCACTGCCGCTGGCACTTGGGACCAGAGTGTGCGGTTGCATGTATTTCTATGCAGCTGCCGGGTATTGAGATGCGAGATTTCTGCAGGTTTCTTGCAAGTGTGACCCCGGCCTAACATAGACTTCTGAGCCAAAGTCCACCACTTGAGAAGAATGTTGGACAGCCTTCCTGCATGATTCACAGCCTAACATATGGACCCGTGTGTCCCTGCATCGGAAAAATGGAGTTTTATCTGATTTGCTTTGCATGTAAAATGCTGTCACTCAAAACCTATATGAATGTGCCTATGTGAAAGACAGAAAATAGCATGAAGTGTGTTGCCTGCTGAACTGTGTACTTAAGTGTGTTGCAAAGTGCCCTGTTTTTATAAACATGTCTGGTATCCTTGTCTTGAAGCCCAATGGACCTGTTAAGGGGAGGAACGAGACCAGCCTTAATGCTCAGTTTATTGTAGCATTCCAGGGTGCCGAATATACAACACTCGACACAGCCACCTCCACAGGCACAGTTAAACTCTGATTGCTCCTATTTAACCATTTAAATGTCAACTCAAGCACTGACAGCAACATTTAAGTTACGTGATCCAATATAGTCATGTCTTTTGGTGCCCATTGCATAATTCGATAGCAGGATGTCAATAGTTTCACTGTGAACGTTGGGGTGCTATGATGCGCATGGGACTTAATAGGAAATCAATCAAGTGATCAAGCAAGTGCAAATTCATGTCCCAGGGGGATCTAAGAAAAATAGTAATAAACATTAAAAAAAAAAAGCATAATGATGATGACGGAAAAAAGATATCACAACTCTTGTAAGCAGTAGGTGGAGAAGAAAACACAAAAGCACAAAATCAAAACTTGAACTCAGCAAGAAAAAGGTTAATTTTTTTTTAGTAAAATGATGCTAAAGAACTAGTACTGCATATCAGAACTTTACAACTGAAAGTGTTTAATGTGCAGGAGAAATGCCTCATACAATAAGCACCTTGACACCTTAGGAAGCAGCATACAGTTCCTGTCACCTCCATGGATAATCAGTGCAAGGCATTGGAACTGTCAGCTGCATGGCTGGATGGCTCTGTGGATTGATAAGGAATACAGAATCTTTCACACTTGGCTGCCATTTCAAATCTTCTTTAAGAAAGGCTTTCAGGGTGACGATGACTTACTGTCCGAAAATCAGAACGATAAAAGCATACATTTGTAGACAAAATTTTCCTTCTTAGTTTGGAAAAACATTACAAAGAAAATTTACTGTAAAACATTATGAGAAAAATAAACATTTGCTGGGCTCACCACGTACCGTATTTGACTGTCCTGCGTTGCTTCACTGCTGACTTGAGGTATACGACAAAATAGAAAAAGGCTGGCACAACCAAATAAAATCATAATCTTCTGTCTTGATTTAATCCATTCAAATGTTTCTCATGTTGTCCAAAAGTTAACATATGACACGTTTCCATCGTTAATTGACGTTATGTTTATGTATGTCTACAAAATGCTTCAAAGCACCAGCTCAAAGTATTGTTGTTTTTGCTTATATAACAAATATGCTTCTTTATGCGTTTTACATGTTAATTAGGCTGTACGACAAGAATTTTTTTTTGTAAAAAAAAAAGCATAGTGGAGCATATTTATAATATGAACAAAGGCAGCAATAGATATTCTGATGCAACAAAGTTCTTTGTAAATATATAAATAACATTTGTTATTTGTAATGGAATTGAGAACTTGTGAGCTGTCCTGAAAGAAGAGGAAATTAGAAAAATAAGATTTTATAAAGAGACGTATTGGATTCTAATTATGAACACCAAACAACCAAATGTAAGAATTGCAGAAATAATAATAATAATAATAATAATAATTTATATTTTAGATGGAACTTGTACAGACAATAAAGACATTACAGAGTAACATATACATTTGGGAAATAAATATTTAATACACTGCCAATTTTGCAAGTTTTCCCACCTGCAAAAATGGAGAGGTTTGTAATTTTTATCATGGTTCTAATTCTACTGTGAGAGACAGAATCTAAAAATAAAAAAATAAAAATCACATTGTAGTATTTTTTTAATAATTACGGTAAATTGCATTTTATTGCATGAAATAAGTATTTGATGACCTACCAACCAGTAAGAATTCTGTTTCACAGAGCTGTTAGTTTTTTTGTAAGGCCGGGGTCACACTAATCGACGCAAAATAAGGTCCGCAGTTTACATTCGTAATACGGATGAATGACCCCTAAATAGTGATCCGTATGTCATCCGTAAGCAAGGTGTGGTCGCGTATTTTGCGCATGTCAGCATCCGTATGTAATCCGTATGGAATCCGTATGCTGAGATTTTCTCGCCGGCTTGCAAAATGGACATATAATGGAGCCCTATGACAGGGTTTCTAACAGAAATGAAGGAATAGATATAGACACATAGAATGTATATATATATATATATATATATATATATATATATATATATATACATACATGTCATTGAGACACATATATATTTATATATTTATATTTCTCAGAGTTCTTCGTAGCAGAATAGCCGCTAATTCTGTTGCCGGCTTCTGTCAAATCATTCCCCAACCCGACATGAAATGACACATGGTTTACATTCAGTAAACCATTTAATTTCATGTTTTTTTTTATATGTCCCTGACTAATAATTAGATGAGGGCTTGTGTGCAAAATTTGGGAGGTGTAGTTGTTATTTTAAGGCGTTAATTAGTTGTACAAAAATGTGTGTGCTTCCGCTGTAATTTGTCAACCAGAGAGGTTAAGCAGGTGAGTGAGAGCAGATTTTAATAGCCATAAAAGGGACCATTGTTTTTGGCCCCCGCTACAAAAATCTGCCCCCAGACACCCCAGAAATGGCGCATCTATAAGATGTGCCAATTCTGGCACTTATCCTCTCTATTCCCATTGCTCTGTAGCGGTGGCGAATGGGTTAATATAACAAAGGGTTAATGTCAACATTCGATTGTAAGGTGACTTTAAGCCGATTAATAATGGAGAGGTGTCAATAAGACACCAATCCATTATTAACCCTATACTAAGAAAGGGTTAAAAACCACACACAGACATTAATTAAAAAGTCATTTAATGAAATAAAAACCCCAAGTTTTTGACAAATTTTTATTAGTCTGGTAATCCCAAAAAACCATGACCTGCAAAAATAAAACATAAAAAATCACCAATATCTTTACCTCTCCGCCGTACAGTCATGTCCCATGCTGCAATCCATCAGAAGGGGTTAAATAGTTTACAATGAGGACCAGTGCTAATGCGACCAGCCCCTCTGTAAACTACTACTAAATGAATTGATTCCGCTCTGCGCAGCCTCAATGGCTGCCTGTAGATGATCTAATTACCGTGGGAAAGTTTCTGAATTTTTTCCCTGGTCATTAGTTTATTCACAGATCAGCCGGGGACTCCCCGCAGCCTCAGTGACGTCAGTGACATGTAAACCATATGTCATTTCATGCCGGGTTGGGGAATGATTTGACAGAAGCCGGCAATTGAATTAGCGGCTATTCTGCTATGAAGAACTCTGTGAAATATAAATAAATATATATACATATATATGTTTGTCACAATGACATGTATGTATATATATATATATATATATATATATATATATGTATTCTATGTGTATATATCTATTCTTTCATTTCTTTATTGAACCTGTCAGTGTGAGTTTACTGTATAGCGCACTGAATTGCCGGCTTTTCTAAAAGACACCGGGTGCGTATTTCTCGCAAGTCACATGTGTGGTCCGTGTGTAATGCATATTTTTAGCGCACTCATAGACTTTCATTAGCGTACTACGGGCGTAGTACTCTGACAATCGCAGCATGCTGCGATTGGCACAGACCGTAGGATACGGACGAGAAATATACGACTGTTGGGAGCTGCCCCATAGAGAATCATTTGTCCGTGTGTAATACGTGCTTTTAACGCCTCATACTCGTCCGTATTCCTCTCTAGTGTGACCCCGGCCTAAGAAGCCTCCTACTCTGCACTCATTACCTGTACTACTTACGCCTGTGTGAATTCATTACCTATATAAAAGACACCTGGCCACACACTCAATAAATCATACTCCAACTTCTCCACCATAGCCAAGAACAAAGAGCTGTCTAAGGCTACTTTCACAGTAGCGTTTGGAGGTGCAGCAGATGCTGGCTGCGAAGCTTCGCCCCTGCCGCGCCTCCTCCGGTAAGCTCTGCCTATGGGCGCATGGGTACGCAGGCTGTGCACAGGTATGCTTTTGCCACCGTATGCGCCCTTTTGACGGTGCGCCGGCCGCAACAAAATGCAACACGTTGCGTTTGGCACAGGTAGGCGCACGGTCAAAAGGGCGCATGCAGCGGCAAAAGCATACCTGCGGACGGCCTGCGTACCCAATGCTAAAGGGTACACAGGCCGCATGCAGCGGCATGTGCCCATAGGTGGAGCTGACTGGAGGAGGCGTGGCAGGGGGAGAAGCTTCACAGCAAGTGTCCGCTGCGCCTCCAAACACTAGTGTACAAGTAGCCTAAGGACTCCAGGGACAAAATTGTTGCCCTGCACAAGGCTGGGATGGGTTGGAAGATGTCAGTCTGCAGCGTGCATCACATACAGTGGGGAAAAAACATAATTAACCCCTTCATGACCCAGCCTATTTTGACCTTAATAACCTGGCCATTTTTTGCAATTCTGACCAGTGTCCCTTTGTGAGATAATAACTCAGGAATGCTTCAACGGATCCTAGCGATTCTGAGAATATTTTTTCATGACATATTGGTCTTCATGTTAGTGGTAAATTTAGGTCGATAATTTTTGCATTTATTTTTGGAAAAAAGCAGAAATTTGGTGAAAATTTAGAAAATTTCACAATTTTTAAATTTTGAATTTTTACTCTGTTAAACCAGAGAGTTATGTGACACAAAATAGTTAATAAATAACATTTCCCACATGTCTACTTTACATCAGCGCAATTTGGGAAACAAATTTTTTTTGTTAGGAAGTTATAAGAGTCAAAAGTTGACCAGCGATTTCTCATTTTTACAACAAAATTTACAAAACCATTTTCTTTAGGGACCACCTCACATTTGAAGTCACTTTGAGGGGTCTAAATGGCAGAAAATACCCAAAAGTGACACCATCCTAAAAACTGCACCCCTCAAGCTACTCAAAACTACATTCAAGAAGATTACTAAGCCTTCAGGTGCTTCACAGGAACTAAAGCAACATGGAAGGCAAAAATGGACATTCAAACTTTTCCAACAAAAATTTTTTTTAGCATCAATTTTTTCATTTTCACATGGGCAACAGGATAAAATGGATCCTAAAATTTGTTGTGCAAATTCTCCTGAGTACAACAATACCTCATATGTGGTCATAAACCACTGTTTGGGCGCACGGCAGGGCTCAGAAGGGAAGGAGCGCCATTTGACTTTTTGAATGGAAAATTAACTCCAATTGTTAGCGAACACCATGTTGCGTTTGGAGAGCCCCTGTGTACCAAAACAGTGAAAATTCCCCACAAGTGACCCCATTTTGGAAACTATACCCCCCAAGGAACTTATCTAGATGTGTGGTGAGCACTTTGAAAACCCAAGTGCTTCACAGAAGTTTATAATGCAGAGCAGTGAAAAAAAATCATTTTTTTCCTCAAAAATGATTTTTAGCCAGCTATTTTTTATTTTCACAAGGCTAATAGGAGAATTTGGACCACAAAAGTTGTTATGCAATTTGTCCTGAGTACACCAATACCCCATATGTGGGGGGGGGAACCACTGTATGGGCGCATGGGAGACCTCGGAAGGGAAGGAGCGCCATTTTGGAAAGCAGTCTTTGATGGAATGTTCTGCGGGCATCATGTTACATTTGCAGAGCCCCTGATGTGCCTGAACAGTAGAAACACCTCAACAGTGACCCCATTTTGGAAACTAGACCCCCCAAGGAGCTTATCTAGATGTGTAGTGAGCACTTTGAAACCCCAAGTGCTTCACAGAAGTTTATTAACGTAGAGCCGTAAAAATAAAAAATCATTTTTTAGCCCACTATTTATTATTTTCCCAAGGGTAACAGGAGAAATTGGACCCCAAAAGTTGTTGTCCAGTTTGTCCTGAGTACGATGAAACTTCATATGTGGGAGGAACAACTGTTTGCGGGCACCGCAGGGCTAAGATGGGAAGGAGCGCCATTTGACTTTTTGAATGGAAAATTAGCTCCAATTGTTAGCGGACATCATGTCGTGTTTGGAGAGCCCCTGTGTGCCTAAACTTTGGAGCTCCCCCACAAATGACCCAATTTTGGAAACTAGACCCCCCCAAGGATCTTATCTAGATGTGTGGTGAGCACTTTCAACCCCTAAGTGCTTCAGAGAATTTTATAACGCAGAGCCGTGAAAATAAAAAATAATTTTTTTTCATCAAAAAATGATTTTTTTAGCCCGCAATTTTTTATTTTCACAAGAGTAACAGGAGAATTTGAACCAAAAGTTGTTGTCCAGTTTGTCCTGAGTATGCTGGCACCCGATATGTGGGGGGAAACCACTGTTCGGGCACACGTCGGGGCTCGAAAGGGAAGTAGTGAAGTTTTGAAATGCCGACTTTGCTAGAATGGTCTGCGGGCGTCATGTTACGTTTGCAGAGACCCTGATGTGCTTAAACAGTAGAATCTGTCCACAAGTGACCCCATTTTGGAAACTAGACCCCCCAAGGAATTTATATAGATGTGTTGTGAGCACTTTAAACACCCAAGTGCTTCACAGAAGTTTGTAATGCAGAGGACAGGACCTGGGAACCTGTTGAACACATTTGTGCTCCTCAGCTCATCACAACTTTTGAGCAAAGCGAGGCCCAAGGGGGGCCCTAGGAGGGGGGTAATGTTAGGCACCGAGGCTCTCCCACAGCACAGCGGGAATCTCAAGCCATGTCCTCTGCGGTCTCCCATTCTTCTGTGGCCGCAGAGGATCCGGCTCAGCAGAGACGTCGGTCCCGGTGTCTTGCCCAGGCTAATGCTATGCACCTGGTTGCTACTCCTGCTCCAGGCTCAGCTATAGCGTCAGACATTAGTCAGCAGCGAGCAGACGCTCCTGGGACTAAGTCCTGCTTTTCTCCCACTGAGCATGCCCATGGGACGACCTATCATTGGACGTTGGAGGTCACATGCTCATGTCCTATTGCAGCTCGGATTGGGCCATCAGGAAGGTCCCGGAAGGCTGTGTATATAAAAGGATCGCACGGCCGTGCGCTAATATAGACTGCATTATCTGACTATGTGGAGTGAGTGTTGTATGCAAATATGTATGTCTCAGGTGAATGACTCATTATGAAACCCCTACCCTTGGTACGCATGTGTTGTGTAGCCTAGCCTGTTAAGCACCCAGGCTGAGGTGCAGGTAGGAGACAGAGTCGGAGACTAGCATCAGCGCCAACTGGTGGCTTTGTCTGTACGCCACGGTGCTCGTGCTCGGCACTCCACGTTAGCAAGCGTCTATTAGTGGCGTCCGCAGGTGCAAAGCCGCATGCTTAGTAGATCTAGAGGGACAATGACCCTGTGTCCTTGGGGCTGAGTTTTGTGACCGTTTACTGAGCGCTCCCTTTGCCGAGCTCTTTGAGCTTAAACAGGCTCTGGCATTTATGTTCTGCAGTAGTGAGGTAACAGAGTTTGCCCTGCACACATCGGGTGATGTTAACCCACGTGTGTTCTTCCTTTATACCGCCACATAGCGTCCGCCATTACCGGGCAGCAGTTTACCATCTCTGCACGGTGGACCCCAGGCTGCAAACGCACCTTATTACCATCCTTTTATTATGTGGTGAGTTCAACCAGCCTTAACACCATGTTGCCCAGCGACAGGCCCAAAACATCACTGCTCTAGAGGAGATCTGCATGGAGGAATGGGCCAACATACCACCAAAAAAATTATCAAAAATTGTTCCAAAAAGGGTATCCAACGGTTAAATCATATATATATGATTTAACCAACATACCACCAACAGTGTGTGCCAACCTTGTGAAGTCTTAAAGAAAACGTTTGACCTCTGTCACTGCCAACAAAGGATATATAACTAGTGTTGAGCATTCCGATACTGCAAATATCGGGTATCGCCCGATATTTGCGTTATCGGAATTCCGATACTGAGTTCCGATACTTTTTGCATATCGAATACCGGAATCGGAAGTTCCCATAATGCTATGAGCCAGTTTGATTTGATTCAGCCAATGAGGAATCCTAAGAAATGTGGGCACATCCTGCTAGGCATGTAGGCATGTTAACTAATGGCATGGCTGTGATTGGCTGCGAACAGACCACCCAGCTGCTCCTCCCCCAGACACACACTGAATAGTGATCTATGGAAAGTGAAACTAGGGAGGGAGGAGGAAACAACATGTTCTCATTTCAATGCCAGAACACCCCCCCCCTGGACGTTTATCTTAGAAGCAAGAGATGATATCTTGGAAACCGTGCAGACTAGCCACAGAAGGTAAATTACTTATTGTCAGCATTCTGCAGCCTAGATATGCACTGAGATTATGTGAAAAGCCCGGACAACATGTTCTGTTATGTATTTCCGCCAAGTTGGATCACCCGCCAGGGCTGGTGGGGTACTCGGTATCGGGCCCGTTGGTTTCAATGGTAGATGTCACAGTAGCTGTGACCCGGTCCATGGCCCTGGGCGTCCATTGTAAAAGGGAAATGTTGAACGTGTGGATGATGATTAAAGTTTATGAGTGAATGATTCGTGACGCCACCTGTGGTGTTCATCAATGAAGATGTTAAGCTGACGCTGCAGACCGATCCTCTGGGACATATGGTGTGGTGCAGCAATGATGTTGTGGCCCTCCACAGGTAGGGCTGTAGTCCCAGGGCAGTGAAGATGGAGAGGTAGTGAAGAGACGTAGATGGTGCAGTGCCAGGCACAGAGATGTATATATATATTTATATATTATATAAATATATAATATTTATATATATAAATATATACTCATATATATTTAGCTCTGGTTGGGATAGCACGCTTGCGGGCTCACGCGTGCAACAGATATTAAGTGCAACGGGATCAAGTGTTTTGCAGTTAGACAATGCATTGAAGCTGATGTTCCTCTCTTCTCTTCTTCACACAGGTATTTCATTCCATCATCCATGTATTTCATTCCATCATCCATGTATGCTGTCTGACAAGTGTGAACTGCATCATATATTGCCAGATATTTTTATGGTATTTCATTCCATCATCCATGTATTTCATTCCATCATCCATGTATGCTGTCTGACAAGTGTGAACTGCATCATATATTGCCAGATATTTTTATTGTATTTCATTCCATCATCCATGTATTTCATTCCATCATCCATGTATGCTGTCTGGCAAGTGTGAACTGCATCATATATTGCCAGATATTTTTATGGTATTTCATTCCATCACTCCTGTGGTGGGTTTTTTTTTTTTTTTTTTTTTTTTTAAAACTATTTGGTTTCTGCTTTGAAGTGTAGAAAGTTTTTTTTCCCTTTCTCTGTTTGATGGCCTTGTCCAGCGTTAGTTATTTACCCTGCATAGTAATGCCTGCTCTGGCCTTGTGCTAATTGGTTAATTACTGATTGTGGCCTTTTGGTGGCTGAAGCTAGCAGACATTTCATTTCATATATATTTAGCTCTGGCTGGGATAGCACGCGTGCAACAGATATTAAGTGCAACAGGATAAAGTGTTTTACAGTTAGACAATGCAGTTGGACAGGGCAGGAGACAGGTAAGGTGCATAAGTTTTTCATGCACGCATGCTTCTTGGTCAGTCGTACTACATTTGCATTGATCATATCAACCTGCTGCTTTTTTGTCTTCACCTCTGCTTTCTAACAACTCGCCTGCCCTTTTACACATTCTGTGCACTCTCTGCATATCCACCCCTCTCTTTTCCCCTCTCCCATGTATAACTCTGAGGCTCTATTGACATTTCTTACCCACACCAAACCATCCAAAACCACCATGCAGCACTCAAAACGTTCATACAAATCATCCCACCACCTGCTTTTTCTGTTTTTTCTCCTTTTAATAGTTGCAGGTGACATCTCCCCCAACCCTGGGCCTCCCTCCACCAGCATACGTTACTCTCCTCCATCTGCATATAGAAACCCTGCTAATCTTATTAACATTCAGTGCATGCCTTCTCCTCTCACTTTCCAATGTGCTCTCTGGAATGCACGGTCTATGTGTAACAAACTGACTTACATTCACGATCTTTTTCTCTCTAATTCCCTTAACCTTCTGGCTATTACAGAAACCTGGATCCAGCATTCAGACACCACCGCTGCTGCCGCTCTCTCGTTTGGTGGGCTAAAATTTTCACATACCCCCAGACCTGAGAACAGACAGGGTGGAGGTGTTGGTTTGCTCCTTTCATCACAATGTGCTTTCCAGGTCATCCCCCCGGTTCCCTCACTTACATTTCCTTCCTTTGAAGTCCACGCCGTCAGACTCTTTAAGCCCTTCCCCTTACGAGTGGCGGTCGTTTATTGCCCTCCAGGCTCCTCCCGCCAGTTTCTAGACCACTTCACCACCTGGCTTACTCACTTTCTATCCTGTGACATCCCCACCCTCATCATGGGAGACTTTAACATCCCCATCAATGATCCGCTCTCCCAGTCTGCCTCTCATCTTCTTTCTCTAACTTCTTCATTCGGCCTCTCACAGTTTACTAATTCTCCTACACATGAGGACGGGAATACTCTGGACCTGGTTTTCTCCCGTCCCGGCTCGCTGCACGACTTTACTAATTCACCCCTCCCGCTCTCGGACCACAACCTTCTTTCCTTCTCTGTCAAGAATTGTCTCCTCACCCGGAACACCCCCACTTACCACACTTATCGGAATACACGTACCATTAATACCCAACAGCTTAGGGACAATCTCCACACATCTTTAGCCCCCATCTCCACCCTCTCCTGTCCAGACATAGCATTGTCACACTTCAATAATACACTGAAGAATGCCCTAGATGAAGCAGCACCTTCTATACGCAGAAAGACCCGACACAGACAACGGCAGCCCTGGCACACAACGCAAACACGCTTTCTTCAGCGCTGCTCGAGGTGTGCAGAGCGGCAGTGGAGAAAATCTCTCTTAGCAGAAGACTTCATCCACTATAAGTTCATGCTCAAAACCTATAACTCTGCCCTTCATCTGGCCAAACAATCCTACTTCACCACCCTCATCACCTCACTATCCAACAACCCAAGACGACTTTTTGAAACCTTAAACTCCCTCCTGAAACCTAAAGTACAGGCCCCCATCACCAACCTCAGCGGTGAGGATCTGGCCACTTATTTCCTAGAAAAAATCAACCACATCCATCAGGATATCTCAGCCCTATCTCCTCAGTGCCTGGATCCCCTTCCCTGCCGCACCTCAAGCTCATTAGACATCTTTGAGCCTGTTTCAGAAGAAGAAGTTTCCAAGCTCCTCGCTTCTGCTCGGCCTACAACCTGCAACAGTGACCCTATTCCTTCACAGCTCCTGCAGTTTCTCTCACCAGTGGTCACCACTCACCTGACTAAAATATTTAACCTCTCTCTTTCTTCAGGTATATTTCCCTCCTCATTTAAACATGCCATCATAACCCCTTTACTTAAAAAGCCATCCCTGGACCAGAACTGCACTGCTAACTACAGACCTGTCTCTAACCTTCCCTTCATCTCTAAACTCCTGGAACGCCTGGTCCACTCCCGTCTAATCCGCTATCTCTCGGATAACTCTCTTCTCGACCCCTTACAATCTGGTTTCCGCTCTTTACACTCTACTGAAACTGCCCTCACTAAAGTCTCTAATGATTTAATAACAGCTAAATCGAAAGGTCATTGCTCCCTGCTGATTCTCCTGGATCTCTCTGCCGCATTTGACACTGTGGATCACCAGCTCCTCCTCACTATGCTCCGCTCTATAGGCCTCAAGGACACAGCCCTCTCCTGGTTCTCCTCCTACCTCTCTGACCGCTCCTTCACTGTATCTTTTTCCGGCTCCTCTTCCTCTTCTCGTCCCCTTACTATCGGGGTCCCGCAGGGCTCAGTCCTAGGCCCCCTCCTCTTCTCTTTATACACTGCCCCTATTGGACAAACAATCAGCAGATTTGGGTTCCAGTATCATCTCTATGCTGATGACACCCAATTATACACTTCTTCCCCTGACATCACCCCTACCCTAATTCAAAATACCAAGGATTGTCTGTCTGCTGTCTCTAGCATCATGTCCTCCCTCTATCTGAAACTAAATCTCTCTAAAACTGAACTTCTTGTGTTTCTCCCCTCTACTAACCTCACTCTACCTAACATCGAAATAACCCTGGAGGGTTCAACCATAACTCCCAAGCAGCATGCCCGCTGTCTTGGGGTCATATTCGACACTGAACTTTCCTTTACTCCGTACATCCGATCACTCAGTCGCTCTTGTCACCTGCATCTTAAAAACATCTCCAGAATCCGACCTTTTCTCACCTTTGAAACTGCTAAGACTCTTACTGTCGCTCTCATTCATTCTCGCCTGGACTACTGCAACTCTCTTCTGATCGGTCTCCCTCTTACCAAACTTTCTCCTCTCCAATCCATCTTGAATGCGGCAGCCAGGGTCATATTTCTGTCCAGCCGCTTCACCGATGCCTCCATCTTGTGCCAGTCATTACACTGGCTACCTATTCGCTACAGGGTCCAGTATAAACTCATCTCTCTCACCCACAAAGCTCTCCACTGTTCTGCACCGCCTTATATCTCCTCTCTCATCTCTGTCTATCGCCCTACACGTGCCCTCCGTTCTACAAATGACCTAAGACTAACATCCCCCGTAATCCGAACCTCGCACCTCCGCCTCCAAGACTTCTCTCGTGCTGCTCCAGCTCTCTGGAATGCACTTCCCCAGGCGATCAGACTGATACCTAGCCCTGACCTATTCAAGCGCGCTTTGAAAACCCATCTCTTCAAACAAGCCTACCACATCAACTACCCAGCAAGCTAACCTTGCCCTGTTCCCTCCTTCCAAATATTACTCTGAATCTGCACCCTACTATTCATCTGTCTCCACACCCTTCATGCACATGATAACTGCACTTGATACTTGTCTATTGCACTTAAACACACGGGCTGATGACCGGATCATGCAGCTTTATATGAAAATCCCTATTATAATTGCCAGACCTGAATTAACAAGCATTTTTCACCTACTGTGTCCCCCCATTTCCTTGTAGATTGTAAGCTTGCGAGCAGGGACCTCACTCCTAATGTCACTGTTTGAATTGTCTTAACTTGTATTGAATTTATTGTCTGTACATGTCCCCGCTTAATTGTAAAGTGCTGCGGAATATGTTGGCGCTATATAAATAAAAATTATTATTATTATTATGTAGCAGTGCTGAGTGTGTTGGCGCAGGAATAACTGGAGGACACCAGGGCATGTAGTTGCAAAGCTTTACTCACAGTCTGTTGTGCGTACAGGTGCCCGCATTCATGCCGTGTCCTCCGGGTCAGGGGCTCAGTCAATCTCCAAGCTAGATGAAGCACTCCGTTCCAACACTCCGCCAACATGTGCCTTTTCTGAACGTCTCCCTCTATTGCTGCACAACCCCTTTAACATAGTCAATATCTTTGTAACTCCGAACGTCTTTAAAAAAATGAATTCCTGCTATTCCATTTGATTGGGCTAAACCTCTATGCCTTTATTGTCCCCTCCACCTCCCCCAATACATTCTACATTATTCTTAGTTGTTTTCCTTCCTAGAATTAACCTACAAGGCAAGAAAGGGTTTATTTTAATTCCGATATTTCTGTCCCGTTGACTTGCATTGGTTTCCGGTATCGGAATCGGCGATATCTGATACTTTTTGGGTATCGGTCCGATCCAATCCGATCCGATATTTCCTGATATCGAAAGGTATCGCTCAACACTACTCACAACCCTAAATGCCTATTCAACACTTTCAATTCACTTCTTCGTCCCCCCAGCACTTCCTCCCTCTCCACTCATCTCAGCTGAAGACTTTGCCTCATTCCTCAAGCTGAAGATGGATAACATAAGAGAATGCTTTGGCCCTCAACCCCCACAACCTCTCTTCCTAACTGCTCAGCCCTCCTCCTCCAAAACCAACTTCTCCACCATCACAGAAGATTGACTCTTTAATCTACTCTCAAGATCACATCTCACCACCTGTGCACTTGCCCCATTCCATCTCACTTCATTCCAAACCTCACCACAGTCTTCATCCCAACCCTAACCAATCTCTTCAACCTATCACTAACAACTGATATTTTCGCTTCATGCTTTAAACATGCCTCAATCACACCCAACCTCAAAAAGCCATCTCTTGACTCATCCTCTGTATCTAGCTTTTGCCCCATATCACTTCTCCCCTATGCCTCAAAACTACTGGAACAACACGTCCATCTTGAACTGTCCTTCCACCACTCTTGCTTCTCCCTCTTTGACTGCTTACAATCTGGCTTCCTTCCTCATCCCTCCACTGAAACTGCCCTAAGTCAAGTCACCAATGACCTACTAATCACTAAAGCCATGCAACACTACTCTGTCCTCTTCCTCCTGGACTTGTCCTCTGCCTTTGACACAGTGGACAACTCCCTATTACTACAGACTCTGTCTTCTCTTGGCATCACAGATTTGGCCCTATCTTGGATCTCATCATACCTAACAGACCGCACATTCAGTGTCTCTCACTTGCACGCCACCTCCTCACCTATCTGTTTCTATCACTTGCATGCTATCTGTCAGAGTCCTGCAAGGTTCAGTCGTAGAGCCCCTGATCTTCTCTATTTACATGTTCGGTCTGGGACCACTCATAGAGTCCCACTGTTTTCAGTATAATCTCTATGCTGACAACATACAGGTCTACATCTCTGAACCAGATATCACCTCCCTACTAACAGAATCGCACAATGTCTGTCTGCTATTTCATCCTTCTTCTCTGCTAGATTTTTAAAACTTAATATGGACAAAACAGATTTTATCATCTTTCCCCCATCTCACTCAACCCCCCAATGGGCCTATTCAATATAGTAAATGGCTGCTAATTCTCCCCAGGCCCACAAGCTTGCTGCCTTAGGGTATTCCTTGACTCTGATCTCTCCTTCAAACTACATATCCAAGCCCTCTCCACATCCTGCCAACTTCAACTCAAAAATATTTCCGGAGTTCATACATTCCTCAACCAAGAATCTGCATAAACCCTAATTCATGCCCTCATCATCGCCTGCCTTGACTACTGCAACCTCCTTCTGTGTGGCCTCCCATCTAACACTCTCACACCCCTCCAATCTATTGTAAACTCTGCTGCGCAACTAATCGACCTATCCTCCCGCTATTCCCCAGCCTCCCCCCTCTGTCAATCCTGGCACTGGCTCCCAATCACCCAAAGAATCCAGCTCAAAACCCTAACTATGACATATAAAACCATCCACAACCTGTGCCTTCCATAAATCTGTGACCTCGTCACCCAGTACTTACATGCATGCAACCTCTGATCCTCACAATATCTCCTTCTCGACTACCCTCTTATCTTCTCTTCACACAATCACATACAATGTTTCTCCCACGCATCCCCCCTACTCTGGAACTCTCTACCACAAGATATCAGACACTCACCTACTGTGGAAACCTTCAAAAGGATCCTGAAGATCTACCTCTTCTGAAAAGCCTACAACCTGCAGTAACCACCGATCCACCAAACTGCTGCATGACCAGCTCTGCCCTCACCTATTGTATCCTAACCCATCCCTTGTAGATTGTGAGTCTCGTGAGCAGGATTTTCTCTCCTCCTGTACTACTGTACTTTTTTTTATTATGTATATCCCTCCTCACATGTAAAGCGCCATGGCATAAATGGTGCTATAATAATAAATAATAATAATAGGCAAGCAGTGTCAGGATTCGTACCGGGGTCTAGTCTGGGTTCCACAGCAAGTTTCGCTGCCTTACTGGCTGTGCCACACAGCCAGGCAGAATATTCAGTTTCTGATCAACTAGTTCTTTTTCGTTCATCATTCTTCCCCGTTCTGGTGATTGGCTGCTTCACTGTTTCCTGTTCATATGTCCCGCCTTCTTCCTATTTAGCACTCCTCAGGGCTTTCACTCCTTGCCGGTGATTCTTTTGTGGTACGGATTCCTGCCTTCTCCACTGCGCTGCCCGGTACAACCTCTGACAGCCTCCCGGTCTCTCTTTCGTCTGAGTACCTCTGGACTCTAGCTTTCCGCTTTGTCTTTGCTGCAAGTTTAGTACTGTTTGGTGTGTTAGTTTTGGGTTTCGTGGATTAACCCTTCAGGTTCGTTCTCTCTTTAGTATCACTCTTGTAGTCCACCTTGCTGCTGCTTGTCTCCCTTAGGTTGTCCAGCATTAATTCCACCCTCGGTTTACCCTCACTGTAGCTCCCTGCACTTACGCCGAGGAAGGGACCGCCGCCCAGTTGTCGCCCACCGGCTAGGGTGGGACCGGCAAGTAGGTAGGGTCAGCGGGGGGGGTGGAGCTCAGTGGCACCTTCTTTCCCCGCCGTGTGGTGGAATCATAACATAATCACCGGCCCCCCAAATGGACGCTATGACCTCCTTAGTCAATCAGATGCAGGGTCTTACTCAGCTGGTGCAAGATCTTGCTGCGCAGATACAGCGTCAGGAGCAAATTCAAGCAGCTGCCGTGGCAGGGACAACTAATTCTGAGCCTAGAGTTTACTTACCCGAGCCATTTTTCGGAGATAGAAGCCAATTTGTTTCTTTTAGAGAAAATTGTAAATTATATTTTCAATTACGACCTCTTTCTTCTGGTCCTCCAGCTCAAAGAGTCCGTATCATAATCTCTCGCTTACGGGAGGGGCCCCAAGAGTGGGCCTTCTCTCTGCCACCAGATTCAAATCTCCGTGTTTCAGTAGACGACTTCTTTCAAGCCTTAGGGAATATTTATGATGAGCCTGACCAAGTAGCCCTGGCCGAGGCAAATCTCACCTCCCTGTTCCAGGGTGATCAGGAGGTAGAGATTTATTGCACCCAGTTTCGTAGATGGAGCTTAGCTACCCGTTGGAATGATCCCGCCCTACGGAATCAATTTCAGCGGGGCCTTTCTCCAGCCCTAAAGGATGAACTAGTACATTACACCCTGCCCCAGTCTCTAGAGGAGCTGATGGCCTTAATGGTCAGAATTGATCACAGGTTAAGGGCGAGGAGATTGGAGCAGGCAGCAGCGCAGGTTTCCGTTTTCTCTAGGGTCATTCCGGCTGTTCCGAGTCTGCCAGCTGCCGAACCCATGGAAGTGGGAGCCATGCAAACTACCACAGAACCTAGTCCTTGCCGTCCACGCCACGCACTTGGAACCTGTTTTTACTGCGGGGATTAGAGTTGAGCGATACCGTCCGATACTTCAAAGTATCGTATCGGATGGTATCGGCCGATCTTTAAAAAAAGTATCGGTATCGCCGATTCCGATACCGGAAGTCCCATTCAAGTCTATGGGACTTCCGGTATCGGAATAAGAAAAACCCTTTCCTGCCCTTGTACAGCCTCTCTGGGGTCTGTACGGGCCTTTCGGGGGGCTGTGCCGGCCTGCCAGGGGGTCTGTGCAGGCTCCGGTGGTCTGTGCCGGCCTGCCGGTGGTCTGTGCAGGCTCCGGGGGGCTGTGCCGGCCTGCCGGTGGTCTGTGCAGGCTCCGGGGGGCTGTGCCGGCCTGCCGGGGGGCTGTGCCGGCCTGCCGGTGGTCTGTGCAGGCATCGTCCGATGGGACTACAAGTCCCATCGGGCGATGCCTGCTACCATGACAGTGATTGACACATTAGCCAATGATGGGACAGTAGTAGTCCCATCATCCGGCTAATGTGTTAAATGTAAAAAAAAAAAAAAAAAAAAATTACATGCTACATACATACAACATGCATACTACATACATGCTACATTCATACTACATACTACATACATGCTACATACATACTACATATATACTACATGCATGCTACATACATACTGCATGCTACATACATACCACATACATACTACATACATACTACATGCTACATACATACCACATACATGCTACATATATACTACATGCATGCTACATACATACTACATGCTACATACATACCACATACATACTACATATATACTACATGCATGCTACATACATACTACATGCTACATACATACCACATATATACTACATACATACTACATATATACTGCATGCTACATACATACTACATGCATGCTACATACATACTACATGCTACATACATACCACATACATACTACATACATACTACATGCTACATACATACTACATGCTACATACATACTACATGCTACATACATACTACATATATACTACATGCATGCTACATACATACTACATATATACTACATGCATGCTACATACATACTACATGCTACATGCATGCTACATACATACTACATACATACTACATGCTACATACATACCACATATATACTACATACATACAATACATTCATACAATACATACATAGACATACAGTACATATAACATAGAGTAACATACTTACCAATACTTGTCACATTGTTCCCCGAAGCCATTGTCGTCTACGGAATAAATATTAACATAACAAACCACAAAAATACTCACCCACGATCCGAAGCAGTCCACGAGTGTGTCCCACGACGATCTTGGGTAGAGAACTGCAGCATCAGATGATGCTGCCGTTCTCTACGGGCTGCAGGAATCCAATGACGGAAGGTAGGTATCCTTCCGCACTGTATTCCTCCGCCACTTAAAAAAAAAAAGTCCCTAGTCTCACTTTATGCCATTGCTGCGTGGGAATTTCCCACACAGCAATGGCATAAAGTGAGACTAGGGACTTTTTTTTTTTAAGTGGCGGAGGAATACAGTGCGGAAGGATACCTACCTTCCGTCATTGGATTCCTGCAGCCCGTAGAGAACGGCAGCATCATCTGATGCTGCAGTTCTCTACCCAAGATCGTCGTGGGACACACTCGTGGACTGCTTCGGATCGTGGGTGAGTATTTTTGTGGTTTGTTATGTTAATATTTATTCCGTAGACGACAATGGCTTCGGGGAACAATGTGACAAGTATTGGTAAGTATGTTACTCTATGTTATATGTACTGTATGTCTATGTATGTATTGTATGAATGTATTGTATGTATGTAGTATATATGTGGTATGTATGTAGCATGTAGTATGTATGTAGTATGTATGTAGCATGCATGTAGCATGTAGTATGTATGTAGCATGCATGTAGTATATATGTAGTATGTATGTAGCATGCATGTAGTATATATGTAGTATGTATGTAGCATGTAGTATGTATGTAGCATGTAGTATGTATGTAGTATGTATGTAGTATATATGTGTTATGTATGTAGCATGTAGTATGTATGTAGCATGCATGTAGTATATATGTAGTATGTATGTAGCATGCAGTATATATGTAGTATGTATGTAGTATATATGTGGTATGTATGTAGCATGTAGTATGTATGTAGCATGCATGTAGTATATATGTAGTATGTATGTGGTATGTATGTAGCATGTAGTATGTATGTAGTATGTATGTAGTATGTATGTAGCATGTATGTAGCATGTATGTAGCATGTATGTAGCATGTATGTAGCATGTATGTAGCATGTAGTATGTATGTAGCATGCATGTAGTATGTATGTAGTATTTTTTTTTTTTTTTTAACATTTAACACATTAGCCGGATGATGGGACTACTACTGTCCCATCATTGGCTAATGTGTCAATCACTGTCATGGTAGCAGGCATCGCCAGATGGGACTTGTAGTCCCATCGGACGATGCTTGCACAGACCCCCGGACATCAGCACAGCCCCCCGGCAGGCCGGCACAGCCCCCCGGCAGGCCGGTACAGACCCCCACAGGGTGCACAGACCACCGGCAGGCCGGCACAGCCCCCCAGCAGGCCGGTACAGACCCCGGGCAGTCCACACAGCCCCCCGGCAGGCCGGCACAGCCCCCCGGCAGGCCGGCAGAGACCCCCGGAAGGCCCGAAATGACGGCGCATCATGATGCGCACACACCGCGCATCATGATGACGTCAGGCCGTCAATCAACTGAACTTCCGATTCCGATGCCGAATTCCGATATTGAAAAAATATCGGAAGTCGGTATCGGAATTCCGATACAGCAAGTATCGGCCGATACCCGATACTTGCGGTATCGGAATGCTCAACACTAGCGGGGATCCTCGGCACTGGATAAAGGATTGCTCGCGGCGCCCTTGCACTCCACAAGAATCTTCTCGGAATACACCACCTAGGCCTGTGGGTGGACAGGTAATTCCTTTAAGTTCTAAGAGACTCTTAGTGCCAATTTCTATCGCTTTCTCCTCCTCTAAGGGAGAAGGAGTGGCCATGATTGATTCAGGGGCTACTGCTAATTTTATGTGTTATGAGTTTGCTGTCTCTTTGGGTATTTCTTTAATTCCACTCGCTCACCCCACTAAATTAGTTGGTATTGATAACACCCCACTAGCTAATGGGGAGATTTGTCTCTGTACTCCATTACTATCATTTCAGGTTGGTGTACTGCATGTGGAACAACTGTCATTTTTGGTTATGCATGACCTCCCAACTAGTGTCATACTGGGGCTTCCATGGCTCCAGCTCCATAATCCCAACATTAACTGGGTTTCTGGTGAATTAGAGAAGTGGGGTGCAGATTGTTCACAGAAATGCCTGTTAACACACGTTTGTGGTATCGTCTCCGTACAAGCTTCTCTTCAGGGTCTTTTGGGCCAATTCGCAGATGTCTTTTCTATGAAGGAGTCTGAGCGGTTGCCACCTCATCGCTCTTATGACTGTACTATCAATTTGGTTCCCAATTGTAAATTTCCTAAGGGACGCTTATACAATTTATCTCCTCCTGAAAGAGAAGCTTTACGTGAGTATGTACAAGAGGCTCTAAGAAAGGGGCATATTCGTCCGTCCACCTCACCCCTGGCCGCAGGTTTCTTTTTTGTCAGTAAAAAGGATGGAGGACTCAGGCCGTGTGTAGATTACCGAGGTCTTAATGAGATAACTGTCCGTAACCAATATCCACTACCGTTGATTCCGGACCTGTTTAACCAGGCTCAGGGGGCTCGATGGTTCTCGAAGTTGGACCTGAGAGGGGCGTATAATCTCATTCGTGTAAAGGCTGGCGACGAGTGGAAAACCGCCTTCAATACCCCCGAGGGCCACTTCGAGTGTCTGGTTATGCCCTTTGGGCTGTGCAATGCTCCGGCGATTTTTCAAAATTTCACCAATGATATTTTCCAACATGCTATTGGCCGCTATGTAATTGTCTATCTGGATGATATTTTGGTGTTCTCTCCTGACTGGGACTCACATTTGAATCATGTAAGGGATGTACTCCGCAATAACCAACTTTTTGCCAAGCAAGAAAAGTGTATTTTCAGGGTCCAAAGTCTATCTTTTTTGAGTCATATTTTGACACCCCAGGCCATCACAATGGAGCCGGAGAAGGTAAAAGCGGTTTTTAATTGGGCTCGTCCTGCATCTTTGAAAGCTCTTCAAAGATTTCTGGGGTTTGCCAACTTTTACCGCAAGTTTATAAAAAACTTCTCTATTGTGGTGAAACCTCTCACAGATCTTACTGTGAAAGGTTCCGACTTGGTAAACTGGAGTAAGGATGCAGTGGACGCCTTCACGTTTCTTAAAGCGAGCTTTGCCACTGCTCCTGTTCTTACCCAGCCCGATCAGGAGAGACCCTTTGTTGTTGAGGTTGACGCCTCGGAAGCGGGGGTGGGGGCAGTTCCTTCACAGGGGACTTCGTCTTTGACTCATTTGAAACCCTGTGCATTCTTCTCAAAGAAGTTTTCCCCAGCGGAAAAAAACTATGATATTGGGAACAGGGAACTGCTCGCTATAAAGTTGGCCTTTGAGGAATGGCGGCATTTCCTGGAGGGGGCCAAAAATCCTGTTACTGTCCTCACCGACCATAAGAATCTTGAATATCTCAAAACGGCCAAACGGCTAAATCCAAGACAGGCAAGGTGGGCGTTGTTCTTTTCACGTTTTAATTTTGTGATTTCTTTCAGACCCGGCTCCAAAAACGCCAGAGCAGACGCGCTATCTAGAATCTTTTTGCCTGAACAACCGTCAAACATCCCACCTGTTCCCATTTTACCTGAGAAAGTGTTTTTGGCTGCTAATACCTCTGATTTGTTTGCTGAAGTTAAACAATTTTAACATTTGTCTCCGTCCGGCTCTCCTGATAATAAATGGTTCGTTCCCTGTCATTTGCGTTTGAGACTGCTGAATGAATACCACAACTCTCCTCTTTCAGGTCACCCTGGTATTTCGGGTAATATGGAGTCAATCTCCAGAAATTTTTAGTGGCCGACTTTACGCCGGGATGCCACTGCCTATGTCAAGGCGTGTGACATTTGTGCCCGGTCTAAGGTTAACCGCTCACGGCCTTTGGGAGAACTATGTCCTCTACCTGTTCCCTCCAAGCCATGGACCCATCTGTCCATGGACTTTGTTACTGATTTACCTCCCTCCCTGGGAATGACTACCTTGTGGGTTGTGGTAGATCGCTTTAGTAAGATGGCACACTTTATTCCTTTACCCAAATTACCATCCGCCAAGCAATTGGTCCCCTTGTTTCTAAATCATGTGGTGCGGCTGCATGGAATTCCTTCTAATATTGTCTCAGATAGGGGTACCCAATTTGTCTCCAAATTCTGGAGAGCTTTCTGTAGTAAAATTGGCGTTTCCCTTGCTTTCTCATCGGCCTTTCACCCGGAGACCAATGGGCAGACAGAACGGGCCAATCAAGCCCTTGAACAATTCTTACGTTGCTATGTGGCTGATAAGCAAGAGACCTGGGCATCTTTTATTGCCTTGGCAGAGTTTGCCATAAATAATAGGGTGAACTCTTCCACAGGGAGGTCTCCCTTCTTCTGCAACATGGGATTTCACCCTAAATCCAGCTCTTTCTCTGAGGACCCCTCGGACAGTCCTGAGGTAGAGATTGTTGCCTCTGATCTGCGGTCGGTTTGGGAGCAGGTCCAAAGCAACATCAAAAAGGCTCATGAATCACAGTGCCGCTTTGCTAATAGGAAGCGGAGGAGAAGTCCTTCCTTTGAAGTTGGGCAGAAAGTGTGGCTTTCTACTAAAAATCTGAAACTGAGAGTCCCCTCTGGTAAACTGGCTCCCCGGTACATTGGGCCCTTTAAAATATCTCAGATAATCAACTCTGTTTCTGTCAAATTGGACCTCCCCCAGGCGATGAGAGTGCATAGGGTATTCCATGTTTCTCTCCTAAAACCTTATGTACCTCCAGTTTGTCCTGCTGACACACCTCCTGCTCCTGTTGTTGTACTTGGTCACCCCGAGTTTGAGGTAAGAAAGATCTTGGACTCCAGGAAAGTTCGTGGGGTCCTGCAGTACCTGGTGGACTGGAAGGGGTATGGCCCTGAGGAGAGGTCGTGGGTGTCTCATTCCGAGGTTCATGCCCCCAGGTTGTGTAGGAGGTTCCATGTCGATTTTCCTGAGAAGCCTTCCCCGGGTGAGGGTCCGGAGGCCCCTCATAAAGGAGGGGGTAATGTCAGGATTCGTACCGGGGTCTAGTCTGGGTTCCACAGCAAGTTTCGCTGCCTTACGGGCTGTGCCACACAGCCAGTCGGAATATTCAGTTTCTGATCAACTAGTTCTTTTTCGTTCATCATTCTTCCCCGTTCTGGTGATTGGCTGCTTCACTGTTTCCTGTTCTTATGTCCCGCCTTCTTCCTATTTAGCACTCCTCAGGGCTTTCACTCCTTGCCGGTGATTCTTTTGTGGTACGGATTCCTGCCTTCTCCACTGCGCTGCCCGGTACAACCTCTGACAGCCTCCCGGTCTCTCTTTCGTCTGAGTACCTCTAGACTCTAGCTTTCCGCTTTGTCTTTGCTGAAAGTTTAGTACTGTTTGGTGTGTTAGTTTTGGGTTTCGTGGATTAACCCTTCAGGTTCGTTCTCTCTTTAGTATCACTCTTGTAGTCCACCTTGCTGCTGCTTGTCTCCCTTAGGTTGTCCAGCATTAATTCCACCCTCGGTTTACCCTCACTGTAGCTCCCTGCACTTACGCCGAGGAAGGGACCGCCGCCCAGTTGTCGCCCACCGGCTAGGGTGGGACCGGCAAGTAGGTAGGGTCAGCGGGGGGGTGGAGCTCAGTGGCACCTTCTTTCCCCGCCGTGTGGTGGAATCATAACAAGCAGCTTGGTGAGAAAGCAACAACAATTATTAGAAAATGGAAGAAACACAAGATGACTGTCAATCTACCTTGGATGATTTGTAAGGAGGAGTGGGCCAAAATCCCTGGTGCACTGTTTTCAATCTTGGTCAAGAACTACAGAAAATGTTTGACCTATATAATTGCAAACAAAGATCTCTGTACCAAATTTTAAGTTCTGTTTTTCTATTGTATCAAATACTTATTTCATGCAATAAAATGCAAATTAATTATGTAAATATCATACAATGTGATTTTCTGGATTTTTTTAGATTCTGTCTCTCATAGTTGAAATGTACCTACAATAAAAATTACACACCTCTCCATTCTTTGTAGGTGGGAAAACATGCAAACTTGGCAGTGTATCAAATACTTATTTTCCTCACTGTAAATCATAATGTCTGGGGTGCATGCGCTTGTGAGGATCAAATTGCAAATTGTTCAAATTCGCTGGGACTTGAGAATTTCAAGAAATTCAACATGAAGTCGATTTGCATCAAAATTATTGCCATTGAAATTGAAATCTGACAGTGAGCTTTTCTGAAGGCTTAGGTCTGTAACACTTATCTTTCTTAGCTTTACTTGAATATTTTACAAATTGATTTAAGACCACATCAAAGTTGAATTCCAAGGAGAATTTCAATTTATTATTCTCCTTTTTGTTCACATTTGAAAAGGTAAAATTGTCTACCAGAGATAGCACTGAGCACACTAGAGGCAGACTTATTAATATAATATTGCCAGAAGACTGGCTGATCTGCATTGCAAAATGGCATTAATCATGAACCTCATTTTGGTAAAGTCTTCATGCCACATATCCATACTGATTACTCTGTTTTAGATATTGGGAAATAAAGAAACTTGTCTTTCAAGTCACAAAATAAATTAAAAAAAAATGTCTATAGGAGTAATAATCAGGGATTATTTAGCTCTTTAGTGTACTTGGACTACTTTTTCGTGTATAATATGCTGCACTGTACTTACATGCTGTATTACTTTTTAGTATGTGCTATCAATATCTGCTATAATGTCTTCACAAGACTGAAATGCAAAAAGTATGTGAATTTTTCAGTATTTTATCTGATGTTACTAAATTCCTGCTGCTTACATTTTCTTCCTAAGGACAAGTAAAAGTTCAAAGCTGTTACTGATATCTTCTGCTGTTTGGGCTGCCTTGCAAGGTAGTAACATGCATTTAAAGGGTAGTTTTTTGTTTTGAAATGCCAACGAGGAAATACAGTCCTTTATAGAGATAGTTCTATAATGTTGATGAAGGTTGTGTGACTCAAGGACAAGCTGATTTTTACAGGCCATCAGAGACTTGCTCAGGCAATCAAAGCTCTATATCTCCCACTATTTTGTGAACATGAAATAGCACTCAGTTACTTCCAGCTGAATGGCAATGAGAATTGTAAAGCCAAAGATTTCTAATATTCTCCCAGGTGAAGGGAAACCATCTGGTGACCATAGTCGCTCCTTGGGAGGGTAAGGTAATCCTGTTTTCTTTATAGATATAATAAAAAATATCTATAATGATGCACAACTAGTAAAGGTCATTATTCAATTTACTGCACTTATTCAAGGATTTATCTTTAGATTTTAAAGGGAACCTATCATGTTTAAAATAGTATCTGATCTTCAGGCATGATGTTGCAAAGCAGGAGGAACTGATCAGATTGATATACATTTTTTGTGGGAAAAGTTTCAGTATCATTTATTGAAGTCCTTATTGCTTGTATGTATTCCAGTATGAATGTATTCCAATGGGTGGGATATTTGACAGTCTTCACTACATAACTGTGCATGCAGATATATCTGTCAGTCTTTAAGTAGAACCATTCACTAGACTGAAATGTGTAATAAGAAGCTGTGATAACTCTGCAGAACCCTTGCAGGATGTGACATTAAAAAGTAGAGACTGCAATCTGCTGGGCAGCCAAAATCAAGTGGAAACAGATTGTGCTAGAAGATTTGAAGGGGGAGTAGCCTTGTGTGGTGGACTGGATCAGGTGACCCACCGGGAGGACTTCTCTGATATAAAAGCCCCAAGAAAGAGAGTGGAGCAGATGTGCTCCAGAGACACTACTGATACCAACATGACAAGCTTCAGTGGGAAGTCTGTGCCACCCAGGTGCCGGTCACTGCCTGACAGGGACTGGATTCCTCTCAGGAGACCTCCACGTATTGCCTGCGCCAGGATCTGCTCCCTGCTTTGGTCACACCTCCAAAGCCCGACGTCACCTGTTAAGAGCCGAGACGAGCATAAGAGACTTCCGCCAACAGTCAAGCTGAGAAAATCCGTGAGGAGACTGCAACACACGAGGCCCGACATCAATTGTGGAGAAACAAAGCATGTGAACAGGGACGTCACTTCCAGCTATCATCCACGGTACCAGGGTTGGCTGGGATTAGGGCCTCAGGTTGGAAGGGGGTCTGGGTGGTGCATGGGAGACACAATGGGCTTTGGCAGGCTACTTCAGAAATAGTGATGAGCGAATTTGTTCGGAAATTGATCGCCAAACATAAATTTGGCATGAATGTGGCACATTCGGATTCGTGATTGGAAAGAAAAGCAAATTTTTTTTAAATCGGAAAAAAATCGGTAACATTTGGTAAAAGTTCAGGAAAATATTTGCGCTGCCACAAAAGTATTTTCAGCACTTTAGCAACGATAATGGTGGTGTATCATGAGCATTTGGCACGTGTGATGAGGAGAGGGGGTTTGCAGAGCTCAGAGGGTCGGCGTTCTTCTAAAAAATTTTTTTTTCCTAACTATGTGTGCACATGGTGGCTAATCAGGGTGCTGGAAATACCCACAATATGCTGACACAAAGGCTTGTGTCATTGGCTGCTGAAATCACATGTCCCTCTCCATATAAATAGCGGATATCTTGTTTTAGTGCTATTTTGACACTGTAACAGCATAGAGAGGCTGCTCCTGATGCTTGCACTTTTAGCAGCAAGATTGAACTAGTTAGCTAGGCAGTTGTATATAAGTCAGATAAAGTAGCTAGCTAGTGTTCAGTGTGGCTGTTAAATTTGCCTTCCAGCATTTTTTGCCATTACTGAGGTCCACAGGCAAAGCCAGCAGGTCAAAAGTCCTACAAGTGTGTTGTGCATTGCTTCTATTGTTCTCCATGTATGAGTATAGCATTCTAAATAATATTTTTCACTAGCTAAATGTGACAAAGCCTGCTGTATCCCAGAGTTTAACAACTTAGCTAGGTGATTGTACATCAGTCAGATAGTGTAGCTAACTTGTGTTTAGTGTGACTGTTAAATCTACCTTCCAGCACTGTTGGAAACAGCCTGCTGTACCCCACTTTGTCATTTTGTGTCAGTGATATGAACCTGTCTGCAAGCAGATCTAACCCGTATAAAAAAAATAATGTTTTCTGTTGCTGATTGTGATACAGCTTGCCAAATCCCACATTATTTTGTGGCAGTGATGTGAACCTGTCTGCAGTAGTGATGAGCGAGTATACTCATTGCTCGGGTTTTCCCGAGCATGCTCGGGTGTCCTCCGGGTATTTTGGCGTGCTCGGAGATTTAGTTTTCATCATCTCAGCTGCACGATTTACGGCGGCTGGACAAGCTGAATACATGTGGGAATTCCCTAACAAACATTAATTCCTCACATGTAATCAGCCTGTCTAACAGTCACAAATCATGCAGCTGAGATGACGAAAACTAAATCTCCGAACACGCCAAAATACTTGGATGACACCTGAGCATGCTCGGGAAAACCCGAGCATCAATGCTATTCACTCATCACTAGTCTGCAGACCTAACGCGCAATAAAAAAAATTATAATTTTTTCTGTTGCTGAATGTGATACAGCCTGCCATAATCCACGTTGTCATTTTGTGGCAGTGATATGAATATGTCTGCAGACCTGACACACATTAAAACCAAAAACTATATTTTTTCTGTTGCTAAATGTTATACAGCCTGCTGTAGCCCACGTTGTAATTTTATGGCGGTGATATGAAGCTGTCTGCAGACCTCAAGCACATTAAAATATTTATTTTTTAATGTTGTTAAATGTGATACAGCCCGTGTTAAGGCTCGCAGAACGCACCATATATTAAATGATGGTAATAAGGTGCGTTCACAGCCCGGGGTCCACCGTGCAGGGGTGGTAAATTGCTGCTCAGTAATGCAGTCTATACTAGCGTATGGCCGAGCGACCATGCGAACCTTTTATAGCAGCGTCCTTCTGGGACATTCCTGACCATTTCTGATGGTCCAATCCAAGCTGGAGAAGGACCTGAGCATGTGACCTCCGATCTCCAATGAGAGATCGTCCCACGGGTATGCTTAGTGGACCGAAAGGAGGACTTAGTCCCTGGAGTAGCTTGCTGCTGACCAGCATGCGTTGCTATTGCTGAACCAGAGGTGGCAGCAGCAACCAAACCCACAGAACTGGATATAGCAGAGCGCCGGGATTGGGGAGTCTGCTGAGCAGCCTCCTCTGCAGCTGGAGAGGAATGGGAGACTGCTGAATGCAAGGCTCGGGATTCCTGCTGTGCAGCAACAGGAACCCAACGCCTAACATTGCCCCCCCTTCTAGGGCCCCCTCCTCTCTGAGCCTCGCTACACTCAAATACTGCAATGAGAAGTGGAGCGCGGATGTTCTCCTCTGGCTCCCAGGTCTGAGCCTCTGGACCATGACCCTTCCAGTCCAACTAATAAAAGTTTTTACCACGCACCACCCTGCATCCCATGATGGCATTAACCTCAAACTCGTCCGAAGACAGGTCAGATGTCCCAGCAGATGACTCGGAGAACCGGGACATGAGGACAGGCTCAAGGAGGGACACGTGGAAGGTGTCAGAGATATCCAAATGTGGTGGAAGGGTCAGACGGTAGACCACTTGGTTGATCTGCTCAAGGACCTTGAAGGGGCCAATGTAACGAGGTGCGAATTTTGTGGACTCGACCTGCAGCCTGATGTTATGGACGGAGAGCCACACCAAGTCGCCAGGAGCAAAGGTCGGAGTGGGGCTCCGGTGCGTGTTGGCGGAGACCCTCATTCTCTCCTTGGAAGCTCGGATAGCATCCTGAGTGTGATCCCAAATGTCACATGCCTCCACCACCCAGTCTGCCTCCCTGGAATCGGTGGACAACACGGGCATGGGCACAGGGACGTGCGGATGCTGGCCGTAATTTAGGAGGAATGGGGTCTGGCTGGTGGAGTCGGCCACAGTGTTGTTCAAAGTGAACTCCGCCCACGGCAGCAAGGATGCCCATTCATCCTGCCTGGCCGAGGCAAAATGTCGTAGATGTGCGACCAGGGTCTGGTTGGCTCTCTCTACCAATTAGTTAATCTCGGGATGATAGGCCGAGGAGAGATTTAGCTCAATGCTGAGCAGGCTACAGAGCTCTCTCCAGAACAGAGATGCAAACTGGGACCCCAGTCGCTGACAATCTTGTCCGAACAACGTTGTCAGACCCGTGCAGAAGGTAACTGGGAGAGGTACCAGGTGCACCATCTTGGATCGGTGACAACCCAAATGACCATGCTGCCACTGGACTTGGGTAGCCCCATCACAAAGTCCATACCGACCATCTCCCAGGGCCTGTCCGCTACTGGCAGGGGGTAAAGTAGCCCAGCGGACCGCTGCCGAGAGGACCTATTCTGGGTGCAAAAGGCGCACGCCTGAATATAGTCCCTGACATCACGGGCCATATGCGGCCACCAGTACGTCCTCGCCTGAAGTTCAGACATCCATTTTGTCCCAAAATGTACACCCACCCTGGACAAATGAGCCCAAGAGAGGACCTCCACTCACAGACGAGCAGGGACAAATGTCTTGCCCGGAGGTACTGGCTCCAGGGCGACCGGAGCAACAGTCCTCAGGCTCTCGGATGGGACGATCAGCCGAGGCTCCTCCTCCTCTTCCTCCGATGACACTACGGAGTGGGAGAGAGCATCGACCCGGATTTTCTTCTCCCGGAGAGAAAATGGAAGGTGAAGTGGAACCGGGAGAAGAACAAGGACCATCTGGCCTGGCGAGAATTTAGGCGCTGGGCTGTTTGCAAATACACCAAGTTCTTGTGGTCGGTGAACACCTGGAAAGGGTGGCGAGCCCCCACCAAGAGGTGTCTCCACTCCGAGAAGGCCAACTTCATCACTAGCAACTCCCTGTCCCCGATGGAATAATTCCTCTCCGCCAGTGTGAAGGTCTTAGAGAAAAAGAAGCATGGGAGCGTCCAACCTTGCGTGTCCTTCTGAAACAGGACCGCTCCAGCACCAACGGAAGAGGCATCCACTTCCAGAATGAAGGGTTTATCTACATCGGGGCGATGTAGAATGGGAGCGCTAGCGAAATGGGACTTAATGAAGGAGAAGGCCTTGGAGACAGGTTCTGACCACAACTTGGGATTTACACTCTTCTTGGTGAGGGCCACTAAGGGGGCTACCAACGTCGAGAAGTGGGGGATGAATTGGTGGTAATTTATGAACCCCATAAAGCGCTGCACCGCTTTGAGAGAATGGGGCTTCTGCCAATCCATCACCGCCTGTAGCTTGGCAGGATCCATGGCCAATCCCTGGGCGGAGATGATATAGCCCAAGAAAGGCAAGGACTCCTGCTCAAACACACACTTCTCCAACTTGACGTAGATGGAGTTTGCCCTTAGGAGGTCAAAAACTTTGCAAGCATCTCTCCAGTGAGAGTCAATATCTGGAGAGTAGATGAGGATATCATCCAGTTAGACTACAACTGAGGTGGTGAGCATACCCCGGAAGATGTTGTTTATAAAGTCTTGGAAGACAGCTGGAGCGTTACAGCACAGCTCAGGATGATACCGTATCTACAAGAGAAGACACACTATCAACAAAAGAAGTTACTGTGTCAACAAAAGCGGTAACAAATGACACTCAAAAACACTCACGAGCAACAAGCAGTGCGTCTGGAAAGAAAAGAAGAGTGGTAGTTATGGGCGACTCACTACTAAGAGGCACGGAGGCAACTATCTGCAGGCCGGACATAACCGCACGAGAAGTATGCTGCCTCCCAGGAGCAAAAATCAAGGATGTGGCCAACAACATACCAACTATCCTCAAATCCAAGGACGACTACCCTTTCCTACTGATACATGTAGGCACATACGACACGGCAAGAAATGACCTACCAACTATCTGTGAAGACTTTGAAATTCTGGGGAAGAAAATAAAGGAACGGAACGTACAGGTTGTTTTCTCATCAATCCTCCCAGTCGATGGTCATGGCATCAGAAGATGGAATAGGATACTAGAGGTGAACAACTGGCTACGACGGTGGTGCAGGCAGCAAGGATTTGGATTCTTGGACCATGGTATGAATTACCTCTACGATGGACTTCTCGCAAAAGATGGGATACACCTCACAAAACCTGGGAAACACACATTCGCCAGAAGACTTGCCACACTCATCAGGAGGGCTTTATACTAGAAGAAGAGGGGATGGGAGGAAAAACAGCAGACAAGAACATGCAGCAGAAGGACAAACTAATCAAGGATACTAGATGTGGTACAGAGGACCCAAGACAGGGTACTCAGAAGGAAGCTAAGAAAAAGGAAGCAAAACTTCTTTCCTGCATACTGGCCAATGCAAGGAGCCTGACCAATAAGATTGAAGATCTGGAGTTGGTAATGTATGAGGAAAAATACAACAGAGTAGGAATAACTGAGACATGGTTAGACGACAGCTATGACTGGGCAGCTAACTTGCAAGGATATGATTTGTTTAGGAGGGATCGTAAAAAAAGGAAAGAGGGTGGAGTCTGTTTATATATAAAGTCCACTTTAAAGCCCACACTAAGAGAAGATATACAAGAAGGAAGAGGTGGAAGCTCTATGGGTGGAGATAAACGGAGGGAAAAGTAATAAAATCCTCATAGGGGTTTGTTATAAGCCACCAAATATAACAGAAACCACTGAAAATGTATTATTGAAACAAATAGACAAAGCAGCAAATCACAATGAGGTGATTATTATGGGGGACTTCAACTACCTCGACATAGACTGGGAAACTGAAACCTGCGTATCTCAGAAAGGAAACCAATTTCTGTCAGTGACCAAGGATAATTATCTGTCACAACTTGTGCAGGGCCCAACTAGAGGGACAGCCCTTCTGGACTTAATTTTAAGCAACAGGCCAGGTAGAATAACAGAAGTACGAGTCGATGGGCACCTATGGAACAGTGACCACAATATAATACAATTCCACTTGTCCTTCAGTAAGGTGCTATGGAAGGGGGTTACAAAAACGCTGAATTTCAGGAAAGCAAAGTTTGATCAGCTTAGCAAGGACCTTCGCCGAATTGATTGGGAAAATGTCCTCAAAAATAGGAGCACAGAAAATAAATGGGAAATATTTCAATCAGTTTTACACACCCACTGCGAGCTAGCCATACCGTACAGAAATAAAAGGGCTAGGAACAGGAGAACACCAATGTGGCTAAATAAGGATGTAAAAAGGGCAATAAATAACAAGAACAAGGCATTTAAGAAGCTAAAACAAGAAGGCAATGAAGAAGCATTAAAAGGTTATAGAGAAAAAAATAAAATGTGTAAAAAACAAATACATTTAGCAAAAGTGGAAACTGAGAGACTCATTGCTAAGGAAAGTAAAACAAACCCCAAACTATTCTTTAATTATATAAACAGTAACATGATTAAAATAGATGGTGTTGGCCCTTTAAAGAACAATGAGGGTGAAATCATAGAGAGCGATGAGGGAAAAGCAAATGTTTTAAATACTTTTTTCTCAACAGTGTTCACACAGAAAAAGGATTTGCCAGGGGAAATGCAGAGTGATAATGTAAACTCCCCATTAAGTATTACCTGCCTAACACAGGAAGAAGTGCAGAACCATCTTAGTAAGATTAAAATTGACACATCACCAGACCCTGATGGCATTCACCCTCTGGTATTAAGGGAGTTAAGTAATGTGATAGACAGGCCTCTATTCCTTATATTTAAAGACTCTATAGAAACAGGGTCTGTTCCTTTTGATTGGCGGCAAGCAAATGTGGTACCAATATTCAGAAAGGGGTGTAAAAGGGAACCTGGAAACTATAGACTGGTAAGCTTAACATCTGTTGTGGGTAAAATTTTTGAAGGGTTTCTAAGGGATACCATTATGGAATATCTCAATGTTAATAAATGTTTAACTCCATATCAACATGGATTTATGAAGGATCGCTCCTGTCAAACTAACCTGATCAGCTTCTATGAGGATGTAAGCTCTCAAATGGGCCAAGGAGAATCATTGGATGTCATTTATCTCGACTTCTCTAAAGCATTTGACACTGTCCCACATAAAAGATTGGTAAGTAAGATGAGAAAGATTGGCTTAGGGGAAAATGTGTGTAGATGGGTAGGTAGCTGGCTTAGTGATAGAAAACAAAGAGTGGTTATTAATGGGGCATACTCAGATTGGGCCAGGGTTACTAGTGGGGTACCACAGGGTTCTGTATTGGGCCCCCTACTATTTAATATATTTATTAATGATCTAGGGGATGGCTTACACAGTAAAATATCAGTATTTGCAGATGATGCAAAACTATGTAAGGTAGTTAACACAAAGGAGGACAGTATGCAACTACAGACAGATTTGAGAAAATTGGAGAATTGGGCTGAAAAATGGCAAATGAGGTTTAACACAGATAAGTGTAAGGTTATGCACATGGGAAGGAGAAACAGATGCTACAATTACTTACTAAATGGGAAACTGCTGGGGAAATCAGACATGAAAAAAGACATAGGCATCTTAGTCAATAAGAAGCTAAATTGGAGTGCCCAGTGTCAGGCAGCTGCCACCAAAGCAAATAGGGTCATGGGATGCATTCGAAGAGGTCTGGGGACACGAGATTGAAACATAATTCTCCCTCTGTACATATCACTCGTCAGACCACACTTGGAGTATTGTGTGCAATTTTGGACGCCAATGCCTAAGAAAGACATTACTGAACTTGAAAGGGTTCAAAGGCAGCTACTAAAATGATAAATGGAGTTGGTTCACTACAATACCCAGAAAGGTTATCAAAATTAGGTCTATGTACTCTAGAAAAGAGAAGACTTAGGGGAGACCTAATATATATGTACAAGTATATCAGAGGGCAATACAGAGATCTCTCCAATGAACTGTTTGTACCAAGGACTGTGACAAGAACAAGGGGGCATTCTCTTCGTTTGGAGGAAAGACAATTTCTGCACCAGCATAGAAGAGGGTTCTTCACGGTAAGAGCAGTGAGGCTCTGGAATTCTCTTCCTGAGGAAGTGGCGATCGCCAACTCACTGAATGAATTTAAGAAAGGAATGGATGCTTTTCTTGTGAGTAACAGTATAGAAAGTTACGAATAACATAATATTATAGGTAGATGATTGACCCAGCTTAGGGGAAGGAATTTTTTTCCCTATGGAGAAAATTGGCTTCTACTCTGTGTTTTTTTTTTTGCCTTCCCCAGGATCAACAATGCAGAACAGCTGCACTAAAAATAGGCTGAACTAGATGGACATAAGGTCTTCTTTCAGCCTTCAAAACTATGTTACTATGTTACTATGTTACAGAGCCCGAAAGGCATCACTAGGTATTCATAGTGCCCATCCCTGGTGTTAAAAGCTGTCTTCCATTCGTCCCCCTCACGGATGCGAATCAAGTTGTAAGCTCCCCGCAGATCAAGCTTAGTAAACACTCTCGCTCCCCGTAGCCTTTCGAACAGTTATGAAATCAGAGGCAGAGGATACTTATTCTTAACGGTGATGGTGTTAAGACCCCTGTAATCAATGCAGGGACGTAATTCTCCATTCTTCTTCTGGAGGAAGAAGAATCCCGCCCCTGCTGGTGACACTGACTTCCTAATGAATCCTCTTACCAGATTCTCCCTGATATACTGAGACATGGCCTCTGTCTACGGGAGAGATAGGGAATAGACTCGACCACGGGTAGGCTCAGCACCAGGCAAGAGGTCAATAGGACAGTCATAGGGGCGGTGAGGCGGAAGGATCTCCGCCGCCTTCTTGGAAAATACATCTGCATACTGTCAATAGCATTTGGGGAGAGAGTAAAGATCTGTGGGGACTTCAGTGGAGGCAACCTGAACGCATTCCCTCTGACATCTACCCTCACAGGATTTACTCCACCCGAGAATTCTCCCTGAGGACCACTGTACAGTTGTGGCCAAAAGTATTGACACCCCTGCAATTCTGTCAGATAATACTCAGTTTCTTCCAGAAAATGATTGCAAACACAAATTCTTTGGCATTATTATCTTCATTTAATTTGTCTTAAATGAAAAAACACAAAAGAGAATGAAGCAAGAAGCAAAACATTGATCATTTCACACAAAACTCCAAAAATGGGCCAGACAAAAGTATGGGCACCTTCAGCCTAATACTTGGTTGCACAACCTTTAGCCAAAATAACTGCAACCATCCACTTTCGGTAACCATCAATGAGTTTCTCACAATGCTCTGCTGGAATTTTAGACCATTCTTCTTTGGCAAACTGCTCCAGGTCCCTGATATTTGAAGGGTGCCTTCTCCAAACTGCCATTTTTAGATCTCTCCACAGGTGTTCTATGGGATTCAGGTCTGGACTCATTGCTGACCACCTTAGAAGCCTCCAGTGCTTTCTCTCAAACCATTTTCTAGTGCTTTTTGAAGTGTGTTTTGGGTCATTGTCCTGCTGGAAGACCCATGACCTCTGAGGGAGACCCAGCTTTCTCACACTGGGCCCTACATTATGCTGCAAAATTTGTTGGTAGTCTTATGACTTCATAATGCCATGCACACTGTCAAGCAGTCCAGTGCCAGAGGCAGCAAAGCAACCCCAAAACATCAGGGAACCTCCGCCATGTTTGACTATAGGGACGGTATTCTTTTCTTTGAATGCCTCTTTTTTTCTCCTGTAAACTCTCTGTCGATGCCTTTGCCCAAAAAGCTCTACTTTTGTCTCATCTGACCAGAGAACATTCTTCCAAAACGTTTTAGGCTTTTTCAGGTAGGTTTTGGCAAACTCCAGCCTGGCTTTTTTATGTCTCCGTGTAAGAAGTGGGGTCTTCCTGGGTCTCCTACCATACAGTCCCTTTTCATTCAGATGCCGACGGATAGTACTAGTTGACACTGTTGTACCCTTGGACTGCAGGGCAGCTTGAACTTGTTTGGATGTTAGTCGAGGTTCTTTATCCAACATCCGCATCTAGGGAGGTTAGCCACAGTGCCATGGGCTTTAAACTTCTTGATGACACTGCGCACGGTAGACACAGGAACATTCAGGTCTTTGGAGATGGACTTGTAGCCTTGAGATTGCGCATGCTTCCTCACAATTTGGTTTCTCAAGTCCTCAGACAGTTCTTTGGTCTTCTTTCTTTTCTCCATGCTCAAAGTGGTACACACAAGGACAAAGGACAGAGGTTGAGTCAACTTTAATCCATGTCAACTGGCTGCAAGTGTGATTTAGTTATTGCCAACACCTGTTAGGTGCCACAGGTAAGGTACAGGTGCTGTTAATTACACAAATTAGAGAAGCATCACATGATTTTTCGAATAGTGCCAATACTTTTGTCCACCCTCTTTTTTATGTTTGGTGTGGAATTATATCCAATTTGGCTTTAGGACAATTCTTTTTGTGTTTTTTCATTTAAGACAAATTAAATGAAGATAATAATACCAAAGAATTTGTGTTTGCAATAATTTTCAGGAAGAAACTGAGTATTATCTGACTGAATTGCAGGGGTGTCAATACTTTTGGCCACAAGTGTATATGGGGAGAGCGATGACGCAAACAGGGGACCCCTAAAAGGACCTGGCTGATACCCTCAGGCATGACAAGGAGAGATAGCGTCTCCTGATGGGAAGGAGACAGCGAGAGTATCAGTGGGGTGGTCTGGTGGGTGATCCGAGAGGGTAGTGTCACTCCATTCACCACTCTGATGGTGACTGGCTGAGGTAGTAAAATCAGAGGAATTGCATGCCACTGAGCAAAGACAGATGACATGAAATTGCCCTCCGCCCCAGAATCTACACAAACCTCCACCGTCAGAGTGGAAGAGCCAAACTCAAGCGTGCACTCAAAGGACAGCTTGGAGTAAAATGTTGCAGTATCTAGTAGGCCTCCTCCAGCAGCCACTAGATGTGAGCATTTTCCTGGCCGCAGTGGGCACCTGTTGGCAGGGTGACCAAACTGCCGGCAAATGTGACAGACCACACTCGCGTCGACGGGACCTGGATCCCGCGGAAGAATTCCCCATGACCTCTTGGGGCTTGGACGCCCAATCAGGAGGTTCCAGAGGTTTAGTAAAACTAGGTGCCAACCTAAACCTCTGCCTACACTGCGATTGCTCCAACCTTCGCTCTGAAAAACGAAGGTCTATGTGGGTGGAGATGGTGATAAGCTTCTCCAGTGTGGCGGGAATCTCCCTGGTGGCCAGGGTGTCCTTTACATGGTCAGCCAGACCTCTCCAGAACACCGGAATGAGGGTCTTATCTGACCACTCCAGTTCTGAAGCCAACGTCCGGAACTGTATGGCATAATGGCTGACCAGAGCCGAGCCCTGCGATAACGCCAGCAGCTGGAGCACGGCATCAAATCGTGGTCCCAAAAAGACCTGCTTCAGAGTGCACAAGAACCGCAAGGCACTCTGCACCACATGATCACCACGCTCCCACAGCGGTGTGGCCCACTCCAGAGCCCTGCCCGACAAAAGGGAAAAAACAAATCCCACTTTTTCCCGCTCGGAGGGGAATCGTGCAGCCAGCAGCTCCAGCTGTATGGTACACTGGCTCACGAAACCCCTAGAAGAAGCACTATTGCCCAAGAACTTCTCGGGCAATGGGAGGTGGGACAAAGTCAGGGCAGGGATCGCAGGGGACACACGGGAGACAGCCACTGTGGCTGCCTGAACAGCGACTGCGGTAACATCCACAGCTGAGGCTGAGCACTCAAGAGTCGCCAGCCTACCCTCCAGCTGCTGGATGTACCGCTGCAGTCGTTATTCGTCCACCATTACTAGCCAGACCCTGGCGCTAGTATAATGTTAGGCTGGCTTAACGCACCAAATATTAAAAAATGGTAATAAGGTGCTAAATGTTATACAGCCTGCTGTAGCCCACGTAATTTTATGGCGGTGATATGAAGCTGTCTGCAGACCTCAAGCACATTAAAATATTTATTTTTTAATGTTGATAAATGTGTTAGGGCTGGCAGAACGCACCAAATATTAAAAGATGGTAATAAAGGTGCGTTCACAGCCCGGGGTCCACCGTGCAGGGGTGGTAAACTGCTGCTCAGTAATGGCGGACGCTATATGGGGGTATAAAAAACACACGTGGGTTAGCGTCACCCGGTGTGTACAGGGGCAGACTCTGTTGATTCACAGAGCCGCACTACCGCAGAACATAATTGCCGGAGCCTGTTTAAAGCTCACAGAGCTCACCAAGGGAGCGCACAGAATGTGGTCACAGAACTCCGCCCCAAGGACACGGGGTCGGAGCCCCTCTAGACCTTCTGGGCGCGTGGCATCGCACCTGCGGACGCCACTATAGACGCTGATTATGGTGAAGTGTCGAGCACGTGCACCGTGGCGTGCAGAGCCAGCGGTGGACACTGATGCCATGCTCAGACTCTGTCTCTTCCTTCACCTAAGCCGGGGCTAGGCTGCACAACACATGCGTACAAAGGGTAGGGGTTTCTTAATGAGTCATTCACCAGAGACAATCATGCATGCATGCAACACTCACTCCTCATAGTCTGGTAATGCAGTCTATACAAGCGCATGGCCGAACGGCCATGTGAACCATTTATAGCAGCGTCCTTTCGGGACTTTCCTGACCTTTCTGATGGTCCAATCCGAGCTGGAGAAGGACCTGAGCATGTGACCTCCGATCTTCAATTAGAGATCGTCCCACGGGCATGCTCAGTGGACCAAAAGGAGGACTTAGTCCCTGGAGTAGCTCGCTGCTGACTAGCATGCGTTGCTATAGCTGGACCAGAGGTGGCAGCAGCAACCAAACCCACAGAACTGGTCTGAGCAGAGCACCGGAATTGATGAGTCTGCTGAGCAGCCTCCTCTGTGGCTGGAGAGGAAAGGGAGACTGCCGAATGCAAGGATTCAATACAAAAAATGGTGGGGGGAACAAGAGGCGCGATAGTGCCCTATCACTAGTGACACTTGAAGTATGAGCGGTATAATACAGTTCCACTCACCTATTCCAGTTGTGTAACCTACAACTGGCTTGAGAGCATATCACAGAATCAGCTACTGCAGGACCTCCACCAACCACTCGCACATGGAAAAACCTTCAGAAAGTTGTGGGAAGCAGGGTGTGTTGCAGTCCGCGCTGCCGAGATTAACAAATCACCTGGGATGCAAGATGTTGTAGCAGTGTACTCCTTTATTTCCTCCAAGGATTTGGATTCCTGCTGTTCAGCGACAGGAACCCATTGCCTAACAGCCCGCTATATCCAACCTTTTCATTTAGTGACGTTGAAATTCTGTGTGCAGAGCTGTTGCACATTAAAATTAGTTAATTTTATTTTTTTTACAAACGTGATACAGCAGTCGAGATCTGAGTTTGAAATTGTTTTGAGCCTGTCTTCTAGATTATGTGCATCTTTGTCATTCAATTTCTCACTGGCATCTTTTATACCTAGCTTGAGACGCCCATCTGTTACACCTATCTTCTGACGAGCATCAAACGCAATTGGTTTTGGGTAAATGAGTAATCGTTGTAGGCTGGATCCTTGATTTCATACCTCCCATATCCACCATGTTATTGATCCTGTTGTCTGATCCCATTTTTGCCATTGTCATGTCCCTTTTCCGGATTAGTTCAGATAATGACACATCGACCATATTTCTGCAGCAACCCTGCACCTTACCAGCAGCAAATGTAGGAAAGAGGACGTTTCAACTAGTGATGAGCAAATGTGCTCGCCACTATTCGATACTTGCCCGAGTATCACTGTGCTCGGGGTACTCGGCGAGCACCGAGTATTTCCAAGACTACTCGGTGGGAACTCGGGTCTCCACCCAGCAATTTTGGCAGGCTTTAGAGACCCAATCACGGTGCAGGGATTGTCTGCCAGGCCATGAAACGCCGCAGCCATCTTTCTTGTGGTTGTGCAGTGATTGGCTGGCTGCACAGCATCATCAGGAGTGTAAGGGACCAGACACCACCCTGGCCGGCGCATTCAGCTCCGGACTGAGAGAATGTATGGAGAGCGGCTGCCTTGATAGAGTCAGAATTAGGCATTTCTCAGTTAGTGTGGGGTCTACCATCCTAAATACTCACATCCAGCTAAACCAACAGTCCTTCTAAGGACTAATTCTGAAGTATATAGGTCCCAGTGTTAGGCAGGCAGGGGAGTGTATGTTGCTGTATACACATCAGTGCAAGGCCTGCAGGCACTGTATGTGCGTTTATAGAGCATTTCATATATCATATCTGTTCATGCTGAAATTTTGGCCAGTTTATGGCTTTTTTCTATTTTTTGCCTGGCTGTTAGTTTTGCTTAAATAAAGCAGTATTTAGGCCAAAACAAAGGCCACCCATTGTTTGGTGCGGTATCTTCGTGTCAGATCTTATCTGTGTATGGTTAAATTTGGCCAGTTTACAGCTTTTTATTCTTTTTTGCCAGGCTGTTAGTTTTGCTTAAATAAAGCTGTATTTATGCCCCCCAAAAAAGCCACCCATTTTTTGGTGCGGTATCTTGGTGCCAGCTCCTATCTGTGAGCAGTGAAAGTTTGGCCAGTTTACGCTGGTTTCCTTTTTTTGACTGGCTGTCACAGTCGTTATATCCAGCAGTCTTTTGTATCCAAAAAATTATAAAAAATTAATTCAGTCTGTTATCTCAAGCTGAGACCTGGTGTATCTATGGTGGAAAAATGTTTGCTTTGCAGGCACACTTATCACTTCTAATTTTTCTCACAAGAAATCCATTTGTATTGAGGTTTTGAAATCTTTCAGTAGTCCATTTAAAGTGGGCAAAGCTAGGGGCAAGTGGACGTGATGCTGATGGTGCATGCAGAGGCCGAGGCCGAGGCCATAGTCAAGCAGAAAGTGGGCCACAGCAAAGACCCACATTTGCCACTCGACCTTCCTGTCCCAGTTTCTAGGGGACCGCACCACACCACTCTTGAATCCAGAGTAGTGTGATACGTTTGTTGGTTGGATATCGGATAATGCTTCCAGTCACTTAGCCACCACCGCCACCATGTCTTCTACAAGGTTAAATCTGAGTAGCCGTGAGTGTGGACCGGATATTACTCACCCTGATCCTCCTTCCTCCCACCATGCCGAGTGCCCTGAGACCACTGATACCACACTCGGACACTCCGAAGAGCTGTTCAGTTATCCATTTAGAGATTCGTGCCTCTCGCCCGCTCCACTTTAAGTGAGGCAAGATGATATTCCATGTAGCGATGCACAAATCTTTGAGCAGCCACGGTCACCTGAGGTGGATGATGATGATGAGACACAATTGCTGGAAAGTCAGGAGGAGGAGCAGGGTGCGGATGTGGAAGAGGAGGTGGTGGATGACATAGTGACTTACCCAACCTGGCAGGAGGACATGCACAGCGAGGAAAGCAGCACACATAGGGAAGAAGGCAGGAAGGAAGGAAGGCAGGAAGAAACAGTGTGCTGGCCACAGACAGAAGGCTTGCATCCATTCCCCAAAACACCAGCAGGACGGTAGTGGCCATTCCTTTGGTTAGATCTTCCAGAGTCTGGTTATTTTTAAAGACTCTGCTGATAACCCAAAACATGCCCTTTGCAGCACTTGCCATGCCCGCATCAGCAAGGGTAGCAAAACTACCAGCCTGACCACCACCAGCATAATTAGGCACATGGCAGCAAAGCACCCGACTTTCTGGGCTGAACCCCAGGCTCCAGGAACACTGTCTGCAGGTGAAAACACTGCTTCTTCCACTGTTTTGTGAACAAGCCAATCCCCAGTTCACCGTGCCTGTGAAGATGCCTCGAGCCCTGCACCTCATGTTGCCTACAGTCAACCAGCACTATCATCAAGCCCGTGCACGTCCTTGTCCCAGCCTAGTCTTCACTTGTCTATACCCCAGTCATTGGAACGCAGGCAGAAATACGCAGCCAATGCCCCGCAGGCCACAGTACTTAATTCCCACATTTCTCGCCTGCTTGCGCTCGAAATGTTGCCTTTTAGGCTCCTTGAGATGGAAGCTTTTTGCAACCTGATGGCGGCGGCCATCCCAAGGTACTCGGTCCCCAGTCGCCACTGTTTCTCCCATTGTGCCATACCTGCATTACACCAGCATGTGTCCTACAACATTACCCATGAGTTTAACAATGCTGTTACTGGGAAAGTCCACCTAACCACGGACATGTGGACAAGTGCCTGTGGGCAGGGATCGTACATCTCACTGACGGCACACAGGGTTAATATAGTGGAAGCTGGGACCCTGTCAGATCTGGGGATGGAACACATCCTCCCCACACCGAGGATTGCAGGACCTACGTCAATTAGGGTTGCCCCCACATTCTACAGCTCCTGCACCTCCTCCTCATCTTCTTCAGCCTCTATCTCTGAACTGAACACATTAGTCAGAAGCTGGAAGCACTGCAGCACTGCCTTAGCCCAGTGGCAACAGGCTGTGCTAAAGCTAATCTGCATAGGTGACAAACTGCACAATGCTGAAGAGTTGTGGACAGCGCTTAAAGAGCAGTCAGATATTTGGCAGACACCACAGAATCTACAGCCAGGCACGGTTGTGTGTGACAATGGCTGGAATCTGGTGGTGGCTCTGAGGCAAGGTGAGCTCACACACGTACCTTGCCTGGCTCATGTGCTTAACCTCATGGTTCAACGTTTTCTCAAAAGCTACCCGGAGCTGCCAGATCTGCTAGTGTAAGTACACCATCTGTCTGCCCATTTTAGAAAGTCAGCTAAAGCTTCAGCTGCACTTGCTGGACTTCAGCAGCGTTTGCATCTTACGGCTCACCGACTGGTGTGTGAAGTCCCCATGCGTTGGAAATCTACACTACATATGTTGGAAAGGATTTGTGAGCAGAAAAGGGCAGTTGTTGACTACCAGCATCAACAAGGCCTTCTTTATTCAGTTGCGACTCCACACATAACACTTCAGGAGTGGACATGGATGTCAGACATATGTACCATTCTCCAGAACTTTGAGGACTGCACCAAGATGGTGAGCGGCGAGGACGCCATCATTAGCGTGACCATCCCGCTTCTCAGCATTCTGAAACCTTTCTGCTCACAATTAAAGATGATGCATTGCAAGCAGAGCATGAGGACATGGAGCAAGGAACCATACAGGGTGATTACACTCAGCCCAGCCTCATGTCATCGCAACGTGGATTGGTAGAAAATGAGGAGGAGGAGGAGAAAGAACAGGAGCTACATTCTTGCGCTATAGACGGTATTACAAGCACAGCGGTCATATCGTCTATTCAGCGGGGATAGCCTGAGGACAGGGAGGAGGAGGATGAGGAGTAGGAGGACACCACGGTCAGTCATCCTGTTGGTGAGGACACGCAAGTCTTGCCTGTTAGTAATCTGCCACACATGGCTGACTTTATGTTGCTCTGCATTTCCCGTGACACTCGCATTATAAAAATTTTCGGGGACACTCATTACTAGTTGGTGAGCACTTTTAGACCCATGCTACAAGGAAAACTTTCAATCTCTTCTTCCAGAGGCAGAGAGGTGTACAAAAATGTTGCTTTACCAGAGGGCTCTTGTAGCAGAATTACTGAAAAAATTCCCATGTGAGAATGCTGGCAGCAGACGTCAGAGTTTGTTGTACAGCCAAGGAGTTCAAGCGAGAGAGACACAAGTCCAATCCAGCTCAGGCAGATGAACAATGGCAAAGTTCTGGAACAGTTTTCTCAGACCCTTACATCGTGCTGCCACAGAGGCAAGGGGTGGTGTCCCAAGAAGTGCAATGTTCATGAAGATGGTGAGGGACTACCTTGCAGATAGTACAAACATCCACTGGGATTCCTCTGTGCCTTTTAATTATTGGGTATCCAAGCTTGACACGTGGTATGAAATGGCTCTCTACGCCTTGAAGGTCCTGGCCTGCCCTGCTGCTAATGGTCTTTCAGAGCGGGTTTTTAGCGCTACTGGAGGAATTATAACAGATAAGCGCATCCGCCTGTCAACTTACAATGCTGACAGGCTGACACTTATAAAAATGAACAAGGGCTGGATTGGCCAAGATTTCTGTACACCACCAAATGAAAACATAACCTCAAATTAATTTTTTGATTGGTTGGGGAGGTGTATTCTCATGAACCTCTTCACAATCCCAAATGGTTATCTGCTTCCTGATTGGGTCTGTTTGGTGTTATCCTCCTCCTTATCCTCCTCCTCATCTTCCACAACCAGTAGAATACCAGGGTCAACATATTCCATAATGCCAAAGTCACTATATTTTTATTTATATCCCTGTCTCTGAGCTGTTGCTAATGACAAACATATCTTGTTGGACACATTCTGGCTTCATATCTATGAACCTGTGTTTGCTCCGACCATTTGTTATTTTCTTTCATAGGTGGATTCACATTTTTAATTTATTTGTTTGATCTCAGTATCATTTCTAATTATGACTCCTCATTCTCCGCCACAAGTGTTAAATATTAATAATTGGATATGTATTTATATTTATTATTACACTCAGTTCTGTACTGAACACATGGTCTTATGCTGACACTACATATGTAAGTTTAGCTCATGGTAAATGTCAACTCCATATATATAGAGATCACGTGCTTTGAGAGACATATATAATTCATGGCTTACTCTAGGGGTCGCTCTCTCCTTCCCTACCACCATGAGACACACACTCGAGGAGTCATCTGTGCTGGGCCACTACATTGAATGGACAGCTGGTATGTATCTTAATCACCATGTGTGACTTCAAGAGAAGCTCTTAACAGAGACAGATGCCATTTACCATTCAGAGTTCCAGGAAAAGAGGGATACAAGCTTAGCTATGAACAAATGGACAATCTCTTTATAATCATTTAACTTATTTTTTTGTTTTTCTGTAATAATCTTTTCTTTGATGGAAGAATCCAATTAAACCACTACATTTTTTTATAAGAACATTGTCATATTTTAGAGTATCACATCTGGTAACAAGTCCTGAATGATACACAAGAATATGTATGTTTAACAACAAGATCACTAGGGTTAACATCTTCTGTGCTGCCAAAGGCAGTCCAATTTTTGGCACTGGTGTCTATGATGCCCATAGTATACTTTTAAAAAATGTGTACACCCCATGGGGAAATGTTTGTCAGCCCATAAACTGCATTACAAGTCTAGAAGACCCGCTCCTTTACATTGGGCCTAGGTTTCGATGAGGCCTTCATCAATGTCTCCTCATTCTCCGCCAGTAGATCACCAGGGTTAACGTTTTCTGTGCTGCTATAGGCAGTCCAATTTTTGGCAAGGGTGTCTCTGATGCCCATATTATACTTTTAAAAAATGTGCACCAAACATGGGGAAATGTTTGTCAGCCCATGCAGTGCGTGAATGGGCTTTCCATGTCTAGGAGACCTGCTTCTTTACATTGGCCCTAGGTTTTACTAAGGCCTTCATCAATGTCTCCTCATTCTTCGCCACAAGATCACCAGGGTTAACGTGTTCTGTGCTGCTACAGGCGTCCAATTTTTTAGCAAGGATGTTTTTATTATGCCCGTTACTAATTTTAAACCAAAACAAATGTTACTCCCCCAGGGGAAATCTCATATAAAAAAGATGTACGTATATTCTTCCCATTTATTGTCATATTTTTCCGATCTGTGAAACATCCTCTTATGACCTAGTGTATACCTCTCCAATATAAAAATAGTGAAATCCTATTATATTATATTTTAATTTAAATCCTTGCCTCTGAGCTGTTGCTAGGGACAAACATATCTCGTTGAACACACTCTGGAGAACCTATGAACCTGTGTTCGCCCCTCCCTTTTGTTAGTTTCTTTCATAGGTGGATTCACATTTTTAATTTATTTGTTTGATTTCAGTATGATTTATCATTAGGTCTCCTCCTTGTCTGCCACTAGATGACCAGGGTTAACGTGTTCTGTGCTACTACAGCCAGTCCAATTTTTTGCAAGGGTGTCTCTGATGCCCATAGTATATTTAAAAAAAAAATGTACCCCCCATGGTGAAATATTTGACAGCCCATACACTTACTGTATGGGCATGACGAGTCTAGGAGACCCGCTCCTTTGTAATGGGACTTTTTTTTAGGAGGCCCTCCTCCATGTTTCGTCCAAAGGGGGATTAGGGTGCATGCAAATTTGGGTCAAGGCGGCCCTTGCAGTCAATGCATAAGGAAACTGTACGGCAGGACCAACTGAAGACTGTGAAGTGCATTTTCATGTGGCCTTCCAGTATCTGGGTTCAAAGGCATATTTGGGGGCATATGACTTGATATCAGGGCAGACCTTCCATTCAAAGCAACATTTTTTCAGGAGGCCCTCCTGTACCTCTCGTGAAAGGGGCATTGGGGTGCGTTGTAATTCTTGGCAGCCCAGCCACTCACTGCATAGGCAATAACAGCATAGGAGACACACTGTTTAATAATGGCCCTTTAAGCAGATTAATGCCGCTGGATGCCCCTCTAAAAATAGCCTTTGTGACTTTAACAGTCCCTCCTTCAGAAATGAAACAAAAAGTGTCTCCTTATGCGTCACACAACACATGGCCAGCTAGGGTTGTTAAAGGTTACAATGACATTTCACAGTGAATGCATTAGCATTGGTTGAAAGCAATGTTAAAGTTGAAAAACGCTTCAGAAGCACTGCGTCTAAACATAGCCCAAGTGGTGGAGGAAAATTTTGGTTTGGGGTTAATTATTTTTCCTTATATACAAGTCATTAACCTGGAAAGGATGTTCCTTAACATATTTCCAAGCAAAATACGCTTTGGTCTCGTTTTGGAATGTTTTTTTGTGCACCGGTAAAAAATGGCATGAAACTCTGAAAAAATTGTTTAAAGCTGTGAACTAGGAGTCAAGAATGCTTCCAGGGGCGATCCCCGTGATGTCCCCATGTCATTTGAGCAATGTTTCTGTAAGGGCTGGTGGAACGCACCAAATAATAAAGATGATAATATGGTGCGTTCGCAGCCCAGGGTCCACCGTGCAGGGGTGGTAAACTGCTGCTCAGTAATGTTAGAAGCTATATGGCGGTATAATAGAGGAACACATGTGGGTTAACGTCACCCGATGTGTACAGGGGAGGACTCTGTTGCTTCACAGAGCCGCACTACCGCTGAGCATAAATGCCAGTGCCTGTTAAAGCTCACAGAGCTCGGCAAGGTAAACGCTCACTATCAGGTCACAGAACTCAGCCCCAAGGCCACAGGGTCAGAGTCCCTCTAGACCTACTAAGCGTGCGGCATCGCAACTGCAGACGCCACTATGTGACGCTGGCGACCGTGGAGTGTCGACCAAGTGAACCGTGGTGTACAGACCAAGCCACCACTTGGCGTTGATGCCAGTCTCTGACTCTGTCTCCTACTTGCTCCTCAGCCTGGGCGCTAACAGGCTAGGCTACACAACACATGAGTACCAAGGGTAGGGGTTTCCAAAGAGTCATTCACCAGACATTCATACATGCATACAACTCTCACTCCACATGGTCTAAATCTTTCTCTATATTAGCACATGGCCGAGCGGCCATGCGAACCTTTTATAGCCGCGTCCTTCCGGGACCTTCCTGACCTTCCTGATGGTCCAATCCAAGCTGGAGAAGGACCTGAGCATGTGACTTCCAATCTCCAATGAGAGATCGTCCCAAGGGCATGCTCAGTGGACCAAAAGGAGGACTTAGTCCCTGGAGTAGCTCGCTGCTGACCAGCAAGCGTTGCTATAGCTGGACCAGAGATGGCAGCAGCAATCAAACCTACAGAGCTGGTCTGAGCAGAGCGCCTGGATCGACAAGTCTGCTGAGCAGCCTCCTCTGTGGCCGGAGAGGAATAGGAGACTGCTGAAAGCAAGGCTCAGGATTCCAGCTGTGCAGTGACAGGAACCCGACGCCTAACATTACCCCCCCTTCTAGGGCCCCCTCCCCTCTGAGCCTCTCTATGCTCAAATGCCACAATGAGAAGCGGAGCACGGATGTTCTCCACTGGCTTCCAGGTCAGAGCTTCTGGACCATGACCCTTCCAGTCCACCAAATAAAACTTTTTTCCATGTACCACCCTGCATCCCATGATGGCATTAACCTCAAACTCGTCTGAGGACAGGTCAGATGACTCAGAGAACCGAGACATGTGGACCGGCTTAAGAAGGGAAACGTGGAAGATGTCAGAGATAGCCAAGTGTGGTGGAAGGGCCAGCCGATAGACCACAGAACTGATCTGCTCGAGGACCTTAAAGGGACCAATGTAGTGAGGAGTGAACTTAGTGGACTCGACTCGCAGCCTGATGTTATGGACGGAGAGCCACACTAAGTCGCCAGGGGAGAAGGTTGGAGCAGGATGCCAGTGTGCGTCCGCGGAGGCCCTCATTCTCTCCTTAGAGGCCCGAATAGCATCCTGGGTGCGGTCCCAAATATCACATGCCTCCACCGCCCAGTCTGCCACCCTAGAGTCGTTGGAAGACACGGGCATGGGCACCTGAACATGAGGATGTTGGCCGTAGTTAAGGAGGAATGGGGTTTGGCCGGTGGAATCGGCCACAGTGTTGTTCAAGGCGAACTCTGCCCACGGCAACAAGGATGTCCAGTCATCTTGCCTGGCCAAGAAAAAATGTTGGAGATATGTGACTAGGGTCTGGTTAGCCCTCTCTACCAACCCGTTCATCTTAGGATGATAGGCCGAGGAGAGATTCAGCTCAATACTGAGCAAGCGACAGAGCTCTCTCCAGAACCAAGACGCGAACTGGGGACCCTGGTCACTGAAATCTTGTCTGGCATGCTGTGTAACCAGAAAACGTGTTTAACGAACAACGCTGCTAGGCCCCGTACAGAAGGTAGCTGAGAGAGAGGCACCAAGTGCACCATTTTAGAAAAATGGTCGGTGACGACCCAAAAAATTGTGCTGCCACTGGACTTGGGTAGACCCACCACAAGTCCAAGCCAGCCATCTCCCAGGGCCTGTCCGCCACGGGTAAGGGGTAAAGTTACCTAGCGGGTCATTGCCGGGAAGACTTATTCTTGGCGAAGGAGACGCTTGCCTGAATATAGTGCCTGACATCACGGGCCATATGCGGCCACTAGTACGTCCTCGCCAAAAGCTCAACTGTCCGCTTTGTACCAAAGTGTCCATCCACCTTGGACGCGTGAGCCCAAGAGAGGATCTCCGAACGCAAACGGGCAGGGACAAAAGTCTTGCCCGGGGTTGCAGAGTCAAGTGCGACCGGAGCCACTGTCCTCAGGCTCTCTGATGGTACAATTAACTGAGGAGCCTCCTCCTCTGCTGACACCACAGAGCAAGAGAGCTCATCGGCCCAGATATTCTTCTCACCGGAAAGAAAAAGTAGGGTGAAGTGGAAACGGGAGAAAGAGAGACCATTGGGCTTGGCAAGAATTTAGCCGCTGGGCGGTTTGTAAATACACTACATTTTTGTGGTCAGGGAAGACTTGGACGGGGTAACGGGCCCCCTCCAGGAGATGTCTCCATTCACAAAAGGCCAATTTCATGGCCAGCAACTCCCTGTCCCCAATGGAATAGTTCCTTTCTGCCGGTGAGAAGGTCTTAGAAAAGAAGAAGCAAGGGTGCTTCCGACCTTGATCGTCGTTCTGGAACAGGACCGCTCTAGCACCGACGGACGAGGCATCTACCTCTAAAATAAACGGTTTATCTACATCGGGGCGATGTAAAATGGGAGCGCTGGCAAAATGAGACTTAATAGAGAGGAAGGCCTTGGAGACCTCCTCTGACCACAATTTAGGATTTGCTCCCTTCTTGGTGAGGGCCACCAAGGGAGCTACCAAGGTTGGGAAGTGAGGAATGAATTGGCGGTAATAGTTAATAAATCCCATAAAGTGCTGCACCGCCTTGAGAGAATGTGGTTCCTGCCAATCCATCACCACCTGTAGCTTGGCAGGATCCATGGCCAATCCCTGGGCGGAGATGATATAGGCCAGAAATGGCAAGGACTCCTGCTCAAACACACATTTCTCCAACTTGGCATAGAGTGAGTTTGCCCGTAGGAGGTCGAAGAGTTTGCAAACATCTCTCCGGTGGGAGTCTATATCTGTAGAGTACATGAGGATATCATCCAGATAGACTACAACCAAGGTGGTGAGCATATCCCGGAAGATGTCATTCACAAAGTCTTGGAAGATGGCCAGAGCATTGCAGAACCTGAAGGGCATCACCAGATATTCATAGTGCCCATCCCTGGTGTTAAATGCTGTCTTCCATTCGTCCCCCTCATGGATGTGAATCAGGTTGTAAGCACCCCACAGGTCTAGTTTGGTAAAGACCCTAGCTCCCCGCAGCCTATCAAAAAGCTCCGATATCAGGGGCAAAGGGTACTTGTTCTTAATGGTGATGGTGTTAAGACCCCTGTAATCTATGCATGGACATAGTTCTCCGTTCTTCTGCACAAAGAAAAACCCTGTACGTGACACTGACTTCCTAATAACGCCTCTTGCCAGATTATCCCTGATACACTGAGACATTGCCTCCGTCTCCGGGTGAGAGTGTGGATAAACTCGACCCCGAGGAGGCTCAGCACCGGGCAAGAGATCGATAGGACAGTCATAGGGGCGATGAGACGGAAGGGTCTCCGTCGCCTTCTTGGAGAACACATCCGCAAAGGGCCAATAGAGTTTGGGGAGGGAGGAGAAATCTACGAGTACCTCGGTAGTAGCAACCTGAACACACTCCCTTTGACATCTACCAACACAAGATTTACTCCATCCCAGAATTCTCCCTGAGGACCACTCTATATGACACTCTATATGAGGGGAATGATACCGTAGCCATGGCATCTCTAAGAGGACCTCGTCAATTCCTTTGGGAATGACTAGCAGGGAGATGATCTGATGGGAAGGAGACATGGATAATGTAAAAGGGATGGTCTGATGGGTTATCTGTGACGGTAGTGTGGACCCATTTATAACCCGTATGGTCACTGGCTTGGCGAGCATAACTAGTGGAATTGCGTGCTGTTGGGTGAAGGCAGATGACATGAAGTTGCCAACTGCCCCAGAATTCACGCAAAGCTCTACCACATGGGTGGATGGGCCAATAGAAACTGTCACCTTAAAGGTCAACTTAGAAGAAGACACCGCTGCATTTAGTGAGTCAGCTCCCAAGGTCACCAAGCGGGGAAGCTCTCCCAGTTGCCGAGAACATCTGGAGGTGAGACGTCCTGACTGCCAGCAGACATGACAGACCATGTGTGCCCAAGCAGTCCAGGACTTGGATCCCGCTGGGCTCGTTTTTCTGTCCGAGTACCTGAGTATTCCAATTTGCTCGACCCGAATAATGAGCACCCGAGCATTTTAATGCTCGCCCATCACTATCCCTCACTAATAATATTTGTAGTGTGTGTGTAAAAATTTGGAGCTGTAGGTGTTAAATTCAAAAATTAATTTATGGAAATAACTTGCGTGGGCTCCCACGCAATTTTCTCAGCCAGAAAGGGCAAGCCAATGACTGAGAGAAGAAATTAATAGCCTAGAGAGGGACCATTGTCTTTGCCCCCCCCCCGGCTAAAAAAAATCTGCCCCAGCCACCCCAGAAAAGGCACATCTGTAAGAATTCGCCAATTTTGGCACTAGCCCTCTTTATTCCCATTGCCATGTAACGGGTGGCATATGAGGTAATAAGGGGTTGATTTCATCTTTCTATTGTAACGTGACATTAAGCCTGGTAAATAATGGAGAGGTGTCAATAAGACACCTCTCCATTATTAATCCACTATTCTGAAAGGGTTAAAAAAACACAGACATTAAGAATAAAGACCTTTAATGAAATAAATAAACACACATTTTTTCCATCTTTATTTAACTTCCAATCCAATCGAAGCCATTGTTCTCCTGTAAAAAAGCCAAAATAAAAAAGCAACAGTATCCCATACCTGTCCGCCGTACAGTCAAGTCCCATGCTGCAATCCATCTCAAGGGGTTAAATAGTTTTCAACCGGGAGCGGTGCTAATGCGACTGACCCAGCTGTTAACCACAGAGGAATGAAGGAAAAGCTGCCCGAGCAGCCTCCTTGCCTGACCGTAGATGAACTCATTAGCGTCGGAAACTTTCTGAACATTTCCCATGCTGTCAGTTCACCGCAGGTCAGGCAGGGAGACTGCACAGCCGAAGTCATGTCAGCTCCTGACCCGCCTAAGTTGTATAATAATTGTTGCTAGTCAAGTCTGACATTAATATTTAGTATCAGACTTCAGTAGAGGTGTAGGAGTCCCCCTAATATTTTGGAGGAATCTTCCCCATTACAGAAAGAATTGAATATTTTCACCAGTTCATCCTAGTTGAAATTTTTTTCAATTTTTTCAGTACATCATATGGTAAAGTTAATAGATTCATTCAAAACTACAATTTGTTATGTAAAAAATATGCATATGGTTATATTGCTGGAAAACGTAAAAAGTTATAGCGTTTTGAAGGAAGTGATGAAAAAAATGAAGGCACAAAAATAGGAAAATTGGTCAGTCTGTAAAGATTTTAAAGATATACAGGTGCTTCTCATGAAATTAGAATATCATCAAAAAATTAATTTATTTCAGTTCTTCAATACAAAAAGTGAAACTCATATTATATTGAGTCATTACAAACAGAGTGATCTATTTCAAGTGTTTATTTCTGTTAGTGTTGATGATTATGGCTTACAGCCAATGAAAACCCAAAAAGTCATTATTTCAGTAAATTAGGATACATTATAACACCAGCTTGAAAAATTATTTTAAAATCCGAAATGTTGACCTACTCTCAGTGAATAAGTGCTTTTGCCAGAAACGCGTTGAGATGTATCCCCAACCTGTATGATCTTTTAAAATATTTGAAATAAATTTGAGGATTTTATCTATTTTTGGGACTTGCCAAAATTTATTTTCCTATGAAAAGCCGCAGGTTCACGACTATTGGCTGAAGACCCACTACATTGCAAGAGGAACTGAATCATAATATAGGACACGGTGAGGCTATCTTTTTATTCGTTTTATCAGGGGACCTACACCAGCAGATGACATGGCTCCCCAAACCATCACTGATTGTGGAAACTTCACACTAGACCTCAAGCAGCTTGTATTGTGTTCCTCTCCACTCCTCCTCCCAACTCTGGGACCTTGATTTCCAAATGAAGTGCAAAATTTACTTTCCTTGTGGAGTGTGCCAATGACTGCCTTGTGGACATCTGTCAAGTCAGCAGTCTTCCCCATGATTGTGAAGCCTACTGAAACAGACTGAGGGACCTTTTCAAATGCTTAGGAAGCCTTTGCATGTGTTTTTTGTTTATTATTCTAATTTACTGAGATAATGACTTTTGGGTTTTCATTGGCTGCAAGCCATAATCATCAACATTAACAGAAATAAACACGTTAAATAGATCACTCTGTTTGTAATGACTCTATATATTATATGACTTTCACTTTTTGTGTTGAAGAACTGAAATAAATTAACTTTTTGATATTACAATTTTGTGAGAAGCACCTGTAGATAAAATTAATAGATAAAGTGCAAAATATAAAAGGTTATAGATAAAGAACAAATACAACCTGAAGAAATATAAAACTACTGTATTGTTCATTGGTGAAAAACATAAAAAATCAGCGGAAAAAATTAAAGCAGCATTCTTAGCATGATTATTATGCATTAATTTTCTTTAGTTTCCTACAAATTAATAACACAATATCTCAAAATGCTTACATTTTCTCTTTGAGATTTATTTTTCATGGAAATATCACTGATAATTTGTTCAAAGCTGGTAGGAATTTGGATTAATTTCTGCATCCTTTGAAGCAGTGATCATGAATTCCTGTGCAATCTTCTTGTGCTACTGTGTGATTTTAAAATCTTAATAGTTGAAATGTAAATAAAATTGTTCAAAATAACATGTATAAAGGACATTTCTAAATATATTACATATAAAATATCAATATGTCACATAAAGAGATAGTAGATTATCATTCTTCATCATGACTGCTTTTCTTTCTTAAAGGGAACCTGTCACCACAAAAAACTGGGGTTAATCTGCAGGCAGCATTCTTTTTTCAGTCACGCAGGTGGCGCAGGCACTGGTTCAGTCACCACTCTGGAGTATACACAGCGGCGCCTAAAAAACCTCCTTCAGTTCTGCCTGACAGCTGGTCCCAGTGCAGAGACAGTGCCAGTCAGAACCATGAGAATGGCTACCGACGGCACTCTGCATATTCCAGAGCGGTGACTGAAGCAGCCGACGACACCCCAATAACTGAAACCAGAACACTGCTATGGGAATTAAGTTCATTTTCTCCTCTGCAACATTCGGCAAAGGGCTATTACCCTGCAGATGAAGCCCATAGCTTCAGGTTAAGAGTTTTTTGTGGTGACTGGTTCCCTGTAAGAAGAATGAAAAAAACAGTCATGAGTAATGTTTTGGGGGAAAGTTCAGTAAAACCCCTTGAATTTGAAGTTCTAAAGACATGCTGATCTCTAATGACAATGCTCAAGAGATAGGTGGTTAGGAAATTACAACAAAATCATTGTTATATTAACCCCTTAAGGACCAAGCCACCTTGTAGGTAAATGACCAGGCCTTAATTTTGAAATCTGACCACTGTCAATATATGTGGCTATAACTCTGGAATGCTTCAACAGATCCCACTAATTCTGAGAATGTTTTTCGTGACATATTGTACCCTATGATAGTGGTAAATCTTCTTTCAAATGACTTTCATTTATTTGTGAAAGAAAACTTAAATTTGGCAAAACTTTTGAAAATTTTACAATTTTCAAACTTTTAATTTTTTTGCCCCTGAATCAAAGAGATATGTCACACAAAATAGTTAATTTTTGAAACATTGTTTTTGTTGTTAGGAAGTTTAAGGTTTTAGTAGTTGACCAGCGATTTCTTATTTTTCCAAAAAAATTCCAAAACCATTTGTTTAGGGACCACATCGCATTTGAAATGACTTTGGTAGTATATATGATAGAAAATACCAATATTCTAAACTTTGCATTCGTCAGGCTGTTCAACATCACATTTAGGAAGTGTCATGGTCACGTGTGTCTGGACGCAGCGAGTACCGCAAGGCGAACCCATATGGCACACGTGACCCTGGATACACCGCCTCCAGTGGGGCGAATTTAAATAATAAACACGTGCAGCTGGATACACCGCCTCCAACTGGCGAATTTAGACATTACACGTATATACAAGTCTGAAGACCCCGCCTCCAGTAAGGTGAATTTAAACAGTATAGGAAACCTGGGAAACATTAACAATGGTGGGCCCTGCGATAGGGAATAGGGAAGTGGAGACCTCCTGAGCTCCCCTGAGCCAGTGTCCCTGCACTCCAAACGTTCCCTATGCCGGTTCCGCACCGGGCGCGCACAGGAACCTAAAAACCCTAGCTTGCCCTGACCTAAACCCTCACTAGGGAATTGGTCGGTGCGGAAACTAATTCCACCACTGCACTAAAACACACATGAGGAAAGATGACAAAACAGGGGAAACACCACTTAGCTTTGCTCTGCTACGTACGCTCCTAGCAGCAGAGCCCACCACCTGCGTGCATCTTCTCCTCCACCCGGATCCATCATCATAACTGGATCCTTCACCATAGTGCAGCCTTGGAGCAGAGTCCACCACCAATTGCAGAAGTCCAGTAACAGAGTCCCAAAGATGAGTTCAGCTCCTGCCCAAAAAGTCAAGCATGCTTGAGTCCAGCTCTCAGCAACCAAGTCCCGCATGCTGAATGCAACTCTCTTCATAGTCGCCACTCCACCAAGCCATGCAAGCACTTCTTGCTGACACCATAAGCTGTGACTCCACCACGACATGCCAGCCCTTCTTGCAGACCACATTGCTGCCTCTCGTCCCCTCTGGCTGGGCTGCGCAGGACTCATGTTCAGCTCCTTCCTCACCCCAGGCTTACTTGCCAAATGAACACACAATCAATATCACCCACCGTGATCAAATACACCTGGCACTCTTTTATAGAGCCTAAGACCTGTTTTATAATTACGTGCACATTAAACCAAGCAAACTAAAGTGCACTACCGCTCACCACCACCGGGGCAACCCAGAATGAACGACACCATGTGTAATAACTCTAATCGCCCCTGGGGGGCAATCACACCACTTTGGCACCAAGCCAAAGGAAAAAAAGTTCACTTTGTGCATTTAAACTGTCAGATCCACCTTGGATCATGACAAGAAGTTTATTAACATCTTCAGATGCTTCACAGGAACTGAAGCAATGTGGAAGAAAAAAATTAACATTTAACTTTTTTTCACCAAAATTTTACTTCAGACCCAATCTTTTTTATTTTCTAAAGGGTATCAGTAGAAAATGAACCACAATATTTGTTATGCAATTTCTCCTGTGTATACCGATACCCTATGTGTGTAGGAAGACCATTCTTTAGGCGCACAGCATGGCTTGGAAGGGAAGGAGCACCGCTTGACGTTTTGAACACAATATTGGCTGTAATCGAGAGTGCATGCCATGTCGCATTTGGAGAGCCCCTGATGTGCCTAAACAGCGTAAACTCCCCTCAAGTGACCTCATTTTGGAAACTAGACCCCTCAAGGGACTAATCTAGATGCTTAGTGAGAGTTTTGAACCCCCAGGTGCTTTACAGAAGTTCATAACACACAGCTAAGAAAACAAAAATCACATTTTTCTGCAAAATTTTTCTTTTAGCCCCAAATTTTTTATTTTCTCAAGGGTAACATGACAAAACAGACCACAATATTTTTTGTGCCAATACCCCATGTGTGGGTGAAAACTACTTTTGAGGCACAGTGCATAACTCAGAAATTAAAATCGCCGTATTGGAGTTCAGATTTTGCTGGAATGGTTTGAAGGTGCCATGTCACATTAGCAGAGCCCCTGACGTGCCAGAACAGCAGAATGCCCCCTTAAGTTATGTCATATTACAAACTACTCCTCTCAATAAATTCACCTAAGGGTTTAGTGATCATGTTGACAACACAGATGTGTAACAGAAATGTATACTATTGGGCAGTGACAAAAGAATAATTACATTTCTTCCACTAAAATGTTGTTTTAGCCCCAAATTTGTAATTTTTATAAGGGCTAATAGGAAAAATGGACAACTCAGTTTGCTCAGAAATTTTTTCCTGAGTGTGCAAATACCCTGCATGTAATCAGTAACTACTTTTGAGGCACAGTGCAAAGCTCCAAAGGGAAGGAGCGCCATATTATTGTGTAGATTTTACTATTATGGTTTGAGGGTGCCAGGACCCACTGAGGTGCCAGAACAGCAGAACTCATAAGTGACCCCATTTTACAAAATACACCTTACTGCGATCTTTGGGAGGCAGAATGAGCAAATCCACAGCAGGTAACAAGATTTTTTGTGCCGTTCCTCATGCAGTATAAATGATTAGACGACTTAAGTTTTCAAGTCGGTGCGATTACAACAATACCAGATTTATATCCTTTTTTATGCTTGGCTACTGTTACACACTAAAAAATGCCTTATTTGCATGAAGAAGTTTTTGCATAGCCATATTTTGAGAGCTATAATTTTTCCATATTTCGGCTGACATAGCAATGTTAGTACTTGTTTTTTGTGGGACAAGTTGCAGTTTCCATTGGTACCATTTTTAGTCACATGACTTTTTTGATAGCTTTCTATTCCAATTTTTGTGGAGGCAGAATGAACAAAAACCATCAATTCAGGAATTGTTTTTTTCCCCTGTCCAGTGTGTGGTAAAATTGATAAGGCCGTTTTATTCTTCAGGTCAGTACAATTACAACGATGCCCCATCTGCATAGTTTTTTTTATGTTTTGGCGCTTTTACACAATAAAAACTTTTATGAAAAAAATAATTATTTTTGCATTGCTTTATTATGAGAGCTTTAACTTTTTTATTTGTCCGCTGATGGAGCAGTATGGCAGCTTGTTATTTGCAAGACAAGATGGCGTTTTCAGTGATACCATTTTTATTTACGGTTGCCTTTTTGATCGCGTTTTATTCCTCTTTTATTCCACTTTTTCCAAGTGGTAAGATGATAAAGCATACTTTGCTACTTTTTTTTGCTTTTTTTATGGTGTTCGCTAAAGAAGTTAACGAGTGTGACACTTTTATAGATCAGGTTGTTCCGGATGTGGTGATGCCAAACATGAGGACATTTTTTAATTAATTTTTTTATATAAAAATGTGTTTTTATTAGTGGAATTATTTATTATTATTTTGGTTTTTTTACATATTATATTTTTTTTTACCTAGTCCCTTTATGGGACTTTCACTTTTTTACTTTGATTGGAGGTATAATGCATTGCAATACACCAGCATTGAATGCATTATGCCTATGCTGAAAGCTTCTGACACCATGCTGTGAGCATGGTCTTAGAAGCGATACTGGGTCACCATGGCACTGATTCTAATCGCCCCTGGGGGGCAATCACACCACTTTGGCACCAAGCCAAAGGAAAAAAAGTTCACTTTGTGCATTTAAACTGTCAGATCCACCTTGGATCATGACAAGAAGTTTATTAACATCTTCAGATGCTTCACAGGAACTGAAGCAATGTGGAAGAAAAAAATTAACATTTAACTTTTTTTCACCAAAATTTTAATTCAGACCCAATCTTTTTTATTTTCTAAAGGGTATCAGTAGAAAATGAACCACAATATTTGTTGTGCAATTTCTCCTGTGTATACCGATACCCTATGTGTGTAGGAAGACCATTCTTTAGGCACACAGCATGGCTTGGAAGGGAAGGAGCACCGCTTGACGTTTTGAACACAATATTGGCTGTAATCGAGAGTGGATGCCATGTCGCATTTGGAGAGCCCCTGATGTGCCTAAACAGCGTAAACTCCCCTCAAGTGACCTCATTTTGGAAACTAGACCCCTCAAGGGACTAATCTAGATGCTTAGTGAGCGTTTTGAACCCCCAGGTGCTTTACAGAAGTTCATAACACACAGCTAAGAAAACAAAAATCACATTTTTCTGCAAAATTTTTCTTTTAGCCCCAAATTTTTTATTTTCTCAAGGGTAACATGACAAAACAGACCACAATATTTTTTGTGCCAATACCCCATGTGTGGGTGAAAACTACTTTTGAGGCACAGTGCATAACTCAGAAATTAAAATCGCCGTATTGGAGTTCAGATTTTGCTGGAATGGTTTGAGGGTGCCATGTCACATTAGCAGAGCCCCTGACGTGCCAGAACAGCAGATTGCCCCCTTAAGTTATGTCATATTACAAACTACTCCTCTCAATAAATTCACCTAAGGGTTTAGTGATCATATTGACAACACAGATGTGTAACAGAAATGTATACTATTGGGCAGTGACAAATGAATAATTACATTTCTTCCACTAAAATGTTGTTTTAGCCCCAAATTTGTAATTTTTATAAGGGCTAATAGGAAAAATGGACAACTCAGTTTGCTCAGAAATTTTTCCTGAGTGTGCAAATACCCTGCATGTAATCAGTAACTACTTTTGAGGCACAGTGCAAAGCTCCAAAGGGAAGGAGCGCCATATTATTGTGTAGATTTTACTATTATGGTTTGAGGGTGCCAGGACCCACTGAGGTGCCAGAACAGCAGAACTCATAAGTGACCCCATTTTACAAAATACACCTTACTGCGATCTTTGGGAGGCAGAATGAGCAAATCCACAGCAGGTAACAAGATTTTTTTGTGCCGTTCCTCATGCAGTATAAATAATTAGACGACTTAATTTTTCAAGTCGGTGCGATTACAACAATACCAGATTTATATCCTTTTTTATGCTTGGCTACTGTTACACACTAAAAAATGCCTTATTTGCATGAATATGCAAATTGCCTCTTCAGAAAGAAAGAGGACTTTTACTCTACAGCGCCACCTATTGGTAGTAGCGATCCTACAAGTCACAATCAACCCTTTAACGAGTCTTGTAGTATGACTTAGGATACAAGCCAAATCAGAATCTCAATTTGCAGACACGGTGTTTCGAGCTGTTGGCTCTCGTCAGTGCAAAGTATGAGATCTGATTTGGCAAGGTGAGAGGCTCTGGACTAGGGTCTAAGAAGTAAGGTTTCTCCTTGCGGAGAGTGACATGCCAGCTGTGGCTTGTCAAGGTAAGGAGACTTATTCGCCGTGCAATGCTCCTCTGGGAAAATAATATGCAAATTGCCTCTTCAGAAAGAAAGAGGACTTTTACTCTACAGCGCCACCTATTGGTAGTAGCGATCCTACAAGTCACAATCAACCCTTTAACGAGTCTTGTAGTATGACTTAGGATACAAGCCAAATCAGAATCTCAATTTGCAGACACGGTGTTTCGAGCTGTTGGCTCTCGTCAGTGCAAAGTATGAGATCTGATTTGGCAAGGTGAGAGGCTCTGGACTAGGGTCTAAGAAGTAAGGTTTCTCCTTGCGGAGAGTGACATGCCAGCTGTGGCTTGTCAAGGTAAGGAGACTTATTCGCCGTGCAATGCTCCTCTGGGAAAATAATATGCAAATTGCCTCTTCAGAAAGAAAGAGGACTTTTACTCTACAGCGCCACCTATTGGTAGTAGCGATCCTACAAGTCACAATCAACCCTTTAACGAGTCTTGTAGTATGACTTAGGATACAAGCCAAATCAGAATCTCAATTTGCAGACACGGTGTTTCGAGCTGTTGGCTCTCGTCAGTGCAAAGTATGAGATCTGATTTGGCAAGGTGAGAGGCTCTGGACTAGGGTCTAAGAAGTAAGGTTTCTCCTTGCGGAGAGTGACATGCCAGCTGTGGCTTGTCAAGGTAAGGAGACTTATTCGGTAAGGTAAGGTAAGGTAAGGAAAGGTATAAGGTAAGGAAACTTATTTGCATGAAGAAGTTTTTGCATAGCCATATTTTGAGAGCTATAATTTTTCCATATTTCGGCTGACATAGCAATGTTAGTACTTGTTTTTTGTGGGACAAGTTGCAGTTTCCATTGGTACCATTTTTAGTCACATGACTTTTTTGATAGCTTTCTATTCCAATTTTTGTGGAGGCAGAATGAACAAAAACCATCAATTCAGGAATTGTTTTTTTCCCCTGTCCAGTGTGTGGTAAAATTGATAAGGCCGTTTTATTCTTCAGGTCAGTACAATTACAACGATGCCCCATCTGCATAGTTTTTTTTATGTTTTGGCGCTTTTACACAATAAAAACTTTTATGGAAAAAATAATTATTTTTGCATTGCTTTATTATGAGAGCTTTAACTTTTTTATTTGTCCGCTGATGGAGCAGTATGGCAGCTTGTTATTTGCAAGACAAGATGGCGTTTTCAGTGATACCATTTTTATTTACGGTTGCCTTTTTGATCGCGTTTTATTCCTCTTTTATTCCACTTTTTCCAAGTGGTAAGATGATAAAGCATACTTTGCTACTTTTTTTTTGCTTTTTTTATGGTGTTCGCTAAAGAAGTTAACGAGTGTGACACTTTTATAGATCAGGTTGTTCCGGATGTGGTGATGCCAAACATGAGGACATTTTTTAATTAATTTTTTTATATAAAAATGTGTTTTTATTAGTGGAATTATTTATTATTATTTTGGTTTTTTTACATATTATATTTTTTTTTACCTAGTCCCTTTATGGGACTTTCACTTTTTTACTTTGATTGGAGGTATAATGCATTGCAATACACCAGCATTGAATGCATTATGCCTATGCTGAAAGCTTCTGACACCATGCTGTGAGCATGGTCTTAGAAGCGATACTGGGTCACCATGGCACTGATTCTAATCGCCCCTGGGGGGCAATCACACCACTTTGGCACCAAGCCAAAGGAAAAAAAGTTCACTTTGTGCATTTAAACTGTCAGATCCACCTTGGATCATGACAAGAAGTTTATTAACATCTTCAGATGCTTCACAGGAACTGAAGCAATGTGGAAGAAAAAAATTAACATTTAACTTTTTTTTCACCAAAATTTTACTTCAGACCCAATCTTTTTTATTTTCTAAAGGGTATCAGTAGAAAATTAACCACAATATTTGTTGTGCAATTTCTCCTGTGTATACCGATACCCTATGTGTGTAGTAAGACCATTCTTTAGGCACACAGCATGGCTTGGAAGGGAAGGAGCACCGCTTGACGTTTTGAACACAATATTGGCTGTAATCGAGAGTGGATGCCATGTCGCATTTGGAGAGCCCCTGATGTGCCTAAACAGCGTAAACTCCCCTCAAGTGACCTCATTTTGGAAACTAGACCCCTCAAGGGACTAATCTAGATACTTAGTGAGCGTTTTGAACCCCCAGGTGCTTTACAGAAGTTCATAACACACAGCTAAGAAAACAAAAATCACATTTTTCTGCAAAATTTTTCTTTTAACCCCAAATTTTTTATTTTCTCAAGGGTAACATGACAAAACAGACCACAATATTTTTTGTGCCAATACCCCATGTGTGGGTGAAAACTACTTTTGAGGCACAGTGCATAACTCAGAAATTAAAATCGCCGTATTGGAGTTCAGATTTTGCTGGAATGGTTTGAGGGTGCCATGTCACATTAGCAGAGCCCCTGACGTGCCAGAACAGCAGAATGCCCCCTTAAGTTATGTCATATTACAAACTACTCCTCTCAATAAATTCACCTAAGGGTTTAGTGATCATGTTGACAACACAGATGTGTAACAGAAATGTATACTATTGGGCAGTGACAAAAGAATAATTACATTTCTTCCACTAAAATGTTGTTTTAGCCCCAAATTTGTAATTTTTATAAGGGCTAATAGGAAAAATGGACAACTCAGTTTGCTCAGAAATTTTTCCTGAGTGTGCAAATACCCTGCATGTAATCAGTAACTACTTTTGAGGCACAGTGCAAAGCTCCAAAGGGAAGGAGCGCCATTTTATTGTGTAGATTTTACTATTATGGTTTGAGGGTGCCAGGACCCACTGAGGTGCCAGAACAGCAGAACTCATAAGTGACCCCATTTTACAAAATACACCTTACTGCGATCTTTGGGAGGCAGAATGAGCAAATCCACAGCAGGTAACAAGATTTTTTTGTGCCGTTCCTCATGCAGTATAAATGATTAGACGACTTAATTTTTCAAGTCGGTGCGATTACAACAATACCAGATTTATATCCTTTTTTATGCTTGGCTACTGTTACACACTAAAAAATGCCTTATTTGCATGAAGAAGTTTTTGCATAGCCATATTTTGAGAGCTATAATTTTTCCATATTTCGGCTGACATAGCAATGTTAGTACTTGTTTTTTGTGGGACAAGTTGCAGTTTCCATTGGTACCATTTTTAGTCACATGACTTTTTTGATAGCTTTCTATTCCAATTTTTGTGGAGGCAGAATGAACAAAAACCATCAATTCAGGAATTGTTTTTTTCCCCTGTCCAGTGTGTGGTAAAATTGATAAGGCCGTTTTATTCTTTAGGTCAGTACAATTACATCGATGCCCCATCTGCATAGTTTTTTTTTATGTTTTGGCGCTTTTACACAATAAAAACTTTTATGAAAAAAATAATTATTTTTGCATTGCTTTATTATGAGAGCTTTAACTTTTTTATTTGTCCGCTGATGGAGCAGTATGGCAGCTTGTTATTTGCAAGACAAGATGGCGTTTTCAGTGATACCATTTTTATTTACGGTTGCCTTTTTGATCGCGTTTTATTCCTCTTTTATTCCACTTTTTCCAAGTGGTAAGATGATAAAGCATACTTTGCTACTTTTTTTTTGCTTTTTTTATGGTGTTCGCTAAAGAAGTTAACGAGTGTGACACTTTTATAGATCAGGTTGTTCCGGATGTGGTGATGCCAAACATGAGGACATTTTTTAATTAATTTTTTTATATAAAAATGTGTTTTTATTAGTGGAATTATTTATTATTATTTTGGTTTTTTTACATATTATATTTTTTTTTACCTAGTCCCTTTATGGGACTTTCACTTTTTTACTTTGATTGGAGGTATAATGCATTGCAATACACCAGCATTGAATGCATTATGCCTATGCTGAAAGCTTCTGACACCATGCTGTGAGCATGGTCTTAGAAGCGATACTGGGTCACCATGGCACTGATTGGGCCTCTGTGATGATGTCGCGGGGACACCAATCTGAAGGCAGAGGGAGCTCTCATCCCTCTGTCTTTCTCTTGAATGTTGTGATCGTGCTTGATCGCAGCATTTAGGGAGTTAACAGTCAGGGGCGGCTGAGTGCAGATGCTCGGCCACTGGCAGAGCTGAGCTGCTGCACTATTTACTAAAAATGGAATGGAATGAGGCCTACAAATAAAAGAATACAGTCGTTACAGTCAAATATGGTGCAGGTTCAAAGATATTTTTTGGTTGTTTTGCTGCCTCTCTCACTGGGTGCAATGCGTTATGAAATGTGAAGATTACCAAAGGATTTAGGGTCGCAATGTAGTGTCCTGTGTCAGAAAGCTGGGTTTGCATCCTAGGTCATGGATCTTTCAGCAGGACAATGATCCCAAAACAAACTTAAAGAAACAGCCAGAAATAGATGAAAACAAAATCTCTGGAGAGTTCAGAAGTGGTAATTTCAGCTCCAGTAGCTTAAAGTCTCACCTCTACCTCTTATATACAGCAGCGCCAGTGAAAGTGCGAATGGGCACATTAAATCAGTTAATTTTGCCTGCTTTGATTATTAAGGAGTGGGTATCCTAGACTGGTAATACGCATGCATTAAGTGTGTGGGATGAAAAACATTTATCCCTGGGAGGTATACACATATTCATGAGTGGGCATATAATTTTTTAATAATAATAATAATAATCTTTATTTATATAGTGCCAACATATTCCGCAGCGCTTTACAGTTGAACAGTTTCAAACACAACAGTCATAAGTAACAACGTTAACAATACAATAATTAAAGCGAAATAAGACGACCCTGCTCGTGGAGCTTACAATCTACAATGAGGTGGGGGAGATACAAAGCACAGGTTTGTATTTACAATGATGTATTTACAATGACGGTTCAGCCATCTTCAGGGGATGGGGGTTAGATAGAGATAGTGAATGGGCTACACACACACAAACATAACATGACTTTGATTACTGAATGTGATAGGCCGCTCTGAACAAATGTGCTTTGAGCAAGCGCCTAAAACTATGCAAATTGTGGATGGTCCTAATATCTTGGGGTAGAGCATTCCAGAGGATTGGCGCAGCACGGGAGAAGTCTTGGAGTCGGGAGTGGGAGGTACGGATCAGGGCAGAGGTTAGTCGAAAGTCATTTGCAGAGCGCAGCGGTCGGTTAGGCCGATAGACAGAAATGAGGGAGGAGATGTAAGGGGGTGCCGCACTGTGGAGAGCTTTGTGGGTGAGAACAAGTACTTTGAATTGTACCCTGTAATGAATTGGCAGCCAGTGTAACGACTGGCGAAGAGCGGACGCGTCTGAGTAACGATTAGCCAGATGGACAACCCTGGCTGCTGCATTAAGGATAGACTGGAGAGGGGAGAGTCGAGTGAGAGGGAGGCCAATTAATAGAGCATTACAGTAGTCCAGGCGGGAGTGGATCAGGGCGACAGTGAGAGTTTTTGTTGTTTCCATGGTGAGAAAAGGGCGGATTCTAGAGATGTTCTTTAGGTGTAAGCGGCATGAGCGGGCAAGAGATTGTATATGGGAGGTGAAGGAGAGATCGGAGTCGAACATAACACCCAGACAGCGCGCCTGCTGTCGGGGTGTTATTATGGTGCCACCCACAGAGAGGGAAATGTCAGATTTAGGGAGGTTAGTAGATGGTGGGAGCAGAAGAAGTTCAGTTTTGGAGAGGTTGAGTTTCAGATAGAGAGCAGACATGATGTTGGGCATTTATTATTATAATGTAACACTGCTATAACTTGGACAACCCAGTCCTGAAAAAGTGCTAATAGTGCAAAATATAGGTCTACTGTCACAGCTGTAACATTAAATGAACGTGCAAAAAGAATTGGCCAGAATGTTCAATAATTATAATTGCGCTGTTTTGGGCAATTATGGATGCCAAATGGAGATTTCATAAGGTAGTGTGTACCCACATAGTCATGTCACAGGCATGGGTATAACGAATGACACAAATGTGTGCATAGCATATAAGTCCCCATAGAAATGCTAATGAGCCCCCTTAACTGAAAAGCACATATGACCTGAGATACCGCAGTCCCCTGGGTATCTTTTGTGTCATTCGTTATACCCATGCCTTTGACATGACTATGTGGGTACACACTACCTTATGAAATCTCCATTTGGCATCCATAATTGCCCAAAACAGCGCAATTATAATTATTGAACATTCTGGCCAATTCTTTTTGCACGTTCATTTAATGTTACAGCTGTGACAGTAGACCTATATTTTGCACTATTAGCACTTTTTCAGGACTGGGTTGTCCAAGTTATAGCAGTGTTACATTATAATAATAAATGTGTCCATGTAATGTCATAGCTGTGACAGTGGGTGAACATATATATCATTACCCCTCTGTTAGGACATGAATTTTTGTCCAAATTAGTATAGCTATGTCGTGCACTCTATTTGGCCATATTACTGCATTAGCTGCTGAGAGCTTTTTTCTTGCCATTTGGGTCATATATTTTGGGTGGTGGCCATATCACTACTATGGATGCTTATAACTCTTTTTCTTGATAGCAATACTACTATAGCATCTTATTATTCAGTCGCCTAGGAATGCACATACATTGTATACCTCTTACCTCTTACTGATACACTTTGTTATGATATTTTTGACATCTGATTATTAAGTATACTATTTTCTGTGTATCTGCATATGTTCAGCACATTTGTACCAGTGATATCCATCGGTATATCCATCTCTTTTTATGTCTATCTTTTTATGTCTACCTTTTTTGTACGTCATTTAATAAAGTATATCACATTTTATGGCATTATGCTTCCTTGATCTTTTTGGTATATACAGTAGCTGGGGAGTGCCATGTGTTCTCAGGCCCGAGTTGTGGATATTGGTGTATAATATTTGTTTGCTGAAAAATATTTGCAAGAAAATTTGCCCACCTCAAATGGTTGTGTTACAGTGCCGAAGCCATATGGTGATGAAATTTATAACCAACTAAGTCTGTCTTTTTTATTTTGATGCACAACTGGACAAGTATAAATGACATATAATAGTTCACTGCTGAAAAAAATTTGTAGGCTTACTATAGCAGGAAAATTTGCCCACCATGGACTTCTTACACTGCAGGAGCAATATTGCATTGCTATTGATAACCAACCGAGTCTGGCTGTATGTTTTTGACACACAACTGCCGCAGTTTAAATGGCATATAATATTTCCCTGCTCAGAACAATTTTAGAGGACTAAGAACAAAATGAATATTATTAGCCCTGAGAAGGACTTTTGGAATGAGTTGCAGCAGAAAGAAAGTGAAATTAACCTTATCCTGTCCTACACCATCCCTTCAGCACAATATCTCCTTAAGTGCTGCAAACAGCAGTGTGAATATTGTTTAGATATAGCAATACTGTAATAAGGGTTATTGTTGCAGTTGAAAGACATATAACTGTGGTGTAATCTGTGCCTACATGCAAATAAAATTCTCTCCCTAATTTACCAGCACCTCTCTCTGCCCTTCCTGTTTCTGGTTTACGGAGTGCTGAGCATGGCGTCACTGGTCTTATATAGACCCAATGATGCTATTCGGCGTCATTGGGTCTATATAACTCTACATACCAGCACATTAGGTATGTAGACTTATATGGGTCTATATACCAGAGCAGTGGCACATATCTCTACCATCAGGTTTTCTAACAGAGAAATCTCTTTATAAGATACAGTTTGATCCACCTCTGGGATTGTTTTTCTCCTCACACATTTGATCTCATTTTATATCATTAACAGGAACTTCCCAACCTTCCATTTTAATCTTTTTCCTTAAGGTTTTAATTAATTAATTTATAGTTTTAATAAAATGTATATAAATGTACTAACAATCTGTATTGGAAGAATTATATGTTACATATGCCTTATTTAAGAATTATATGTTTTACAACACCCAAATGATTCGGGATTAACTGTTTGAACTCTATTAGGTCATGTGCGAGTTTTTTCAGCAAAATGACCACTTATTAGATGAACTTTCCTGACTGCTATCCTTTTTGTTTTGTTTTTTTCCTGATGAAGAGGTCATATTGAACCTTAAAACGCATTGACTTTTAAAAACCTGTAACATTAAACTCTTTTGATTTTACCTCTGCCTTGAGTGTTATCAGCAAGGCAGATTAATTACACCACCAGCTTGCACATCAATTTTTCTGGCATGTGCTCACACGTCACATCAACAGCCGGCTGCTCACCTGTCCACCGTTACTCTAACCAACTTCTTCCCCTGATCTATTTATACCGGCTCTTTTTCACATTGCACACTCACACAGTAAGGGTACCGTAACACGTAGAGATGCACCAAAGATTCCGACAATGATACGATCTGGCTAAGATCGTTTGTGCATCGCTAGTAAGCAGTCATACAGGCCGATCTTCATAACGACGCATCAGCGATCAGCGATGTCACTAACGACCACGGTGATCGTTAGTACCGTGTCACACACTGTCTATAATAGCGATTCAGACTTTGAATAGGCGTCCTTCAGCGCTATCTATATGAGTTCAGAGTCGCCAACGAGGTCGCTCGTCGTTAATATGGGGCGTCAAACACAGCAATGCATGCTTGTCAGCGTGATGCCAGCGATCAAAAAATGATCCTGAACGTACGCGCTCGATCAGCGACATCGCAGCAGGGAGCCGGTCGTTTCCGCATGTCACACTTAGCGAGATCGCTAGCGATGTCGCTGTTGCGTCACAAAATCGTTGTCGCTTCAGCGATATCGCTAGCGATCTCGCCGTGTGTAACGAGGGCTTTAGTCCTCACGTTATGCCCCTGCTCTTTTTTGCATGTTTATCTTTCTTATATATAGTCAGTCAATAGATCTATCATGCTATCATAAATGATGCAAGTTTTTTCTGAAGAAATAACTAAAATTGTTATTAAAGGGGAACTCTCCCTGCACCTCTACTGAGGTCTGATATTAACTATTAATGCCAAACTCGACTATTAATAATTAATATCCACTTAGTAATGCCATAACGTTATTTTTTCCTATATTATATACTAGCTTATACAAAACAGTGTATCAATAAAAGATATTTATTACACACATAAGTCTACAGTCTATTAGATACATATATAATTATACACAAGCTGGTGGCTACAAATATATATAAAGTATATATTTATATATATATATATATACTGATACTACAGCGCTAGCAGAGTAATATCAAAACAACATCACACAGTAAAAACCCACAATTAACTACCCAAACTGCCAAAATCATGCAAGAAATATATATCCCTCCCACCTATGGCTTGCTATTCCTAAGGTCTAGTAAGTAAAAGGTTACAGATACTCAGCCATGTGGTCCTCATGGATCCCGGCAGCAAGAAAGCGAGCCAAAAGCACATGTCATGTCTATTTATGTCTAGCTAAAAAGAGGTGTGTCCAGCCCCACATGTAGGGAATGATGTTGCCAGTATATTGGGGAGCAGCACGGTGGCTCAGTGGTTAGCACTGCAGGCTTGTAGCACTATGGTCCTGGGTTCAAATCCTACCAAGAACAACATCTGCAAGGAGTTTGTATGTTCTCCCTGTGTTTGCATGGGTTTCCTCTCACATTCCAAAGACATAACTGATAGGGAACTTAGATTGTGACAGTGATGATATGTGTAAAGCTCTGCGGAATATGTTAGCACTAGTGTTGAGCTTTCTGATACCGCAAGTATCGGGTATCGGCCGATATTAGCTGTATCGGAATTCTGATACTTTTTTCATACCGGAATCGGAAGTTCCCATAATGCTATCAGCCCGCTCGCTTTGATTCAGCCAATGGGAATCCTCAGAAGTGTGGGCACATCCTGTTAGGCATGTAGGCATGTTAACTATTGGCATGGCTGTGATTGGCTGCTGAAATGATGTCATGATGCACTATAAAAGCCACCGCCGCCATTTCTGGTCACTCTGCTGTGAATTCAGTTAGGGACAGGCTGCTGTTGAAGACTGTGAGGGACAGTTAGAAATAGCGATTCCACCAAACATCTAGTGCTTTACCCAGGCTACATAAACCACCACTATAGCTTTCTTTTCCCTAGCAGCAGTGTTCACAGCTGTCTGCAAGGGCTGTGTGAGTGAAGCTCACGCTGTGGAGTGGGTCATGCAGCCACGTCTGGTTGTAGGCCGCCCAGCGTGCCTCGCTGCTGCCTCATACATATTTTTCTTTTTGAGCTGCTTATTTTTAAAAAATTCTATCTAGTGTGCTTCCATCCGTATCCATATACGTTGGTTGCAAACACTAGTAGTAGACAGCAGAGCCTTTCTGCAGCCTTTCAGTGCTAGTGCCCACTTAGCTGCACTGTTCACGGCTGTCTGAGAGGTCTCTGACTGTGTGTGAGTGCAGCTCATGCTGAGTAGTGTGTCCTGCAGCTACGTCTGGTTGTAGGCCGCTCAGCGTGTCACTGCCTCACACATTTTTCTTTTATTGCAGCTCATTTTTTCTCCTATTAGTGTGCATCCATCCGTATCAATATACGGTGGTTGCAAATACTCTAGGAGTACACAGCGGAGCCTTTCTGCAGCCTGTCAGTGCTAGTGCCCACTTAGCTGCACTGTTCACGGCTGTCTGAGAGGTCTCTGACTGGGTGTGAGTGCAGCTCATGCTGAGTAGTGTGTCCTGCAGCTACGTCTGGTTGTAGGCCGCTCAGCGTGCTTCACTGCCTCACACATATTTTTCTTTAATTGCAGCTCATTTTTTCTTCTCCTATTAGTGTGCATTCATCCGTATCCATCTACATTGGTTGGTTGCAAACACTATATAGGAGTAGATAGAGGAGCCTTTTTTCTGGCTTGTGCCCTTCAGCTGCAGCCAGATTAGTATTGCCCAATTTTTTTGGAGCCTCATCTTTTGCATTGTAGGTTTCCTGCCTGCATTGTAATAGCTCGAGAAAGTTGGTGATACTCTGACTTTCAAATCTTTGGTCACATCCTTTTAGTTTTTTTTCCCCCAAAAAAAACAACAAAGTTCACCAAACACTACATTTGAAAGTGGTGTAGGCCACATTAGCTCCCATTAAAGTGTAGTCGACACACACACTTCATAAAATTAGTGTTTCTTATACCTGTAACCAGCTGTTCAGAAATAAGCACACTAAGGCCCCCCTTTGTACTTTTCTGCCTATCTTTCTCAGTCTAGCAAGATGAAGAAGGCAGGGAGTAAGGCACGCGGGCGTGGAGTTTCAGCAGGGAGAGGACGTGGGGATTCTGCAGGGAGAGGACGTGGGGATTCTGTGCCTGCTGTTGGCACCAGTGAGTCAGCATCTCCCAGTTTTAGCAGGCAACAGTCCTTTATGCACAGCTTTGTAGGACCTCACCGTACCCCACTGCTGCGAGAGGAACAAATTGAAGCCGTTGTCGGATGGATGGCAACGAACGCATCGACTTCAATTACTTCCACATCCTCTCAGGGCCAGAGCACTGAAGAGCAACCATCTGTCTCTTCACCACCTGCCAAAGTGCCCAGGCAGTCTGAGAGCCCTGGACAGGAGCCATCACAGTCTCTACTTCTGTTCTCAGAATCTGTTGGTTTGGAAAGAGGGGGCCAGCCAAGCAGCATTCCAGAATGTGAAGAAGAGGGAGTATGCAGTGATGCGCAACTTCTTTGTCCCTCTGAATCTGAAGAGGCGGGTGGGCCAGTGCCTATGGTCAGCACACCTCAGTACGCATCAGATGATGACGAGACTCAGTTACCACTTTCTGGTGCGTACGGTGCTGGCGAGACAACCCAGGAGAAGCAGGTGTTTGAAGAGGGGAGTGTAGATGATGAGGTCCTTCACCCATCATGGCATGAGGAACAGGAAGGTGGTGGGAGCAGCTCGGAGGAAGAGATTCCCCGAACGGCCAAAACCGGAGGGAGAGGGAGGTGGCAGACTTGGTTGCCTGTAGCCTCCACTTCGGCACCCGTTAGGAGCATTCCACTTTCAAAAGGCAAAACGGGCACTCCCAAGACTTGCAGTGCGTGGTCCTTTTTTGACACAGTTGCAGATGACATTTACTTTGTCAAATGCAAGCTGTGTCATCAGAGAGTCAAAAGAGGGAAAAATGTCAGCAACCTCAATACCACTAATATGTGGAAACATGTGCGGACCAAGCACGAGCTGGAGTTACACAGACACACTGACGACGTAGGCCAACGTACAGCACCACCTACCACCTCTTCAGCTTGTGTTGGGGCCTCTTCCTCCAGCTCACACACAGCTGGTTCGGCTTCCTCACAGGATCGCCAAGGAAGAACCTCTGGCACTGTTGTCCGGAGACCCTGTGACATTCCACCCACAGCACCATGTTCCAAGTCATCCTCACACTCACAGGCCACTCGGCAGCCATCGGTAGCACAGGCATGGGAGAAAAGGCGGCCATACTTGGCAAACCATCCCCGAGCACAGGCTCTGAATGCTGGCATTGCCAAGCTACTGGCACTTGAAATGCTGTCATTCAGGCTGGTGGAGACTGACACCTTCCGGGACTTCATGGCATTGGCAGTCCCACAATACACCGTGCCCAGCCGCTTTTATTTCAGCAGGCGAGCAGTCCCTGCCCTGCAGAAACATGTGGAGGCAAACATAAAACATGCGCTACTAAACGCCGTCAGTAGCAAGGTCCACCTGACCACTGATGCGTGGACCAGTAACCATGGACAGGGACGATACCTTTCCCTCACTGCCCATTGGGTCAATGTTGTGGAGCCGGGTACAGATCTGGAGAGTGGCGCTCTACGTGTTCTGCCAACTCCACGGATTGCAGGAATCCAGTCTGTACATATTGACTCCTCCTCCTACTCCAGTTCCTCTGAAACAGCGCAGCAGGAGCCTGTTACGACCGATATGAGCACAGCCATGGCCAAACGTCAACAGGCCGTACTGAAATTAATTTCTTTGGGGAATCGAAGCCACACAGCGCAGGAGCTCTGGAATGCCATTAAGCAGGAGAGTGACGTGTGATTTGTGCCAGCGAATCTCCAGCCGGGCTTGGTAGTGTGTGACAATGGCCGAAATCTGGTGGCAGCTCTTGGTCTAGGCAACCTCACTCACATCCCATGTCTGGCACATGTGCTCAACTTGGTCATGCAGAGCTTTCTGAGGGACTATCCGGATCTTGATGCACTGCTGCACAAGGTCCGCATAGAGTGCGCTCACTTGCGGCGTTCCAGCACGGCAAGATCGCGCCTTGCTGCTCTGCAGCGCCGATTCCGCCTTCCGCATCATATGTGACCTACCCACCAGGTGGAATTCTATGTTACATATGTTGGAGCGGTTGTGTGAGCAGCAGGTAGCAGTCATGGAGTACCAGCTGCATCAGGCGCAAACAAGTCGCAATGTGCGCCGGTCACACTTCAGCACCACTGAGTGGGTCTCTATGAAGGACATCTGCCTTGTTTTACGTGCCTTCGATGATTCCACGTGGATGGCGAGTGCAGATGATGCACTAGTCAGCATGACTGTCCCCCTTGTCTGCCTGCTTCAAAAAACACTGCAAGCACTAAGGGATGAGGTTTTGGAAGAGGTGGAGGATGAGGAGTCCCAAATGCCATCTGCTTCTGGACAGTCATGCTTCCTCACAAAGGCCTAGGCAGGGGACACTTTGTGAGGAGGATGAGGAGGAGTCGATGGAGGAGGAAGACATCTCTCCAGAGGAGGGAGGTACACAAAGCTCTAGTCAGTATGTACAGCGAGGGTGGGGTGATGCAGAGCAGGCAGAGATCACGCCTCAAGCAGGGGACAGCGGTTCTTTGGCAGTTGGGAGCCTGCAGCACATGGTTGACTTCATGCTGCAGTGCCTGAGAAACGACCGCCGCATCGCCCACATTCTCTACACGGCTGATTATTGGGTGTACACCCTCCTAGATCCTCGCTACCGGGACAACTTGCAAACCCTCATACCACCGTTGAACCGGGAGTGTAAACTGCGGGAGTACCAAGACACACTGGTGCAGTCCATCATGTTTTCCATTCCACCCGACAGCAGTGGTGCTAGTGCTTTACAAAGCATCTCTGTGCATCAAGCCATTGGAGGAAACTCGGCACAAAGAGGGAGCAGAGGCAGCACCTCAGCACAAGGCAAGACCACTATGTTAGTTTTGTGTGTCCGCCACAATTGTCTACACCATCACTGACGGCTCCAGTCAGCAGGAGGCAACGTTTCCGTCAGATGGTGACAGACTACATGTCTTGCCCTGTGACTGTACTCCCAGATGGCTCTTCCCCCTTCAAGTTTTGGGTCTCTAAGCTGGATACATGGCCAGAGCTTAGCCAGTATGCATTGGAGGTGCTGGCTTGCCCTGCTGCCAGTGTATTATCGGAACGCGTCTTTAGTGCCACAGGTGGTGTACTAACAGACCGTCGCATGCGACTTTCTTCCGATAACGTAGACCGGCTTACTTTTCTGAAAATGAACAAGGCCTGGATCACCCCAGAATTTGCCAGTCCTCTTCCCAACTAAATAATTGTTTGGCAACTGTATACAGGTCTCCTGTTGTGTTCATGTTTCTACCACCTGAACTATAATCCCTGGGCTTCAACACAGCCAGTTGTCGCTCAGATGTGTCGTCTGCACAGAGAAAACCACTAGCTCCTGTGTAAGTGGGGTTCAGTAACGCCAGCTGCTCCCCTGCGGTGTGGACGGCAAAGTCTCCTGCTCCATCCACATTCAAACTACTACTGATTTTTAACCCTGCTCCACTTAGGCCTCTGGCTCCACTGTCTCTAGTATTTCCCCTGGCCTCCAACCCCGCCAGTGACAGCTCTTAAGTGGCGTCTGCATAATCCACACTTGTTCCAGTGTTACTTGGCCTCAGTCACGTCAGTTGATCCCCTGATGTGTGTCCGGCAAGGTCTCCTGCTCTGTCCACATTCCCATTACTAGTAGTGTGAATAAGGACAGAGCAGGAGACCTTGCCGGACACACATCAGGGGATCAACTGATGGGACTGAGCCCAAGTAACACAGAACAAGTGTGGATTGTGCTGGCGCCACTTCAGAGCTGTCACTGGTGGGGTTGGAGGCCAGGGGAAATACTAGAGACAGTGGAGCCGGAGGCCATAGTGGAGCACGGTTACAATTAGTAGTAGTCTACTACCTCTATAAAACGTGCTGCAAGTTGGCCTCAGCCAGCTCCATGCCTCATCCTGGGCTCCAACAACGTCAGTTGGTGTTCAGAAGTGCCGTCTTCGCAGAGAAAAACACACTCGCTACTGTATCTGTGGGGTTCAGTAATGCCAGCTGTTACCCTGCTGTGTAGACGGCAAAGTCTCCTTCTGTCTCCACATGCCAACACCATCAGGCCTCAGCCTTCTCCATGCCTCATCCTGGTTTCCAACAATGCCAGTTGGTGTTCAGAAGTGCCGTCTTCACAGAGAAAAACACACTCGCTACTGTATCTGTGGGGTTCAGTAATGACAGCTGTTCCCCTGCTGTGTAGATGGCAAAGTCTCCTGCTGCCTCCACATGCCAACCCTATCAGGCCTCATCCTGCTCCATGCCTCATCCTGGTCTCCAACAATGCCAGTTGGTGTTCAGAAGTGCCGTCTTCACAGAGAAAAACACACTCGCTACTGTGTCTGTGGGGTTCAGTAATGCCAGCTGTTCCCCTGCTGTGTAGATGGCAAAGTCTCCTGCTGCCACCACATGCCAACCCTATCAGGTCTCAGCCTGCTCCATACCTCATCCTGGTCTCCAACAATGCCAGTTGGTGTTCAGAAGTGCCGTCTTCACAGAGAAACACACACTAGCTCCTGTGTTAGTGGGGTTCAGTAATACCTGCTGTTCCCCTGCTGTGCGGATGGCAAAATCTCCTGCTGCCTCCACATGCCAACCCTATCAGGCCTCAGCCTGCTCCATGCCTCATCCTGGTCTCCAACAATGCCAGTTGGTGTTCAGAATTGCCGTCTTCACAGAGAAACACACACTAGCTCCTGTGTTAGTGGGGTTCAGAAATGCCTGCTGTTCCCCTGCTGTGCACATGGCAAAGTCTACTGCTGCCTCCAACATCACACTACTACTTACTTTTAACTGTGGTCCACTTAGGCCTCTGGCTGTACTGTCTCTAGTATTTCCCCTGGCCTCCAAACCCGCCAGTCGCTGCTCTGACGTGCCGTCTGCACAATCCACACTTGTTCCTGTGTTACTGGGGCTCAGTCACGTCAGTTGATCCCCTGATGTGTGTCCGGCAATGTCTCCTGTTCTGTCCCCATTCCCATTAATAGTTGTGGGAATATGGACAGAGCAGGACACCTTGCCGGACACACATCAGGGGATCAACGGACGTGACTGAGCCCCAGTAACTCAGGAACAAGTGTGGATTGTGCAGACAATACTGCAGAGCAGCAACTGGCGTGGTTGGAGGCCAGGTGAAATACTAGAGACAGTAGAGCCAGAGGCCAAAGTGGAGCAGGGTTACAATCAGTAGTTGTGTACAACCAATATAAAACTCGCTCCAAGTTGGCCTCAGCCTGCTGCATGATTGACCCCTGGGCTTCAACATCACATGTTGCTGCTCAGAAGTGTGTTTGCCACGGGTACTCCCTCCTGCCCAGCCGGGTTCCAGCACCGTCAGCTGTTTCTTGGCAGAGCCTTTGGCCTAGGTGCCTCCTTCTTGGTATCCGAGTTCCAGTAACGTCTGCTGGTCCAAGGTAGTGCTTTGGAGCACAGGTAACTCTTGCTTTGAAAATGTGTTCCAGCACCATCAGCTGGTCCACGGTTGTGCCATTGGCTCTTGTTCCTTTTGCTGCCCCTCCGGGTTCCAGCACCGTCAGCTGGTTCTCGGCAGTGTCTTTGGCATGGGTACTCCCTCCTGCCCAGCCTGGTTACAGCACGCCTGCTGTTTCCGGGTAGTGTCAACGTCACTTTGCCACTGATACGTTGTCCTGTCGTGTTGCGGTCGGGTTAGCCGAGTCTATGGTGCCTGCAGTTTCGGTGCTTCCTATGTGGGCTGCGGGTTCTGGTAATAAAGGCTGGTTCCGTAGTGCCAATAGGACAAGCACCCCCTGTAGGACTGTGGGTTTCGGTAACTGCGGCCGGCTCACGGCCTTGCAACTTTGTTTTTTTCCTGGGTACCTTCTGCTACCCATCCGGGTTCCAGCACCGTCAGCTGGTTCTCGGCAGAGCCTTTGGCCGAGGTGCCTCCTTGTTGGCATCCGAAGTCCAGCAACGTCTGCTGGTCCTTGGTAGTGCTTTGGAGCACAGGTACCTCCTGCTTAGTAACCGTGTTCCAGCAACGTCAGCTGTTCCACGGTTGTCCCATTGGCTCTTGTTCCTTCTGCTTCCCCTCCGGGTTCCAGCACCGTCAGCTGGTCCTCGCTAGTGTCATTTGCTCTTGCAGCTTCTGCTACCCATCCGGGTTCCAGCACCGTCAGCTGGCTCTTGGCAGAGCCTTTGGCCTAGGTGCCTCCTTCTTGGTATCAGAGTTCCAGCAACGTCTGCTGGTCCTTGGTAGTGCTTTGTAGCACAGGTACCTCCTGCTTAGTAACCGTGTTCCAGCACCGTCAGCTGGTCCATGGTTGTGCCATTGGCTGTTGTTCCTTCTGCTGCCACTCTGGGTTCCAGCACCGTCAGCTGGTTCTCGGTAGTTCCATTTACTCTTGAAGCTAATGCTACCCCTCCGGGTTCCAGCACCATCAGCTGGTTCTCGGAAGTGTCTTTGGCATGGGCACTCCCTCCTGCCCAGCCTGGTTACAGCACGCCTGCTGTTTCCGGGTAGTGTCAACGTCACTTTGCCACTGATACGTTGTCCTGTCGTGTTGTGGTCGGATTAGCCGAGTCTATGGTGACTGCAGTTTCGGTGCTTCCTATGTGGACTGCGGGTTCTGGTAACAAAGGCTGGCTCCATAGTGCCAATAGGAAAAGCACCCCCTGTAGGACTGTGGGTTTTGGTAACTGCGGCCTGCTCGCGGACGCGACACTTTGTTAATCATGGTAGAAAAGAAAAAAAGAAAACATTCCAGCGCCAGAAATGGAAAATTAAAAATCCATTTTATTGTGCCAATACATATTAAAATTCCAGCAGGTACAGCATATCAGTCGGATGACTGCAGAACAACGCGTTTCGACTCCTTAATCATGTTTTCTTCCTTTTTTGTTAATCATGGGTACCTTCTGCTACCCATCCGGGTTCCAGCAACGTCAGCTGGTTCCCGGCAGAGCCTTTGGCCTAGGTGCCTCCTTGTCGGTATCCGAGTTCCAGCAACGTCTGCTGGTCCTTGGTAGTGCTTTGGAGCACAGGTACCTCCTGCTTAGTAACCGTGTTCCAGCACCATCAGCTGTTCCACAGTTGTCCCATTGGCTCTTGTTCCTTCTGCTGCCCCTCCGGGTTCCAGCACCGTCAGCTGGTCCTCGCTAGTTTCATATGCTCTTGCTGCTTCTGCTACCCATCCGGGTTCCTGCACCATCAGCTGGTTCTCGGCAGTGCCTTTGGCCTAGGGGCCTCCTTGTCGGTATCCGAGTTCCAGCAACGTCTTCTGGTCCTTGGTAGTGCTTTGGAGCACAGGTACTTCCTGCTTAGTAACCGTGTTCCAGCACCGTCAGCTGGTCCACGGTTGTGCCATTGGCTCTTGTTCATTCTGCTGCCACTCCGGGTTCCAGTACCATTAGCTGGTTCTCGCCAGTTCCTCAGCCTTCTTGTAACTTCTGCTACTTTTCCAAGTTCACGCTTGTGGAAATGGTTTTTGATTCTCACTCTGGATCTCCCTGACAATGACCCTGAAGACGACGACCCTGAAGACCACACAGAAGAATACCTAAAAGATGACCATGAAGAAGATGACCAAGAGGACAAAGAACAGGAAGACAACCACCAAGATGCAGAACAACAAGAGACAGAAGACCAAGAAGCATAAAAACCAAAAGCAGAAGAACATTAATCATAAGACTAAAAATCTGAGCAAATGAGATTATCAAATTTATAAGCAGAAGAAGACTAAGCAGTGTATGGGGGTGAGTCCGTTCCTCCTCGTGGTGCCCCTGGAAAAGGCCTGCTGCTGCAGGCCAAACTGAACGCGGACAAATCCTGTTGTAAATCTTTTGTAACAGGCTGAACGGAAGGTGTAATCTTCAAACTTTTATAGATAACAACTACAGGAATGCCTGACACAAATAAGAATATGATGAAGAAGAATAGGAAGAAGAAGAAGAAGAAGAATAGGAAGAAGAAGAATAGGAAGAAGAAGAAGAATAGGAAGAAGAAGAATAGGAAGAAGAAGAAGAAGAATAGGAAGAAGAGGAATAGGAAGAAGAAGAAGAAGAAGAAGATACTGCTGCTGCTGAAGATGATGAAGGAGAAAGTGTGGGAGAAGTAAAAAAGAAGGTGAAGAGCTTGGAAGTAGTGAAACATTCATGTCTGACAAAAAATTAAAGACTTTAACATAGTCAATATCTTTGTAACTACGAACGTCTTTAAAAAAAACAACAAATTCCTGCTATTCCATTTGATTGGGCTAAACCTCTATGGCTTTAATGTCTCCTACACCTCCCACAATACATTCTACATTATTATTAGTTGTTTTTCTTCATGTAGAATTAACCGACAGGGAAAGAAAGGGTTTTTTTTAATTCCGATATTTCTGTTCCAGTGACTTGAATGGGACTTCCGGGTTCGGAATCGACGATGCCCGTACTTTTTTTAGATAGGCAGATCCATTCCGATCCGATATTTTTCAGTATCGGGTGGTATCGCTCAACACTAGCTAGTACTAAATAAAAATAAAGATTATTATTAGTTTATTATTTATTATATTGTCCACTGGATAAGATACACTCCCTCAATCCTGAATGAAACCTGTTTTCTAGCACATGGCTGGACTTTTCTTTGTCTTTTGGCAGTTAATACAGCAAGCTGGAAGAGAGGCTTTTGCTCCATGTGGAATACTTGTGGGGGAATTATATATAGAAATGTATATACACAAAACATGCACTATACACATCTCTATGCTCTAAATTTATTTATTCACTAGCTGAAGAGCCCGGCGTTGCCTGGGCATAGTAACTAACTGTGGTTAGTTATAACTAATTATAATGATTATATTACACATAAAAGCCGTGCATCTAATCCTATCCTGTGTGATACTGACTGCTGAGCCGTGTATCTAATCCTATCCTGTGTGATACTGACTGCTGGGCCGTGCATCTAATCCTATCCTTTGTGATACTGACTGCTGAGCCGTTTCTCTAATCCTATTCTGTGTGATACTGTCTGCTGAGCCGTGTATCTAATACTATTCTGTGTGATACTGTGTGCTGAGCTGCGTATCTAATCCTATCCTGTGTGATACTGCCTGCTGAGCTGTGTATCTAATCCTATCCTCTGTGATACTGACTGCTGGGCTGTGTATCTAATCCTATCCTGTGTGATACTGACTGCTGAGCTGTGTATCTAATCCTATCCTGTGTAATACTGACTGCTGAGCTGTGTATCTAATCCTATCCTGTGTGATACTGGGCTCCCCCTGCAGTCTGTGTCAGAGGGTGGTCTGTGTTGGCACAGTAATAAATTGTGTTATTTCCAGCTTTACAGAAGGACAATAACACCATAGAAATGATAAGAATAATAGGCCTCAGTTACCACAACTGTTTACAAAGAAAACTGTTGCTGATAGCAGCCAATCACAGATCATTTTTCATCTTTTAGGCTGGTTTCACACTTGCGTTTTTTTGCACTGTATTTTAGCACTAAAAAACGCATGCGCTTTTTTTTCCTATATTTTGCATAGGATGCGCTTATGTGCGCATACACATGCGTTTGTATGCGTTTTTACGCGCATGCGTTTTTTTGTGGTGTGTGCTTGGGCACACAAAATGCATCCTGTTGCATTTTTTGGGCGTCCGACTTGCCTCAAAAAAACGCATGCGCACGCAATGCGCTTTTTTACAGCAAGACACCCATTATAAGTCTATGGGTGCGCATATGTGCGCTTTGGCATGCTCATGTATGCGTTTTTTTACGCAAGCGTTTTTTTGTTGACCATTGGTTAGACAATGGAAATTAGGGGTTTGGGTTAGAGTTAGGGTTAGTTAAGGGGGTTTAGGGTTAGGGTTTGGGTTAGGGTTAGTATGGTTTGGTTAAGGGTTAGGGTTAGGGTTAGTATGGTTTGGTTAAGGGTTAGGGTTAGGGTCAGGGTTAGGGTTAGGGTATGGTTTGGTTAAGGGTCAGGGTTAGGGTATGGTTTGGTTAAGGGTTAGGGTTAGTTAGGGTTAGGGTTTGGGTTAGGGTTAGTAGGGTTTGGTTAAGGGTTAGGGTTAGTATGGTTTGGTTAAGGGTTAGGGTCAGAGTTAGGGCTTGGGTATGGTTTGGTAAAGGGTCAGGGTTAGGGTATGGTTTGGTTAAGGGTTAGGGTTAGTAAAGTCATGGTTTGAGTTAGTGTGAGGGGCCAACTAATGTTGGAAAAAACCGCAAACGCGGTATAAACGCACTAAAAATGCATACAAACGCATAAAAACGCTGCGTTTTTTTCATGTATGCTCATAAAAATGCTTGAAAAAAGCGCAGCATTTGTATGGGTTTGTATGCGTTTTTTCCATGCGTTTTTTTGCTGGAAAAACGCGCTGCAAAACAAAGCAAGTGTGAAAGTAGCCTTAAACAGCTCTGGGACAGCGTGGCGAGCTTTGAGTGGCGACTTTTGTGTTTCGACTTTTATGTGGCAAGGTTGGTGTATGTGTGGTGATTTGTGTGCTGAGGGTGGTATATGTGTTGAAGCACATGGTAGTAGGTGGCGCATTTTGTGTGTGTGTTCATATCCCCGTGTGTGGTGAGTATCCCATGTCAGGGCCCCACTTTAGCAACTGTATATACTGTTTGGCGCCATCGCTCTCATTCTTTAAGTCCCGCTTGTTCACATCAGGCAGCTGTCAATTTGCCTCCAACACTTTTCCTTTCACTTTTTCCCCATTATGTAGATAGGAGCAAAATTGTTTGGTGAATTGGAACGTGCGGGGTTAAAATTTTGCCTCACAACATAGCCTATGACGCTCTCGGGGTCCAGACGTGTGACCGTGCAAAATTTTGTGGCTGTAGCTACGACGGTGCAGATGACAATACATACACTTTTTCCCCATTATGTAGATAGGGGCAAAATTGTTTGGTGAATTGGAATGCGTGGGGTTAAAATTTTGCCTCACAACATAGCCTATGACGCTTTCGGGGTCCAGACGTGTGACTGTGCCAAATTTTGCGGCTGTAGCTGCGACGGTGCGGATGCCAATCCCAGACATACATATGCACACACACACATACATACATACATAAATACATACACACCCACATTGAGCTTTATATATTAGATTTCACAGACCACTGACATGGTCTATTATTATGGACAGGTAAAACATGTGTTTTTTACCCTTAGGCCGGAGTCACACTAGAGAGGAATACGGACGAGCGGCGTTAAAAGAACGCATTACACACGGACCAATGGTTTTCTATGGGTTTGCTCCCAACAGCCGTATATTTCTCGTCCGTATTCTATGGTCCCTTCCAATCGCAGCATGCTGTGATTGTCAGCGTACTACGCCCGTAATATGCCAATGCAAGTCTATGGGTGCGCAAAAAATACAGATTACACACGGACCACACGTGTGACTTGCGAGAAATACGCAGGACTTTTGGCTGGTGACAGGAAATGGGCCAATCCATCATCAGGAAGCCTAGACATGCAAATGAGCTCAAAAAGCGCTCCAGTCATCCAGGAAGTACGCCTCCACAGAGTACAGCAGCGTCATGGCGCCGTATTTCCTAAATGTGGAGATGCTCATTGTACTGGTGCAGGAGCGGCCAGAACTCTGGGACCAACGTGATGCCCATTATGTGAACCGGGCAAGAATGATTATAATTACCTCACATCAAAAAATGCATACAGAATCAGCCCCCCACCTTCCTGTGCTTGTACTTTTTTCCTCATGAGGCGGGTAGATTTTGATGTGACACATGGTTTGACACTGCCATAATTTGGCCCAGGCCACAAGCTCCTCATCCTCTTAGCCAACCAAGTTATTAAGTGTAGTTACTTGATACATGAACTATTGTGACCCTGTGTATCTGGCCTGGATGCCCCAATTAGATATGTCACCCTGGGTAGAAAGCACACCCCAGAAGGCCACATGCCTAGACAACTGGTAGCAAATTTGACCGATCAAATATGTTAAATTGAGAATATTTCCCGTCACATTGCAGTGGAAGATGTGATGAAACGCTGGCGCTGCATCCGCGATCAGTACAGGCAGGAACGTCAGCAGCGGTCCAGGAGTGGTGATGCGGGCTACGTCAAACGGAAATACATCTATTATGACCGCCTCTCCTTCCTCACCCCTATTCTGGATCTGAGACCGTAAGTAGATACCTCACACCACATTACACCGATACTTTACAGGGCCAAAAATATTAATGTATTTTTGGCTCTGTTCTATTTTATAACAGAACTCAGTCCAACCTTACGGATATAGGAACGGGCTCAGATACAGAGCCCATCATTGATCCTGTAGGGGATGAGGTGGCTGGCCCATCTTCTCCCCCTACAATAAGCATGGGTGAAGAATCCTCTCAGGAGAACCCATTGCCTGCGCCACAAACCGCACCACCAGGACCGTCTGCTGCTGCACCATCAGCCATACTGGAGGAGCAGGGCAACATGAGCAGCAGCCCAACTGCCCAGATCCGGGGCTCCCCACAGCCTGCTGTAACATCCCGGTGAGGACGAAGAAGGCGCCAGATCCCTGCCCAAGATACCCGGACCAATGTGGACACAGGGGTCCTCAACTATCTGGCTAGAGTGAATACAGATGATGGGGAGGAGGCATACTCACATAGCCTGGCCCTTTATCTACGTGCCCTTTCCCGTGAGGTGAGGCTCCGTATTCGAAGATGTTTTCAGATCCTGCTTGAAGCAAGCACACCCCCCAATACCCCATATGAGCTGTTTGAATATCTGGAGAGGTGGCAGCTTTCCCCCCGAAATCTAATGCGCATGAGACCACCCACACAGATACTTGCTCAAGCAGGCTCTGAGGATCCTCAAATACGTGGGCCTACACCTCACCCCCTTCCTCCCCCTACCCAATCTTTACAACAGCAGCAACATATGTCTGCCTCAAGCCAACCCCACCAGTATGGCCACTTTTTCCCACCCAGTGTTGGAGGCTGGTCCCAACCTGGTTGGGGACGACATGGCTATATTGGTGGGTATGAGACACGGGCCTACCCGAGGCAACAAGATGCCCCTCATCATTATTACTCTGGCCAGTACCCCCAACAATCCCAGGAGGAAGGATACTACCCACATCATGGGCCACAGTATGCCCCCACACAGGGCGATGTTGGGCAAAGAAGCCAGCAGCAACCACAGGCTGCTCTTCCGCCTTCTCCTTCCCCAACTTTCCACAATTTATAAGAGTATAAAAACATGCAAATTCTTTATGCAAACCGTACATCAGTGTCCATAAGCGGTCTGATGCCAGGAGATGTCCAGTGTGGTTCAACTGGTGCTCTAAATCCCAATCCAAAGGAAAAAAGAGGTGGTCTCCATCATCAAAATTATATAAAAAAGATAAAACACACATTTATTAGGAAGGTTTGCAAATCATTAGAGACAGGTCTATAGTTAGCGGCACAGTTTTGGTCGAGGGATGGTTTTTTAAGTAGTGGATGTATGATGGCATGCTTAAATGAGGAGGGAAAAATACCAGAAGAGAGAGAGAGGTTAAATATTTTAGTTAGGTGAGGGGTGACAGCAGGGGAAAGGGACTGGAGGAGATGTGACGGAAATGGGTCACTGGTGCAAGTAGTTGGGCGAGAAGATGCAAGGAGCCTGCTTACTTCTTCTTCTGTGACTGGTTCAAAATCAGAGAGTGAGTTAGATGCAGTGGGGGAGGGAGGACAGTGCATGGTATGAGGGGATTTGGAGATAATTTCCTGTCGGATCTGGTCAATTTTTTCTTTGAAGTAATTGGCCAGATCGTCAGCTCGGAGCTCCGTGGTTGGGGCCTGTACTCTTGGATTGAGTAGAGAATGAAAAGTGTCAAAGAGACGTTTCGGGTTATTGGACAGTGAGATGATGAGGGTGTTGAAATAGGTTTGTTTGGAGAGGTGAAGGGCAGTGTTGTATGTTCTAAGCATAAACTTAAAATGGATGAAATCTTCGTGTAGATTGGATTTTCTCCACAGACGTTCGGCGCACCTGGAGCACCGCTGCAGGAAACGTGTTTGCACCGTGTGCCAGGGTTGTCGCCGTCTGCGTTGTGGTGTTCTATTTATAGGCGGTGCAAATTCATCCAGGGCACTTTGAAGTGTTTCATTGTAATGCTTCAATGCAGAATCAGGACATGAGAGGGAGGAGATAGGGGCCAATGAAGACTGCAAGTTCTTCAGAAGTTTCTGGGTGTTAATGGCCTGTATGTTTCTATAAGTCTGGACAGTGGGGGTGACCTGAGCAGCCTGGCAGTTCTTTATAGAGAATGAAAGAAGATTGTGGTCAGAGAGCGGGAGAGGGGAGTTTGCAAAATCATCCACTGCACAAAGCCGAGAGAAGACCAAGTCGAGGGAGTTTCCGTCTTCATGCGTTGGAGAATTAGTAATCTGCGAAAGGCCAAATGAGGAGGTTAGAGATAAAAGGGGAGTAGCAGATGGGGAGAGGGGAAGAGCAATGGGGATGTAGAAATCTCCCATGATGAGGGTAGTGATGTCACAGGAGAGAAAATGTGGAAGCCAAGTGGCAAAATGATCCAGGAACTGATGGGAGGGGCCGGGAGGACGATACACCACCGCCACTCGCATGGAGAAGGGGGTGTAGAGTCTGACGGCATGGACCTCAAAAGAAGGGAAGACAAGTGAGGGTACACCCTACGCACATTGTCCGGCCTACGCACAACACCAGCAGAGGAGGAACAATCATGTATCCTGGTGAAGTTATGAAGAACCACACAGGCTTTATCTACTTCATTAACATTTTGTTCACTCAGCTGAATGGCAGACTGGAGTACCCGCCATTTGGCACAAAGAATGCCAAAGGAACACTCCACCAGTCGCCGAGCACGTGATAGGCGAAAGTTAAAAATTCTGCGCCTGTGGTCAAGGTTGCGCCGGGGATATGGCCTCATGACATTGCGTGTTAACTGAACGCCTCATCTGCCACAAGGACATAAGGGACTGATTCTTGAGTGGAGCCTGGTAGCTCGCGTGGTGGTGGTAGATCCAACTGGTTGGTGCGTAGCCGCCGAGCCATAATGGAAGTATTGAAGACTCGAGAGTCTCCCGTCCTTCCATAGGCCCCAATGTCAACAATTATAAACTTGTATTGAGGGTCGGCCAGAGCCAACAATACAACAGAAAAGTATTGTTGAAGAATTGGGAGCCAGAGTTCGGCGTCTTACGCACCAGGATATGTTTGCCATCAAGTGCCCCAATACAATTTGGAAACTGACATTCCTCCTCAAAGTCCCTTGATATCCTCAACCAGTCTTCCATCCTGGGCTCGGGCATGACGACTTGATGTAGTCTTGTCCAGATTTCAATACATGTTGACCTGACTATGCCAGAAATGGTAGATCTTCCAATGAGAAACTCATGGTGGAGGGCGGCATAAGACAGGCCAGTGGACAGGAAGCTGAAGAACAACAGAAAAGGAAGATTTTAGAATGCAAAAATTCCCAAAAAAGCAGGTACATACATACCAAACTTGTTTGGAATTCAGAGCGACTAACAAACACATATTTGGTTGCACAATTACTAAGTGAGATTCAGTACATATTACACATAACATTCTGGTCTGTAAGTTGAAACATATGTGGACTAAGGTGAGGGCATTAAACTTAGTCCAATAAGCCAAAAATACATACTTTGGCCAACACATTAAGTCGCTCACACAAGTCGTTCCTCTGCAGATATAGCTTTGCGCATCCTTATGTCCTGAAAGGTTATCCCAGGGCGCACTGTCTCCAAGAGTAGATCAAATGTTGCAAGGCTGATGCGACAGTATTGGTAGAATTTTACAGGATGCTCCTGCATAGAAGAATAGAGGCGGTGAAAATGACCTCTTGTGAGTCGTTGCCTCAAAAGTGGATGGACCCACATGCGTCTCCTCCTCCGCGGATCCACTATCACTGGGTATGGTTGGCCAAAGCGGCGTGACAAAAGCCAGTTGAGAACCTGCTTAGTTGTGTTGAAACTCAGACTGTTTGCCATGTTGCACATACAACAGCAACACACCTAGTGAAGGCAAGGTGACAAATGGACAGAATGGAGGCAGCCACCTGTTCCTGAGGCAATAAATAGGGTGCAGGCTAATGATTTAAATATTTAGCAGGCCTCAAAACCGTTAAATGTCCATTTTGCTAGGCTGCGAGAAAATCTCGCCATACGGATTGCATACGGATGCCATACAGATTACATACGGATGCAGACATGCGTAAAATACGCAACAACACCTTGCTTAGGGATGACATACGGAGCACTATTTAGGGGTCATTCATCCATATTACGCATGTAAACTACAGACCGTATTTTGCGTCGGTTAGTGTGACCCCGGCCTTATACGTTTCCTCTCTACCTTTTACTCTACAGACATCATGAGTCAGATCCTTTGCTAAATCATTTTTCTGTACCCCCTCTCTTCCCCTTTAGCTCTTTTGTAATTATTTTTAAACTTTTATTTTTCATTTCCACACCAGACCATGTCCTGTCTTTGTGTATTTATCTTGGTACCTGTAATTGACATTAACTCTCAGTTAAGGAACTTGGCTGCTTTAACCCCTTAACCCCCCTGGAGATTTGCTTTTTCGCTTTTTGCTCCCCTCTTCCCAGAGCCATAACTTTTTTATTTTTCCGTCAATATGGCCATGTGATGGCTTATTTTTTGCAGGACGAGTTGTACTTTTGAAAGACAGCATTGGTTTTACCATTTGTTGCACTAGAAAACTGGAAAAAAAATTCCAAGTGCGGTGAAATTGCAAAATAGTGCAATCCCAAGCTTGTTTTTTGCTTGGCTTTTTTGCTAGGTTCTCTAAATAAAACTGACCTGCCATTATGATTCTCCAGGAAATTACAATTTCATAGCCACCAAACATGTCTAGGTTTTTTTTATCTAAGTGGTGAAAAAAATTCCTAACTTTGCTAAAAAAAAATTAACCCAATTTCAGATAACTGTAGCGTCTCCATTTTTCATGATATTGGGTTAAGTGAGAGTTTATTTTTGTGCACCGAGTTGATGTTTGTAATGATACCATTTTGGTGCAGATATGATGTTTTTATTGCCCGTTATTACATTTTAATGCAATGTCGCGGCGACCAAAAACCCATAATTCTGGCGTTTTGAATTTTTTTTTATTGCTTCTCCGTTTAGCGATCAGGTTAATCCTTTTTTTATTGATAGATCGGGTGATTCTGAACATGGCAATACCAACTATATGTGTGTTTGACTTTATTTTTGTTGTTTTATTCTGAATGGGGCGAACGGGGGGTGGTTTGAACTGTTATATTTTTTTTATTTTTTTATATTTTTAAACACTTTTTTTTAGTTTTGCCATGCTTCAATAGTCTCCATAGGAGACTAGGAGATGGCACAACTCGATCGGCTCAGTTACATAGAGGTGATGATCAGATCGCCTCTATGTAGTTCAATTACTGACTTGCTATGAGTGACGACCACTGGGTGGCGCTCATAGCAATCTGGCACTGACAACCATAGAGGTCACCAGGAGACCTCGGGTTGTCATGCTGACACACCGGTGACCCACGATCACGTGACACGGGTCACCGGTGTGCGTATTTCCGGCCTGATGGCTGGAAGCACCATTTAAATGCAGCTGTCGGCGTTTGACAGCGGCATTTAAATAGTTAATAGCTGTAGGTGGATCGCAATTCAAAACAGCTGACATGTCCCAGGAAGGATGTGGGCTCCGGCAGTGAGCTAGGTGAGGGGTACCGACATTCGCGTAATTATACGTTCGATGTGGGTAAGGGGTTAAAATTAATAATAAAAAGAAGAAACCTTTTTTCTGTCATCTTTAGCTTCCTCTTTGGGATTCCCATTAATATTTCCATTCTTTTACATAATACTATGTTATTTTTTATATATTGTCTTTCCCACAGTGCTTGTTCACTTCAAGCTAGAAAATGGCTCCATTTCACTATATCCCTATGAATCAAATATAGTTCTTGCATCCATATATTATTTATATTGTAAATTTTGTTATCTTTCCCTTTATATTGATATACCAATGTTTATTATTATGTTGTATCGCAAACTGATGTTACAATATTGTCATATAAAAATCTATTATTTATGTTTTATATAGATAACCTTGATAAAAGCCAGCAGGCCGATGCGTTGGTTTTGAATTCTGTCTCACAATAAATACATCATAGTTAGCAAGATCACATGTTGCTCACTAGGAATTTTTTTCTTGTTTTCCAGTACAGCATATGGTAAAGTAAATGATGTCATTCCAAAGTACAGATTGTCCCACAAAAACAAGCTTTCATGTGGCCATAGTGATGGAAAAATAAAAAAGTTATGGTTCCGGGAAGAAGGGAAGCAAAAAATGAAAATGCAAAAACCAGAAATCACAAGATTGTCAAGCGGTTAAGGTCTGAAATCTTGGCCCAAGTTATCTGAGCACACAAATCTCCGAGGGTTCCCAAATTTTTGCATTGACACATTTTCCTTTTTGTAATTTTTAAAATGTAAACAAAGGCTATAGATATATATATATATATATATATATATATATATATATATATAGGAATATAAGAGAATTGGGATCCAGCAAAAAGATGAAAGTTCACCAGAATTATAAAATCTTCTTCTTTATTTATCCATCAATACATATAAAAAATAGATGAGGAACTCCAAACAATTGGTAACATTCCAGCAAGGGACTACATGTTTCAGCACTATGTGCCTTCTTCACGGTCCAATAGGACCGTGAAGAAGGCACATAGTGCTGAAACATGTAGTCCCTTGCTGGAATGTTACCAATTGTTTGGAGTTCCTCATCTATTTTTTATATGTATTGATGGATAAATAAAGAAGAAGATTTTATAATTCTGGTGAACTTTCATCTTTTTGCTGGATCCCAATTCTCTTATATTCCTATTTGTTGGGGCATACTCCCTGCCTGGATCCGTGCAGAATATAAGGTGAACACCGACTATTGCATTAAGAGGAACTCCTTTATGGTGAGCTGGCTATATGTTTTTTACATTGTTTGAATATATATATATATATATATATATATATATATATATATATATATATATATATACATACACAAGCTGAAGAGCCCGGCGCTGCACAGGCACAGTAACTAACTACGGTTAGTTATAACAAATTTTAATGACTATATCTATATTTATATAACGCTGAGAGTAGAGCCCCGCCCATTCCGCATACTCACATTCACTATAATATCCCACATCATCGCATCAGCCAGAGCCACCTGACAACTACCACTAATATCCCACATCTTCCCGTCAGCCAGAGCTACCGGACTACTACCCCTAATACCCCACATCATCCCATCAGCCAGAGCTACCGGACTACTACCCATAATATCCCACATCGTCCGATCAGCCAGAGCCACTGGACTACTACCACTAATATCCCACATCATCCCATTAGCCAGAGCTACTGGACTACTACCCATAATATCCCAAAAAATTCCCTCAGCCAGAGCCACTGGACTACTACCCCTAATATCCCACATCGTCCCATCAGCCAGAGCCACCGGACTACTACCACTAATATCCTATATCATCCCGTCAGCCAGAGCTACCTGACTACTACCCCTAATATCCCACATCATCCCGTCAGCCAGAGCTACTGGACTACTACCCATAATATCCCACATCGTCCCATCAGCCAGAGCCACTGGACTACTACCACTAATATCCCACATCATCCCATCAGCCAGAGCTACCGGACTACTACCCATAATATCCCACATCATCCCGTCAGCCAGAGCCACTGGACTACTACCCCTAATATTCCACATCATCCCATCAGCCAGAGCCACTGGACAACTACCACTAATATCCCACATCATCCCGTCAGTGAGAGCTACCGGACTACTACCCCTAATATCCCACATCACCCCATCAACCAGAGCTACCGGACTACTACCCATAATATCCCACATCATCCCGTCAGCCAGAGCTACTGGACTACTACCCCTAATATTCCACATTATCCCGTCAGCCAGAGCTACCAGACTAATACCGATAATATCCCACATCATCCCATCAGCCAGAGCCACCGGACTACTACCACTAATATCCCACATCATCCCATCAGCCAGAGCTACCGGACTACTACCCATAATATCCCATACTTCCATACAGGAGATCCCTTTAAGAGAGCCTGGGGTCAGTACCAGAGCATTGGAAGGCAATTGCCCTGACTTCCATACTGGGGATCCCTTTAAGAGAGGTCTGGGATCAGAATTAAAGCGCTGGATGGATTTTCCCTGACTTCCATACCGGAGATCCCTTTAAGAAGGGCCTGGGGTCAGTACCAAAGTGCAGAGTGGATTTGCCCTAAATTCCTTACCAATGATCCCTTTAAGAGACCCCGGGGTCAGAACCACAGAGCTGAGTGGAACTGTCCTAACTTCCATACCGGGGATCCCTTTAAGAGAAGCCTGGGGTCAAAACCAAAGCGCTGGATGGATTTGCTCTGACTTCCATACCAATGATCCCTTTAAGAGGGAAGATGTGCCTACAGGATGTGTGATGGGGATATGGGCAGGAAGGGAGGGATTAATTTCTGTCATATGCTCTCTGCTCCTTTCAGGGGGGCAGACAATGGCCGGGAGCTTATGTTCCCAGGGATGCTAGATTTCTCCCACCATGTCAGTGTCTGCTGAGGTGTTGTCAAGTGGGAAAACTGTTGGTCATAGCAACCAATCACAGCTCAGCTTCTTTTAACCAGCTCTGGTGAAATGAGAGATGCTTAAGTGATTGTTTGCAAGGAAAACTTTTGCTCATAGCAACCAATCACAGCTCAGCTTCTTTTGAACAGCTCTGGTGAAATGAAAGATGCTTCATGATTGATTGGTGATACACACAAACACATATATATATATATATATATATATATATATATAATATTTTTATTTATCACAGCTCTGGCAAAAATTAAGAGACCACCACATCAAAATCCTGTCATGGGCAGCTCAATCTCCGGACCTCAACCCCATTGAAAACCTCTGGAATGTAATCAAGAGGATGATGGACAGTCACAAGCCATCGAACAAAGAAGAACTGCTTAAATATTTGCACCAGAAGCAGTGTGAAAGATGGGTGGCAAGCATGCCTAGATGCATGAAAGCTGTGATTAAAAATCATGGTTATTCCACAAAATATTGATTTCTGAACTTAATTTTTGACTGCGCTATGAACCCATTCTACACCCGGGTAGCGAGCATTTTTATTAGTATATGGTCTCTTCCCATCCTGGTATGTGCTGCCCCCCTCCTATCCTGGTGTGCATGGCACCCCTCATCCCTATCCTGGTATGCATGGTACCATATTCCTCATCCTGGTATGCATGGACCCCCCAATCCTGGTAAGCATGGCACCCTATTCCTCATCCTGGTATGCATGGTCCCCTCACCCCCCAATCCTGGTATGCATGGTACCCCCTTATCCCTATCCTGGTATGTATGGTCCCCTCACCCCCTTATCCTGGTATGCATGGTCCACTCACCCCCCCAATCCTGGTATACATGGTCCCCTCACCCCCCTTTTTGTGGTATGCATGTTCCCCTCACCCTCCTTTTGTGGTATGCATGGTCCCCTCACTCCCCTTTCGTGGAATGCATGGTCCCCTCACTCCCCTTTCGTGGAATGCATGGTCCCCTCACTCCCCTTTCATGGTATGCATGGTCCCCTCACTCTCCTTTTGTGGTATGCATGGTACCCTCACCCCCCTTTTGTGGTATGCATGGTCCCCTCACTCCCCTTTCATGGCATGCATGGTCCCCTCACCCTCCTTTTGTGGTATGCATGGACCCTAACCCCCCTTTCGTGGTATGCATGGTCCCCTCACCCCCCTTTCGTGGTATGCATGGTCCCCTCACCCCCCTTTCATGGTATGCATGGTCCCCTCACCCCCCTTTCGTGGTATGCATGGTCCCCTCACCCTTTTTTAGTGGTATGCATGGTCCCCTCACCCTCCTTTTATGGTATGCATGGTCCCCTCACGGTATGCATGGTCCCCTCACCCTCTTTTCGTGGTATGCATGGTCCCATCTCCCCGATTTCGTGGTATGCATGGTCCCCTCAACCTATTTTTGTGGTATGCATGGTCCCCTCACCCCCCTTTCGTGGTATGCATGGTCCCCTCACCCCCCTTTCGTGGTATGCATGGTCTCCTCACCCCTTTTGTGGTATGCATTGTCCCCTCCCTCCCCTTTCGTGGTATGCATGGTCCCATCACCCTCCTTTCGTGGTATGCATGGTCCCCTCATCTCCCTTTCATGGTATGCATGGTCCCCTCACCCTCCTTTTGTGGTATGCATGGTCCCCTCACCCCCATTTTGTGGTATGCATGGTCCCCTCACCCCCCTTTCATAGTATGCATGGTCCCCTCACCCCCCTTTCATAGTATGCATGGTCCCCTCACCCTCCTTTCATGGTATGCATGGTCCACTCACCCTCCTTTCGTGGTATGCATGGTCCCCTCACCCCCTTTTGTGGTATGCATGGTCCCCTCACCCCCCTTCCTGGTATGCATGGTCCCCTCACCCCCCTTTTGTGGTATGCCTGGTCCTCTCACTCCCCTTTTGTGGTATGCATGGTCCCCTCACTCCCCTTTCATGGTATGCATGGTCGCCTCACTCCCCTTTTGTAGTATGCATGGTCCCCTCACCCCCCTTTCGTGGTATGCATGGTCCTCTCACCTCCCTTTCGTCGTAAGCATGGTCCCCTCACCCCCCTTTCATGGTATGCATGCTACCCCTCACCCCCCTTTCCTGGTATGCATGGTCCTCTCACCCCCCTATCCTGGTATGCATGGTCCCCTCTCCTCCCTTTCCTGGTATGCATGGTCCCCCTCACCCTCCTATCCTGGTATACATGGTCCCCTCACCCCCCTTTCCTGTTATGCATTGTCCTCTCACCCCCCTTTTGTGGAATGCATGGTCCCCTCACCCCCCTTTTGTGGTATGCATGCTACCCCTCACCTCCCTTTCGTGGTATCAATGGTCCCCTCACCCCCCTATCCTGATATGCATGGTGCCCTCACCCAACTATCCTGGTATGCATGGTCCTCTCACCCCCCTTTCCTGGTATGCATGGTCCTCTCACCCCCTATCCTGGTATGCATGGTCCCCTCTCCCCCCTTTCCTGGTATGCATGGTCCCCCTCTCCCCCCAATCCTGGTATGCATGATCCCCTCTCCCCCCTTTCATGGTATGCATGGTCCACTGCCCCCTTTCGTGGTATGCATGGTCCCCTCTCCCCCCTTTCCTGGTATGCATGGTCCCCCTCACCCCTATTAAACTGCACACATACAAAAAAAGCATTTATACTCACCTTTCTTCCCTTTGTTCCTGCGCTGTCATATTCTGCTGGAGGCCGAGGGAGGAGTCTGGCACCGGAGTACGCGCATGCCCATAGCGCTGTCCAGCGCCATATTACTGAAGTCACACTGCAAATGTGCCTTGAGTAAAATTGTGCCGGATCGCGCTATGCGCATGCGCAATTCCCGGCGCACTCCAGCCGTAGAGAAGTGCCGTGGCAACACTCCTCCCGGTCAGGTAAGTATGTAAGTATGGCGCCCGAGTATGTAAGTATGGTGTCTGGGTGCCATACACATTCCTCACCGCTGGCTGCCTCATTCTGTCTGGAGCCAGACTGCGCAGGTGCGTTGCACTTGCGAAGTCTATAAAGGCTTTGGACAGAGTGACACTTAGCCCATTATATTATAGATATTGTAGGGATTCAACTCGCTCAGGAGCCACAGGAGTCAATCAGGAAGCACGTTCCTTTAAAAGTTCATAGGGTTTATTGCTCCAAAACCCATAAACCAGGACATAACATAATGAATAGCCTTTAGCTCAGGCGAAAGCCAGCATAAGTGTGCAAGATTTCAGGCTCAGTCCTGGAGCCTCAGCAAAACACAGGAGGCTTATCCCTCCTCACATACAGCCAATATACATAGGCCTCCCCGGGTCAGCAGCCTCAGCACGTGGTCTTCAGGAAGGTAGCACACCTTCTTCCACCTAGGCCTGCCGGGACCTTCCACATGGCCCAATCAGATCCATGCGCTCTCTCAGGTGACCAGACCTCAGGTACCCTATATGGTCCATAACCACACCCACAGGTGATCACATGGCTATGACTTCACTAAAGGTCCTATTACACACAGCCACACATATAATTTATTATGACACTCTCAAACACACCCCTGGGTGGGTTTGTAGGTAACCAGGTCCGCCCATCTCTCTAGTTATCTGGAGACTTGTCCCTGACACATTGAAACAACACAATATCACTGCTGATCAACACATAAGTCTCCATCTCAAGGCCACCCACCTTGAGTTACATAACGATCCTTCAGCATCCTATACCCATTACCACAATGGATATGCCTGTAGGCCCGTCCTGGGACACCCACACAGCGGACATAGTGGTCACTACACCACAATATATATATGTATATATATATATATATATATACACACATATATATATTCTTTTGCCTAAAATACAAATGAATTTGGTCACCTTTGACTGCTTAACTGTTCACAATAAAAGGGTGCTGAAACTTTTTCATGCCCCTGTACAATCAGATATTGAGACAGAGCACAGACACAAAGTTTACAGCTGTGTACGTGATTTTTACAGGATCCATCTGTTTAGCAGACACATCACATTTTTACTATCTTGGCTAGAAAAAGAAAATAGATGCACAAAGAGAACATTTTAAAACTATAATAATTAGCTTTAAAAGCTTAGTATAAAGCATTGATAGATAACTGTCAGACACAAATGTTGATGCTTCCTTTACAGTTTGAAGGTTCATCATTTTAGGTATAATTTATATGTCATTGTCTAATAAGATAACTTTAGATTTATATTGTTGCTTTAAAATGTAATTCTTACTGGTGCCAAAGAGACAAAATGGCAACAATAATGATTTATGATAATATTTAAATACCAAGCTAAAAGCATTTTTAAATGTACATTTACATTTTAGTACTAACTGTGAATTGCAATTGTCGTATATTTGTCCATGCCAGTAATTTTGACTGTACAATTATGAGGACAATTTACAATGTAATGTACCTGGTGACTTGTTTTCCAAGGAGACCTGACAAGCTTCATTTCTTTCTGCTATACAACTAATTTCAACCACATGTAGTGATCATCACTGCATGTCATGTAGCAACTTGCATTTGCTTATAATCATTATCATTCTAATTGAAAAAAATATGTCATATTAAAAATGTAATCTGGCAATATTACTGAATGTAAAAAATGGCATGTGAACAGTGACAAAGTAATGCATCTAAATATTTTATGTTGGATTAAAAAGATGACAAAATCCCTTCAAGAGTAATAAAATTTGGTTCAAAGTGCGCAAAAAAAATTGGATTTGGCAGAATTCACCTTTTGTGCTTTAACCCCTTTGCTACATGCAGTACTAGTGTAGGGGAAGTGGACGGACCTATGGACCTGTCTGCAGCAGAAGGGTTAATGTACACTGTGCTGGACATGGACTGCTGTAAATGAAGGTGGGAGACAGCTAGACAGAGGAGAAGGATGTTGAATTACAGGGTTTTTGCCACTAGAAGGAGACCAAGGACAGCAGAAATAAAGGAAGGTGTAGTACTGCAGTTTGGCCACAAGATGGGAGCAGTGAGAGCAGGGCTTAACATCAGCTTATGGCTACGAAACTGCAAAGTCATGGGGGGCGGGGTTACAGGAGCTCTAGGGGGAATTCCCAGGGAAGGGATATATATAGTTGGAGAGAGTTCCAGAAAGTCAATCCAGGGAGAGGAGCTCAGGAGTGAAGAAGACTGGAGGGAGAGGCAGGACAAGAAGAAGCTCCAGGAAGGACTGGTGAGAGAGACGGTCAGGGTGGGTGGCCCTGACAGGAGAGCCGCAGGACAGAGAGAGCCTAGGAGGTACCAGAGACGGATGGACTCGGACGGGTGAAGAGCTGTGGTGGTAGGCCTAGGGCAGCCACAGTGAAAGAGCCGCGAGGGACATCATTCAGGAAGACAGAAGAAAGGTAAAGGTACCCAGGCCTGTGTGCGGAGCTCGTTGTGCAGCAGCTGTGTGGTGCTGTGGTCGTTGAGAGGACGTCCAATAAAGAGGACCTGTTGGATGCACTTCAATCTCTGTCTCAGTCTGTTCGCGGCGGTAAGAGGACCACCCCCCAGTTGGCACACCTACCTACACTAGTACAGCACCGCGATCGCGAGGCCTCGCACTGACCGCTGCAGCGATCACGTGTGGGTGTCAGCTGTATGTGACAGCTTACACCCCGCAGCAACACCCGTGATCAATGCTAGCATTTAACCCCTCTACTGCCGCTGTCAGTAGTGACATAGAGAAGCATCGTGCAGGGAGGAGTCTTCCTGCGTGCTCCCACCAGAACAACCCAATGCGATCGCGTTGTTCTCATGGTCTCCATGTAGATCCCCAACACTAAGATGGCTGCGGGGTCTTGGCGAGTTCTGGAGGGAAGGTGGTTTGTGAGCACCTGCCTCCTTCCACGCCTGTCAGATTGCTGATCTGATACTCTTCTGTGCAGTGCCAGATCAGTGATCTGATGTAAAATAGTAATGTCCGATACTGGGACAATGTAGTGAAAGTAAAAAAAAAAATATACTTATAATGTGTAAAAAAATTTTTTTTAAAAATCCCCAAATAAAGAAAAATAAAAAATATAAAACTGTCCCACTAGTTAACCACTTCTATGAACACCATAAAAAATAGATAAAAAACAAGGCAAAAAACAATGCTTTATCATCATACCTCCAAACAAAAAGTGCAATAAAACATGATAAAAAAGATGTATGTAACTAAAAATGGTACTGCTCAAAACGTCATCTTGTCCTGCAAAAAACAAGCAGCCATACAGCTCCATCAGCAGAAAAATAAAAAAGTTAGAACTCTCAGAATAAAGCGAAGTAAAAATAATTTTTTCTATAAAATAGTTTTTATTGTGTAAAAGCGTGAAAACATAAAAAACTATATAAATGAGGTAGCGCTGTAATCATACTGACCTGAAGAATAAAGCTGCCTCATCAATCTACCACATGGAACAGTACAAAAAAAGAACAAAAAGCAATTCCTGAATTGCTGGTTTTTGTTCATTCTGTCTCACACAAATCAGAAGAGAAAGCGATCAAGAAATGTCATGTGCCCAAAAATGGTACCAATAAAAACATCAGCTCATCCCGCAAAAAACAAGCCCTCACATGACTGTCGGCCAAAACATGAAAAAAATTATATCTCTCAAAATATGGTGATGCAAAAACTAGTTTTCGTAATGAAAACCATCTTTTAGTGTGTTACAGCAGCCAATCATAAAAACCCGATATAAATCTGTAATCGCTGTAATCGCAAGGAACCAAAGAATAAAGTCGCCTAATCACTTATACCACATAAGGAACAGCATAAAAAATAAATAAAACCAATTCCTCACATGCTGTTGATTTTTTTTCATTCTGCCTCCCAAAGATCACAGTAAGGTTCAGTGCACATTTATCCTGTGCTCTACGCTGAGCGCTCACACCGGGGTTTCCATGTAAATCTCTGAAATACATGATTCAGTCAGAACCCTGGTGGAAAATCCCTATGATGAGGCAAATGGAGGCATGGTGGATATTGTAACACCTGTGATCCAGGGGTTTCCATCTTTTAGGATTGCATAAAAATGCCGCCGGCCACAGTTTTGTGCACTTCTGCAAAGAAAGAAACAGCGGAACAGAGGCCAGATGGAGTCTAGAGTAACTCTGCTGCCTCATTATAGTTAATTGATCCATCGGGGGTTTCATCTGAATCATGTCACTCAGAGATTTAGATGAAACCCCGAAGTAAGTGGTCAGCGTAAAGCGCCGGATAAATGTGTTCCCAAATGTTATGTAAAATGTTCCCAACAAAAGCTTCCACTCAATCCACAAATAAAGCAAGTCTCCATTCAGATCTGTCATCTGATAACATTCATATGATAACGTTACTATAGGGGGCTTCCACATTACTGGTAGCATAAAGGCTCTGGAAAAGTGAAATGGCTCCTCACCCACCAAAAGAAATTCAGTAAATTCTCTGCTCCCAAATCCAAATGCCCCCTCCCTTCTGAGCCTCAGTGTGCCTAAACCACATATAGCGTCCAAATGTTTGGCATTTCTTTAGTGATGACAGCCCGCCTAATTTACAGGTGCTTGTCTCCAGAAGCACGGGCTGGGCATAATGTTCTGGAGACTGCAGCACACTGGTCACGACAGCGTACTGGTCACTACAACAGCAGTTTGCAATTTTCACTCAGCAACGTCCACTGCTGCCTGTTTCTGGAAAACACCCATGGAGTCAAAATCATCACTACATCTGTAGATAAATTCTCAAAGGGTTATAATTCCCAAAATGGGGCTAATTGAGGGAGGATTCTGCTTTTCTAGCACTTAGGGGCTCCATGAGGCAAATAGCGCTCTGTCCCTCCCAAGTCACTCCGTATGGCAAATTAGTACTGTACAGCCACAACATTCAGCAGAAATTGTGGGAGAAATTTTGGTGCCATTTTTATCCATTTCCCAGTGTGAAAATATAAACTTGGGGCTAACACACATTCTTGGTAGTAAAAATGAAAATTATTTTTTCTTCACTGCTCAATGGCATAAAAGTTTGTGACACACCTGTAGTGTCAATATAATCACAGCACCCCTAAATTAATTCATTGAGAGGTTTAATTTCTAAAATGGGGTCACTTATTAGGGTTATGTTGTTTTGGTGCCTCAGGGGCTCTATCAATACAACATGGCACCCTCAAACAAATGCGGCAAAATCTGTGTTACACCGCTCCGACATACTCACCCGGCCTCTGCTCCCATGCCGTCTCTACATACTCACCCGGCCTCCGCTCCCACGCCGCATCCTCTTGCCACCCGACGGCCATGGCGGTCACCTCTGACAGGCTTGCGGCCGACGCCATCTTTGCATGCAATGTGCATGTGCCATAGGCCGCGGCCGCGCCTCCCTTCTGCTTCTTGTGCTCCGGCTGTGACCTGACCTGGAAGCATCTTCGGACCAATGGCAGAGCAGATGGGGCCATATCAGACCGTTTCCCCCGAGGAAGGCGCCTGATCGTTGTGTTAGCTTGCACACTGGGCCCTGCTTCCTCCTGTGCGCTCTGCAGCCTCTCGGTTCCATCCTCTGTGTTTCCTGCAGCAGCCTCGCAGCCCTGTCATCTGTGTTATCTGTAGTATTCTCCATCCTGCTCCAGTCCTGCTCCAGTGTTCCTGTTCCCTCCTGCTCCTGCTCTACTCCAGCATTCCTGTTCTGTCCTACTCCAGTCCTGTTCCTGTGTTCCTGTTCCATCTTACTCCAGTCCTGCTTCCTGTGTTCTGGTTCCATCCTACTCCAGTCCTGCCTCCGGTGCTCCTGCTCCATCCAGCTATCCACACTCCTTCAGTCCTACTCGAGTCCTGCTTCCTGTGTTCCTGTTCCATCCTACTCCAGTCCTGCCTTCGGTGTTCCTGCTCCATCCAGCTATCCACACTCCTACAGTCCTACTCCAGTCCTGCTTCCTGTGTTCCTGTTCCATCCTACTCCAGTCCTGCCTTTGGTGTTCCTGCACCAGCCAGCTATCCACACTCCTACAATCCTACTCCAGCCCTGTCTCCTGTGTTTCACTCCAGCCATCTCTCCATGTTCCAGCCTTACAGTCTACACTTCAGTCTCGCACTCCTACTCCAGTCCATCCTGAGCCGCCCCTCTCGGTACCGGCTACCGTGGTACTTGAACCCCTGGGCCTGCTCCTAACGGTCCCTGTATAGGGGTCGGTCCCACCTGGCAGCTCGCCCGGGGCCCCTCGGTGCCACAGGCCAGAGGGTCCACTCCTGGAGATTCTGGCTCCTGACCACCCACGCTAACAATCTGCACTGTAATATGGTGCTGCTTCCCTTCGGAGCTATTCACTCTGCCTCAAAAGTAGTTTTCGACCACATATGGTGTATCGGTAAACTCAGGAGAAATTCCACAACAAACTTTGGGGTCCATTTTCTCCTTTTGCCCTTGTGAAAATACAAAATTTGTAGCTAAAAAAGATTTTTGTAGGAAAAATGTGATTTTTTTTTATTCTAACATTATAAAATTCTGTAAAGCACCTGGGAGTTTAATATGCTCAATACACATTTAGATAAGGTCTCAGAGGAGTCTAGTATCCAAATTGGTGTCATTTGTGGAGAGTTTTCCACTGATTAGGCATATCAGGGGTTCTTCAAACGCAACATAGTGTCCGCTAATTATTCCATCAAATTTTGCATTACAAGAGTCAAATGGCGCACCTTCACTTCCAAGCCCTGCCGTGCCCCCAGTTGTTGTTTTCCTCTACATATTGGGTATCAGCGTACACGAATCCTATGGTGCAATTTCTCCTTTTATCCTTTTGTAAATGCAAAATTTTGAGCTAAAAGTTTTATTTGAGAAACATGTGATGTTTTTTATTTCCACTGTTCTATGTTATAAACTTCTGTGAAGCACCTGTGGGTTCAAGGTGCTCAATAGACATCTATAAAGGTTCCCTAAGGGGTCTTGTTTCCAAAATGATGTCACTTGTTGGGGTTTTCCACTGTTTAGGCACATCAGGGGCTTTCCAACTGCGACATGACAACCACTAATTATTACAGAATACTGTATTTTACATTCAAAAAGTCAAATGGCGCTTCTTCCCTTCCAAGCTCTGCTGTGTGCCCAAACAGTAGATTTCCCCCACACATGGGGTATCGTATGCTCAGGAGAAATTGCACAACAAAATGTATGGTTCATTTTCACCTGTTACTTTTGCAAAAGTAAAAAAAAATAAGTCTAAAGGAAAATTTTTGTGAAAGAAAAGTAAATATTTATTTTTTCCTTCCACATTCCAAAAATTCCTGGGAAGCAACTGAAGGGTTAATAAACTTTTGAGTACCTTGAGGGTTGCAGTTTTTAAAATGGTGTCATTTTAGGGCATATTCTGTCATATAGGCCCCTCAAAGTCACTTCAAGTGTGAGGTGATCCCTTAAAAACAATGGTTTTGCAAATTTTGTAAAAATGAGAAATCACTGGTCAACATTTAAACCTTATAACTTCCTAACAAACACAATAATGTTTCCAAAATTGTGCTGGGCCCCGGCGGCGGCCATATTCCAGGAGACCACCGCACATGGAACCGTGGAAGTGTCGGGGCTCTGGCCTGTCACAAAATGTCGGCAGAGCCCCGGGCAGCGCCGGACACCTAAGCAGCACCGCTGGACACCCCCTTATCCCAGACTACGGTATCGGTAAGGCATGTATGCTTTCTAAGACGCACCCCCATTTTCCCCAAGTCGAAAAATATGGTAAATACTTCTATTAACCACAAACAATGGGAAAACGCTATCAGAAACTCATATTTGTCAAACATCTCTATGATCCTTCACGAGGCTAACTATAAAAACCTCTTTAGATGTTATTACACCCCTTTTGGCCTAGCTCATATTGACCAAAAGAACTCACCCTTATGTTGGAGGAATTGCGGACTACGCGGTAATCTTCTCCATATTTTTTGGAGTTGCCCTAAAGATAAAAGCCTGTGGAAACAGGTATCAATATATATTGACTCCCTTCTCAAGAGGCATTACCCGTTAACTCCACAGGCCGCTCTTCCCTCTATTGACCTTGAAGAGCTCGACCCTTCGATAAGTTTTGTTATAATACATATTTTCCTGGTGGTTAGGAATTGCCTGGAATTGTACTGGAAAAGAGTGGATGTGCCAAAGTTTTCAGACATTTTGGAGAAAATCTCTTCACACTACTCTGTGGAGCTATGCTTCGCTATTATCAATAATAACTTAAAGAAACACGCAAAGAAATGTGATAAATGGAAATGAATTCCTATTATGGCTTAAACAAAAGATATACTTTATTGTTCAAATAAACGATATCTGCGCTACGGTATGGCTGATGGAATACTCTCATAGATCTGGTCAACATATAACTTTGCTTTTCATACCGGTCATTAGGTGCCTACTGTTTTTTATGATATAAACTTAAGTTAGATACGGTTTACATCTGCATTAATTTCATATGAAAAACTATGCAAGTGTATCTTTGGAGGTTTCTAGTTTTTATTGTCACCCCATTTCCCCTCCATTTTCTTCCCTTCTCCTAATTGTGCCCCCTCTTTTTCTTAAAACCGTACCTTTCCCTCCTCACTCTTCCCCTTATTAAAACTTCAAAATCAATAAACACAGTTAAATAATAACAAATGCATGGAGAGCCAAACAAACAGGCTCTCCATGCATGTGTTGTGACTGTCACACAGCCGTGACACATGCAGCTATGGTGCCGAACAGCTGATTATCGGGAGTGCTCCAGGTAACCGGGTTCCCGATGCAGCTAATCGGTAAGCGCTATAGCTTGCCGTATAAGCAAGGACCCGATCAAATGTGCTCATCTCTATTAATGAAGAGGCAAGCCAAGAATATTTCTTAGAAAAAAATCTATACTCAGTTTTCCATAAAAACAAGTGTTCATGTCACAAGCTAAGTTTTTGTATTTCTTG